>NC_058053.1:24837387-26074887 GCF_020085105.1 Siniperca chuatsi
TCAATAATTCATATTTCATAAGCAGAGCATAGCCATTATTTTAATCGCTTTCTCAGTGCACGCAGCAAAGCTTTTGTCAGTACGTAGATTAAAGATGTGTTTTTAGCAGAGGTATTGGCTCTTTTCAGAATTTTTTCATTAAACATGGTAACTAAACAACATCGAGGGGCAGAGTGGCTGTTGCTTATTAACATCACGTTTATCTCATTTGGTAAATAACCCTGTTACCTTGTTAGACTCCCCATTCCTTCTGCAAAATGTGACTTTAACGCTGTATATAAAATAAGCAGGCCTGGCAGAGGCGAGTAGTCGGATCTTAGCTGGCAGCCGGCATTTTTGCAGAGAATCGTCTCAATCGAGATTTTTATGCATCTAAGGATGTGGATTATTTTCCCACCCATCTGAGGATGTATGCATTTTGACATTCACTAGACTGAACTTGTACAAGATTATTCCTACTAAGTAAACAAATAAATATATGAAAAATTAAGAATGATGGAAATTAAATTCTGTCATGAATGTGAGATACTACAATTTAAGAAAGCATATCTATACTATCATAATTTTGGTTTACTATATCATAATTGTAAGATACTTACTATACTCTTGAGACCTTTTTTCCTGGCAGCAATGAGTTTCCATATATTTTGAGGTGGGTGGTTTCTGAAAACTCCAAAAAAGGTTCTTTACCATCACATGTAGTCAATATGAATATATAGGCTTTTTAGGACCTGAAAGCTGTGTGTAGTGAAGGAATGCCGTCCCCATTGCTCTCTTTCACTGATACTTGGTTTCACTCCCGGTGCAGCATGTGTGTCTGATTTGTGAGTAATGACATGTATCTCCAGCAAGCCTTATGAGTTTGCATTTTGTACTTGAGCATGGGTGGTCTCAAACCCTGTTGCCCCTAAAGTGAAAGTCAAGCAGAGCAACTAAAGCAGCTGTCATGGTAAAAAACTGGTTTCCATTTTGACAAACTACATAAGTAGCCAATGGAATGACTTGTGGTCACGTTGTATATTTTGCATGCTGGTGTCTACTATTTATTTTGGGCTGAAGATTGTTTCCTTGAGGAAAAAAAAAACCCGCTCTCTTGTTTTCATGTTTGAAACAAACCGGTCCATCTTTCTCTATATAAACAATCTCACTGATGGCATTACTTTATTTTCAGACAGGTAGTTAGCAGCTAGCTACTGTAGCTAGGTAGTTGTCAAGTGCCAACAGTAGACAATCCACCAGTTGAAAATTTAAGCTGCAAATGTCATTGTTTAATGCTTATCACCTTAATAGCTCTTAATTGAGACTTAAAGGATTCAGGCTGTTAATTAGTTCATCCTCTCAGTCTGTGAAGGTTAGCTCAAGCAGCTAAATTGAGGAGGTGTCAATGGTATAATCAGTCAGATATAAAAAACTTTTACATTATTTGCATGACTTACTTCTATAGGAAATAAGCCAAGTTTAGTAAGAAGTTGACTTTTCTCTGACTGGTGTGCAAAAATAAACCCTGTGAGGATGGTGACAACATCACGTTTTGTGATTCTTTTTATGTAGAACCAAGATATGTTTGTGATGCTTGGTACAGTTTTATATTGTCCCTCTATAAAAAGCTAAGCTAGTTTCTGTTCCACTATCTCTGTTTCTGTGTATTTCCTCATGAAGGGTTTCTTTGCTCAATCTTTCTGAAATTTTCTGTTATTGTGTTGGCATTCAACAACTACTGCTCTCATGAGGCTTTGACAGCATTCCTGTATCTAACACTCATCATGGGAGCTGATGTACTGTTGACTCACCTGAACTGCAGTGTTTATTAGTCACATCTATGGCTGCCTCTCTTCTCCCTTCGTAAGTTCGAAGCTGTTTGGAACATTGCTAAACGTTAATATGGCTCATGCTTAATTGGCATGTGACATACTGCACCCCACAACAGATGGCAGACTCTGGCTGGGCCGGTTAGCCAGGCCTGAACTGAATCAGTCTTGGTCCACAATCACTGGCTTTCTCAAACAGCATATTTAACATTTCAGTAACCAGCTATATTTTTTTTACTCCACAGAAAGAAGATCTCTGAAGGTAATAAAGTTGTTAAATCGAACCCTTCGAAGCGCCACCGGGATCGGCTGAATGGGGAGCTGGACCAGCTGACAGACCTCCTGCCCTTTCATGATGAGGTCCGCTCTCGTTTGGACAAACTGTCGGTCCTTCGCCTCAGTGTGGGATACCTGAGGGTCAAGAGCTACTTCAAAGGTGAGGACCAGGCTGGTCAAATACCAGCCAAGTCTGTAACTGTATCTCCTACAATTTCCTTCATGTAACCATGTCAAAAAAATATGCTAACATTGACTTCATGGGGTCATGAGTCAGGACGTGAACCTGGGACACGAGTTGTTAAGACACATCCTGATGAGCCCATCCATCACTCTGACCTCCATTACTTTACACTGCACTATATGAACTTCACACTACTGTTTAGGTTGACGTAAGATAACTGCTAATTCAGAATAATGGCATATTAATATAATTCAAGGAAAACATGGCCATTGCCTTTTGTTCCATTGGCAAATAATTTTAGTTTAGTGTGCATAGTTTCGTAGTCTTTTTATATCCCATCTTCTTAAACACCTTAGCACTATATGGATTAACACATATATGGATACAATCTTGGGTAGAGTGGGTTACGTAGAATTAAAGCTTGGATAAATGGGCAAAAAACTTGGCCAGCACTGATACACTGGAACTGGAAGTGATTTGAGAGTAACATATGCAAATGCACCAGCAGTACAGTTGACAGCCAAGGCAGGAATGAGAAGCATGCAGGAATCTGGCTTTAGGAAACAACACATCCTCAATACTTGTAACTTTACTCCACCCTCTCTGTTAGCAACACCTACAATAATCACTGTTGATAATCACTCAAAGAAATGTATGAACTGCCTTCACTGTAAGTTGATTAAACTTGTAGGCACCATGGCTTTGAAAACCTGATGAGTCATGTTTGAGTCAATTATATGTGAGTCACGCATATAACATCTCCACCACCCGCAGATGATAGCTTTCAGTTAAACAGACATTTTAGCTGAGGTGATTGCAGACGGGCTGCTGAGTAAGTAGCCTGGTGGCCTCTGGCTTTACTGATGTCGTTAGAATTTATGTGTCTTGTCTTTGTTGCTTTTTGGTACATTTTCTGTGCATTGTTTTGCCTATGTGATCTTGTAGTTATACTGGACATGTACCATTAAATCTGTGCTCTCTTCGTCAACAAAATCTGTAGTACTGAGGAAGTGGCCTAAAGCTGGGCTCACACTACAGGAGTTTTGGGCCAATTTATCTAACACCTGGTGCCA
Source organism: Siniperca chuatsi (assembly GCF_020085105.1). Classification (NCBI taxonomy): domain Eukaryota; kingdom Metazoa; phylum Chordata; class Actinopteri; order Centrarchiformes; family Sinipercidae; genus Siniperca; species Siniperca chuatsi. The sequence continues at coordinate 24,840,729 of NC_058053.1, forward strand.
GATGTATAAATTATGCTTAAACACTAAAACTATACACATGCAATTTCTCACACATATACTGGTATTGATAAATGAGGGACATGCAGTGAGAATATGTGCACCTCACACATGCCTCAGACCATGCAAACACATGATTTTACAGTACCAGACAAGTGCTAGAATGAAGTAAAAATAAATTAAGATGAGAGAGTGAATCTAAAAAGGCTGAAATCCAATGTCAGTGCATGTTGCAGTCTACACCTCTAGCAAGTTTAATTATGCCAGTATAAAACAGACCAATGTGTGCATGTGGATTTATAAATCTGACGCAAAGAATAGCTATGCATGTTCTGGCTTTGGGCAGTGGTTGAGTTTATGCATGTAGCCTCAGATTCTGTTGTTTATAAGTCTCAGAAGAGTTTGAGTCCTTTACCAATCACAGCACTGCCCTTTACATTTAACTGCCATTCTTCTCCGACCACCCTCATTTTCACCCACAAAGCACTAGTTAAAGGTCAACCAAAAACATCCCTGTACCAAAGTGACATTTGACCTAACTACCTGTGTTTCCAATATCAGGCAGCCTTTCCAAAATTACCCCCGCAAAAATTTCCTTTGTATATCATAAAAATGCTGTTGAAACTGTGTACTGATTTAAAAGGCTGCGGTAATGGTGCATTCATGTGCAGTCGTTTCAGGAAAAAATGACATCCTTAATCATTTTTGGTTGTGAATGCATGCTGTTTTCTGTCTGGTGTCGGATTTTAGAGGTATGACCACAAACAAACGTTAAAATGGTGAGAAACACTAACAACTGCATATTTAAAATATTCAGTGGCGTTTGGTCTTTGTAGAACATCTCATTTGGAAATTTCATTGAAAAACTTGCAATATAACTGTCTTAAGACAGTCATGGAGAATGTGATGGGCCATTGGGTTATTTTTCTTTTTCTTCTTTGTGCAGCTTTATACTTGCAGATATTTCCCTGCAGTTTCTCAGTGTTTATGCCACTGCTCGCTTCCCTGACACTGCCTTACTCTTTATGCCTCTCCTTCAATTTGTTTGACATCAGCAGTAATCAGGCACACTGAAAAGACGGTCTGTACCCTTTAGCAGTGGAGGGCAGGATCAAAATCACATGTCACATTACACTGCCCATGTGCAACTCATCAGACCATAAATACTGCTGCTTTGTCACAGTAGATCTGCGCTCACTGTAGACAATTTACAAGTCTATTTCATTCTGCTGTCTCAGCAGGTAATAAGAAGTAATCTTTGATTAAATGGTCAGTTACTCATTCATTTGTGTAGATACACATACAATTATCCAGTTCCAATAATCAGACCGTATTGCTCTGGGTAAAATTAGTTGATTCCAGGATCGTTCCATTAATTTTAGTTTCAGCGCTTGAGTCTGTGAGTTACTGGCTGAAGACGCCCCCTCCACTTCAAGATATTCATTGTATTCTGAAAGACGCACCACTCACTAAATAGTTGTTAGCAGGCTGTTAGCTGGAAGAACAGGAAGTTTGTTGGAGCCTTGAGAGCATAAAAAACAAAAACAATGGATGAGACAAGGTTGAAGCATGTCATTAACAGGACATCTTTGGTATGTTTCATCCAGCAGTTTACTTTGCTGTGTGAAAACATAGATGGTTCATTGTGTTAACAGGCACTTTCATAACACTGACATCGGAGTTCTGCTCATTGTGCTTTATGCAAGTGCTACACAGCCTGTGAAAACAGTTGAATAATGCCCCCGGTGCCTCTGCAGTTTGTCAAGTCTAATGAAATAATCTCGGCTTTAACAGAACATTTTAGTTACTAACTGAAAATATATAGTTAAGAGTTTTCCTGGCAGGGAAAAGATGCCATTGGTAACATTTTGAGAAATGTAGGATCCAATGTTTTTGAAGCCTGACACACACTAGCCATTAAAGTTTGGATACCTCAGCCTCTGCTGCTTTAATTTCGACTGTTCTTTCTTTAATCTGTCTCTTATGAGCCCCCTAACTTTAAGGAACTGTAATACTAAATCAGTGGACTACCCCTTTAATTGCATTATGATGTATGTGAAGGTTGCCTCTGATTACTGATGCCCTATTCAGACACTGTGGTGTGGGTCAAATCTGGGTCAACACACCAGCCATGACACTCCTCCTGACCTTGTTGAAGCTGTGTTGACCAGGGTTCTTTATTAGGGATGTAAACTTAATTCAATGATGATGTTTAAAGGTTATTTTAAACGTTGACTCCTTGAAGAAAGTGAGAGTGAGAGAAAGGGCGTACGTGTGGGTGAGCGAAAGAACCAGAAAAAGGAAACTTGACTGGTATTTATGTAATGTAATTGTGCATAATTCTATGGTTTAGCAGTAAATTGTAGCTAACTACACAGCAGACTGGAGTCTCTATTAACAGTAACAGTCAGAGACTAACCTTTAACACAGGTTAAACGCCTGTCTCCTGTGTGAAAGTGGTATTAGGGTGTGGATTAAAATGGAACGCCCCTGAATGCTTTTACAGGCACCAAACACATTCTTATAGACACAGCCTGTCACCCTTTACCTGTTGGCCCTGGCATGGATGTGACACATGATATACCTGCAACAATATTCTTCTTGTGTGCCAACTAAGTGTTTTGAAAAGCTCAGCTGAAAGGGATCTGTTTTGTACTGATGACACAGCTGTTTGATAAGTGCACAATGGAAGACAAAAAAAGTGAGTTGTTCATTATCAGGTGGTATATTGGCACTGATTTCTCAGACACTTGATCAGCTTATTGCAAGATTATTGTGATTTTGTTGCAGCTACTCTTATGATGGACGGAATATTAAACCATAAGACCTTTGCAAACTAGTAGAAGGGACATTCTCAGATTATATATTGAGCCTTTCAAGAACATAGTCGTTCATAAATTAAATGAATACAGATTGTGAATAAAACCCTAATGGCACAGGGCTAGTGTTTACCGGAGTCCTGTTAGTAATAATTATAGTGCTGTACATTATCTGTTCAGTACAACTCCACAACAGATTGCTATACCATATTTCATCAAACCCAATGGTAATTTGATGACATTAGTCCTGTGTAAATAAGCATACAAGTAATTGGGGTTCCTAGTTTTATGTTTCACAAAGATTTCTTTGTTTTTCAACACTTCATTTGTCCGTTTATTTGTGGAGAATTATTGCGGCTGCAGAAATGATTAATGAGAGCTCTAATAGCATTTTGGGCACAAACTGCTAGAGCTACTCAGTATGGACAGCCATTTAAGCAAGCTTAAATTCATCCGTGAAATCTGGAAATGGACAAAGAGATTAATGAGGGCATGTGGTGTGGAAAGTTTTATCTTTCGATATCTTATGTTTCCTTTAGGTGGTATAGCTTGGTACAGATACCATACCATTTGTTTCATAATAGTGTGAATTTTAATTGTTATTTAACAAGTGCACTATACCCAGCAGTCAACTCACTGCATGTTTACCAGTGAATGTATGTATGAAACAAACACACATTCCCCTGTTAAGGAAATGTAGGGGACAGCGCTACAGAGGCAGGATCAAATGATAAGGAAACTTTAGAGGTATGTTTGAGAATGCTCTGGCTTTGATGTAAGAATGGGCAGTGTTTGGAGATGTGTTTAAAGACCTCTACACTCTGGAGAGAAATGGCTTAAAAATCATTGGATTCACGCAATGTAATACCAAGTCAGCAGACATTTCACCCAAAATAAGATTTTGTGAGAAAGTAAATACACATTTACAGATTTGCACACAGCTGTGCAGTATGAAAAGCTCTAAACTTCCACCAAGTGGGAAAACTTAAAATTAGCCATAGTTTCAATTGTATGAAGTTGGACAAGATGAATTCGCATTTAGACAGACAACAGAGTCTTTGCTATATATCTAAACGAGATCACCAAGGTTGACTCTCTGGGGTTATCCCAGTCAAAACATAAGCCTGGGATGGGTGTTCAAGTGGGGGCATGCCTAGAATTTAAGATAAGGATCCCATAAACTGTTTAAAGACTTTAGGCTTTAGAGAAAAGAACAAACACAAGCAATTTCAGGGGGAAGGAGTGAGATTTAAAGACCTGATAATGAAACAAGCTAGTTATGGCTGCCTTGAAATGGCAGATCTCTCTGAGCAAGCTGGCCTGTTCGCCTCATAGCGTGACTTTATGAGGCAGTACTGGATATTTTGAAAGGCTTGTGGCTCACTGCTGCTGACATATTTGTGTGACGCTGTTAGAAATTTGAGAAAAATGTGGACTGGCTTTCCAAGTTCATTGAAAACATCCAGGGCCTGTTAGCAATCATAGTTGATGTGGTAACACTGTATCATGTGCTATAATTTCATATAATTTGGTATTTGGGATATCTGAACGATGTACGCACAAACCCATACACATGACAAGTGTAACTGAGGGAATAAAGAGGTAAGAACAACATTTTAAGTCCTGGCAAATGTTTGCAGCTTGGAGGAGAGAGTATCAGTGTGGGGAAGCCCAGTCTTGTTTGTTATTGAATCCCGATGGGCTCATTATGAGGATTTTTTTTTTTTTTAAAGAAGTGCGTTTTACATATACGTGCCCTTAAAACCTCAGCATAATTCACCTGTCAACTCAGTATCATAATATGTAAGAAGAGGACATGTTACTGGGGTGACAGAAGTTGCCTGTTGGCTCTTGATTCCTGACTCGCCTTTCAGTATATCGTGAGAATGCAAGCAACCACTGGGAGACAGATTTAATCATGTTTTCATTTTTTCCAATTTCCATTCTCTGGAAGGTTTGTTCTCTCCAGCTTTTAAACCACAGCGCTACATCTCCCTTCATACCCAAACTGGTTCCCTGCTGGCCGGAGCCGAGCTTGCCCACCAAGGCTTTCTGTGACATTTAGAGTCTTCCAAAAATGCTGTTTGTTTATGTGCCGAACCAAATTCAGCTGTCATCCCACTCAAAGTTTGGTTGGAGGATCAGAAACACAGAAGATTTATTATTGCAACGACTATGATTCAAATCTGTTAGGGTTCGGAAGGAATTTGAAAAAATAAACAGAGATTTTTACCTAGGAAAGTAAATTAGCTTTTAGTGTTGATTGTAATTTGCATATATTTCCAGACTTCAAACATTTATATTCATCTCCATCTGCCAGCAGCTTCAACATGCAAGTACTCACTATCTGATTTGCCAGGGCTAAATTTTGACATCTTGTAGGAGACAAAGTTGGTATTTCTGCCTCAAACTGTTGCCTTACATGATTCCTTCCTTCTGAGAGCTTTGACTGACCACCTAGAGACTGATATATAATAATATATATATCAATATAATATAATATATATAATAATAATTTTAATAATCATAAATAATAATAGCCAAATAATCAGACACTTACTACTGCGATTTCTCTGAGCAGTATGTATGTGAATAAGTAACAATATAATATATGAATATATTTCTTGCCTTTTCCCTGGTGGTCTGAATAGGTCGCTAAATTTGTCGCTAGTCGCTTTTTAGAGATAAAGTCACTAAGAGGGTCTGAAAAGTCGCTAAATCTAGTGAGAAAGTTAAGTTGGTAACACTGTGTGTGTGTGTTTGTGCGCAGTGGCGGCTGGTGGAAATTTTCTAGGTAGGGCTGTGCCATATCCAATCAATTTCAGCAAACATCCCAGTATGATTTAATGCAAAAGAAGTGAATGTATCAAAAAGGATTTACTACTTTGCACTTAAATATTTTACAATTATTTTATTCCAACATAAAATAAAGCAGTAAGTAACACCTTGACAAACACATCAGTACATCTTATTTTGGTCCCCCACACAGGCAAATTCAGTATAATATAAAACATGTAATAGAAAATGTTTATTTACTGAGATGCCCCTATGGACCTTGTTTTGTTGGGGAAACCAATAGGGAGGTAAAGATCAGGAGAAGTAAACATGAAGTGCAATTAGTGGTGTTAATTTGCAGACACTTGAATGGACATAAGCATGAGAGTCAAGTGCTCTATAGTGTAGAGATGGTAAACTCCAGCAAACTTCTGCTTCAAAACTCTCTCACAAGTGAATTAAATTGAATTATACTCAAAAATAAATTGTGGGGTTCGTGATAACCAATACAAAACAGTTAACAGACAGAAATACCCCAAATAATAACTATCTTGTAAATTTCAATTGACCTCTAACACATGGAATAATTTGAGATTTTTTTTTAAAATGTCAACTATGCGCATCGCACAAAAACGCACACTGGGGCTGAACATGAACAATGTACACTACCAGTCAAAGTTTGACTACATCTGCTTGATACCTGGTTATTCAATGTCCATTTGGGAGTATGGTGCTCAGCCTCTACAGAAGCGCTGTAGCGATGGTGTTGGCGGTTGGAAATGAACTCGAAAAAAACGCTGTTGGATGTTACTGTTGGCATCGATGTAGCTTAGCACAATCACCAGCTGGCAGTGGGTGGAAATATCAGCCGTCTCGTCATGCCCACGCAAGGCCAACTCAAAAGCCCCCACAAAACTTCACACAATCGATTATTTTGGATAAAATGTTTTAATCCACCTCCTCATTGTGTTTCCTCACCGCAATCATGTGGCCGTCTTCCAGCTGCATAGCACTCTGCCTAATGTGGCTAAAGGTAGCTTGAAAAAAATTATCCATGTGTGCCCTGGTGTTCTCAAGCTTCTTTACTTTCTCAGACAGGTGCTTCATATCCCTCAGTCCCGTAACTGTCCATGTTGGATCTGTCCCCGTTGTTTTTAAAAAGCAGACTGCATCCGGCTAGCCAGGCCTTGTAAATTTCAGATCTTTTAACTCCTTACTCGGCTCTGAGACCCCTCCGATCAGAAAATCAAATGTTGATAAAGTTCCACGGCCCAGGCTCAAAACCAGAGGGGATCATGCTTTTACTGTTTTAGTACTGAGTCAGTACCTCACTTTAAAAAGCTTTTAAAAACCTGTACAGACTAGCATTTGTATAATATTTTTATGCCTATTCAAATATTTTAATTTTTGTTTTTATATTTTGTTTTATCTGTATGCTTTTTAATATTTTGTTTTATCTGTATGGTATTTTATTTTGTGAAGCACCTTGTAACTCTGGTTTGTAAAGGCGCTATATAGATAAAGCTTATTATTATTTCTGGTGTACCAGCCTCGCATGTACTGCTTCCCTTTCTCACTAACCTGCTGTCTGATTGCGAGGTCAGTTTGATCCGGGCCTAGCTCTTTCACCTGTTGCTTCTCTGCCAAAGTTCTCCTCTGAAACGGATCTTGGAGGAGAGATTTTACCGAGTTAGGGTTGGATCTTGGAGGAGTAAGTTTGTGATCGAACTCACCATTATCATGTAGTTAAAATGGCGCCTGTAGAGGTCCTAACCATAGACTGTTTAAAAGAAGGTCCTTACAGCAGTGGCTTGCTTGCGGCGATAAAAAAATCGCTCTTTTCAGATTAGATTTGAGGACGCTGATTGGCTAAATTTTATGTCATACGTTACATACATATGTCATACATATCTTTGGCTAAACTGCTACTCAGACCTGCCTCCCGTGAGACATGCAGACAGGTGGAGGGGACGTGTAGGAAACACATATATGTTGCGCAGATGATTTTCATATTTTACACATATTGCTCATATTATTCAATAGTTCAAACACACAAATATCGACAATTTGTTTAATTTATTCTAATTATTATTATTATTATTAATTTTGTGGCTCAAAGGCTCAAGGAGGGCGACGCCCTAGCGCCCTCTATTGCCCAGCCGCCACTGTGTGTGTGTGTGTGTGTGTGTGTGTGTGTGTGTGTGTGGTGGAGCTGCCTGAGCCCCGCCCACGGTGAAACTCCACACAGGGCAGACAACGAGAGGACAGAAGCAAGGCGACCAGAAATGAGAGAAAAACGTGTCCCAGCATAGTTTTTTCTATTTTGGGCTTAGGCACTGTGTGTGGCACCAAAACTTATAATGGTAGGGAAAACCGTGCTATTTATTCTGGCATCATGTTGGCTAAAATGTTGGTGACATTCTTATGTAAACAAACGCGCATGTAAACACAACGGGCAATATTGAGGTCAGCAAAAATGATCGATGTCACGTCCATGTATCGTACAATAAGTCGATAACGTGATTACCGTGACAGGCCTATATATGATCACTGTTTATTTTGATCGTCAAGGTCTGATTGTGGGTTTTGTGCTGCAGTACACAAAGCTCTTCAAATTTACAGGGCTGGCTCAAAGCTTTTTGGGGCCCTAAAGAAGGTGTGATGACCAACACAGTTACCTACAATTGATGAAAATAAAAATCACTCAGAGAAAAAATACCTGGTACAACTGAATCTGTTGTACATTGTCATTGCAAATGAAAAATGTCCATTATAATAGGATTTTGTAACTTGTAATTTTTCCTTTAAATTATTATTGCAAAATAGTGCCTCCAAAGCCATAATAAGCCTTGGGCTGGCTGTGCAAACCTCTGTTTTCCATCCAGAGCTGCTCTTTCCTTCTTTTCCTTGACATGCGTAGATGACACTCTTGTCTGATCATGAAAAAACGGAGGTGTTTCCTTCCCCTGAAGTCATGGAAGTAAACGGGGACATTAATCAAAAGACTAATAGGAGGTTGAACCTATGGAGTGAGTGACCCAGCTCATTGGCTGTTATTTGTTGCAAACACTGCCCTTTCCTGCACTTCTGCGTGAGAACAGAGATCTCTGTACAGGATCTACTGGAACTAAATGTTTTCAAATCAAGATAATAGTCCCCTATGCATTGCTGGCATGCTTCATACTCTCTCTGAATCTGGCAGACTTCCAACCCGTGACAGCATTTCCCCTTTCTCTCCTTCAGTGTGTCCAAACTCCATATCACATGCTAATACTTTAAAGTAGACACTGTGTACATAGGTCATTTTAGTTCAACATTTCAAGATTGAGTTTTTTGGTTTCAGTTTTATTTTTCATTATTTGTTTTCTATTTTTCTCTCACCATCCGTCATGTTGAACACTGCCCAAAATATAAGACTTAAGCCAGTTATGTCTGCGTTTAATTTTTTACTATTCAGTGCTTCAAGCTTCACTGCCACTACTTTATTCTGAACTTGTTTTCCGTTGCTTTAACTTGTTTCCCTGAATAGTCAAACTGGATTGCATGTAGAAAAACTCCGGCCCCTCATAGTTCTTTGGATTTCACTTAATTACCCCATGATGAAAAGACGTCAAATCCTTTAGAAGTTATCTCATTCTCTGAGTGACAGGGATGTTTGCCTGGAGTGAATCTTGTATCAAAAGCATGCTCTGCGTTTCACCAATCCTATAATGGCCTGTTTTCTGAAACATGAAGCTATAGTTTGATGCTGAAAAGTGACCTCTCTTGGTGTCAAATTACACCTTGGCTTGAAAAAGAGTTTGAACGTATTGAAAGAAACTTATACGGCAGCTGTAAAATGTTTTGTATGACACTGTGTCATTACTGTTAAATATAGTAAACGGGCTGTTTTAGCTGTTTACAATGTTACATTCTTTCTTTTGCTCTTTGTTTTTTAATAATCAGATGTCAAAGACAAAATTTACTACTGTCTTGGGGTTCATGGGTGTTACACGATTAAATCAGTCTACAGAGACTTGGGGTTTCAGTTCTTATTATCAGTGTTTGCATGGAAAGCTGCAGTTGCAACTCGATCTGGTTTGGTCAGGGCAGCTGCAGTTATTCTCCAGTGGATTGCATTGTGTGTCAGGCCTGCAGCTTTGTGTGGTGTAGATGTGTGCTTGTCAGGCTGTGCAGGTCTGGGTGTTTGTGTAAACGCTGTGTGAGTTATAGCTGATGGGTGTCTATGTGTCTGTGTTTGAGGGGGAGTGTTCAGGGGGCCCTTCCCTCCTTAAAGAAGTTGCGTGACTGGACTGGACGGACGGGTTGGGAGAGGCCATATCCTGGGATTTTCCTGTAGTGGCCGTCCAGATAAGGGAAGCGCTCTTGTCGGCTATTGCTTACAAAAAACCCCTAGGGGCAGATGCAAGAAGACTGAGTGTGTTTGTGTGTGTTATTTTTTGTGTAGGCCCCTATGTGTTATGTGTGTGCAGAAATGCAGGCTGCCAAATCGGTTCTCCACCAATGAGAAAACCTGTCTTCTGGCGGGGGACCAACAATAAGTGAAGCTCGCTTCAAGCCAGAGAGCCAGTTTTGCGGTTTTTTTCCACTGCTGCACACTCGTGATCTGATATTCAGATTATTTATAGATCCATAAAAGAGTCTTGTCCACAGGGCGGCCACAGGGATGCAAAAATGCAGTCTGCACAGTAAAAGGCATCACATACAAGCAAAGGGAACAGTATGCCATTTAGTGTGGATTTACCCTTTAAAATCATACAAGCCATAAGAATTCAGGATAAATCTTAAGTTGTGCTAGCTTATGATAACCAGTTTCAGAATGTAACCAAGCACATGAACTCAAGTGCTGCAACAGCGAACTAAAAACGCTGTTTTTGGCTTGCTGTGTGTGAGCCACAGTTAACTAATACTTTTATTTGCATACTTTTGCATCATAATGAGGCTTAAAGCATGCAGCACAAGCATGTCCAACCATTTCAACCATAAACAACCAAAAATTTTTCCCACGACTACATCTCTTAGAACAATTGCTTAACTCCAAACAGTGCCTGTAGTGATGCAACTTTTGCAACTTTTGCATCACTACACTGGAAGTTTGGTTATCTGTTTGCAGCAAAGACATCTCACACATCTCCCTAATATAAAAACACAAAAGAGATGTTGCCAAGTTTTTCGTAATCCCTTAACTGGAAATGGTTGTCTAAACTGGCTTTGTTCTCTGGCTGGCATGTTTCTGACACCCAGTGGCTCAAATGAATGCTATTGGTGTCCTATTACTTGAGGCCGAACTTTCTGGGGCAAATTACAAAGCTGCAACTCTGAAAAGAGGTTTCACTCTGTCAAAATTCTCGGAAGTCCAATTCTGCAGAGTGATTGTGAAAACCAAAAAGTATTTTGTACTGACGCAGACGATAGTCTAACAATGGCATAGCCGCCAGTGCTTAAAAAAAAAAAGTTTAAATCAAAAATAGAATTAAATCGTGACCTTGAAATCAAAAGTCAAATCGAATCATGGATTTGGAGAATCTTGACACCCCTACTTTTTAACATATAAAAAATAGGGACAGCAAAACGTGCACCCCAAAATAGATACATGTTTAATATTTGTTGCATTAGTGATATTTAAATATTGCTGATATAGTCCGAACCGTAACCAGACAACGCTGCACATGCGTTGGTGCTTTTACTAGCGTGCGCACACAGGTATCTGTTTTAGAGACAATGGCAAAGCAAATTAAGTTGTTTGACTGTGGGGTGAAAAGTTCAACTAACCCGTCAACATCACAAACGAATGCTGGTATTTTGAATTGAGGAATTGAGGGTGGACATGTTAGCTGATAACACTAAAGATTCAAAGTATCAGATAAAACACAAACTTCGGTTTGGTTACTGTAATAAAGCTTGTAAACATTCTTTTATATCACATTTTCATTATTATGCTTAATAATATATAACTGCATAGTATCTTAATTACAAAATCAAAATATGAAGTGACTAAAAAACAAAAGCTGATGCCTGGTTGCCAACCTGGCAACCACTTTTAAAAGTTAGTGTTGAGCCCTGGATGTGAGCATGGCTCTCTACTTTGTTAGAGTCAGTGATGATTGATAAGAAGCAGGTCTAAGAAAATACAGATTAAGAGTAATGTGGATTTGTGTGCAATCAGTCTTCAACACTATTCTATTGTGTTGAGTTCCAGAGATGTTGGTTCATTCCCAGATTTCAGCAATAACTGTATCTTGGTGAAAAAAATATAACTAGAGTATAACTAATGGAAAGGATGGTCAAAAAAGACAAATTCAAAATGTTCCTTTTAACACCAGAGAGAGTCTGGTGCCCCCCACCTAAGCCTTTCATCCGTTGAAATCCTAATCACATCGCTGTCAGTCACACAAAGTTGATTTAGCTGAGGGATACAATGTGTAACCTTGCTAAGAATGCTTCAAACCTTAAACGATGTTAATATTACCGTTTTGTCACCTTCTGTGCAGCGACCGTGAAGAGCAGTAACAGCAGTCTGATGTTTCCTGGAGTAAACGGGCAGAACAGGAACGGGGACACCGCTGGCTTCTCTGAGGGGGACCTATTGCTCCAGGTATAAGACAGGCCCAAGTCAACCTCTGGGGGAAAACACCTGTTCAGACACCTTATGTAAATGTATCTTAAAGGGTCACATTTGTAATAGCTGTAACATTTGTCATACATGAATTATTCATCCTAATGCCGCCGTACACTGCCATGCCATGTTTGGGGCTTGTTACTTTTGGCTTTTATTTTTACAGCAAGCAGCAGATACTGTAACTTTTATATGCATATGAACATAAGATAGCTGAAGATAAACTTCAACAAAGATCCTAGGTATTTTTCACTGAAAATATGTGAAACTGAATTTTGATGAGTCATTATTGAAGTCACCTGAGGTCATATTAATTGGCCTGAAGCAGGCTTGGTGTTGCACCAAGTGCAACCCAAAACCACAGAGAGCCAACCCCGTGAGTCCAGCTATTCAGATGAAGCTACCTTTAATCCTTTCATACAGGAGAACCGTGTATGACAGGTTATTGTAAGTGCATATTTGATCTATTCATATAGCACTGCTGTCACTGATAGTCACTGTTCACAGAGACTCCAGTCTTCAACTGTAGTTCCATACACACTTCCAAACCACAATATTACACAGAATTGCATTAGATAAAATTGTGCTCAATAAGATTAAATAAAATTCAATACCAAAATAAGTTTAAAATAAAATTAGGTTTCAGTTTTGGTTTGGTTACTATCTCCAACATGCTTGCACTTGCACTGTTTGCCTACTGTTTGCACTCTGTCGCTCTTTTTCTCTTGATATTTTTAGACTTGTCCTGTAGTAGCTACATAGACTAAATGTAATTAAGATTTAAAGAACAATAGAGAAACTCCCCATCCCTGAAAGATACACCTATTCTTCAAAGCTAAGTCATGAAGCCAGGTCAGATGACGTACATTTACTCACTGATCGACTGCCAACACAGGATAAAGCTGTGTAACTGTGTCAGTAGGAAAGCAGCACAAGACAGCTCACATGAAGATCACAACAACCGGCAGCGTAATAGATTAAAGCCAGACAGACACTGTAAAAATAATGTAAATACACCTTTACACAGTTTAAGTGATGTTACTACTGGATGTTGAAGAAAAAGTCCCACGGCCTGATTGATAACTTAACAGCCTGAGGCTAGCAGGTGCATAAATGCACTGTCAGACTGTGTTTATTTGTGCACTAGTCGTGTTGTGTGGAGCTAATCCAGGTCTATCCATTTAGGAGGAAGTTGTGACAGGTGAGGCTGCTTGTCTTATCAAAGCTTGGACACGCTTTGTGGTTCTTAACAAAACCTGTGCTTGTCAAGTACCCTGCACCTTGTTTATTGACTCTTACTGTCAGCTTCATTTTCACACTTTGTTCTGCATAATGATCACAACAGGTGGTGATTATATGTAATAAAAATTTTGAATTTGAAAAGCAGCAGCTGTTGACGTGATTTCGAATAATGAACAAGCAGCGGGATTTACAATTCAGTGTCTGCAAAGCATCGCTTAGACTGAAAAATGGTTTGTAGTTAAAAAATACATAAAACATAAAATTACAAGTGATTTAAATTCAAAACAGTTTTAATTTTGACAGATTGGGATTTAATCTATGTTTATTTTTTTGATTATAAAATGCTACTTGCAAGTCAAACCTGTAGTTGCTGTTTTTTTTCTGTGGGGACTTACAGTTAGTGGAAGCATATTCTGAGCTGTCCTTGTCACCAGAGGACCCTGTTTACTGTAAACTCTGCTGAACTGCCCTCTGGTAGCAGCAAACTTTGTCATACATATAAAAATAAATTCCAGATGAAAACCTTATCACCTTCTCAGACTGCTGGTACTATGAAAAGTTAAGTCATTTTCAAAAACGACCTGTCGTACCAAACTATTCCTTTTTTAGAAATTGTAATTTCAATGAAACAAAGGTAAAAAGCAAAAATGAGGTGCAATCATCCACAGCTTCTTGTTACATAATGAGGTTATTGTACAATGTGTTTGCACCCTTAAGCCTGTGTATATGTTTGTGCTATGAGTGATTTTGTGCCTGTTAAAGTTGACATGTATACCTGAGTGAAGTGCATGCCTCCTTGGTCTGTGTGTCAGTAATATACCTAAAGACATGTGCATGCACTACTTTAAGAAACCTCTGAGTGCTGACTGACTGTTCTGTTCCCTGTGCAGGCGTTGAACGGGTTTGTGATGGTGGTCACGTCAGAGGGATCTGTGTTTTATGCCTCGGCCACAATCAAGGACTACCTGGGCTTTCATCAGGTGAGATGCTGGTCTTCGAGTCATCCTTTGTAGGCTTGAAATGTGGCTGTTAAAAGTTGGTGCTTTGCTCCTTGAATTCATGTCAGTTAACAGAGGGATGACAAATTAGTGGTGGTGGTGGCGGAGAGTGCTGTCTAACACTTGGGTCCAAAAATCTCCCGTAGATGTTAAGTCGGTTTCGAATCTAGTGACTGAAGGCCCTAGCTTATGATTCATATCATTTTCATATTCATCAAACCATTCAGTGAGCCCCTGTGCCCTGTAACAAAACATCAATAGAAACTTCTTATACCACTCCTTCAGTATAAACCACTCTTGAGCTGGCATTTCATGTGGTCAGTATGTTCTAAACACTCATGGTTTTGCCAAAAAATGGCTAAATACATTGCTCCTGAATTGGTATACACCTCGTGTCTAAATGACTTGAATTGTTGATGAAGTGTTGTGTTCTCTCCTCTGCCGACAGTCCGATGTGGTTCATCAGAGTGTGTTTGAGCTCATCCACACTGATGACCGGGTCATGTTCAGACAGCAGCTTCACTTTGCTCTAAACCCTCCAACTGTTAGTGGAGACGGTAAGAACTGTGAATGAAAAATAAGGCTTTTTTTTATTCAGGGTTTGAACCACGAGGTTTTGACATGAGGTCAGTTTCCACACCGCTGCGTGAATAAGAGAAGAAATAAGTGGTAGACATAAATCAATGGTTCATGGTTGAGGTAAATGGTTCCGACATGTAATGTTTTATTTCTACCTGTGTTCTCAGTCTTGCAGAGTTGTGGTAATACAGTGATATACAGTCCTGAGCAGCTTCCCCCAGAGAACTCTTCCTTCCTGGAGAGGAGCTTTGTGTGTCGCTTCCGCTGCCTCCTGGACAATTCCTCTGGCTTTCTGGTTAGTACAATATTTTAATTTTAAAAATTGCCATTGCCAGTTCTTGTAAAATATTAGGAGCCATTTCAAGAAACTAACACACAGTAAGCTTTTTCGCCTTTTCGCCCCTTTAAAATCTCTTCAGAGCTGTTACCTGCAGCGAACATTCAGACTGAGACCCCCTGAGTTACTCATCTCGTATTTTTTTTTACCCAAACCAGGCTCTGAAGTTCCAGGGGCGACTGAAGTACCTCCATGGCCAGAAGGACAACGGGACCTGTAACAAACCTCAGCTGGCACTGTTCACCATTGCTATGCCCATCCAGCCTCCATCCATTGTGGAGATCAGAGCTAAAATGCTCCTCTTTCAAACCAAGCACAAGCTGGACTTCACACCCACGGGCATTGATGGCAGGTACTACAAATTCTTCCATTCTGCTTTATTCATTTATTATTTTGGCTAGTTTAGGTAGTTTTTTGCCAACCTAACAGGTGATAAAAAAAAGATCATTTTAAATAAATTGTGTAACAAAAAATTCCAGATGCTCCATCTCAAAACACCATCCTCCAACATTGGGCAGTTTTCCTAGGTCTTATTACAATACACTTAACCATGACTCATTTCTTCATCTTCATCTGTTGCTTGTTAACTAAAGTTCTATTTCAGCAGAACAAAGTTTTTTTTTTTCTTTTGTCTCTCTCCAGGGGTAAGATTGTTCTGGGCTATTCAGAGACCGAACTGTGTATGAAAGGCTCCGGCTACCAGTTCATCCACGCAGCTGATATGATGTACTGCGCCGACAACCACATCCGCAGTATGTTGGCAATTTCGACTTGACTTTTACATAATAATTATTAATATTATTTGGTGTTTGATGGAGATGCAACAACACATTCACATTGTTTGTGTGATGCAAGAGGTGATCAAACAGGCAGTCAAGTGTACTTATTTGCATGTAGAGTTGTTTCTCACAAGAAAGGTATTCAAAAGAAAAATACTTGTTTTTAAGAAAATAAAGCAAGACTCATGGCTTTTTGTCCTGTTGTTTTACATGATACAGCATGTTTAAATGCTTGTTTCCAGTGTGGAGACCAATTGTAGAATTAGCTTGTGTTGCCATTTTAAAATGTTAATTGTATAAAAATGATTTGTATAAAAAAGAAAACAAGGGGTTTACATTTTTTTTTTTTTATTTCTTACCAAAACTGAGATCACACTTTGGTCCAGAGTGAATCAGAATCAGAATCAGAAATACTTTATTGATCCCCGTAGGGAAACTCTTTGTTACAGTAGCTCGCCTTTACGTCAGTGCACACAGGAGAAAACGATATTATTATACACTATAAACAGGTCAGAAATAAATAAATTGAGTAACATGTTGGTATAAGTATAAGATAAACTAAGTGTCGAGTACCAAGTGGGTTTACTGGTAGATGGTGAAGTACAGTATAAATACAATGTCACTAATTATGTAATAAATAATAGTAAAAGCGGAGGTGCATGTACTGTCGAGAGTAATTGAGGTATATCCGTAACAATAAATAAGAAAAACTAACAAGGGAAAACTAATATTGCACTTGAGGAGTAAACAGAATATTGCACAATTATTATTAATTATGGCGGAGATGTAATGCTCAATGACCAGTTTAGTGACCTAGGGTCAAACAGACTAATCCTTAGAGGGAGGAGTTAAATAGTTTGATGGCCACAGGCAGGAATGACTTCCTGTGGCGCTCTGTGGTGCTTTTTGGTGGGATGAGTCTTCCGCTGAAGGTGCTCCTTTGTTTAGCCAGCACGTCATGGAGCGGGTGGGAGACACTGTCCAAGATGGCGTGTAGTTTGGCCAGCATCCTCCTCTCTGACACCACCGCCAGAGAGTCCAGCTCCACCCCACAATGTTACTGGCCTTACGGATCAGTTTGTTCAGTCTGTTTGCGTCCGCTACCTTTAACCTGCTGCCCCAGCATGCAACAGCATACAGGATAGCACTGGCCACCACAGACTCATAGAACATCTTCAGTATTGTCCGGCAGATGTTGAAGGACCTCAGCCTCCTCAGGAAATAGAGGCGGCTCTGGCCCTTCCTGTAAACAGCCTGAGTGTTCTTGGTCCAGTCCAGTTTGTTATCTAAGTATACTCCCAGGTACTTGTAGTCCTCCACAATGTCCACACTGACCCCTGGATGGAAACGGGGTCACTGGTGCCTTGGCCCTCCGTAGATCCACAATCAGCTCCTTTGACTTTGTCGCATTGAGCTGCAGATGGTTCTGCTCGCACCATGAAACAAAGTTACCCACCACAGCCCTGTACTCCGTCTCATCACCACCGCTGATACATCCCACCACAGCAGAGTCATCAGAAAACTTCTGAAGGTGGCAGGACTCTGTGTGGTGGCTGAAGTCCGTGGTGTAGATGGTGAAGAGGAAGGGAGAGAGGACAGTCCCCTGAGGGGCCCCAGTGTTGCTGACCACGCTGTCTGACACACAGTGCTGCAGCCGCACGTGCTGTGGTCTGCCAGTCAGGTAGTCCACAATCCAGGACACAAGGGGGGCGTCCACCTGCATCGCTGCCAGCTTCTCTCCCAGCAGGGCAGGCCGGATGGTGTTGAAAGCACTGGAGAAGTCAAATATCATCAGTAGTAGTAGATGAAATATCATCTACTGCCCAGATTGACATGAAATTTTGTCTTTGTTTATTGTTGTTATTCGTGGCCCCCCTAGAATTAATCCTGATGTTTTGAGTAATTTCTGCTTGGAGTCAAGAAACATCTGACAGGAAAATTCAAAGAAATTTGCACAGTCTTCATGCCACCCAAAGGATGAAACTTTTTGATTGGCCTTTTTTCTAAGGTCATCCTCAAGGAAAACATTATATGTTTAGTTCCACTTCTGGTGAAGCTCTAAGAGCAGTACATCACAGTATATGGTGAATAAACCGTAACAGGCAAAAAAATAAAACATGTCATGGTTACCTTTTAAGAATAGTTACAACAGACATTTACTGCCACTATACTGATAACCTCTCATTGTGTGCTGTTTTTGTCTTTATATCACAGTGATTAAAACAGGAGAGAGCGGTATGACTGTTTTCAGGCTCCTGAGTAAGTCGGGTGGCTGGGTGTGGGTGAAGGCCAATGCCAAGCTGATCTACAAAGAAGGAAGACCTGAATTCATCATTGCACATCAGAGAGCTTTAGTGTGAGTGTTTGGTCTTTTAATAACTTCACTGTCAGTGGCTCTATTGGTTGCTAAAATTGTGAAATTAGATAGCAATAGCACACTGTCAAGCAGGACAGGTTGGGGGAAAAAAGACACCTCCTCTACGTTTCTTACTAAGCTTAGTAAGACTCCGATCTTGGTGTCAGTAATGTAACGTGTGCTATTTTGGTCCGTTTCAGCAACGCTGAGGGTGAGGAGTATCTGCGTCAGAGGAGGCTGCAGCTTCCCTTCACCTTCACCACAGGAGAGGCCGTCCTCTACAACTCCGGCCCCACAGTGGACATCACACAGTTTCAGTTCAATAAAATATTTAGTAACAATGACGTGAACAAGGATGCGGCCCCCCGCTCTTTGGTGGACTGCTTCCTGAGACAGGATGAAACGGCCTACACCCAGACAGTGGATACCCCCTTACCTGTGGATCAGGTGTTCATGGACAGCCGGGCCCTGGTCAGCGTTGCCAGTGACCAATGGAAGGAAAGTGGGGCTATATCCACAACAGGTGACCCTGTTATAGTGAAAGAGGAGGCCAAACAGTCAGTGATGGCTGTGATTGACAACCTGGAAAAAATAGCTCAAAATGGTGACTTTTGTACAGTGTTGCAGAATCTGGAGGTCGGTGATGCAGAGCTGATGGAGTGGGAAAACGCCGTCAAGAGATTAAGTCAGGATGAGAATCAGCAGAACAATATCAGGTCTGAGCTGGACAGCATACTCACTAATGACATATTTGACTACATTGACAATGTTTTGTTCAAGGAGAAGGGAGAAGATTGTCTAAACTCCAGCCCTCCCAGCTGCCTCACAGCAGTCAACAATAATCAGCAGGTCCCCTTCACTCAGGCTGTCCGGCCCTCAACCACTGGCCTCTGTGAGCCACAGTTGTTTCAGACACCGAGCCCTAATCGTACTTACTCTCCAGTGAATGGTCTCTATGCTCCCCAGCAGGATACGATGAATGGACCAGTGATTACAGGGCAAAGCTTAGCAGAGTCTGCTCAGATATTCAGCAGCACCCAGAAACTCTCCCACCATGGTTCCCTGATTACTCAGGCTGACACCAACCTGCCCCCTCTTCAACAGCTGCAGCTCCAGGACATTTTCAGACCGTCTATAGACTTCCCAGAGCTCACTGTTCCTGGTGCCTCAGCCCCTTTTCAATCCTGTGGGCAGGCATCTATCAGCCACATGGGCTGCCCTCAGGGGATTTCTGGACAGACACAGTCCAGCCAACGTCTGCTGTGTCCCCAAAACAATTTGCAAGCTCCTGCAATGGCAGCAAATGGACAGATTCTGCAGGGCTCTCTTCACCAATCAACCAATGTAGCACCCGGCCTAATGGACATTTTGCCACCCCTGATTCCTTGCAATGACTTTAATTCCTCTAGCACACCTAATATTTCCATTCCCTTTGCCACAGCTTGTCTGCAAGGAAGCCCTCCTTTGGAAACGCACAACCACCAGCTTCAGCAGTGGCCGCAGAGCCAGCAGCAGAAGCTGCCTCATGCTGGCATCATGCATAATGGACATGAGCTGATGCCAGCATGCCACAGCCAAACTTCAGAAAGCCAAACATTCCAACGTGCTGGCCTTTGGCCAAGGAGTGCCACCGGACTGAACCACACTCAACAGGGAGGGCTGGCATGTGGCCAGGCAGCTTCTCAAAGCAGCTGCATGTTCGACCAGCACTTTTCTTCCAGTCCAGCAGGAGGCAACATCCTGCCGCTTTCTGGGTCTTCAGGCCTGAGGGGGGCTGACACGTCTCTGGATCAGAGTCCCCCTCAAGGTTCCTGCTACTTCCAGTGGAGCCACAGTGAGCCTGTGGTAGGCACGACAGCCATCGACCAGCAGAACGCCAACATCAGTCCAATGACTGCCTCGCCCATCGTGTCCTCTTCAGAGCACACAGTCAGCATTCAGCACTACCTGGAACGCCACAGACAGACACAGGTAAACAGGCCCACTTTCACCCAACAAGGAAATTTTAAGAGAAAATTAATGATTAAAAAATAATTTCAGGCCATAATTAAATGTAGAGCCTCAACCAAGGATTATTTTTATTATCAATTCTGTCGATTATTTTTAAAATTTATCAATTCACTGTTAAGTCTGTACAATATCAGAATATAGTAACACGTGTCATTTACAGTTTGCAAGAGCCCAAAGTGACATATTCAAATTGCTTAATTTGTCAGACCAACAGTTCAAAACCCAAAGATATACTATGTACTATGATATAAAACAAAGAAAAGTGGCACATTCTCCACATTTGAGGAGCTTTAATTAGAAAATAATTTACACAGATTATCAAAAATAGTACATTTTCTGTTGCAGCACTAATTAAATGTAATAAAGAAAAGAAAATTAAAAAGCAAAAAAGACATTTGATTTTGAAATGACAATTGAAAGTGGAATTGAAAACCAGAAATATTGAAGGTAAAATCTTAAATGTAAGATTCTTCAGTTAAAAGCTTAAAGGGTCAGTTCACCCTATCACTAAAAAACAGTGGAGGCAAATGTTATTTTATTGTGTGCTGCATAAAATACTGATAACAGACTGATTTCAAAATACACATGCCTTTATTAATTAGCATTTTCTTTGTAACGTTTAATTTTATGGCTAAGTGTGCATGATTATTTTCCATTTTCTGTTTTTCAGATTTCCATTTAGTGTTTTTTGTGCTTGTTTGCAAAAAACAACAACAACTCTTTAATCATGTATTCTCTCTGCTCTGTTCGCTCTATTCTGCAGGATGAAAGAGTATGCGCTGAACGTAATGGATTTTTCGCCACTCCTGCCCGTGACGTAGCCATGTACCTGTCAGAGTAGAGCCAAGCCATATTGTTATTTCTGTTGCATCAAGTCCAGGAGAAGGACAAAACACAGTATAGTCTGCCTGTATCAGTGCTTATCCACAGCCTCTCATGCTTACCATTATTGTCGTATGTTTTATATCACTCTTGTATCATATATACTTTGTCCGGTCTGTAAAGTTTAAAAGCTGCTGCTTATCAGTTTTTAGTGAAGATACTAGATAATAATAATGATAATGAAGTATAAAGCCACAAATACGTTTACCAGGATGGAGCTTGATCCAGCTAGGAGGATTTATCAAGTAAATCCAAAAAGCCAAAGAAATATCTTTTTATAAGGGAAACCTAAAAATACAAAGAATCTGAACATGATGGGTTTTTTTTTATATAATCAATCTAAACTTTGATGCTGACAAAGTGGAGGCTTTTTCTGAAAGTCCTCCTCTATGTAAAAATCAGTGATCGAAAGCTGACAGCTGTACCTTCAAATGAATATTATTATAGATAAAATAATCTGTATATATTAAATTAAACCCTTAAGTGTGGTTGACATAAATGTTTAAATACAACCTGTAATTCACTGTACTAGTAGTATTTGTTTGGCTCACAAAAATTTCATATGTACAGAATACATCAACATGTTATACATGTGTTTATCTGTGTGCAGTATAAATGTGCCTTTATGGAGAATACTTTCCAGTTAGGGATGCAGCGATGTCTCAAATCCCAAAATTTGAGACCAACAGTTAACATGTCAGAAATAATCAGAGAAAATCAGAATTGGGAAACATGGTTTGGTTGCCACCAAACTATTATAATTATATTAATAATAATGATCTTTTTTATAGAGCACTTGTCAAAATTTGTGTTACAAAGTGCTTCACAAAGGCAGCAAAATAAAACAGACAAGTCATAAAATACCGTGTCTTCGTCAGAGCGGCACCACCCAAAGAAAATTCATAGTTTAATTTTGACAGATTTGCACTGAAACTCACACTCGGTGTGTGTGTGTGTGTGCGTTCTCAACATTAAAAACTGAAAAAAACATTTACCATATTTTAGAACCATATTCATGCACTCATCTCAACAAAATGCTTAGTGATTGCAAAAAAAGAAAGTCTAATAATTGGAGTATGGCATGAGTTACAGTAGAAGCCTGTATCTTCTATGTCAAACTCAACAACTTATTCTTTCTCAAAATGCTCTACCTCACTGACGATGCAGTGTCCCATTTCATTGGCCAACTCCTTTGAATGATGCAGCCAACAAAAAGTGGGTCCACACTGAACATGGACCTCCCCTCTAAATGAGACAGCCATTCTAACAGTTACCAAAACTAATGGTGCGTTCAGGAGCTCCTCATCAACTTGTAAGTCGAAAACATTCACCTATATCACAGCAAACTTGCCCTCAAACGGACAATAAGGGATGTGTGTGATTTCTGTTCCATTCTCAGATACTTGTTGATCTTACATGGGAACAGCCTAAAATGTATACTGCCTTAACCCAAACATAAATGTATATGATATACCCGCTGAGCTGCATGACCATATACATTTTCTTGTGTCTTCATGCTGAATAAGCAGCTGAAAAGTATATCCATATAAATATATCTGTGCCTTCTTGTATAAACCATCTTAAAATAACATTTTACTCACAAGTTCTTTTTACAAGGCAATCCTTTGGAGCTGCTAATTTAAGGAAAGCCATGTTCGTAGTCCATTTTCAATTACACAAACATCTTTAACAATGTAAATAAGGGAAAACACTTCACTTCAGTCGTGACCTATGTCTAAAGAGATGATAAGGTTTCTTTCATTGATGGACAGAATGAAAATGTACCAAGCAGAGTATTTAGAATCAAGAATGTGGAGATTTTAACTGGTCTAACAATGCATTCAGATCACATTTACTTTGCTGTGTCTGTTTCCTGTTTGTACTCTTCAGTCTATTTTGGCTCCTTTTTTAACTGATTTTCACCAGATGTTTATGTAATATCCACACTACAAAAACAACAATAATGGTTTGGATTGACATAGCAGCTTTACCGTATTCCTGCTGCGCACTGTGGGAAATCACTTAGTATTTTACCTTTCCTCAAGAATCTATTGTTTTTGGAAATACCTTTCAAGTACAATGTTCAAAAATGGAAAAATGACCATCTTAATTGAAATCTTAAAGGAAAAAAACCTAAGGGTCTTATGGCAGATTAGCCTCTTTTCCTGTGTCCTGGTTGCTCATTTTAATGTTGAAAGAGCAGTGATGAAAACCTCACTTAGAGGATCTCAATGTGAAGAAGACTGTGGAGGCTAAGGACAGCCTATAAGCCTTTGATATTGGACTTTGAAACAGACAAGTCATGACTGGAGCCACTATGAAAAACCTGGAGCCAAATGTTTTATTCACAGCGATGTTAATGTTTTTAAGCTAACGTGCCTTGACAGTTGCCATATATCTGTTATTTGTAAAAAAGAAAAGGAAAAAAAAATCACAACTATTCAGTTTAATGTAATGACTTATATTTAGCCAAGTAGTTATCCTATCTATATCATGATATATGTTAAACAAATAACCACCCTTTGTCCACTGTTAAATGCTTTTTCATAAATATATGTGTGCAATGAATAAAACTGTGTTTGGCTCATATCTTTATAAAATCGATGTTAAAGATCAGATGAAACTTTATTGGAGGGAAATTTGGTGACTGCTGCAGCAAAACTAGTTAGCTGCTCTCAGCAGGAAGTATGGGACAGCAAGGATTGCTTTTATACTGTAAATGGATTCATTTACATTCACTGAAGCACAGTCAGTGACAGACCCCAGTCACAAATCATTGCTAAACTTAAATTAGAGCTTTTTACACTAATTGCCAGACCTTAAATGTCATATTTAGGTTGTTGGAGACAGTATCTGTCTGCCAATGATATCTGTCCTTCCTCCTGCTTGTTTCCTCTCCTCCCTCATGTCCACCTGTGACTTGTGGGAAGTGAGAAGAAGGGAGAAAGGGACAAGTGAACAGAGTTGGGTCAGTTGTTTGCTTATGTTGTCATAAAAGGCTGAGTCCATTTCAGATGAAGTGGTCTGATCACAAACTGATCAGACCACTTCACCATCACAGAAGTGCAACAGCGTTAAAATGCTATTCATTCTCTCCTTTTCAGTGTTTGTGTGCATTTGAAACAACTAAAGGCAAAACAAATGTGTGAGTCAACAAAAGTACATGAGCATATAGAGCCTGTAAAACTGGAGACTCTACAACTTTTTTATATAAATAAAATGTTCTATTTCATCACCTTGGGCTTAAGGAAATTGAGATTTTCTGACATTTTATAGATCAATTAGTTACTATAGTAATAAAGAAAATAATCAACAGATGTGATAATGAAAATAATCTTTAGTCGGAACACTAAAAACAATCTGACTAACAGTATCAATGGCAGCAATAACATCATCTCTGTTTTATTCATTATTAAGCAATAATTATTAGATGTGTGCAAAATGTAAATTATAGGTTCATAATTAAACCACCTGTGCATTATGAATAATGAATAACTGTCTTCAAAATTAACCCAGTGTGAGCGAGGATGTCCCGTTTGGTAAATGTGATTCGTCCATCCGAGGTGGCACATTAGCTCAGACGTAAAGAAGGGGACACACAACACAACACTGGTCATGTGACGAAGAAGGGAAGAAAGACTCTGAGCTGGTTTTCTTAGAAATGATGGTTTATCCACCAGAGGGCCCACTCTTCCCGTACTCACCCATCAGTGTCTCACATAAACAACACTAGTATATTGTAAACCAGGGGCCCCTCTAGGGTCAGTGGAGATCCAGGGTTTAGCCCTGAAGTCTTTGAATGAGTCATGGGTCACGTCAATATCGATAAATATTGAAATATAAATAAGTGCTAGATGAATAAATGATTATTATTACTTTTACTACTTCAAACGCAGTTAACTGTCAAAGACAGCTCCTGTCTCCTTTAACATATATGAAACAAAGTAAAACAAAGCTATATTTTAAACAGTGTATAAGAAACTTATCCGAGCCTGTAATCTGAACTGACATTTCATTTCACTTTAGTGAAATACTTCAGGTGGCGTGCCTTATGGAACAATAAATCGATAAGAGAAATCTGCATGATTAACAAAGCCACCAAGGCACGCATTAGAATAAGTTATTATCATCTGCCAAATTTCATGGCAAACATAACAAAATACTCAATCTAGTTTTGAACAAATATTCCAGCCACTGTGTATTTGAAATAAGAGCTAATAAACGAACGGTTATTATCAGCTGCCACTGATTGAACAAACTGGGTAAAGTTAGGTATTACAGCAAACCTCTCAATGCAGAAAAATGGCCCCTGTGACTCTTCTAATATTATATATTAATATCATTAGATTATTAGTACTCGTGCATTAATGTAAAAGCAGGATTTCACTGTTGTAGCTGGTTGAGGTGGAGCTCATTTTCTAATTGTTTAACTATTTATACAGGACTGCAACTAATGATTATTTTCATTATGGGTTACTCTGCTGATGAACCATGAAATGTTTTTGCATGGAAAATGACGGTTATCAAAATAGTTGGCAATTAATTAAAAAAAACGAATTTGTAAAGTAACTGAAGCTGTCAAATTAATATAGTGGATTTAAAAGTACAATATTTTCCTCTGAAATGTACAGTACTTGAGTAAACGTACCCAGCTATGGTCGTAAGCCTGTCCCTATGCTGTCCTCATGAAATGCAGCATTCTTACTGATAACTACAGTTAAATCAGTAACATTTTCTTCATATAAATTACAGGTACACTCTTTTGTGTAATGAAAGAGTTGATTTTTTAACGATAGGCCTTTTTCTTTTGCTGCGTTTACAGGTAATCCTGACTTAAACATGCATTAAATTGCGTTTAACAGTTTGGCCTACTGTCACTCAGTAGGGTTCAATCGTGTGGTTTGAATTTTTTCATTTCATTTTAAAGATGTATTTTGTAATGATGTATTTGTATGTATATATTTTTTAAAAATCAGGTATTTCATTTCAGATTTTTTTTTCTATACAATGTCTTTTATATCAGACATTACATTTTACTCTACTGTTGCAGCACAACAAATTGTGCAGGAAAATCAAGGGGAGTATGTTTTCTTGCAGTACCGCATACTACAGTAATATGTTGTCCTTGATGCTTGATATTGAGGCCCCCAACATCATTCTGTTATTGGTAACTAATGTGAAGAATCCTTCATCAGCTTTTATTTACCTGAAGAATTGTAAAAAAATATATATATATATTTTAAAACTACTATATGGTAGCAATTTATTTTCCTTAACAGCAAGTGCTTGTGGTTTTATTCAGAATAAAAGAACAAATACATTTTGTGGACTGTGTACTCATTAAGGCTACATGTTGTTATACTTTTGTAAAGGGATTTTAATTGGTATTTTCTTGAAAGCTGTAAAATAACAGGCCCTTTTTTCCCCCAAACAGAAGTGGGCCCAAAGCCACAATTTAAATGATCACTTACAAAGCCACAACCCTCATACATTTTTCAGTAGTTTATTTTTTTTTTCCACTGAAAAGGCACATTCTAGGGTTGGAGTACAAAGAGCCTGCATGCTAATGTAATATTATATACAGCTGATTGTGTGATTTGATTTGCCAGTTCTCTTGCCTATCCCTTTCATTTATCCCTACAGGCTGTGTTTCATACAGACACACAGTTACAAAATGAGTCCAGGCAACATGCTGCACAGGCACAAAAGATTGAAGGCTTGATTTGTTTTACTGATAGATACTGGACAGTGGGCTTTATTATTTCCCTTATTTAACCTGCATATATTAATGGTATATTATGGATAGTGTTGAAAAAGTTAATAATATTAGCAATAGTCAGTCATAAGTCATAAAATTATAAGAATGGAGTCAAAATCTGAAGATTGTCTGGTTAACTGTCAGGGGAATATTGGTTTTGATGAAGCCTAATAGTTTCAGTGTCCTAAAACTTACAATAATGAGGTACTGAAGGGCCAGCATTCTGTTTTTTTTTCCGTATTGAAACCTATTCCAAAGTATGGCTTCACCACAGGGTCTGTTTAGCAGGGCCTGTTTTCAGCAACAACAAAAAAAGAAGCTCTGAAAAACCCACTGTACGCTACCTGCCCAGCACCAAACAGCAGACAAGGTTAGGAAAGTAACTGCAGCTAAAATGCCCAGAGCTGGTGAAGACAAACCAAAGCTGTAAGGAGAGTGAATATTGAAGTTACATTCCTTCTGATTATATACGAAATGCTAATGTTTCTCCACGTCTGCTGGATCGAAGTTAGTCAGTTGTTTGCTAACACTTTAGCCAACATATAGGTAACATGGTCAGGTTGTGGGTTGATCAGCTTATCGGTTCTTCTGCTGCCAAGTGGCCAAAAAATATTACATTACATTACATTGCATTACATTTGAATTTTCAAAAATTGACTGACTAATTTAACTAGCATTTAACTGACCTGTTTCCACATAAGTTGATTCATTAAGTCATGGATGTACATCTATGTATATAGGTACAACTAAAACTGGACAGTGAACATATAGGCCTACGTATGTGTTTGCTCTAAAAATGTTTGTACTTTATCTATTTTATAATTTTAGTAAAAGTAAAAATAGTAGTAGCAAGCAAGCAAGTATACTGGGGTCCAAGCACCCCACGTAATCTGTAACTGAGAGCTCACCAACCAATCAGGAAGCTGAGAGAATTGTTAACAGGTGGTTTAACATGCTTTTGCTTGTGTGCACGGACAGGGTCAGGCGCTTTCCTGCAGGGCCCACTGCGCCAAAACTTTTCTCGATAAAAAATTTGATACACCAGTGTTGAAGTGTCTCCTAGTTTAAGTACGGTTCTCTTAAAACATGGGGCAAAAGTACAATCAACATACAATCAAACCTCTAACACGTACATCATAACCTGAACTATACAGCAGTTGTACAGTATGTGTTCTAAGAACCACCTTGAAGTATAACTTTGAATAATGCCTGGGAAGACATGTAGCAGCTGTCTTGTGGGCTAACTTTATATTACCAAACGGGGGTACAAGGTGGGGGTTTTCTCCATCCACACAACATGGAAGAAATACTGTAGCCGTCCCACACCTACAAGCTTGATGTGTTCCTTCAGTCTGAATAGACTCCTGTGCTGAGTGCACGGCTCCCTTGCGGGCCGACAGGACGACCGTGACTAGCAGACAGACTGAAAAGACCGCAGCTCTCTTTCTTCCTCGTTCTGTTGGGCTCAGAGCATGAAAAACACATTCACAGCTGTGGTGGCATCTGCCCCGTGGGACACACACATTGTCCCCAACCCTCAGCTCCTGGAGGCATGAAGGGCAAGTGCCTACAGTTTTCTGCAGCAGTGTGTACAGGCAAAAAACACAAACATTTACACTTAAACAAATGGGGTAGTCACCACACAGTCAGGTCAACGTCAAAAGGAACGCTTACATATGACTGTGTTTGGTGGTGTTTGAGGAGTAAAACAGGTTTACATAAATTAGTGTTTTGCTGAATGTCTTTGTGTGTCTCTTTTTTTTGTCCTTAGAAATACAGAAGCAACTGGATGAAGGCTCAGATCAAATAATAGAATTTATGCCAGGTATTTGTGCTAGTGCCCAATTTCAAGAAATTGAGGGATTAAAAGTCTAAAGCCTATACTGGCCCCTAGTGGCTCCAATGTTACATTGCAACAAACAACACACTGTTCAGCTAGTTTTAGTGAAAGGTTTTTTCCTGAGGTTAGCCCTAGATGAACGATCAGGCTGTCCTTTTAAAGACAAGTGTCTGTCCTCTGGGGAACATGAATGTGCTCAGTAAATTTTATGGCAAGCTGCCTATTAGATTGTATATATGTTATGTGCATTTTGTTAAGAGGATAAAACAGGGAAAAATTACCAAAAATGTCCTAACTCTAAGTGTTAATCCTCCAGTAAGCTTGAATATCTAAACCAGATTTCATGGAGGTCATGTTGCCCATCCTTGGACCCACCTCCCATGGGTCAAAAATGTGTGACTTTAAGCTACAAAATAAAAATATATGTCATCCTAAAAAGGAGGAGAGGAGTGCTTTACAAATGAAGCAGAAAATAAATGGTGTTGACTACAATACAACCTATCAGCATGGTGGCCTACTTTTCTTTCTACATGTGTTGTGGGGGTCTTCAGCACCCTAGGGGGTCTGATCTGGCCATGTAACTCATTGTATGCATTTCCATAGCTGAACATCTAGACATATCTGTCTTTGTCTGCTGTCAAAGCACAATTGTGTTAAACCTCTGCATGTCTGTTTTCACAAAATCTGACAAGCTACTGTACATGTTCATGGTGTTCAGCTGTGCAGGGCCGTAGCCAGGATTTCTGAAATACTGAAGTCATAAGTCCAAGTCCCCCCAAGGCACCAAATTATTTTTTTTAATTATTTATATGATTCATATTTTATTTGTTCTGTGTATATTTTCTGTAAATATCATTAAGGTTTAAATGCTGTTTTAGCATCTTCACCACACTGGATTGGTAGGTTGGGCTATTGAGTGACAATACATTCTGAGTACTGACTGAAATATGTCTGTAATAGGCAACTTTTGTGACCAAAATGATTTTATGGGGCAATAATATGTCCGGGGTGAGTGTTTGTCAGCTTGGTGTGGTGTTCTTAGGCCCCCAAGTGGCCAAAAAAACCCAAACCCAAATCGGATGCAGCTTTACAGTAAGAGCCACATGATGAAAGTATTCACATCCTTATATCATGCCACAACTGCAATGTAAAAGTGAATATTTATTTTCAACCTACACCAATTATTGTGTGACTCCTGATTTTTTTTCCTGTGTAAATCATGATAAAAAGGAGCAAAGAATACACTGAACTGTCACAATGTGTACTTCTATTATGTGGATGCTATATTATGCTTTATTATTATGCTTAACACACAGACATGAAAGTGAAGTATGTCCTCATCTAACTTTCGGCTAGAAAGTGAATAAGCATATTTCCCAAAATGTTGAACTATTCCTTCAATATGACATGAGATGAAACTGTGGGAAATGAATTTACTGCTGTGGCAAAAAGTAATATTCAGCGACATAAGATATATAACATATGATCACGCAACTAGAAAAAAAAAACTATAGATACTGCATATCTGAATACTTAAAGTGACAAAAATGTCACGTTTTATTACTTTTCACTTTATTTTTGACTTTTTTCTGTTGGGAGGGGTGCAGGTGTACAATTGGGCACTTAACCTATCATATACTGTTAGTTTCAGGTGACACTACTAAACCGAAGGAGACACAGAGGCAGTACGATGTAAGGAGGGAGCTGTTAGTGTCACAGCAAGGAATAGACCAGGAGAAGGAGAGACAAGAAGAGAGGCAAAGACTGAAGAACGAGAGGCAGGGAAAAGGGTATCTAGAACAGGGAGAGACAAAGAGTGGCACAGAGGTAGGCCGCAACATAAACACTCCCAGTAAGTCATAAAAAACAGGGCACAAAACATATTAAGGTCAAGCAATCGCATACACATCAATACGGAAAACATTTAAGATGTGATAGAACTGAGGTAAGGAAATGTAAATTATTAGAAAGACCATTGCAACCACCTAGAAATAACCAAACAACCAAACTTGATAGTCAAATAGCATTGTGCATTGTCCTAACCTAACCTAACCTAACCTAACCCTAACCAAGTGTTTGTATAGGGTGGCTCAAAGGAGCTAGAATAAGACGTTCAATATTAAAAGGCCTGATAGAGACATCTATCATCTAAGTATTGATTCTGCACCAGTCAGGTCAGGCACATTCAGATTCTTCTTAAAGCTGGTTGATATGTTCCCAAAAACAAATGTGATCATATCACACATACGAAAGGGTCAAGTGTGGAAGTTAACCTTTGACGGGTACGATCCCCCTGTGAAACCTGCGGACGACCTAAGACAGGTACAGCCACGAGTACTTGACCTCGACGCTACTGTGAGCAGGCACAGTGTGCGAGAACACTGTGACTTCTTGTACAATCTGCAGGAACACAGGACGTGGTTTGACAGGCGATGTTAAGATGGAGAAAAAGGCTGAGAAAATTTATAAGAAAAACATGTTTAAAAAAAAAACAGGCAAGTATGGAAGATTGGTTCGCTTATGACGGGTAGGATTCCCCTGCTGAACCTGGGAACAACCTGAGGCAGGCACAGCCACAAGTACTTGGCCTATTTGCCACTGTGGGCAGGCACAGTGTGCAACACTATATCTCATGTTCTTGCAGAATAACACAAGACTTGGTTTGGAAATAGTATGGATAAAATCCTACAGAGCAGAATGATGCAGTTTTGACGAGGACATAGTGTGTGCTTTGCTCCTGAGTGGTGCATGTTTATTGATACCTGGGACTGGGAGGGACACCATATCACTGATCTCTAATAAACGGTCTACAGGGTCTGATGCCCCCCGAAAAGTAGGATCTTGGAAAACGTTGATAATGACTGGACCTGAGACTGAACACCATGATACCTGTATGAGAATTATAGTTAAGTATGCCACTTAGACTAGATATAACTTCCTACCAAAGTTTGAAATGCTTATAAGATATTTCAAGAATTGAGCCTGATGGGGTTAGCCTGCTATCTCATAACCAGTCATGTCAGTCTTTCTATCCTTATCACTGCTGCAACTTACATTATTACTACTACTAATACTTCTACTATTGGTGTACTTGCAAATATAGACAGATCTGGAGGGAGATACTCACTATTAGCCCAACATAACATAGAGGGCTAACTAATAGACCAGACACAACATAAACTAGTCCCGTATTATGTCTGATAAACAGTGTCTTCTCACAATTTTATGTCAGAAAAAGTTAAGCTGAAGATCTAAAGACAGACTGTGTTGCAAATGGATGCACATCTACGTACTGCAGTAGCAGTGGATGAGTAGGTATAGTCCCCTTGATATCACAACATGCAGTCACTCCCCAGAAATTATGTGAGAATTTTGTCTCCCAAAAATAATATAATTAGATTTTGGATGAATCTATCCATTCACTGCAGGCACAAAATGAAATAAAACCAAATAAAAAATAAGAATAAATAAAAGAGAATAAGAGAGCAAAACATTTAAAAAAGGACTCCCCACCCACGCGAAGAGAGCAAACCACCTTTTTCCGGTCAAGAACCATGGCCTCAGATTTGGAAGAGCTGATTCTCATCCCAGCTGCTTCACACTCGGCTGCAAACCGTCCCAGTGCATGCTGCAGGTCCTGGTTTGAAGAAGCCATCAGAACGACATCATCTGCAAACAGCAGAGATGAGATCCTGTGGTTCCCAAACCGGACACCCTCCGGCCCCTGACTGCGCCTAGAAATTCTGTCCATATAAATTATGAACAGAACCGGTGACAAAGGGCAGCCCTGGCGGAGTCCAACATGCACCGGGAACAGGTCTGACTTACTGCCGGCAATGCGAACACAGCTCCTGCTCCGGTTATACAGGGACCGGACAGCCCTTAGCAAAGGGCCCCGGACCCCATACTCCCAGAGCACTCCCAAAGCGCCCGGGGCACACGGTCGAATGCCTTCTCAAGATCCACAAAGCACATGTGGACTGGTTGGGCAAACTCCCATGAACCCTCGAGCACCCGATGGAGAGTATAGAGCTGGTCCAGTGTTCCACGACCGACGAAAACCACTCTGCTCCTCCTGAATCCGAGGTTCGACTATCGGACGAATTCTCCTCTCCAGTACCCTGGAATAGACCTTACCGGGAGGCTGAGAAGTGTGATCCCTCTGTGATTGGAACACACCCTCCGGTCCCCCTTCTTATACAGAGGGACCACCACCCGGTCTGCCAGTCCAGAGGCACTGTCCCAGACCGCCACGCGATGTTGCAGAGACGTGTCAGCCAAGACAGTCCCACAACATCCAGAGACTTAAGATACTCAGGACGGATCTCATCCACCCCGAAGCCTTGCCACCAAGGAGCTTGCCAACAACCTCAGTGACTTGGCCAGGGTGATGGATGAGTCCGCCTCGGGTCCCCAGCCTCCGCTTCCTCTTCGGAAGACGTGACAGCGGGATTGAGGAGATCCTCAAAGTATTCCTTCCACCGTCCGACAACATCCCCAGTCGAGGTCAACAGCTCTCCACCCGCACCGTACAAGGTGTTGGTGAAGCACTGCTTCCCCCTCCTGAGCCGTCGGACGGTTTGCCAGAATTTCTTTGAGGCCGACCGATAGTCCTCCTCCATGGCCTCTCCGAACCTCTCCCAGTCCTGAGTTTTTGCCTCTGTGACCGCACGGGCTGCAGCACGCTTAGCCTGCCGGTACCTGTCAGCTGCCTCGGGAGTCCCACGAGCCAACAAGGCCCGATAGGACTCCCTCTTCAGCCTGACGGCATCCCTTACTTCCGGCGTCCACCACCGTGTTCGGGGATTGCCGCCGCGACAGGCACCAGAAACCTTGCGACCACAGCTACGAGCCGCCGCATCGACAATGGAGGTGGAAAACATGGTCCACTCGGACTCAATGTCCCCAACCTCCCCCGGGATCTGGGAGAAGCTCTCCCGGAGGTGTGAGTTGTAGACCCTGCTGACAGAGGGCTCCGCCAGCGTTCCCAGCAGACCCTCACGATACGCTTGGGCCTGCCAAGTCTGTCTGGCTTCCTCCCCGCCAGCGGATCCAACTCACCACCAGGTGGTGATCGGTTGACAGCTCCGCCCCTCTCTTCACCCGAGTGTCCAAGAGACACGCGGCGGAGGTCAGATGATACGACAACAAAGTCGATCATCGACCTCCGGCCTAGGTGTCCTGGTGCCACGTGCACTGATGGACACCCTTGTGCTTGAACATGGTGTTAGTTATGGACAAACTGTAACTAGCACAGAAGTCCAACAACTGAACACCGCTCGGGTTCAGATCAGGGGCCGTTCCTTCCGATTACCCCTCTCCAGGTGTCACTGTCGTTGCCCACGTGGGCGTTGAAGTCCCCAGTAGAACAACGGAGTCCCGGGTGGTGCACTGTCTAGTACCCCTCCCAGGGACTCCAAGAAGGCCTGGTACTCTGCACTGCTGTTCGGCCCGTAGGCCGCCACAACAGTGAGAGACCTGTCCCCCACCCGGAGGTGGAGGGACGCGACCCTCTCGTTCACTGGGGTAAACTCCAACACGTGACGGCTGAGCTGTGGGGCTATGAGCAGGCCCACACCAGCCCGCCGCCTCTCCCGCCCGGCAACGCCAGAGAAATGGAGCGTCCAGCCCCTCTCGAGGAGACGGGTTCCAGAGCCCAGGCTGTGCGTGGAGGCGAGGCCGACTATATCTAGCCGGTAACGCTCAACCTCCCGCACAAGCTCAGGCTCCTTCCCCCCAGCGAAGTGACATTCCATGTCCCTAGAGCCAGTTTCTGTGTCCGGAGATCTGGTCGCCGGCCCCTGCCTTCGACTGCCGCCCAGATCTCTCTGCACCGGCCCCTTACGGATCCTCCTGCGGGTGGTGGGTCCACGGAGGACGGCCCCACGTCGCTCCTTCGGGCTGTGCCCGGCCGGGCCCCGTGGGGAAAGGCCCGGCCACCAGGCGCTCGCCGTCGGGCACCCACCCCAGGCCTGGCTCCAGGGTGGGGCCCCGGTAGCGCCAATCCGGGCGACGTAACTGGCCTTGATTTTAAATAATCCATAAGGGTCGTCCTTGCCCCAAGTGGAGGAGTTTAAGTATCTCGGGGTCTTGTTCACGAGTGAGGGACGGATGGAGCGTGAGATTGACAGGCGGATCGGTGCAGCGTCTGCAGTGATGCGGGCGCTGTATCGGACCGTTGTGGTAAAGAAGGAGCTGAGTCGAAAGACAAAGCTCTCGATTTACCGGTCAATCTACGCTCCTGCCCTCACCTATGGTCATGAGCTTTGGGTAGTGACCGAAAGGACAAGATCGCGGATACAAGCGGCCGAAATGGGCTTCCTCCGCCGAGTGGCTGGGCGCTCCCTTAGAGATAGGGTGAGGAGCTCAGTCACACGGGGAGCTCGAGTAGAGCCGCTGCTCCTCCACGTCGAGAGGAGCCAGCTGAGGTGGCTAGGGCATCTGATCCGGATGCCTCCTGGACGCCTCCCTCGGGAGGTGTTCTGGGCATGTCCCACCGGGAGGCGGCCCCGGGGAAGACCCAGGACACGCTGGAGGGACTATGTCTCTCGGCTGGCCTGGGAACGCCTCGGGATCCCCCCGGAGGAGCTGGAGGAAGTGTCTGGGGCGAAGGAAGTCTGGGAGTCTCTGCTTAGACTGCTGCCCCCGCGACCCGGCCCCGGATAAGCGGAAGAAGATGGATGGATGGATGGACATTTAAAAAAGGAAAATAAAAACAAATAGAAAACCACCAACCATCGTCCATCCCAACTTCCTCCCTTAGAGGCTTAGGGCTGCTATAACAACATCACACTACAGGTTGCTTCTCAGAAAAAACATGCAAATAGGTTGTTTTAGGCATTTGAATGAATTGCTGTGGTCACTCAGGCGAGGACAGTCTCTGCTAACCACACTGTGCTTCCATGCAGACTACTTTCTAATATCTGCATTAACAAAAACAATGAGCTGCAGAGTAAATTCAACAAAAACTGCAACAACAAAAAAATCCTTAAAAAATGTATGTGTACATGAGGACAAAGCAAAAGCAACCTTTCAGTTGTTGGATTTAGGGGGTTAGTGGTTGCCAGGTAGGTGGTTGTTACATGGGGGTGGTTGCAAGGCACTTGTGATGCCTTTCCACTGTACACTACCTGCCCTGAGCCCTCCAGCATTTCCTCCTTCACAGAGGGCATTTTGACCATTCAAATCTTCCTTCCACTTCCCGACTATTTCTGAGGTCGAAGTCAGCATGGACAAAGCCTACCTTCAGTAATCTGACAGTTTGCCAGGACTTGTTCATGGCTTCCTTGAACTCATCCTGCACAGCAGCTTTTGCTACCACAGAAGGTGCAGTCCTTCTAGCCTGCCAATACATTTGTGTCAGTAATTCTCTGCTGTGAAAAGCCTGGACAAAGCCCCATCACTCCTTCTTCAATCTTCTGACGGTTCACCAGAACCTGTTTATGCCCTCTTTGTATTCCTCCTACACCATACCCTCCACCTCTGCGGCAGTTCTTCCAGTCTGCTGATACCTGATTCATTAGTCCTCTCAGCTAAACGAAATGTCCTCAACCTCCTTTGGCATTTAACACATGTCTCCGTTGCACCTGAAAACCTTTTGTGAACTATCAAACCCTGATTATCAAATATCCCTCCCTCCTGTATGCTAAAGGCTCCCATGCAAATTAAGTTTTTCTCCATCACTTTGTGAGAAAAATTTGAAGGATTACCGTGTAAGTCCCTCCCTCCCAGATAATTCCTTACTGCTCCTTAGTCCACGGCCATGGTGTCAAGGCACTCCTGATGGGTTGCCATTGTGGACGACATCAGTGACCTCTGACACAAAGATGGCTAAAGCTTCCCATGAGCCCTCCTCCTCCGCCTTTTGACGATTTGCCAGAACCTGCATGAGACCTCCTCAAGCTCTTCACACACTGTCCTCATCCCCACTCCAGTCCTTGTGGTCTACTGATGCATGTCTGTCAATAGTTCTCCTCCTCTGCTGAGAACAGTCTGGTCAAAGCCCTGCCTCTTGTTCCTCAGTCCTCTAACCGACTTTGGCCTCCTTGAAATCCTCCCAGCCCCAGCAAAAACTGAAGTGTTTCTTGCCTGCTTACACCATAACAAAAATCCTCTTAGGTTTAGTTCAGGCAAGAAACATCCGGAAAAGTATAGTTTGAACAAACAAAACAATTCCAAATATAGCCCCATGTCTCCACTGCACCTGAATGTCTATTTGGCCAAAAATTGTCTGTCAAAACTGGACCATGGCCTAACCTAATTGTTGAACTCTGATTTTCTGTTGCTGTATCCCTCCCTCCTGTCAGTGCATTGAAGCCTCCACTGACAAATTATATGATTTTGCTCTGACTACCTCAGTGACTACTGCCAGAGCCAAATTTTCATATGAATCTCGTGGTTTAAATGTCTGTTCCACCACCTGATAGTTTCAATGTCAGTAGTACTTCACCAGACAATTGATTTTGGTCTATCAGTGGACAGGGCTCATGAATCTTTAGCATTGTTGAAGTCTGATTTTTTCTGTTGTTCTGTTCTGACTAACTAGCCTCCTCAAGCTCTATGTTCACCCCAGCAAAAACTGCTGTCCTTCTAGCCTACTGAAACCATAACAAAACATTGCTCCGGTTTAGATCAAGCAGACAATTTCTGAAAAGTATTTTTTAAACGAGCAAAAGTATTAAAGAAATAGCCATGTGTCTCCTGCACTGCACCTAACAATTGATTTTGGCCCATCAGCGGAACAGGCTGACAACACTGGGCCATTGTTGAACCTTAATTATCTGTTGTATCCCTCCCCTGAGAAATGTTTCGATTTTTTGAGTAACTTTTTGAAAGAAACTGGAGGAATAAGCTTTTACTGTTTAAACGTAAGACATCACAGGGTCATGCTCCCAGCTGCATTTTAGATTCATTAAATCTGTATGAGTCACAGCACACTGAAATCCCCCATGCAGGAGTCTCCTTGTTTTTTTACCACCTCATTTGAATACCAGTCTGGCTCATTTCCCTCAAGTGTTAAACAGGTCAAATTTATTTACATATTAACCACAAACATGGCCCTGGATCTCATCTATTGAAATTGGCAGATTCCAAAATGTTCAGGAGGGTAATAGTTTTTACGAGGTGTCTTATCTGAGATAAGCGTAAAGTAAGTCCCATTTTTTAAATACTATGACAATTTAAGATTGTAGATTTTTCATGAATTGGCTTGACAAAACATTACGTTATTCTGGTGTACAAACAATGAAAAATAGGAAATGTTCTGTGTTTTTTTTTTAAGTGAGCTAACTGTCTCAAAAGCTCAGAAAGTAGGCATTCCAAAGTCTTTATCAAGTTTGCAGATGACACTGTGATGATAGGATCTGATGGCATTGATAGCATCAATGGAGCAGAGGTGGAGTGGAACTCTCCTGGACCGTCAACACCGCCACCCAGGTCAAAAAGTCACAACAGCAGCTCTACTTCCTGAGGAGACTGTGGAGGTGGGTATGGGTAGCTGGTAGCTGGTAGCTGCAGAGGGAGAGGTGGTGGAGTGGCTCAGGTGAGCAGCATCAGGGAGAGGTAATTGGCACAGCTGAAGCCAGTGAATTAATTATGCTCTCCCTAAATACAGTAGCATGCTGGACCTGAGGGAGACGACAGCCAGCCAGGGAAGCTGGCTTTTCTGGACACAGAAGAAGCAGAGGCGGTCGGAGTAATGGCTGATGCGGAAAGAAAAAATTGTATGTGGAGAAAAAGAAATAAATAAAGACTATTGCCGGAAAACGTGGTCTCAGCATGTGTCTCAGGGCCAAGGGAACTCACGGTAGCACGCTTCTGCTACGGAGACTTTCCCTCTTGCCCTCCAGGAGGCGCTACAGGAGGCTATATTTAATTTAGTTCACTGATTCCTTTTTTGTTGTGCTTCATGATGATGATGATGATGATGATAAAAATAAATAACAATAAAAACAATATTAGTTTCATTGCATTGATTCCTATTTATGAATGTAGATGTTATCATGTAAGGAGCTGTTAATATTGCTAGTTAGTCAAATTGCATATGAATAACTCTAATTTATATGGTCATACACAGATGGGTATAGTCTGTATTTGATCTTAACCCAACTGAACACCTCTGGGAGGTTTTGGTGTTAGACATCGCTCTCCGCCACCATCATCAAAACACCAAATGAGGGAATATATTTTGGAAGAATTGTGTTCAACCCTCCTTCCCTTTAATTTGTCATCCATCTTTACTTCTCATGTATGAAATAAGAAACATACCCCCTTTTCTGACCTGCAAGGTGTACAAAAAGAATAGTAACAGGCATCAGTCCCCAGGGGAGATCACTTATTATATTTTGACCTGGAAGTCCATTAATATGGAGCCATATTAATATGGAGTATTCAAAACTTTTATTTAAGTTAAAGTAGCAATACCACAAGGTAAAACACTGTATTATAAGACATTAGCCAGGAGCAGCCTTATATCCAAACTGGGCCAGCTTGGCTCCCATCCAAGCTCTTCCTCTCCTCCTGGGGCAATCAAACAGCACCTGCTATGGTGTCTGGTCCAGTTAATCTGGCTGGGTGGATCATCTCAAGGTCCGCTGCTTTTAAATCCAAACCCCGGCTTCCTTTTCCAATGAAAAGGTAATACGTGTTTCAGCAATAAAGACATAAAAAATTAAGACAACTGAAATAAACCCTGTGTTTGACCCATCTATCCACCCCAACCTCCTTTTTACTGACTGGGGAGTCACAAGTCCTCATGTCTAGTAACTCGCTCACTGACTCGCCCCTCCTACCTGCTACTAGCTAGTGCGAACTTCGAAGACGAGGCAAGACCACGTGTCACTCACACTATTGTGCAACTCTTATATTAACTGCAGGGTATTTGTGGAAATGTATCAAGTTAATTATTGTATTACCCTAGCCCTGTGAGAAAAGCAACCACTTTGGCGCTTGTTTCAACTCAGTAGCCTACTTGCTATCCCTGCCCTGAGCTGAAGGTCTGACTCAGGCTGCACGAATCACTCACCCACCAGTTCCATGCCACAGTCATTTACCATCCATGAATTTTAATTTGTCTGACTGTGTTGCTATGGATGCCATTCCGATCATAGATTTATGGGACTGACTTCCCGTGCACAATCATGGGAAAAGGCGCAGCTGTAAAAAGGTGGATCATTTTTCGTCACAACCCCCCGCAAAATGAATCATTTCACTATTAGAATTTGATCCATTTAGTCTGATAACATTTGGGAAGTCTAGAAGAGCTGCACAATTAAATTATTTTATCCCATTCAAGTTAGCAAAGGGCTAAACCGGAAGTTAGCCGGCTCGGCCAGCAGAAGTCCCTGGCGCTGGGGCCGCTGGGGGATTCGCCATGCTCTGGGTGACTTGAGTGACTTGAAAAACGACTCTCTTCAGTGAGTGACTCATACAAACTCGAGTCAGTAAAAAGAGTCAAACCTCCCATCTCTAGTATTTAATGTGTAGCAGGCTGCTCTCTGGCTCAGTATGACCGTCTGCTCTGAAAACGGCTTAATGCAAGATTTGATTGGCTGTACGGAAATAAGGTCCCCATCTACTTGGACGGAGACCGGAACAGCGGTGTTCTGTTCTGAATTAGCCTAAGGAGACGCCATCATGAAACCAAAAAATATAATATATACATTTCTCCCTTTTGGTTTCTGATTTACAGGACAAGTGATTTACAGACCATAAATGTATGCTGTTTTCAGTTGGACTTTAAAGGTGTCCTGTGGAGTTTTCCTGTAAACAAACAAAATTATGTTTACATTCAGTGTTAGCTACTCACCAAAACACATTGTGTCCAGTACATTTCCTTCCTCATAAAACACTTGCAATGCTGATTTTTAAAGTATTTTAAAGCTTGCATCGTTTACATCCATGTTCAGCCTACTTTCTATCTGTCTTCTGCTTCCCTGTCTTTGTTGGGCAGTGCTGCAGCTGGAAATGATACAGTGAGAGGGTGAGAGTGAACCAAAAGAAGTAAAGTTGAAGCCAGACAGCGAAACAATGAGC
Organism: Siniperca chuatsi; assembly: GCF_020085105.1. Classification (NCBI taxonomy): domain Eukaryota; kingdom Metazoa; phylum Chordata; class Actinopteri; order Centrarchiformes; family Sinipercidae; genus Siniperca; species Siniperca chuatsi. The sequence goes on from NC_058053.1 coordinate 24,881,750, forward strand.
TGAAACTCAATATAAAGCTCTGTAAAGCCAGGGAGCTGCGATTCAGGTGCTAATTCTCTGTAGGTCACATTGTCATGAGATACATTTCGATATTGCAAAAGTATCAGTGATAGCCGCTTTAAATAATACTTTTAATATCTCTGTTGCAGATCAATTATTTATATACATTATATATCTCAATTATTATTAAGTTCATTCTACTCATTGTTTATTGCCTCATGATGATCAGGTTCTTCTTAATTCCCACCAGCTGAGATAAACTGTCCAGCGTTCCCATCGCTGCAGGTAAAGACCCACAGAGACTTCTTTTGAATGTTGAAATGAATTTACATGATCGAAGTTGCATTATTTAAAAGTCTAACCCCTGACCCACATTCAGCACATCCATCTGAGCGCTGATTGGACGGCTGGAGTCGCTCGGGGACGCGCCGGCGTGGACGCGCTCGGCCTGTGTTTCCAGGAGACTCTCCCACGTGCCAGCGCGTGCCTCCTGCCCCCTGCTGTAATTTATAAGAAGCTTCTTGAGCGCGCGCTCGTCAGAAATCTGTGTCTGGCGTGCTCGCCAGTGGAATGCGCGCACCCGCTGCCCCCCCCCTCCTTGCAGCTCACGTCCGGCGCTAATTGGAGTGCACCACTGATGTAGATTATAAGATGTAAATACGCGAAGCTTTTACTGCGTTTATTTGAAGTTCTCTTGTGTTTATAAAGTGGAGGAATGATGAGGAGGATTTCTCTGCAGGCTGCGCCTCTTCTCTGATGATCTCTCCCTTTTTTCTTTCTGAGGATGAAAACTCAACATCGCCTTTTTACTTGGAACAAGTTCATCTTTCCGTAGGGCTGATGGGATAACGACTGTTTCGGTATTTTCTGAGTTGTCCCTTGTTTTGTTTTTTTTTTAAATTTTTTTTTGGTGCAGATTTAGATTTAATTCCTAAACGGAGCGGCCCATAAAAACGAGGCAAAAGACGTCCTCTCGACCTAACTTCGTTTGGTGTCTGGCTGTGTTTTTTGCTTTTTATTTGCTTTTTAGACTTAAAAAAAAATGTGTTTACAGTCTTGATCTGGAGGATTATAGCAGAATATTCTTGGTGGCTTACATGTAGCGGAGAAAGGCTCTGTGTATTTCTGAGGGAATTATCAGAGGCTTATATAAGACGAGCCGTCATGTATGCAGGACGCAAGAGGAGAAAGCCAGTCCAGAGAGCGTAAGTTCATTTTATTTTTGTTTTTTATCGTCACTTCTAATGCAATTCACTGAAAATAGCCTCGTATTAAAATGTAAAATTGACCTGGCGAGCCTGTATGAATTGTGAGGCCAGTTTCTAAATGCACAAACTGAGACAAGCCTGAAGAGTTCTATAGTATTTTTAAGGAAAACAGTTTCTTAATCGATTCAGGAAATATATTTTACTTTATGATTTCGTTTGCTTCTTAACGCATTCATTTTAATGCACCTGCGATATTCTGAATATTTATATTTCCTTATAGAATATTTCGTGAGGTTATATAATGAACTATAGGGAGGAAATGTTCTGTGCGTTGTAAAATGTTGGGCAGGGTTTCTTTGGTAATGCCTGCGGATTATTGCAGGCCTGCAACTGCGGCCTGATTTTAACCTTCAACACGTCTCTCTTTGGTTTTTATTTATAGAGCGTTTTCTACATAAACGAAAAGAACACATTAGTTTTTTTTCCTTTTCATTCTTTCCCCCCCAAAACATTCACTGGCTCACTGGGACCCTCATGCAGGGTGTTGCGCCATTTTCTGTCAAAACGCCCTTCAGAGGATTAGAGGGACCGTTTTTTTTTCTCCTCGTCAGGTTGTTTTGATAGGTTTAAGATATTAAATGTTTCGTAGTTTCTTAATAAAATAATGTGTTTGTTGGGCTAAAATCTTAATATGAAAAAAAACCATTTTCCAACCGGCCCTGACTGTTTTTCATTAAATTAACCTGCTGTAAGGCTTTGACTTGACTGGAACACCCACACACGTCTCGTTTTTCAGCATAAACGTCTGATTAAATCATCAGCAGTGATGATGAGATCGTCCAAATTAAAGATGAACCATCTGATGTTATTAGAAATTCTGAGCAGCTACAGCAGGCTAACTGCTTTGGTGTGACATCATCGTCAAACTGACGCCATTTCCCTGTCAATATTTAAAAAAAATAAATAAAATAAAAGTCAAGTAAAATGCAAACAGACAAAGAATCGTCTTTGTTCTAAGATGGGATCATATGTGACTGATTTTGGAAAAGCTCCAAACTGTGCACAGTTCAGACACAACAGTCAGACAGCAGCTGCTGCTTGATGAGGACATGCTGTATGAAATGACTGCAGCTCCACAGTATGTGTCAATAAATGATGGCCCTGCTGTGGGTTTTGCTCTACTAGTGAAGTCATTTTTGATTAAAGTAATCCACGACTCAACCTGTGAGTGAAACATGTTACCCAGGCAGTGAGACTGTTTCCATTTAAAATGCTTTCATCTGGGAGAATTTGAAGGCAGAACCTGATCTCTAGTGCACAGATAATTCCTAAAAAGGAGACTCGGCGTCTGAAAATGGAAGACTCCCCATAATCCCGCTTTGTGATGAGACAGATGCATGCTTGACTAAAACTATAGGTGAGCCACTTTAGGTTATAAAGATGCTGAGACTTGACTTAGTGGATCAGGTTTTCAGCTGAGGAGGCAGAGCAGGAACAGTGTCGGGTTGCGGTTCATGACGAGGCTTTTCACGCGCACACACACACACACACACACAAATAGATAAACTGATTGATCAACGACCGTTTATTTATCGCTTGCTGGTTGCAGTTTTCCCAATTTAGAAAAATGACTGCTTTTCTGTGCTCACTGTGTTTCATATCATTGTGAATCAAGGTTCACTTTATTTATCCATAATGAATGAATGATGGAAATGACCATGATCCCATCCTAATCAAGCAACCCCGAGTCCGTTATCAGTGTGGTGAAAAGCGTGGTCTGCCACTCGAGTAGTGACCTTCGAACTGATCTCTGAATCCTCCAGATTGAGCAACGTTGGGTTTTTGGATTGTTGGTCAGATCAAATAAGCAGTTTGGATACATTACTTTGCACTCCTGATAGATATTTCATATGATTTCATGACTAAGCAGTTAATAGAAAAAAAAAACAACCTAAAACCAGTGGATTAATTATAATGAAAATAATTGTTTATTACAGCCGTATACATGCACACACAAGAACGAACAGCACTGCAGGTAAAGCACAGTGACATCCCATCAGTGTAATCTAATAGAAACAGATCTCCATCCACATTCATGCCCCGTGATAAAATGTTACAGTGTCAGTGTGTCTGAGTTAGGAACAGTCATGACACATGACCTGCTGTCCACTCATACGTAATGTTTGTAAACAACAAATAAAATGGTCTCTTTTCAAAAGAGGAACACAAAATGCTCACATTTGTAAATTAAAGTTTAAATTATTTGAATATAAATGTACTTAATCTAATCCTTATCCTCTTTATTAGATCAAGCCATCAACACCGACTGTGAAGTACTTACTTCATTTAAATACTTCTCACAGGCCTGAAGAGATAAAGCTGTCCACTGTTTAAAACAAACAGGAAAGATTAAACCTACATTTGTGCAGGTTTTTCTTTTGTTGTTAATCATCCAATATATGCTGAGGTCTCTTGCAGGCCCCAGTTGGGAACTGTTGTTATAGACTGCGTATAGACTCTGCTCTGTCAATAGAACTTCTTATTGTTGTAGACGATGACTCTGTAGTCAGTGACTTGGGAACTAATTGAGGGTGAAATACCTTAGAAACCAAAAAATACTGAATTAAATAGAATATACAAATACAATGGGGTGGTCAAGATAATAAATTGTATATATATGAATAGTATTAAACAACAACAATTACGTGGGTTGGTTAAAATATAAATAAATATCTAATTAAGAAAAAAACACACCATAATCTCTACATGTTTACCTGATTTTTTTCATTCTCTGTATTGAATACATCAGCTGTCCAATAATTATGTGTTGACCTGCAGAGACTTCTATCGAAAAAGAGCAGAGGGTCAGAATTCCCACTGTGAGAACATTATTGAATCATTGCCTAAACTCTTCATCTACCAGCCGTCATCAGATTAACTTGTGAATATTCTTATTCCTGTGTTTGCATATCTCTGTTTGTAGTATTTGAGCTGAGGGTTCACTCTCCAGATTTTTCTCCGGGGTATTTTCATTTATGGCAAAAATAAAGTCTGTGGTTCATTTAAGCTGAAACATATTTTGTTCCATGACATAAATCACACCCACAAATATGTCAACTGTTTTCTTTTAATATTTCTATTTCTATTCTTTGTATGTGTGGTTCAAGTGTGTTTTTATCATGAGTCAGAATTATTTGTTTAAGAGATTATTTTCTTCAAAAACCCTTTGCAGAACTTCCACCAAAGCTCTGCAGTCTGAATGGAGCAAAGTTCAGGGTTTTACTACAAAAATTCATCATTTCTGGACAACTATACTTCATCATTGTGCTTTTAACAGTTTACCTTTAATTATAGCTGCATTTTGAAACACATTAAACTGCCAATATTATATGCAGCATCAGAGAAAAACATTTGATCAATTTGGCATCATGGTAGAAGGGAAATAGTTTGTGTGTTGACACTGTAAACATATTAACATTTTTGGATCATTTATTGTTCCAATAATCTCCAAATATCAATATAAACCCTTCTTTCAGCTTTGCTATATAAAGTTTTTATCATTTGAAATGATTTGCCTTTCAGACCATAAATGATTTCTCTGAGGCAGTCGTCACTGAAGTGATTACACTACTTTGTATTTATTCATTAAGATATTTTTTAGATAACTATTACATAACTAAAAATTACTCAGTTAAATACTGGAATCATTTTTAAAACACACAAATAAGAAAAGTTATTGTGCTCTGTTATATGAAGCATTTTTGTTTTATGAAGAAATAATATATGTCCTTATTAAACATGAACAAATACATCAACACACACATTAACAAACACCTACAGCAGGTAAAATCACTGATACTGATTCATTGATCAGAGATGAGTATGGGCCAATAAAACAGTAAAGAGATAATCTGCCTCCTCCCATCGTGCATGTGTTGTATTTTGAAAAATATTAGCTATGGGCCTCAGGAGGCCCGGGTGAAAATTATGTTTTTTAAGACATTCAAATGTCCCCTTTTCAGACTGCTGGCAGCACAGAATCTGCTAATTCCAACACCACTGAAGCTTTACAATGTTTCTTCTGAGTGAAATATTTCAATTAAATTGTCTCACATTTCCCCAAAATTTAGTTTGACACATTTGGTGTCTTTGGAAATGGCAGGCCATTGGTGACAGTTTATGTAAAATGGGAAATGGGACATGGGACATGTCATCAACTAAAGCTATACGGCTAAAGATAACACTCACACACACATACACAGCAAAAATTAAAAATGTAAACTAAATATAAAAATATTGCTGTTATAATTTACAGTAATACTGTGTGATTCTTTTGGAAAGCGCAAATAAAAGTATGCAAAAAGTTTATTATAACATTAAAATACCCTTTCTGACTTTGTTATAGAACTCTCAAACCCCAAAATGTGGTATAGTGTCCCCAAAATTAGTTGTTAAAATCCCCAAATTGGTTATAGTGGACTAAAAAATGTATAATCCCAGAATTTAATGTCCCAAATTTGGTACCACCAAGGTGTTATAATATATAAATGTGTTTTTTGATCCAAAATATCCTCAGCTCAAGTATGAAAACTTGACAGAATGATTTTAAATTTGTTTGGGGACCCCTGGTGGCTGAGGAGCCCTAAATGGGCTCTGAGTGACTGCTGATGATTTACCTCTTTCTCCAATTCTAATGTTCGTCAGGGTGAAGCAGCCACCAGCTGATGGGGCCAAGTCCAACCCGTCCAAAAGGCATCGAGACAGGTTGAACGGGGAGCTGGAGCGGTTGGCCAGCCTGCTGCCTTTCCCCGAGGAGGTCACCACCAGTCTGGACAAACTCTCCATCCTCCGCCTGAGTGTCAGTTACCTGCGAGCCAAGAACTTCTTCTCTGGTAAATTTGCCAATTAAGAGAACATGAACTGAATCATTGATGCTTGGCACACAACAGGAATGGCTCCTAGCGTAGTCAAAGGTCACACACTGTCACGAACCTGGAACACTGCTCATTTATCATATCTAATATCATGTCATTTAGCACTATCTTAATTTGTTTGGTATTAGTTATATGGATACATTGATCAAGTCTGTCACATAAACCTGTTTCCAGTTAGTGGGACAGTTTTGGGAAATCATCTTGTTTGCCATGAAATGATAATCAAATAAATGAGCTACTGTATGAGTCCAGCACAGAGAGACATGTTTAGCCTAGCTTAGCGCAAAGCCTGAAAGCAGGGTGAAACTGCTAGCCTAGCTCCATCATCAAGTGAAAAAAATACATGTTCCATCAATCCCACAATTGTCTTCTTTACATCTTAACGAACATTATTACAGTTTATTACAGCGTAGTGAACAGTCGTGGAAAAAGGAGCAGTTAGTGTTGGAGTTCTTTCTTGAACACAGTAACTGCATGCAGCTTTTTTTCTGTCCTGATAAAGAGAGCCATAGTTAAACCAGAACTTATGGGTTCTGTTTCAGAAGTAAGAAAACATAATTCAAAATCACATTGACATCAGTAATAATGCAGTTTCTGAAAATCCAGCCCTACAATATAACAACAAACAGCCAGCCTGCCATCAACAAAAAACCTTTTTTCACAATTATTATTGAGGGTTTTTCATCACTACTTTCAACAGAGTTAGGCCAGTCAGGTGGCCGAGTAGGACAGGAAGGGCTGGCCAGTATAAATGAGAATGTGGATGGATATTGTGCACAAAGGAGAAACAAACAGTTACATATGATGTATAATACAAGCACTGCCACACTAGAAAATCTTCACGACAGGCTTACAATTCCAATATCGAGTGCTGCAGTAGATACTGATTCATCTTGGAATATGAATGTTAAACCCCAGGAACACCGTTCACTTTTCAGAAAGACTAGTGAAAGAACTCTTAATGAGAGATTGCATTGCTAACAGGAGTCGCAGAACAGCTTCTGTTCCACTGGCTGGTTCAACTAGTTCAACACTGTTCTAACTCTGAATTAAACCCCACCTGACTCTTGGATGGATTAGTGTCTAGCTTACTAGACAATGTGTAAATAAGACAAGTGTAATACAAAGTACATTTCTTTCTTCTTGAAAACATTGTTAAGCTAGCAGTTTCCCCCTTAATTTGGCCTATGAAGATTTCCTACAGATTTCCTTTAAGCAATATTGATACACAGGACCCTTGCAGCTCTTTAACATCTTGGCAGAGTTGTGTGTTTGTAATAAAGAGAAGTGAGTGATACATTTAAACAGGAGGCAGCAGTTTAAAGTGGGTGACTGTTTTTAAATGCCCCTCAGTCATTGCTTTGGTCCCTCCAACCATTACAAGAATGTCACAACCGCCGAGTTTCTCGCTCTTTATTTGTGCTGGATGTGTTTCCCGACATCTCATGGCTCATCTCATCAACCCGAGATGTGGAGATCACCACACCAAGAAAAGAGCAACCAGCCACCACCTTATTCAGATGATTTCTTCCGAGGGAAAGGCCCTCAATATTTCATTGAGACCCATGTCTGTGTGTGTGTGTGTGTGTGTGTGTGTGACATCACTTATTCGAGGATTAGGCGATGGAGCTTTGCTTGGTGTCCATTAAAACTGTACGCCAAAGCATCGGAGTTGCATGCCAACGGATGGATGTGTAGTATCTTCTCTACTATGTGGCATGAAGACATTGTTATTTTAAGCGCTGATCTTTCAAAGAGAATGCTGCAATGCGGCCGTCAGATGCTCTTGAAGCATAAATAATTGAGAGAAACCCTGGAGTTTAAAGAATTTATGAAATGGAGGCAGAGCAATGTTTGTTTAAGGCAGCGGCGTTTTGAGATGGCTGTTTGGGATGAGACGGACAGGACACAGCACCGGTGATATGAGTGTGTTTTAGGCGGATGTAGCAAATGCATTTCATATTCTTATTGTGTGTGTGCTTGTGTATTTTGTGCGGCTACTTGATTCATATGTTGTGTATATGTAGAGGCTTTTGAGGCCCTGAGACACAAGATGAAGTCCTCTCTGAAGCTGTTTTATTTCTGACAAATTTCTATGATTACCATTTTAGAGCTATTAATAGAAGTTGTGTTTATTTTCCCCATTCAATAACATATGGACGTGCCTGCCGCCTACTCGACCTGTCAGAGTGAATTATTAATAGTGGATTTCAGTACCAGTAGGTCAACGTGTGGCCTATAGACAAACCCTCTTGTCTAACTTCATTAGTCTACTTCTTGGACGGTCTTTGAGTAATTAACGAGCTCAGGGCTCCTACATTAAGAAGCAGCTCCACAGAGAGAAAGCTCTGTGGACCCCGAGGGCCCATCGCTGCGGGCTGCCTCTGTGGTCAGCCATAAATTCTTGTTTGTAAACAGAGCAAATCCTGCTTCTCAGAAGCATCCGAAAGTGGGGGGTCTGTGAAGCGATGACTTAGCTCCAGTGCACTCTGGGAACGCTGCCATTGCTTCAACACTCTGCTGTCGCTGCTCTGTTTGGATGTTTAGAGGAATTGTTAAACGCTAAGAGAGGCTCACCTACATGAAATATTAAAATGCATTAGAATTGCATTGTGCTGTGGAGAGTTTTTCTACCTGGATACTGTATCTCTTTTTGTTGTACCCAAACACTCCCGGTCATGACTGTGCATGTAATTGAACATGTCGGAGCTGAACAAAGCCCTGGCAGTTAATCTGGCCGACAGTATTATCCAGCCCAGCTGCCATCTTTGTTATTGTCAGGAGCTACAATGGGCTCATCCCTCTCAGCTAGTCTGAAGAGAGGGCGTTAGCTCTCTTAAAACCGATAACTCTGCACTCTGGGTGTGAGGTAGCTCTCAGTCATAACAAGCATCTTCGCAGCTGTTGTCTGCCTTTTGGATCATTTATGCTCCGTGTGTGACAACAGAACTGTGGTAGCTGAAGAGTTAAGTATTGAAATTTGTCTGTGAATCACTTTGTGTCCCTGGAGGTGCTGTAGCCCCAGGTTAGAAGTCGACGGATGTCAGAGTGTTCATGTGTTTTCCTCTAATGCATCACGCGCGACTGTCACCAGCGCTGTGATGCCAACACATCCTGCAAGATTTACACTTGAGGCTGAAACCAAATTTCTGGTGGTTTTGTAACTTTTGTAACAGTTCTGCACTGAAAGGCCACATGCAGTGTTTCCATCTGTGTTAGTATTATCACAGATAATTTGGTGTGGAGAATCAATGATATGCTTATTAGTACTGGTCTGCTCTCTCCTCTTTATCCATGTGTGGTGTGAGTTTTCCAGTCGGTGTGTCAAACGCTGGTCCAGAGAGACATATCTCAATCACTAGTGGTCATATTGCCATAAAATTTTGTATGGATATTAACAATTCTCTAATTATTTGGGAGACACCCTGACTTTCCCTCTAGTGCCCCCTTCAGGCTCAAATTTTCCACTCACCAACATTTTGTTCCGTGAAGTAACTTGAAAACTAATGGCCAGATAGACATATATTTGCTGAGCACATTCATAAAAGCTTGTTTATCAGCACTCTGAGAATGGAGTTATCTGTAAGCATTTGTCCATTCGGTCGAGTAAGTTCAGGATACGGAGTATAATAAACACTGTGGCCTTTATGAGGAACTCAGGCCTTCAAACCATCAACAGTGTTGTCAAGGCATGCTGATACTGATGGCTTCCTTTGAAAATACAAGTTGCCCTGTACAGTACATGCAGCTATTGTATGTTGAGAGCAGCTTGTTTTGTTTTTAGATAACTTTGGAGATGTTTCCTCTTCTTCCTCCTCTAAATGGCCTCTCCTGCTGATAGCTGCTCCAACATTGTGTTATCATGTATTTCCTGTAAAACTTTTCCATCCACCTTCTCAAGTTGTTCTACAATGTACAATTCATTTTTCACTTAGTGTACATCTTACTTAGTATGCTTTCTTTTTTTTAAGTTGAAGGGCAAAGTAAAAGAAATTGTGGCAACGTTCAATAAATATGACAGCATTGAATATTATCTCAAAACATGCCCGGTGTGTATGACAGCATAGCTATTACGTTTTTCTCTCACTTGTTAGTTCCAGCTGATGAGCAGTGGTCATTCTCTTTAGTGAGGATTGGTCCCGTGGGGAAATTGTTACGGTGTTTACAGTGGAGAAAACCCTGACAAGATCCGGGATGACACAACTAAGCCAATAAGGTCTCTATTGGGTTTCTTGGAAGAGTCGCCGTTGCCTGCAGCCAAGCGGCTTGATTGTCCTTTTGCTTTTTCCTGCCCCCCCCCCCGATTCACGCCCGATCTCTTCTGGTGCTACTCTCGTTTTTCTGGAAAGGATCCCTGAGTTTTAGAGGCATCAAGAATCAAACCTGCCGTCACGTGACCGCTGTTGCATAACCAGTACTCTGGCAGATGCATGTCAGATGGCAGTTCATAGATCACAGTTTAAACCTATAGTGGACAGGATATGAAATTATGATTATTCCTGTGATTTTATCATAGCAGCATGCCTGTTGTTAAAGTGAACTGCAGCTCTTTCAGATACACTCTATTGTAAATATAGAAGAGATTAGAAAAAATAATCCCTGTGACTGCAGAGGGATTCACTTTACTGTGGTTTGGTGTTGGCTGTGTGTGTATCAAGTTCAAGTTCAGTATAATGCTTGAAAGTGTAAAGCATATTGTTTCAGGTTTGAACAGAATCTCAAAGAAAAATACGTGGAATATTTGAATAGGGGTACAACTTTTTAACTGATTTCCACTAGTGTTTCTTTTAATGTCCCCTGGGTGCACTCAGAGCTTGGTAAAAATGCTTTCTCCTTTTATTCACTCTGGGCATGGAATGAACTCCAAAATACCATTACCTTAGAAGCACTCCCACCTTTGGATACCTTTAAAGGTCTTTTACAAACTGCCCTGAAGGAAACACGTTGCTGTTTTACATAATTCTTGACTTGAGGTGGAATGTGTTATGGATATTGCTGGTATGGCCTGTATGCCTCTCTTCTTTTACTATTTCCCTGGTGTTGCTTTTATGTATTGTACTTGTTTTAACAAGAAGAGATCTTGTATCTCAATGGGACCTTCCTGGCTAAATAAAGGATCAATTAAATACAAATAAAATAGTGTTTGATGTTCACATACATCATAAGTTTGTGATGTTTCCTCCTGCCAGAGGTTCAGCACAGTTTACATTAAAGCTGCACGAATCAATATTTGTGTATGGACAGCGGGTCAAATGAGTATGTGTAATGTGAAAGGTGTCACTCGTAGTGACAAACCCACAGAAGATGATCACCTGACTCTGCAGCTCCTCTGAGCTTCAGCTCATTGTTTTTGTTTTACAATCTGCAATTTTATTTTTTGGACTCACTCTCACCATTCCTATCAGAAACGTTTCCAGATGCAGCAGGCAGCTGCATTTAGTAAAAAGCTCGGATAAACCCACTGTACACTACCTGCCCAACACTGAACATCAGGCAGACACAGTTAGTGACTAGCTGGTCAACACAGTGCAGCATCTCGCAAGCTGGAGAGCCAGATATTGGAGTGAATATTGGACTTACATTCATAAAACATGACACCAACAATGAATGTTGCTCTGTGTCTGCTGGATGTGTAAATCAGCAACAATTTGCTAACATGTGTGCCATTTGAACTTTATGAAGTGATAATTAGTAAATGTTCGTGTTTACAGCCTGTTTTACTGCCCCAAAGTAGCCAAAAAATGTGTTCAGTTATTGCAGGTTTGAGTAAAGATTTTTAATATTTCTTCCATCACTGAACAAAGCAGTGTGTTGCTTGAACATATTTTAAGTTTTAAGTCACTCAGAATTTATTTTAGGAGCAGGACCTTTAAACTGCATTCCATATAATTTAATGCTCGTAAACAGCACAAAGTTGTAGTGTTTCCTGCTGACGGCCTTCAACACATTTACATTTAACAGGGTCCTCGTGTGGTAAGGACACCTGCTTTTACTGTGTGAAAGTAAAGAGAAACGTGAGGAGAAAACAAGACTTCTGAATATATTCCAATTATATCCACATGGTAATTATATAATCCAATTTTTAAACTCCTAAACTCTTACATTTTTCCACCTGATTTTCTCCTGTTTTTAATCTATTAAGCCACAAATCACAAAGAACAAAAGAATAACACAGCAGTAGAGGAGAAATGAATCTTTATCATCTCAATAGTAAAAAAACTAAATAGCATCATGCATCTCTTGTTTTCCTCCAAAACATCACTTGACTGTTTTGTAAGAAGTCAATTGGCAAATAATGCAGCTGAATTCTCGTCAATCAATTCAAATTAATTCAGTGTGTGTACATCTGCAGAACGTGTTGCTACATGCCTGATGTCTTAAAGAAAATGAGGCCAAACAACTCAGTTTTAATGAAATGAATGTCCATACATCTCGTGGCACGCATAGAATTGGCACACAGCTGGAAATATCTGTCAGAGCTGCACTCGACAACGTTTCTATAGCCTGCTGCCACTGCTGCTGCTGCTCCAGGAGGGCCGTGTGTGGCTGTTGTGCACGTCTTGTGACATGTATGTATGGCGATGTATTTTTATTTGAAATACCGCCTCCCCTCCCCCTCCTTCCTGTGGGTCATCTATCTGCACACAAATGAAAGGCAGAGCTATCTGGGCTACATGATCAGCAGTAGGTCATCCCTTCATGACGACCCTCCCTCGCTCGCTCCCTCCCTCTGCCCGTCCTTCCCTCCGTCCTTCCCCTACAGGGCTTGAACCCCATCCCCCAGCCCCGCTGATCACGATACGGCACAGCGAGGAATGCAGGCCACCAAAGGGAAAACCTGGTAATCAGTAGTGACCCCTCCCTTCCCTACCCAGCCCAAATCCCATCTCTCCTCATCACCTTCACCACGTCCCACCTCTCTGGATCACCCCTCATACGTTAATATGCATTAGTGCCCGAGTGTTCATGTTCAGCCTCTATATGTGTGGCTGTATGTGTCTGCTGCGTGCATCCATGTGTATGTTAAAGGATGTGGGGGAGGTATGTGTGCATCATGTGTTCATTTACTGCACTGTTTGGGGGTGAAGGAGTTGAAACATTCTATATATACTCGCTGCCATTCACATTCTGGTAGAATAATTAACACAAAAACACACACATACTATATGCATGCACTGTACTGTCTGTACATGCTAACACACACATTCAAGCTCCTACACTCTGTCCAGCACAGTGAAGGGATATAGAAATATAATAATTTCTGTGCACAAGTGAAATGTAGCTTGCTAACTTTCAATGGTTGAATGCTATGATGGTATGTAGTTCTTTTACATTCGTAATGCAGATTAGGATCCTAACAGATTATATAATGTTTTGTATATTTTAGAACGTTTTTAATGCTGTCGTGTTTTTAATTTGAAACAGTATCAAAAAAGCTGTATTAGAAAGATGCATTTCACTAAATCATAACATCCCACTCATAAATAGCACTGCTGAAAAAGCGAAGGCAGCAGCAGTAAGTGTTCCTCGATGCACTGCAAACAGCAAGTCATAGTCAAGCATAATTTCACCTAAAAACTAGCTGAATTCTGGTTGCACTGTGATTGGCACAGTAAAAAAGCAGCACAGAATTGTAAAAAGAAAACACACACACACATGCACACACAGACAGCACGTCAAATGTCACTTCTGATCTGCATCCAGAGTGCTTTCTCTGCGGCTACAGTATCAACATCCTGACCTGTACTTCCTGATTAGCTGCTAACACGTTACTGTACAGATTAACACCTGAGCTGAGCAGAAAGTTTTAAAGAGCGTTGCAGTGACTTTAGACTTCCTGTGATGACAGTGTGCTAAAAGAAGCTCACATGGAAGTGGTTTACACTGTCAGGTTACATTTTCTTTCATCAGTCAACTTTATTCTCATTCCAAAAGATCATGAAATGCATTTTTTTTAAAGAAATTTAAAAGGGAAGAAGCCATTGTTCATTTTTGTTGTTGTTGCTAACAGCTAATAACTTAAACCACCTGAATGCAGTGTTGCCAGGTGTAGAATAATTAATGTATGTGTACGATAAATTAGCCCTTTGTACCATGTAGAGAATTCTAACAACCCATAAATATACAATAATTTTGCAGTTTTCTTTCCATAATAGTGAAATGGTATGGAGCTGATTGGGAACCTACCTCTTTACTCAGCATACATTAACAATGTCAGTAATGTATTATGAAAAACTGACCCTGGATGTGCCATAAGTGATCCAATCACATCTCTGCTGTGATCTCGTGAGACAGCTACTGTTTTCACTCACAACCTCTTAAAAACTCTATGTGACTATATTTCACAACTTTTGCTTGGTTATGTTATGTTTTGTTATGGTTATCCTCAAGTTTAGTTTGGCATGGCTTATGGTACAAAACTTTTATTTTCTCACAAACTAGGATGCATATCGTGTCCTGTAGCCTCCATCGTACAGGCTAGCCTGCAGTCAGAGCCCAGGGCAGTTAACCCACTGATGTATCGTGAACTGTGACACAGACCTTTAGCAGAGATGTTGCAAACTCAGTTCTAGGTGCGCTGCATTCTGGATTTGAATGTTCGATAGGCTTCCCTGAAATATTATACTGAAGTCTTAAGTCTTTGTATGACTACTTGATTTTCAGAGCATGGCAATGCCGCCTGAATGTCAGGCATATCACATACTTTACTTCCCCCAGTGACAACACAAACTTACAGATTCCATTTCAAGGCATCAGAAAGACCAACCAAAGGATGATTCAATCTTTTGATCAGTTGTGTCAAATGTACAACTTTTAAAACTAGGCTGTGTACTGTAGGTCTAAAATGAAGCATGAATCTGCAACTCCATGACCTTTTCCTCATCTCAAACTGATTCTGAAACAGATTTTGGTGATTATGGAGACATTTCAAGTTTTCCTGAACAGCCATCAGAAACAAGGACAAATGACCAGCAAGTAGCATGTTCATCCAATCACATGAAGAGTTTGTTGTGTTAGTTTAGCAAAGGAAATATCTGTTGATTTTCTATTGTACAGCCTACCTAAGACTACCCATTTGTCAAATATGTTTATGCATTTTCAAAAAGGCAAATAAACCTAACCTAGATCCACGGTCTACTTTCTGCAGGTGCATTTTTGATTCACAAAGTAGTTTGAGAGAACAGCCAAAAATAAGAGAATAAACATAGGTGATAGAATGATAGATAGAATACGTAGAATGATCTATATGTGAAAGTCACCAGTAATGTGGAGGATGAGCTTAGTATTGTGGCTTTAGATGACAAAAGAAACAAACTCAGCAGACAGTATTAAAATCAGGATAAGACACATAACCAGGATGCAAGATTGCATGTAAATATATTATGTAAGAGAAATGAAGTGTGATGTGTTGATGTGTGATGGCTTTGGCCACAAATGACTGACTGCCATAATTCTTTATTTTGCTCTCGTCCTCGCTGCTTGCAGTCTGAATCGGTCCTGGCATGGATCCAAAATAAACTACAGCGCTTCCACCACCCTCCACAACGTAACCAGTATGGGCCATGTGGGGTGGGGCATGTCCTCTGACCGTCAGCATTAACACAACGGCTGAGCATGTCACTGCGGCCCAATAACACACGTGTGTGTGTGTGTGTGTGTGTGTGCTTAAATACGCTGTCCAAATATAGCACTGTTTCATGATTCGGGCTCCTGCTATTGTTATCTCATGTGACCTGACAGCAGAGACATACACTATGTGGTGTAAACAAACAAGTTAGTTCTGAGTGCTAAATGCACTGCTCAGTCACTGACTGTGAGAAGCAAGCAGTGGGTTATATGTATATTTTAATTGATTAGTTAATTAATCTATAAATAAAGATATTCCATACCACCACCAACTTACTAACACTATCTAACACTGTAGCTTGAGCTTGTCAATCATGGTGAGTCTGCGCAGCTCCAGCTGTCTAAAAATTACTCAATACTGACCGACAAGAGAAAGTGTCACTTAGTGTTGGTTTTAACAGCAGCTGGTTGGTGTTAAGTAACATTTTATCCTGAATCTTTCCTGTGATTGGTTGCAAGCACTTTGTTAAGTCTCTTTTTGGCAGCTTCGTGCGTGTGTTTGTTTGTTTCCAAGGGTACATGGTGACCTGTAACGTGGAAAGATGCCAGCGTGGCATGTAGGGATTGGGCAGGAAATTGAAGCGATACAAGCACAGAACATCCCCGCTAATCCTTTTGTAAATAGTATGATGGGACAAATTGAAAGTGGTCAAATATTTCATAAATATTTGCAGTGTGCTAAATGTTTTTTGGGTCTCAGCTTCCAGCAAAGAAAAGCCCTCTGTGAGGTAAACCCCAGCAGACCCGGCTCTCCGTGGAGCGGTGTCAGTAAGCTTTATGCTGGAGGCTCTATGATGAAGGCCGGGACCAGAGCCAAGCTGGCCTCTGGGTCACAGTCCCAGGACAGAAAGATTTGTCTTCTGGAAGTGTCGACAACTGGACTTCATTTGGCTTGGCGGGTCTATGCGGATCTGAAAAATGACATTTATATTCTAGGAAGAAACAAAATTGCTGCCTGGATTATGACCACTGGCAAAGTTTTTTGCTCTTCAGGAAGTGCCACGTTCTTCTGTGGTGGATGGTTGGCAAAGTGCAAAGTGCAGGACTTTGACACCAGAGACTGGGGTTTGCATCATGCGTACCATGTGTGGTTGGCTTTGAGACACTAAACATCTTGGTTAAGGCCAGGGCAAGATCGTGGTTTTGGTTAGAAAAAGTCAGTATTTTCAGTATTTAACCAAGATCACAATTTTCCTAATTAGTGGGATATAAAAGATTATGGAGGTTTTTCAAGCTGAGGCTCCTCAGTTGTGTATGCCACATTGATGATGCTAGCTATATGGGCTGTGCTAAAGTGAGCGAGCTAAATGCTAACAGAGCATTTGGCGCTTTTGAAGTTATGTTCTGCAAGTGGCAAGATGTAGATCAGTTTGTAGGACACAGCAAGCAATACAATCACAAGGCTTCAGTCGAGGAGTTTAGTCATAAAAGGAGGAAATGTGGGGGATTCTGTGTGTGTTGTCGTTATTTTTAAGGACAAAGGTGCTTTACTGTTATATGTTAGATAGATGTCTAATAAAAGTTTACTTCAGCCTACTGCAACCTACCTTATCCTGATGATTATTAAATCACATGGACAGCAGATATTTAGTAAAGTACTAAAAATCAGATGGTTTCTGTAATGCCACCCTCTAAAATATTGGTCCCACAATTTAGTATAAATTATTTTGGATAGACTGCACCATTCTGCAAAGTCTAAAAAACCATAATGTACCTTTTGACACTCCTAAGCCTTGACTTGAGAGTTTTATTACTTGGATAAATGACAATTAGTGAAATTAATTTTATAATATTATAATAAACCTCTTGGTTCCAGCTGCATCACTATCTTCTACACCATGCAATAATAAAAGGCCTCCAAAGGCAGCTGAAGTATGACAAACTGTCTGATTTTTAGGGTCACTGCTTGTTTGTCAGATTTGATCTTTCAGTTATTGGAGCAGATACGTTAGCCGAGGGCCGACATGGGGCCCAGTGAAAGCAAGACCCACACTGTCTCCTTTCCATCACTGTACTGCAGCTCTGGAGCACATTCATACTACCAAATCAATGATTTAGATTTCTCTGAAAGCTTGAAGAAATTCATTAAGTGACAGTAACAAGTAAGTCATTTCATGTGAGGTTGAGCCTCCCATTACATACATTTCAGCCAGTGGACTGGGTTTATTCTGATTCTTTCCCTTGTTTCAGGAATTTTCTAGAATTGAAAGAAGACAGCAGATAATACTAAACTACGTTAATCTTTCAATTCTGAAAACTGCAAATGTTTTTTCCCCTGCTGTAAATTAACAGATGGAGACTTCATGGCTCCGACTTGAGAAGATTTAGAGTTCTGGTGCTTTCAGAACATTTCGCTGTTGCAGTCAGAGCAAAACATGGCACCATAGTTGGTCATTCAAACTGCTAAATTAAACATCTACAACAACAAGACTCAACCTCTAACTACTACTACTCACTACACCATTCACAGAGAGGTAACAAGGTGAACATTTTTTGTTATCAATTGCCTAGAACACTGAACTATTTAAATTCAAAATAAAAGTTCCATTTAAAGGCTGCTTATGAGGTTTATCACTCCACTAGTATTTAGAAAATGACACATGATTATTAAAAAATCTTCTAAGAACTGATTTGTATTTGAAACAGATGGAAATAGATTTGTAATGATGTTTTTTTAATGTTTGATAAATAGAGGTGTATTGTATTCACATATGGGCTAAATGATAGGTATGGCACAGAAATAAAAAAATAACTAACTGTAATGGAAATAAGAAAATAAGATTTTTAGGATTCAAAAATAGAAAACATGACTTGTTAGGATGGAGATTTTGCAGCGCAGGAAAATAACGTCAACGTTTTTATGATCAGAATCAGAAATCAGAATCAGAAATACTTTATTGATCCCCGTAGGGAAACTCTGATAGCAATGTATCGAATGACAAGCTGCAGCTGCAGCTCGCCTCGGCTTTACGGAGCTTTATAGTGAGTTTCAGTTCACTGTTTAGCTGTCCGGCTACAACTTTACTGTTTTGGTTCACTCTCACAGCTCTCATAGTGTCATGGTTTTGGGGTTTGTGTTCAGTCATTTCCTGTTTTATTTTGAAATAGTCTCCTTCCCTCAAGTGTCTTTTAGTTTTGCTTCCTGTCTTTGATTGCTTTGATTGTTTTCTCCTGTGTCTCGTTGTCTCCCTAACCTGTGGTTAGGTGTGTATTTCATTCTTTGTCCTTGGTTGTTCATTTGTCAGTTTGTTGTTGTATCTCTGTCTAGCGCCCTGGTTTCTTGTGCCTGTGAGTTCTGGAGTCTTTGTTTCCCTGGTACCTTGCCTGTTTGTGGATTTTGCCTGCTCAGCGTTGGACTTGTTTTTCTGTTTTGGACTGCTTACCTGCTGCGAGTTGCTTTTGCCCACCAATTCAGTGTAAGCCTTTTTGTTAATTAATTATTAATCTGCACCAGCTCTACCTGCTAGTCTGCGTTTGGGTCCTGTTTCATTGTACTCCTGCTTTTTTGCTCGACGCACTATAACACATAGCATCGTTTTTTTGGGGGTTTTTTTTGCCGCAGCAGGCTGTTGTAACAAAAAAGCTCTTAAAAATCCACTGCACACTGCCTGCTCAGCAGCAAACCGCAGACAGAGACCAGCTGATGAACATAGTGCAACATTTAGTAACTACAGAGCCACATTTTTTCCTCAGGAGTTGGTGGAGACCGAAAACTGAACTAAAAAAGAGTGAATATTGGATTTAATCAGGTGACACAAACATGACTCCAAATGAATAATAGTAGTACTGTAACTGCTTGATGTGTAAATAAACAACTATTTAACAAGTTCGCCATATCAATTTAAAAGGTGACATGTCAATGTTGTGCTCACGACTCGTTTCCGCTGCCCACAAAATCATTGCAAGTTTACCCGTCATCCTACCAACATATTTAACACACCAGGACTACCAACTGGGGTTCCTGGGGACCCCCAAGAATAAACTACTGTAAGAAACCACCATAACAGCGAAATGTCAACTTATTTCTTCTCAAAACATTATTAGTTATGTAATTGTCATCTGAAAAAGTGATTATTTTGGAAAAGTTAATATAATTTCATATTGTGTACATTGTATAGTGCGTATTTGCAGTGTTAAGGTTTATAGACAGAGCACATGAGGAAATCTGTCTGCTGTGTCTGTCTCCTTCAAAATGACCGACAGAGTGCCCCTAAATGAAATAAAGTCTACTTAAATTTATTTTCATCTGTTTCAAAGTGTAGGCAGAGAAACAGAAGTTATTGTGCAGGGATGAAAAGGGAGGATGGCCTGGTGTGGTCACAGAGGATATGGGGGCTGACCTGTCTGTCATATTAGGCCACTTCTGTGTTTTGATGTATGTTCGTTGTCAAGTAACTTTGGAGCTTGATTATGCAAAGCTAAGCATGTTTGGGAAAGCCAAGCTGTTCTATTTAATTCACTGGAAACACCTCTGGGTGATTGCTGGAGCACTACTATGCCACATGTATGTGGGAATGTAAATTTTTCATTACATACACTTCTGCCCACTGAAGCTTGATAACAAGAGCTGCTTTGTCCTCCTCTGGCCATTGAAGAGGCTCTGTGTTGGCCCACTTCTTCTGGCTGAATTATGCTACTGAAGCTGCGGCGTACCTGTGGTTTCTGATGTGTAAACTACCAAAGTACAAACGCAGTGCAGCCACAACACACACGATGTACAGAGAGCACCGTACATCTGATTTGTATATGGTCTTAACAACCTCTGTTTTCTCATAATTATCATATGATAAAGATATAATAACCTTTGTTTTCTAGTGATGACAAAACAGTTTGATCTTGGCATTAACCAAAAATGTGTCTCTGTGATCTCTGGATAAAAACATTAGATTATATTGCGGTAATCATCAGCAGACGTCACTGCCAGAGACTGACCTTTAGTGATTCTAACTGCAGCTGCAACCAAACTGAATGTCCCATAATGTTCCTGCAGTGTTGTTTTAGTGATTGATAGTGAGCCTGTGGTAGTCGACAATACGCTTACAGTAGTCTATAGTGACCAAATTACAGAAACATCACTGCAATAATATAATTACCAACTCATAATGTGCCTGTTTGACTGTGGTAAGGAGCAGTTAGTTAGATTAGAGATTGATTTATGTCTGCCAATTATCACACCAGAGACTCACATGTTTTTATAATAATGACGAGAAGACAAAATAAAGCTTATGTCATAATCACAAAATAATGATTATGTAATTTTGTGATCCAGACATAATCGTTTTGGGGTCACAAGCGAGGAAAGCACGTTATGAAATTGAGATGAGATTATTTGATAGTTATCATAAAAGACACAACTTGACATGTTGACAATGCACTTTTGGCAGTTAGTATACAACAAGAATCGTAGAAAAGGTTTCAGTCGTAGTCATCATGGCCATGACCAAGGTGATAATATTATCTATTATCACCTTGGTCACGCCTATCACATGCTAATCAGGCACTTAACAGTGATGAAGTAGATGCAGCCAGAGAACAATAGGCCTGATTACTGATCACTGGGCCATCTTCAAACTATTAGGTCAGTTTCAGGTGAAACTAGCTATTAACAGATACTCGGGCAGATTCCTTCCTGAGGGCGGGGCTTATGTAACACAGAGTAGCTTAAATTTCCAGTTCCCGTCCAATTTTTTCACAATTGAGAATGACTTCCGGATGGGAGCCGAAACGTCTTGATTCTGAAAACAGTGTCCAGATGACTACGACTGAAACCTTTTCTACGATAGAACACTCCTGGACGAATGAGGGACTACACCGTCATACAACAAGAATATACATAATTTCAACAGCACAGCATCTGTGGAAAAAAATTATTTCAAATAAGAACACTTAAACTAAACAAATAGCAACAAATTTCCAATAAATGATTACTGGTAAATTATTTATATATGTTTATTTATGATGCAGTGCTGTCTGGGAGCCATTGCATCACCAATGGACATTTTATTTCGTTATTTTGCTGTCAGCTGTGAGTAACTCCTGCATTTCCCCGTGGGACAAGAACGCCACACTCGAGCCTATCTAGCATATGCGATGCATTTCTCACACCATTTCCTCACCAATATGTTGGACGATGTGCCACATTGTTCTCAGCGGCCCTCTACAAGTCGATCCAAGATGTCTGTATGGGAATAAGGTCAGGGGTCTTCGACCAAAGCTCTGTCTCGTGTGAAGGTACAAGCCACGTCGGACTCCCAACACAAAGCCCATATGCTATCCAGTGTCTGCTCTGACACCCCTAACACTGCACCACCTCGGATGGACTCCTTGTTAACCCCCTTTTGAAGAGAACAAAAGATCTGACCCAGAACCAAGTCGCCCAATCATGTCATACATCACCTTCAGGGTCAAAGGTCATCACAGGTCGCTGCATGGTGATCCTGCAGGGGTCAGAGATTAATGTGCTTGTGACATCACCGCAGCTCATTGTCTCACGTTATAGACATAACAAAATGAGAATATTAGCTGCAACTAACAATTTGGTTTATTATCATTAATCAACTGATGATCTATTGTCAGCTATTGATGTTTTCAGTCAGACTGTCAAAAATGTCATAACTGCATGTCTTTCATAAAGAGTCCAAAGTGACGTCTTCAAACTGGTTTTTATTCTGACCAACAGTCCAAATATTCAGTCGTCAACTCAAAGACGAGCAGCAAATCCTCACACTGGAGAGCCTGAACAGAAATTGTTTGGAATTTTAACTTAATAAATGAGTCATTAGACTTGTCATTCAAGCAATCGATTAATAGACTATTTGTAAGTAAAAAATAAATAACTAATATGCCACTAAATAATATTCTTATTGTTATATAAATAACCGCACAGTGTCAACAAACACTGAACATTATAACCATTACACATGTAGACGTTCTTGCAGGGCTTTTGTATTGGATTGTACAGTTATACCATCATAAATGAGTCTGGACAACAAAGACTATTATAAAAAGACTCTTGTGCAGGAATAGGAAATGGTTTATGATTATTATTATTAATTATATTGTGCTAATTAGTTTTCATGATCATGACTTAAATATCTCACTTTATCAAGGTTATTTTCAACCTGTGGTACACTGGGTAATAGTTTCTTAGCATTATGATTAGTGAAGCTCATATTCTTAAATTATATTGGGCCAGCTGCTTTTTTTTTTTTCTCAATGCGATTATCAAACTCACTCAGATTACCTTTTAGGCAGCGACGCAGGAAGGTAATCAGAGTTTGGTGTGCAGACAGAAACACACTGTATATAGTATAATGCTGCCATGCTAAATGCTGTGCAATGTTCATGGTTTTTGCTTTAATTCAAATTGTTCTGTACTCTCATCATTTTATCCTCATTTTGGTAAAATTGCAAACAGGAGGATTTCAAACATGCCTTTCCTAAAATTAAGTATTTAAGCTCAACTCTCTCTGAATTGAGTTCTGTGGAATCGAGATGTCTGCGTGATGTTTGTGGTGGTTTGAACTTACTCAGGATGCACATATTATTCTAATCAAAGCTTAATCTACAAGTTTACCAGTGCACATAATTGTCTTTTGATGAAAACACGTAAGTGTTTCTACATGAGCAGTGGTCCCTCCACTTATTTAACCCACCAGCCTGCTCGCCCTCTCACATGCCTGGAGCACCAGAGATGATTGGATGGAAGAAAAAAAGTTATGACGTCACGCTGGAGAAGGGAGAATCCCATTAGGATAAGAACAGCTGGGGCCACCAGCCAATGAACGACTGGGAGGCAGGGACGGGGAGGGTCAGCAGAGGGGGGTGGGGGTGGGGGGGTGTTTGAGACTGGATAGGAGGGGGAGGGGAGTTGAGTTGAGCTGAGCAAGCAGTAAAGTGCAAAAACAGTGACGCCTGAACGAACTGTCGCCTCTTGTCACTCGAATGTGGCAACAACACATTTCTGAGAAAAACAGAAAGCTTTTCTGCAACAGCTCTGTTCTCTCATCAGTGTGTGTGGAACATTTGTGAAACCTGCACACACAAACACACTTAAAACACAAATGTTTGGGCTAAATGTGTTAATTAGATTTGTTAACCCTTGTGTTTTGTTGACATTGGCTTTACTTCCTTGTCGTTTGGGGCCTTAGACCCCACTGCTGTATATGTAAAAATAATAATTGAAAAGTCAACCACTTTTTACCTTCAAATATATATTTTCTTTTCTTCTGACTTAATTAAAAGTCAATAAGTAGAGTGATAACCCATCTGTTTGCCACAAACTGGGCTTGCATATTTGACAAAGGTGACAAGATACAGAAATTAGTATAAAGCATTGCTATTACACCAAATATGAACATTTTTCATGTTTTTATATGTAATATGGGCAATGCGTGAACAAATACAGTATATATTCCATTTGTTTGCCAAAAGGTCAGAAATGTATGTTATTTCATTACAGAATGTTACCTATAATTGGGGTCAGTTAGACTCCAGAGAGGTCCCCTTATGAACAAACTGCTATACGACTGCAGTAACAGAAATCCAAATAGATTTACTCTGGATTTGAGATGGGTAGTGCTGCAGTGCTGCTTTTTGAGCCGTTAAAAGAGGGCCCGGGGTCTCCAGGACCCCAAACAGAACATTAGGGTTGAGAGCGGTGTTGGCTGCAACAATTACCAGTTCAAAATGTCTTACAATTGCCTAAAACAAATTCAAATTACTTGTTTTGTTCAACCAACAAAACCCAAATATATACTGTTTACTATCAGATAAGACAAAGAAAATCTGCCAATACTCACAGTTAAGAACATTAATTGTTAATCAAAATATTTGCAGATTAACTTTCTTTATATAGGTTGTAAAATAAAATATCAGGAAATACTGTGGTGTTGAGAATGTCAAAGACTAATATTCATCATTTCAGTCAATCTAAGTAAGTATATACAGTACATCAAACAGGGCAGCTTTAGGACAACAACAAAAAGAAATGTGTTTTTCTGTAATGTATATCACTGATGTGCTGATGTCATAGAAATCATGATGTGAGCAAGTTAGACAAAATAAAGGTCTGGATTTGGTGAATTAGACTTTCACATTGCATCTAATGAGCTGGGATCGGGCGTGCATGCGGCATCTTATGGCAATCTGACAGCAGTGCTTTGCAAACAGTATCACAGGACTAAAACATGTCTTCCTCTCCCTACCTCCACCACCACCGCCCTGTGTGTCTGTCCCTCTATACAGTCGCCCTGAACAGTCGGAACGGAGTGACTCCAGCTGCTGTGGAAGATGACGACAGCAGACCAGCAGGAGTGGTGGAGACCAAGATTCCTGAAGGCGAACTTTTGCTGCAGGTCAGTATTAAACCTGGATTTATTGTTATTTTCATTCTGTCTGTTTTATCCACAATATATTGTACAGTTATCAACTCTTTAATTGATTTTAGGTTCAATATCTGAGAGTGTTTGTTGCTAACTCACACTTCAGTTTCCAAACAGCCAAACCACTCTGTTCAGTATGTTCGATATGTTTTGAGGGACAGCAACTGTTGTTGGGCAGCTGCGCTTATTTAATTTGTGCGTCTGGACCGCTCTCGTGTTTTCTGTTTTTTTTCCTCCTGACAAGTGCCCAAAATCCATTTAGACCAATGACTGAGGCTCAGGGGCTCAGGGCAGCTTACCACTCAATACTTCTGGCACAGTCTGCTGTGCCCTTATGAAACATTAGTCTACTGTTTAGTCAAGCGACTCTGCTGCTGAACTGGTGGGTAAAACTTGCACCTGGGACTTATCTGAATTTGACCTAAAGAGTTTGTTATGTTTGGGATAACTTGCTGCCTAAATATGGATGCTTTTGAACATGGATTCTTTTTTGTTACAACTTGGGTCATATTTTTGTAGTTTGGGCCTTCATTCCTGTCACTTATGGTCGCATTTAAAGGAATAGTTAGACATTTTGGGAAACACTCTTTCCTTGTGTTATCTTTGGCTCTATCCAAAGGTAACACATGGTGACAGGACTCCAGGAAGGCCTTGTTGTCAGACTTTATTATTATTATTTTTTCACCTTTGGACAAAGCCAGGCTAGCTGTTTTCCCCTTTTTCCAGTCTTTATGTCAGTCAAGTCAATTTTATTTATATATCACAAATCCCAAACTTGACTCAAGAGACAGTCAAACACACAAGAGGCAAAGCTCAAGTGCTAAGCTAAAAAGCTGCTGGCTGTAGCTTCATATTTACTATACAGACGTGAGAGTGGTATCAATCTTCTCATCTAAGAGAAGCGTTTTCTGATCTGACACCTCTATCGGCAGGATGACATCATTTGTCTGTACCTCCCCAAACCGTTACAAATCACTGTTGAAAAATACATTTGTTTTATGTGACAATGGTTAAGGTTTGGTTCAGTTTAGGCACAAACGCAACTTGGTTAGGTTTAGGGAAACAGGTGGCCAGGTTCCGAAATCTTTTGAAAAGCCTGAAACCAGAAGAACAGAGGCTTCTTCAGCAGCAGATTAATGACTGTGGTGTTGGAATGAGATGTTCAACAATCCCATATGTGGTGTAATGCTTTACATGTTCGCATACTTTTGGTCATAGAGTGTAGAAAATGACTAAACTGTGGCCTGACCATCTGACATTACATGTTGCTGCTCTACTGTGCTCTGTTGTAGTGATGTTGCTACCAAGAGGAATGAAAGACAAAATTACATGCATTTAAGAAATGGATTTTCCTTTAACCATGCCATGATTGTGAAGAGCTGCTCCAGAGTGCTATCAGCTAAAATATGACAAACAAACATTCCGATCGAATAAAATCCAAATAAGCATCATTGATAAATCATCTCTTTGTCAAAGTGAACATCTTTCAGTTTGAAAATCTCTACATTTTGCTGGAATTTCAGGTCACGGTTCAGCTTTTTAAGAAAGGGCCATCAACATTCCAGTGAAACTGGGGGAAAGAATCTCTCCTGGTTCATGGGGGTTTTTGTGCCCTCTGTGTACTGTATGTGTGATTGAGTGGAGAGGGAGCTCGCTGCCTGCCAGATCTTTTTGGGATCTGCCGGAGTCATTGATTTTCCAGTCCAGTTCCTCCCAATGTGCATCACACTGGCATTCCAGGAGAGGAGAGGAAACAGCCTGCTCGCCATACCCCGACTCTACCGGGGAGGTTTCATTATTTTGATAAGCCTACATTTCCCCTAGTAATGAGAAATGAAAGCTCATTTGGAGAAAAAGAGGGTGAGTGTTCCACAGGGGGCCTCCTTCTCTTCCTCCTCCTCCTCCTCCTCCTCCTCCTAATTGGGGACAAGGGAGATGGACAGCGAGTGGTTCACAGGCTGAAGAATGTGAGGTTTATTTCGTAACCCAAGTCTGAGCCGGTTTCTTTGCTGTTCGTCACTTCAGACCGAGGTGAATTATAGAGGAGCTGTGAGCATATCAATTATTCAGAATCAGAAAATGGAGGACACATGGCAGAACGTATTACTGGTGCTTTTACTTTTTAGTCATTGTTGAAAATAAACACACGCAGAATTGGTCAGTTTTGACAATAACTGACATTTGTTTTTTGAATATCATCTTAGAGTTTTAACAAGGTCAAGCATATGTTTCCTTTTAGAGATTTTAAGACGATAATCCATGCTTTTATTTCCTCCCACCTGGAATACTGCAGCACACTACATCTCTGAGTCATTCAGACTACTCTGTCACGCCTTTAGCTGGTGCAAAATGCGGTCGCACGTCTGCTAACAAATCTAAAAAAATTGTCATATTACTCCAATTTTAATGTCTGCACCGGTTACCAGTGAAATTTAGAGTTGACTAAAAGATTTGTTTTTAAAGCTTTGAAGGGGCTAGCTCCAACATATCTCAGTGACCTTTTACATCCCCGCCTAGAACACTGAGGTCTTCCCAGATAGTTGTTCGAGCGACCAAAGGTGACCAAGCCTTTTCTGCAGCCAGGCCCAAACTGTGGAACCGCCTCCCTTTACATGTCTGATCAGTCCCCACCACCAAATGTTTTAAATCCAGGCTAAAAACTCACCTTTTTTCTTGGGCTTTCTAATGTGTTTTTAAATTTTTTTTTTACAAGTATATAATTAAGTGTCCATGTCATAATCTGTATTGTGTAAAGCACTTTGGTCAACCGCAGGTTGTTTTTAAACTATGCTATATAAATAAACTGACTTAAAGGTCCACTGTGTAACATTTTGGCAGAAATGGAACATAATATTTATAAATATGTTTTCATGAGTGTATAATCACCTGAAAATAAGTTGTGTTTTCATTACCTTGGAATAAGCTGTTTTAATCTACAGAGGGAGCGGGTCCCCTTCCACGGAGGCCGCCATGTTGCACCACCATGTTTCTACAGTAGCCCAGAACGGACAAACCAAACATTGGCTCTAGATAGGGCCTTTTGAGTTTTTCGCGAGTTTCATGGCCACCGTAGTTTCTCCTACACGCTTGGAAGGGGAGGGTGATCTGAGCGGTATTCAAATGGTTGCAAACTGCAATTTCAACGCTAGATGCCACTAAATCCTACACGCCGGACCTTTAACAACCTACTCTAATGACTGGCCTCTTCTTTTAGTAGTGTTCTGTTTCTTTAAAACACCATTTGTTGCCATTGCTCTTCTTCTGCTCATACTCATGACTAAATCAATTCATTTCCAGCTGGGAGGTTAATGAGTACACATGAATACACTATCTGGCATTAAAAGAAACGGCCTCATTTCTGATGGTTGCGCAGCCTTTCACATCAAATTGGGTTCCTGTAGCAACAGAGCATTAGAACAAACATTGCGGGAAAGAGATTCAATTATTTCAAAATCAGTGTAGCAACAGTAACTGAAAAACTGAAATATCATAAAATTTTGCATCCCGTTTATGTGAAAAACTCAGCCTTGACATTTGGGTGTTTATGTTTACTCTGGAGGAAGTGTGGCAGATAATTGTGGTGAATCACTGGTGTATTATCAAAAAGAATAACGTCTCCAGCATTAGTCATACCTGCACCCTGTGGGCTGCTTTAGAAGAGATGACTGTGCTTGTACAGATGTTTGTGGCTGTGTGAGGACAGTGTGTGTGTTTGTCTTTGTTGATACATGTCTGTGTGTTTGTTTACAAAGTGTTCTCATATGGTGGGAGGGCACGTGTGCGTTTAGTGAGGTGGAAATTTTGCACCAGCTGTTCCACTTTGAAGCGAGTGCGCTCCATTTCACTTAACATACTTCCACATTTTCTTTTCTAGTCTCCTCCTTTCCTTTCCTTTCGTAGATCTTCCTTTCCCTTCTTCCTAGTTCCCTTTGTGAGCCAAGCAATTTTTTTACTGTAGTGCTGCCATCTACTCACACATCACAAACCTGAATATCCACGTTGGTCAACAACTGCAGCTGTGGCTAACAAATGGAGGAAATTTATAGAATTTTTTTCCTTTTACAGAAATTGAAGAAATTAAATAATTCATATATATGTGTATGCCAATATGCTTCATATATCTTTGTTCGCTAAGATCCACATGCATCTAGGCACAAAAAAATTATTTTAGAAACTCTGTTAATGTTTATTTTTAACATTGCTGCATTTTAAAGGTCTGTGTTTTAGTGTTGGACTGAAGTTTGTGATAGTGCCACCTTAACTGTACTGAATGCAGACTTTTGTGACAATATAAGAAAACAATTGCCCCGATTTTGTTCACTTCTGTCCTCTTCTTCACTCACCCCCCATTCTTTTCCTCACTTCCTCAATATCACTTCCCACTAAGAGACGAGCGGAAGCAACCAAGAAAGGCAAATGCAAACAAAGGTATACAGCTGGCCATACACAGCCCAGCAGCTTGCCAAATGGCAGGTTTGGTGTGTCAGGGCCCTAACATGACAAAAGAGTTCCAGCAGAAAGAATCCAGCATTTTCGATGTTGTAGTCATAATGCCTCAGAATCAGTACGTGCTAGTGCATCCAATGACCATCATCCAAGATATGCAGGCAACATGCACTCTGTTGCCAGTTTATAGGGTCCACCTAGCTAAAATGCAGTCAAATGCAACAGTCCTGCAATAAGTCCTTCCTTCATGAAGGTTATAATGTTCAATTTTTGGTGGAAATGTTTTAGAGAGGTGTTGATTCAACTGAATGATCATTTTGGAGGATGAAGTTTGTGGTGCTGTGCAACTGTATTGCAGGTGTCTGTTATTCAGCCTACCCCCATTGATATAAATGGGGTGGACAAAATAATAGAAACACCTGTCAGTATAACACAATACAATTCAACAGCAAATCAGAACCAGGAACCAGGATGCTGCCTCCAAGACAAGAGACAATGAGACCACAGCTGGTGTAAAATGTTACATAGTGAATGTGATACTGTGGCGAGCTGACATTTGCTGTGTTGCATCAACGACAAACATGTGGCCATCTATGATCCAAATATAAGGCCAACTCCATGTCAGTGATGAAGATATTTCAAACCCAAAGGCTAAAACTCCCTCCACTTTTCAAATTATCCACCAATGTTCACTTTTGTTTTGGAAAGGAAACCAAATGCATGTCGTATGGCGAGGTGCTATATGCAGGTACGTGGACCCAAAAGCAGATGACGAGGAAGCGGAAGTAGCTGGATGACTACCGTGTTTATTGTTGGGTGGAATGTAAGCAAGAACAGGCAGAGGTGAGCAGACAGGTAATGAGCAGACAAAATCCAAAATCCAAACAAGGTCCACCGCAGAACAAAGAATCCAAGATAACACAGTCAAGGGCTTGGCAAGGAACAACACCATGTGTACCACAATGATCCGACACTGAACAAAGAAAAGACCAAGACTAAATACCCTAGGGGAGGTGATATAACAAGACACAGGTGCCAACAATCAAGGGAGGACCAACAATCAAAACTGGAGGGAAAAACACAGACAAGAAGTAAAAACACAAGACACACAAGAGAAGAAGACTACTACAAAATAAAACAGGAAGTGTCAACACCAAAACTACCACAATGCAGAGGCTATCGAGGGTAGATCAGGGGGAGTACACAGAGCTGGCCATCTCTGCCTGTTTAGAAAACCCTTATATGACTGACATTTTTCCGGATCACTTGCAAACCTTCCTTTCATATGCAATATTTTGGTGGTTATTTATTATTTTATTTATATAGCGCCAATTCATAACAGAACACTTTTCCTATAGAGCAGGTCTAGACCGTGCTCTTTATAATATTATTTATAGAGACCCAACAAGGTTCAGAGCCAGGAAAATATTACTGACTGCAACATTACACAGGTGAACTTTTGACTTTTGTTCTTGACTGAAAGCTCTCACACAATGAGAAATAATTGTTCTAAATCATTAACAAGAGAGAATGTCTCTGCTAACTGTCTGTGTGTATCCTTTGTTTGACCTACAGGCTCTCAACGGTTTTGTCCTGGTTATCACTGCCAGTGGGACCATCTTCTACTCCTCTCACACCATCCAGGACTACTTGGGCTTCCACCAGGTATTTTATCACTACCAGTCTTTTTCTATACCTCTGACTTTTAATCACCTCCAATAATTGTTTCAACACTCTCCTCAACAATGATAACACAACCAGAATTAGAAATAGAAGCAGTTTAGGGGTAAGGAGAATCATTCTAATGTGGTAAGGAGCGTAATCCCCACTGTGGTCTGGGTCTAGAGATGCTCATACACCACCAACACCTGCGGCTTGACTTACAGTCTGTATTCATTAGCTTCGCCTCTCAGGAAGGGCTGAGGTGTCTCCAAAATCAGGAGACTCTTGAGGGACTGCTATGATAAGCACGGAGAGAGTTGGCTATATGGTTACTTTTTGGAAGGAAAATTACGAGTGCTGTGAAACCATCAGAGCAACAATCAGACTGAGCAGAATCAGTAAGGAAAATAAAACTCTCTGTCTTCCACAGCTAACAGTGTCCCCTTTTGTTACAATTTTACTGATGATTGATAATTTTTAATTTAGGTAATGCCTAGTGTGCCGCTCACCTGAGCTGCAGACAAGCTGCCATAGCAGGATCCTTCCCCCGCTAGCTCTTCTTTCTTTGGGGACCTCCAAAATGCTGGGGCTATGGGCTTGAACTCCTGTAAACCTGTACATTAAGTACACCCTGGGTCCATAAGCTAGCAGTGAAGGGCTAGTGCTAGCTTGGCTACCTTTTCTGTCACATGTCTATCATCTTTCCCACATACTTGACACTCAAGAGACTCCCTTTCAAAGTCAGACACCTGGGTAATTGTTCCAGCATCTTGTTGGATCGCTAGTGGTAGAAGAAAACAGCGTGAAGGCAAGAGCTTGTAGCTGCTGTAGCGACACCCACTGCTTAGGACACACACACCAACACACACACAGTTGATGCTTATGATTTAGAGTGTAATTGAAAAACACATCAATTGTATGTGACACATTTGGGATTTTAACACATTAATTGACATTTAACTATCGTCTAACCTAGCCAAGATTTAATTACATCATTCTTATTTATTGCTCCTTATTTTTTCAGGAGCATAGTTAGACACAGAGAGGTGCAAATCTATAGAGGCACATATGTTACCACATTAAACATCCAGAAGCTCTGTTTTAGCAATTGATAGCTGGGCCTGGATGGATGGCTTGCGTGCAGCATCTGCTGGGAGCTGCTCGGGGGTCTTTGATCCACTGGTCTGGTCCCTGCATGGTGCAGAGTCAGAGGCTCAAACAACAGCAAAAAGACCTGACCTATTTATAGCTTGGCCTTTTGTACAAACCACCAGTCACAGCAGTGGGCTGCAGTGAACAACACATCTCTGCCCCACAGCTCAACTGAGCAGCACACACTGAGACTCTTTGGACAGCTCAGTGCACCTGTACACTCATGTTTTGAAGAAGTAAACACCACAGGGAGATTTTTCTCATGCATACTGCTGGAGCCAAACGCACTGAGCCTATGTGACTGCTGCTACTAATGCTACTGCTGCGGCTGCTGCTACAACTACTACCACTAGTAGTAGTAGTAGGAGTAGCACACCCAGGTGACTAGTAACTATTCCCAAACACCCTAGAAACCACCAAGCAACACAATAGGAACATCCAAAAAATTCTAATAACTACCTTGTAATGCCTTAGCAACCATTTAGCAACACCTTAGCAACCACCCAGAACACCATTGTAGCCAACTTGAAACACTTCACCCACTGAACAGCTACTCCCCAGACACCCCACAGTAACTCTTAGCAACATTACCAAACACATGTCCCAATCTAGCAATGCCTTAGCAGCCATGTAGCAACACCATAGTTACAACCCTACCAAGACAACCAGCAACCAGCTAGTGATGTTTGACAGCAAACATCCATAGACCTTGTTCTGATAGTTTAACCTTTTGTAGTTTGTATTTGTTGCTCAAAGAAACAGTTCACGTTAGCCACGCTCTCACTTTGCAACATTGTATTCTGCGTGACAAAGTACCACATTGTACATAATCAACTGGATATGGCATGCGCTTAGACATAATGTTTACACCACATCCACAATAAGGAAGGGGAGTTACATTCTGAAGAAACTTAGTATTAACCTTTTGTTTGTCATTGTTATTATGCTGAAAGCCACTTAGCAGCATGTGTCAGCTATATAAAGAGGTAATCAGCTCTTTGATATCAACATGAAAGAGGATACATTTTCCCAGTCCCAACTGCAGAGGCACCAGTGTAAAGACACAGAAAACAGGGACTATTCAGGGAGATGATAAACTGTATATACTATATGGACAAGATTGACAAATGCTGCTGACTGCCATGCAACCTGATATGATTCATATTTTCATGATGGGTTTGTTGCTTTTGGATTATTAATATTAAGCACATTATGACTGACTTTTGTATACAATGAGTCACAGTGTAAATGAAATCCCCATACTAGTTCTTTTTCAGGTGTATAATTTTGTCCACATCCTGTATGTCTCTACTTGCATGTAAGTGGTTTATTTTGGCATAAGTTAATTATTGCTCTCGTTGTTTTTTCTCAGACAGATGTCATGCACCAGAGTGTGTATGAACTGGTCCATACGGAGGACCAGCAGGAGCTCAGGAGAAACTTGCACTGGGCTTTGAATCCTCCTGCCACTGCATCTGCCATTACCCAGGACTCCCCCCAAGGTGATCACTCTCTCCACCTACATGAGTCTATTATTAAGAACACAACAATACTGAGAGATCCTGGTGGGACTGAATACAGGTTTTTAAACTGATGGGCAAGCACAAAAAACACACCTTGTCAAGGCAATATCATATTTGTAAGCAGGTTGGTATGTCAATTTTATTTGACTATAGCTCCTAGTAGTGTTTGCAAAATGTATTATTTTATGCAGAAAGGGCTGTTAAATCTGTAAAGTTTGCAATGATACTTGAGTGCGTAATGCAGGTATTGGTTGAAAATGAATTGACTCCTCTTTTTGCATAATCACAAGTTCCTACAAGTCACTGTACATGTGCTATTTATTACAACTTAATTACGAACTCTAAGGGTTTGGTGAAATCAGTCTCTGTGAATATTTGCTGCATGACCTGCAAGCTATACATCCCAGTGGTCTACCAAAGTTAAACATTGCTTTGAACAGGTGTCTGTGTAAAGCGTCTGTATTTGTCCACACAAAATGCGTTTCACTTCGCTTCACTGCAGCCCACAGCCTGTGTGAAAATTCACATTTGGACATCAATGTCAGACGGTTAAGAACACACAGTTTAGGCATTAAGCTATAAGACCATCCTCAGGTCAGGTCACATGACCCTGTAATCTTCACTGTGGTTTATGAGGTGAAGTGGTTCTAGATCTGTATTTGGGTTTTAAGATGCTTATGTCTGTGTGCTTTGGTTCTGAGCAATGTGTTTAGTGTAAGACCCACAGTCCTGACACTAACTGAACTAACCCACTCCTGCCCTGAGAAACTTCACCCCTTTAACTGCAACAGATGCTGTTACTTGGTGTGTTAAGACAGAGTTAGCTCCAGGCCTCATTACATAAGATAATTTTATACAATGGAGGGCAGCTGGTGATGTGAGACAACAGTAAAGTCCAGCTCAAGAATAAATACAAAGGATGGCATGATGCCAGGCCACTGTTTACTCTTAAAATGTGCTCTTAATTTTCACATTTGTGACATTATTAAGGCATTCCAACACAAAAGGAATCAAGAAACACTGCTTCATTGTGTTAATTTGGAAAGTCTAATTTATAGAGATGTTCAGTACATGTCCAAACCAATCTTTGTATTATTTGTAATCTAAGTAACAGTGGAATGGCAGTTAGACTATCTTTAGCTTCCATAAAGTGACATATTTCCAAGTGAAACTCAGTATGTGAGCTGGGTATCATTTCCAATAAGAATCAAATACAGAGCGATACGGAGCTGTAGAGAGATGTGGAGGATTATTGAATTCCCAAGTTAAACTGACTATATTTTATAGTCATTGTCACTGACAGCTCGTGTTTTTTGTAATTACAGAGATGGAACCGGACAGCAGCTCAACTGTGGTCACCTACAAACCTGAACAGCTTCCCCCAGAGAACTCGTCCTTCCTGGAGAGGAGATTTATGTGTCGCTTTCGCTGCCTACTGGACAACTCCTCCGGCTTTCTGGTAGGTTAAATGTTCAAACAAAAGAGAGAAAACCTGCAGGCTAAATGTATATTTTTACCTGAGCTGGAGACTTAAAAATTTGGATTTTTGACATGTACCTGTCTGCTGCTATACTTTTTTTTTATTTAATTTTTTTTGATGCAATGGGCTTCGTAGACATACAGTCCAAAATCTCCCACATGATTTCCCACCATTTCCACCTGCTCCCACGATGTACCATCCCACTCCTGTCTGATACCTCCCACCCACAATGAGGTTTTTTAAAATTTAAAATTTGTCTTCACTATTGTGCACGTGGCTCTTATAGATTATAGAAATACTACAACTGTCACTAAACTTTTTTAAGAGAAATGAACAAAAACATACAGGTAGGTCTTCTTAAATGCCTTTAAATGTTTAAAAAAAAATAGCTTCATGTTGAGAAGGGAGAATCTAAAGTATTATTTCCTTGTTTCTCTGGTATTTTACAGTATGTTGTGTGTGAGGATTTAGATGAAAACATTATTTTTAGTAAAATTGTAGTGAGCATTCAGAACATAAGGAGCACATGGATGGACAGCAGAGAATTGGATTATGCTGAAAGCCATGGGCGTCATAGAAATTCAGTACATTAGTGGGGTTAGATGGGAGTGTAAATTCCTAAAATACACCCCCATTTATTGTGATACCAATGGAAAAATGTCAATCATAGTAATGCCTTGCAATGGTAATTGCTAATATTGGATTTTTATGTGCAAGTAAAGGAAGCTACTGTGGGGCTGAATGGGGCTCTGCAGTCTCTCAGATATTAACACATTTGAAGGACTATTTTAACTATTTTAAACTTAATTTATTTTCCTTTCTTTACAGGCTTTGAACATCCAGGGCAGACTGAAGTTTCTGCATGGACAGAACCAGCGGCAAGAAAACGGAGGAAAGGCCCCGCCTCAGCTCGCCCTTTTCGCCATTGCGACTCCTCTGCAGCCTCCATCCATCCTGGAGATCAGGACCAAGAACATGATCTTCAGAACCAAACACAAGCTGGACTTCACACCCATGGCCTGTGATGCAAAGTAATGATACTGACATGCAACATACACGTAAACATGTCTTAATGTAAAATTTCTTCGTTCTCAGTCCTTTGTATCTTAATAAGTTGTATCACGTCTAGTATTGTCACTTGGCTTTTTAAGGTGGTTGATTTTTGTGAGGATAAAGCAATAGTTACAGGAATTAATGTTACATTCATGTAGGAGAAGTTTCATAATTAGGCTGATTGAAATAGCATGTGTGGTTTCATTCTCCTGTGTATTTGTTTTGCTGCAATACTTTGAGGATCATTCACCAGATATGGATGTGAGATGTGCCTTGTACAATGAACAAGTATGAAGTATGGTCTTTTTGTACAGGGGGAAGATAGTGCTGGGGTACACAGAAGCTGAACTGCGGGTACGAGGATCTGGCTATCAGTTCATCCATGCAGCAGATATGTTGTACTGCGCAGAGAACCACGTCAGAAGTAAGTTCTATTGGCACACCCCAAGTGTACAGTTTTACATAATAATCTATTATGTAAGAGTATGGCAATAAAAGCGTTGACCAACATACATTTAAAGACAGATTTTGAAGTGGGATAGTGCCTTTTCTTGACAAAGAAACTCTCTCCACTTAGCACACTTAAAGTCTTACTGGTCTACAGAAACTCATTCAAAACAAGCTACAGAAAGCAGTATTCTCCAAATACTTTGATGAGGGTCATTTCAAGACTTCACCCATGTAAACATATCTTGAATCGACACAATCAATTTTTTCAAGTACTTTGGGGGAATTTTATGCCTTTGTTAGAAGACAGTGGACACTAGAGAGCTGACAGGAAATGATGTGGAATGACATGCAACAAAGGTCACCAGCAGGAGTCAAACCAGGGCCGCTGCAATTACTTGGTGAGCGCCTTCAACCCCTAGACAACAAGGACACCCCTGATTAATCACATTTAAGGACATTTTATTGGGTAACAACTGAAAAAATAAGGAATATAAGGATGTTTTTTACATGCAAAATAATTAAGGACAATGTGCCTAAGTGCCAGATCCAACTACTTTTTGAGGATAAACACACATAGGTGTTTCACAGGTAGCAGTTTAGCAGATTTTATACCATTGTGTTTTAAGACTTAATGGGCAAAAACATATTCCTCTATACTGCAGCCTTACAATAAAGTTGGCTGTTGGATGTGAACACAGTTTTAAGGTGGCCCAAAAGAGATGATTGTTATGTAGTCTTAAACTGTTTTATAATGAAGAGAATATATAATAAGAATCCATCCTTCTTTGATGTTTTTCTGACAGAAACATGTTGCTATTTTAGATTTAGTCAAAAAGTTGAAGAGGTCTGGTCCAACCTGGTCAGGGAGTTCAGACAGCTTTCGCAAGTAATCCTGCTGGATTACGGAGCAGATTGAGCAAAGCTGTAGAGCTGCCAGAAGAGAGGATAGGGTCCACAAATCCACTGCATGAGCAAAGCAGCACAGATGATCCATACAGCAGCACCAACACACAAACACTTCAGAGGTCAGTTATGTTACTGACCGCTCTCTCCTTACTGTAGTGCAAGGGTCAATGTAGTTTCATCACAATGTAAAAACAAGTCGAACTTCTACACGGAAGAGCCAACTGAGCTTCTCCATTCAGTCTAACATATTATGTTGAAGTAGGATTTTATGGCCCCGCTCGCTTTCCCAATTTACTTTCCATGCTTCTCAAAGGAAGATAGAATCGGAGTTATGGGCTCTGACATACTGCTTAAGGGAGCATTTTTTATATCAAGATGATCCCGTATAAGTGCTCATAATCAAAGTAGAACTCAACTTTTTCACTCTCAGTAATTTGTAATATGAAGCAGTGAAAACACAATATATAAACATGTTTGTAATAACTAATAACTCACTAGAAGATGAGCTGGCTCGTCACTCCACCACTTTCATCACTAAATTTCTCAACAACTGTCCAGATGTCAATGAAAGATTCTCTTGATATTCATGGCTAGGGATGATTGCTAACTTGCCATCAGCAAGCCACAACCTCCATTTGTTCACAAGGATTTACAGGATTTTTGTCGATTGAATTTCCATTTAATGTAAGTACCCCTTAATGCCATTTGGAGCCACCAATATACAAAAATACAAAGTACAGCTTTCGACTCATTGCTGAAATGAAGTGCTTTCAGTAGGTTTATATTCATTTTACTCATTATAACTGTGTTTGTGTTCCATATTTGTAGTGATGAAGACTGGAGAGAGTGGTCTGACCGTGTTCAGGCTCCTCACCAAGGAGAATCGCTGGAAATGGGTCCAGGCCAATGCCAGGCTGGTGTACAAGAACGGCAAACCAGACTACATCATTGCCACCCAGAGGCCTCTTTTGTATGTTCCTATTAATTTATGTTGTGGTTTAAACCAACAAAATGTACCAATGTTGTATTCAAAGACAGAAAACAAGCTTATTGTAACAGAACCTTGATATAATATACTGCACATGTATATTAAAATCAAAGTTCAAAAAGGGATGAATAATAATTTCCTGTGTATTTTAATCTGATTTTATGCAGGGAGTTTAAAAGTTTATTCAAAGAGGGACAACACCTTCTCATTCCCAGGCAGACGTTTTGTCATGCCCCTCTGTGTCATATTAACATGCACAGGGTACCCTTTGGCGTTAGTAGGAGACACCTTCAGAAACGATGTAACATCACTAAAAAGTGTGGTTAGGTTTAGGGAAAAAACCACTTGGTTAGGCAGTAGGAAGTCACGTGGCAAAAGTCACATAATTGACATGTAATGTAACTTAAAACTAAAAGCTTAAAAGTCAACATTCCCTTTTAGTTTCACAAGGGACACCCCGGTGTCCTCGGTGAAAGTCCTGGGTTTTTTTGGCCCATCCAACCACCCCATCTTCTCCTCCTTAAGCAGACTTTGTCGCTCTTTACATTAGGTCACCTGATTTCATAAAGGCTTTCTGTGCATGTTTATTTGACGCAGAGGGTTTTGACTAAATGTTCGTATTTGATGCCCTGGGAATGAGAATGGGCTGAGAGGGAAGTAGGTATAGTTTTCAGTTATGATGTGACACACAAACATGTATGATACTTATTAGACACATTCAATCATGGAAAAGTGGGTAAAAGAACTAAACCAGCAACTCTGCCAGCAACCAAGCTAGCAACTTTGATCCTTTGTAAATTAATTTCCATGGCGATATCTCCAGACAATAATCATGTTTTCTGTCTTTTTAGGGATGAAGAGGGAGGAGAACACTTGCGTAAGCGCTCCATGCATCTACCCTTTACCTATGCTACAGGTGAGGCCCTGCTCTACCAGTCCAACCATCCCATAGCAGGCTTTAGAGATGGAAACCATGAGAAAAATGGCAGTAAGTCAAAGAAGAGCCGGACTGACAGGCTGATAAGGGATGGCGTGGACCCTGGCTCTCTTCTAGGGGCACTCATGAGTCAAGATGAGTCGGTATACGTTTGCCAGCCTGCCCTGGAGCCCAAAATGTCATTCCATAGCAGCCTCTTTGGAGACCAAATGGGCTTCTCTGACTCTGAACCCTCCAGCTTGCATAGGAGCTGGGAAGAGTCAAGCAATGGTGTGTTGGGTCCAGGCATCGCAGAGCTAGGCACCAGTTTTGACCCACTGCTGGCTACTCTGGACTCCCTCTCGCTGGAAGGCCAAGAGGTTGTGGATTCGGAAGAGGGGGGTTGTTCAAATGGCGAGCTGTTTGGAGCTCTGGAAGGGCTTGGGCTGAGTGCCGAGGACCTGGAGCTGCTGTTGCTGGATGAACGGATGATCAGAGTTGAGATGGACCCTGAACATGTGCCCACCTTGGACGATCTGCTGACAAACGATGAGATTCTGTCATATATCTACGACTCTATAGAAGGTAAGACTGATTCCACAGACCATGGAGGACAAGTGCCTCTCAGTACTGCCTCAGCGGCAGCCACAACAGTGTCACTACCTGCAAGTAATCCCACCTCTGACACTAATGTGCAAATGCTGTTTCCTCACCATAAGAGTCCCCTGGTGGGGCAGGCTCCCATCGTCCAGCTGTCCCAGCAGATGCAACAGCACCTTAACATGCGACCGGGTAAAGTGGCACATGACTGGGGCCAGCAGAGTGACCGTTTGGCTAACACGATAGTTAACAGAGAGCTGCTGGGGCAAAATCAATCTATTCCGAACGGACAATGGACAGCTGAAGACATTCTAGTCAGTGCAGGGATACAACCGGGACACTATAACACACAACAGACTATTTTCAATGGCAAGGCTTCAGAACTGGATGACGAGCTTCATCAGCAGCAAACGCATCAACGCTACCTTCAGCAACAGCAGCAACCCAGGATGCAGAACCATCTCTCACAGCAGTGCCATGCCAAACAGAAGGCAGCCAACCTCAACGGACTGTGTGGCAGCTCCAGCACAGAGCATTCAGCGGGAAAATCCGAGTGGCAGGACTATGGATTCAGCGAGGGTCTAGACAGCCACCCCTGCCTTGATAACAGCCAAAAACCTTTGACAAGCACCTCACTAGATTCTGGCATGGATTATAGCATGCCTGATATTGACAATGCAGATTACACTATTAGTGGAAATGGTTTGTTTGGGAGGAGTGGACAACAGCACGGGGCTGAGTCCACAGTTTCATCCTTCCAGGGGATGAACCATAAACGGCAGCAGGAGCAGATTCCAGTTCCTTTGACCCAGATCATCTCCAGCCTGTCACAGCGCCCTCCCCCCAATGCTTCCCTGGAGCAGATCCTAGGAGTGAGCAAGCCTTGCCGGCAGTTGGACCACTATGGCATGGTGACCTCTGAGATCCCTCATGACCCCAGTCCCAATAAGGTGAGGTTGCTGAAACACTGATATGTTGTTATGGTGTCGAAATCATAACTAGCTAAAGCTGTTTGAGTTCATTCTTGAATTCTGGAACAGTATGTGTAATGCAAGCTCAAAAGGTATACTTGCTAGCTTTCCGGAGCTTTCAACTGCATCTCACACTGTTAGCTAAAAAGTGATTTTCACAGTATCCAGCTGCAAAATAACACATACTGTTGGGGAAATGGTTCTCAAAACTTTTCAAAAAGCGTTGCTGTATGATCATGCATTATTATCATCATGTTTTTTGTTAGTAGCCACACTAGTAGTTGTGCTACAGGGGTCTGTCCAATACTTTAGAGCTGCAACAATTAGTCGATTAATTGATCAAAAGAAAATTAATTGGCAACTGTTTTGATCATCAATGAATCGTTTAAAGAGGCCATATTATGCAAAGTTACACAGCCCACGCCTTAGGGAGTTAATGTCTCCTACAGAAAACACTGCTCTTGACCTGGTTGAAATGCCTCGTTTGTACTTTGCCTTTTTCTCCGTTGCTTGTCTAATCAGAGCAGACTGGGCTTTTTAGGGAGCTAAAACGGAGCATTTCAGACAAAGGGTGAATAGAGGTACTGCAGCAATGTATAGTATGAGAAAAATAATGTGTTTTTTGAACATTAAAGCATGTAAACCTGTTCTTGTAGGGCCCTCAAATAAAAGTATGAACCTGAAAATGTTATTAAGTAATTTTTCAAGTAAAAATGCCAAACATTTGCTGATTCCAGGTCCGCAAATCTGAGAATTTGTTGCTTTTCTTGGTCTAACATTATAGTAAAATAATTATTTGGGGGTTTGGGACTGTTGGTCGGACAAAACAAGACATTTAATGATGTCACAGGATATTGTGATTGACATTTTTTTCACAGTTTTACTGATAAAATGATTAATTTCAGAAAATAATATGTAGATTAATCGATTCGAATAATCGATCGTTGCAGCCATACTTTGGTCCAATTACTTTGGTGATCTGCAGAATTTTCATGTAACTCCACCAACAGTTCACATTTTCCACTTGTCCAACATTTCAGTTAATGACAAAATACCTAAAAAACGAATACCGCATTCTTATTAAATTTGCTGTGGATATTCATGACACACAGAGGATGAATGATTTTGTTCACACTTTGACCTTTCCTTTCAATGATTAGCCTAAAATTGCCAGGTGTGCCACCCGCAGCGTAATCTGTCAACATTTTATACATGATATATCAAATTCTAACGGGCAGACAGCCATGACAGTTGTAGAGAAAATGAATGTTCCCCACTGAAGGACCCTACGAATTTGAGTGATGCCTGACCAGTCACACAGAATATACTGTAATACTGTCTCCCGTGATGCATTACCAATACACTATTATCACATAACAGCATCACATCTGCCTTTTGTCAGTTCAGCATTTTGCCAGTTTATGGTGTTTTACATTTGAATGACAGCATATGTACAATATATTGTTTGTTGTTGTTTGTGCATCAGTGCATCTTAATTTCCAACAGAAGTTTGTAAAACTCAGACTAAAGTACACATTAACACATTTCTAAAAATGTCATGACATTTTTAAAGGTAGTTACACAGATGTATGCTACCTTTGTATTGCAATATACTGTATAAGGAATTATAGAATTATTTTTATTAAAATAGTTTATTGCACCCAAATTACTTACTTTTGTTCTCTCAAATTAGTAGCTTGTGCACACAAATTTACAGAACATCTTTTTATCTCATAAAATATGTGTAGCATATTTCAAACGTTACATAGTACAGTACTGTACACTACATTAAATCCTTGCTAATTTTATAAAAATTTAATCAAATCAGATAAATCATTACACCCTGGTAGTGGAAGGCCTAACATGTCTATATGCCGGAATAGGACCATAGTTGCCAACCCAAGGCAGAAACCTAAGAAGAGGCACAGAGCTGTCTTTTTTTCTACATCTGTGTCTTGTTTGTTTTATTCATTTAGAGTCATTGCTCAAAGTTTTGAAGATTGAAAAGATATGATGTGCTGGCGCAATTTGTTTCCTCTCTCTCTGTGACCTACAAAAAAAATCAAAGTTTTTTTTATTTGCTGCAGAGACTGAAAGTGTTTGCAGACAGGATGAGAAGAGAAGTATCAGGTTTCGTTAATGTAGTGAAGGGTTTCTCAACCACCAACAAATGGTGCATGAGACCAAGACTGATTACAAAATGTATCCAACAAATACCAGTTTATTTAACAGAAAGTTTGAAATATAGTAGTATTTCTATGTTTCTATGCTGGAGAATACAAAATAACATACTCAAATTTAGTGCTGAAACACTTGGTGGTTTAATGGATTTGTCAATGGACAGAAACCATTCTGATAATGAATTGGTGATTTTTATAATTTATCCAGTAAAAGTAAAAAATAAACTTTTCTTGGTAAACAGACTCACATTAGTTTCTCTAATGTTGGGGTTTCTGTTTTTACATCACTGTAAATTAGATAGCTTTAAGTTTTTGGATTGTTAGTCAGACTAGATATAGATTTAAAGATGTCACTTTGTGTGCTCAGAACTTGTGAGCATTTGTTGTAGAGACTGATCAATACTGAATTTTTCAGGCAGACACAGATCTCGATATACGCATACATAAAGCAAGTGTGTGAGGTCATCACATGACGTCATGACATTTATATGCTTGTATTGTTTTTTCAAACAGGAAAATTACCCTTATTCCCACAGTTTTCAGTCTTCATACACAACATATATCAAAATGCGTTTAGCTACATCTTCTTTCAGAATATATGTTAAACATCCTTGTCAATCCCACTGTCCCGAACTGTCTGACCAAACAGACAAATTATTCAAATCCACAGAACTTTATTTTGAATTAATTTGTCCGTTTTTACTGAATTCTGGGGAGATACCATATTGTATAAAATGATGCACATTTCCATTTGATGGAATGACAAAACATTCAGTTGGGTTTGAATATTTCCTTCATATAGCTTTATTGAATAGCTACCAGCGACAAAACTGGATGTTGAGGGATTGAAATCTACATAACAAGGGTTCTATTTTAAGACCATTGCTTCCGCTTACTCGCTAACCCGCTGTCTGTATTCATGATGTCCTCTTGCCTTGTGCAGATGGAGAATGGCTGCATCCTGAACAGTACTTACCCAGGAGGCTGTGCTCTGCCCAACAGGAACGGAGCAGCGCCCCCTACTGCGCAGATGCCCGTCCCTGAGACTTTGTCCAGCCTCCCCGACCCACCAGCCACCGGCTTCTACCTCTGACCAGCTGATCAGGAGCAGTCATGCAGCAGGACACTGTTAATGGCCAGAAACACACAATAACTGGACCAGCCTTATACATCTAGATAACACGACAAGCAAAGCTTAATAAATGTAGGCCTATATGTTTTTCTTTATTTTGTTTCGAATTTGTAATATTCTTTTGTGGGGGGAGGGGATCATTGTGTTGTATTT
This sequence comes from Siniperca chuatsi, assembly GCF_020085105.1. NCBI lineage: Eukaryota > Metazoa > Chordata > Actinopteri > Centrarchiformes > Sinipercidae > Siniperca > Siniperca chuatsi. The sequence goes on from NC_058053.1 coordinate 24,926,514, forward strand.
CAAGTCATATTATCATATGAGTCCTTTGTTTACAATAATGCAGTCAAGAGTGCTCAGCTGAGTTTATTTTAAGTAATACAGAGAGGTAAATTATGAGTTTGAGTTTTACAAATCTGCGTTCAGATACAACACAAAGCACAATTTAGATTCAGAGTCAACAAATATTATGGATAGTATACTGGATTATGGATTTTTTGGGCGGGGGGTTCAATACCAATTATTCAATATATAAATCTAAAATCTGCACGCAGTGAAAGAACAAGATAATAAAAGGAACAAATGTCTTAAAAAATGTGGATATACTGGGTTAATAATGGGTGGTGTTGGGTAAATGATTGATACCAGTTTACCAGTGGTAGCTGTATATAAGCCAATAAATATCACTTGTAGTAGATCAAGGGATTATCAACAAATTTGATTAATCATTTTTCAAGCAGACATTTGCAGCTTCCAGCTTCTCAAATGTCAGGATTTGCTGCTTTCTTTGTCTTATATGGAAGTAAGTTGAATATCTTTGAGTTTTGGACTGTTGGTCAGACAAAACAAGACATCTGAAGATGTCATGTTTGGCTCTACGAATTTATGATCAGCATTTTGTCATCATTTTCTGACATTTTATAGACAAAACTATTAATCGAGAAAATAACCAACATATTAATTGATAATGAAAATGATCGTCGGTTGCAGCCATAAATTGTAAGATGTGAAAACAGGCAAAGGATGCAGACAAACTAGGCAAAGAGAGGTTGATATATGTCTCCACTTCATGAATGTACAGACACAGGACCAGAAAGGACAGGGTCTGGAGTATTAGTATCTGGCCAAGCATCAAATGCAGTTCGTTGTCATGTGGCTTTTATTGAGTTTTGTCCTGATTTTATTTATAATTTAGTTTTAGGGTTAGGGTCATTTGATTTGCTTTGTATCTGAACGCACAATAAAACACACACAAACCCACGCTCTATCGTCGTCAGTGCAACTCCAACGTGATTGCAGGCTTTTGGTACTGGCAGTCGACAGGACATCGGCATCTCAGTTTTCAGTTTTCCATCATGCTACAAGAATGTAATCTTTCAGTGTTCAGTGATTTCTTTGTTGAACAGTTTTACTTGTCAACAATGAGATTAATCCATATATGTTTGGAAAAAAGTATAGAATATGGAAATTATGGCTAGATATATCCTGCACTTTATTTCAAGCACCCACTTAATGCAGATCTGTAGTCAGGGATACTGGCGTTATAAAAACAACAGACCCTGTTTATCTTTGAAGTACGGATGCAACATGGAGCAGTTTGCATTTTTCTTCTTATTTTGAGGTACATTTCAGGTGATGGGTTAATGTCCTCACAAGCACAAACACTTCTATACAATTGTTAGTGTCATCATTTGTATCTTTCACCACTTGAATTATTATTTTTGTTGTTGTTGATAATGTTGATAATCTTGGACCTCTGGATGCGTTTTCTCTTTTATTTTGGTCATTGTTAAAAGTTTAACTGGCTCGATTAGAAGAAGTCCATTTTCATTTTGTCTATTTATTCATGTCCTACAGCAAGTAAGCATTCTTGATTGTTTTGAAGTTGATGTGTAAGACATTCTCTTGTACAAAAAAAGAAGAAAATTTAAAGCTTTGTCATCCTGTAGCTAAGCAGTTGTTGCACTTGCTCTCCAGAGGGAAGCAGTGGAAAATCATTCTACAGTGAATTCAGACCCAACTCCATTAAAGTACAATCAAACCAGAGTTTTTAAAGGAAAAGTCAGACATCTTGTTTGCTGTCTCACTCAGAGTTGGAAGGGAAACACATACTGGATGCGCAGAAATGAAATTATACCAATCTTCTCACCTGCCTTGTCATCTGAGTTAGAAAACAAACATATTTCCCCAAAATGTGAGACTTTTCCTTTCAAATGGTAGAAAACTTGGTGATACATCAGGGCAGTAATTTCAGGTCTACACAGCATCTTGGAGCAGTTACAGAAAGGCAAACACTGAAAAACCAAATGTGAGTATTAAAAAGAGATCTCTACTGGAAGGATACAGTTCTGAATGTTTCTTGTACATAGCACAATGACCGGAAAATGATGCAGAGAAGAATTATTTCATCAAGCAGAGATGCTGAAAAGAGATTTCCATTGAATTGTTTAAATAATGTCATTACAATTGGTATTAATATTATTGTTATATGTTTTATGATGAAATGTGATACACGTGTCATTCGAATTGACTCGTTTCTTTCCCTTTCTTTTTACTACAGCAGAAATGTTTGCTATATTTAATATGATTGATGTGACTTATTAACAATGTGAAAAAAGATGTGTATATAAAGGCAAACAAGCTTTGACAAATACAGGTATGTACATAGTTTTACGTCAAGTCACTCGTTTCAAGCACTATTTTTAAAACACATGCTTATCAAACTCCTATGTTGATTCTTCCCCCCCCCCCCATTTTTTAAATTGTAAATAGTACTCTCATCACAAAACACTGGACTCTATGACTGCCTGAAATGGTGCCATACTACTGAGACTTATTAAATAGTCTATAATGTTGGAGAGTTTAATTTTCTTTTGTTTAGCCACAGTAACTTTAACATGCTAACAGGACAAGGTGTAGATGTTGCAGATTTGATCCGTGTCCTTTGACTGCTTGTTTCAAATGTATTATTTTCTTCCTCTGAAATAAAGGATTTCTTCAATCACAGCGAAAACACAAACATCTCGCAAGCATCTAACTCTGACCACTCATGCGTCTCGCTCTCTGAGCCCTCCAGTTTTGTATTCACTTGGACAGGAAACAGCAGGGGTTTCCAACCTTTGTCAGTGACTCCTTACTGTGGACCCCTGACATGTAAAGGTGCTATGTGTAGCATTTTAACATCAATAAATCATTACCACATTAACCCTGAGAAGTCTGCATAATTTCTGTAAACAAAACCACTGCCATGGCTTATAAGTAACAGTCCACAAAGAGGCCCAATGCTAGGTTTTCCACCATAGGATCCCAGAAAGTGCAGTGCTTTAACGTACTGTGGAGTATCTTACACCATTTTCAGTGTGCACCACCCAGATTGACAAGATGCATTTGATCGATGACAGTGGTGGAATGTAACTAAGTACATTTACTCAAGTACTATAAGTACAAATCTGAGACACTTGTACTTTACTTGAGGATGTTCTTTTCATGCCACTTTTTACTTGTACTCCGCTACAGTTCAGAGAGAAATATGGTACTTTTTACTCCACTACAATTATTTGACAGCTGTAGTTACTAGTTACTTGGCAAATTAAGATTTTTGCACACAAAACACGTGACAATGTACAAGTACAGCTGAAACCATTAGGCCATTAACCCATTGTCAGAAAATGTATTTACAACTATAATCGTTTAGTCATTTTTCATGCAAAATAGTTCCAGCTTCTCAAATGTGAAGATTTTCTGCTTTTCCTTTTAATTATTTTGAGGTTTGGACTGTTGGATGGGCAGAACGAGCATCGTGAAGGCGTCACTTTGGGCTCTGGGTCATTGTGACGCCATTTCTCACTATTTTCAGAATTTTTACAAACCAATCGATCGATCGATCGATCGAGGGAGAAAATAATCAGCAGATGAATCCATAATGAAAATAATCATTAGCTGCAGTCCGATGCAAAATTGTTCAAAATGAGCTTTAATGCATGAGCAATAATAATCTAATGATATAATATATAATAGTATAACAGTCACAGGGGACGTTTTTCTGCTTTGAGTACTTTCACTTTTAATACTTTAAGCACATTTTCCAGATTATACTTACATACTTTTACTAGTAACATTTTCAATGCAGGACTTTTACTTGTAACAGAGTATTTTTACAGTGTGGTATTACTTAAGGATCTGAATGCTTCCTCCAGCACTGATCAATGGCATCAGACCATCAAATCTATGTTGCAGTGAAAGTATTGCTTTGAACAGAACTTTGTTCACAGCTCACACGTCAGTCCAGGAATCACTAGAGTTCATCCCAGCTGAAAACGAGTTGTCTTTTAAAATAAAAGTGTTACACATTTGCATCATTCCTGTTCATTTAAGAGCCTCTTAATTGCCTTTAAAATAAACATTGACTCATGCATCCTTGTAACTGTTGATGGAGTCTGAACGACATTGCAGAAACTGCCTACAGAACTCACTGTAATTCATTGTGATCAGCAGGCAGCCAGAGGGGAGCGGCGGCAATATGAGTCGACGAGAAAGGACAAGCAGTCACAATATGGTCTTTGCACTGTTTCAGGCTTCTTACACTCCAGTAAAAAATGCTGCTCTTCATATCATCGGTGGTGCAGCAAAAGATGAGCAACATGGGATCCATTATGTGAAATCACAATTAAAAATTAAAGCTGAGACTGCCTGGATGCAGTTCAGAGGTGGCATTATGTTTGACACTCCTCACCTCTGGAGACACATCAGTCTCTTTATCCTTTCACAGTGAAGACATTACTGTTGGAAGATGTCAAAATGTTATGAAAACTCACTATCATCCCTCTAACGCTCCTACAGGAACCATGTGGTCTTCATTAGTGTATTACCTCCACCAAGGAGAAAACAAAACTGTTTTAAGGATTACATACAGTTTAAACTGTTTAACATTGTGTGATTGTTCAATAGTTTAAAAAAGTCCTATGTCTCATGAAGTATTACACTCATTTAAATGGCAAAATATGACCCTTTAATCCTTTTTCTGTTATTTAAAAAAGAAAGTAGAACGCATTCAGATAACATACTTCCACCGAGGCTGCACAATCCACAAAATGTGTTCTTTTACTAATCACAAACCTTTTGAAATGATTTATAGTCTAGTTCCGATCCTGCATCAAAATACACAGATTTATAGATCATTACAGGATACATGCATACATTTTTCCATTAAAGTCAATTCTGTAGATCAGGAAAACATTGTCAAATGATCATACAGTAGACACTGTTTCTTACAATATTGTGAAATCTCTGGAGCTGCACCAGAAACTAGCACATGTACTAACTTTCGACCAAATTTCATTGAAACTTGTTTTGCTAATTAACAAACAGGAACAGAAACATGATCTCCTTGGCAGAGGTAACAAATTCACTTTATTGTAAAGTACTGAATTTAATTTAAACCCCATACGGCACATGAGCAGCACAGTATTCTCTGCAAATCATGAATTTACCCCCTACTGTACAAATTAAGCAGAGGATGGGTTATCATATTAAACCTTTTCCAGAAATATACATTAAGGACCCAGTGACTAAGAAACAGCTGACGCACATGTGGATGGTTTGAGTCTAAACCAAAACACAAGTAATTTGTCATAAGTAGTCAAGACAAATTCCCTGATTTACCTCAAACCCCTCAGTTAACAAAAATCTCCTCAAACTGCTGCTGCTGTAATCTTCTGTCTTAATAACAGCGTCAAATCAGAGATATTAAAAAAAAAAGTCAGCTTTTGATTTGTTTGAGTGCAGTCCTATTTTAATCCTCAGCCACAGAGGAAAGAACTATGGCAAATTGCAGATCAGCCTGAGGCTCACTGACATCACTAGTATTCAAAAATCAAGCCACAAAATAAAAAGGTAATATCACTCATTGTTAATGGCAGGGAAAAGGAGGGCAGAGGGACGTGGATGGGGGGCAGAAACAGAGTCAATGTGCACATATAATCCTATTATTAGCTAACCTAGATTTATATTTGACATACAGCCATTGGAAACTTGATCTTGGGTCATTAGTTTTGAAGATAAAGCCAATAATAGTGGAAATGAATACCAAGACTTTGAGATGAATGTCAGAAAGAGGCAGTGGAAATGTCACTTTGAGTCTCCTGAGGGCGTTGCAGCACATTTCCAGGGTGAGGTTGGGTGGTGGTTGGAGGTGAGGGTGGGGTGAGAACCACTAAAGCGCTCCTTGTTTAATCAATGACACATCTTGCCTTATTTTAGTCTAACAAGGCAAAAGAAAGAACAATGGCATTGAGTTTGCCTAAAGGACATCGTTATAGCTATAATGTTCAGTGGGGAGATGTGAGCTGTGTCAGGCTGAGTCAGCCACGCAGACTGCAGACATATTTAGATAATAACTCGCCAATTAGAGTCTCTCGGAAGTAGAGAGAGGAGGAACTGCTGCCTGGGACAAGTGAATCATCAGCCCCAGTGCTGCTTCCCCCCTCTGAGTCTGTCATAGCCACACTGTAGTTTTCATGGATGCCAAATACAGAAAAAGAGTTGCCAAAAAGGCCCCAAGAGAAACATTCTGCATGCACAAACATATTGGCGTAGACAGTATATCTTAATTAAAGTGTGGATAGGTGATGCCGTCTTTTTATCTAGTGGACAACAGGCCTTTTTCACAGCAGGCATTTTGACTAGTCATAGTAGGAAAAGCACAGGAGTTACTAGTGATTATTTCCATTTTCTGCTACTTTACACTTCTGCTCCACTACATTTGAGAGGCAAACATTGCGCTTTTTATTCCACTACATTTATTTAACAGGTGTAGTTACTTTTTACTTTTCAGTTTAAGATTTTACATAAAAACATATAAGTTTATAAAAGACAGTTATATATTAAAGCAGAGGTTCCCAGCCTTTTTGTGGCCCCATACAAAGAAGCAGTTGGGGCCCCTTGTCACATTTCAGGCTGTTAGTCATTTCACCAAAGTGTGCTGTCCCGTGTAATCTGTGGTTGTATTTAAATTTAAATTGCTCTCCAATATTTCACAAAAAAGCAAAGATTAGAAAATATATTAAAAAATTGAATACAAATGTGTGTCCCATGAATAATTAATAAATTATCTTGTGACATTTTGGAGGGGTGGGAAGACCAGCTAAAACAGTAAAATTATAGTCACGCATTGACTTGTCAAAAAATGAAAAATTTTGAATCACCCTTTCCTATAAATAGGAAAGGGTGATTCAAAACACTAAATACCCCCACCTGCATCACCTTGTACTGGAGGTTTTAAGCATGCTAGCCTCCTCTTTCCCATGTGAGCCGATCTTTTTAAGGTACGTGAGGTCATCAAAGTCCATGTACCAGAAACGAAATGGTAAACCTTCAAGGTGTCCCGTCCTAACAGGTGGAAGAAGGGTAACAGGAGAGTGAGGGAGATGTCAATCAAGCAAAATCTACACACGGCCACACAGCCCTGGGAAGAAGTCTAATCTTCTTCAAAATAAGTGGAAACACCTGGGAGGGTGAACCAAGGGTCAATCTGTTGACACCAGTGACACGCCAGTGCAAGCTGGAGCAGAGGCTGCGTTTCATTAGTCGTTCAACATGCCCTCGACACTTCCAATTGTCTGTAGAACTCAGGTGAACTTCGTGAGCTCGACCCTCGGAGGGCTGAGGGAGCGAGTCAACAACGATCAGTTCACTCAGAGGTGTACATCACCCACAATGCATTGCAGTTATGCATTTTGTGCAAGAACATGCACCCATGGTTAGGTGGCAGTAACTAATTGCAGTAAAAATGTACTTGGATTGTTGTCGTCTTCAGTTTAATGTGTCATTTCTGTATTCCCAACATTATTTGTAAACGCATGGAAAATTTGCTGTTTTGTAAGATATCATAAACCCGTAGCAATAATCATAATAATGATCACAAACAGACATTTCTAAATCAGAAACTGATGCAGCTAATCACAAAGTGCCTATGTATTGCAATCAAATGAAGAAGACGCCTTCGCCTCATTGAAATGAGTCTGCAGATATTTCTGATGATTTGTAAAATGCAGTATAGCGCCGAGCCTACAACTGCCGATCGATCCATGATAGTTTGGAAAGTGTACAAGGGCAGGTGCGTTCCATTAACCCCCCCACTCCTCCCCTCTGCTCTCCAAGTGGCCTCTGTGCAACGTATGCTGTTACGTAATACCGAGGGCTGATGGGAAGTGGAACTACTAATGAAGATAAAGAGTTTCCCCTCGGGGATCAATAAAGTATTTCTGATTCTGATTCTGATTCTGAAATACAGCCAAAGTCCACCAGAATAAAAGGCTGTCTGACACTGACTAATGTGATTTAGGAAGCTCATATATGTATGTTTCACTTTACTGAGATGTGATTAAAAACCTGTATATCCAATGAAGAAACAGCTTTCAACCATAATAACAATATATAAAAGTTTTGCATCCTTGCATTAAAGCCCTCGGGAGAGATGGTTTGTAAAGCAGAAATCCAATTCACCTCCCTTTTGTCGAGTATATCGCCACTTTGTTCAAGTTATTAACTTTTAAATCCCTCAGAACCTGAATACAGAGACATAATGCTTCAAATATAAAGTGGACTGCAGTGGTGGAATGTAAAGTACATTTACTCAAGTGATTGGTGATTTTGAATGTGAATGTTTGTGATGAACTGAAGGATGAAGTTTTCCTTTATGGGTTGTGAAAATTCTCCTACTTGTTGAGCTAAATAAACTCTTTAACCCCCCCTCGGATCAGCAGGAAAATGCATCATCACAGAGCTGAAAACAGGCTGTTCATCTGAGCTCATGAAAAGTTGACTTTGTAGAGATTCGTGGTTCTCACAGGACAGCGACACTACAAACATATGATCTTATAGACCATGATGCATTGCTGTAGATTAAACTACCCAACAGTATATAAGGTAGTTAAAATGGGCACAACCTTCAGTAGTAAAATGCAACACATTAATGCAGCAGTAATATTAATCCAGAAACATCAGATATAACAGGAAAACACTGACAGGAGCATTTTACTGCTCAATGCAGGACTTTTACTTGTAGTGGAGCATTTTCACAGAGTGGTGTTACTACTTTTACGTAACTAAAGGATCTGAACACTTCTTCCACCACTGGACTGCCACCAGATATTCTCTATCATTTCTTCCAACAGAGCTCGAATGTTTTGGGTCTTGATGTTTTATCTAATGCACAGGAAGTCACACAGGCATTTTTATTTTCCTTAATCTGAATGAGGTACATGAGTTGATATCACTGACAGGGGTAATGTTTTCTAGTGTGAGGATGCCTGAATAAAGTACAGCTGTTTAGTGTAACTGCACACTTTCTACATTTGTAGCTTTAGGAGAGTTTGCTTTGTGTTTTCTTTTGGCTTACAACATGCATGAACCCCAAGGACTGGAGACAAGAGGGACCAGAGGGCAGCAGCAATAAAAGAGAGTCAAGAGAGTGGGCTTAAAATTCCACATTAAGGTTCATGACCTGCTTCTAGGGATAGAAGAGGTAACTGTTTCTGCATATTACCTCACATTTTGTGACACATCTTGGATCCTCCCTCTGAATTCGTGTCTGCAAAACACATTTTGGAGTCAAAGGAAAAGGATTATGTGAATGAATGAATATAATATTAGAACAAGAAAAAAAAACTGCAAGAGGGCTTAAAACTGAGCTAAGCAGGGCTTTAATGGGGTGTAACGAAACATCATTTGACAATAACATCATACAATGACTTAGCTGTTAGGTGCCATATTGTCCACTAGGTGGCAGTAGCACACAGTGAGAGGATAAAGACACTGGAGCAGCTTGCACATGGCTTCCATGCTGATAAGGTGATGTGTTCAGTGGGAGGAGGAGAGGCAGGAAAACCAGAAGAGAAGGGTCAAAGGGACTGAAAGAGACATGGTTAGCCCTGGACGAAGGCCAACATACAGGCAGCCTCTTAAGGAAATGAGCTGAAGACTTCACTTTAAGAACAACTGTGTGATTACATGGTTGACTTTCCTTTTTAGGCCCACATTTATTCTTCTACATATAGCTTTGTTGTAAATATTACCACCACATTCTCCATTTGTGGCTATTCCTCCTTTTTTGGGGGGGAGTTTTGTTTGTATCCACCTCATGAACGTACACCGATATTTATTCTCCTTTTAGCTCTGGTTTGGTCTTTGTTTGTCTGCTGTTTGGTGCCGGTAAGCAGCGTGAAGTTGATTTATTGAAGCTTTTCTGAAAACAGCTGCTGCTGAAAACAGGGTTAATAGGAGCGTTGAGATTGAACCAAATGTACCATAAAACCAAAGAAATTTGCTAAAAGATGCTAACAAGCTCAATAGAATTGCAGACTTTAATTCTCTAATAATTCTCTACCGGTTTGTCACTATAAGAAACCCCTTTTCACATGTAGTCATTTGATTGATTTCATTGGTAATAGACAGATTATTGATGAGTGGTATTTTAAGAACTATAAAAGTTGTAGAATACCAACCCCTTCTCATTCCCAGGGCGTCTTCATCAAGGCCCAGCATTGTTCTTATCAGATGCTCATCTTAGGTCTGCGCACCTTTATTTAAACTATAAGGGGGAAAAGTGAATCAAGGCGTCTGGATGACAGCTGACATACTGTAGTGGTGTTTTGCTTTTAATGAATGGGCAGGAAAAGCTTCCACTCTACTTTCAAACTGGCAAACTGTTCCTTAATAGAGCACACAGACGTTCCAGTATGTCTCAGCTGTATTACCACCAGCCAAACACTGTCCAAATCACTGTCTCAGCAAGGTTACAGTTTAGTAAGAACTTTCGCTACTGCTTTTGTAACGTAAGTGGACGAATCACTTCCAAAGCCTCTTGGTGAAGTATCAACTCCAGGGCAACAGATTCATTTTCTCCAATATTACCATCGTCCTTAAAGCGTCTTGTCGTTTGGCTGAAGTGCCTGATATTTATAGAAAAGCACCTGTTTGACTTTGGAAATGTTTTTGAGTAACTGTAATGTTTTTCTGTAACAGATACCAAGACTCTGGCTCGACATTTTCAAATTTGCCTCTTGAATTTAAAAATGATAGTTTACCCTTTACTGCCATCTTAAGACCCATATTTATACAACTGCATTTGAGACTCCACATGTCATGGCATGATTACTTTTATTTTGTCTGTTTCACTAGTTTACCATTTTATTTTCAATCTAAATATTTACATGTATTCTACATTTCTCTGTAAATGATATTGGGCAGCATTTGTTGTTTTTGAATTTGCTCTGTGCAGGGAATAAATGGACTTTTCTTGAAATCCGCATTTCTGCTGTTTACTCCACAGATCAGCAGCTATAATCAATACTGTATGTGGCTGTTCATTGTCCCCAGAGGATGATTCATAATGTTTTTGGTGACCCTTCCTCAAGCACGACAAAGTTAAAGCCCAGAATCACAAAACCAGCACTTATATTGGGCAAGTGACCACTTGACAGGTCTTTCACAGGCCTGACACATATAGACAGACCACCATTCACACCTACGGGCATTTTACTGTCTCCAATTCACCTAACATGCAGGAAACCGGGGCACCTGGAGGAAACCACTGCAGGCACCACACACAATGCATGAACACGTAGGAACCAAGACAGCATTTTAATTTGTACACAAGAGTAAATGCACTGAGCGTGTTCATGCTCCCCGGAGGATGAACTCTTATCATTCGGAAAGTCACATTGATTTCCTTTACCATCTTTACCTTCACCATCAGGACAAAATGTCAGGTTTGCACACAAAATCTTTTCAAAACAAATGAGTGAAACTCCCAGCACACATTCACCCTCCAGAGAGAATAATGCTTTTTAGGACTAAATGACGGTAATAACAATAATAATAAAATGCTGCTGTTATTTCTGTTTGCTAATAATTTATAAATGCTTTAACAGCACACACATTATGTCTTGCTAATAAAGGTCAATGGATTGAACTGACAGAGAGAGCGAGAGAGAGAGACAGAGGGAGGGGAGGTACGGGGGGAGAGGGAGGGAGGTAGAGAGACCCTGGCGGACAGCAGCAGAGAGGGAGGTTGGACCGGGAACAATAGAGAGAAACGAAGCCAGCCCTGAAACACCGAGAGGGCGACAGAAAGAAAGAAATCTAGCGAGGGGGCTGAAGGGAGAGAGAGGTAAACAGGAGAACATGTGAGGAATAAAGACGCGAGGATTTTCCGGACCTGAGGGCTTTATTTCTGTCTTTCTTTGTCGGTGGATTGTATTGAACCGGATTCCGGTATGAACCCTGCAGAAGCGGCCGAGGAGGCGCCCAGCGACCCCGACACTGATGCCTTCTACAAAACAGGTAGGAAGACCCGGCTGCAAATCCCCCAAAATCTGCCACAAAAGCATCAGAACTGTGGTGAATGTCACCAAGAGCCGTCTGAACAAGCACACGAAGCCAAGTGAACATCAGCAGAAATCTGCAGGATATCACTAGAAATGTGCTCTGTGCTGTCACACAGGCACAGCCAGATGGGAATCAAACAGGGAATCGTTACAATTCAGCTTAGAGTCGCGGTATATGCTGTTCTCCATGCCACTATTTTGGGGTTTTACATGCATTTACGGTGTAATTGTGTATGTGTGCGCGCTTGTGTGTATGTGTGTGCAATACTGTGAGCCCATGCGTCTGATGCTGATGGTCTCTACAAAAGAAAGAGGAATCATGGAGGAATGACATCAGATCAGCTCCTGGGAATCTCGGGAAATCTGTTCGATATGCGACTAAATGGCGATTTATGTAGAACTGTTAGACCTTTAATACGCAAGCTGTGTGTGTGTGTGTGTGTGTGTGTGTGTGTGTGACACTCCTACCAGAGCATAATGCCTAAACACAAGGCTGCAGCTGGCAAGTCTTTTCATTGATCATCATTGATTAATCTCCTGGTCAATCACTAAAAACTGCTTATTTTGTCTGACCAGCAGTCCAAAAATCACTCTTTTACAGTGATATGAAACATGGAAAAGAACCTCACTTTGTAGAAGCTCAAACCAGATAATGTTTGGAATTTTTTTTACAGCTTCTCTGATCAGTGATTTAATCACTTAAGTCATTTATCAATCAAAAACACCACATATTTCAGCCACTATGTGAGACTCTGCTGTTTCTCTCTGCCTTATATGATTATAAATGGAACATCTTTGGCTTTTGGACAGTTGGTCACACAAAACATGTCACCTTGCACTCTGGGAACTTGTGATGGGCATTCCCACAGTTTTCTGCCATTTTGAAGACAGAGGGAATAATTGATTACCGGTAATAGAATGGGGGCAATAATAAAACAAGTCAGTTCAGGAAACTGGTGACACACACACACACACACACACACACACACAGACACGCAGAGTATGCAGCGGTGCTGGATAGGGACACACCCTGACTCTCTCTCTGTCAGTTCAATAACTTTATCATGAACAATCCTGCCAAGGTAGTTTATTAAATCAAAAACACACACACACACTGTGAGACACTGTGTGTACTGTATAGAGTTACAGGGTTCCATGCCGCGATCTCCTCTTCATTTTTCCCATAATATTAGATGACTGTCAGTTGGAACATGTCCAGGACATGGACATGGAAATCTGCTGGTTGACTCATCAGTACAAACAATGAGACACTGTGCTGAAAAAAGCCTGATTCGTTGAAATCTGGTCAAAGGTACGACAGCTGTATGAGAGAAGTCAAGGATGAGTCCCAGAGAGTGTTGGAAGAAACAAGCGGTTATCAAGCCAAACACTGAAGTCCTGCTTCTTAAGGTGCAGTGTTCTGTCTTTGATTGCATCAACGGTCCAGATGCTTTCTGAATATGGTGGAACTTTGCCTGACATCTTCTCTATAGCGAAAGCCTCCGAGGCTCATGGGTACTGTAGTGTTTATGTAGTGCCATGCAGCATTCCAAACAGAGGCAAAAAACATGATTTGTCAGAAAGACAAATCATAAAAACTATAAAGTGTGGTTCAGTTGTCCATCAGACTCTCGTGTGTTTGTGTTGTATCGAGGTTCATTGTAGGGCTGCAACTAACGTTAACATTTCAAAAAGTATTGTCCCAAAATGTCTCGTTTTGTTTGACCAACAGTTGAATTCCCATTGACCAATTGATATGTCTAGCGGCAAATCTGATTTTTGGAATTTTTGCATGAAAAAAGACTCAAACGATTAATTATCAAAATAGTTGCTGATTAATTGTCGATCTACTAAACGATCAATTGACTGATTGTTTCAGCACATTGCTAAAAGTAAACCTTCAAATGCAGATTTTCTGTTAGAAAAACTACTCCCACCTCTTCAGTTTGTAATCTGTGTGTGTCTGAAATGTTGTCAAGTGACATGATTTAACATAACATCGTGTTTCCACGGTGTTATGTCCATATTTTCTTTTCTGGAGTTTTTCTTTATACAAAACAGCTTGTTACCGCAGTGCTGAAAAGAGACTCCATAAAAATGTTTTATCACATATCTAAAGAAAGAATAATGTCTCCACACCTGGCGTGCAGCAAGACATAAAACTCAGGTCTCTAAAAGCGTCTCTCAAACCCCCCTCCTCCCATTCTAACTTGACAGGATACAATAAATGGCAACATTTGAAAAGAGTTTTTTTATTCTGTATCAAAATCATTACACCTGCAGCACGGGCTGAGACATGCACCAGTGTCTTGCTTTAATTAGTGTTGTTTGCTTTGTAGTCTTCCTTGAGGTAGAGGACACTTTCTTTGATCCACAGAAAGAGCAAAATGCAGTGATTTTTGTCGGCAGTAAAAAAGAAAAAACAACCTACACACATTAAAATTCGCCGCTGTGTCTGAACAGCTGTGAGAGCGAAGCTGACGGTGTCTTTGACTTTTGTACAGAGGAAATTACAGATGGCTCCGTACCACTTCTTCATTTCTAAAACCAATTCCACGTTATTGAGTATCTGTCACTACTGATACCAATCTGATACTATACTAAGCTGATCCTACGTTTGCATGTTCCTGACATTGTCTCATAGAATTAAATCCACCTTTTAATTTGCCATTCATTTAACATGTCCGCCATTGCTGCCATAATGGATACCTGCTTGTGGAGCGCCGTCTATCCAGAGTGCTGTCACACTTACTAATGACATAGGACACACATGTGAGCCTCATGCGGACTTGTCTTCCTAGTGCTTCTTGCTTTTACAGTACGACTTTGTCATATTCCTTTGCATGATGCTTATGCAAGTGTTTAATCAAATGTGTGATATTAACACTTCCAGCACTGATTCTGCCACAAAAAACTCTTATACACTTCGCACTCTGCTGTTTTACTCTTTACTACCTTTGTGACACAATGTAACACAATGTATATAATGTAGTGTTACATAAGATGCATATATCTAACACACTGTAATATGACAAAGGACGGTTTAGTATAACAATAACCTCTATTAGGAAACAGACTGTTAACGTTAATGAAATACAACAACAAGCTGTTTCAGCTAGTCCTCTGTTTCAGGTATGATTTACAAGTTATTAACTAAATCTGGTAACAGGTTTACAAACCTGCAAAGACACCCCACACATATTTACACCAATGTACACATTTTTTCCAGTCTTGACAGTCAGAAAAGAGAGCACATTGAATGAGTAAATACAGAAGACTGAACAATGGATATCAGGTAATATACGATTAGTACATGCATGTATTACAAGAAAAAAAAAACATCCCTCAGAAACACTTAACCTGCTAGTTTATGCTGCAGTTTGTGCAGAAAAGGTGAAGAAATGGAAGAAAAAACACTACATTTGGATGAAATGGCGGCTGGAGATACAGGGGACAACATGGACTGTGATCAACGAGGAGAGGGAACGAGTGAGGTCAACTTCAGCTGAGCGGCTGGCTATGCACTGAAACCTGATCAACTTGATTATTAAATCACTCTCGCTCACAGCACGCCATTTGCTCTTTTTTTATTATTAGTTCCTGTGCTCACACATGCAATCTCAACAGGGCCAAATCCAGTCTTAGAAATTAAAACTTGTTTATCCTTCAACCCCACAAACCGTATAATTTTATCTATTGACTGTCAACACCAGCTAAACTATAACGAAACACTCAGTCCAACTTGGCTTTATCAGTCGTGACACCCAGATCAGAACTACAGTATAAGCGGCTCAATAATTCTAATGTGTCCCAGCCTTAACAGACTGATGGCTGATGATGAAATTGTAAGGTCTGTAGAATTTCCATAATTTATAAAAAAAGCTTGAAAAGCTCCACTTACTTGTGTTTCTTTTATTTATTTAGTGTTGAATGTCCTTTTCCCTTTCCTTAATGTGTTTTGAAAAAGTGATATTTATCTACTTGAATTTTGTATGTATAGGAAACGGTGGTAGCACTGAGAGAAGATAAAAAACATTAAATAGAAATTAGGCTCAGAATGATCCCATTTTAACAAATCAACAGCAGAGAACAGAGAACAGGAAATGCGTCAGAATATATACAAGTATGCATCATCTGCCAGTCTGGAAATGTAAAACACACACACACACACACACACACACACACACACACACACACTCACAGGAAAGTGCAGGCGGCGCGGCTGCTCAATGTTATGCTAATCAGCGGTTTATAAATAGGATCCTAAATTATTAGACGGAAACAGGAAGTGACACACACGCATTCATACCTACACACATGCAATCAGAGTGCAGTGTCTGAGTGTTTATCAGACAACTGACGCCAGCTGTCTGTCAATAGTGGCTGCTGTTGCTACGCTACCAGAATGATCGTAAATCACTTTTTTCTCATTTTATTAGAATAACAGACATAACAAGCAGAAGTTAGTGATGTCATTCTGGTCTCTGGTCGTGTTAGAAACAGGTGAAGCACAGCAGCTCCTCACACAGGCATGCTGGGAGATTAAGACTACCTTCACACCGAGTGGCATCATGGCTGAAAGCTGAGGACAGTGTCCAAGTGCTAAAAACAGCACCAGATTCTTGCTAAATGCTGCTTCTTTTAAATCTTTGATACATCTTCTTGATAGAATCCAGTTAAAAAGGCCCAACTTCTCGAAATACAAAGTTAATACATCTTTTTTACCTTTTATGTTAGTATTTATGTAACTGGCAACAATAGCTTCCTATTCTCCTGAGATTGAATCCCAGTGTGTGTTCTTCGTATTCCAGCAGTGAGGGGTAAAGCGAGCACTGTGTGCACGAACAGGTAATTAGAGTTAATTTTCTCAGCTAATCTGTTGAAAGCCATGAGTAATGTCTGTAGCCATGGAGATGTTTAGTAAAGGCTTTTCAAGCTGCTAGAAACTCCTAGAAGACGACAAACATCACCATCATCTCGTAGTCTAAATGTAGACGACCTCAGTGTTAGTTAGTTTTGTTAATTATCCTTTCAGAAATTCCTTTTGTGTCTGTGGTAATTGTCAGACAGCAACAAAAGGCATTACAGTTAAAGACAGACATCAACAATGCATCCAATCCAACCTACAATCTGACAATCACTTTCTGCAGTGATTGGCCAGGTGTGCAAAGGTGTGAAAGTAGGCATGGTTTGAACTCATATCTCTCTTTTCATTCTTCACAACTAGTTCTGGCACGAAGCGGAACACCATGAATGCCTTTGTGGAGAGACTGTCCAAAAGTGTATGCCGTTATCTACATTGGTACAATTTATCACATCAAGACTACAAAGACATGAGAGTTCTTGGAAATATACTAGAGAACCAGTGGGATGCACCGAGGAGGAGGCTATGATGGCAGGCCGAGTATGTGGCCATTCGGACACGTATAAACCCTTTTGCCTTTAGACATATTCGGATGTAAGATCTAAGGATCCATGATCCAACTTTTTATTTTCCGACACAGATTCCAATACCTCAACTCAAGGTATCTGCCGATGCAGATTACCAATCTGACCTCCTCAGACATTTTCCCTTCTCCGTGTACCTTGGAAGTAGGTGGAGTTGTGCTACTCTACTCTCTGAGTACCGATCCGATCCCAGTGCTCTCTATTCCCCAAATTTAAAATCTGCATACTCACTTCACTGCGTGGAAGTTATTGGAATCAGTTTTATACATGGTAACATGGGATTGCTGTGGCATTAAAAACAGCGGCTTTCTGTGGCTGAATGAACGTAAGGGATATAGGAAACAATTAATTTTACAATGATGATGACAATGATGAAGAAAGTGCATTTAATGTGTATCGGTTACGTCTGGCCAATTACCGATCTCCCTAATCAGGTCAGTATTGATGCAGATACCGATTGGGTGGATCGGATTGGTGCATCAGACTTATTTCATTTGAAGCATACTAAGTCCTTAAGGTAAGACCTTTATTTATTTTTTATAAGGATAAAACTGTGAGGAGAGACCTTATTTCACCCTGAGAAGAAACTTACAGCCTGTAAAAAGTCTGCAAAACAGACCTCATTTCTACTATTATAGGTTTCTTTCACTACTGAAGGAAAAAATTGAAAGAATTAATATTTATGGTTGACATTACAGATTGTGTGTGTGTGTGTGTGTATTTGTTTTCGACAGGACATCTAAGAATGACTTTGTTGGTCTGTGGATGGAAGTGGATAAGTGTATGTGTGTTCCTGTGTGTGTGTGTGTTTGAGTGCTTTTACATGGATGAATGAGCAGTAATCCGTTCATTCACTCTGATTCAGACACACAAACACACACACATACACGTTGCTTCCTCCAGGCTTAGAGCCAGATTAACCTGCAATATAAGCACTCAAAGTCAGAGCGACGGGGAGGGAGAGAGAGTTGTGGACGAATTGTAATCATGATGTGTGATTTTGTTTAGTAGGATTTTAGTATTGCTTATCAGAATCCCACTCTCACCAAACTGTAGTTTGGACAGGCTCACGTCTCCTCAGAGGTGTCATTAAAATCAATTACTGAGTTTATGCAGAGGGATTAAAGCTAATGATAAAGGCTGTTGTTTAAATACAGCTTAATGAGATCACACTGTCCGTAACACTAGTCGGACTAATTCTAATCCACTAGTATTGCCAGCACTGATACCTCTGATCACGTGCTGCCATGAATGCATATTAACACTTAAGTCAATTCACTGAACATCTTCAGCTCTCACCGTGCGTGTAGATGACAGGAGTTGGTCTTTTAGTTTGTGATTCTGAAAACAGTACTGGATAAAACACAATAAACTTAATGATAGTGATTGCATATCAGAAAAAAGATGAGATACCATTGACAAGAGTTTGTTGTAAAAATGAATTAGCACAGTAACAAGAGAACTGACAATTAGTTACATTGTTCCTCATGCCAGAAAGAAACACAGTATCACCAGTGAAAGACCAACATTTCATGGAAAATTGAGGTATTTTTCAATGTGGCTCATACTCTCTCTTTTTTTTAGTTTTTTAAGATTATTTTTGGCACTTTTCCCTTTGTTGGATAGTTGACAGTGTAGATACACACAGGAAACATGGGAAGCGAGAGAGGTATGACATGCAACAACTGTCCCCATCTGAAATCGAGCCGCAAAAATTGCAGTTATATGGTATGCATCTTAATCACATGACAGCAGCCATTCTGACTATTTGCAGTAATCACAGCTGATAGTTGGGGAATGCTGACTCCAGGAAAACAATGTATATTGGGGCAAACAGTGTAAGTCTGACCAGAAGTATTTATTTTTTATTTAAGTATTCATTTATTTATTAATTCATTTTTACTGCACTACAAATGCACATTAATCAGCATCACTGTAAATGTGCCAGTGTTAGGCAAAAGGCAGATTTTCAACTGCCCCCTGAATTAGCTGTTGTAGTTAAATGCATGTTTATGTGTGTGCGGTCTGTGGATTTAACGTGAATGCTTCTACAGAAGTAGTAGCAAACAAGAGAAGTTTTAATGTTTTTCAGAGACGAGCATCTGAAATGATTTATGTAACATTAAAGTTTATTTGTAAAGTTATAGGCGGCTCGCACTGCCAAATTCGATGCAACGGAGTTATCGTCTTTTTTATTCCATGCAATTTTTTATACCACGGGAGTGGAATGCTAGTAGCGGCCTCAAGCTGTTAGGCTCAGGCAGAGGTGAGGAGCCGTCTACAACTTTTTTCATATATGAAGTAGTACTCCCCCTGTAAACAGACTTTGAGTTATCCTTTAACAGTGCACTCTGGCCCCAGCAGAAAGTAACTTACAGAAGTAAAACTGCATCATAAAAGCATTATTCAGCTAATGTTCCAACTCCCATCTATAAATAATGAGCAAAAATACAGAATCTATCTATCATACGGAGACAGAAAATGTCTGTTTTAACTAAAACTGGTTCTCTTACAAGACAAGCCTCTTATGTCTATGATTACGTATTCATCTAAAGTTTCAACATACAAACTGCATTATTTTCATTACACTTTCAGGAGCACTATGTAGCAATATGTAGTGTTGAAATGTTTCCAGGAACCACTTGAACCACAATGTTTTTTTCTTGGACTTTTTTAATTTATGGCAGAGTGTACACTTTTCATTTGCCATGGAGTCAAAGGGAAACCATCATGTCATGCATGCAGTTCACAGCAGGGACATACCAGTACCATCTGGGAATATCACGTTATTAAAATGTAATTTCTTTAAGCAGCTTTGGTGTGGAGCTAATCCGCCCCACTTGTATGATCTGTCAGTTAACAGTTAATGCAGCTGGTGTATCCACAGAATCCACATAGGCTTTGTCGGGTCTGTCGTTATAGTTTTGAGCTTGATGAAAGTGTTATTGGTAGTAGCACTATGTAGATTCTAATAGTACTACTGCTAGTAGTAATAGGAGCAGCAGCAATAATAGTCGATGTTCTTCGAGCCAGTGAGTGCGTTTACCTGTACAATATTATTCTAGTTATGGTCTTGTTTTTGGAGCATCCACACTGAACTTGATATTCTGGTTTCTGAAACCTGGATACGGTCTTATCCTGGTTTTGAGAAACCTAAATATGTCAGCTGGAATACGTACGTAGTAGTGAATCAGTAAAACAACAAATACGATGATAAACAATATAATAAGGATCTGCACACTGAATCAAAGTAATCTCCGCTAACGGAAATGCGGAGTCGTTGCTCCTGTCTTTCGTTATTGGTGATAAGATGAAGCCAAATCCAGCAGAGTGGTAAATGCAGCAATAAATGCAGGGTTCATCCTCCAACTTCCATGTAATATCCAGAATATGAAAACTTGATAAGGCTCATAACCAGCTAACTGGTGTGCATGTAAATAAAGCCTACTTAGTCTCAGTGCCCATTTACTGTAAGTCCATTCTAAGACTTTTATCTTAATATTGTTCTAACCTTCAGTTTCTTATTGGCCATTTTTAAAATTTATTTTATATTTTTCTGTATAATACGGAATTTATTGTAAACTGTAATGTCTGTTTTGTATATGTTGGCATGATTATATTACATAGTATATTGCAGGGGTGTAACGGTTCGTGTATTTGCCTTAACCGTTCGGTACAGGATGATGGGTTCGGTATGCGTCCTTCTTTGGTTTGGTACGCCCTATGAATGAAATAATCACTGTCGAATTAGCTCAATACGGTCTAATTACGTCCACATCCAGCATACGTGGAACATACATTCTGAAGTGTGAGAGCTCCACCTGGTCAGCTTTGGCAGTGGGACAGTTCTGGTGGTAGCTAACTCATATGGCAAATCTGCAATCCTGTGTCATTTAGATCAAATGTTGGAAGCGTTATGGTTTCCCAGTACATTACAGTGACACCAGACAAAGAGTTGAACAGATGAAAACTGTGTGCCTCACTGTATGTCTCTTGAAACAGGAACATGCTAAACCATTTGCAACAGCATCAACATGAAGACCTGAAGACTTAAATCTTAAAAACAGGTCACAAATGTATACTTTCATTTAAAAAAAAAAAGCTAAATCCTTATCCCATTTCCTAAAACAGCTGGGCACTGCAGTTTTTAGCAAACGTTACTCAAACAGGATTAATTAGTGCATTTGTTTGGTGAGCTAGTAAGTATTTATGGTAGGACAGTGTAAATGGGATTGACTCAAAATAATCTACAGTGTCCACATTCATGGTAATGAAGGAACACGTCAGTGTCAGTGTAGAGGTGTGGCTCATTGATGTGTTTTGTCTTGTCATTTTTGTCCATTTACTTTTACTTTTTTTTCTTATTGGTCATACAGAATGCCAACAGTTTAAATGGCTTGAGTTTTACAGTAAGAATTATGGCCAGTGAGTGGTGTGTCCTGTTCCTTTAAATGAGGCCTCAGTTCTGAGTCATGGTGAGGAAACTTGGAGGGAGGAGCTACACATCTATTATTGAAGAGTGTGTGTGGGGGTGAGAGAGAGAGAGAGGGGTAGAGAAAGAGAGAGAGGGTCTCTCACCCCTGCTGTCAGGAGGAACAATACGATGCTGCTGAGGAGAGAGGCAGGGATTCCCTCCTTCCCTCCCTCCATCTCTCTCTTTGTCTCACACACCCAGTGTCAAGACCAGTGGCAGATGGGTGTGAAGAATGAAGTGTGTGTGTGTGTGTGTGTGTGTGTGTGTATCCGTGTACGTGAGATGTTAAGGTGACAGACAGGAACAGAGAGAGGGAGAGAGAGGCAGCTTAAGTGGATTAGCCCTTATTACCCACCAGGGGACAAACGAGAGAGAGAGCTACAGGGACAGAGCGAGAGAGAGAGTGTTAAATAGATAAATACAAAGAAAGGATTTCCTCTCCTCCTCCTTTTGTCCGCTCCCTCCTTAAAAGCTTTCTAGTCTTTGGACAGCTGCAGCCATATGGTGTGCGCATGTGTGTGTGTGTGTGTGTGTGTGTTAGTGTAATGTGCATCCGTTTTGACTATAATCGATCACAAAGACATTTTACAAACATGTATGTGAGTGTGTGTGTGTGTTACTAGCTGATTAGTGGTGCTAGCAAATAGACCTTGATGTTATTAACTGCTGTGGGCAGGTGTTTGCCTTTGTCTTTGTGTGTGTGTGGCAGAGACAGGAAGCTTTTATCCTGATTGACAGAGCTGTTAAAAGCCACAGATAGTCAGACTGTTAAGCAAAATGGATGTCAAGAATTTAATTAAACTATGATTTCAAATGTACTTTCAATTCCAAAATTCTTTTTTTTTTTTTACAAACCAAGTCGTGTATTTTATTTTTATAACCCAAAATCACAAAATTGTCTCAGAGAGCTGTGCAATCTGCACATCATAGGTCACCCTCAAACCTCAATTCAGATAATAAATTATTATTATTTTTTAAATAATATTCAGATAATGAACAAGAAATACCCTGAAAGACATGAACTACCAAATTAACTGTACTGCTGGCTTTAGGAAAGGAGCTATGCAACACATTTGCTGAGTTCACTAAACTCCATAAAGCCAAAAGAATCATTAAAGTGGAAGTTGTCTTGTCCTAACAGGTGCAACAAAACGATCCCGAGAAGAGGCCCGTCTGGCTCCATCCTCTTGACTCAAATCAGCATTTTCTAACTGTAGTAACTGAAAAAGATGAGCGCGAGTGCTGCATCCAAACGCCAGGCTTTCAAACATCCCCTCAGAACCCCATATCATCTTTATCTGCTGTCTATGTAGAAACCAGATCGTTTTTTGTTGTGGTGGGCATGTCTCCAAACCCCCTGAATATTAATATGAACAGATTTTATTGTCTCATCAAGTTTGTTGGTGAATGATTTTCAGCTGCAGCTAAGTCCCAACTTCAGCTACCTTCTGTTTTTGTTGGACTGGCTTGCTGTACTCCAGCAGTCCATCATTAAAACGATTCAAATATATGGGAAGCTTTGTGTTTGTAGTCGCAGCATCTGTTTGTGTGAACAGGCACAACTCTATAAACTATACAACTGTAATATTTGTTAGCAATTTTGAAAACGTGAGTGTGCGCGCCAACAAGCCAGGTAAACTGAGCCTATTTGATAATGGACACTGGTTGGGTTGTGGGTTTTAGGACGTTTTCAAACCTGTAGTTTGTTTGCTCTGGTCCGAATCAGTTGATGAGTTGGCGAACTTGTTGCGCTTTCCCATTGGTTTGGTTTCTTTTCACAGAAAAAAATTCAGGCGAACCAAAATGCATCATTAAAAGTCACGTGTACTCTCCTGTCATTGATTAGATGTGTCTGGAGTATGAGCAAAAAAGTAGGCAAAGCGCACCTGGCTGCGGGAACCGTTTAGCTCACACTTGCAGCGTGCACCTTGTAGTTAGGTCAGATCGTTGTCAGATCATGTTCTGGACCGCACTGAGACCACTTCCTCTGAAGGGTCTCGGTGCGATTGCTGTGTTCAGATCAGAAACAAATTGTACCAAGGTGGAAAACGAACCATAGTCTGATTCAACTGGACTAAACAACGGCGGTTTGAAAACGCCCTCACATTATCGGGTCGGGTCCAGAATTGCTACAGGTATTTGAGGGTAATGGATCGGTTCTGGTACTCATATTTGAGTACTCATAATTGGTTGTTATTTATGAGGTTTTACCTCTGTAAATTGCACATATAGCACATGAAGCCCCGGCAGTCATATTCACTTGTGGTGTCTTTCCTGATTGAGCTGGAGCCATGCAGCCTGCAGGTGTCCACCCTGACTGGCCCGGTATGATCGCCGTGTTTAAGTTGAAATTTCCCTCACAGAAGATGCAAGAATGAAGATTGAGAAGCTGCATGTCTCACCTCGAGTCCATTGAGAGGCTTCACTCTAGCCAACGGTCCAATCAGAATAGATTTTTCCCTGTTACTCAGGCCAGTCACAGCCTGAGTAGGGCTGTCAACACACACGCGCACACACACACACACACACACACACACACACACACACACACACACACACACACACACACACACACACATAATAGAGCTTCCTTGGAGATCACCAGTATGCTTGACCCTAAGTAATTACTCACCACCCTTCGTTTAAGTGTGTGTGTGTGTGTGTGTGTGTGTGTGTGTGTGTGTGTGTGTGTGAAACAGAGAAAGATGGCTCCCCTGTGGCTGGCTGAGCTGTCAGAGAGCAGATAAGAATCCTGAGAGAGTGTCAGTCAGACCTGTATGCAATGTTATTGATTCCTTTGTCTCGCTCTCCTTAAAGCAGAACAATATCACACTGACTGATTTTATGTTTGCTGTGTTTTATTGCTGAAGCAATTTTCAGTTAATTGATGAGTTGAAGGAAAGAAAATGACAAATTGGGTCGGTCATCGATTCATCATTTCAATCATTTACCGGTTCAGCTTCTAAATGTCAGGCTTTGCTGCTTTTCTCTGGTTCTGGTTTTTATTGTACATTTAATTAGCTTTTTGTAGTGTGACACCTCAGGCTGTGTTAAAGTGTGATGCATTCTATACACTGATAAATCAACTTAATTGGAAAAATACAGGCTGTACATGAATTGATAATAACAAAAATTGCCTGTTGCAATCCTGCCATATTTTCCTTTTTGAGAAGAAGAGAGAGAGATGCCGCCATCTTGAACAGAAAACAACACAAACACTGTTAGGCGTTTGAAGTGCATCTTGCTGTTCTGTCTGTTTTTGTGTATGAGTGTCTGAAATAACAAGAAGTGATGAGTTTATTTTTGTTTTGGTCGTAGTGTATCATCATCTTTGTGATTTTTTGGGAATTGTTTCAACTCTCTAATAATCAGAGTGATGTTGTGTCTGATCCACTGGACCGCTTGAAGGTCAATTACAAAAGGCTCATTCACATTATGATTACAACCTGGAAACTCCTCAGAAGGAATGTTAAACTGATACGTAGTCTTTACATAAGCATTAAAGTAGTTAGCAAGTTTTTCTTCACAATTTTCTTCAAAAACAACCAAACCGTTCATGATTAGCCAGCTAACTAAATTTGAAACACTGGCCTCCTGTTTACAGTATAACGGTACAAACAAGTACTGTGCATTTACAGTTGTCAGCTCTAACTTCACTCCACATTCGTGTTTTTATCAAACATTTACTACTGAGCTGAAATTCAGAGTCATATTACAAAATAATTTTCTAGAAAACGTGTGTGTATATTTGACAATACTGAGCTTAGTCCACTGGGAAACTGCATATGGGAAGCTTTCATTATCAATTAATCTGCTAATCTACTTATTGTATTGATTTAATCAATGAATTGTTTGGTCTATAAAATGTCAGACACTTATCTAAAGCCCAAGCTGATGACTTCAAATAGCTTTTTTTCAAACAGTCCAAAACACAAAACCTATCATATATTAACAAAAGCAGCAAATCCTCACAATTGAGTAGCTTGAACCAGGGAATGTTTGGCATTTTTGCTTTAAAAATTACTTAAATGATTAAAATATAATAGACTAATAGATTAATAGACTAATAGATTAATCATTTCAGCTCTACGAACTGACATCACAGTGATTTGGTCTTTTTGCCTGTAACTTCTATATTGTGCCACACTATTACATGTTAATGGTATGATTACAAAACAACAAGTACAGAGAAACAAAGATGAATATCTCTGACTTCAGTAAAACCACCAGCGCCTGCTAATATGATCTGCACTACTTTCAGATTAACCTGAATACATTTAATACCACTGCAGGCATTTATCATCAAGAGGTATCAGCATTAGAAATTTGACCTTGCATATGTATATAATGACCATATTTAGAGCTCCTATCTCCAATTTGCATGAAAACATCATCCTGGTCAACAACATCACCTGGCACATAGCCTGTTGTATCATCATGTGGTTTCAAGTGGTATCTCTCTCTCTCTCTCTCTCTCTCTCTCTCTCTCTATATATATATATATATATATATATATATATATATATATATATATATATATATATATATATATATGTGTGTATGTGTGTGTGTGTGTGTATGTATGTATATATATAGTTTGGTCTGATTTACTGCTCTCTCCATGTCCCAACATCAGTGCTGTTCATTGGTTCACTGCAGTAAGTAATTAGCTTGTTATACTGTACTACACAGCAGTAAAACACTTTATTGGTCACTCTTTAGTGAAAAGGAAACTACTGTGTGTTTATGTGTGTGTGTGTGTATGTGGGAGAGAGACAGAGAGAGAGCGAGTGCAAATGAGGTCTGGGAAAAGATGTGTTTTTGGAAAAATGTGATCACAATGGATATAAGTACGAAGGGATTTTTTGTCTCACTAGTTCTGTGTAATTTGCTGGTTAACTAACACAATACCAGCACTGGACTTTGGCTAGGGAAGACTGACAAATGGAAGACTGTAATAATACTTATATAAGACACGTACATAAAAAAAAGTTTGATAAATAATCTTTATTTGTATTCATTTTTGCAAAACTAGAAACTGTACTACAGCCATGTGTGAGAAAGATTATATGCACACAGTTATAGACAGTAGGCAAAGTCTTGCTACCAACCCATGGCATTGAACCAGCTGTGTGCTCACAGAAAATGACATGTGACTGAAGACATTACTTCAGGTACAGGTGATGTATAGGAAGTACATCTAAGTCTCGATTAGATAGCAAAGAAGCAAATTTCAGAGTAGTCCCTCAAGGGCCAGCTCACCAAGTTTATAATTTACAGTGAAATTTCCACTTGCGTGTCTAACAAATCCAGGGGATTTGGGGGGAATCCTGGTATGTCTGTTTCCAATTCATCAGTAATGCTAGTTTTATGAAGCACAACATCAGTTCCTCAGCTGACATGTTCAGAAAACCTTTCTTGTTCCCCTGAGATGAGGAGGCCGCAGAAACAATTAGAAGGAGCGAAAGGTTATTAAACTCATTTAAGCTTTTCTTTGGGCACCAGATTTATTTTTTTCTCTTACATTTTTGCAATACCCTTGCCTACTGTTAACATCAACGCATCAGGGCCATTGTTAAGAAAATGATGCTATGTTAAAATGCATAGGCTGACACAGCTCTACATCAAGTTAAATATTGTTAAAGAAAACGTTTATCGATGTTCCAAACGACCACAGGGAAAAATATAGTGTTGCACTTGGTTGTACACGTTAAACGTGACAGAGATAGTTGTGTCAAGGATAAAGGGGAACAAAGGAGAGCTTGAAAGAGAACTTCAAACCCTGGCTCCTTTCTCACCTCCGCACAGCTGAACGCCCCCTCCCCGACGTTGGAAAGGTGTGGGTGTAGAAGGTTTCCAAAGCTATTTGACCTTTCCACAAGCAGTTCTGATGAAGCATACTGGCCCCGTAACACACTGGTATGGAAGGCATAAGGAGAAAGCTGTTGGCAAACGCAAACTAGTGACATCTTTAACAACTTTTTTAATGTTTGCTGGCTTAATAATGATTGTGTGGATTACTTGAGATTATACTGAGTTTTTTTTTTTAAAGAAAGGATGAATAATCTAGTGAAATACAGTATGCTGGGCCTTGTGTTGACCACCCATGCTGCCCCCTACCAGTATAAGACAACTTTTAAGTTCTCTTTCGATATTCAAACTTGGCTATATACAACAAAGCGTTCCCAATTAAAGGATTGACAGGAGAATTAAGCAGCTGGAAAATGTAGGCTTTGTACTGTGTTGTTGAGGGTTATTTTTATCTTTTGGCTGAAAATGTTTTTCTTATGTTGCTGTCTGATGTGACTCATTTGGTTTTGACCAGTCACTGGCTGAGTTCAAGTCTCTGAACACAGAACTCCCACCCAAAGGAGTGAAATCCATGCTTTGGTATCAATACTGGTGAAAGTAACTCTTGGAGTTCCACCGTATGTCAGAAAATCTGAACTATACCTTTGAATTAAGAGATGGTATGCTCCAAATGACATATGGACTGACTGATTTACAGGCTGACTGGTAAGTTTTGCTGGCTTATTAACTAGAGGCTTATCAACTAGCTGGTTTCCTGGTTTACTGACTGCCCGTCCTGAGTTTAACTTCAGCTCAGCCTAAAACTTTGAGCCTCTCAGACATATGAAGATTTAGTATGCTGCGGTTTGGCCTGAGTCAGTGAGTTTGTGTGTGTGTGTGTGTGTGTGTGCCATAGACGGTTGGAAAACACTCCAGTACAACCACAAGTAGCTCTTTGCAGGAGAGTCGGAGTGTAAAGTTGTGTGTTCGTGTGTGCATTTAAATTCTGAATTTCATTCATTTTCAAGTTCTGTTCATAGTTTCCATGCAGAGAGAGTGAATGAGGCAGCCGGGACTGATTCACAACACTCTTCGTTTTATTCTTTCTTTCTTTGTGTTTCTTTTTCAAAGTCGTTTCTTTGTGTGGTAATTTATTTTATTCATTTTCTAGATTTTTATCCTTCCTCAACTGCTTGGTAGTGTTTCTACCTTCTCCTGGCATTCTTTTTTATCTTTCTTTCTTTGAACCAAGCACTAATTAAAGCTCATTCATCCTTAGAGGAGGCTGCACACACACACACACACACACACACACACACACCGAAAGATTTGTTTCAGGCTGCAATTGAGCGAACACAACCTGGCTTACTGAAGAGTATTAATAGAACAGAGAGAACAAGAGTGGAAACATTAATCCTTAATATTCCTCAGTTCAGGGTACAATTATCATCTGAGCTTTTGGGCTTTACATCCATGATCTGAGAATTTATTCCTACTGCTTCCTCTTCCCATGATGCTCATCCAAAATTCATTAGAGAATAAAAAAACTGTCATTACTGAGACAAGATTTGGATAGAAAAGGGCAGCGTGTGTTCATCCTGCCAGCTAACAGGTAGGGTTGGGTAAAATGCCAAACTCATCCACATTATCTCTTTAACTGGCTAATGCTGATGTACTGGGATAGGGTCTATTGTGTCTAGTGTATGTCAGTGCCCTGAAGACACGGCTAACATGTAACGTTATCCAAGTTTTAGTTCTTGAGTGGCTCTAATTACTATGGTACCCATGAGCCTCAGTGGCCATCAGGAAAAAACACCACCCAGAGCTGTGAAATCAGAGTTTGAGCCCAGTCAGAACACAGCAATCAGGAATAAAACACAGCACTGTAGTTTTGATCCAAGATTTAAAAATCAGTTGATTCAAGTTGCTGAATTTATCCATCAAGATCTACTAAAGCTCAGCCTCTAACTTCAGCCTGCTATGTGTGCCGTGTTCACGCCATACGGGATGCATGGTACAGATAGGAAAGGTTCCCATGTTTATGACTTGCGACATGTTTTATAATTGCAGAGTTGGTTGTGTAATGGTTAAAAATACTGGTCACTGACAATATAGCACTATGTTTGTTAAATTTAGGTTTAATTACCTTGAACGACTGACTCTGGCTGACGTGAAACATCTGTGTCTGTTTGGGATCCTGGTCGTAATCATGACATGGCTTTACAAGTTGGAGATTGGTAATTACAGTAACACCAATATGACATAAACCCAGGATTACAAGCTCAGACACAGAATTTGAGGCTCTCTGTGCAATCCTGTCCGGGACTTGTAGTTGACCTCTTTTTTTAAAGCTGTTGTCTACACAGTCTTGTATCTTTGACTTTCTATAATGTGGCAGGTTTTCTTCCACAAATTGTCTTATTGTTCCACTGATGATTCAACCAGAGAGATGAATAGGACTTTCCCTTGCAGAGCCGTAGCTGCCTGATATAACCTCCTCCTGCTTTCCTACATGGACAGTTAACACTTACTAGTAAAAGTACAGAAGTATTATCAGCAAAATGTACTTAAAGTATCAAAAGTAAAAGTACTTGTTTCGCAAAAAATGCCCCCCACCAGTGCTATATATTATATATGACATTATTAGATAACTAGTTCATTGTATGTTAATTAATATTGATGCAGCCAGAATTTCCCTATGGTAGCTGCTTATTTTATTTTAACTGCTATATATTGTATACAGTAAGGCGCCTTAATCCCATGGCTCCCAGTTTGGGGTCAGACCCTTTCTAAAGGCTGACAAGAGAAATCTGAGGGGTTGTGAGATGATTAAGAGGACAAAACTAAATCCTGCGACCCAAATCTGTATTAATTTTTTGGACTTTTCTGGACTTTTTCTCCAGTCATAGACATCTGAAACATGACAAGGGGCCTCAAATAGTCACTGCTTTTTGTAAATGGTCACATTCCAAAAAGATTGGTTCAATCTTTGTGTCAATGTAAAACCTAACCTCTCAAAAGTAACTAGTAAAATAAGTCAAATAAATGTTGTGGACTAAAAAGTACAATATTTCCCTCTGAAATGTTTTGAAGTAGAAGTATAAAGTAGCAAGAGATGGAAATAAAGTAAAGGTCAAGTACCTCAAAATTACAAGAGTACAGTACTTGAGTAAATGTACTTAGTTACTTTCCACCACTGCTAATAATTCATGTAATACTGTTTATGATATAAGTCACAGATTAGAAATGTGTTTGCTGTTACAGTGAATGTGGCGCCTCTAAGTACTTAACTGTCACCAGCTCTTCACACATACATACACACACACACACACACACACACACACACACACACACATTCCATGTCTGACCACTCAGTCTAAGTTTTTCCTCTCTATAGACAGCTGCTGTCTGGAGACTGAAAGCTGATCCAGAGACAGAGAGTTTCATCTGATAGCTGAAACACGTGTTCCATGTTTTAACATTTGGTTCCTCTCTGTTTCTAGCTCTGTCTTTCCTTGAGGAAGGTACCTCTGGCTTCCTCTTGACCTCTGACCTCTCTGGCTAATCAGGTTCACGTGTGTGTAAGTGTCTCAGCAGGGTAAAGTGCGTGTGTATACGTGTGTGTATGTGTGTGAGAGAAAGAGAGAGAGAGAGTGCGTGATGGATATTTCAGGATAGTGTGCAATGAATGGATGGTTCTCTGTAGCAGACAAAAGGCCACACAGTCCAGCAGGTTATTTTCTATGAGTAAAACAAGACAGCTACGTTTTCTTTGGCTTATCTTTCTGCACCCTTGTAATTAATTGTACAGGTGCTGTATATGGTGAGAATATCTGGCAGTGAGTTTAGCCCATGTTTCAAAGTCTTGAAACATGGGCTAAACTCACTGCTAGCAGATGAGACTTCCATCAAATGAAATTTTAATAACCAAGCAAAATGTATGAAATCCAAATATTCACACTATATACCCATAACAAAAAAGTAGCCACAGAAGACATTGATCATCATTGATCACTCATTCTGCCAATAGACCCATTGATGTATTTACAAGCTAGCTTCTGTTCTACTGCCGTTTGTTCCATAACATATGTTTGCACAATGGGTTTCTCTCATCCGTTTTTTCTGAAAAGCTAATTCATGATATTGTGTACTTTCTAAGCTAAATCGGTATCTACTGCTGCGCTTGCCTGTAAAACCTGATCACCTGCTGTACATCATCAGCAGCATTTGATGGATTCACACAACACACGCGTGATATTCAATGCCTTCGGTATAGCTGGTGAGGTGCAGGAGTGCCAGCCAGTGGAAGTAGGCCTATATCATGTTTGGTCCGTACTGTAGGCTAACTCATCTCCAAAATATGGGATGTCATTCTAGGTGATTGTGACTGTCTTTCTGATGTATTGCCTGTATTGAAGTACTGATTTCAGCTGATATGAGGCAAGAATGCAGTCAAAGTGAACAGTCTGAGGAGGTAGACTTGTTTCCAAACAGATTTCCAACAGAAACACAGAAAATGTGCTGTCTGTTCTCTACTCCAAGAACCACTGGTTTGGAGCCTGACAAGAGTCAGTTAACCTGATCAGCACTGTTAGCTTACTAACTAGCTGCAGCCTGCTAGCTTCTACTGCAGTGTGCTAATCAGATGTGTATTGTGCATTGTGAGTATGGTCTAATTTTACATGACAAAATTCACAATTGCTCACAGCAATGAAATAATTCAAAAGCATCTTTCAAGAGACAATGTCCCTGTTATCCGTCCGGATAATCCACCGATTTTACTATGAAAACTGCTCACAGGTCAGAGGACTGTGGATTATCCAGAGTAAATGTGACATTCGTGTAATTATACAATGCTGTAAGCACCAGGAATGAAATGTCAGTGACCTCCATTGTATAGGGGTAAGTGAGAAAATCAGTTTTTCCATAATTTGGGTGAACTGACCCTTCAAACCAGTGAATCAGAATCACTGTACTGTTTTCTGTCCCTCCAGTCTGCTTTCACTGAGACCAGTACTGTTTGATCCAAGGCTACAATACTAAGGGATTCTGCTGTGTGTGTGTGTGTGTGTGTGTGTGTGTGTGTGTGTGTGTGTGTTGTGCTGAGTCAGCACCCTCCAGATGGCATCTCTCTATGTGGTTGGAACGCAGCGCAAATGATGTCATCACCCCCAAACCGAAGCTTTGATTTGATTGGTTCCTGCTGAATGAGTCAGATGGTGGCAATGGACAAGAGAGAGAAAGGGAGAGAGGGACATGGTCTTCCTCAGTTAGTGAGTTCCTTAGTAGGTGAGAGTATTTTGTTTTTATGGCCTTCAGCCAACTATGTGTGTGTGTGTGTGCGCAGCAGCCAGCCTTGAGTCCTTAATAATAGGAAAAGCTCATTGTTATCACTGTGGAAACAGCAGGGAGAGTCTCATAGTCAGTCAATTATCTGGAAATGAGTTGTAAGTAGTTAAACTGTGTAGAAACATAGATATACAGAGAGAGAGAGAGAGAGAGAGAGAGAGAGAGACACAGACAGACAGCTGTCTCTCTAATAACTGCATTGTATATTTTTTTCCAGTTACTGTCCCTTTATGAGAAGAAGCTTCCCTATGGAGAATACATCATCTGCTTTGTCTGTGACCTGAGAGTGATGCCTGGCAAGCACTTACCTATTACAAGCTCTCTCTTTCTGCGCGTGTGTGTGTGCGGTGTGCGCGTGCATGCACGCACTTTTTGGAGTGTGGCTGTGAGAGACAGCGAGTGAGAGAGCAGTGTGTGGTTTGTGTTGGAAGAGTGATGGATGTGGTTTTCCTCTGCTGGGGAAACTGGAGCCGAGGCCATTAAAGTGTGTGTATGTGTGTGTGAGTGAATAATTGTGTGTGTGTGTGTGTGTGTGTGTGAGAGAGATTCAGATAGGAAACATATTCACCCCGCAGTGTTAAAGAATATATGCAGAAAATTTGTCAAAATAATTAGACAGAAATGAATTATTCATATTCAGTATGATACAGCTGATACTTGACATTATACAACTCCTGGTTGCTGCTACAATCTGGACTGAGGGTGCTCTAGTCTGGGTCAGTTCCTGTTGACAGACAGGGGATCAAATCATCAGAAATCAGACTGTGTGATGTTGAAAGACTCTAATGTCGATGCCAGTTCTTCTCATAAAGAATAGTTGCATCATTGGCCTCTAGTTTGATGGTACAGCAGTAGGCTGGCAAAAAGGCCAGCAGCAGTATGTTCAAAGCAGTGAGGAGACTGAAAAGCTGGGGTTAATAAAAAATAATGAGCTGTGTGGGTTGTCTCTCTGCCAGCCATATCAGCTGATATCATGAACCTTATCACAGTTTAACAACATTATCTGTAAAACGACAGTTTAACACTGAGCTTTAAGGGAAGCACATCATATTTACTGTATGTACAGCTTATGGACAGAAATCTGAGCAGGAAACTATACAAAATAACAACCTGGATAAACATGACATTTGAGTCAATGTGGCTGTTATATATCTGTATCATGAAGGTAGCAGGAGATATTATTAGCAGGTCTGCATGAAAAATGACTGACTCTTTAAATGAAGTGTGGAAACTGTTTGAACCAGCACAAGTGGGTGATTTTGTATGACAAGAGTGGACACACACAGGTATCAGCAGTGTCAGGGATTAAATGTGCTCTTGTTGGTTGTTGTTGGTTAGCTTTGTGACATTGCTTTGCATGATGCCGTTACAAGTGTTTAAGGGGCTTGTGGGGTTGGAACTCTCTTATTGCATGCTTTGCATACTGTGTTTTGGCTTTTTTTCATCCAAGTAGCTGCTCGTCTTCTGCTGTACTGAAGTTCTACTGTTATTATTACATGACTTCTTGCAGGTTTAATGGTACCCTGTGGAGTTTTTGACCACTACTAGCACTATGGAGCTATGTTTTTATGATGGTGTCCCTGTTTTGTTTGTAACATGTACACTGGGGCTTGCACAAGCATGTGTGTGACGCGTTACACCCCCCTGCCAACAGTTTCAAGCTATTCCACTGATCGACAGTCGTGGTGGTAATAAGCCAACAAACATAGCAATGTGCCAGCAAAAGCACTGAAGAAGAAGACTGCTGGCTAGTAAACACGAATGTAAACTATGCCGGTTTCAAAATATTCAAATAAATGACTTTGCAAATGTTTTATATGAGGAAGGAAATGTTTTCAACATGTTTGTTAGGCCTGAAGAATACAAAGTACATACTGAAGGTAAACAACTGTTTGTTTACAAGAAAACTCCACAGGGTACCTTTCAAATGCAGAGCCACAGCTCAGCTGAAGTTCACCTCACTGTTACAAAGTTCACTCACTTCAGCTCTCTCTGCAGAGT
Source organism: Siniperca chuatsi (assembly GCF_020085105.1). Taxonomy (NCBI): domain Eukaryota; kingdom Metazoa; phylum Chordata; class Actinopteri; order Centrarchiformes; family Sinipercidae; genus Siniperca; species Siniperca chuatsi. The sequence goes on from NC_058053.1 coordinate 24,961,659, forward strand.
TTACAGTTCATGTTGCGTATGTCTGTCTGTCCACCATTTCATCCCATTTTCATTATTTACTTCAATATCTTCAACTTTTCTGTGGAATCTGAAGCAAAAATGAGCAAAGCAAATGTATTATTGATGGATAACCATTTCTGTTTTGGTTGAGTGAAGAACTGTTCTTGTGAGATTTGAAATCTTGCCTAGCAACAGAGCTCAGTTGGTTGTCCATGTGTGTTGTCCACTGCCCACTTAGTTGTTCAGAATGCACTCCCTTCCGTCTGCTTCCGTCCCCAGCTTAAAGTCTCAAAGTGTAGAATTTAAAAATGTATACCTGGTATTAACATCGCATCTGTAGCTGATAGATTATCTGTTTTAATGTCTGATCACCGGTATTAATAAGCGCATTTATCTTGATTCTGCCCACATTGTGTTCGGATTTCAATATGCAAATTACATAGGCGGAAAGCTGGATTTATACTTCTGCTTTAAGGCGAGCTTGTTTGTGATAGTGGGATGAGTCAGAGTTGACCTTTTCGACATGGGCACTTCTTCTTCTTTTTTTAGAATGTGACCAAACTGTACAGATTGCTTGTTTTCTTAATTTGAGCAATAGCTTTCTGACTGCATTGCATTAAAATACATTTTCCTTATCCAAAATGAGATATCTAGCTATATTGCATGTTAATAACAGGTATATATGGGGCAAACCTTTCACGTAATAAAGCGCAACACCAACATAACACATTTATGGTAGTTTACATCACTGATTACTTTCTGATTGGACATCTCTCTCTACAGGTGTTTCTTAGTAACCACTTCACACATCACTAAGGGCTTTGGGGCTAGTAGCTAAGAAATTCCTGCTGTTTTGAAACTCAATGCTACGGAGTCTAAAAGGACTCAAACACAAATGTAGTAATAGATACAAACAGCTGATGCAACCCAATCCTGATAGTTAACACATGCTGACGTGACTGGATGACAAGTGTTGCTTTGATCAAACTGTTGTAACCCGCGCCAGTGTCATTGATGGATGAATGGATGAGAACTGCTCAGCTGAGGCTTCATGGATTTAAGCTTCCACAGCCATTAATCCAAGAATACCGTACAGTGTCGCTTTGAATTATTTTAACATGTAAGCTAAGCAACGTTAGATATGATACACCCCAGCCCCTGTCTCCGTGGTAACACATGAGGTCTGGCAGCCGGTTGTCAGGGCAGCTGTTACTAGGGTGCAGACGGCCTCACCTGTTGCCTTCTAAAGACATTTAGGCACAAACACACATGACCTGTGTGTGTGTGTGTGTCTGTGTGTGTGCGTGCGAGGATGAATGTGACACATGTTGTGGACTCTCACAGACACACTCACGGCAGTTTGGTTTTGCCTAAAGCTCTTTAACTGTGTTTGACCGTTATTCAAAACAGCTAGATGGAACACACACACACACACACACACAGGCTCTCATTCCCAGATACATTAGGCTCCTGTTGAATTTTGGCGACAGTTGTGCAGATCTGGGAAATGAGCCTGTCTCCTTAGATAAATGACCAGAATGTACATTATATTTATTGTGATTTAGACAGCCTTAATAACTGAAACTGATGTCTGTTGGCTGTCTGAACATCCTCGGTGTCACCTTCACTGTCTGGTGAAAAGCTTGTATCTCTCACTGTTACTACGTGAACAGAACTTAAAACTGGAAGCATCTGACTGCTTATGTCACTCTCACTGCATTATGGGTGCATTTCAATGATGGTAGCAGTCCAACCTGTAAGGTCGGGTCATCATTTGGTTCCTGTGTGCTACTTGTAAAAGCTCATGTGTGTATTGGGGGGGGCAATGTTAATGGTTACAGCAGGACTGCATGTTGACCTTTTAACATCCACACGTCTGGAAACGTTGAACACCAGCTATGTCTCTCTGCCTGCATGCGTGTGTTTGTGTGTGTGCAACCGAGCATATTGTGACCTTACTCCTGTAGTTAGTCATAAGAATAGACATACATAAAATGGATAGCAGTGACATCACTTCCTGACTGTGTGACCTTGCTATGACAAAAGAGGCACACTGTACACACCAGAGTACTTTCATGGTTGAACGTTTTTTTTCTTTGGTAGTGTGGGATTAAATGTTTCTCTAATGTTTGGTTCTTGTGAAATGTGTGTGTGTGTGTGTGTGTGTGTGTGTGTGGTGGGGGTGTTGTTGTGCCATGAAAGTTGTATGTTCAAATCCTACCACATCCAAGGTTAACTGGCTGAACACCGTTTCCATTACCAGGTTGTCAGGGAGTTCAGGGGTAACCATAGCAACCGGTGAGCTACATGAGTAGAACACATGGGATACACTGTTAATCTAAGACACTCACACACGCAAACTTTACAGGAACAAAACATTTATTCCCACTACCAAATGAAGAAAACATGAAAGACTTCTGAGCACCTCTTCAGTGTGATCACCGGCACTTCACACTCTGGAAGGAGCATTAGGAAGTCTGTGGATAAATTAGAATAAGACTGGTGTGAAAAATAAAACAACTGTGAGTTGTACAGTCACCCTTAAAATGTCCAGCCTGACCAGTCTGTACTGACACAACAGACCAGAGTAGCTTAATCAGCTGCTGACACGATCCAGTTAGTAATCAGACTGTAGAGTTTGACTTGGGATACACATGGAATATAATGATCTCCAGAAGGAGTACAATACAGAATACAGCATTTTGTCAGCAGTACAACAGATAGGGGATCTCTTTCCCCATCAAAGAGGATTTGGTCCAATCTCTATAATCATACTTTGAAATAGTGCCTATGGAATACCTTTGAATGTGTTGACCTCAACCACCTTACCCTGGAGAGTAAAAGCTTTGTTTGTCATCAAAGTATGTAGAAGTTTGTCTTTTATGAGGGTAATAATATCCTATCGTGCTGTTAATGTGTAGTATGTAAACGCTCTAATATTTACTTAAGCTGAAGACAGAACCAATAAATGATTTAATTATAGCCTTTACTTCTAATTTAGCTTTACATAAAGTATATCGTAATTTGATCACAATTTGGTTAGCATGACAACAGACTAACTAAGGATTAGAGGTTGGGGTAAATTTCAGACTACATTACATTTTTTGTGCGGAAAGGTTACATCAGTCATACTGTATTTTATCTAGATTGCCACATTGTGTAGTTTTTGGTTGTTTTTTTTTACGAGGTATTCTGCTAGGTTGTTAAAGTGATGATCAGTGAAATAGCTCCATGTAAAAGCAGATGTTGACATGTGGTGCTAGCTCCAAACACTCAGCGGCAGTGTGATTTAGCAGTGTTTCCAGACTTTGACCCGCCCTGGCTCCAACGTTCCTGGGTGTATGTGTCGACTGAAGCAGGCTTAATTTGAATGTATTACTTTCATCGTTGCTAGCATGTAAATGAGGCCAGAGACACAGTCAGTCATTCATGGTTATTAGAAGTTTATTCACTAAGTGTTTTTATGCTAACAAGCTGCTGCAGAATGAGGAGCGGACTTAAAACCTGAGAATACAAATTTCTCTCTGATGGCAGTTCAGTCTTTTCAGTTTCCTCAGTTTTCTGTGCTTTTTCTTGCAGGACAATAAAAAAGTAACCCTTATTGTTAGTGTGTCCAGCTCACTAGCTGTGCACGTACAAGCAAAGAAGGCAGACGAAATACAGTATCCCATTGGTTCAGTATTTAGAATGATCCCTCATTAGCTTATGTCCTGCCTCAAAACCATATTTCAACAATTCTGACAATTAAAAAATCATACTTACTTACATATGTACTTAAATACTTACAAGTAGTATAGGATAAGATCTTAGAAGTATAGATCCCAAAGGTTTGTTGTTCACTGTTCCCTAAATGTAAGTATTCCTGCTTTTCTCTGTTTCATGTCACACATTGATTTAGAGCTTTTTAACTGCTAGTCAGACAAAATCAGTTTAAACATTGGCTGACTTATTTTAACCTTCATCCTGCTACTATTACCGATTTCTTCACTGCTGCTAGTGATGCTCCTGTTACCACTGGTGCTCATGGCTTTAATGCCACGGCTGGAAGTACTATCTCAGCTACCAGACTAATTCAGTCTTTTATCTGCTGGTGGAATTAAATATTACTCATGTATGGTTGATGGAGAGTTCACCAAACACACACACACACACACACACACACACACACACACACACACACACACACACCCACACACACAAAAGTCTTCTTCCATCAGTGTAGCAATGGCTAGCAGATGTTCCAGTTGGTTTCTGCATGATGTCAGCCTCAGTGTAAAGACACACACACACACACACACACATACTCAGACAGAAGGTGCACTGCCTTGCTCCAGGGCAGCGTGGAAAAAAAGAGGAAGACTGTCAAACCATTCAGGTTTTCCCCAGTCTGATTTGACTTTTTTTGGCTATAAGCTCTGTGTGTGAATGTGTGTGTCAAGTCAAATGGCCCCAAGTTATTCAGTCTAGTGTGTTTCACAGCCATATGTTGCTGTAATCACTGCTGTATCGCTACTGTACGAACATATGCTGAATATGTGTATATGTGGTGAACATCTCTGATGGAGAAAACACACGCTGGATCAAAGGTGTGAGGTGAGAGAGAGAGGGAGAGAGGAGAAAGACGAGCCGAGATAGGAACAAAAACATGCTTGACAGTTATTTGAATGCTTCAGATTTAGTTTGAAAGCTTAAAACACAGTTTGAAACACTGTTCTTTAACATAATCACCTAATTAATTGTGTTTGTATGTGTGTGTGTGTGAGAGAGAGCGAGAGATGAAAGGATAGTCAACATGCGGTTGCTTTTTGTCCTTATTCTGTGTTTCCCTGTGGGAGGCGGTGTGTGTATTTTTACTTTTAATCTTGATGTAACAACCTCTGCTTTCTTACGATCACTGGGGAGCAGGCGTTGGCATCCCTTCTGTAATGCGAATCTGATCATAACAGAAAGAAGACTAATTTGCTCAGTGTAAACAGAGCCACCTGTAAACACCTGCTACTTCAACTGCGGTTACAGTTTCACCGTATCTTGCTGACGGCAGGAAGACCTGACATCTGAATCGCTGCCTTCATCTCAGATTTTTCAGCAATTCAAATAGGTCTGGCATTGGGATCATTAGAGGCTGTTTTCCTGGTAGGAAAAACACCAGAGGAATCCATTCAGAGCTTTGTAGGCAGGATTAGTAATGGTAATGTAATTTTTATGTGCCAAAGACAGAAAAAAGGTTGATTCCAGGTGTTTAAAGATCACAGTTGTTTATAAGATGTAGTCAGTCCCCGTTTTCCAATTCTTTCACCTTTATTGGGCATTTTCTCCTTGCCATGTTTCAAACTGACATTAACTAACCTTGTTAGTATTGAGTACACTTCTTGAGATGGTTTCACAATAAAGGCCCACTGCTGCCTTTACCCTAAAAGTAAGGTAAGTTAATATCAACAGCAGCTGTATGCATTAGCATTATTTTATAGCATCTAATGAACAGAGCAGAACATCATAGTGCTCCTGCTGTTTGCTGTATGCGTTAACAGAATGACTGCTGGCAGAGGGTGCTAAACAGTAATAAACAGTAATACAAAGGCCAATCATAAGCACAGTTTGACCATAATAACTGCATTTTCACATAGTGGAGAGTCAGCACTGGTCTGTGAGAGACAGCTGAGGTCTGCATGGTCAGCAGGCATAAGCTTCTAGTTTGTGGGATTTGAGGACTCAAATCTTTCACCTCCTGTCTGAGCCTCAGAGCAGTCTGAGCCATCAGGATGTCAGACATGTTTGTTTTCTGATGGTGATCATGTATTTGGAGCTGGATGACGATGAGACAACTGTGAAAGTCATTCAATTAAATGTGTGAGTCTTTGCACATTTGGGTAGAATTATATTATATATATAATTATATTCTATATTAACACTACAATTACTATTCTACTATTTAAAAAAAAATTCTACGTGGTCTTTGCACAATAGAAACCATTACGTTTTAGACTTGAGACTTGACTTTTGGTTGAGGTTAAAGTTTGGGTTATATGGTGATTATGGTTAGGACAAGATTTGCTTTGGAAATGAATGTTAATCAGTGCAATGTCCTCCTAAAAACAAATGTGTGTGTGTATTTTGTGCCTTTGTACTGGTGTGTCTGACTTTATCAACAGTTGAAACTATTTGCATAATCCTCTCTATCGCTCTCTCCTTTTTTCCTGGTGAGAAACAAGTTACAGATAGAAAGAAATAAAGAATCTAAAATAACACTATAACAGCTATAAAGGTATAACACATTTTAACAACTAATGCATTTTTATTTCAACAAAAGTGTTTTCATTCTGGTTTCAATACCTGCACATTCCTTTTTTTCTTAATAAACATTTGAATAATTTGACAGCAAGTCTGCCCTTATTCATATAAACACCTCTCACTGTAACACAATAGCACCACAATCTACAGCCTAAAAAATGACCATAAAGTTGATTCAACACCTCAGTCTTCAACTGAAACTGAATATTATCACCTTCACAATCATATCACGATTCATAGGATTTATCGCAGGGCCTTTGGATAAGCTTTAGCTAAGTGGGATAAATAAACTGGCAACTGAGTGTAATTCCCCTTACATAGACCTGTGAACTGAAAATCTCACCCTGGAAAATGCTGAGGTACACTAACAAGTCAGGACCCGTGACCTCTGTGATGGCCTTCCATGAATCTTCACCAGGTGCTTTACATAACATCTGAGGGTTATGTGAGTCTCCATGGTTCCACACAGGAACAGAACCTCCTTCGGTCAGCAGAGAACACCGCAGAACCACAGCCAAACCTGACTCTGACTCACCAAGCACAAGATGAAAGTCACTGCCCAAAAGAAAACTGAAATGTGTATGTGTGTTTGTCCAGAGGCAAGACTTTCCTGTGTGTGTGACAAAAGCTGTTTCCTCTCAACAGTAATGTACAAATGAGTCTCACTCACTCACCGGGCCATCCACACACACTCACTTCCTCTGCTGTATGTATTATGCTGTTGGAGAAAAAGCTGCTGATGTTGGCAGCACACTCTTCACTCTGTTCTTTTCTTCATTTCCTGGACCACAAACTGTTTTTCTATGCAAATCATTTAAATTTATATATAAAGACATACAAATACAGACTCATCTGTCCTGGGCTGGCTTCAGCTCCTGTCTCCAACCACCCAGCTGTGTCTCCATCATGGAGCAACATTGTGAAATTGAAGACGCCACAAGCTAGCTGAGACCACTTGTTGTGGTTTTTTTAGATCCATTCATTAACAGTCAAAGTGAACAGTCACATGACATTGATTTGTTTTTAAATAGAGCTTACTGTGACGCTGTGTTTAGCTAACACTGCTGAAATGGGTGGATACTGTAGGTGCAGTGCATGTGTGTGCAGGTTTAGCATTTAAGATATACAATAGCTTTGTACCTGGTGCTGTCTAGAATCAGATTGTGTGTAAGACCAGTTGGGTGAATTTCCAGTTGACACTTGGCATCAGAATGGGTTTTGATTGTATCTTAAGGAAACACTTGTGATCCAATTTGATTTTAATTTTAGGAAAATGGCTACTACGAAAATTCATATTGTCTCTTAACGTCTACATTAAGCCTTCTAAATTTTAAAATGCAGTTTTTGTGGAAAAAATGACCCATATTAGCGTTTCCAGGTCAACACATGAACAACATAAAACAGCTAAATCTCTTCTTCTTTGCCCTCTTTTCAGTTGGCAAACAACAAAACTGCATTACAGCCGACATCTGGTGAGGAGGGGGTCAGCTTAATTACAGGTTAATGACAACAGCTTTCTATTTAGCTATATATTAAAATGATCAAATCACAGAGAAAGTTTGAGATGGCAGAAAGTTGTCTTTTTAACTTTGCTGCCACACAGCCCAGTGTGACTGTAGGCTGCACACAGCCGGTTACTCTGCTGAGTGTTTTAATGACAAAGGCTCTGCTTTGTATTCGGCTATATTGGAATTTAAAATGATCGATCACAGAGAAAGTTAGAGGCGATTAAAGGTTGTCTTCATAACCCCCGACCCTCACAGGGCAGCTTACATGATTGTTTTTGGAAGAGAACAGTTTACCCCGCACACACTGAAATACCAAATCGGCATTGTAAGATTTACGCACTCTGGGGGCCGTTTTGGTAAAGCTCCATTTTGGGGGAAGAAAAACGGTGTTTTAGTCTGGACGGAGGGCTGAAATGCAGAGAAAAAGATGCGTTTACAACTTTGACTGGCTTAATGTGCACACACTCAGTTGTTAGCGGAATGCTGTGGTGCTGGTTTGGTCCCTTACCCTGTATCTGTGCTCTTTGCCATGCAAACATCTGCATCAGTGTTTGGGATGTTTGTCATGTTAGTACAGTGGTAGTTGAGCGATTTTTTAAATTTCTTGCATCTTTTTTTGTTAATTATAACAAAGAGTGAATCGGTAGTCCTTTATTGAAATTTAACTGCTAACGTCAGTTTGCATGCTAGATAGTTAATTAGCTGCTCAGCTGCAGTACATTAAACAGCATGTAAACGTACCTGCCAATGTCACTTCGGTCTGGTTAGATGCTGGTGTGGTTTAATGTCTCGCATTCCCTACGGTGTAACACCGTCACTCTCAATCAAACACAAACATAACATGCCCCTCTGGCCAGCTGAGACGAAAAGGAGCATTTCTTATATGGACTTTAAACTTAAAACTACACAGCATGCATGTAAAAATGGGAAGCATAAATATACACATAATTTGTGATGAAGGAGTAAAAACATTGGTATGGTGCTTTAAATATGGTGGAGCACCTGGATACAATCCATCTCTGTACTGTACTGTAAGTTAAACTGCTCCGTCAGGTTTAAATCAACACTATTTCTGTAAACCATTGGCACACTACGTTAGATGAGCCAACATAAAACGGATTAATTAGATCATTAACCTTGAACGACACTGATGATCATGGCTAATTGCCCAGTTGCTGAATTGTGGACAGCCCTGATTGGTCATGTCTCACGAACGACCTCTGAATGTGGTGTGTGAGTGATCAGATCTCAGTGCATCATTCACACACTGATTAAAAGCTGTTCTCATGGGACCAAATCACCCGGGATGCATTTGAAATTTGTCATTAAAAATACATGGTAGAAAAATAATAGAAGAAATAAAATGCTCTTAACATGTTGCTGACTTTTAAAATGGAGACACCAGTCAGATCTGTCTCTCTACCTTTCTCGTGTCCTGAGATAGATTTTGCCAACTTAGCGTTCTCATGGTGGAATGTTCTTGGAGTGTGTGTGTGTGTGTGTGTGTGTGTGTGTGTGTGTGTGTGTGTGTGTGTGTGTGTGTGTGCGAGCATGCGTTTTGCAGCCAGGACAGTGTATCACATGCACATACACACAGCAGGACATGGACATTTGGGCTTGTTTTCTACTGAGAGAGAGCGAGAGTGAGAGAGAGAGAGAGCGAGAGAGAGATTTCATAACATGACAGACGGATGACCAGATGAACTGAGAGGGGAAGAGAGAGAACAAATCATAAAGATATGAAGAGATTACAAAGGATGGAAGAATGAAGATGAACTGAATGTGTTCTTATTTCACCACATACTGTACACACATGATGCTGTAGAGTGACTGGAAAAATACGTCTGCCACTGCTGCTTCTACTGCTAATACTTCCACGGAAGTGTTATAAAACCATTTACAAAGGTGTAAAATGCTTGCAGTATGTTACTGTTACAGTATGCTTAAGACAAAAACCTTCATAAAAGCTAGATCTTTGTGTGTGTGGCTGTGTGTTCTTTCTTACAGGAATGTTGATCTGATAATGGGATTAATACTAAAATCTCCACCGACTGGCTGTTTCTCTCCCTCTGTCTCTCTCCAGGGTCGTTCAGGACTGAAGGCATCAAAGCGTCTGATGTTCTTCCCGTGTTAAAGGAGAAAGTTGCCTTCGTGTCAGGTGAGTGTCAGTCAGTGTTGTAGTTAAATCACCAAACCTTCGATCCAAGACAGGAATCCGAGGTCATGCTAGAGTTGTTTGAAATCACATTCAAGTCACTGGGGTCATATCAAAGTCAGTGAACTGATAGAAGCTACCTATATCAAAATACACCTGAAAGTGGGGCAGAACTCCATTCACAAAGGATCTTATCTTACCACTAGGAGTCCTCCTAAATGGTGGTACAAGTTCCTAACCAAGAGTTTCCTCTTTTCACAAAACTGCTGAGAGCAACTTTTAGTAAAGAACAGAGAGAACTCCCAAGCTAAGAGAAGGGGCGGGGGTTGACCCTGTTGCTATCGATGACATCATGCCTCATGAATGAGACTGTGTCTACAGTGATTGGTTGACCGATAACCAGGTAACTGATCTGTGTCAGTGTATTAGATTAGATAGATAGATAGATAGATGTAATTTTTAAAATGATAGATTTAATACAGAAACAAAATATCCTTGGGATGTTTTGTGAATATGGTCCCAGATCTCTATACCTGTCAGTGCTGCCCCTGCTGGTCTGGGGACCCTTCTGTCAAACTCCTCAAGGTCCATGTCCACATCCAAGACCGTTACAAGTCTACATACAAACAGCTGGCCCTCTAGTGTAGTCACAACAACTCGTAGCTGAACACACTCAAAACTGTGGATATGACAGTGTGTCATATCCATAGTGATCCCACTCCACATACTCAATAGCACTGTGTCTGCCATGGAAACCTTCAGGACTGCAGAAAAGATCATTGGTGTGGACCAGGACTTGCACACCTCAAGAGATAGAAAACGGGCAGGAAAAATCATCACAGGCCCTTCACACCCTGAACATGACTTATGTGAACTTCTCCCCACTGACAGGTGCTGCAGATCACTGTGTGCCAGAACAAGCAGAGAAAGCAGACACGTGAACTGCTTCACTCCACAGGCCATCACACTCACAAACACTCAGCCATGTGATATATTTTGACTCTGAACTAACGAGATGAAAAGATGTAACATCAAATGACCTCCTAAACTGACCAACCAAAGATTTTGTACCCCCAAAATATTAAAAATATTTATTTTCTCCCACTACAACAGCTGCTGGTGAATTGAGAAGAACCCAAGCCCAGATCGCCAAAAACATACTAATAAACATATTCTTCAGAGTTTTTGTGCTTTTATTTTAAAGCTTGCGTCACTCTACTCTTTGGTCGAGGCCTTCATGAGTCCAAAATTGTGGACTGGATCTGAAACAGACCCAAGGAAAACCTACATGAATCTGATGTGAAGTTATTTTCAAAAAAGAGAGCCGATCAGAAAGGGACATGAGGACAGTCAGAACGGTTCGAAATAGACCCGGCAATACCACAGGACCCTACCCAGACCTGATTAGAATTAATGTAAATTGGACCTGGCTTGCCTCAGGTCCAGGGTCTGGTCTCGCCTGGTCACTAGGAACAGAGAAACCTATGAAGACTCATATTATGTGGTAATGAAGTTGCACCATGAACATTTTGTAAAAATGTAACATGCTTGCTATTTTATGTAAAAACTGCAGCTGAAACGAATAGTAAATTATTCGAACACAAAATAAATCAGCAACTATTTTAATAATTAATGAATCATTAGAGTGATTTTTCAAGAAAAAATACCAAACATTCCCTCGTTAATTGTGAAGGTTTGCTGCTTTGCTTCTTTGTCTAACGTGATAGTAAATTGAGAATTTTTGGGTTTTGGAGAGTCATCATGAGAATAATGAAAATAATCGCTACTTTGCTGCCAGTGAAAAAGTTTACAAAAGAAAACATTTGTTTTAATCTGTTGGCTGAGTTTCTGATTAATCAAACCGTGTGTTTGTATTCATAAGAACTTTTGATGCTAAACATAAATTGTACACTAAGGAGGTTCTGAAAATGTTGGCAAATATAAATACATTGTATATTGTATAGGCTCATGCTACAGTATTGGAATGGAATAGTTTTCTCTAGTACAAGATTTAAGTGCTGTTTTTCAAGAAACTATGAGTTCTAGCACTGGTTCTTTCTTTCCTCTATTGTAGTAATGTGTACCAGTGAAAATGTCTGAATTAGAAAGAGAGAGTGGGAGAGAGGCCTAGAGAAAGAAATTGAGAGAGAGAGAGAGCATGTAAAAGACAGAGTGCCAACAACAATCTGTCATCAAGATTCCTCCTTAGATTACAGCAGCATACTCCCTCTCAAATCACACACTCAAACACATACACACACACACACACAAACCGATTTTCCACGTCTGAGCAGCAGTTTCGTAAACAGTGCGGTTTGTGTTTCTTACATTAATCTAACCAAAACATCTCTACACACATAATTTATCACAGAGAGGGAGAGAGAGAGAGTTTGTATTACGGATGGGTTTCGGAGCCTTTGGAAAGTGTGTTTACTGGCTGTGGTGGGAGTTATGTTACAGATACAGAGATATTAAAGCTATTAGTGTAAAGTAATGTGCAGATTAACACTGATAGGGTCTGCTGATAATGGAGTGATAGTGTTGTAGTGTAGAGTAATGTCTGCTCTGTAATGATAGTTCTTCCGTGGTTAGTTCATTCATTTTGTGATCTGTATTTTGTTTATTATTGGAATGTACAAAATATCTCTTTTTGTTTAGGCTACTGCATGAATTCATTAAGATTTAAAAATCTAGTCTTTGTTCTGGAATTTTTTTGTGACACTGCTATACCAATAATACAACTATAAACTACTGCTATTAACAGTATTACCATAACTACTATAGACACTACAACTACTGCTACTACTACTATTATTACTACTACTGTTTACAACCAATGCTTCTACTACCACTACTATTTCTGCTGCTACTGCTAATACTACTACTACTACTATCACTGCTAATACTACTGCTACTACTACTAATTCTGCTGCTGCTGCTGCTGCTGCTACCACTACCACTGCTACTAATACTATTACTATTACTTTTGCTGCTATTACTACTAGTACTGCTACAAGTGCTACTACTTCTACGTCTGCTGCTACTTATACTTGTTTCTTTATATTTCGTCATTCACTGTGATATTTCATTTCTCTTGTTGTGAAGCACTTTGTACTTTGTTTTGATAAGTGCTCTATAAATAAAGTTTTATTATTATTATACAACTAGTACTGCTGCTACTACTACTTCTACTGGTACTGTTACTGCTACTTCTACTACTACTACTACTGCTACTACGACTGCTATTGTTACTGCTGCTACTGCTACTACTTTTATGACTACTACTACCACTGCTACTACTACTACTGTTACTATACTATAATACTGTTAGTAAGGAACATAATGGAGAACCCATCTCATCTCCTTCATGAGGAGATGAACGGCCTAGCACCTTCAGTAACCGTCACCTAGCGAGGTGTTCAATAGTACCAACTACACAATGACGCCTGCCGTAATGACTTCAGTCTCAGCCAACTCAGTGGTTTCTGACGCCCTCATGGATTGTACTACACCGTACAGACTATACAAGTGGACACTATTTGCATTGTATTTATATATGTTTACATATACATATTTTTATTCCTTATCTATTCATTATGTATTATTCATTTTCTATTCCCTACATATAAATAAAGAGCTACCCTACCCTACTACCGCTGCTGCTCCTGCAAATACTACTATTGCCACTATTGCTTTTACTGGTCCTACTGCCATTACTACTATTGCCACGGCAATGGCAATGGTATTACTACTACTACTACTTATACTATGACTGTTAAAACTGCTACTTCTAATACTAATTCTACTACAGCTACCACTACTGGCACTGCTGCCACTACTACTACTACTACTAGTACTACTACTACTACTATATCTGTTGTAATAAAGGACTATGTCACCAAATGTTTTCTTCATGCCATTGGAGTTCTATGGCCTGAAGCCATTTGGCTATATCAGGCTTTGGCTACAGAGACAATACTTGTTAGCAGGATACATTCCTTGTTGCTTTTGGACTTTGTTGATTAAAATAGGCATAGCTTTTGATCACTGCATATGTGACAACATCAAGCTTATTATTTGTATGTGTGCATGTACAGGTGGGCGAGATAAAAGAGGAGGACCAATCTTGACATTTCCTGCCAGGAGTAACCATGACCGAATAAAACAGGAAGACCTGAGGAGGCTGGTAACCTACCTGTCTACTGTTCCCAGGTAATAAAAATACATTTTATTAATAGTGCGTTTTTTGGGTACTCAGTGACACTTAACATAAGTTAAAATGGGCATAGAAAGCAACACACTAAAAACATATAACACACAACATTAATCACACATTAAAAGCAGTTCTGGAGTTTTGATAAGTTATTTTAACATGGACAGAGTTCCAGAGGGAGGGGGCAGCTAAGGAGAAGGCTCTGTCGCCCCAGGTCAGGTGCTTGGTCTAGAGTGGTGGAGGTTGGCATCAGAGGAGCGGAGGCTGCTGGAAGGAGTGTGGTGGTGGAGCAGGTTAGTGAGGTAGGAGGGGGCCTGGTTCTGGAGGGCTTTATGAGTGAAGAGAAGGACTTTGAATTGGATCCATTGTGGACCTGGGAGCCAGTGGAGGTTCTGGAGGACAGGGGTGATGTGATCACAGGAGCGGGAATGGGTGAGTAGATGAGTAGCAGAGTTCTGGGTATACTGGAATTTATTTAGGACTTTGTATGATGTGCCATAAAGAATGCTGTTGCAGTAGTCAATTCTGGATGTGATGAAGGCATGGATCAAAGTTTCGGCAGCAGAGATGGAGAATGATGGGCAGAGACATGTTTTTTAAGTGAAAAAATCTGTTCTGGTGATTTGATTGACGTGGTGTTCAAAGGAGAGGTTGCTGTCGAAAATGACTCAGAGGTTGCAGATGTATGGAGAGGGAGACAGGGTGGAGTTATCAATGGTGAGGCAGGAAGTGAATGGTCATGTCTAATTTATCACAGATTAGTTTGAGGAAGTTGGCTTGCATCCATGATTTAAGTTCAGTGAGGCAGTTAGTCAGAGTGGAATGGGTTGAAGTGGTGATGGATTTAGTGCAGATGTAAAGATGGAAGTGGAGACCATGACGACGTATGATGTTGCCAAGGGGGAGCATGAGGATGAAAAGGAGAGGACCAAGCACCGAACCCTGGGGGACGTCTTGGAACAGAGGAGCGGTGGAGGAGGTGCAGTTGTTGATGCCGATGAACTGTTGTCAGTTTGTGAGATATGACTTTAGCCAGGAAAGGGCATTACCGGTGATGTTAAGGGAAGATTCAAGGCGAGAGAGAAGAATGGTATGGTTGAAGATGTCCAGGAGGATGAGAATACTGAGGTGACCAGATTCTGAGTTAGCATGTGTTTTCTTTATTTTAGATTAGATTTATTCACATTTACAGTTATTATCTATTGTCAAAATAAACTTTGTTACCTTTTTATTAACCTTCTTATTCAGAACTGTACTTCAGGACAATGTCATTTAGTGAACTAGAATCAATTGTGACAGACAGCTACTACAAGGAAGAAGTGGAGAGTGAAGTGCTTCAGTGCTGTCCGCACTGTGGAATCAAACGCTCCTTTCTCTGCCATCACAGCAGCAGACTGAGAGCAGCGTTTGATTTGCATCAGCATGAAAGCTGCAGTGTTTGCAGCAGACAGCAGCGAGTCTGTCACACTTAACTTAAAGTCCATTTATTCCTGCTGCCCCTCAACACAGTCTGAGGACGTTACAAGGAATGAGCTGGTCTAGAGATAACTGATCAACAATCAGTCACATACCAGTTCCTGTGACTCTCCAGATATGTCCCTTTATAAAAAATTTAAGACTACTGGATAAAATGGATATGCTTGCTAGAACGCGACCACACACCACATCATGTTTGTTGGTAGGTTTTAATGGAGAACAAATGGCAAAGCCAAACATGGTAAATACAAAAATGTAGCATGCTAGTTTAGAATGCACTTGTAGCACAAGTATAGAACAAACATTGTGTCAATAAATATTACAGATATTGCTGTATAACTGACATTGTTAACATTAGACACCATAACCTACTGGTCAGACCAAGTAAGGTAGTAGAAGCAAAACTCAAGGGTGCATTTTATTTCTTATGATTTCAGCTTTTCATTTGTAAGAAGGAGAATGAGTTATTTCCTCTTTTAAAATGTACATAGTTTTACTCTAAAGGAACATGGTGCATACCATGCTACGCATGTTTAATACATTAACTACAAATCACCTGCTGTATATCTGACATTACTCATGACCATTTTCTAAACCATATCATCAGTTCTTAGATGGATTTCCTACCTTCTTGTCCTGCATTGCTTTCATTCATTTTCTACCAAAGAAAATCAACTTCAGCATAGTTAAGTTCAGCATATATAATATTACTAATAATCTAATCACAGTGAACATTTAGACGCTTTAAAAAAAAAATTTTTTTGTTATAGGAAAATCTAAACAAAAAGCCAAAGAAATCACTGAATATGAATTTGTAAATAAAAAGGAAGCTTTTCATTAGCTGACTATATTATCAGATGTCAGAGTGTCCTCGAATGCAACAACAGGGAGAGTTTTCAATCTAGTCTGTGCTTGCAACCACATACAGAGACTGTTGTGCATGATAATACATTTACCTGGCTGACTAGAACACGGTGTTATTGAACCAAACTAGCCCAAAGTCTATATTATCATTTGATCCCTATCAGCCCCGCTCTGATTCCTCCTGCTAATCGAGCTGCTGTTTCCATGGTGACGAGAGGAGTTTGTGCTTCCCTGAGGCAGATTATAATGGATGTGCTTTTGTTGAATTTATATTAATAGAGGTTGCATGTCAGTGTGTGTGGAGTTGAGGTCATTTCAGTATATTTTTACTCTCCAATCAGCAGCAGCTGAATTTAAGGCCCATTAGACTCCAGCATACACAGCTGCAGCTTCTGGTCACCAGGAAGTATCTGTTTACAATGACATGTTCAGTCAATGTTATTTTGATTAAACCTTCTTATACTTAAACTTTACACTGCATTAATTGACTCCTAAATTTTCCAAATTGAAATTTTTCAAATAGCTCTGATTGAAAAATACAGCATTACTTAGATCGTCCACCTACAGATAGTTTATCGAGTATTTGTAACATTTCAACAGCTTATTTCTTGAGATTCAACAATTCAGCTATTTCACAAATAAAACCGTTTTCTAGGTTTGGTTAGGTTTAGGCACAAAAAACATCTTGGTTAGGGTATGTTGATAAATTGTCACATATACTCTACTGATAATATGTTAAACATCTACAGACAAAGTAAAACTGTTGAAATATTACAAATACTCAAACTATCTGTAGGTGGACTATCCAAATCAAGTGTTACCAATAAATTGATAAAAGCCATTAACTGCTAAATGTCCCTTTGAAAACAAACTACTGCACTTATTTATTTAGTGTGGCATACAAAATCTCGGACACCACTGGTGTGATTTCAGAGAGTCTGTGATTGGCTGGTGAGGAAACGAGAGCTGAGACTGGGGAGGCAGATTTGTTCCTGATTGTTAACTGGTTATGTTGTGAATCTAATGTATGTTGCAAGACAGTTTGCCCATCAAAAGGCATATTTTGAAAAATAAATAATTGTTTTCCAGACAGTAAGTATATATCAGTGACTACCTGCATGCTCACCACTTCTACTGCTTACCCGTAGATCAGGTTTATATTTGTTAACTGTAGGTTTTTTTTAGTAATTAGTCTGGTGTAACAGTCTGACAAGGAACAGCATGATAAATTAATTTCTCTGTTTAGGATTTTCAAGCTATTTGCTACCATATGTTCTGAACCTCTCCATTGTCTTTCTCTGTGGTCCCTCTCTTCCCCTTCTATCTGTCATCTTCTACATCTCTGCTGCTGATTCTGTCTCCTGTCAGTGAGGATGTATGTAAACGTGGTTTTACTGTCATCATCGACATGCGTGGTTCTAAGTGGGAACTGATCAAGCCTCTGCTGAAGACACTGCAGGAGTTTTTCCCGGCTGAGATCTGTGTGGCGCTCATCATCAAACCGGACAACTTCTGGCAGAAACAGAAAACGAACTTCGGCAGTGCGAAGTTCTCCTTTGAGGTCAGTAACTTAAGCTTCTTTGTTTTCTTTGAGTGTTTTATCCAACATAGTCTCAGTTCTGTTTGTTTTTGGAAAGGCAATAATGTTCACATTAGATTTTCTTCACTGTGAAATGATTGTGTGGTAAAACAGGAACTGAACATAATAATTTCAACTGTTGGTTCCATAAGATACATTAAACTAAGTTTTCCAGCTAATGTTATAGCTGTTTGGTTCAGGTTAGCCCCAGTTTGCACCTCGCATATATTGTATCATTGCATCTTTTTTTTTCTGAAAGACAAATCCCTAAAAATCTTAAATAAAATAAAATACTTTAAACATTCATATCTGATTTCATACAGGTTAATATCTTTATATTTTTCTTGTTATGTAGAAAACAAGCAAGGAGATATATTATTTCTGGCTGGCTACCTTCATTAACGCTAGATGGTTCCATTAATGTAAGCAGCTAACGTTAGCTGAAGCTATTTGGTTGAGGTTTGCTAACTGTTCAGTTTTGTTTAGGTTCAGGTTCGGGCAAACACTAGCTAACGGTTCACCTTAGCTATTAAGTTTAGCAGATAAAAAGGTTAGTTTTAGGTTGTTTGGTTTGGTTCAAGCTAGCTAATGGTTCACTTTAGCAGGTGAAACGGTCTGGTTCGGGTTACTTAACAGTTTAGTTACTAAACAGTTTGTTTCAAAGATAGATTTTGAAGGATTGAAGACTGTTCTCAACAATAGCAGAGCCTCTGCTCTCTGGAAAATACATATTAAACACAAATGTAATTGTTAAGAATGTTGGAGTCAAGAGTTCACGCTCTCTTTGCTCATTTACTAATGTGCCATGCTGCTAAACATAAGGAAAAAAGAGCCTCTTTTATTAACGCATTTTCTGAAGTCAGCCACGCTCTGTTTTGTAATAGACTATTTTCATTAATCTTAATGTAGAATACCAGTAGTTCACTTTTTGTAAATGTTTCATTACTGGGTCAGTCTTAAGGCAGGTAAGTCAAGATTTATAACTGACTAAGTCTAAGTTTATTCATAAGTCTGAATTTGTTGTGACTTCTGGCTTAGTCAGTTGTCAACTCTGAAGGTCTGGAAATTGCAGCCTGGTAGTCATTAGGATAGGTGGTATGCTCTAGCCAACAGAATCAACTATTCTGGTTTAGTTATTGAAACGTTGAAGAGTCCCAAGCCTTGCCAGTTTCTAGATTTTACCATGTACATACTGGATAAATACCATCTGTATTTTCTTACTGTGTATATCAGACCTGCATGGTGTCGCTGGAACATATGGCACAAACCTGGATGATCCATCACTACTAAAAAAAAAACATGCATTTTGATATTTATTTTGAATTTCTGTTTGCGTGTACCAGACCAGCATGGTGTCAGTTGAAGGTCTGGCCAAACTAGTGGATCCCTCCCAGCTGACGGACGACTTTGAAGGCTCTCTGGACTACAACCACGAGGAGTGGATGGAGCTGAGAGTCTCTCTGGAGGAATTCATGTCCAACGCTGTTCACCTGCTGTCTAGACTGGAGGACCTGCAGGTGGGGGGATGGGCAGATAAATGGGCAGATGAATGAATGGTCTATCAAGGGAAAGATGGACGAATGGATACAAGGATGGAAGGTTTAAGAGGATTAAAGTTCATCCCAAACTGTGTGTTGCAGGAGCTTCTGTCCAAGAAGGAGTTTCCTGCGGATGTGGAGGGATCCCGTCGGTTGATAGAGGAGCACACACAGCTGAAGAAGAAGGTGAGAGAGCCACTGTCAGGACGGTCCAATACAAACTGTAGAAACATCTAAAGAAATAAACGATTAGTAGCATTTCCATTAGCTGGGCTGAAACTAGCGGACCGTTGTGTTAAACATCGTAGTTCTCTCATCATCACAGACAACTTTGAATCATGGTAAACCGCTAAAGTATTTTTTTGTATACTCTCCTTCTCTTGTAGGTGCTGAAGGCTCCAGTGGAGGAGTTGGACCGGGAAGGCCAGAGGTTGTTGCAGTGTATCCGATCTAGTGAGGGTTTTTCAGGGAGGAACTGCATCTCGGGCTCTGCTGATTTCCAGAGCTTGGTGCCCAAGGTAAGTCACCCATTTAGATTAAAGTGCTAAAACACTACAAACTATAGTCCCCATACATCGTCTTTACTAAACTTTGTAATCTGCAGATGCTTTCAGGCCTATTTTCAGACATACCATAGGAACTGACTGTTTACATTCACATGTACCCTTTCATACACACAGAGCTCATTTGACTGCTGGAATATAAAAACTGAGATTTACTCTCACTAGGCAAATTTGACAGTAAATACAATATGAACAGAGCCAACACGATACAGAATAGAACATTTCATTTTTACCAACTATGAAGATGAATGTTGATGATTTCAGTTAGTGATGCTCCTAACAAAATTTTGCATATTCCATCATTACAACATGTGAACACTGAAAGCACACCATACCATAATGCATGATTAGGTGCATGGTTTTATTTCTTTCCTCACCTAGCCAAGGCCCACAGCTCGTTAGCGTCCCCCATTAAGGCTAATGTGAAGCACTCGCTGCATGTCAGCTCATCAGCTGAGGGACTCAACAGGAAAAGTTGTTAAAGAACATTGCACAGGTTGTTTGCATAAAGTACATACACTGTATATTACAAACTGAAAAAATGCATTTATATTAATATTTAACATGAGGCCTAAATTATGTCTTACACAACATTTTTTTTAATTTTAATCTTGTTTATCAGGCTCAAAGTGCTTTGCAACTGAAATGATAAACAAATAAAGAAAAATAAAATAAATGAAACAATGGGATAAAAAGTAGTGCAAACAAAGTAGAATGTAATTTAGAACAAAGACAGTTCATGCATTTTTAAAAAAATAAAAAGTTAAGGTAAAACTGTGGGTTTTAAGTAGCTTTATAAAAATGACCAGAGACCCCGCCACTCACATGTCTACAGGTGAAGAACTGACAGTTTAGAGGTATATCAGGGAAAACTTCATATGCTTGTTCTTACACGACCCACTGGTGCCGTTCAAAGACCTACAAATAACAGCACCGTCTGGGATGTAAAAGACACGATGAAATATAAAAAGTAACTGAGAGCTTTAAAAACCAGCAACACACATCTGTCATTGATTTTTAAAGAAAATAAAAACTCTTAATGCACATTCAGATTTGCAAAACAAATTTTAAAGGTGGTTGAATGCATACCAAACCAATGAAAAGACATGAATGGCTGAAAACAGATGCAGACTCAAGAATGCATCTGCACAAGAAAAAAGTGTTTCAGCTTGAGCAGGAAATTGGCATGAAGCATAACACATTGGGATTCCCACCAGACACTGGAAATATCAAACTGGAGGATAAAATATGCAGTAGATGTTGTGTTATTCTGTCCAACCATGAACTGCTGCATTTTTCTCTGGTTATTTAACAATCAAACCACAAATCTATCCAACCAGTTGAACTCCAAATGGATAAGACATTATAAGATACAACAGTTCTTAAATCTTGCTTTTTGCCAGGTGGCCAGTCTGCTGGATAAGCTCCACTCCACGAGGCAGCATCTCCATCAGATGTGGCACGTCAGGAAGCTGAAGCTGGACCAGTGCTTCCAGCTCCGCCTCTTCGAACAGGATGCCGAGAAGGTGAGTCAATTATCACTAGGGCTGCGTGAAACAGAGCAAATGCAACAAGTGTAATACACTTGCATATTGTGATTGCTGCATGAGGTGTGATAAAACAAGAACTTTTGGATTTTGGATTGTGGTTGATACAAATAAGTCTAAACACAAAAAAGTAAAAATAAAGATTTAAACTCAACACGTACATGTTGCAGTCCTGCAGCTGCTTCACAATAAAGGTCCCCCAATGATGCCTTCTTGTTTTATGTCTTACTGCATTATTCAGACACACATGAGGCTTTTACTGTGAAGCAGCCTCAGGGATGAGATGCACATAGAAAGAGCTAGGTTAAGCCATCATGAGCAAACGTGTTGATCATTAAAAACTGCTCTAAATATTTGGTGCTTTGATCAGCCATTCTGTTTACTAAGTCATCACATCATCACGAGGAGCTGGAACCTAAAAATAGGTTCAGAGGCTAAAAAAGGTTGAGAACATAATATTTGCTAACAATTTGTCATCACATTCTCAGCTTTGATTCAATATAATAATAGGATCTTTACTTTGAAATTACAGTGCAGAGCCACATCCAGTATTTCCTCTTCATTCCTCTGTATGTTCATCTTTATCTCCAACTAGGATTTGAACTTCTGTCTGGTTTTTCTTCCTTCAGGACAGTTTCATACATTGTTTTCCACTCTGTCACCATGCCACCATACCGGAAACTCCTTAGCGGTCTAAATAAATTACCTTGTACTGTTAATCTAAACAGAGGAACACTGTTAGCAGTTAATACAGTGGAAAATCAGCCGGCATTTCTTCACTTACCTCAGCTAAGTGATTTGCTGCAGTTGTGAGTGAATGTTTGGATTCCATTCATCATTATCATACCATCATGTCTAAGACAACATGCTGAACTATTTCAATTTCATTACGAAATGCCATATATAGAAAGATCACGCTCTCTGATGTGAAGGGGTCAGTATTTAAGGATTACAGGTAATTGCAACGTCTGAAATGCTACAAGCACCACAAGATAGCTAAAAGAAATACTGCAAAAATATAGCATTTAAACACAACAGAAAATACCTACATACATCACTGACTGCTGTAAACTAATGTCTGGGACTGCTGACATCTGCACACCTAATAAATACTAATATATTCTGGTGACAGAGCTTACAGTTTTAAATATGAACGGATGCAAAAACACCAGTTATTACGACAACGGTACTGTATGACAAACAAGGTCACACGCATTGATCCAGAATGGCTGACCTTGTCCACCTGTAGCCCTGCCTCTTGATACGTGTGTTTGGTGGTATCCTAAGTGTTGTTGATGGGAGTGCAGCTTGTACTCTCTCACACACACATTCACACACAGACAGATGGGCGTCAGCTGACCTGGTGTGTTGTTCCATACAGAAATCCACATGCAGGAACAGTAAATATTTACTGTAAAGCAAACAGAGCGAAAAAAGAAAACGGTTTTGTCCGCATCAGTGTTGTCATGCTGAGGAACTGTGGGGGTGAGTGGATGAGTTTACACTGTGGGAAACACTCAGCATTCGCAGTCGAGCCAGGCAAACAGTCAGACCTGACGAGGTGTTCCCTCTGTGGAAATGACTGCTAGAGAAATGACTGTGTACTGTAGATGATGTGGTAACCATGGTAACCGCACGGTGCCACAACAGGCCTCCATCTGTCTACAAAGATTGATTCAGATGGAGAAGCAACCTTGAAGGTTGTCCTGGCCTCTTAGGCGTCACACTAATCAGCTGGTAAAGATGAAGCCAACAAGAGAAAATGATGTTCATGTTTTTAAAGAAATATTCCTTTGTTCTTTTTACAGCCTGGATCGTGTTTATGTAATTTTGTCCAAAATTTCTCTCAGTTATGGTAATGTTTATTATACAACCCTGTGTTGTGAAATGATCAATAAATATATCTTGTATCTTGTTTTACTCACCAACTTTATTGTAGACACACAAGATTCGTCAGGGCAGCTGCTTGAAAAAGCATGTTATGAACTTCAATCACAAAAATTTTAAAAATACATCATGCAAAGGCTTATATGAAAGAATAAAATACAGTTTTAGGAGTCGCCAACTGTCAGTAATTGTCCCTGTGTTTTAGTCTGGCAAATAAATCTGTACTCTAAGTCCACTTACTAGCTTTTCCAGAGCTTTCAATCGCAAAAAGCTATAAGTGAACCTTGAGTTAAGATTTGTCAAACTTGTCAAATCTTTGAGTTTAAGAAATCCTTTTAAATTGATCAAATGGTTTTTCATATGTGCTCTCATGGTAGATGATTTGTTCCTGATGCAACTTTAATTTTCAATGCAAGGTTTTCTGCGCTCGCAGTGATACAAAAAAATGAATGTGTGACATAGTTTGCAATGTTATTAATGTTGCTGTGTGGTGTGTGTGCAGATGTTTGACTGGATCAGCCACAACAAAGAAGTGTTCCTGCAGAGTCACACGGAGATTGGCCGAGGTTACCAACATGCTGTGGAGCTGCAGACTCAACACAGCCACTTCGCCATGAACTCCATGGTAGCCAATGTCCTCACAACCATAATTCTCACATTACGTACTCATATCACTGTAGATCACTGTGCATGACAGCAGAGATAAGAAGAGGTCACCATCATGATCAACAGTCAGTCAGTCTCTGTGCTAGTTAACCTGTTAATCTGCCTAGTAAGTGTTAACTACACTCAGAATATAGTAATGTAGTTAGGTTAAGTTAGCTAAGGTTACCTTAGTTTTTCTTAAAGGACCAGTGTGTAGGATTTAGTGACATCTAGTGGTGAAGTTGCAGATTGCAACCAACTGAATGCCGCTCGCCTTCCAAGCGTGTAGGAGAAACTACGGTGGCTGGGAAACTCGCGAAAAACGTGAAAGGCGCTGTAGAAACATGGCGGACTCCGCAGAAGGGGACCCGCTCCCTAATGTAGATAAAAACGGCTTATTCTAAGGTAACAAAAACATAACAATTCTTATTTTCAGGTGATTATACACTAATAAAACCATGTAGCGTCGCTAATTAAGGAGGCACTGTTGCATTAAGTCAATGCGTTATGAATGATGTTATGAATTTATGGTGTCATGGTTTTATGATTGATTCCTCTTTTTAAAATGTCCCAACAAATGACCAGCTCAATAAATATCTTATCTTATCTTACCTATGAATATTATATTCCATTTCTGCCAATAGATCCTCCTAAATGTTACACAATGGACCTTTTACTTAGTACAGCTGTTCCAAAAGTCAATGAGAAGAAATCATTAAAATGTAGCAAAAACACCACTACACACAAGCCATGGCATGAAAAGAAAATACACTTCTACATCTTTTAAAGTAGAATTCAGGTCATTCTCAGTTGGCTCAAGTTTAGAACAGAACAGTAAGACATCATTTATCAATTTTTACATATTTAAATCATTTTTTTATAGAAACAACTAGCTAACAGCATTATTTATGCAGTTTTTAGTGTCTTGACAGTATTTTATACATTAGGTTAACAATGATTAAATCCAGTTGTACTGTTGACAGTAAGATCGGGTCTAAGCCAGGTGGTTACCAACAGCATTTTGTTAATGTTTTTTTCTTCTTCCCAGAATGCCTATGTAAATATCAACAGAATCATGTCAGTGGCGAGCCGCCTGGTGGAGGCCAGTCACTACGCCTCCACACAGATAAAACAGATCTCAGGTCAACTGGATCAGGACTGGAAAAGTTTTGCTGCTGCACTTGACGAGCGCTCCACCATCCTCGCCATGTCGTCTGTCTTTCACCAGAAGGCTGAACAGGTGAGGTCATAAGAAAAAATTTAAAGGTTACCTAGACGTCTTTGAGCAGAGCTTGAGGTGAGAACAAATCTGTACCCAGCTAGCATTAGGTGGAAGCACATTGGTCATGTCTGAAAAAAGTCAATACCCCCTCCTCCTAAACTGATGTAAGGACTTCCCCTTCATTTCTCTGTCATTAGAGGAAAAGCTGTTCCACTTACAGTGAGACCGCTGTTGCTTGGTTGCTGATCTGGTAACCATCTAATCTAGGAGTCTCTCTGCAGCAGACACATGTCCAGAATGTAAAATGTAAATGGGACATTTTTAGTGTCTGATTATATTTAATAGATCAAACTGCTCTACTGCTGATTCTTGGAAGGTTGACATGGCAACAGATGGGAGTTGTTTGATTCCTGCTGGGCCCTTGACATTAGCTACAAGTGTACATTTGAGAGAGCTGGAGATGAAAGTCTAAAAGAGGGAGAGACAGAGTGGTGGGGGCAGAGAAGGGATTGGCTGACATTGAGAAAGAGCCTAATGAAAAACAGGCAAACAAAAAAGTGTCAGGATGAAAGATGAAACACAAGATGGGGAAGGAGAGACAAGAGAAAGAAAATTGGCACGACTACAGATAGAAAAGTGTGAAAATGAGAGCGATTAAAGAGTGATAGAAGTAAAGGCTGTCTTCATTTTTGCAGCTACATTACCCGTTTGTAAATGATCTCAAAACTACAGCAACAATGCTAACGTCCTCTAGAGTTTGCAGTGTTCATTCATTTATTCCACAAGACAGCATATTGTATATTTTGTGTGTGTGTGTGTGTGTGTGTGTGTATGTAAATGTCATGGCAATCTGGCCAGTAGTTGACCAGACCAAACACTTTCTATGTGTGTCTGTGTTGCTTCCACAGTTCCTGTCGGAGGTGGAGGCCTGGTGTAAAGTCTGCAGTGAGGGAGGGTTACCGTCCGAGATGCAGGAGCTGGAAATCGCAATCCACCGCCATCAGAGCCTGTACGAGCAAGTCACCCAGGCTTACACTGAGGTAAACCAACAGCACAGCTAACCACATAACCTAGTAACTGAAATCCACTGATTATCCACTGCCACCAGAGCCTGTATGGTGAGGTCACAAAGGCTAAAGCTAGCATTATACTCCAACCAAAATTAAATTGACATGTTTGCACTATACTGTAGGCTGTAGCATACGTGTTAAAACCTTTTGGTTTCTAAATTTAAGTTATGAAGCCTAGAGTTTCACAGCCACCTCTCGTAGGCACCAGTTTCTTCTGTTGTGTCGTTTTCTGTCTTTGCTTACAAAACATCGCTTTCTCCACTTTCCTCCATCATAGATGTGTATTTCCCAGCATGCTTCGGTGTCCACTTCCCTGCGCGTGGTGTAGGAGAGCTCCAACTTGTGTCCATTGTTTGTTATTGTGACAGTGATTGTTAAGAAAGACAGTTATATCAAGTATAATACCATTTCTGTTTGGAACATGCCCTGGGATGCTTAGAACTTTGAATGGCCCCTGATCTGCAAAATAAAACATTTTAGCTTTTAGGACATGGGAAATGAAAGAATGAAGACATTCTGGAAAAAAGACCATCAAGGAGGGATGTGGACTCCAGAGTACAGAGTCTCTCCTTTGGGTGCTGTTAAATGCTGCTATGTGGCAGCTCAGTGGTGCTGGCTGTGACTAGGTGTGATGACAGGGTGGCGCTGGTCAGCTGCCGCACCGCCACCGTGCAGAGCTGCAGTCTGAAAACCCTCCGTGTCCCACTAAATTTAGTCTGGGAACACTCCCACTCTGCTCTTTGCTGCAGTCCGGCATTATATCTTTAGACGGGCTGTTGCAGTGTTAGCTCAATTTATGCTTATCTGTGAAAAGATAAGTCCATTTATACACACACATAAAGCTCTGGGCTCAGACTGAGGTGGTTAGGCTTGGCAAGCTATGACAGCATTGTTTCCTGTGAGAGCGCTGCAAAAAGTGACACGCTCAGAGACTGGCGAGGGTTTTTATCTTGTACTCTTGACTTGATGCATTTATTTAATGGGGTGAACGAATGTTACAGTGCTAAGAGTGCCTCTGAGGTTTCCAGAAACGATATGACACAAAATAAAGATCTGTAAGCAGAGGCTCTTCTTGTCTGATGTATATGGGTAAAGATGAGTTACAACATCATGTTCTCTGTTCTGTGAAATAATGTGACTACATCTTTGAATGATTAAAAGCAGAGAAGATGAAGCCAGGTGTGTGTGTGTGTGTGTGTGTGTGTGCAGGCATTTGCTTGGTTGCAACCTCATGCATCAAGGCAGTAGCATGCATTGGACCTTGGTTTTGAATCATCTTCACAGCTAACCATGTAAAAAGTACTTTTTAGGTCGTTTCCCTTGTGCATCTCATTATGTAAATCGTCTTGATTAATTTTCATGATAGTGCCAGTCCTGCAGTGTTCCAGCTCAAGAGCCAGTAAAAATGTCTGGAAAGTATTCTTCTCAATTAAAAGCAGTAGTGCTGAAACAATTAGTTGATTAGTCATGAGGCATATATTTCATAAAATGCACATGCACATAAACCAGAAGGATGTTTGAACCAGCCCACAACAAGTGAAATAACTATCATTCTAACAGTACCTTGAAAGTTCATTATCGTTTCGTTTTAAATGATCTTTACTAATAAAAATACTTACCACAGGCAAGTCAAGGCAAATTTATTTGGGGAGGGGTAATATGTATCTATTGAAAATATAAAATACGGGCTATAAGATTTGAAAGATTACATTCATATATTACCCTATTTCTAGTATTTCATTTTAATTCTACTTAATTCTCCACCTTATTTTAGTTATTTTATTTAATCTGCTCACCATGCTTTCAGTCGTCCCTGATGCAAGGATGCTTTTCCGCCGCTCGCGGATAGCCTACTGTTCTGTGTGCTTGGGGATGAGCGAAATACACTGAAAAAACTAGAAAATCATTCCCGTATGGGAAACACTGAGCACCTTTCAACAACAAGGCAATTCATAAGACAAACTGCATTAAGACAAGATATAAAAGAAACACAAGGGAATATAAAAAGACACACAGGGATCATTTCCTGCAGAAAAGAAACAGGAGTCACTGCTTGTGTGTGACACAGAGGTTTCAGTGGTGTGTTTCCATGTATAATTTAGCAATTAGCAGTAAGAAGTGAAATGCCGATTTAGAAAGTATATGTTTGTTTTGGAGAGGAGAGAAGAGGGAAGCTGAGCAGAGAAGAAGCAGAAAAAGGTTAAACTCTAATTTTAATTTCTTAGGAAAAGCTGTTTTACTCTTTTCATCTGTCTGCCTGTTTTTCCTGTCTTCCCTTCAGTCTGTCTTCATCTATCTGTAATGTCTATCTGTGCAGCCTTTCTAATCTCTCTGTGACCTACCTGACTGTGTTTCTAGGTGAGTCAGGACGGTAAAGCCCTATTGGACGTCCTCCAGAGGCCTCTGAGTCCCGGCAACTCTGATTCGCTGACAGCCACTGCCAATTACTCCAAAGCGGTCAGTGCCATTGTGTTCCTTTGTGGGGTCAGGGCTTCTTCTGCTAGCCAATCACAAAAGAGACGCAGCTTAGAGTATTTTATATTTAATAAAAATCTAATAAAATTAATAAAAAATGTGACTGTCTAGTTAACATTTGTGTCATTTCGCAGGTTCACTGCATCCTGGATGTGGTTCACGAGGTTCTCCACCATCAGCGGCGTCTGGAGAATATCTGGCAGCATCGAAAAGTCCGACTGCACCAGAGACTGCAGCTGTGTGTGTTCCAGCAAGATGTCCAGCAGGTACACACACACATGCACAAAGCATACAGCAAGCAAGTGAAATGAAAACGTTAGGAGTGTGTCAGCAAGTGAGAAGTCCAAAACACAGAGTGGAAGAACATATTGTTGCTACTGGATGTAAATGCCAGCTATTTAGGAACTGAGAAAAACAACATTCTAACTTTTTATTGCAGTTTTGAGTTCACTGAAAGGGGTTTGTAAGAGTTTTACTCACCCATAAGGTCAGAGAATTTTGTCAAACCACAGGGGAACAGATATTATTCACTACCTGTTCATTCATCTCTGCTGTCTTCTCGTCGCTGCTAAACAGTGTGTAATGTGAAAATTCCTGAGATAAAACGCTCAGAGCGGATCTCTGCTCCGCTGGTACCACTGCTCATATTTCACAGACAAGCAGACCATGTGGTTTTGGAAAGGTGTCAGCTCAGATTCCTGGAGGTTTTAGAGATATCCAGGAGCTCAAAATTCAATATCACAGCTATATTTTATGAAGGGTATTTTTAACCAATGTCATCAGTGGTTGAGGGGGAGGTCTTGTGTATTATTTTACTTTCTTTAATGTGATTGTGGGTCTGACAGTAATGCAGTAGGATTGAGGTGCAGCCAAATACCACTGGCATTAGTGAAAACCCCTGGAATCTCAGTAAAGAGTCCACATGTGCACTCTGAAGAGTTTTTCTAACATAAAGTACAGTAACAAGGACACAGAGTGATGCGAAACAGCTAAAACGAAGTCCAGGCAATATCATCCAACTGTAGAGATGCAACTCCTGTAGTTTAACACCTGCAGTTCCAGTCCACTCTGTGCCACCTATAGGCAAAGACAGGAGCAGAAGCAACTGCTCAGACCTGCAGATGTAGTGATGTTGATTTGCGGCACCTGCAGGCAAGGAAAGCAACAGATGAAATACATTATACATTTTGTTCAAAATAGTAGAAAATAAGGATATGACAGAAATATATGAATTAAGTCATTTTATGTTGTTTCCATTTGTTGAGTGGACCCGATGCAGAGTCTATGGTCATTTTTTACATGCCCATGTATGTATGTTACCTGGAACAAGTAGCGTGATACTCCACATCAAGCAACACAGACCCAGTTATTACTCTCGGTAAGTTGTGATTTTAGCCCAAAAAAAGGCTGTAAGATTTGCAGGTATCCACCCAGAAAAACAAAGCAGATGGATGAGGTGTACCCATGCTAAGTGGTCTGCTTATCACTCAGACAGAATTAGTAGGTCAGTTGTTTAAAGTTGTCAGCCAGTTCAGATGTTCTCATTCACAACTTAATACTCACCTTCTTGTAGTACTA
Organism: Siniperca chuatsi; assembly: GCF_020085105.1. Taxonomy (NCBI): domain Eukaryota; kingdom Metazoa; phylum Chordata; class Actinopteri; order Centrarchiformes; family Sinipercidae; genus Siniperca; species Siniperca chuatsi. Next base: position 24,992,267 of record NC_058053.1, read on the forward strand.
CTAGTAGTAGAAGTGGTAACAGGAGTAGCAGTAATACTGTGACTAATACTGTTAATACTGTTACAGGCACTGTTACTAATACTTGTACTGCTGCTGCTCTTAGCAGAGGTGGTAACAGCAGCAGTAGCAATGGTAGAAATAGTTTTAGTAGCACTATTACTAGTAGCAGTAGTAGTAGGGATAGCAGTAGCAGCAGTAGTATCAGTACCAGTACGAGTGGTGGAAGAGGTATTCACATTCTGCATTCGGTATTCTGCATTCAAAATCTTACTTACAAAATACAGAAGCATTAACAGGAAAATGTGCTTAATGTATCAAAAATGAAAGCACACATAATGCAGCAGAATGGCCCCTCTCAGTGTCAAATTATTACACTATATAATAATCTCTTATTATTACTGATCGATTACTGTGCATTTTCATGTTGTAGCTGGTGGAGGTCAAGCTAATTTGAACTACTTTTATATACTGTTAGGTAGTTAAATCTATAACAATACATCATATCGTATGCACTGATCATATGTTTTGTGTGTAAAACCTGGATCTGCACAGTGGCAACATTTTTGATTGCATTCAATATTTTCCCTCTGAAATGTAGTGAAGTATAAGTAATGCACAATTACCTTAAAATTGTATTTAAGTACAGTGCTTGAGTAACTTTCCACAAGTATCAGTAACTACTTACAGTAGTAGTAGTGCTAGTAGTAACAATAGTACAGTTGTAGTACCCATGTTTAAACAGAAAATACAGAATCCTAATCCTCACTTCATACTGCTGCTTATCACCTCGGTAACCTAAATATTACTTTTGTGGTTTGTATAGAGTTGCGCAGTTGAAGTGTTTCCATTTCAATTAGTTATTTAAACGATATCTAGAAAGGTACACAACAACACAAACATAGGACTCTCCTGGATAATGTAACAATACCTATAGGTTTATGTTATGGATGCCAGTTTCAATGATTTCAACTTTGTTTCTGAGAAATCAAATTTTGATGATGGTGGACAGCTCTAAATACTTCACTATCCATTAGCCTCGGCCGCCGTTGCTATGCAGAAGAAGCCGGTCAGAGGTGAGAAACGCTTTGTTGTTGTAGTTGTAAGCAAAACGAGGCGCCATAGTAGTTGAATTCACCCAAAATTGATCCAGAAATTAAGATTGAACAGATTTTGCAGAGTTTGAAAGCAGTTTTCTAAAAGGCATAATCTTTAGCTCCCGCCTGTTGTTAGTGGTTAAGATCGGTGATGGTTTGTACCGCAATGCACCTTTGGAGTTGTAGTTCATTTCTCCTCCAGTTTTTATGTACACAGGCTTGTACCTTCGACTTTTTTTTTAATCAAAGAACGAGATATTTTATAATGCAGTCGTTAATATTTTGCTCTGATTATTTAACCGGGAGACCTCCAACTGTGAGTCACATAACATCGTCTCTGGAAAAATTTATGGGACTTTCACTTCTGAAACCTGGGCACCTGAAATAGCTCCTCCCTCTTCGCAACTCTATCAGATGCACACACACACACACACACACACACACACACACACACACACACACACACACACACACACACATGTACACACACAGATAATAACAGCAGCACATTTCATTAATTTTAAGAAGGTCAATTGTAACACAAGTCATCATGTATGATGTAGATGAATGCTATGGGTGTATAGCATAAGTATGAGTGCTATGCAAACATTTATATGTGACCCAAGAGAGAGTGTGAGAGAGTGCTTAAGAGAGGTAAAAAGACAAAAAGAGAGTGAAAAATAGTGAGTGAAGAATAGAGTGTATTAGCAAGTTATAAATTAATTGAAAACATAGCATGGCCAACTGTACTCGTCATGCATCAGTTTCTATGAGACCCCAGAGAGAGCCATGGAGAAACACACAGACACACAGAGGGCGAGAGATACACATAGAAAGTGAGACAAGTGAGAGAGTATGCTCATACCAATAGTCTATAAATCAGTGAAAACAGGGCTATTCCAACCAGAGTTGTAATGCTACAGGATATATGTGACCCCAGAGAGGAAGAGCGAGGGATGCAGAAGTAAAGGCTGAAAGAGCACATATTAGGTGTGTAGTTTTATTTGGCAGTTTTAGCTGCACATTGAAATAAAGATTGTCCAGCTGCAGTCAGCATGCTTCAGTTTGTGTATCTTGTGACCTTTCGCTGACCTCTTTGTGGCTCCAGCTGGACTGACTACACCACACTGATGTCATGAATTACAACACTATTCATCCATACACACTTTTCCTTCAAGGCCCAAAAAACTGTTTTGAGATGTAGTGAAATTAGAGCTTTATAGTTTGAGCTCATGGTTTAGCCCACAACTTTACTGTTTTGGGTCACACTCGCTGCAGCAGGCAGCTGTTTTCATACTTTCATACATACAGCGTTACCTGCTCAGCACCAAACAGCAGACACACACAGTTAGCGGCTAACTGGTGAACATAGTGGAGCATTTAGCAGCTAGAGAGCCAGATATTTCCTTCAGGAGTTGGTGGAGACCAAAAAGAGTTAAACGAGAGTGAATATTGCCAGTTGGCCAGAAACATGGCTCCAAATGAATGATTATGTTGTTCACAGTTTTTAATATCATAACCAGTATTGGGCAGTAATGCATTACTTAGTAACGTGCTACAGTAATGTAATTACTTTTTTCTGTAACAAGTAGTGTGAGGATTTACAATTGAAATTTCAGTGATTACATTACAACTACTGATTCTAGTAACGCTCCATTGCTTTGATATTTTGAAGGTCCGGTACGTGCTAGCTTGGTGCAGGAGCTGGAGGTGTGGGGATGCAGTTAGCCTCTACCAAAAGAGAACAATTGCACCATTTGATAACTCCAAGGTTGTCTTATTTACATGTTGTGTGTTCTTAGCTGGATTGTTAACATTAGCCAGTGGTAAGCCTCCATTCAGGAATCACCTTGTTATATTCAGAGTTGGAGTGTGTGAACTCCTCAGCTTCACTGTGAGGATGGGAATTCTGAAGTCCGGAGTTAACGTGAAGTTAGCGTTAAGTAACGTGGCTGTGGAGGCTGTGGAGGTGTTAAAGCACCTTTGACTGAGTTGGGCTAACAAAAAAGAATGTAACGAGAAATGTAACAAATTACTTTTGCTTTTGAGTAATTACTAAAGTAACAGGATTACTTTTTAATGAGTCATCTGTAATGAGTAATTGATTGCATTCAAGTAACTTGCCCAACACTAGTCATAACATACACCCTGCCACTGGCTTAATGGCTATGTCAGAGCTGTAAAGTTATGGAAACCACTTTAACATTATGCTGTATTAGTGCATCCTGTTCTCCAAGCTAAGCTCTAAGTGTAGTTTATAACTATGTTTGGCATCATGCTGTAGAATCATAGGCCCTGTTCCCCAAAGAGTCAGTTCTACTTATACAAAGTCCTGAGCAAATATTTACATTTTCCTACATAGTCCAACTGCACACTGCACAATTAGCTGAAAAGTTGGCCTACAGTGAAATTAGTCAATCATATCCAGATTAGACATACTGGTAAATAGTTCTGTGTTGTGAAAATACAGTATGACCTGCAACATAGGTGTCCTTTAAAGGTTTCTGACTATTTAATTCAACATAGGCAGGAAGACACTACAACAGAAATCATTTTCATCCACAGTACTAAGAGATGATAATCCAATTTTATGAATATGGTGATTGGCAGTCGTATGCCAAGCACATCAATGATGCGGTTTGGCCTGTAGTAGTCTAATGGCACAGAATATTCAACACCCTGTTCTTTTCAGATGCACTGACCTAAATTGCCCACACAGATCATGAAGGTTTCATCTGTTCCATTATTCATTCATGAGGTTTGAGACCATTTTGTACGGCTGGTCTGTACATACACTGTAAAAAAAAAAAAAAGGGTGCAGCTCCAGGAACAGAAGGTTCAGCGGGTGACCTTTAATCCTGAGTGTGTGTTGGAGATGTTGTGAAGGTGATCATTGTGTTCTCTCTCATCCAGGTGATGGACTGGATAGAAAACCACGGCGAGGCTTTCCTCAGCAAACACACTGGTGTTGGGAAATCCCTTCACAGAGCCCGAGCCCTGCAGAAAAGACACGACGACTTTGAAGATGTAGCTCAGGTGAGTGTGTGTGTCTGTCCACAAGTATTGTAATAAAAAGTGTCACTTAAATTAAACAGACAAATGACACAATGATCAATACTTTTCAATAGAAATCAACACTGTCTTTTGTCTTTTCGAGTGCTGCGTTTCTTTATGTCTTCACATTTCAAGAAAAACGGCTACCCTCAGATGTGATCTGACACTAAAGAGCAATACTGTTGTTCTGTATCAATAAAGCAGTTGCACCTGTACATTCTTATGCTTTCAGTACTGAAGTGAAATTCTTAATGCTTACTTGTCTGAAAGGAGCAGTTTGTCCCTAAATGAAAATTGTGTCACTGTCTAAACTTCTTGAGTTCAGGAGTTGGTCAGTGCAGGTCCGTTGTCTGGGCTCTCATTTACAGTATCAACATAACATGGAAAAGGTCCACTCCTACAATGAAAATTTAGAAGTTAGTAGTTTGTTTTTATCAAATGTTTATTCGCTTCCCTTGCAAACATCTGTAAGTAGTCTGCCTTGATTAATCCCAAATTTTCAAAACCACCATGGCTGATGGTGGCAGGAAGCATGAAGACATGCCTCTACATAACCATTTATGGTCACAAGCCTTTCCTGAAAGATCTGCAAAAGATGTTATCCATTCCTGAATTTCAGTGCTACAGTCTATCATGTAGGAAAAACTGGAGCTGGAGTTTTGGTCATAAAGATGAAAACAAAACAAAGAAACATGTTGAAGCTCTCAGTAATGTGAGCAAAAATGTGGCTTATGCGCAAAGTCAATGATGCAAAAGGAATGGTTTGAACATTTCCCATTGTAAAATAAAAATACATAATAATAAAGCACATTTAAAAACGAACAACAGTGAAATTTCTCTGTACAATTTTGAACAGTTCTGAGTCCTTAAGTTATGCAACATTTGCTGTTCAGCACTACACACCAAAACTGTCAGTTAGGCCTGCTTAAAGAATCACACAGACATATTACAGAAATATTGGTTCATATGCAATTGAAGCTTTGAAGGGCTTTAAAGTGGATGGGATGTAGTAAAAGTGTTTGATGTTCTTCTCTATTGAAGTTGTCAGTTGTCTGATTCGATTTTTTTTAACGTCAAGTACTCAGAAAGCAGATGTGCGTGTTTTAGAGCATTGCTTTGGAGACTAAACAAATGGGAACAGGTCAAACAATATCTTAGGACCATCAAATCCTTGCTGTCTCTGCTGCTGTTCAATAAGTCTGAACACACACTGCCGATCTGCATGGTGTCAAGACATATTGGGTTCCACTGTGATACCCTTCTTTTCCTATTTATTCTCCTATTTTTCTTTTCCTTCCTCATCTCGTCATTCTCCCTTTGTCTTTGTCATTTTTCCCTCCTGTTATATGGGGCTGAAGTCCCACAACCTTTCCAAGCCCGCCTCAGCCAATCAGTTTATTTTCTTATAGAGGCTTTCTCAACAATTTGCACCTAAGTGCATCTAAGTGCTTTCTAGTTCTTGAAAAAAAACCCATAATGTGGTCTATGACATCCACTGCGGTCTCAAATCAAATTACTGTAAGACAGGTGTCTAATCAGAATCCATGGCAATTGATAAATCATTTACTACTTTGGTCAGTGGAGTTTCAGTGATGTGATAATCCTATAAAAGAGTGAGTGTTAATCGTTTAAAAAGTGTGTAGTTGTGTAATCTGATGTTTACACTGAATTAGGATTAACCTTCATAACCTGCTGTGGATCGGCAGTATTTGGGTCAGACACTCTCCTTTTTCCCCCCATTAGCATTTCTATGCAGCTTGTGGTGTTTTGCTGGTAAAACTCTTCACTTAGCAGTATACATAACATTAATACATTTAGTACAGATTTAAGATACATGCCAAGAGATGAATATGTAAGTACGTTTACCCACATTACACAGTCTATCTCATGTACAAACACAAAGATTTGCTCAAACTTATTTCATTAAATCCCTTTCCTGAAGTGGAGAAAAGAAGGTCTTTATTTTCTCTCCTTTTTTAGCGTTGTTGTGTATACAGTATGTAAGGAGTGTCCATTTCAATGAAGGTATGTGTATGCAGTGGGATGTATGTTTAACTGGGTAATTACTTCATTACGGCTAGTTTATTTTTAGCTCTCCTCAGGGCTGCAAGGGCTGCACCTACCGATTATTTTGTTAACGACTAATTTATTGATTATTCTAAAGATAATTTTTTATTACTTGATTAATATAACAATTAATTTACCCAAAATAAATATCAGAAACTAGTCTTATTAATATTTCAATATTTTATTAAAAACAAGCAAATGTAATAACAAGTATGTACTGCAGGGCATTATTCTGCAACAAAAAATATATTTGTCTATTGAAAATATTATAATATTTGAAAGAATAAATTCATATACTACCCTATTTCTAGTAGGTTATTTCTTATGTTAATATTTTAATTCTACTTAATTCACCACTTATTCTAGTGTTTGCTCACAAACTACTTTAATCTGCTCACCTTGCTTTTCCCTTCAGTTCTCTTTCCCCCACACACACACACACACACACACACACACACACCTCTGGCCTCGTTCTCTCTCCCCGTATGTGTCTGCACTGTTGACTTTCTTCGTCAGCACTATGTTTTATAAAGACGCCCAAAAAATGCAACTCCTGTGTTGGATTCTTTCATCGGCACCAACAGGTGCACTTACAAGCTTTTACTAAACAACGGCATAAGTGGGCATAAGGAGACTCTCTGTGTGTGTTTCTCTGCAGAGCATGTGCGACTGGAGGGGTAGAGCGAGGGGAGATTGTGCTTTGACAGGGTGCAGCCATACTTCATTGCAACGGGCCGACGTATTTCTGAAATTGATGACGTCTATTACATCGAAATTGTCCCAGCTCTAATGAAAACCCAGAACTCATTTATTCTCATTAAAACCTTTATTCTCTAGCTTGTTCTCGCTGCCTTAAATCTTAATTTCTCTGGGGAAGGTTGCCACTGCTTCACCTGTTCCACTACCAACATTGGTAGGTTGATAGGGAGCTCAGACTGTTACAAAGAGAGACAATAGTAGTAGAGGGATAGGATTGTCACAGTATGGAAAACACAAGCATGTTTGGAAATGTAATGAAAGCTGAAAAGCCTGGGTTTTTGTTGTTGTGTTGCTAAAGGGTTTGTAGGGCATAGCTCAGGCTTCTGTAGGCATTTGCACAACGTTATGTGGGGGCTAGATTGTTGTTGATTAGTTGCTGGGTTGTTCTGCGTGGTTACTAGCTGTTTGCTTGGGTGTTGAAGTCTGTTGTTATGGCATCATTAGGTGGTTGCTATGGTGTTATAGATGGTTTCAAGGCTGTTGGTATGTGATGATAGGGTGTTTTGAATGTTTGCCATGGTGGAGTACAGCAAGGTTGCTAAAATGTACTATGTGTTTATAGTATTCACAGAGGTAACACTAGTTGTGTGAGTAGCAGTAGCAGTGGCATTAGTAGTGGGATTATAGTATCTTATATGTGAGTATTCACAATTGCTGAGTCTGATTGGGGGCAAAAGAACATTTACAGGTTAAAACCGCTTTGGGTCTGACTGCAGGAATAGTAGTTTATACCCTTAAAATGGCTGTAGTTTAAAAAGTATAGGTGGTAGTGCATCTCTAGAGAGAAGTGGGAAATGCCGATAATTTGGGTTTCTATTTTTTCTACCCCCCCGATACAGTGGGGGTGGATGGAATTTCTTTCAGTCTCTATGAAACACCTCAACAGGATTTATTTTTTCCATCTGCTGATTTTTTTTCCAGATATTTTTTTCAATTTTTAAAATCTATTTATTTCTCAGTTTGTTTGTTCAGTTTATTTACTAAGTTGTCTTTATTCATTTACTTATCAATTCTTATTTACCATTTATTTCATCCATTCATTCATTTATGTCTTAAAAAGCCAGGTTTGGTCTTCTATATTGAGGTGACAGGGATGATTCTGCTTTCCTGTCATCTCCCTGCTATAATCCTCACCCTGAACCAAACCAGTCATGCAGTGAAAAGCAATAATATCTTGTAAATTCTAATCTTTATCGTCTAACAAATCCCTCTAACATGTGAAATATCCAGACTGTAAGATATCATTCATAATACCCTAACTCATATTCTTGAATAATTGGGATCATTCAACATTTTTTTCTTATTCTAGTACCACACCCCCAACCTCCAGTCACCCCAAAATATCTCAGATGTAATATGAAGTGAATAAGCGATAATCTCTCATACTTACCAGAATAGACTGACAATCCTCCTGATGAATGCTGGGAGCCCTAACACTCAGACAGGATTTATTCCCTTTTGGGGGTAGATAGAGGTAGAAACAGGAAACCTTAAGCTGTTGATTTACAGAAACTGGAATTAACAATTTAATAGAACATGATCCGACTGTGTGTGTGTGTGTGTATGTGTCTGATCTAGTGTTATCCCTGTCCAGCAGTGGTGTTTAGGTGTAAATCTGATTAAATTAGGTCAGAAACACCATCAGAGAGAGTATTATTATTAGTGATGATGTAAAAGCTAATATGATGATGGCGGTGAAAACAATGACAAAAGTAACAGAAAAAAGAAGACATTTATAAAGAATGATGAAAACAAACCATAATGATGATGATGATGATGATAAAGCCAATAGTGATGATCCATCCATCCATCCATCCATTTTCTACCGCTTGGTCCCGTTAGGGGTCGCGGGTGACTGGAGCCTATCCCAGTGACTTTGGGCCTTAGGCAGGGTACACCCTGGACAGTGGCCAACTCGTCGCAGGGCTAATAGTGATGATGATAATGGTAAATAATTCTAAACATAAAGACAGCAAAGATGGCGGTGATGATGATGATGAAGCTCATAGCGATGATAAAGAAGATAATGATGAATAATGTGACAGTGATGAAGGAAGGTATGACAAAGTGACGCTTGTAATGGTGATGAAAATGAATATAATGTAATAACATGTTTTATTTACAGTTTTTAAAGTAATAGTCATAATGATAGCGAGTTAGTGATAATACATGAGAAAAAGTCCTAATCTATGAAAATAACAGAGGAGGCAGAGGTGAAGAACACCATGATTCTTTCCTCCATTCCCTCACCCAAGTCTAATATTTTCTACATTAAGACCTGTCGGGGGGAATTATCAGTACCATGACACTTAAACAGCCAATGTGAGAAGTTGTACGTAAATTGTCATACAATTTAAAAGTTTGTTTGTTGTCACTTTAGCACAGTTTGATCATAGATGACTGAGAATGTGGCATGAAACAAAAGAAGTTTACAAAAGTTTGTACATGCCAAACACAAACATGACTAAGCACAAGACTAAGCTAATACAGATATTGATAATGTTGATGACGTTGCTGTCGATGATGATGAAGGTCCCTCCTCCCCCTTTCAGAACACATACACAAATGCAGACAAGCTGCTGGAGGCGGCTGAGCAGCTGGCTCAGACCGGAGAGTGCGATCCAGAAGAAATCTACAAGGCAGCCAGACACCTGGAAGTCCGAATCCAGGACTTTGTCCGCCGAGTCGAACACAGGAAGCTGCTGCTCGACATGTCTGTCTCCTTCCACACACATACCAAGGAGGTGGGGCACCCAAACACACCGAAGGAACACATTCTCAGACATCCTGCTGCTGCCTGCGAGTTTTACCTAAATAATAAATAACAAAAAATAAATAATTTTGTCTTTGACTACAGTGGCATGTATTTGTTAGTGTTATTTTCAGTATCCAGTATTTTAAGATACAGCAGTGTTGAGGTGATTCAGTGGAAGGAAAATTCTCTACTAATAGATTCATCACACATCTGCTAACCTGCCCGGCTGGCTGTCTGTTCGCCTCTCTGTGTGTCCAGCTGTGGTCGTGGATGGAGGAGCTGCAGAAGCAGCTGTTGGACGAAGTGTGCTGCGATTCGGTGGATTCAGTTCAGACTCTAATCCAGCAGTTTCAGCAGCAGCAGACGGCCACGCTCGAGGCGACGCTCAATGTGATTAAAGAGGGAGAAGAATTAATACAGCAGCTCAGGTAATAATAAAATTCATATTATTCATGATGGTGTTTGAGAGGGAGGAAAATGTGTCTCAGGTAATGATTTTAATATTTTATAATGTTATTAAAGAGAGAGAAGGATTCATACAGCAGATGAGGTAATAATATTCATACTTAAAATGTCATTCATTCATTCAGCCACAAGATTATGTTATTATTATAATAATTACCATATTGACAATGACAGATTTTTCTTTTTGGGGTTATCTCTCCTTCTGTCTCCTCCTCTTACTCTTGTTTGTGTAAAAGGGCAATAAAATAATGCTAGTTGTGAGGGAAAGTACTTGGTTGTAACTCTACCAGCTGGAGTGTAAATGCTGGTTGGTTCATACACTAATCTACCAGCTGATCCCAATTCTTTTGTAAAATTTGTTAAATGGAATTAAAAAGACCAGTATGCTCTAGTTTGTCATGTTTTTCTGTATTTCATATAAATGATTTAAAAGAAAGGGCTTTATTTTATAGATTTACTATAGAACTTGTCAAATATTGTACAGCATATGTGCCTACCCTGTTTTATTTGGAGTGCTTCTTCTCCTCAAAGCATCTTTCTCCAAAGAGAAGTGTTGCCAAAGGAGGTCCTCTTATAATGATCTTCTGTTCGGGCCCATATGGTTTAATGTCTCCCTCTGTCTCTCTTTCCACAGAGATGCAGCCATGTCGACCAATAAGACGCCACACTGCAGTTCCATCGCACACATCCAGGGGGTGCTGCAGCAGCTGGACGAGGCCCAGGGCCAGATGGAGGAACTGTTCCACGAGCGCAAAATCAAGCTGGACATCTTTCTCCAGCTACGCATATTTGAGCAGTATACAATAGAAGTAAGAGAGCTAGAGTGTGTGTTTGTTCAATATCAAAGTGGACATACAGTACTCAGACAGGTACTTGATTTTATTTTGACATACATACACTTTGCTGTTTTTTAAGATTTAAAATACCAATTGGCCCAACAGCCACTGATAAGATCTAATTAGAGCCAATAGTGATACACACACCACAAGAAACTAAGCTCAGCAGCACCCACTGACTTTTAGTGTGTTGTGTTGTTAACTGTGTCTCCATGTGACATCTTCTGATCACACATTTCTTCTGTTCCTGCAGGTCACAGCGGAGTTGGACACCTGGAACGAGGATCTGTCTCGTCAGCTGAACGACGGCAGCCGCTCAGGCGGTAGCAGCAGCAGCAGTGGGGGAGGCGGCGCCTCCTCTGGCAGCGCAGAGGACATCGGCCTGGCAGAGCAGCGGCTGAAAAGACACGCAGAGAGGAAGGCAGCCATGAACAACATGACCTACGAAGTGATGCAGCAGGGTCAAGACCTGCACCAGTACATCATGGAGGTCCAGGCTTCAGGTAAAACACACATAAAATCTTTTGCTCTATGAGAAAGAAAAGGGGTGGACAGGGAGGGAAGAGGTAGAGAGAGGCAGGAGACAGACGCAAAGCACAGAGAAGCCCTGTTGTTTGTTTTAAAATTAGTTTCTGAGCTCCCAGAGATAATTTCCCACCATACCCTTGTGTTTTGTTCACACCTGGCATCATAATGCATCTAACATGCTTCCCAAGTGATCAATTGTGAGCTTTTGCTGAACAGAAAAAATACACAGCCATGCAGCCAGAGGAGAGGGCTGCTTGGTACCTCTGCTTAAACTTCAGAACCTTAAATAAACTGCGTTAGGGGAGGCTTGTTGTGCTGTGCATACACTACAGGCTTAACTAGGCAGTCATATTCTTTATTGCTTTCAGGAATGCATTAGCATTCACACTGCACTTCAGATGTGATCACGCGCGTCCCTGTCGCCCTCTGAATGTGGCTGAGCAGGCACACATCTGGATTTACAGCTGCCAATGTACAATGAAGGAGAGTGGGAGCCCTGATGTTTCGGCAGTACCATGAACTGTGATCCCAAAGAAAAGCATGCTGTGTGGAACAGGGAGAGAATTAGGTTCAAAAATCGTCACAGCACAATCCTCTTACTTTGTGTCTATGTTTGTGTATATGTGGAGGTCTCTGCTTCAGTCACTCTGCCCCCTGGAGTGATAAATCTCTCTCACCCGCCACACACACACACACACACACAAACACACATACACACAAACAAACACTTTCTCTCTCTCTCTCTGGCAGCGCCAGTCACTGGTGAAGTAAGGCATTAATAGTTAAGAGATGCTACAGGCTGAGAATAGAGACACACATTTTTCTTTTATTCAATGATTCAACTAATCAGACATGTGCAGCTTAAACATTAATACTATGTAATATTAATAAAGTAATCACCTGCAAAAGAAAGCAGAAATCTGTAATATTATAACCTAAAAATATCAAATCAGTATTGCATGAAACTAGAAAGACAGGAGGCATTCATTCAGTATATAACATCTTTTAAAAGTGAATTTCTGAAAAGCCTCCCTTTTAAGATGCCTTTTCAGGATGTTTGTCATTTAATGTATTCTTCTGCATTAAATTAGGCTGGGCCCACAGTTTTGAGCCGATTTATCCCCTATTCACCCCTCCCGACAGTCGGAGGAGAAATCTGGTCTGGGACCGTGGTCGGTACCGATGTTTGGCTCAGATTATCTGGTAATGTGAGGGGTTTACAGATCCAGTCTTAAGCCTCGCGACCTGCTCGCAGACTCATCAGGCCGCCCTAAAAATTTCAAACATGTTTGATATTTGGGATTTAAAATCAGGATGATTACATCAGTACTTTCCGAACGGGACCACAAAAGCCAATGAGAGAGACAAATCTACAAGAAGACTGTGACGTTGATGGTGTTGCCAAGCAACGGTAAACATTCTACATTAGTTAGCATTTTACTGTTGACACATATTAAAACTGACCTCTAGTTCTCTCTGTAGACTTGACAACCTGTGTTGACTGGGACTCCCCAACCATTTCCTCACCCAGACTTGTGCCTTCCGCTTTTGTTTCTTCTCACTGCAAATCATTAACGTTACCAAAGCAATTTGTTGTACCACCACTGTTTCCATTTTTTGTTTACGCCTGCTTCCCCGTCAGATCACGTGAGATCACTTGAGGTGGAGTATTGGTCCCTCTGGCACGATAATCTTAATAATATCCCGTAGTGTGTGATACGCCATTATTTTCAAATCTTGTAGTGTGAGCATGTTTGAGATTAGAGAGAGGAAAAGTGAGATGAGACGATATATATCAATGTCTTTATGACCAGTGCACAGCTGGAGTCAACCTAGCTTAGTATTAAGAATGGAGGTACAGGGGATACAGCTGTGGCTCTGTCCAAGGCTAAAAAAATACACCTACCATGCACAATACAACCCATACGTAAAAAGTAATGTAAAAGTGATGGTTTGTAATTTTAGGGGGTTACTGTATGTGTTGGTGCTCTACACTGAGGAATGAGTCCTGTCCATACAGAGCTGCAGAGGAATTAGAGATTATACAACAGCGATCATCCACAACTTCACCAAACATTCCTTGATCCTTGATTGGAGGTGGAAACATTTTGTCACAGCTGAGTGTGTGTGTGTGTGTGTGTGTGGTTGTCTGTGTGTCAGGGATCGAGCTGACAGGGGAGAAGGACATGGACTTGGCCTCTCAGGTTCAGGAGCTGTTGGAGTTCCTCCATGAGAAGCAGCAGGAGGTGGAGCTCAACGCGCAACACACGCACACACGGCTGGAACAATGCCTGCAGCTGCGCCACCTACAGGCCGAGGTTAAACAGGTAAACGCACATGCAAACACCAGTACCAGGCACTGAAGAAACTGAAGCAGTTCTCTAAAAAATGTCATCCTGGGCATCATTTCGTTCGTTGGGCCAACCCTATTGGGAATCATCATTCATTACCTCTCATTTGACTTTCTTTCAGAGAAATTTGAAAAGTTCTTTTGCTTTAACAGGATTCACCTGTCCACTCCTCCACTCTGCAGGTTGCTGACCAATTTGGTACAGCCCTACATTTTTGTTTATCAAATGGTCAGAAATAACAAGAAAATGCATAGATTTCTGTCAAATAAGATAACACAGACTCATTGCCTTTACTGTACGCTGACTGTGATCGGTCAGCGTACAGTAAAGGGCCAGGAAAAACCCTGGAATGTTATGCATATTGCATTACAGTACCATCAACCTGGAAAAAATTGATGCAACAGAACCAGAGATATTGTCTTTTTTATTCCATGCATTCTTCTTCCTTGTCAAAACCTGGCGCCTACATTATCCACAATGCAACTCGACTGCTGACAGTTCGTTCAGAGATTTAGGTGTGTTATTTTAGTAGCAGCTCGGTGACAAGAAGCTGCAGTCAAGTCTGGCAGTTTCCAGCAGCCTTCAAAGAATATATAGGTAGTCCTAGAAATATTTACATCCTGTTAGATCCATCTATAGGTTTAGGCTACCGGTAGTTTGCAGAATGTATTTCTTATGCTTTACTGCAATTGTCCAATAAATAACCAATACATTTAAAAATTAAAAAAAATTAAAAAATTTAGTAGCAGCTAATGTAGGCTCAAGCCGCTAGCCTGCAGCAGAGATGAGGAGTGGGCTACAGAGGTCTGGTAAGCTCTCTTCTTTCTAACTCCACACCACCAGATCTTTTTCAGTTTCAAACTAGTTGTCTTCAGCCCCAACCGACACAGCTCCCTCTGGAGCCACAAAAGGCTTTATAAAACTTCCTCCACATATGCAGTAGTACTCCCCAACACCTGTAAATATTCTTTGATTTGAAAAAGTCAGCGGAGTTTCCCTTTAAGCAAACTGCATTTATCTACAAAATATCAAACATTATTCTGATCATGAGCCAGAGAAGACTAGAAAACTAAATCCTAAAAAGGAAGCAATATGGTGCTTTAATGGAGCAAGGTGGACTGGCTTTTATTATTAGAAACAAAGGAAAAAAAACGGAAAATCTCATTTTGGAACGACTCCTTTGTGTTGGAGAAATGACAAGAACAACACCCAGCTCTTCCTCAGGGTTAAAGCAAATGTTTTGTGTTTTTTTTTTTGTGAAGAAGCTACTGCAGATGTGAACATGAACATGCTGTGTGTTGAGACAGGAAGCACACTTCTGCTGCAGATGGATACAGCTGAATAATTTATGAAGTTTATGGCAATGTGCTAATAACACACACACACACACCCCTACAGCTACACCCTCACTCCTATTCTCTTTCTTGCTCCAGTCTGTCCTATAGAATTTGCCTGGTCATAAATCTACTGCAAACAAATACCACAGTTCAGTGAAGTGCACAAAATGGAATGGCCGTTAACACATTCTCCAAAAGGAATGATAAAACATATGTTGGTTAGTCCTGTTTACTTGTTGACCAATAAAAGTAAACCATGGTGTTATTGTATGTCATTGATATTCTGCATTAAGTTATTTAATTGATCATCAATTGTGGCTTTGACTATCCACTGTTCCAGCAGATCTGTGGGGAAGTCAGTATGAATCAACATTGCACTTAACACATAAAAAAATTACAATATACCGGCTTGCCCTGTTTTGTTGTTGACCAAAGTAAACCATGCTGTTTTAATAGAAGCTGTAGGTACTTCACAGTCCGGTAATTTATTGACCATGAAGCAGTAGATAGTTGAGCTGCACTGTCAGCGAAGGTATCTGTAGGTAGCTAGGCTTGTTTGATAAAATGAATTTTAGCAACGTTCGAAACCCCACTGACTGTGCTGAAACAAAGCAAGATGATTAAGTATTGACATTTTTTATAGAAATTGAACTCATATGGTAGAATTAGTTCTCCTCTTGCTGTGCTTCTTTATCGCTGGCAGTCTATGCTGCCATCTACTGCACATTACTTAAACAACCATTCTAGGTAAAGTCCTGTATCATAGAGAAAGTCCAAAACCATGCACATTACATCAACATCAGTCAGTCAGTCAGTCAGTACGGGACATTTATCCTCCTAGGCTGCCCCGCATTTGTGGAAAAAAGCTATTTTGTAAATAACACTGGTACAGTTTTCTGAAGGTGGAGATAAGGACTGAAGACCTTGGACACTGATGCTATTCTTCCTAAATCTAAAATTATTTAAAAAAAATTATAACTCATTTATTGTTACCTACATTTGAACTACTAAACCTGCACACCGATGAGCTCTGCATCCATATCATTCATGGTCTTTGCAACAGTATGTTGTTTCTGTTCTTCACTCTATATTGTTTACATTTTGAACCCATGTTTTCCTCACACTGCATATCAATCTCACTCTTTAGCTACATGTATATAATTTCTGTTCTTAACCTATGTACCTATTTTCACAGTTGCAAGAAATTGTGTGGGAGATTTCCCTCCCACAGTATACGTGAACATAAGTTTTGAATTTTTCTCACTGACTCTCTCCATCTCTTTCTCCACCTTTCTCTCTTGCTTTGTCTTCTCTAGGTGTTGGGTTGGATTCGTAATGGTGAGTCCATGTTGAATGCCAGCATGGTGAATGCCAGCTCTCTGTCTGAGGCTGAGCAGCTGCAGAGGGAACATGAACAGTTCCAGATGGCTATCGAGGTACACAGTCACTCACACACTCACATCCTAATTATTGCTGCTCAAAGCAGGCTTATTGTACTTTAGTAATAATTATAACAGTATGCATTGGTTTGAATAGTAGCAGATGAGTGCGCACACTGATACACACACTCACTCTTTGTCATCAGTGTGTGTACAGGGCTTGCCTCAATAATTATTTCATTCTGCATTGATTTTAAAGACTAACAGATGCACACACACACACACACACACACACTAACACATAGTTTTGGCCCAGACCCAACATGTGTGTTTTGGCCTGGTTTCTGCTCCTGTGGAACTTTGATTGGTGTGTGTGTGTGTGTGTGTGTGTGTGTGTGTTTCCTCAACATGAAATAAGTCCTGCATCCTCCATCAGTTGTCTCGACTAATAGCTTAAACACACACACATGAATAATGAATTTCCTACATTGGAATTTAACTACCTTTATGTTTGAGTCTGTTCTTGAGTTACGAGACGGTTCTCAATAGAGTGCAGAATGTCGACTGAAGAAAAACATGGACGCAGACTGTGACGTAACCTTTAAAATGTGATTTAGCTCTCGCTGCTATTTTTGGCAGTTACATTTGGGCAAAGGAGTTGGAGCTAATGGGATAAGCAAACGTCTGGCTATGGCAGGCTTAGACAGCTGTCATTCAAGAAAACACACCCCAAAAACACTCCTCTTTGTAAGCCTTAATATAGTCTTTAGTTGATACTCCACCAAAAATCTGTTCTATTTAAAGAAAAATTTAGATTTTAAAGACCATAATTTCTTGTACAAAAAATATTGCCTTTGTATTTCAGTAGAAAACTGAGAATAGACTGGATCTGAAGCAAGCTTCTAATGCGATTAGGATAATTGCACATGCTCTCTGGCTTCAACTTAAAGAATGATGGTAGCTGGTTGGTGCAGACGTCTACAGAGCGTTTTTGAGGACTACTTTTGCATTCTCTCGCAATATGTTATGCGTTACCTCACAATATTTTGCGCTCCCTCGCCAAAGAATTTGCGTTCTCTCACAATACTTTTGCGTTACTTCGCAATCATTTTCTTCTTCCATTCCTTCTGAGCTGTATGTATATTTGTAATGGAAGGTAGTGTGGAGATTCTCAAATTAAGCATTGTTTATGGACACGTCACCTTATATGATGTCTATTGCAAAGAAGTTATCAGATAGAACATTATCAAACCTCTGGGTAGGAGCTGTATGTATAAGGAACATCAATTATTGTTCCACACTTACAGCAACAGGCCTTCTACCAAAACCTGTTTCAGCATTAAAGGTTACTTTAATTTGTTTTGTGCAAAGAACAGAGGAGCCTGTGCAAAAATGCTAAAAGCTTTCCAACTTGCGTTGGTCTGCATTCCTGATGTATCTCTGCAAGTGGTTCAATGCTGTCTGCTCTTTCTGTGGCAGAACGACAGACTCTGTTTGCAGCATTTCAGTCACCATCTTGTCTGTTGCTTTTTTGATTCATACAAATACATTAACTTTATGAGGTAGATTCAACTGCACATCTGTACTTCTGCCTCTGGAGACGACTCCTTTTCCTCAGTGAAACCCTCTGGGGTACAGTACAGTACAGAGTACAGTACCTGTTCATGAATGAAACCGACAGCATCCTGCAGATTACATTGCTGCTTTCTTCTGGAGAGACCTCTTGATCTAAGAATTTAAGTTTAAGTTTACTTTCACTAAGTACGTAACCATGCATGCCTATTGAGCAGTAGTGAAATATCAGCATACTTAATGCCCAGTTCAAAGTAAAATTCAGAGAGCTGATATACTGTTGCTTTGCGCTGGGAGCAGCTAAGTGGAAATAGACATATGGCTCAGAAGGAATAGAAGAAGTTACGAGGTAACGCAAAGTATTGCGAGAGAATGCAAAATTTATTGTAAGAGAATGAAAAATATTGCAAAGGAATGCAAATGGCGTTTACGAACTTTTTTTTGTAAACCGTGTCACAGCTCTTGTCAGTCAGATTTATTTGTCTTTCTAAAATCCTGCGCAGAAAACTTAGGCTTCCAGTTCCAAGCCCAGACCCAGCTTGTGGCCTTCTGCATTGACCTTATTACCATCGAGCATTAAAGGAGTGCAAAAGGAGTCCTCAAAAAAATTCTCGCCGTGTTCTTTTTTACGTAGTACCCACTTTATGCTTAAAGCTGCCCTGTGGAGTTTTCTTATCTGTTTATATTTAGTGTTTCTCACCAAAACAAAAATGGTGAAGTCTAACATGCTGACGTGCTAACGTGCTGAATACATTTGCTTCCTCATAAAGCATTTGCAAAGCTGATTTTTCTTAAAAGTTTGAAACCTACATTGTTTACATCCATGTTTACTAGCTTGCAGTCTTCTTTTTCTTCTTCACTGCCTTTGTTGGCGCATTGGTGTGTTTCTTGAAATGTTACTGCGACCTGTAGATCAGTGACATCGTGTGTAGCCATTGGCTGGAATGTGCATGTGCGTCCTCGTGCGCATGAACAAGTGCAAACAAAACAGGGACGCACACATGAAAACATTGCTCTGTAGCATTAATGGTGGTCAAAAACTCCACAGGAAACCTTAAAAGGTTGAGATGAATTAATGAGTCAGTGATTTTAATTGATAGTAACTATCTCTCGTCTCTTCTCCTCCTCCTCCTCCTCCTGCTCCTCCAGTCTCTCTTCCATGCTAACTCTCTTCAGAAGACTCATCAGAGCGCTTTGCAGGTCCAGCAAAAAGCTGAGGTAAATCCATACTTTCTAAACCTGTTCCTTTATTATTTATTGTAGTAGATTGTAGCACATTTGCAAGACTTACTTTGAACAAGTAAGACTCACGCCACTATATATCTTGTCTTATCCTCCATACTGTACTTCTACATTCCTGGTTCCAGGAGGTGTTTTAGGCTGTTCATCATGGCCATAACACTGCCACCTCTGTCTAATTCTCTATCTTTCTCCGCCTCCCCACTTCCAGATGGTGCTACAGGCAGGTCACTATGATCCAGAGGCAATTCGAAGCTGTGCTGAGAAAGTGGCTATCCACTGGCAGCAGTTGATGCTGAAGATGGAGGACCGCCTGAAGCTTGTCAATGCCTCTGTGGCCTTCTACAAGACGTCTGAACAGGTACACCTCAAACACACACCTCACATACATTCTCAGAGTTTGTGTTTTCTCTTATCTAAGCTTCGAGGAGGAGAGCTGTTATGGTGTCACCAATTCTTTGTGTCTGTCCAGGTCTGCAGTGTGTTAGAGAGCCTTGAGCAGGAGTATCGTCGGGATGAAGACTGGTGTGGCAGTCATGATAAACTGGGAATGTCGGCTGACAGCGACCACCTTCTACCTCTGATCAGTAAACACCTGGAGCAGAAAGAAGCTTTCCTCAAGGTGAGCCATCTCTCATTATTATATATTATTATAATCATCAGAAACACAGACGCCCATTCAAAATCTGAAGAAAATAATTGAAACATCAAATCCAATAAACATTTTTTAGCCTTGAATAGAAGACACCAGAGCAGGAAAAACCAGAACACAAGACAACACAAAGAGGCAGAAAAAAGATTAGAATAGAAAATGGCATTTCAAACTAATTATGTTGCACCTGTGAATTTAGGTTACATTTCCAAATATCTAACTTAATATAGGTTTTTACACCATTTTAGATAAGATGCCAGAAGATCAGATGGTGAAATGGGATATTGGATGAGATGAGAAATAACAACCGTTAGATCCATCATCTAGACAGGTTCTGCTCTAAAATTAAGAAGTTAAATTACTTTGAAGCTCTCCGTTGGACACGTTTGAGTTTCATTAGCTTTTTATAAAATCTGCAAATGAACTTTGGTTTATAGATACATACTGAATGAATTTGAATGACAATGTTCAAATGACAATTTTCACAGCTTAATTGATTAAACGGAACCAAACAGGCTAACACACGGGAGTTTGTTTGAAATGCACGTAACAGATCAGGTGTGAAAGCATGCTAATGTTTTGCTGCAAAATGTTAATTTAACTGATAATATTTTGTAAAGGATAGTGAAGTCTGGGTGTTAGAAGAGTGTGTCTGAATTGTGCGAGTTTGTTAGTATAAGAGCCGTGTCCCTGTGCTCCAGGCATGCACTCTGGCCCGGAGGAACGCTGAGGTGTTTCTGAAGTACATCCACAGGAACAATGTGAGCATGCCTGGAGCCACCAGTCACGCCAGAGGGCCTGAACAGCAAGTTAAAGGTCAGTGTTGCTAACACTACTCCTACTACTGATCACACAAAAAGACCTGCAACTTAAAACTACTATTAATCAATACTCAGTCAAGAAAAGCTGAAATATTTATGTGAAGTTCAGTGTTTTAGTTTTGTACTGATTTTAACTGAAAAAGGGTAGTTTAGTTTAACAACACAGATAACATAAACTTACAAAAATATTCCAGATGTCCAAATGATTTGGCTTTTTTGCCTGGACTGTCTTTAATCAGATGTATTATGTTATAATGTAGTTAATCTAAGTATGCAGTTGAGTTTGAAAACCTCATCAGTGAGCTGGGAGCACATTTTGGGATTAGGGAGGGAGTGTATATTTAATGTAATGGTTGTGTGTTTTTGTGTGCAGCCATTCTGAATGAGCTGCTGCAGAGAGAGAACAGAGTCCTTCACTTCTGGACATTAAAGAAACGAAGGCTGGACCAGTGTCAGCAGTATCTGGTGTTTGAACGCAGCACCAAACAGGTCAGTGTGGCTTTGGGGAAATGTGCATCACTAAAGGGACATCTTATCAGGGAGTGAGTTTATAAAAGCAAATATACAGAGATTGAGGATCAACTTTATCTGTTGTGTGCGCGCGTGTGTGTGTGTGTGTGTGTGTGTGTGTGTGTGTGTGTGTGCGCGCAGGCATTGGATTGGATCCAAGAGACAGGTGAAGTTTACTTGGCCACACACACGTCACCTGGAGACAGCAGCGAGGAAACACAGCAGCTCCTCAACGACTATCATCACTTCAGACATACTGCCAAGGTACACTGTGTGTGTGTGTGTGTGTGTGTGTGTACTGCTGGGAACATCAAGCCAGTAGACGTAATATGTAAAAACTGTATCTCCTTGCACAAACTTGCACAGATTTGCTCTCCAAATGAGACCTGAGAGTTCGATCTGCACACTCCTGTAAAGAGAATAGTATGAAGTTAGTGAGCCTAAATTTAAATGAAAGAACATTGTGCATCTAGAGTACTTTAGATGCCAAACTAGGAAACTCAGAGGCCCTCTTCAGTGGTTTCTTCCCCACATGTTATTGCTTAATGCAGTCTAGTTCACATTCTGACTGACAGCTCATAGTAACATTTCATTTGGTGTAAGTGTGTGTGTGTGGACAGAAATTGGAGCTGACAGGTATTTGCAACACTCCCAGAATATATAATTTCTATAACAAATATAATAAACGTGTTTATATTCATTTTGTGAACTTTATTTTAATTTCTGATAAAATACTAAGTATAAAATATACAGGTAACAATATTTTACCCCCTGTTAGAAATAGGAAAATAAGTATGATCACACATTAAAATAGGCTATAGTCTGTATTGTCTGTAGAGTCTCATGTAGGGACACAGAACATCAGTGACTCCAGTTGAGCAGTATGTAATCTGTGTGTGTGTGTGTGTGTGTGTGTGTGTGTGTGTGTGCTTCCTACAGCAAACCAAGGAGAAGGTGAAGCTGCTGATCCAGTTGGCGGACAACCTGGTGGAGAAAGGCCATGCCCATGTGTCGGAGCTGAAGCGCTGGGTCAGCACGGTGGATCGCAGATACCGCGACTTCTCCCTACGCATGGCCAAATACCAGGAGAGCCTAGAAAGGAGCCTGGGAGTCAGCTCTGAGGTGAAAACGCACACACACATACTCAGTTGTCACATACGTTAGACTTTAGTCGCTCCTGACATTGAAACCAGTTATGGGCCTCTGTTTTGGCCAAGTCTTTCAAACTGTTCATCTGGCATCCTCAATATCTCAGACACCACTGATGGATTCTGAATTAATACTTATGAACATTAGTGTGGTTACAGACACAATACAGGTACAGTTTTATCAATGTTTGTTTCAGATCATTGACAAAAATCTATTTATGTCTTTGCAGGACAATAAAGACTTGGAGTTGGACATTATCCCTGCCAGCCTGACAGATGACCCTGAGGTCAAACTTCGTGATCCCAACCACGAGGTCAATGAGGAAAAGAGGAAGTCCGCCAGGAAGAAAGAGTGAGTACAGGAATGAAGACGGGAAGAGAGAGAGAGAGAGAACAAGAAATGAAAAATGCCATCATCTAAAGTGTTTATACAATAATAAACTGTTGCACATGGAAGGTGTAAGGAAGGTTTATTTTCATTTTATTTTCAAAGTTGTGTTTGTAAAACAACAGACCTGCAGATGCATGTAAAATGACTGTCAGATGATAATATAGTTATAGCAGCAGTAATTCACTCTATTCAACCAAATCCATTCCTATCCACTCCCAATACAGTGTTTTCTCATTCTAATAATAATGGTGATCATCTGTGTCCCATAGCATTCCCAATGTTCAGAATTGTGCTAATAGCACAATTTACAGTGTTCCAAATCTCCTCTGCAGCCTTTTGAAATGGTTTTGTCTTGTCTTGAATTGTTTGATAGGAATAAAAGTCTTGGAGGAACATCAGTAGGCTCATGTGGCCATGGAAAAACCAGACACAAAATAGGACCATATTATATAGTTCATGCCATCTGATCCTTCTTTGTAGTGTTTCCCTTAAACTTTTTTCTTGTCTCAGGTTCATCATGGCAGAGCTACTGCAGACAGAGAAGACCTACGTCAGAGATCTCCACGAATGTTTAGAGGTAAGAAAAAGCCTTCTGCTTGTCCGTTGTTGTTTTGACACAACAGACATTTTCCTGTCTGCCTTACTGTCTATCTGTCCTATCTGTCAGACCTACCTGTGGGAGATGACCAGCGGTGTGGAGGAGATTCCTCCAGGCATCGCCAACAAGGAGCATATCATCTTCGGCAACATGCAGGAGATCTGTGACTTCCACAACAAGTGAGAGACACATAGATTGGTTTTAACTAAGCAGTATCTGTGCTGGGCAGGGGAAGCAGCCAGTCTTTGTTCAAACTGTCCATGTTTTGACCAATTTTAGGCTTTTCTGAAACCAGATGTGGGAATTCCCTAGCAACAAGCACACGGCATAGCAACAACCATGGCATATTACATACTGTGTTTTTAAGCTCTAACAGCATGTGAGCAAATAAAATTAAGTTCAAGAATGGAAAAAAACTTCCCAGATCATTGTGGGCATTTTGCACATTTGTCAGCAATGAGCAAACTTTTCCGCAGTGAAAATTGCTCTTAACTGTTTGCTGTGAAAACTCTGACTGCTTGAAAAACCCCTGAGGGCACCTTTCTGGGTTTTGTAGCTACTGTATAGAGGAGCTGAAGAAGTGTCTTTGAGGTTTTCCTTCACAGACAGTTCATGAACTCCAGAAGTTTCCCCGAGGAACCCCTTTGTTTCTGATCTCCTCTGTGTTGGTTCCTCAAGGAAACATTTTCTTGTATGACTCCATTTAGATCTTAAAGGAACTTCTAACCTACAGGATATTAGAATATTCAGACATGTTCATGTTTTGCTATCTTCCTGCTAAAATTTGAGGAAAGCCAGATCATAGGATGCAGTACAATACAATCAGTTTTTATTTAGAGGTCCTGAGAAACATCTAGGGTAATTTATTAGGTTTTCTGTTACAATAAAGAGGAAAAAATGACTAATCCTTATAAAAAAAATATTAAGTGCACATTGTGATCTTTCACTGTATGCGTTTGTGTGTGTTTCCAGTATTTTCCTGAAGGAGCTGGTGAACTATGAGCAGCTACCAGAGGATGTTGGTCACTGCTTTGTCACCTGGGTGAGAATCACCTCTTTATTCCAGATGGTGTCAGAACATCTGACCTCTGACCCCCTGATTTCTACCCTTGACACCTCTGTCCTCTTTCCAAATAAGGGGGGGGGTTCTTCAATAGAGCATAATAAAATGACCCAGGAAAATTTTATCCTCTCCTCTCCTGTTTCCAGGCTGATAAGTTCCACATTTATGTGGATTACTGTAAGAACAAACCAGACTCCAGTCAGCTCATACTGGAGCATGCGGGCACCTTCTTCGACGTACGTAATCCCTTCATTATTCTGCCATAGATCCATCCACGTCATGTCATCACATAAACAATACTGAACAAAATGAAAACAAAACCATTTATTCCATCTATTCATCAGAAAAAACAGCTCATTCCAAATAAAAATGTCTCGTGTAACCACCTCTGTACGAGTAAACTGGCCCATTCTGGGCTACTTTAAACCATCTAAACAGAAAATGCACATGCTTGCCTCTCTAATAACTAAAGCAGTAGTATATTACAGTCAAAGTGTTGCTTCAGTACAAAAAGCAGTTAACCAACAAGGGCTTGATGCAGGGAATTTGTTGTGATGGATGCTTACTGTGGAGCATTAACAAGATAAGTAGGACTCCAATCTATCATTTACATTTAGCCCTCCTGTAGGTACTTTGTAAAGCAGATTACTTAGATTTTGAAGGGATTGGTTGTGTACTTCTGCAGATTTCTAATTTCCCTCCTTTAGCCGGACATGGTGACAAGTATGTAGTTTACTGGTTTTGTCAGCAGATGGTGCTGTTTGGTCATGGAAAAAGTTTAGATTCTCACGACCAGCAGCATGCTGAATTTAACATTTATGACAATTTCATGTATTTTATTATTATTATTTTGGTATTTGCTGTAATTTTGTCTATGTGTGTATAAACAGGACATTCAGCAGAGACGTGGACTGGCTAACTCCATCTCCTCCTACCTCATCAAACCGGTCCAGAGGATCACCAAGTACCAACTACTGCTTAAGGTAGATTGACAAACACGCACACACACATACTTAAAATCTTCACACAAAAGGTGGTATATAAAAAAGTGAAAATGTGGGGCAAATAACCACATGTACAAACTGAGAAGAACTGAGGGAGAGTCAGGAAGTAACCTGGCCTCATGGAATATGTGGACTAAATGTAGAGATAAAATACCACACAAAATTCTTTTTAAGTAAATTATGTTTTTCTGCTTTTGCACTCTGTTTTGACCTCTCATCACGTTTAACATCTTCTCTCCTTCTGCAGGAGTTACTGTCTTGTTGTGAGGAGGGTAAAGGGGAGATTAAAGATGGTTTGGAGGTGATGCTCAGTGTTCCTAAGAGAGCTAATGATGCCATGCATCTCGCCATGTTGGAGGGTAAGATACTGTCCATACTGCTGTACTAAAATGTATAATAATGCTAAAGTTGTCAACTTTACTTCTGTTCTTATTAGAATGTATATTATTTGTCTGGAAAAACAATTTCTAAACCATAAAGAAGTGTGGTGTTAATATCACTATGTTGTCACGTTTTTTTTGCCAGAGGTGTTTTTTTTAGATTTTATTAATTAAAATCTTTTAATCCATTAATTACTATACTGCTGACCATTGTCTAAGAGATAATATAATTTTGTTATATTTTCTATCCCACCTAATGACTGTGTGTTCAGACTTTGAGCAGCTTGGTTGATATTAAATCTTGGTCCACCTCTTCCTCAGGGTTTGAGGAAAACCTGGAGGTGCAGGGCGAGCTGATCCTGCAGGACAGTTTCCAGGTTTGGGATCCACGCTCGCTGATCAGGAAGGGGCGGGACCGCCACCTCTTCCTGTTTGAGTTCTCCCTGGTCTTCAGCAAGGAGATCAAAGATTCAGCTGGCAGAACCAAGTACCAGTACAAGAACAGACTACTGGTGAGTGTGTGTGTGTGTGTGTGTGCTTCCATGCGTGGTTTTAATTGTGTTTGTAGTCACACAAGTACAGCAGGTGTGTATCAATCCAGTCCAGAGGTTACCTCACTGTTAGACTGCTTTCATCTCCTCTTTTTACCTTGTGTGTGTGTGTTTGCATGTAAGAATTGCTACTGTGTGTTTTAGTCAAACAGAGGTTTGGCTGTCTCTGACTCACATTTTTGATAACTATATATTCTTCCTTCCTTGTTGTCCTGCAGACATCAGAGTTGGGGATAACTGAGCACATTGAGGGCGATTCGTGCAAATTTGCTCTGTGGGCAGGAAGAACTCCCTCCTCTGATAACAAAACTGTGCTAAAGGTGAGTGAAAATTTTAATGAATAATGAAAAAAGTTCTCTGTCCTCTGATTACATGTGTACATACTGGTGTCCTGCCACTATAAGGTGTTACGTTAATAATATTTATTCTGTTGTTTCTCCTCCAGGCGTCCAGTATGGAAGCTAAACAGGAGTGGATTAAAAACATCAGGGAGGTGATCCAGGAGAGGATGACTCACCTGAAGGGGGCACTTAAGGAGCCTGTTCATCTGCCTAAAACACCAGCACTGACCAAACCCAGGAATAACACTAAGAGGTAAACAAAGACACACACACACACACACACATCATCACCGTGAACAGAAACAATGCTTCCAATGTTCACACTGAGGACAGACGAGTTATCGCCACAGGTAGAAAGGTACTTTGTCAGTGGTAGAAATATCATGTCTGAAGTTACAAACTTCACTGAAGACAGAAACATGATTAATGAAAAGTCATGCAAGGGTGGAAACAAATTTTCTGGGAAAAGAAACATCTTTACTGAGGGCATTAACATTGCCGAGGTTCAGATTTACAGTATGTACATGATTTACAAAGGCAGTAGCTCAGAATGCAGGCAGCAAGCACCTGGTGGCGAAGGAGAGCTCAGTTCAGTTCAGAACTCACTTTTTGCCTGCTGTCAATAAGTTTCTCTTCGCAAACACAACACTCCTTTTTAATACACCTGTACTATTTACACCTGCTCTACAGAGGTGCACAATGTTCCACACACAACTGATCATCACTGACTGAGTGAATCCTCTGTAAATTCAGTGAAATGTACAGCCAGTTACACACCTGTTATTTCAGCGATCATTCCTCAGATGCTTATTTAACTTATGTATATTATGTAAAGAGATTTGGGACTTGACTCTTTCTGACCTCTACTGTTGCCACAACTAGAAACGTCATCATTGTAAACAGTGGCACTGCGGGCAGAAATCTTATCACCTTGGTGATATCAAGTGTCATCACAGCAGACTGAAACCTTTTTTAAGATTTAAAACAATGTGACAACAAGTGGTAATATTGTCGCATCTATTATTACCAAAGGTGACAACATCAGTGTTGTCACATTCTGTGTTTGCCAGTGATTTATACGAAGATATTCATTCTGATTGTGTGTGTGTTTTGTGTTTAGGGAGGGAGGTGAAGATGGAGACAGTCAAGGAGACGGCAGCAGCCAGCCAGATACCATCTCCATCGCCTCCAGGACGTCCCAGAACACTGTAGACAGCGACAAGGTAGGAATCACACACACACACACACACACACACACACACACACACACACACACAGAGCTGCTGTTGACTTTTTATGTGTCGAAGAATGGAAAAGGAGTTGAAGGCAACTGATTAAGACCCGTGATGAGCTGATGACTCACAGCTGTCTCAGCGCTACAGGGTCTCCCATGCAGCTACAATGGACAGAAGCAGGGGCTGTGCATGTGCCAGTGGCAGAAAGACTGCGTTTGTGCACATTTGGGTCCACGTGTGTTTTCGTAAACTACGGAGAAACCCAACTGTGTGAGATACATGCAGCACCAAAATTGTGTGTTTGTGAGTGTGTTATGCTTTTCTTTACATGTAGGTTAAAGTTATGTGTGTGTTGAGTGTGGAGGCATGTGTGTAGTTGATGTGTGTGTATGAGAAGTATCCAGCAATGTCACCATATGAACAGAAAAGCAATCAGCGATGAAAAACCTCTTCAGGTTGTGTACAGGCATCTGTGCTGATGCCTCCTACCAACCAGTCTCTCACATCCAAGTAAGTAAACTTTTATTTTGACACAGAATTCAAGTACACACATAATAATAGGGAACATAGAAGTCCTGTCCTCTTTTGTTTTTTGTAATAAGAGGTCAGATTTGTTTTAAATTTAATCTAAATGCCTTGTGTCCACTCCCCAGTTCACTTGTGTCATTTTCAGAGTGCTGGTCCATTTCTGAAACTTAAGGAGCGGGGTTTCCCAACCTTTGTCTGTCTCTGGCACTCTGAAATTAACTTTTTAAAATGGGAACATCTACCAGCCACTGGCAGATTGAATGTTCACCAGCCACTCAATACTGAATCTTTATTTGAAATCTACCAGCCACTTTCATATTTTGCCAGCATTTGGCTGGTGCTAAGTTCCCACCCTGCTGGCACTGCTTTAGTACTTGCTGCTTTCTAAATACAGTACATGTTTTTGGAAGAAGGCAAAGGAGCAACAAGCAAACCAATTATAACATTTTATTGTAACATTTCATTGAATTGGGTAATTGGATGTATGCTGAATTACAGAGGGACCTCAAGTGCTTTGTTGAAAAGTCCAGTCGAGTTTTGTAGTGCAGGTTAATTTGCAAATAAGCAGCAAAACATTCAATTTACAGATTTTGAATGGAGTTTGGTGTAGCAGTTGTTTTGGTTGTTCTCATTCCACAATTGTATTAGTTGTTTTGATTTGAACTGGGTGTTCTTAAATGTCACAGTACCTCCCTTTTCACTGCTATGCACACACGCACACATGCACACACATCCACCCACACACAACCTAACACAGATGTCTGTCATGGCCTCCCAATGTAGTGTTACACAGTGTGGCCTTTTCACCATGCAACCCCACGCCTACACACTACCCTGCCTCTAAATGTCAGCACCATGCACATAGGCATGCGCGCACACACACACACACACACACACACACACACACAGAGACAGAGACAGAGACAAGTAGAGCAGTGCAGCTTTTGTGTGTGTTGTAGTATCTTAAATTGTATGCTCCTATTCTGTTTTTTATTCTAGCATTGTCTCTGTCAATACCACATTTCTTTCTCATTTTCTGTCTATTCGTCTGTATTGGTATATAAAATATGAACAGTGCATGAATACGTAAACAAAGTTAACACCATGCACACACAGATCTACTGTAGTGTAACTGCATATGTGTATGTGAATTTATATTGCATGTCTGTATTCCTCTCCCTGCCTCTCCCTGTCCAATGAAAACATCACAATGAATTTTTCCAGCCTTTTTTCAGTGTGGGTGTGTTGTTGCTCTGGTCCAGTTTATTGTTTCTAGGATTTAGAAAACTCTAGCTAGCTATTTTTGGATCCTCCTCTTCTGTTTTCCTGAAAACATCAAAGAGAAAAAAAACACAGTTCCTGCATTTTGTTTTGAGACGTTTCATATTTCAAATGCTGACACAGCAGAGCACGGCTTTAACCGCGAACTGGACTGTGTATGCAGTTTTTTACTGTAACATTTTCATTTTTTACTGTTTTTAACTAGGCTTTAAATATAGTTTGAGAGCTCTTTTGTAATGTGAGAACAAAATAAGAGTTTGGCAACATACAGGACAGTTTAAGAGGCGATGTGAAGGGATTCCGTTGGGAAACAATGACATCCCCTTCGTGCAGAGTGCTAATTTACTTTGCCTAAATCTATTTATCTTTTGTTTAAGTACAAATTTGTAGTGGATAGCTGTGATGGCGTTGGAGACTCGTCTGGCTTGAGAGACAACTGCTTTGTTTTTTTTCCCCAGGAGGATAGTGGAAGTGTGACAGCATTCCTGTGGCTCTGCCGGCCCTCCAGGGATTTATTATCAAAGTATACCAATTCCTTGTGTATTTTACAGACAAGTCAAGATATGGTGTTTATTATTTTTCACTGATCTGAGCAGGCATGTTTGGTCAACACCGACCCCACTCTTAAGACCTTTTCAGACCAAACGTAATAATTGGTGCGAATAAATCACACGTCAATTTAAAAATTCGAGCCCATCTATCTCTATGAGCCTATCATCACCGAGTCCGAAACTTTCATATTTCGCTGTGCGGTTTTGTTTTTTGCAGCTGTTTAGATTTCAGCGAATTTCGGATGCCGATTTTAAAAACGAGCCATCCAATAAAATCATGACTTTTGCTCACGCGATCAAAGAGTACACAGGCAGTAGGAAAGCCAAAAAAGCAGTGAAAGCATATGAGCTCACTGGCTTTTCCTTGAGATCTCCACCAAGCCCCGGAGGTATTACAAGCTGTCTGTTATAAAATGACCTTGTATTAAATGCCGTGAATCACATAATAAACACATACATATGATCAACACATTTAAAGTCATGAATGAATGAATGAAGCTCAGCATTTACACTTGTTACAATAACATCGGTGCCACCCTTAGGAAATGTGGTTGTATACATTGTATCTTTTCTACACAGTCTATTGGACACTTGGAATAACAAGCCTGTCTCCAGTGTGTAGAGTTGAGTGTGGGTTTATTATAATGAAAACATTTTTTTTTTACATACCACTACAATTCATAACGTTTTGAGCTAAAAGATACATTAGAAACTCGTCGTCACTATTTATTTTTAGTAACTGAATTACCTTTTCTTGATGCACACATCCACAATTCCTTTTGCAACCCCTCTCTTCTTTCTCATTCTCTCAATGTTCACACACACATCTCTATCTGTCTTGCTTTTTCTGTCAATCTCTCTCTCTCCCTCCCCCTCTCTCCCATATACTATAATAAAAGCCCAGCATTGGCATAGTCAGATGTTCCACTGGCTAGCTGGATCTAGAGGATGTATATATATGTGTGTGTGTGTGTGTGTGTAGAAAGGGTGGGAAGCTACTGTTGCTGGTGGTTTTTGGAGAAGTTTTTATATGACGACTGTCTCCTTTTTCCCCTCCTATTTTTCTCATTTTTTTTCTGTTTGCCTCTTGCCTTCTCCGTCTCCTTCGGCTGTTCTTCCTCTACATCTTGCTCCACCACTTTAGCTCTGTACTCCAGTACATTAGATTTGAAATGACACAAGGAGATTAATGTGCTGAACAGTGATCGGGATGTTTACATCCATATTGTTTACATTAATTGTAGCAATTAAAGCCTTTGATATACACAGTCCTCCAATTTTTTTGACAATGCAGGAGGACAATGTTCACTCAACATTGATGTAAAGACCCTCAAATTAAATCTGAAAGTCAGAACTTTAACATCATAGTCATGATTTTAATTCAAAGCCAATATTCTGGTTTACAGAGCTAAAACACCAAACACTGATACGTTCTAACCAGAAAAACAACAGTGCTGACAGTTTGTTCTTAAAACAACCTGTTTTTACATTTTCCTGTCAATTGACCTCTTGAGATCATGTGTGTAGTGACTGTCCTCTCTAATCAGCAGATGTGGAGGTAGCAAAAGGTCAAGGTGAATGGTTGGGCAAACATAGTTTGTGACCTTTTTCCTACCAAAAGTCCATGTTTTCTTTTATCCATGAAGGTAACCTTTCCCTAACCTCAGCCAAGTTGTTTTAGTTGCCTTAACTGAGCCAGACTTGGCAGATTAGAAAACATTTCGGAAACATAGAGTATATGGTAGTTTTTAGTCATTTAAGTATGAAGACTTGTTGTGCTGCTGTCTAAAAAAAGGACTGCTGTATGCAAGTATACATGCTGTGATTCAGGATATGTCAGCTCTGTGACGTTGTGTGGAATGTGTCTTTTCTGTGACGTTTTTTTAAATGTATTTTTTTATGGCGTAATGAGTCAGCTGTGGTTCAGCCTGTGGCCTTTGTTTTTTAAAGCATCGTTCCAGCAGTTGACAACTTGGCAGCCTTCATGGCTCTACCGCAGCCCTGTAGGTCGGAGGACAAACACTTTTCTTAGCCTCCGCCTTCAGTTGAAATAAAAATGTATTTTTTCTGTGAGCCAAGACCACAAAAACTTACTAGCACTCCACTCCTGTAGGACTGAATATGCATGGCTGGTTGGAAAGGGGCTCACCAACAGCTGAACCCCTTTTTATCTCTGTGCCTAAATGAATTAAAGCAATTTATGAAGCCAGACTTGAGACTGTCAGGCTTCGTCACCCAGAGGAAGGTTTTTTTGTTTAGAAGTTAAAGGGCCAGTTGACACAAATGATTTTTAAAACAACAACATTTTCTTACTTACCTCTTGTGGTATTTACAGTATCATGCAGATAATAAATGTTGGTCTGTTGGTCGGTCAGTCCACCGCTTTAGTCCAGGCTGAAATATCGCAACAGCATTTGGATGGACTGCCATGAAATTTGGTACACACAGGATGAATCCTTTGCTGTCTATAGGGTTCAAATCAAACAAAACTATCTGCGCGGCAAGGAACAATAGGTGTGCATGAGAATTATTATTTTTTTTGTAATTTGGATGAACTGACCCTTTAAAACAATTAGTAACAGCCAGACGACCATTTAGAATTATAGCAAATCATTTCCCTGTGGTTAACAAGTTTTTTAATAGTCAAGGAGAGCTTCATTTCCATTAGACTGTGCATATTCTAAACGTAGTTCTGCAGTTGTATACAGGCCACATCAACAGGGAATCTCCCTGACCGATCTCTTTAGCTGAAGTCCCTGATTGCTTTTGTCCTATTATACACAATATATCAATTACTATAACTACTTAGGAAGTGATATTTGACATCTTGACTTCTGATGAGTAACTAGTATAATGTATTGTAGTGCTTTTTAAAGGTTTCTTAGAGCATTGTGTCATTTTGAGATGAAGATGTACTAGACTTTCTTGTTGGTGTTCCGGCATACAGCTACAACACTATTACAACACTGGCTAGCAATTTTACATGTGTTCTCATGAATCAAATGCATTCAGTGTCGGGTTCAGACTGTAGCAGTACAGTAGCCATCTGCTGGTCATATGACTTTTATGACACACACACACACACACACACACACACACACACACACACAAGGAGTCCGGGTAGTTGAAAGTGTTTTAGTGCCCCAGTAGCTTCCAGGGAGTTGGAGAAATATGAACACTCTGACCCACACACACACACGCACCAAGCAGAGTGTCGTTCCCATCACACACAAAGCTATAGCTGTTTGTTCAGAGAGAGAGAGAGAGGGAGAGACAGTGTGAGGGCGTGTTTGTGTGTGTGGCAAAGACACAAACGAGGGAGTTGTCAAAGACAGAGTGCGACAGAGAGAGAGGGACACAGAAGAAGGGATATCGACATGCCAAAGTGGATGAGCTTTAAACTGTTCAAAGAGAGCAGCAGAGTGAGTACAAACTGCTGGACTACACACTGTAAACTTGCTGCTTACCCACTCTACTTGAGTTAAACATGACAGTGCTTCTTCCAGACACACAGCTAAAATTATACTAATTAGCACTTTATATTAAACACTGTTTTCATTCACTACTGTCTGTAATGACAAATATGCTGCTTTACTATTAGACTGTGTGTCTGGAAGAAGCGCTGTCATGTTTAACTCAAGTACTTTGCTGAATTTTGCTGTCATAGAACTAAAATTGCTGAATATACTGGAATAAAAGGTAAATGACAAAATGTGTTTAATATACGCCAAAGTGTTAAAGTAAAACATTTTTCACAAGCTCAAACGTTTCTGCCTGTGGTTTTGTGTTTGTCATGCTACTGTGATTTTTCCACCAGCATCATTTTTAGATGCTGGTAGCAACATTATATCTGTCATGATTTGAGTTGCTTGAGTGTCAAATGAAAAAGCTACTTGATGACACTAAACAAGGTTCTTGGATTTAGAAACTTCTACCTTTTTGTATACTACCATAGACAAATTCTATACTACTTATTTGTGTATTATGTGGAACTAATCCTGTTGTACTTTATGTTGAAATACAGTATTTGAGGACAGACCCACATCACTCCTTCCAAACTGGTTTTAATTCGCTCTGCACACAATCCTCTTTGACTTGATTTTCCATATGATTGGAACTGCTGAGAGAAAAGACAGCTCTTCCTCTCGTGCTTTGATGTTGACCTATAGTTTGTAAACTGCAGCCTTCATGTGAAGATACTGCTGCTTGAATGAAGAGTGTAAGAAGAGCAAGTCTCTGTGCAGCCCTCCTCCTGCAGCTGTTAAGAGTTTCAGTGGGTTGAGTTGCTTCTTCATTTGAGAAAGTGTTTTGAGGTTTAGACGTTGGTTACTGTTGAGGCTTGGTCACTGATTCAGATGCTTATCCAGATCATGCATGCAGATCATGTTGACTTTCACTTAGTGTGTTGCTATGCTGGACTGCAGAAGAAGGCAGAGTGTGTGTGTGTGTGTGTGTGTGTGTGTGAGAGAGAGGGAAGTTAATGGTTAAACAGGGAGTGTATGTGCCAGACAGAAAGACAGACAGGAAGCCAGCCATTAGCTGCCACAGAGAGACAGGATAAATGAAATGTGAACGTCCAGACGGGTGAATCTAACTGAGTTTGATTCAGATTACAGAGCAGACACACTGGATAAACAGTGTAAACACACTCATGGACTCACTGTGTTATTTAACTTTTGCGAATGCAATCCAAATGCTCTGAAAGGAAAGAAATTACTATTTTAATGTCTCCACTCGATTGCCACTGCATTTTTCTCCTGGATTTGGAATCTCATGCTGTCATTTTGCAGCCAGAGTTGAACCTCACAAAAAGTCTAATTTAGATACTGCTCTCACTATCAGTGTTAAGTGCAGCCTTGATAGTAAAAAAAGCACACACTTTAGTATTTTGGAAGTCTGTAAATTGCCTGATATTTCTGAATTGCGCTGATGCCTTTGTTTGTTTGACGTGCACATTATCGTTTTGAGAATTCACCATATGAAAAATCTAACTGTTGGCAGGTTAACTGCCATTTGCAAAACAGAGCTGATGTTACAGTATGCTGAGTTTAGAATTTCTGCCAAAGTGCATGCACCTCAATGGAGTGTGTGAGTCGAGGGGTGTTTTTGTCATTGTTCTTGCCCATGAAATCAGTTATTTATAAGCAGGGTGTGCTGCAACAAGATATTTTTGGCTTCCAGAGGGCAGAAAACATCAAAATAGTAAATAATGGCTTATAGTTTTTATTAAGCCTAACATGTTGCCTATTTACATATCTACCAGACATAAAGCAACATTATCATCTCATGATCCCATACCATCCCATATATGTTAAAAGAAGTAGGTTGTGCCACAGGAGTCGTTTAAGAAGTTCGTACAGATGTTTCTGATATGTTTGCCCTGACTCTTGGTTGCCATTGGAGTGCATTGTAACAGCAGAGCAGTGCACCTACATAGCGTGCCTGTAATTGAGTTGTTTACACTGAAAGGAGTCAGTGTTGCTGTTTTTGAATTAAATGCTTGGTCTGACGCTGTCTGTTGTGTTGTAGAGCAGCAGGCAGTCTAATTGGTCACAGTATTTTTCGGTGTTTGACTGTGGCTCAGACGTATTGCATTACAGCTGAACTCTGGTTTCTTTATTTTTTACTCTTCCTACTGTATTTTCAGTCAGTATGATGCTGGACAGGTTCGACTGGTTTCTGTGATGCTGTTCTGCTCCCATGTTAACAAACACCAAACACCTGTTTATAGTTCGTAGTGTTAAACTTATTATAACCCGCACTGCAGCATCAGAGCCTAACATGTGATCAGAATGTAACTCATCTTATCTCACATGAGCGTCTTCATGTTTATAGTCATGCTTGTGCATTACAGTGTTGCTGCCCATACACTGCGAGTGTCTGTACTGTCTCTGTAAACACATGGAAGGCAACGCAATACTGCGACTGCTCTGCTTGAACTGCTTTGTATTACCATGATGTGTGGTGTTGGTAGAGTTTGTTGATAGCGAAGACAGCATTGAGCAAGAGCTTCACTTCTACAATGACACATTCACTGTCACTTACTGTGGATCTACCAAATGGAAAAGCATCTAAATAGCTTTTCAGAGTTGAGATGTGTTATGAGGAGGTAATACCATGACACCTATACACACAGGAAGGAGTTTCTCTGAAATAGAGGTGTGTTTGGTGTTACTCACTATTCAGACTTGGCACATGAGGGATTTTTTCATGGGTTCCACTCTAGGAAGACACTGCATTCAGTCCAGCATCCAATGTCTGACTGTTGTTGTAACCGCATTTTTTTCCTCCTTGAAATTCATACATCTGCAGGCTATGTAACATACACTCACACACAAAAACACCTTTATGTATTGCAGAGATATCTCTTGTATTAGATAAACATCTTCTTCACTCTGTAGACCTGATAAGCACTTACTTTATTTTGATAAGCGCTCTATACATTTTTATTATTATATGGAAGTGTTCATAGTGCAGAACAAGATGTAGCCAGCCAGTCATGCCCGTATAATACTTTTCACACATCTGCTGAATGTGTCATTTCTTATAGATAAGCAGTATATTCATATTTTACAAGCAAATCATGTTTGATCTTTATAGTTCACATAGGCCTACATTGTTAAAATGAAAATGATAGTAACAAACGCTGTTCAACAGCTCAAAGGCTCTGTAATATCTATAGCTGTGGTTCAATTATTCAATTTTATTTATATAGCGCCAGTTCATAACAGAAGTTATCTCATTGCACTTTTCCTATAGAGCCGGTCTAGACCGTACTCTTTAATATTATTTACAGAGACCCAACAATTCCCACCAAGAGCAAGTACTTGGCGACAGTGGCAAGGAAAAACTTCCTTTTAAGAGGTAGAAACCTCGAGCAGAACCAGACTCGGGGTGGGCGGCCATCTGCCGCTGTGGTCATGAGAAAGTAAAGGTACAAGGTAACTTATTTAACGAGGCTGTACAACAAAATTAGTTTGTAGTCCCTTCATGCTACACACAACAAATAATTAAATGTATATTAGAGTAGGGTAACATAAAAAAATAAATAAAATAAGTTATTTTTATACATACACGTATTACACCAACGAAATAATACTGCAGTGCATTTTTTGAATTTGCGTCTGGAATGTACCAACAGCAGAGATAGTGATGATTATATGGTTTTCACTTTCACATAAAACGTTCGACATTTGTGAGACATCCACTTTGCCTGCGTTTGAGCACCAAGCATCATCGTTGTAAACACAGAGTCCTCCTCCTTTCATCTTGTCCTTCAGTCTTGCGCTCTGTCAGCTCGGAACATGTTCCGCCCGTCGAGTGCTTGATCCGGGATGTTGATGGAGCAGGTCTCTGTAAAGATGTGGGCACAACAGTATCTGATTACCGTTGCTTGGTTAGACTGAGTCCCATTTCGACCAGACCAGACATTAGCCAGGAGCAGCCTCAAGTCCAAGCTGGGCCAGCATGGCTCCTATCCCGGCTGTCTTTCCTCTCCTCCTGGGGCGAGTTTAGGGAAAGAGCTTGGTCTTAATTGAATATTGAAAAAGTCAGTGTTGAAGTCGGGCACTGCGGTATAAGAATGGGGCACTCACTTCTTGCACTGAAACAAAATGTTGCCAGTGAATTTGAGTATTGCAAATTAG
Organism: Siniperca chuatsi; assembly: GCF_020085105.1. Classification (NCBI taxonomy): domain Eukaryota; kingdom Metazoa; phylum Chordata; class Actinopteri; order Centrarchiformes; family Sinipercidae; genus Siniperca; species Siniperca chuatsi. The sequence continues at coordinate 25,030,403 of NC_058053.1, forward strand.
TTGCATATGAGAGTAATTCCCTGGAGACAGGGTTGGTGGTCCCTGACTATCAAAAATATTTCCACATAAGCATACTCTCACTCCTTGGCAGCTACTAGAGCACTAAAACATTTTCAGAAGCTTGTGTGTGTGAGAGAGAGAGAGACACAGAAGTCATGACTGTAAAACTGCAGATTTTTTAAATTAATGGTAATGCCTATAGCCTACTTTGCAGATTAGTATTTATTTTCATCTTTCTTTATTTTCTTTGTTTTTTCATGTCTTTTCTTATAATTTTTCTTTTTGTATTTTGTAGTATTTTGCATGTAGTTTTCATCTGCTTTATCAAACCATTTTTCTATCACCTGTGCTTGTTTTAAAGGGACGGTGCCTTTTGAAAACTTGTTCCTAGAAAGAACAACACAAGAAAAGAATGGCTGCTTCAAAACCCTTCAGTAAAAGTACCAATACATATTCCATTACAAGTAAAAGTCCTGCATTCAAAAGTATGCTTACAGGACGTAGCATCAGCAAAATGTACTTAAAGTATCACAAGTTAAAGTACTTGTTCCCTTTGACTGATAAACTATCGTATATTACATTATTAAATTATTGATATTAATGCATCAATGCATAAACAGCATTTACCTGTTGTAGCTGGTCCAGGTGCCGCTAGTTACAACTACTTTATAAGTACAAACGCAATTTGAAAAGTAACTACAGCTGTCAGAGTGGAGTACAAAGTACAATAATTTGCCTCTGAAATGTAGTGAAGTAGAAGTATAAAGTAGCAGAAAATGGAAATAATCAATTAAGTACCTCAAAATTGTACTCAAGTACAGTACTTGAGTGAATGTACTTAGTTATTACTATACTGGTGATAATTCAATTCAGCCATCTACAGTGTCTTTTACTTGTGTATTAGGAGATGTGTACATGGTGCATTGGATAATAACTTATTCAATGAATGAAATGGAAGTTTCCTGATCACAAGAGGGTCCATTTGTTCTGCTGTTGAAGGAGGCGAAGCGTGTTTGTTCTGCTTAACACGGTCTTCCCCTGCACTAACATATGACCATCACAAGCTGGTGTGTGCATGCGTGTGTGTTTTCGGTGCACAGAAATGGGTCATATGACAGATAGCAGTAGAGCACAAGATGCCCTCGAACACACACAAACAAGATCGTCAGATTGGAGTGCTACTGACTGAACAGTAACTGTTCGTCTATTGGTAGGTTCTGTCACACTGCTGGCTGAAAACTTTGTATTTCTTCATTCTCACCTTTTCATCAAGTTTGAATAAAAGTCTTGTTTTTATATGTTGATGATAACGCATTAATCATTCTAGTTGGGAAAATGTTTAATACAACAAATAGCTGGCTTAAAATTATAAAATTATATTACACCCACAGAGGGATATGTCCTACAACTGAAGTTTATTATATTTTATTTAACAAATGTAAATTACTAATGGCTAATTTCCAACTGCTGACCCTGGATATCAAAACCTTTTTTCATTTTGTATTGAGGCATATATTTACAACATTAAAAGACACATAAAAATACCCTACACCCTACAAATTGTATTAAAATGCCTATGGAGAGTATAATAAACAGGATAAATAGCATAGAAAACGTATACCAAACAAAACAAAACCACTGAATAGCCTACTGAACTGAGGTAAGAACATAAACTACCGTAAATGGGTTTGTAGATATGGACTAAGTACTGTAGCTGAACGGTTTATTCATGGTAGTAATTAGCTTGGTAATGTTAAAATACCTGATGTGGCTAACCAGCTTCCACTTCCTCTCAGCTTGTTGTTCTGCTGAAGCCTTATACCTCCAGTCTTAGTGATATGTGTGATTGATTCAATTGATTTGAACATATTTCCACTTATTTTGCCTGATTAGACCTTTTCTCAGGTCTTTCTGTAACGACAGGCGTGGACAGCCATGACGATCGCAAGGTAAACAGTGGGAATACGGCGTTCACGATACAAAGTAATCTGTCAGGAATGTGCGCTTGCATGTATTTGATTGGCCAACACAGCACCTTGCCGGATGATGTTGCTTTGCAGCAAAAGTTAAGACAGGTTCAACATTTTTTCCAGGTGACCCTGCGTTATCACCCCTGTTGAACCAACGGACTGGCTCCATTCAAATGATTGAGAAGGCTGTATTTTTTCACCCAGGGCTCAAGTCGATCTGAAGGCAGCCTTAGGGGCCGGACACTTTACACCTTTGTCATTGGGCGCACTCCAAAATCTTTTTTGCACTGTGGTTTACACACAGAACATTTCTATTCGGCACACAAAACAGCACATGCTGCCCACATCAACGGCTTGTGCAACAAGTAAACAAAATGCCACATGTACAAACAGCATTGTAAACAAAACGGAACGATAAAAATATATTTCACATGGCTTGAAGATTACCACAGCATCTTGAATACCTGCTGCTGTTTGATATCAGCTGCTAGATTCAATGTCAGACCTGCCGCCTCATAGGCATCCTGCACTCCATTTGAGGTTTCTACATCCATGCCAATACCTAACAAGTGGCATGCCGGCGCAATCAAATGGAGCTAATTAAATTTGATGATGTCATAATTTCTAGTGTAGCTCTACCTTCAACCTGAGCAGAGGGCTAATCAGCCAGAATAAGTGAAAACACCTGCATGGGGCTGCTGAGCCTTTTGACGCTGTTGTGTTCGTGGCCATCTGTCAGGTATAAACTCACCTGCACCTTTTATAGAAACAGGGGTCCTTGTTGCTAGGAGATCTTTAGTCTGGCAAAGAGTGCCTTCTTACATACACACAATAACACTCACTCTCTCTCTCTCACACACACACACACACACTACCTGACATTTTCCAAGACAATGAGAGTAAAGCAGACGAGGCAGATAGAGGAAGAGATGGAAGTTGGAGGAGAAGGAAGTGGCTTCATTTACATCCTGGAGCCACTTTTGTGCCATTATACATAGATTTATCTTTTACTTTTAGCGTTCATTCACTGCTACTATACTACAGCAACTAGTAAAACTGACTTAATCTTTTTGATGTAATTTATTTATATTGCGGTTGGTGATATGCTATGTTCACATTCACATCTGCTAATACATTGTTTTTGTTATAATCTGCATTTGCTGTTCACAGCAGGTTCAGCTTTTGAGATAAAAAAACAAAATACCAACTCAGTTTGATTGTGTTGCTGGTGTGACTGCTGCCTGTAGGTGAGCGAGGGGTCAGAAAGGTCCAAGTAATACAATATTAGCAATAACAAAATAACATGGGACAGAGCCAGGTGATGTGCTGATATGTCTGGCTTTACTAGTTGATACACTCCACAATCAGGAACACACAGCCCTCCAGTCATGAGCTGACAGTGTGTTTCTACAGTACACAGGTCCAGGTCAGGAAGCTGTATCAGTGTGCTTGTTTGTTTTTGAGTTTTTTCTTTTTCTAAACACACATTTCCTTTGCAACTTTTCATTTCGATCAGCTGAATTTGTTTTGTTAGCTTCCATCTTGTGTTCAGTGTGCTGCTGTTTTTGTTTTACTGTGTATATATTAATGTATTGTGACTTTAGCTCATATGGTGTTAGAGAGTAAAGGTCAACACACCTCAGCAGTATGACGTCAACTATATCACTATCAAGTGTGCGTGTATTAAGCCATTACAACAGTCCAGTCTACAGCATGTCCCATGAACACTTTATGACAAACTGTGGATAATGTATTCAGCTTGTGTCCCAATCACTTTCTGTCAATCATTTACTCTGAAAATTGTCCAGCTGATAATATTTACAACTGCTGCCCGATGATGATGGTCATTAGTACGTGATTTAACTCTCAGCTCAGAGTGATGAAAACTTCTGACTGAGTTCGAGACAGTCAGTCTCAGTCCAAATCCTTTTTTATTCCGAATTTCTGTCAGTGCAAAGTCTGATCCCATATTTACATTTTCCCCATACAGCTTTATAGTCCACACTTAGTCAAGCTGGCCCACATTAAAGTGAAATTGTAAAGCCAATTTATATATATTTAGATGTTTGACAGCTGAATTGTTATGAATTTGGACAGCTTCTCTTCATCTCCAGCCTGAACAAAACACTTTAAAGCCTCAAAACTTATTTCAGGGGCTTCATTTAAACTTTTTTCAGTCACCTTTTTACTATGAGTAATGGTGTCACGCTATTTTCTGCCAGTTTCTGCCAAGTTTGAACACTTTTGGTTGTTTCACATGAGAGATTTTTCTTTTTTTTTTCTCTGAGCTCTTCTCACAGCTGGAAAAAGGTGATGTCATGTATGTCCGTGCACCAATCAGGATTTAGCAACATTTGAATCAGAATCTGATGATACTTGGTGGGTTATTTGGTTACTATCAATCAAATCTGATCAAACCACTGCCACACAGCCCTGATGACGCGGGTGAGCAGAGTTTTTGAGTTTTTAACTTTGCTTGTTGCTTTTTTATTCGTGAATATTTAATGTTATAGAGAAATACTCAAGTTTTGAAGCCAAGTGTTCAGGGGCTTTAAAGGCATTGTACTGCTGTGCTTTTTTAACCCACAGTTGCTCCAGTGTGTCCAATCTAGCTTTATATGGACTGTATAATACCGATCAATGTAATCGCTGCCTTTTCAGCCGTGATACTGATTTCACAGATTCGTCGTAAAAAAAAAACAACATGCTTTTTTGCATCAGTTTCTGCCCCTCCAGGTCAGGAAATGGTTCAGATTTATATTGCATGGAAATGTTTCTCATGGCTTTTATTCATGTTCAGTTCAACTCTTTTTCTGTAAAGTTCCTCCAGCCTGCAGAGAATTTAAATCTACAAACACCAAACTGCAGCTGCTGGGGTTTCTCATTTTCAAATCTAGAAAGTAAAGTTTACTCAGTTAGCTGAGTGTTTTTTAAAGAGTTTTGTCACCTTTAGGCTCTACAAACCTGTTCAGCACTGACTGTGAAGTTCATAGGTACATGAACATAAAGTACAAGTTATGCAATTTCTGTTTCTGTATGGAAATATTCAGTGTTTATTGTGTAAACAAACAGTCCTGACTCAGGGCTTAAGTTTCTCTTCCTCTACCATCAGGTGGATTTACAGCAGCTTAAGAAGAAGTCTACCTGTTAGATGTGTGTCTAAATGTTAGAAATTGATAACTAACACACAAAACAGGACAGTTTTTTTTAAAGCACTTCATAAAAAAGTTTTCATTGTAATACTAGTAATGTTTTGAGATTTGAACTAATCAAATGTGTCATCTCTCTTTCTGTATGTAGCTCTCTGGTGGTTGTGAGTTGACAGTCGTCCTTCAGGACTTCACAGCAGGATGCAGTACGGAGATGTCTGTCAGCACTGGTGAGAGAAACCTCTCTGTCCTGTTCACACATTTTAGTCTGGATCTGCCTGTTGACTGTGTACATTCATAGTTTGGCTTCACTAGTTAAAGCTAAAGATTGTAGGTAGTTTGAGTTCAACTTAAACCTGCTAAATTTAAGTGAAGTTATTCAGTTTAGTTTGGGTTTCTATGTTTTAGTTAGGTATATTCCCTTTTGAGACTACAAAACATTTTTACCTGGAAAGTATCTGCTAAAACATGTCAAATGAAATTGTCTGAAGTTACCACACTGTAAAACAGCTGTCTGCTCTCCTCTCCAGGCCAGACGGTGGAGCTGTTGGAGCGGCCGAGCGAGCGGCCTGGTTGGTGTCTGGTGCGAACCACCGACCGCAGCCCACCACAGGAGGGACTGGTTCCCAGCTCCACACTCTGCGTGTCCCATTCGCGCTCCAGCGTGGAGATGGACTGCTTTTTCAGCTCGGGGAAAGGTAGGAAGAACAAACCGGAAGTCTGACTTAAGTCTGTACACTGACCTGCCGCTCTGTCTGAGTCTGAGCTTATGACTTGGTTTGTAATAATAATGATGACCTCTTCATTGCTCTCGTAAAAGCAGAGTTTTAAAAGTTCTCTGCAAGACGCCATAAAAATTTGAAAAGTAAAATGAAATACAAAAAGGAAGGCATTATACTTAAATACTTAATATGATTCCATTCATGTATTTTTTTCTCTTTCTATCCCGGCTCAGGATCAGCATGTGCATTGTAGATACATGTAGTTAAGCTAATGAGTGTCGTCGCTTAAGAGAGGGCCAGCCACGACATCTTTTTGTCGATGCCACTTTATTGGCTCCGCTTTGCTCCCACAGCAGAAACAGAGTAAACTCTGTTGTGATTGAAGATGTTGTGAATGATATGCACACTTCTTGTTTACCAAGAAACTCCCTTGAAATCAACACAATTTCACACAACGCACAGTTAGAGTTAAATAAAAGTTAGAAAGAATTAAATGAAAGTGGAGGCTTTCCAGTTCAAGTGTTAGAAAGTGACCTGATTGGATGGATTTTATAGTTAGGGAAGCTCATCTGGACCAAGTCCAGCTGTGATGTGTTTCCTCGAGTTTAGCTGACACTTCAGCCACTCAAATTAAAATACTGCCTTCAATGTTTTTCATTTTCATCATGTTTTTCTCTTAAATTACACAGAAGCAGAGAACATTGATTTCCTTCAGTCAGGTCACTTCAAGTAATCGGATCTGCATTGACCTCTATTGGTGAGATGTGGACATTACAATATAGATGAAACCTGTCCTGATCTAGCTACCAAGTCCCCCTCAGACATACTAGACAGAGCTCCTAAAAGTAAATGTTGTTAAATGATCATCATATATTTATGCATTATTCATTGAAGACAAGATATTGAATAAATCTAACAGATGGATTTAATGGATGGTGTCTGTCTGCAGTAACACACTTCTGAAGTCTGAGCATGTGGAGAGGATGTTTCCTCCATTGCACCATTGAGAAATTCTGGCAAAGTTTTAGAAACGTTACTGGAAAATTAAATGTTTGGCTTTGTTGTTTCTAGCACCTTGCAAAGCAAAAGAGACACCTCTAACTGAGGTTACCACTGCCCCCCCCAAGAGAATCACAGAGAGAGAGAGAGTCTCCTGTTGAATGTAGGCCTACTTATGCTTTTGTTAGGTAAAAGCTTGTAAGTGCACCTGTGCCGATGTCATTCGATACCACGTTGGTTTCAATAGGCTACGTCATTAACAACAAGCCTCACCCCCACACCTGGGGTCTCTCTCTCTCTCACACACACACACACACAGATTGGTGTGTTCCTGTTTTGTCCTACAGAGGGCGCTGTGTCTCTGTCATCCATTCATGTTTGTTATGTTGCAGATAGAAGCAACAGCGATAGCTATTCACTAAACACTCAAACGCACACACGTGTCATTCCCTCCCATCTTATTTGGATCTTCTAAATACCAAACTTTGAACACACCAACCATAAACTTCCTCCCACCTACACAACATGCACGCACCCATGCAGTTTGCGTTCCTAATATAACTCACCTTCCTGCAAACCCGTTTACAGTTTTTGTCTTGCTAAGGGTTATATATCAGGGAGGATATTCCTGTTCGTGGAAGATTCTTCTTCAGTAGTCACACACACACAGTCTGAGATCAGCTGATTTGCCTACCGCAGCAACAGTGTGTTTTCTATTTCTTGCTGATGAAAAGGATGTTTTGTGTTTCTGTAGAGAAATGCAAATCAGACAACCGCAGCCGCTACACATGGAAATAAACATACACACACGTTTTATATATTTCGAAATTTAGGAAATAGACCCTGATGTTTGACTGCAGTGTTGGTGGGTTCATTGTCATGCTGTGTGACCTATTCAACTTATTAATAAAGTTTGGTTTAACAGGCCTGTGACAAGGAAGGGATAATGAAACCTTTGACTCTTCAGTAAACAGTAACCCATTACTTACTTACTTTAGAGTTACCCACCAAAAGGGCTAGTCCAATCCTTTGGTGGCCCAAAGCAGAACTCCACAAGCTTCAGTTCAGCTTGGATTCTGTTGACATCACATATTGTTGTGGAACTATGAACACAATATCATGCGTCACTTAACGCCATGACTTTACATGTTGTCTGCCTTGTTATTTTAATGCTGGCTTTACTTTACTTTAGCTATGATTTTTTTTTTAAATGAGGATGCAGGACTTGCAGGCTAGTGTCATGGCTTTTTCATAGTTAGTTATAAGATGTATCTGTGACATATAAATCAAATGTGGACTGTTTGTTCTGAAGCAGACGTTAGCCATGACCAAAACCTTAACTTAAAGCTAGGGTAGGTAATGTCGGAGAAACTAGCAAGAGACAGCTAGATTTTGAAAGTATCCAAGCGAAAAAAATCCAACCCCTTCCCTTCAGGCCTCCCTCCAAAGCCACTCCCCCAAAATACATTCTTATGGGCAATGAGTGCACGGGCAGAGTGAGCGCAGGTAGGTAGGTAGACGGGCAGGTAGGCTGATTGCTGTCGGGATGTAAAGAAAATTTCAACAAATATAACAAAAAATACTCCTGAAATACATTACCTACCCTAGCTTTAACTTTAGGTTACCTTAACTACAACAACTTACTGTAACCTTAACTGATCTGTTGTCACAATATAGTTGTAGTTCTGTTACGAATGAGTAATATAACCTATATCATGTGACCCATTTGAGAGAATAGGAATAGCAGGAGCAGAGACAATCGAAAGACTTCAGATGCAGAAAGACAAAATCACTAAAAGTTTCAGGTGATATCAGAGAAATCAAACAGTGAGAATACATTATAAACACTGTACTGTACTTCCATCTTCATAGTTATGTTAACCAAGTCAGTATTGCTGTGCACCGTACATTTAGCTGCTCTTCAGTAGCACAACATGCAGAGCTGTATCACATTGATCAAATATTGGAACACTAAGACCCATTTCATAATGTCTTTCAAATAGACAAGTAACACTTTGCTAAACATAAAGACCTAACCATCAATTGTCAGCCTTACTAGTTCACTTGATTCCAGTGCAGACGTGCCCAGTAACATGTGAATGCCTCACTTTTGTTGTGGCTTGAAACCCTAATTGTTTGATGGTGTAAATGCAGAATTAGTCTGACCCTGTGTCTGCTTACTCAACAGTGAAGTGACTGGAGGTGATGGGTATTTAATTAACTGTCATCTTTTTGTTAATGAATGAGTCAAACTGTTAATTAACCCTAAAGAGCCTCTGCTAATTGAGTGAGCTGGATATAAAATTCTGCAGAGTTCTTTCAAGCTTCAGCCTCTCGCCTCTGTCTGCCCTGTCTCCTGTGTGTGTGTGTGTGTGTGTGTGTGTGTCTTGGGTCTTGTGACTGCTCTGTAAAGTGGGTCTCCTTGTCCTCCCTGAAAGACTGTGAAGACACTGATGCTCTAAAGTTAACTGAAAATCTGTCACGATGGCGTTTGAAGTCACTAAAACAGATGGAACTAAGAGTTGTAACACTTTTATCAGGACTGTCATCGTTGTAATCATAATTTTATGTGACTAAGAGTCATACTGTACTGTAAGTTGTCCTATAAAGACCCTGGGAATTATCACCGGACGCTGTGACGTTGTAACTAACTGCTGCAGTAGTGTATAGTAATAGTAGTATATTATTGCTTGTATTTCTTGCTGTAGAACATCAGTAGAGGTACACTGTATTAAAATGGGACACTGCAGGGAAACAGAGTTGCTGGAAGCACTTTATCTAGGCTAAGTGCATGTGTGTTGTCTTACCTGCTTCTGCAGTGATCTAGGTACGCACGCACACACACACACACACACACACACACACAGGCGGAGCATTTACAGTACATTGCTCCTTCAAATGCTGAGCATTGGCCTGATTGAATAGTTAACATTTTTTTGTGGGTCGAACCAGTCAGGTCCAAATCCTAGCATGAGACAGGTTATAAACACGAGATAAAGACATAAACATTGCACTTCAATAAGACTGCAGTGGGCTAATGTGGTAACATGTCCATAGATAACATTTTTCAAGCAGAGATGAGCTTTTCCAAATCATTTTCTGGTGAGCTTCATGCTTTAAACATGCACAGTGAAGAGCTGTAATACTAGATGCTTATAAAGACTGTCCTGAATTTAATGATGTGACAATAACATAAAGGGTACAACATCACGAGGTTAAATACAGAGAGCGATATCAAATGTTTATCACCTCATATGCATTTTTAGTTTTTTAGTTTTTATTATAAACCTTAATAAACTACAACATAGAATGCCAATAGTGAACCATTTTAAAGTTGTAGAGGAGATGTTGGTCAGTTTACAAAAACAGTTTTCATTAATTTTCCCCCTCATGGTGCAGGGCAGAAGAGTAAAAAAAAAAAACATCTGAAAAAAAACCCATTATATGGATTGGTTAGACTAATGAGAAGCAAGTGTGAATGTCCATCACACTCACAATGGTTATCTATTAATGCATGGAGTGATGGCTTAGAGGTTAGAGAAGCAAGCTTATGACCAGAGGCTCAGCGGTTTGATCTCCAGGTCGGTAGGATAAATCTGGGTGGAGAAAATGCAGCTTCCAGGTGTGAGTATGTGCAACTGTGTGAGTGAGAACAAGGCTCTCTGTAGTGGAGTAGGTAGAGTTCTTCATCCATTATTGGAAGGGTTGGTGTTCAGATCTCAGCTCCTCCTGTCCACATGTAGAAGTGTCCTTGAGCAAGACACTGAACCCCAAATTGCTCCTGATTGCCAGGCCAGTACCTTGCATTGCAGCCCCGCCATGAGTGTGTGTGTGTGTGTGTGTGTGTGTTAATGGGTAAATGAGAGGCAAATAGTATAGCGCTCTGTTTGCTTAGGTAGTAAAGTGCTAAATAAGTGTAGCTCATTCACCATTTACCATTCCTGAAAAAGGCCACTTTGGGGCAGCAGAAACAAGCTGTGAAAACAACATTGACATGTTATCACCTTTTAAGTTGATTTTGGAAACTTGTTATCAATCACTTGCCTATTTACACATCCAGCAGACAAAGAGCAACATTAGCATTCATTTGGAGTTGGGTTCTGTCCACCAGGCGAAACTACTGTAAGTCCAATATTCACTTTCTTTTAGCTCTGTTTTGGTCTCCACCAAATCCTGAGAAAAATCTCTGGCTCTTTAGCTGCTAAATGTTCCACTGTGTTCACCCACTAGTAGCTAACTTTCCCCATCTGCCGTTTGATGCTGGGTAGGTACATTTATCAGAGCAAGTTATGGGCCAAAACAATTAGTTAGAAGTTATTATAAAGCTAAAGGGAACTGAAGAGTCAGGTGATAATTATCTGTGGGTTTGTCACTACAAGCGAGCCCTTTCACATTCAAGTAGTCATGTGATTCAATTCCATTCAATTTTATTTATATAACGCCACTTCATAACAGAAGTTATCTCATTGAACTTTTCATATAGAGCAGGTCTAGACCGTACTCTTCATAATGTTACAGAGACCCAACAATTCCCACCATGAGCAAGCACTTGGTGATGGAGGCAAGGAAAAACTTTTACGTAACACGGACCTATGTTGCCAAAAAGTCATTACTTCAACAGACAGATGAAGCCGGCAGTGTTACAAAGTAAATTTCTGAAAAGGGCTTAAGACACACATTCCCTCTGTCACTTTGACACACACAAAACCACACACAGTGTTGGAACCTGAGTCCCAGCTCTCCACAATGGGAAAGTAGCACTCCACAATAATTAACACTGACTTCTGTTCCAGAGAACTGAAGTGTGTGCAAAAGGGAGGGAGAGAAACTCAACAACTATGTCTGTGAAAGAAAGACGTGTGTGTGTGTGTGTGTGTGTGTGTAGGCTCCTTCTCCGGCTCCTCCTCCATCTCCTCCTCCTCCTACCTCATTTGCTCTGTCTCTCCGTCTCTCTATGGTGAATCTAAACAGTGTGGACTTGAAGCTCTTGGTGTACACACACTTTCCCAGTCAGTCTGGTTAACAAGTTGTTCGGCCAGTTAGTCATCGAATCAGACAGCTAGAGAGAGGTGTGTCTGTGAGTGTGTGTGTGTCAGAGAGAGAGAGAGAGGTGTGTGAGTGTAGGATGTGTGTGAGCGAGGATGAAGCGAGGCCGGCGTTGCTGTGGATGGATCCTCGCCCGCTGCTGCTGCTGCTGCTACAATGGCACAGGTGGGACGAGATTTAGAGACACTCAGACAGCATGTGTTTGTGTGTGTGAAAGCAGGTGTGTTATTGTTTTTGGCGTTAGTGTGTGTGTTTGTGTTGCATGCTTTACAAGTTAGGAAGTTTTATATTGTGAATGTGTGTGTGTGTGTGTGTGTGTGTGTGTGTGCTGAGGAATAAAGTAGATAACAATGCATTCTAATGGCTGCTACCAGCTCTCCACACAACTCAGCTGAGAGAGGGGTGTGTGTATTAACGTGTGTGTGTGTGTGTGTGTGAAAGAGAGAGAGAGAGACTGGAAGAAGGAGGGGTAGACAAACCAACAGACAGACAGAGAGAGAAATTCCTGTTCTTTACTTTATTGGTATGGTGCCACTAGAAACTAATTTGAATAGAAAATGAATTGTGAAACAGGAAGTTATGTGTCACACAGACGGACACAAAGAGAGAAAGAGGTAGACGGAGAGTGAGAGACACATGGCGAAGAGGACAGTTTCTTTATTTGAGAATCAGATGTTGGATTGAGCAATCTGTTTTCCTGCAATTCAGTCAGCTGCTGCACAGGGCGTGTGTGTGTGTGTGTGTGTGTGTGTGTGTGTTTTTATGTATATGTGAGTGTGTATGGTATGTAGCAGTTTATGAGAGTGCCTTTGGCCAGCAACAAAGGATTCACACTGACTGCACAGGAGTCATCATCATTTCCCAATCACTATCTGTCCCCACACAGAGACTGTGGCTTCTCCTGCAATTCATTCAGCGTGGTTTGGCTGGTTCATGACCATTTCTCTGCGTGAACTTGATTGGCACCAGGTTACATTCAGAAATCTGATGACATGACTTTAGACTGTAAGAGTGAGGAAACGGCATACTATCGAGTACAGTTCTTCAGTCAAACCGAGAAGAAGAGTCAAACCAGGTCCAGACTATCCATCGTGCCTCAGATTTTACAGACTTTTATGTTTTTGCTTTACCTAATTGAAAAAAGCTGTTGTTATTGTCAAGTCAGACATAAAGTCGAGTGCCGTATAGTAACAAAGAAGGATTTAAAGTTTGGTTTGTGCAAAACCTTGTTGATGTTTTAGGCTCAGGCCCCATTTCCTTTGGGTCTTTTAAGACTGGGACTGTAAAGTTCATTTGAGTAAACGTCTATGGTTTGTTTATTTTAATGGAGAGGTCCATAGTAGTTTAAGGTAAATAAGTAAGTGCTTTTCAGACTTTCTCGGCAGTAAAATCACAGCATTGTTTGTTTGTTTGTTATGCTTTCCTAATGAGCAAACTCTTGGAGGCAGGTGAATGACTTTCCTCTCCAGATTGGAATTTTTTTGTTGGAAAGAGTCTGACTTCAACACCAGAGACCGATCACAAAACATTCATGTAATTCATACAACTTATTGGGTTATTTAGGGTTGAGGACTTGTGTACGTTTAGAAAAATGGTACATACCTGAGTGACTCACTATGAACTGTATTGAAATTTGTGTGACAAGTAATCTAGCTATTACCACCGCTTGTAAAGCTAATACAATCCAATAAAATTCCTCAATAAGGCCATTAATATGTAAAATGTACATACTTTTTATTTACAGCCACAATCGTGTGGTTTATGTTACCTCTGCAGAGTCCGAACAAATGCTTAAGTGTATATCTTGGAATGGATTCTACTTTTACTGGGGTCACTTGCCCCAAATTTAAAATGACAGGTTTCATTATTGTTGTTTGCCTGAATTTTAGGGAAAAGTAAAAGAAGACAATGAACTTGGAAAGTAAGGTCATTGGTCAACAATTTGTGATTTAGTTTTTGGTGCAGATCTGAATCCATAAGGTTTTAAAAGATATCTTATTCTATTATAAAATTGATAATGCAGTTCAGTGAAGAGAACTCACATTACTACTCTTTCAGTTCAAGCCACCCCATTAACTGTACGTACTGTCAGCCAATCAATGCACTGAAGTAGGCAGAATTATTGAGGTAGTTTGAGTGTGTGTGTGTGTGTGTTTGTGTGTGCAAACGCTGGCATGTCTCCAGTTTACACATCACTGACAGTTGTGGAAGGCTAAGGACTCCAGTTCTCCATGCACTGTACCTTTTTAAGAGCACATGTAAGGTGTGCATGTGCAGGTTAGCATGCAGCTATGGTTAGCTAAAGGTTAACTCAGCTCTGTTTCTGGACAGACAGCGGACTTTGGCCCCTGAGCCACTGAGTTTCATGTTAGCGCTTGTACACATGTGATGGACAGTGGTATTTTCATATTCTCTGTACAACTCTGTATAACTGTACGAGTAACAGTGTCAGAGTTTGGGAAAGTAAAGCGTTTAATCTCTCAGGAAATGTGCCTGCTTCCAGTTCTAAATATCCGAGCATTTTCCTTAACCTAGCTTATCTTAACTATGTAAAACAGATTTTATGAAGGTCTCACAATTGTTTTAGCTCTGAAGCTCAGCTGGTTAGACTGGTTTCTGTGATGTGTCTATTACAACATGCATCTACATGTATTTGAACTGTACCAACAATTACAAATTATATATTTTGGTCCAGGACTCTTAAAACTCAGTGCTGCATTCAGTCTCTTTGATATGAGGAAGGGGGAAGCCATTTGTTGTTCTTGTTGAGATTGGATGTTTTACCCCTCTCTCTCTCACACACACACACACACACACACACACACACACACACACAGAGAGGCACTTTCTCATCTACTCACACAGTGGCCGAGCGATTAACTGGAGTGTAAAGTGATCTTATGTCCCGTCCATTATCCATTAAACCTGAAGATGAGCAGGAAACTACTATGACCCTGAGGCAAACGCGCACACACACAGACACACACACTCTCACTCACTCAGTCTCCCAGCAGAGATAATGGACAGAGACAGCATTAGCTAAGTCTTTGCTCCACTTCATCAGCTGTGATTCAGTGTGTTCAGTCTCATCCGACCTGCAGCTCAGTTTTAAATTAGAACCAATACTCTCATTTAATAGGATGTCTGGTCTCTCCGAGGGGTGGTAGTGTTAGCAGCAGTGGAGTAAGGGATTTAATTTCTTGTGAATTCGTTTTTGAATTTGACAGTTTTCTCTGTAGTGTAGACAGCTTCAAAAAAATCGAAAGAACCAAATTTTTATAAACAAAAGCATCAATACAAGTGTCGTGTACATAAAGGAACAGAGGTGCAGATGGAGTTGATGACCTGTAGTGCCAGCACAAATCCGGCTACTGCACTTCCACTTCTTCCTTTGATACAGTGAGCCAGCAAACTCAAGGTAAATAATTATCCTGATATACAGTATGTATTGTGGAAGTAAGGTTGGGAGCTTTTCTGCCTTTTCTTAGTTATTTAGCTACATTTGTAAAAGGTTTTTATTTGTGGTACTAGATTATCCACTAATTATCTTATCTGTAACGTCTTTCAGTTCCAGTTGAGAGGTGTTTCCAAGAGTATTTCCCGTAATGTCTCCAAGTTCCCATGAAGAGGAGTGTTTTCTAGCCTACAGTCACAAAGTATCTTTTCTTACCACAAGAAGCTTTCTCTTCAGTCTTCTTTACCATGCTGAGAGCAGCTTTTACTAAGCAATGGAGAGAACTCTGGAGTTAAGTGGAAGAACGGGATTTGTTGCTATGACATGTTTCATGAATGAGCTCAGTTACTATGTCCACACTGAGTGGTTGACAAAGAACCAATCTGTGTCGGAAGTAAATTGAACATAATTAAGCAAAACAACATTTTATAAGCTAACATGTAAAAATTGAACTGTGTGGATGTTTGGTGAGGAGCAACAGCCTCAGTCACGTTCTAACTGAGCGGAAATTATTCTGTCTTTGCTCATTTGCATTTTAGGAAAGGGTGCACCTCCACTGCTGGTAACTAATTCTACTTCTTCTACTGTTATTACAAGGAATACAGGCCTGATTCATTGGCTGTGACTCAGTGCAGGATTGAATCAAAAACCCTGATCGGAACACTCTTAACAAAAACAAATACAAAGATTGTAGTCTTCTGAAGTCAGAGATGAAACGTGTCTGTATGAGTACATGTGTGTTTTGCTACCATGTAACAGGCCCTTGTGTAACCTACTGATATTATTGTATAGTATCACAATGCTGCTGCTTTGAAGACTCAATTAAAGATCCCTTTTATCTGTATAGTTTATTTACATTGAACAGTGCTTGGAGGCAAAATGTTTCAGAAAATTGTAATTGTTAAATCTTCAACCAATACATTGTTTCATTTTTCTAATACGTAGGAAGTCAAGTCTCACATACATGTAGCTAGGTTTTACATATTTTACAAACAGTGATGTAAGGCACAAGAGAGAGAGAGAGGTATGAGAGGAATGTCCCAGATTACTGGATCCTCCTGTCATTGTCAAAAAAGCAGGATGAGGAGGAGCAGGCAGGTAACTACAATGTTAGTACATTTCACATACTGTATATACAAATACTTTCCTATCTTTGTAATGCGCTTTGTTCATGTTGCATGATTCTTCCACGGATTTTGCCATTCAAATGTCATCTAATCCATCTAGGGAATAGGGATAGCTACTGGTAGCTACCTGGACTATTTTGGTAACTTAGCTGGAATCCTGGTGTGTGTGTGTGTGTGTGTGTGTGTGTTAGGTGTGATCATAGTTTGACATTTGTCAATTTGTCATTGTGTTTCCTGTACATTACTGTGGTGTAAGCCAAGCCTACATTTGTGTGTGATCTCAGCTTCTGTTGAATGATTTATTTTAAATTGCGGCGAAGTAAATCTTCCAGGTACATCAGGCAGCCAGACTATTTTAGTAGGGGCATCTATTTTGCTTTTCTAACCAACCACTTGCCTAGCTGTTAGATACACAGTTTTTATTTTTCTAAATGTATTTATGTGTGCTTATTTTAAATGTAAAAAAGTCGGTGGAAATCCAATACAAGCATAAACAATACAATAATTTGGGGCACCTGCCCACATGTGCTTGGGCAGACA
This sequence comes from Siniperca chuatsi, assembly GCF_020085105.1. Classification (NCBI taxonomy): domain Eukaryota; kingdom Metazoa; phylum Chordata; class Actinopteri; order Centrarchiformes; family Sinipercidae; genus Siniperca; species Siniperca chuatsi. The sequence continues at coordinate 25,047,410 of NC_058053.1, forward strand.
CTGAACCCAAAATTCATTGTTTCATTGATTGTTTGAGGGACTTGAAAGGTGCACAATCAGCAGCCCATTTGATTTTTTACCTGTATTCCTCTTTTTTCGATAAGATAGAACATTATTTATCCAGAGGGAAATTGTTGAATTACCATCTGTCTTCTGGCTGTCCTCACTACAGTAAATGCGGTTGTCTTTCAAACCGTGGTGAACAGTGTCGTCTTGCATGTGTGGGGAAATAAATCAAAATAAACTGCTAAAAATGTGTTTCAAACTATTTCCTCTTTTTTTTTATTTGAGGGGAAAAACGGGAAACAAAAAAGCAAACAAAGCTAATTGTTTTTACATTTTGGGCTGAACAGTTATGTCCTGGTTGAGAACAGAATCCCATGTGTAGATGCAGACGCTGGACCAGCTGGAGGTTTGATTCCCTGCCTGGCTTAGTGGTTGGGCAGACACACACCAGCTATTTAAAAAAAGGTTTCTGCCAAACAAGACAAAACAGGAAGTCAGGTATTCAAAGTGGAGAGATTATCTGTGTGTGTGCGTGTGTGTCGAGCTTAGTGGGTCTTAATTCTCTCTTGTCAATACATCCTTTCATAGACAGTGTGTGTGTGTGTGTGTGTGTGTGTGTGTAGTATAATTACAGAATGAAACTGAATGTGAGTGAGAGAGAAATTGAGCAAGACAAAAACCCTGTTCTGTTGCATTCAGACCGCTGTTTTAGTATCTACAGACTGGATGTCAGATCTGTGTGTGTGTGTGTGTGATTAAAGATAGTGAGTGATGGGGATTTTAACAGTAGACAGTCTGTCTTTCTGTTGGCTGCAGAACAAAAGCTTCCTTGTCCGGTCTCACCTGACTTTGGCCTTCAGCGTGACACTGCTGTACTCTGTAGTACACACTATTCTTACCCAGAGTACCAACACTGCAATACTCACCCCCTAACTGTCACTTATTAAATGACCATAACATTTGCATTAAGTCCAACTTACAAAATGAAACATAGTGGAATGTGTGTTATCGGCCATTTAGAACAAATCGCGTGTATTTTACATTACATTCACTGATGAGCATTTTCTATAGCATGCCATAGAGGTTTCAGCAACTGAACCATCACAGCAACACCTTAGCCACTCCATCCGCTGAAGAAGACTACATGATGTGGTTGAAAGCTTCGGAAACACTGTACAGTATTTTTTTGTCATGCTGCTGTTTCCAAGGTCAAGAATGAACCGTATATGGTCCTTTGACAGCTATTCCTGGTTGTAGTGGTAACTGGTCAGCTCCCAGCAGCTGACAGCAGCACACTCTGGTTCTTCAGTGGCATTTTTCTCTGAAGGAGGGGAGGTTAAAGCAATGGCATCTTATCAGTCAGCTGTGTGTGTGTGTGTGTGTGTGTGTGTCTGTGCACTCAAATAATTTATGAGTTTCTGCAGTCAGCCAGCTGTCAAGGCCACTCAATGACTAACATTGCTTCTGCTGAAAGCTCTCACACAGGTGAACAGGTGACTTATGACATGTTTCGCTCTCTTAAGAACACATGAGTGATTTGCTCAATAGCACTTCAGGGAGTAACCACTGAAACACTGGGACAGAGTGACGACTGGGAGAGAGTGGTGATTGGGAGACTCAGGAGGAATCCTGGTGGGCTGGTCCAAGTGTTACTGACTGTTAAGTCAGCTGTGGACGCAGCTAACAGAGCTGACTGCTCGCAGTCTCTGTTTCCTCATACAAACACACTCGATTAATGCCCAATCCAAACCAAGTGTAAAGTAAATGAGCGGCCTTGGGTACAGGTTGTTGTTTAGTTGTTTGTGCTTTCTTCTTGGCCGCCCAGCTATTTCTCCACTTTTACAACCCAATTTATATCACCGTATGTAGCTATTGTAATGAATATATACAGTATTCAAAATGTTTTTAAATGAAAATAAAAGTTTTGGCTAGCCCTTTAGGCATTTGCCTTGTTTGCTTATGGGCCAGGTTGGCCCCTCTACATTGTTGAACACTCAAGCTGAAAGTGAGTTTAAGTTCAAGTGACCTTATAAGCACAAAGGAATTATTGCAGTCAATTACAAAGGAAACGACCAACAAAGGTGTGTGTGTAGATTGACATGAGCAGATGTACTCAGGTGAGCACATGTTTTGGGTCTGTACAGGTTTCACTAGCAGGCCTGTTGCAGATGGACTGTTCTCTTGCACTAGGGGTAAATCATATTGGTCTAAACTGTCTTGCACCACTAGAGTAAATTCTGTTCCCTGTCAAGTGTGTGTATTCATGAGTTTCATGAGAGAAAGAGAAACAGAGGCACCTTAGTAGTGCTGGGTGACCTTGGCTGCTGTTTTGAACAGAGTTTTATCTCTGCCACATTGCTGACAGAGTCCGATAACAACTAAAACAACAACTACCACTAATATAGAATCATTAACCCACAGTCCCGCACAATATGAAGGGAAGACTGTGGAGGTCAGGTGACCTCTGTCAGACAGAAATAATGGGAAAATATTTATTTGGACAGTATTGTACAGTACAAACACACCGTGGTCTCTCTGCATATTGTTGGTGCTGCTGACATTTGACCTGCTCTGGCTTGTAATACTTGTGATCTAGGAAGTGGAAGTGAGTTTATTGTTGATCTTACAGGAAACATTTTCACAGAAATGGCAGAATATCACGTTTTTGCCATGTACAGCTCAGCAACAGACATTTGTGTACAAGTAGGAGACATTCAGTTAAAAAAGCAGGTCAGAGATGAGGAGGAGGAGGAAGGGAGGACATGAATAGGAAGAGAAATGAAGGTACACAAAAAAAGGGGGGGGGAGCTTACCATTTATAGATAGTACCGCAGAACACTTCAGGAGATAGTGTTGCCCTTTAACCTTTCCTTTCCTGTCTGAAACACACACATACACCACAGCAGCCGCAGCCCATAGCTCCCAGCTGTGTGTGAGTGCAGCTGATCCACCACACTCCTGACACATGACTACCCCCCCCCACACACACACACACACACACACATACACACACAGTCCTGTTTCCATCACTTCAGAGGTCATTACATTTGCTTACATTCATATCCTGGAGACTTACCATAACCACTACTTCCATAACCTTGACCCTAACCTTAAACCAAGTCTTCACCCTAAAATTCAAGTCATCGGGACTTACGTTTTGTCCCCAAAAGGAACACTAGTCCCCAAAATGTGACTGTGTAAACAGATTTATGGCCCTACAACATGAGTAATACATGCTCACTCTCTTTCTCTCTCTCTCTCTCTCACATACACACACACACACACACCCACACACCCACACACCCACACACACAGTCAGTTGTGTTGGGATGTTTCAGGCTTCGCAGCAGAAATGAAACAGCAGTGTTGCTTTCTTTCTAAAGTCTGTAGAATGACAACCGGCCAATCTCGTCCAAACGGTTCAAACTATGTGCTGATATCACACTCTGTAATTCTAAATATGTGATATAATCTCAGTGAAACAGTCAACATGTCACGTCTAGGTGATAACATTTATTTCCTGCTTCCTGGTTATCTTTAAGCACATTCAAATACTCGGCCCTTTGCTTAAACAGTTGAGTTAAAAACCACTTTGTTATTCACTTGTGTATGTCTTCACACCATTTACATCGAACTATTTAAAGATGAACAAAACTGCTGACAAACACAATACTAAAGCAGGGGAAGAAGGAATTAATCTCTAACATGGGTACATGTGTCTGAATTGACTATCAGATGAGGCGTGTGTGACATGAGAGCAGCTGCTAAACAGACTTTGTTTTTCATTAATAAAAAGAATCATCTGGAGCTCACAGAGCTCTTTTCACTTACCAGGAACCAAAACATGACGCTGTTGTGCCTGAACGTAATTAACAAAAGCACATGTGCTTGAATGGTGAAAACCAACAGTAACATTACAGATATTTGCAGCTCATTTATGACTAGTCAAAACAAGATTTTAAAATCTCTGCTTACATTTAGGCTAGTTTAAATGCACATGTAAGATATTACAAGTTACTTTCACCATTAAGTTGTATGGAAATTGAAGATTTCTAAAATTTAGGTTTCACTAATTGAAATGCTACTTTCAAATTCAAGATCTTCAATGCAGTTCTGACCAGTCATAACTTCAATTAAAAATATCTATGATTTTTCACAATTAAAGATCTTTATATTTATGAATATTTCAAATTTAAGATATGACTAGTCAAAATGAAAACTTGCATAACTGAAACTGGAGATATGACAGCTGGGGAGCTTGTCAGGGCCCTAATTCACACACACTCAACATAGCAAACCTCTTTCTGCTTTTCTGGTTTATTGAAATAACTGACAGGGGGAACTCCTGATTGATTGCAGTAATTTGATGAATGATAGATGATGTCGATGTGTGCAAACTGAATGTTCCTGTCAGCTGATTTACATGGCTGTAAATGTCAAACACCTATTGTTGTACACAGAGACCAACAAAGCAACAAGTAGAGCAGGGTGACAAAGTCCTCAAGTTCCTTTTATTTACCTGGAAAATACCATGAAGAACTTAATGTCTTGTATTTTAATCCTGAGCCAGGAAAGATTTGAACTTAATGAGATGAGAAAAGGGAGCTTTAATGGACGTGTAGTTAGAAGAGAAACACCCTCTACAGAATTATCTGTTGTATTATTTTTAATTAATGATACATTTTTTAGAAGACCGCTATTGAGTGTGTAAGGTTTGATTCTTGCATCATAACTGTGGGAAACCTTAAAGGGTCAGTTCACCCCAAAATCATAAATACATATTTTTCCTCTAACCTGTAGTGCTGTTTATCCATCTAGATTGTTTTGGTGTGAGTTGCTGAGTTTTGGAGATATCGGCTGTAGAGATGTCTGCCTTTTTTGAATATAATGGAACTATATGGCACTCGGCTTGGTGTCCTTAAAGCGTCAAAAAAATAGCAATGTCAGCAATGTCTCTTTCCAGAAATCATGACCTGGTTACTCAAGATAATCCACAGACCTTCTTGTGAGCAGTTTCATGTAGGAACTATCAGAAAGAAAATAGTTAATTTTTTATTTTGAGGTGAACTATCCCTTTAATTGATGAAAAGAACTTTTCTGGAAGCAGAAAAAGTAAGCAGTATCCAAGGCTGATTGGAACTAAAATGTAAACTTTATCTGATTTCTTTCAGAAAACTATCCTGTTAGCGGCTCTGATGGAAAGACAGAGTCAGTGGCGAACCTTCAGCCACAACCATCCCTCAGCTCGCTGCAGTCCAGCTCTCCTGGTCCCAAACGCTCCGGAAACACTCTGAGAAAATGGCTGACCAGTCCAGTCCGCCGCCTCAGCCACGGCAGCTCCGTCAAGAAACTCCCCAATAACAAACAGAAGAAGACTGGTAAGACAAGGCAAATAAACTGTTTAACAACAAACAAAACCACAGGGTTACAGTTACTGTTGTACTTAGACCACAAGTTAAGCTCTATCTACATAAACCTGTTGAAACTCATCAGCAACCGCAGAAAAATGGGACTTTACTGAGCCAAAAGACAGCTCTGATTGGATTCTGCCACGAACTGCCACATTTCAAAGCATACCATAAAGCAAACCATAACTAAAGGATATTTTTTCTTTTTATGTAGCCATGGTTTCAGTTCATTTTAGTACACTCAGTTTGGGAAAGTGACTCTTGTAATACTGTTGCAAGTAGAGACCTTCTAGAAGAACCTGCTTTGTGGTTCAATATTTGAATTTGTTTTTGCTGAACAGCATTGCATTCATGTTATTAAACTCTGTCGTTAAACAATAGGCATTCAGACATAATGGGTCTTGTAGAAAGGATTGTGTGAATTTGCATCAAAATTGTTGCTAATTGCCATCTATGAAATTTAAAATGTCAGAGCGTTTGTGAACGCACCAACAGGGAAATTTTTCATATGCGAGTTCCTGCATGCAACTGCGTCGCCATGTGACAATAATACAACTATGACATAATAATTACTAAATTATTATGTAGCGAAATGTTCACTGTGATAGATTACCTATTTCTAGCCTTCGCAGGACTTTGTAGAGAGGCTGGCAGAGATGTGAAGTTTAGTAAATCTAACAATATAAGAAAAGAAATAAGGATATCTATCTTGTAATTTGAATCTGTCATAATTCAACCTAACTGTAGACTGCTCAAAAATGTCTTGAATCCTCAAACTCAGTAATGCCAAAATTCAACTTGTTAAAATATTTTTACTTCTGTAAGTGTTTGAGTAATGAATTGAGTGACTGACTCACTGATCGATTGACAGGAACAGGAAGAGAGGAAAGCAGGAAGAGCATTGACCTCGGACAGCCCGACCTGCAGGATGACATCATCAATGAGGTAATCAGTGAGATTCAAGAATAGCATGTTTGAACTGTTGTGGTTTGGTTTTCGATAAATGGTATTTCACAAAACTTGAAGTCAGTCCACATTCAAGAGACGGTTTCAGTGTTTTAGCTTACTTTAATCCAGATGAGTTGAAGCTATTCTTAGTTCTGATCATTTCTTGCAGGAAAATATTTTTGGCAATACACTTTGCAGTCTTACACAGAGTAAGATAGCAGAAAAACTGGAAACTGCTAAACTAGATCCATCAAAAGTAAAAAATACACCTTCCAACAAGTCTGAGGCTTTCCCAAAATGTTAGCATTCCTTAAATTGAATATAGATGAGTGGTTGTAAATATTATCTTCTTACTTTTTGAGGTACAATATGCATACTAAATGTAAAGAAAAAAGCCCAACCACTAATTTCAAAACGCAGGATTGGAACCTGCTACAATCCCCAAAATGATTGACAGGTCTTTTAATACAATTACACCCGACCGCAAATAAATCTATGCAGTTCTGTTGCTGTTTAAGGTTTGTTTACATCAGTAATGTTTATCGGCACAGCATATGGTCAAATATCAGATATGAAACACCTAGCCTAAAAAATCTACCAACCCCTGTTTCTGTCTACATCGTTGAAGGCTACTCTAGCATCTGTAGTTTAAAGGTAATGTGTGTGCTCCTCCTGGCCTGGGCTGAACATGTCATGAAGGTATAAAGAGATTTATTAACACTGTCAACATTTACGACAGTAACCAGCTGAAGTTCCTCTTGAATAACTCCTGAATCACTCACTGATTTCTGAAAATAGAAAACCTCTGGACTTCTTCGAATATTTTTTGTACTACTCATTGCTGTTGTCATACCAAACCCTGCAACTTGCGTTTTTGTTGATTACCATGTCCTCCATGTCTTGTCAAAATTCAGCAAACTTTTTTGGCATCTGATAAAAATTCATAAAAGCTAAAAAAAAAAAAAAAAAAAAAAAAAAAAAAAAAGAAGAAGGAAATGGCAGTCGAATGCTGTTTTTCTGAGTTCCTGAAAAGGTTTTTCATGCAATTTGAAGTTTCCTAGAGCATTGGTGAAATCTGGCTTAAGGAGAGACCTGTCAATCACTTACTTTGCAGCGTCACCAAACGTCTTACCAGACCACAATGACAGAACTTTGAGTGTTTGGATAGGCTGATATTTTATGATAAATCAGTGTGATCAATAAAGTGATGTTTTAAAAAGGACAGTTTAATAGCAAGTGATTTTTCATTTCTTATTGACTCTGAATTCTGTCTCCCTCAGAGAGTCAGTAAGGAAGGGAACATCCTCTCTAAGACGTCCTCCGGGATGCAGAGCGGCGGGGAGGAGGAGCAGGACGAGGAGGCTCACACCCCTCTGCCTCCCCCCATGGAAATCATCAAAGACCCCTCAGCTCAGGACGACAAGGTGAGAGGGGTCACTGCCGGTTTCTCCTAATGTTGGTCATTTAGAAAGTGAAATTGATCTTCAGTGGAAGTTAGATAAACATGTAGACTGATAATGCTTTGAAGATCTTTGTTTCGATTTTATTTATTTTATCTGAAATCAGTTACTCTAAAAGCCTGTCTTTGCACACTAACATGGTCGAGCTTTTGCTTTTATGTGCTTCCTACTGAACAATAAAATTTTAGCATGTTGTTATATTCAGTTTAATAGTTTTTTTATTTGATGTTCATTTTAGTTTTTATTTAAATGTAATTATTATTGTTTTAGTTTTTTTAATTTAATCCGTAAATTCTTGAATGTCCTATTTTCTATGTTAATTTTCAGTTTTTATACATTTCACTCTTTTATTCATTTATAGTATATCATATTCTGATTAGTTTTTTATTATTATTTAATTTGATTTAGGTTTATGTTAGCAGTAGTTAGGTCAGAGCTTGTATTTGTGTTGACTCAGTCTTGGTAGAAATCCTGCAGTGTGTCCATCTGTAGCTCAGCTCTGATCTGCTGCTCTCCTCCGCTCACTAACAGCTTTCCTCTCTTTTGCTGCCGTTTGTTACTTTTATTTTTTTTGCTATCACTGTTCTTTCTTTCCTCAACTTCCTGTTTTTTCTCTCCTTCACCTCCAATCTCTCTAACATGCTATTGCTTTTGATCCTCCTCTCAGTCCTCATCCTTGCTAACGTCTCTACAGTCGTCCTCTGAGGTGCCCAGCGCTGCAGAGCTGGTTAGCGCCATAGAAAAACTGGTTAAAACCAAGATGGTGAGTTGTTTCCTTATAATGGGCACAAACCAAAACACATGATGTGCAGAGCAGTTGTCTTCAAAGTGAGCTGTTGTGGGCCTAAAGGCTGAAGTGAACACAACCTGTTCACCTGCTGTCTCCATGAAGCTTACACATCATGTACGGATCATTTTGTGCTCATTTCACCAAATTAATACAATAGTGAACATGTGTAGTGCCCACAGTCATGTATTTAGTATAGTGTACTTAGGTGTTTTTACTACATTTGTGTCTTATGTTTGTGTGATATGCTTAGTGTTCATATTTTCAGTAGTTTGTGTTGTTAGCCTCATTGTGTTTTGTGTTCATATTTATGCATACATGCAGTATTGGTTTTGAACAAAAGCAATGTAAAGCCCCATTCGGACGAGATTAATATTAGAGGGGCAGGTGGGGAATGAAATGTTCACTGTGCTCCTCTGTAATTTAACTCATCGTCCTGGACGGCAATTAAACAATTGCAAAATTACAGGACACGGTGTGTAATAGACACAGACATTCAGCAGGACAAAGCCAAGAGCAAAGATACTTCTTCTCTGCAAAGATGTCTTATTTGCCAACCCAGTGTCTAACCTTTGTGATCTACTGTATGAAATGATGCCATGAGATCTAACGGAACAAACCCCCCGCACACTCATACTCACAATGCCATGTGTGTGTTGCTGGATCCTTGCTGAAGTTTCAACACACGCTGGAATGTTTTCATGTCAGCAGATTTGTCTGAAGAAGTCATATGAACAAATCGCTCTCTGCTGAAGAATCAGTTGATGAGATTTGGTGCTGATGTGGAATTTTTGATTTCCACTCTTACATGATTTGCAATTAGGAAAAGCAGAGGTGGGAGTTTCAGATCAACACAGGTGAGCGGGCATCAGCTGATAATATCACAGCCATTTGACAGTTGTTCCTTATGGCTACTAAAGACCAACCTCCTGCTGCCCTCTGCTGTCAGTCTCATTATTCTGATGTGTGTGTGGAAGGGGGGTTAAAGGATAGAGGGTGTAGGATGCTGTTCATATTGGAAAGCCCTCTGAGACAAATCTATGATTCTGGTCTATATAAATTAAATAGAAAAAAGAATTTCACTTTTGACGTAATATGGTAGTGTAGCTTTTTTTCTGTATTTATGAGAATCTATAAAGGAAAAAGATTGAATCCACCTCTAAACACTGACCTTATCCTCTCCTCTCTTCAGACTCTGGAACCCGGCGCGTACCCCGGCTTCACCTCTCTCACCCCACCAGAGCAAACTACTCCTGTCCAGCCACGAAACCCTGAACTGGAGCAGAGAGCCAAAGCTATGAGAGGACGGATGTGAGTACTGTAGTGTATCATCACTACTGCTTCTTCTACTACTTTCATTTCTACAACTGTTTCTAATTCAAGAACTACTACTTCTACCACACCTTTTACTACCACAACCATCAGGTTCCATCGCGACTAATAGCACAAGTGCTGCTGCTGCTACACTACAACCACAGTGTTTGCTGCAGCAGGAGCAAGAGGCTGACAGTGCTAACTTTTCCTTAGCTAATGTTACAGTTTTCTGTTTATTCTGCTCAGGTTTGTTCTGAACGAGCTGATTCAGACGGAGAAGGACTACGTCAAAGACCTGGGCATCGTGGTAGAGGTAAGACACCCACTGCTGAGGGATGCACACATCTGTGCTTATCTGTGCCAGATTAACCTGCAACCCCCTGGCATCACCAATCTGCGTTATCCATTCTGTACAGTCAGTGTGGTCCCATAAAGTAGTCTTTCTTTATGGGCGTTTTTTAACTCAGCATCTTCTACTGTAATTGGTAAATGTATGATCACAGAGCATATTAGCCTAGAACAGCTGAAATTATATGAAAAAGGCTGACAATGACAGTGTGCTTAGTGACCTCTCTGCACAACAGTCTCAGGACTATTATGTTATGCAGTAGCTATATGTAAAATATCCCTCAGGTGTTCTGATGTTAATTTGTCACTAACTGAGGAGAAGTGAGCAGAGCATCCTTAACCTGCTGACCTTTTGTGACCCTGCAGGTCTTCATGAAGAGGATCGAGGACAAGGGCGTCCCTGATGACATGAAAGGAAAAGACAAAATTGTCTTTGGGAACATCCACCAGATCTACGACTGGCACAGAGAGTAAGTTCAGCATCGGTGCCCGAAGGCTGGAACTAAGCCCAGAGAGGGGTCGGGTGGAGACTGACAGCAGTCTCCAATTTGTACCGTTTATGTCTATGTGCTAACTAATAACGTCCCTCTTCTGTCAGTTTCTTCGTAGGAGAGCTGGAGAAATGTCTAGACGACCATGAACACCTTCCTGAGCTCTTCATCAAACACGTGAGTGGAACACTGTGATGATAGTGATGATGATGATGATTTTGTGACATTAAACATATATTTGATCTGCAAAAATCCCGACTCTACCTGTGATCTGCGCTCTGAAAGAAATTGTCTGTGTGTTACAGGAGAGAAGACTCCACATGTATGTGGTTTATTGTCAGAATAAGCCCAAGTCAGAGTTCATCGTAGCAGAATATGACACATACTTTGATGTAAGTGATGTTTTGACTCTTTATGTTACTGTGTTAGTAGTTTTTGTTTTTTAATTTTGCAAAAAAAACAAAGGATATTTGGTTGAGACAATTTCAATTTCTTGAGACCCACAGCTCTCTAATTATATTATTTTATCGTTACTGTAGCTGTGTTATTGCATTAATGGTAGATTTTAGTCTGTTTTATGTTGTATTATCTGGTATATTTGATATTTAACTGACCAAATATGTAAGCGAAACCTCAATTAGACTAACAGATTAAAAAGAAGCATTCTGATGCTACTGGGGTTTGTCTTCCAGGGAATCCAGCAGGACATCGAATCCAGGTTGTCCATCAGTGACTTCCTCATCAAACCAATCCAGAGAATCACCAAATACCAGCTGCTACTGAAGGTAACAAACGTATAAATTCTCTTATTGAATTACAAAAGAGACTATCACTGTCCCCTTCACGTGCAAATTTAATAATTTAAAGAATTTATAAAATAACCTTTACTCTCATCTATCACACAATTAAAAATCCTTCTGCATGTAGTTTTGACTGTGTTGGAAATGTTTTATGGAACCATAAAGTTACGCGGACCTCATGCAACTTTCAAATCACCACACACAGCTATATTGTGTGTTTAGTTTGCCCTTTTTGAAATAAGTTGCTTAAAACTATAGTGGTCAAAAATAAAGTCAGGAAACTCCATGTGACAATTTTTTACCTGAACGTAAAAATTTGTGCTGTGGCAAAGCTAATCCACTCCTTCAGGTTTCCCAGCACTGAACCAGCTCAGACATTTCCACAGACTTATAAAAGAGACACTTAAGTTACAAAAATGAGGCTACTGATAACTAATTTGTGGGAAATAATTGAAAGGATTTCAAACTTAGATCTTCCATTATTTATTGGTAGGCTCCACAAGAAAGTACACTGTAAATATATCTAACTGAAATGTTATTGGGTGTTAAGTGTCATCTCCCATACAACCTGTTTTAATTGCAAGCAAAGAGGACGGTGTGCACCTGTCTGTGTGTATTCGAGTGATGTATTGAAACTGCAGTGAAGTGAATTTACAGTGTCTTGAGTGTTAAAGTTGTGGTCATATTTCTTCTCAGGACTTCCTGAAGTTCAGCTCCAAGGCAGGAATGGACTGCGAACAAATTGAGGTAAAAACACAACTTAACTGGAAGTGCTGAATTATCACAGTGTACATGGAATATACAGTATTCACCCTATGTTTACAGCCCTGCCTGAATCCAGGACTTAAGTTATTTATGTTGAAGCCATTCATTGTCCAGCCTGAGAGAGGGGGACACACACCTGAAATGAACACATAACCAAGGATTTAAATCACTCTCTCTGACTCTTACAGAAAGCAGTAGATTTGATGTCTCAGGTCCCTAAACTGTGTAATGACATGATGAATTTGGGTCGGCTGCAAGGATACGAGGTACGTTCACTTCCTGTTCTGTTGATTAATAACAGGTTTGCACACAGCACAGACATTTACGTATGTGTGAGTTTGAGGTTTGCTGCATTCCAGTAAACCCTCCACCTGTTTGTTACTGATAATAATTTAAAAACTGTGAGCATTAAATGAATCACGTTGACCAATCGAATTTCTCTGCAGGGTAAACTGACCTGTCAGGGCAAACTGCTGCAGCAAGAAACCTTCTTTGTAACAGAGCAGGACACCGGCGTCCTATCACGCTCCAAAGAACGACGAGTTTTCCTCTTTGAGCAGATCGTCATCTTCAGTGAGCTGCTCAGGAAAGGATCGTCCACGCCCGGATACCAGTTCAAGAAGAGCATCAAGGTCAGAGAAGAAGGGGTTCTTTTTCTGTGGGATAACAATTAAGAATGCACATTAACATAACACTAAATCCACTTTTTTGAGTTAATGTATTACATGTACAGTCCCTTTATTACACTATAGATCCTGATCTCATTCTATAACACTAATTCCCCCACTCACACACCCCCCGACATATAAATACAGCATCTGTTAGCAGTTTGGACAGTATGGAGTATGGAGAAAGATGGAGAGTAGTAGCAGTAGTAGAAATACTACCACTACTACTTGTAGTTAGTAATTTACAGTGATGATCGGTGTTATAATGTTTGTGGTAAATGTAAACTCTCCCTACCACTCATATTCCCTACTCTGTCACTCTCCACTGTCTCTGCTACCTCTGGGGGGGGGGGGGGTGGTATCAGAGTTCTAATAGATTTCTTGAATTCATGAAAGAGGCGTGTTCAAGCTAAAACAGGGTGTTGATGAGTTGCTCTTTAAATAATTGCATTGTTCTACGATGAATAATTGATCGTCGCTCAGCTTAACTGTTAATAAATAAGTAAATAAAAGTGAGTAAAAGCAGGATGAAATACTTCTGACTCTTTACTCCAGTCTTTGAAAGCAAGTTTTCCACCAAATTCAAAACACATCTCTGGAGAGCACAGCGTGCCTTTTTAGATGGCTGTTAAATTGATAGGAAAAGGAAACGTAATTAAAATGGCTGAGATAACTTATCCTTTATTATCGTCCTGGTGGTTTTGAGACCACAAACTATCTGAAGCATACATGCAGCCAACAACAGCATTCATTGTTTAGGAAAGTCCTATTGGTATAAATACTTAATACCTTCTCTTTTGTTTGATAACCTTATGACTTTAGAAAATGTTTCTAACACCATTTTTAGTCAAATGCTGGCACAATATATGGGCTATAAATATGAATAGTTATATACTTTTAAAAAAGAAAAATGGGTCAATCTGACCTGATTGAGATTCTAGTGTTATACAATTATAGAGTACATAAAACAAAGAAAGATATCTATAAATTATAATCACACTAAAACTGCTCCCCTACAGGTATCCTACCTGGGTCTGGAGGAATGCATGGATAACGATCCCTGTAAGTTCGTCTTGTCGTGTCGCGGCTCCTCGGAGCGGTTCACCCTGCAGGCCGCCAATGTCGACATCAAGCAGGTTTGGGTCCGACACATCCAGGAAGTCCTGGATACTCAGAGCAACTTCCTGTATGGTGAGGAAACACACACACACACACACACAGCTACAATATTCTCCTCTGAAGCATGATGTAATTTCTCACCCTTTTACAAGAGACAATGGACCCAGGCCTGTCAGATTAGAGTGTAAAATGATGATGTTCCCCTCAGCTCAATCACACACCGTCACTGTCTCCGCTTTCCAAAGTTCCTCGATTCTTAATCCCGGCATTTGCTGCAAAAAATCATGAACCAGTAGTCACACTTGGCTTTAGTGCCTGTTAGAGAAATATATTTTAAACATGAAAGAAACTGTTAAGATATGTATTATGCTCATTTTGTTTAATTTTTACTGCCATTATTCCACACATTTTATAGGATCATACCAGTTGTTTTGCATGTTTTAGCTTTTAAACTTCTGAAATCAGGTATCTGATTGCAAAAAGTGTTTTTTTTTTTTTTTGAGCTACGTTATCAACAAATCTTAACCAAAATAAAACATGGGTGTAATGAAAATGGGTTATTTTTTGGAAAAAAATGTTTCCCCACATGAAACCCGAACTGCACATGATCATAATGTAACTGGTGAAAAAACAAAGGCAATATTCACTGTGACCTATTTTGAGCAAGTTTTAAGTCTCTGCAAGCAGAATAATTAAAGAATTAAACAGTGGCTGCCCAGAAAGTAGACAAATACATTTAAATCACCAACACCACTGCATACTTTGGAAACACGTCAGCAGTAATGCAAAGTATATATAAATTGGCTAGAACATGCAAAAATATTGTACGTGAACTACAGCACAATACAACAGGATCCAAAACTCTCATTCATTACCAGAGGAGGAAAAACAACAAAACATCTGGAGAGTCAGCAAACCTGAAATGACACCACAAGAGGAATATAAATTTTCCATCTGTGTGTGATTGTAGCTCTTCAGTCTCCCATTGAGTACCAGAGGGAGAGGAGCGGAGCAGGCAGCAGCTCCTCACTGACCAGAAACCGCTCGTCCTCGGGGAACCGGCCCGCTACGTCGTCTCACAGCCGTCCATCCTCGGCGGTCGGGCTCGGTGACAAGGAGACGGAGAGAGGGAGGAGCCAGATGAAAGTGTCTACCTCCAACGGCGGTTCGTCATGTTTTGACTCCAGGGTGAGTTCCTGCACACAGCCTGGACACACATGATGGGAGGAGGAACTTTTTTCATGTGTTCAGGTCTCTTAGTATATTTGTGATTTTTCATGAATGATGTTTCATAATTTATCTGCAATTTAAGAAAAAGCTGAGTGTTTTAGGGTCTGGTTTCGAGACACACAGCTCCTCTTCATTTTGCATTAGTGTTGTCTTGACTTAGCCATTAACCATGGGCCGTAGACTGCAGCAGACAGCTGGTGAACTAGGTCAAGAAGCACACTTTTTCCCTACATGCTGTCTGTGAGTCTGTTACCTGTCCCTAAAAGCCAAGGTTAAAATCTGGGCTACTGCAGGTGTAGCAGCATACTGTGTGGGTTTATATATACACATAGCAAACTGTTCTCTTTCTGGCCTACTTTGACCGAAAACCTTTTGCTGTCTGCAGAAGGCTGGACAGCTCCGCTCACTCTGTGATTTACAGCCTGGCGAGCTCCACGTCGAAGACTTTTAGAGTTTTCTAGTCATGAGTTAAAACAACACTCAGCTAAACTAGAACAAAAGACTACATTCTTTAAGGCTATATAGTATGACAACCTTTAAAAGCTCCATAACCCCAGAGATAGTTTTGTTCTTATTTGCTGTGGTTTTGAGGTATGTGCTGCTGAGACTTCTACTTGGCCCTATTCAAAGGAGGTGAATGGTATTTCCTTTTAAAAAGTGTCCTCACACTCATAAATGGTTCCCAATGAAACCTGTTGACAGCCAGGCATATGGATTATCCAGAATTATCAGGACACTGTTTCTGGAAAAAGACGTTGCTAATGAGTTTAATCATTCAGTCATTCAGTCTGAAGTCATGTTCAAGTTACGTGTTTCTGTTTGGATAGCTTATTGAGCACTTAGCTTAAAGTATGTCATGTCGCTGAAGTTATTTCTGTGAGTCAACAACCTGTACAGCTGCATCAATCTTGTCCACACTTGTCGCCATTTTTGTGGCATTTGTGGTCAACTTTTTTTCTGCCTCTGGCACAGGAAGGTGATGTCTTGCCTACAAATTTCTGATTGGCTCGGTTGTTTTTCCAACCAAGGAAACAGCCGTCAATAAACACCAGACCTATTTGAATCCCTCCAAAAAACTTGAAATGTGGATAGCAATTTACTGAACTGGAACCTGTCTACCTCACTCAGTGTTTCCAATGAAAACTGGACTCGTTTTTCAATTCTTTCAGCTACGCCAAAGTTTAGTCACCACCATTGCACTGGGATGGAGGCCGAAATCTCAGCAGCAGATATCAAACCCTTTGTGTTTTCTGCTCCTGTTGCGAACTGGAGCGTGACTATTATTTACTGATTTTTTTTTTTTGTAACAGTAGAGGTGATGAGCTGTTTAGACTTGCAGGACTTGCAGAATTGTAGGACTACTTTGAAAAAGACAGCCTGAAAAGAATGCTGACACTCTGATTGTCATTGTTTGTCCTCCTCCTCCCCCTCGGTCCTGACCTCCCTCTGCTCCTCTTCAGGTCTGGGTCAGCCGTAATGGCATCAGATCCAGCAGGACTGTTATCCAACCCACATAGACACACCTTAACCTTGTCCTCAATTGTCCTCATCCTCTCTTCCTCCGTCATTTCCATCTTTTCTATGGTCTCCTCCTGCTCTCCTCCTCTTTGTGTTTTTCTCCTCTTGTCTTCTCCTCTGTTCGCCATCCTTTCCTCTCCTCCTCAGGACAGTGAAGGCGGCTGCAACGGTGTCTCTTCCACCATGTTGGTCACTCAGGACTACTCGGCGCTCAAAGAGAACGAGATCTGCGTCAGTCAGGGAGAGACCGTCCAAATCCTGGCCACCAATCAGCAGAACATGTACCTTGTTTACCGACCAGCCAACAGCCAATCACCTGCCGCAGAGGGCTGGGTGCCGGGACGCATCTTGGACCCGCCCACAAAGTCTATAAAAGACTCTTCTTCTACTTCCTCCTTCTCAGCAACAGTGGCCGATGCCAACAACATCAAGTAAGTCGCCCACCCACCCAGCACTTCTTTACCTGCAGACAGACGCACTTCTGGTTGGGCTTGAAACCAAGCACTCGGACTGGATGAAAGAATTGAGGTGACAAAGCTCTGTCTACCCATTTTTGTTTGTTTTTTGAATCAGCTCCCATCCCCAGTTCCTAACTGCTCACTGCCTCTGCCCTCACCTCCTAACTCCTTCCCCATATACTTCCCCCTCCCCTCATCCTCCTCCTCCCCCTTTAAGAACGAACTCTTGGACCTCACAGGAGACTATTTTTTTGGTATTTTAACTCCTGACTTTCTCTTGTTGCTCCTTGGAGGTAAAAGGTACAGAACTGGTCTCTTACTGTCCATCAAGTTGCCGCAGTGACAGTTTTATTTCTGAGCCATTATCACTTGACGGCTGTGTGGCAACTTCGTGAAAATGGATTTCAGGCTTGCAACCGAACTAAAACACACACACACACACACACACACACTGATAATGTTCCGTGTAAACGAGTGCTGAGGATTTACCCCACAGAAATAGACTGGATATAAAATCATGTAACTTGTAGCTGACTCTGGAAAGCAGAGAGAGAAAACCATTGACACTCATGTGGAGCTAAAACCGGACTCTTATTTCAGTTCCTAACACTCTGAGTTTTCTTTTTTTTTTTTTTTGTATATTATAATTTCTTTTTACTGTTTTTGGAAAAAACAAACTCACCTGGGGGATTCAGGTGGACTCAGCCCCATTCTCCGCAGTGGAGAAGATTTATTTTGTTGTCTGTGGCAATCTATACAGAAATTTGTGTTTATTTCTCTTGCTGTTGTTTTTCTGCCTTGTTAATTATTATTTTATTTGACGGACAAAGTTGGATTTTTTTCCTCCTTCATGTTGATTTTGTTAATGTCAGCAGTTCACTGTACAAAGTTAAATTTGTTTTTTCAACTGAGGCTCTAGAACATTCCTGTTTTAAAAAAAAATCCCTTTTGCACTATTTAAGAGAAGAAAAAATATGAATAAAGTCAGGCTGTGCAATATGTTGCATTTAATGGCAGCGGTCAGCATTGTACTGTTGGTAGTCTAATAATGATTTTAAATGTATTTTAAATATGTAAAATAAACCTTTTGGACTTGAGCATGAGTTAGCAAAGCGACGTGAAGGTGAAGTTGTTTTGTTCTGCGTTAGGCTGAAGATGATTGACAGTTTGTAGTTTTTAATATTTGTAAATAAACTACAACAGCAAACGTGAAACTGAGCCTGCTTCTGTGTGCACTGTCACAACATTAGATGGAGTTTTTCTGTTTCAGACGAGAGATTTAGCAGACAAGTGACTAAACAGTTATTAAGGTTATATTATCTCTAGAGGATCACCTTCAGGAAATTAGACTCAAAGTGATAAAGATAAAGCAGGGTTTTATTTATTGAAAATGTTTGACTAATTAGTCTAGAAAACATAAAACAGCACTGAAGGTTACAGTAGAGCGACAGGTATAAAATTATTGTCTGCACCTTTTCCCTGTATGGTTAATTTCAGCTTTTTGTATTTGTTATTGTAGTGACATTTCTTTTGACGGTTTTATTGTTTCAGTTTTTACTAACATCAACGGTTTGACACTCCACAGAAGGTTCAAACTTGAAATATAAATTCAGTTACAGTTTTAAAATGGGGAGAAATACAGAAAAAGCTGCTTTTTGGTTTAACATTAGTTTTGCCGAAGAAATAAAAAAAAAAATGTTGTTTTTTGAAAGTGAAGATGATAAAATATTATGCTCTTCAAGTGTTTTTGAAAGTGTTAACAGCTAATAACTGCTTTATGTTAAACAGAATTGACAGGAATTATGTGACACTGGAAAAAACTGCTTCCAAGTTTATCTACTGAACTGACAAAAGTGTTGTGTGGCATAGAAGTGGTTAATATAAGATGACATGGCACTTAGAAAAAGTAGTATTATTATTAAGTCAATGAAATGCATTTTGCATGAACTGTGGAGGATTCATTTTATCCAATACAGACATTAAACTAAAGAAATGAGTTTCTGCTACCATTCTCTTCACTGTTCATGTACAACGGTAAATGAGTGAAACAAATGATTATGAATTAGTTATCAGTCTACAGGAAACACAAGTGTGTTGAACTGCAGGTGTGATTCTTGAACTTGTTAAAAGGTTTCAGTGTTGTCTCTGATTGTGTTAGAGGAAGGTACAGTATGTCATTGTTTCTGTGTCTCTCACGGATCTCTTGCTCTCTCTTCCAGTCTAACTTTATCTCTGTCTCAATAAAGTCAGACCAGTGTCCTTCTGTCACTCCGTCCTTCCTCTTCTGTATCTTAATGGACCAGAAGAGTCTGGCTGCAGCTTCAGGCAACAGCGACCCTGTCAGGACCCTCTGCTACAACACATGAGGACACAAACATTTAGATTGTACAGACATACTGAAAAACATGATGGAGGCAATGGAGGAAACTATGTAGGCCAGAGGATGACACAGAAAAGAAATGTATTTTAAAATCATGACCATGATTCAATACGGGGACTATACGGACTATACTAAGTGTCTGTTAAAGTGAAGTGGAGCAGTTCTCTGCCTCTTATGTTGCCTTCCTTCAGCGTTTGATCCACTTCGACTCTAACACGATTTACAATGTTCATTCTTATTTTTATCTACTGCTTATTTTTTCATTATTAAGTATTATATCATATTTATGAGTAAGCTTCACATATGTATGTATCATCTTTTAGTATATCATAATTATAACAAACTTTCTAATAATTATGAGATAGTATCTCAAAATTTGGACAAAAACTAAGGTGCAGGATTATTTTTTGTTTGTAGATGTTGTAGAGAAAATTTAAGTTTAACACTTTGGTGGCAGAAATGGGCTTCCATAATTTTGTAAAGCTAGCACAGCTGCTAGCAGTCGCTAGTTAGCCGAACTTAGGGATGTTTATTATTGTGCTGTAGCCTTTTTTTTTATTTAAAGTGTTAAATTAAGTAGCTCTAAATAACTGATCCTAACAGCATATTCCTGTGTCCTTACAAACTAGTTTATGTTTGCTAGCATGCTAGGCTACCATTATGTTGAGATGATATCTCTGTCTGCTAAAATTGTAGCAAGCTAAAGAAATGTTGTGGGTTTTTTTTTTTTTTTTTTTGCATGTTAAACCATCTCCACAGTTTGCATGCTAATGTTAACATGCTAATACTTTTGTAAATAGAAAATGTGAAAATAACATTTTATCAAGACAATATACTACGCCAATCAAGAGTTTAAAACTGACATTTTGATTTGTAAAACATAGGTGTAGCTAATAACATTTAGCTGCATTTCATTTAGCTGTTCAAGTTCCAGGGCTCTGACATTGTGCCTGCTGGCGTGACTTATTGGCACATCTACATGAAACTATACCGTCATTATTATTATTATTATTATTATTATTATTAGGCACACCTGTGTTTTTACTTCTATGAAGTCAAAGTGTCCGCCGTGACAACGGTCGATATTCCCTTTGTGTGTAAAAATACAATCAAAAAGACGGTAAAAAGATGAGAAGTGGGACAGAATAGAAATGAATGTATAATAGATATTCATCTCATGAAACATGATATCACACCTAAATTTATAGCAAACTTCCCAACCACTTGATAGCTACAGAGGGTTCTGAGAGAGTCTTGACCTGACAGCCATGTTGCCTCTGCAGCCAGACTAAGCTGGACACCACTGAGCTTCTCTCCGAATCGACTGGTTGATGTTTCTCATTCCTGTACCGTACAGGAAGTCTCTGTCCTGGAACACACTGCGTGCCAGGAAGCGCGCTGAAGCCAAGGACGTCTCCTCTGTGGGGGTCAGAGGTCAGGAGAATGGCCTCCTCCGTAAGCCCAAAGAAACCACACCCCCTCCCCCGCTCGCCTCCCCTGCTACAAGGGCGAAGGGCAAAGTGAGTAAAGCAGGCCGACGGCGCACGCTGGTGATGTAATGTGTGTGCCGAAACCCCCTCACCTGCCCCCCCTGCCCCACTTGGTTATTATTTTTCCTCTTAACCCATGTGTGTGTGGGCGCATGTGTGTGTGTGTGTGTGCAAACCTACAAACACACACAGTAGTTGCTGTGTCTCTGTTTGACTCCAGCAGTGGTTCTCAACCTGCATGAAACATGATTTTAGACTTTTCTTAACAGGTTCAGTATATTTTGTATTTATGGATCAGGTGACAGGCAAAAGCACTGTGATTCCCTAACCAAACCACAACTTAAGGTTTAGACATAAAAAGCCACTTTTGTGTCCAATATCGGTTTCTTTTGTTATGTGTGCTGACCAAAAAGTGGTACAGCAAAATTAATTTGTACCTCAGTGCAAAATAGTTGGTCCTGGATGTTTGGTAACATAGAGACTTGTGGGGCTGGTTGGCAAGCTGCTGTGGGTGGCAAAGTAACCGGTCACACGCTACCTCACTGTGAACAGGCTAGTGCATTTATCTCAATAGCCTGCCAAGCTAGTCAGCTTGCTAACGGCCGGTAACTATCAAGCTAGCCAGCCCAAGCATGATGGTCAGCACTGTCAAGATGGGTAGCCATCGGTCAACAGCGCAAAGGTTCGTGTTAAAGTTCACAAAGAAACTCTACATGAAAGCTCTGTGTGGATTTACTTACCTGTGAGCAAATCAACCAGTCACAATAATGCCGTTGCAATGAATTGATTCCAGTGCAAAATGTCATGTTATAAATGCTGGTGCGAACAGACCCTAAGGTTTAAGATGATGGGGGCAGTTTTAAAATAGGGTAAAAGACAAAATATGGAAATGAAAATGACTTTTCAAAATATAAAGATATTAGAGGGTTGAGAACCACTAAAGAAGAACACTGCAAGTTTTATTCTTTTTGTTTTACCCCAAACCCTTAAATGCACTGATTGGAAAATAAAGTCTGATTTCTTTTTGTGTTTTTGCGTTGTGATTTATTTCTCCCACCTTGTGCATGGGTAGAGGTAGTATTCAGTGACTTATTGATTTAAGTTTGAATACGGTTTTACTCTGCTGTGTTAGCCAGTGTTTCCTGTAGTTTTTCTGTTATGGAGCTCACCAAAAAAAGGTGTTTTGTTAACACAGAGTGGATAGATGTTGAATCAGCCTGAAAGGGTTGCTACATGAATGGCAGTGAACAGTGTTTAGTAAGATATGCTGAGATCTAAAGTTTGCGCTCTGTGCAACTACGAATGTCAAAGACAGCGGACAAACTCAGATAATGGTGAACACACACAGCACTATTAGCCCTATAATATGAAGCTTAGAGGCATCTCTGGGTTTAATCTCTGTTCCTTTTATTTGTATCAACAACAAAAAAATGTAATTAACTGAGAACATTGATCCTGCCTGCTGCTCAGTGCAAGAGAAACTTTTAGAAAGAGATCCTAGATTGTATATAGGGTCTGTGACATCAACATGGACATTTTTAAGCAAAGAATTTTGGTTTACCTCTCACTGCCATCTTTGTAATCTAATGGATAAAAAAAATCAAATTTTAGTAGAGCTGAGGTGGGATGAACAAGCACTTGACACCATAGCTGACCCGTAGGGTGAGACACCTGTCAGTCAAGCAAACGCCCAGAAAACCACACCTCTATTTTATATTTGATTTTTTTTTTACTGAAAATGGGCCTTTAAGGACCAAATACCTTTGAAAAAGCTTCAATTACTTTGTTTTTCTAGATGTTTGTGAATTTTCTTGGAGCCAGCCTCTAGTGGCCACTAGGGGGATTGCAGTTCAAAGCACTTTAGCATTGACTTTAACACTCAGCAGTGGTTGCCTGCTCCTTGCTAAAGTGCGGTGTAGGCCATTCTTCCTAAGAAGGAAAGGAACATGGAGAGAATGAGGAAGCTGTGTAAGGCTAAGCACCTAAGAACATGGCTGTCTCATGAAAAGTTTAACACAAAACAGATCTCAGGTGAGTATCAGCCAAACAAACAGATGTTTCTTCAGATCCTGGAATTACCTTCCAGGACATTTGGAGTTTTTTTTTCCTGGGTTTTTTTTTTCTTATCAGCCAGAGTAACAAACACATACTCTTGATCCTCCTCACTTTTTCCATTTCTCTTATTTCCTCTTTCTCTTATCTTTCTTCTGACATGATGTTTCTTTTTTCTTTTTTTACACTCATATCTGAATTTCTCCCTTCTCTCCTTCCTTTCCCCTTGTTCTTCCCCTGCTCTTTTCTCCTGAACTGCCTCCCTCCCTTGGAGCTTAAACCACTTTTCCTTTACCTCCCTTTTTCCTCCTTATTTCCATTATTCCCATCTCTTCTTTTGTTCCTAATTTCTTCTGTTTTCCTTGTTTCCTTTTGCTCCTCCTTACCCCCTACCTCCCTTTAAATCCCACATCTCACTCTCTTCTCTCCTGTTCTTCTACTTTCTTCTTGTGTTCCTCCTTCATTCTCCACCAGGAGGTTCACACTTCAGATGAATCAGACTGTGATGATGATCTTGACCCAAAGACAGGCATGGAGGTATGCGCGACACACAATTGTTTTTGTTGAAAAGACTTGCATTGCATTATTTTGTCTTCAAAAATGTCTAAAACAAGTGAGGAATGGCAGAGAATAAAATCATTGTAAAATCTTAGTGAGGACCAAAACCAAATACTGCAGTTATGCAGTTTTGTAATGCGTATTATCTGTTGAAAACTAAACCTCACCTAAACTTAAACTTTGAACCTGTCTGTTTTCCAGCTTCTCAATCCAAACTTCATTCAGGAAGGTAAGAGACACATGAAGTCATCTGAGTCAGCTTATCATCCAACACATTAGTTTTAGCTTTGGCTAATGCAGTTTGTGTTTGTTTCTTGGTGTTATACATGTATATACATGACCAGGAGGTGTGCAAATTCAAAAACATTAATGGGCTTCTCAAAAAGCTGAGCCCAAAAGTAAAGTTGAGGCTCCTGCAGAAGAAGTCCCCAATGTTGTTGAACTGTTTATACCTAAAATATCAGTGTTTGGTAACTTCAGCATGCCACAAAACTTGAATTGGGTTGGCAGCATTATACGTGCTTGGTGAATTATGCCAGATTGATGATGAATGACACCAGAATCAGCCTGATTACACTGGTCTGATTCCCAAAACTGGGCCCAAGTCCACATCCCCAATCACTAGCCAAATCTGGTAGCCAAAGCAGAATAGCATTTAATTCATGTAGTGCCAGAACACAGCCGAGCGTGCAGACACTGTGCCAGAATTAAGCCTGACTTGGCTGTTCATCTGTTATGCCTAAATACCACTACAAAGTTAAGGTTAGGGAAAGATTGTGGACAAATTAAAACAAACAATACTGTCCACTGGTATGACATGATGGGAAAGAATGAAATCATGTTCACAAAGGGGGCCACACCGTGTTTGCCAACCCCCTCCATAGTCACATGGCTCAATGAAGAGTATTTGCTTCCATCTGAAGTTCAAATTTTCAACATTTAAATTGCATAATATACAGTATATTCAATGAATTCAGTTTCAAAAGGTACATTTTTTAAAACTAGAACTAGAAATTGGAGTTGGAGCTGAGGAGCCAGTGTTTTGTGATGCGTTTCCTGTGTGCAGTGGCTCCGGAGTTCCTCGTCCCTCTGTCAGACGTGGTGTGTGCGTTCGGGGAGACTGTAGTCCTCTGCTGTAAAGTCTGTGGACGACCCAAACCCTCCGTCACCCTGAAGGGTCCCGACCAGAACCCAGTGACCAGCAACAGCCGCTTCACCATAGACATCAGGTAACACTGTGCATGTGTGCATATGTGTGTAGTTTCCTTTGTTTTATGCTGGCTTTAGTCACTCTAATTTCTACACTGGGTTACATTTTCATGTCTTGTTTTCTTCTGCCTCTTCTTTCCTTTCCTTTCCTCCTTCATCTCTAATCCTCCCTCCTCCCTTTCTCCTTCTACATCTCTTCTTTCTCTTTTCTTCCATTTCTTCCTCCTTCTCTCCAGGGATACAGGTGACATCTTGTTGAAGATCTGTAATCTGATGCCTCAGGATACCGGGATCTACACCTGCGTTGCCGTTAACGACCACGGCTCTGCCTCGTCCTCCGCCTCCATTAAAGTGCAAGGTAACACACCTGGATTAAAAGGAGCATTTCACCATTATAAAGACGGTTAATTAGGTGTAATGGTACAGTGAGATTTTAGTTTCTGAAATGTCATTGTTTGTGACTTGAGATGTTCAACAACAGTTGGTTTGCTGACTTTGCGTATGTTTTTTTCTGTCTCCTGCAGGTATCCCAGCAGCCCCTGGGAGACCGGTGGCCCAGGAGGCCAGCAGCACGGCTGTGATGATCCACTGGCCGCCTCCGGCTTCGTCCGCTCACTGTGCTGTCAGCAGCTACACTGTGGAGTACAGACAGGAAGGTATGTGGGTGTGTGGGACTGTAAATGAGCAATGGGATTAGAAGATGTTGCTTGCACGTGAAACATGCCAAGTGACTAAACCTTTTCTCCTCTCTCTCCCTCACTCTCTCACCCGCAGACTCGTTGCTATGGCAGCAGGAGGTCAGCAGCAGAGAGGAGTGTGTTCAGATCGACACTCTGATCCCCGGGGGTCACTATCAGTTCAGAGTGCGAGCCTCCAACCGCTGGGGGGTCGGCCCGCCGTCCGAGCCCTCAAATATGGTCACACTGTCCAGCAGCAGTAAGTGTGCGCGCACACACACACACACAAACACACACACACAGTTTCATAATGTGGGCACAAAAACCTCTTTTCCCATGGAAAACATCTTCAAAGGAATAGTTCAACATTTTAGGGAATGTCTGTGAATTAAGGACATGATTATCTTAGCATAAAGGCTGTCCAAAGTGAAAAAATATGTCAATCAGCACATCTAATGCTGACGTATTTACAAGCTGTTTGTTTAACCCAAACATAAACAGAAATGTAAAAATAACAGTTTTTGATTTAAGGGAGAGTTAAGTGTTGACAGTTTAACAGAGCAAGGCTAGCTGTTTCCCGCTGTTTTTAGTTTTTATGCTAAGCTAGGCTAACTGCGTCCCATCTCCAGCTCTGTACTTAACACATAGAAATAAGACACTTTATCAAGGAGACACTTTCAGAAAGAAAGAGATCTTTCACAAAATGTCGAACTACAGCCCAGTCAAAGTTAGTTTTGAATGCATTATCACACTAAGCTGACTAAACCCTCTTAATGATAAAAGGTGTTCATAGATGCATCAAAACGGCATACAGTAAAGCCACGTCCATGTTAGACAAAAGTAAAAGTCTGTTGTGGTGCAATTTTCAGTTCACCACAACAGGAAAGTGTGGGACAGAACAAATGACATACTGGTGATGTAGAGAGGGTGGAACAAGAGAAAAGTTCATGTAGTGCTGAAAATGGAAAGTGGTTAATCCTTCAGACTTCTGCTCTTTCTCTGTCCAGACTCTGGCTATGATGGAACAGGGATCCAGTGGAAAGAAAACTTTGAGTCGACCTTCTCTGAGATCTGTGAGATTGGAAGGTGAACCGTCACAAATCACTGACTTTCAAAATAGTGTCTTTCACAACCCAAACTTGATTTTCGGCCCAGATGTTAATAGTTGTGTGTGTTTTTTTTTTTTAAATTCTGCCTCGCTTGTCTTTGTTGCTCTCTCTTTTCACCAGGGGACGATTTTCAGTGGTGAGAAAATGTCTCAACAAGTCTACAAAGAAAGAGGTAGGGCATCCCTGACAGCTTCACTTGTTCTATTGACTAAAGTGCTGCTGTTGTAAAGCGTGTGTTGCTTTTCACTGTTCAGGTTGCAGGTAAGTCTTTAGGTGTTCTGAGTCTATTTCTGTCTTCTTCTTTGTAGTGATGTTCATATTAAAGATTGCAATGAAGTTTTAATTTTATTTCTATATATTTTAGGTTACAATCAAATATATTTTTAATGTATTATAAGTTTGAATTTAGGTTGCAGTTTGGTCTATTTTTGTGTTTTCAGATGCACTTAATTTCTTGTTTTGAAATTGCAGTGAGGTTTATTTTTAGTATTAGTATTAGTGTTCATTTTAAGTAGTTTTTTAGACAATTTAAGTTTTTCTATATGTTTATTTGTTTTTATGCCTTTCAGGTGTCCGTGAAGTTTGTGTTTATGTGTTTCAGGTTGAAGTGATGAATTTATTTATTTCAAATAGCAGCATATCTGTATTTTTCACTTTGAAGTTAGTTTTGCATATTTCAGTTTCCAGTGAATTTCATTGTCTTATCTTCCAGTGTCCTGTTACATGTCACTTTGTTTCTGTTCAGGTTGCGGTTAAGTTTGTGAGTAAGAAGATGCAGAAGAAGGAGCAGGTGGCCCATGAGGCAGACGTCCTCCTACATGTACAGAATCACCAGCTGGTGGCGCTGCTGGACACATACGAGTCTCCCACTTCTCTGATGCTGATCCTGGAGCTGTAAGTCCGCCAGTGGTGGAAGATATATTCAGATCTTTTACTTAAGTAAAAGTAGAAATTAAGTAGTGTTAAAATACTCTCTCTCTCACTCTAAGTAAAATTACAAAAGTATTAGCATCAAAATATACTTAAAGTACTAAAAGTAAATGTAGTCATTATGCAGAATGGCCCATTTCAGAATCATATATATGAATTACTAAATTATAATTAGTGATGTATTAATGTGTACCTAAATTTAATGTTGCAGCTGGTAAAGGTGGGGCAAATATTAATTAGTGTATATACTGTAGTTTAACCTATAATAATGTATCATATTGTATTAATTATTTTATATTTTGTATTAATAACATAAATCTGCAAAGTAACTACAGCTATCAAATAAATGTAGTGGAGTAAAGTACAATATTTGCCTCCAAAATGTAACAGAGTAGAGGTAGAAAGTAGCATAAAATGGAAATACAAGTAAAGTACAAGTCCCTGGAAATTGTACTGAAGTACAGTACTTGAGTAACAGTACTTAGTTACATTCCACCACTGCCCTTAGCTTTTGACTGTTTCTGCTCTTCAGCTTTCTACCCTGTTTGAGGTCTTTGTTTTCACAAGCGTGACAAAGTGCGTGAAGTCTGCCAGCAGGTTAAAATGATCAAATCTGGCTCACATGCCAATCAGACTCATGAAATCATGTCAGCATTCTGAGAGAGCCTGGTTTTCCTGTCTACAGTATATTCAAACTCAAGACTAGAGTTTTCTAATGTACATGTATTAGCTCTGATTCTTAGGCTAACTACTGTAACACTAGCCTTTTACCACTTACACTGCATTAGCTACTATGGCAGACATCTGATCATATACTATAATACAATAGCCAGCAAGGAAGATGACGCAGTCTAATCTATATCTAAATGTTACTAAATTTAAATTTGTGTGTGTGTGTCAGTATGGAGAATGGTCGTTTGCTCGATTACCTCGTCGCCCATGATGAGCTGATGGAGGAGAAGGTGGCGTTCTTCATCAGAGAAACACTAGAGGCCCTGCAGCACCTTCATACCTGCAGAGTAGCACACCTGGATCTGAAGGTAAGAACCATTTTTATTCTTAATTATGTGCATTTGTGCCTTGGAAATGTACCCTGTTATCTGTTGTGACTGACATTTACATATTTACAGAATTGCTCTTTATGTTGTTTTTGTGTTCTATAAATGAAGGATTTCATAATAAATATTTGAATTTTTTTCAAATCATATCTGTTACTAACATAAAATCATTATCTTCCATTCTATTTCTGTTTCTCTCTCCTGCAGCCTGAGAACATCATGGTGGACCTCCACACTCCTACCCCTTCCATTAAGCTCATCGATCTCGGCGATGCCGTCCATCTGTCCGCCCACCGCCGGTATGTTCACCTCTTGCTTGGAAACCCAGAGTTTGCTGCACCTGAGCTCATCCGCGGGACGCCGGTCTCTGTTGCGACAGACGTGTGGAGCGTCGGCGTGCTGGCTTACGTGATGCTCAGTGGCGTTTCCCCGTTTCTGGATGAATCACCGGAGGAAACCTGCGTCAACATCTGCCGCCTGGACTTCTGCTTCCCAGATGAATACTTCCGCGATGTGAGCCAGGCAGCGAGGGATTTTGTGTCCTCAGTGCTGCAGCAGGATCCCAGGAAGAGGCCAAGCGCTACTTCTTGTCTGCAGCACCCGTGGGTGGGTCGCGGGGGTGTACATGGTGGAGAGTACTCCAAGACGCCTCTGGACACGACGCGGTTGGCCACATTCATTGACAGAAGAAGACAGCTGCATGACGTTCGGCCCATCACCAATATCAAAGGGCTGGTGAGCAGCAGCATGGGCAACACACTGTGATGGAGAGGAGCTCTGAGTGTTTGAACACTCAGTGTTAATCCATCTGTCACCACCAGGGCACCCACAATAACATTACAATATGTTTCAAGCATTTAATTATCTTTAGTATTTATTAACGCGTGAGTGAGAAAGGGATTTGGTGCCTGAATCCTTCCTGTAGTGCGAGATTCAATCTTCTTTCTAGGACCACTAGGCCACTCTGTCACCACTAGACCAAACTTATAAGCTGAAAAGAAAATGACAGCTGTACAATATTTAATTGCTGACTAACACTTCACCTGGTCTTTGTTCACCTAGTATCACCCGTTACATATGAAGTGGGTCCCATAAACTGCCTAGACACCCCATAAGAACCCAAAGAAATTAAAGCTCAAAGTTGAGAAAATGAGCATTTAGAAAACACACTGTGAGCAGACATAATGGCAACATATTTATTTATATTTGTAATGTTTATTTTTCCAGGGACAGATGATATATTGGAGGCAAGTGCCCGTTACACTAATCCCAGTGTTGAGCTAATCTTATCTTGGATCTGCAGGAGGCTGTTTCATGTTCAGCTGGGGGCAAGATGCCGTTGCTCAGGAACACTGCAGCAGTACCGAGTCCTGCAGAGATTGGCCTCACTAGCCAGCTAGCTAGCAGAATCATGCTCACTGAGAAGCATTTTACCACCCTTGCTTAGCTAACATGCTATGGCTTACATAACTGAACATATTAACAGGTTTTGTGAGTTTCTGACGACTAGAAGGCAAATTTTGCCAGACAGAGATATTTTGCCTGATCAGTGACTGATATCATCGGGTTGGTCAGTAGCAAAAATGGTAATGCACTGTGACGAAACTGCTAATGATATATTTGTAGTCATCTAGTCTGATTTGAAATATTATCATGAGGAACTCTCATGGAGGATTAAAGAATCTAAACAGCTTCGAAGGGAATCTGACTGATCACAGCCAACAGAGGAGTTAGAGCGTACACCTTTTTAATGTTGGTTTAGGTGCTGTTCTTATCCTGGGTTACGTAGTGAGCCGAGCCAGGGTCAATGTCTTGCTCACCTATCACACTTTGACAGGATTACTAGAATTTTGGGGAT
This sequence comes from Siniperca chuatsi, assembly GCF_020085105.1. NCBI lineage: Eukaryota > Metazoa > Chordata > Actinopteri > Centrarchiformes > Sinipercidae > Siniperca > Siniperca chuatsi. Next base: position 25,078,051 of record NC_058053.1, read on the forward strand.
TGATCCTGGGACTGTCACTGCATAGTACTTGAAGCCTGCCCCACACAGTAGCTTCAGTGACGGAGAAGACTAAGGATCATTAGGAATAGTAATTTTGGGGAACAGTGTGATGGAGGGTTTCAGCAGAGCCATCAAGAATGTTGTAAAAAAAAAAAAAAACCTCATGAATGAAATTTTGGTTTAACAAGCAGACGTTTCACTCCATAGCACGGATGTTCTGCTAATTGTGTTGAATGTGTTTTGATTTGTTGAGGCGGGAGAGGCAAATTAGTCCAAATCCCAACTAACTGAAAACATTATAAATTCCCAAATTTCTGCTCTGTTTGATCACTGGTGGGAAAACCTCTCCACATAGGAAGTGATCAATAAAAAAAGTGTCTCCTAAACAGCAGCAAGCAAGAAACCTGGACTTAAAAATATATATTTAACTCTTCTTGTTCATTTGGTATGAAGCATAACAGACCATTTACGTCACCTCGGAGGATTTCGGCATCATTTCAGCTAACACGTTTGATAACTGTAACTGCAATTTAAACCACCAACATGCAAAGCTTTTTTGGACTGGATGCAACAGCTCTGAACCCTGCTATGATATACCCTTAATTTATTGAATGTTTATTTATTACAGGACTGAGGTTGAGAGTGAAATCATAAGATGACTAAATCGAACCGAACTGCACTGAGCTGAACTGAAGTCACCGAACAGCTGCTGGACTGTGCAGCTAGTTTACGTTGTGAATAGTGTTGTAGTGAATTGCTGGAGGAGTTTACATCAAATCACTGACTGATCTATACTGAACTGTGCTGGACTGAACTGTCATGAATTACAATAAACTGGATCAAAATGGGCAGTTTTAGCCAACAGCATCGCTAAATGGAAGGTGAAGAAAATCAGTGAATAACCTCCTAGAGCAAACAGAGGACTACTGGATCTTACACAGTAACTCAGAAAAGGCACCATGGAGACTGAAATCCTTTCTATAGGACACCTATAATTTGTTCGTATCACTGTTTACAAAAAAAAGTCCAAATAATGTTTAAGTAGTTTACAAAAAAGTAGAATAATCAGGGAAAACCTGCATGTAAATTCACCAGGGATGGTTTAGAAATCAGGTTAGAAATCTGTCTGTTTCTAGAAGAAAAACCTGTTGGTGTTGAGGTGGGAAATGAACTCCACCCTGAAACTTTTTTTGTTTGTACATGTGTCTACCAGCCACTGTGGCAAGTAACCAACCGCAGTGTCCCATTCATTTGGCTTGTAAAATAGTTTGTGTGGCTGCTGAATTGGTCTTGGATTTAGACAGAAGAGTCCATTTACTGATGAATGTAATTTCTTGTAGAATGTGTTCTGCCATCACAAGTGCTGTCCTCTGCTTTCACCAAATGCTTTCGCTTTCACAATGCTCCCTTCTGACCATTTTGCATCCCCACCCCCCGCAAGTATTTAGCATACTCCGTTAGTAAGCATTTATTTTCATGCAGCCGGGGATGCAGAATGGTGCAAATGTAAGCAACCCACTGTTCTGAAGAAGCAACTTTCACCTTTGATGTCGAGTACAACAACATCCATGGGAATCTGCAAGTGTAATAGTTTGTGTTTATCAGTGCAGCTGTAATGAGATCTATTCAGGTACCAGTGGAACAGCAGAGCGTTCTGCTGTTTCATCTCAGTTCCATCTTCTCAGCAGGGACTTGTTGGAAATTTCAGCTTCACAAAGGGAAAAATGCAACAGAGCAAAAAAGTCAAACAAGTAATCATATAAATAAATACAAAGACAAATGATTTAATTTGGCTCTGCCCTGTGTGGAAAAAGTGAAATTATGAAATAAAACTGTCATTGGGGAAAATGGCAATGTGAGATAAAAACAGACTCTGGCAAAAAACAGTTAAATTTAAAAAATGTGTGATAAACTGTGTTACTGTCAAAAGACGAAGGCTGATATAACATGTCATAATACTGAGCCGAGTTTTAAAACCTTATCGCAGCATTTCACTATTTAATTTTGTTGTCTTATTTATTTAATTAATTTGAACACTTTGGGCCTCCATACTCCATACAACCTCAGCCCACCTGTTAGCTGTGTCTCTTGAATGGAATACAGCCTAGGTGACATAAAAATGACCAGTTGCTATAGCAACCACGCTGGTGCAGAACTGCAGAGTCAACATGGCTGCCGTAGAACTCTCACTGCCTGCAGTTTATGCTAGCAAAGGTGCTTTTACTGTGTGTGTTTATCAACTGTTGCTAACAATCAAATGTTATCCTGAATGCCTGAAGTACGTAAATGTATGTTGTTTACAAAGAAAAAACAATAATGAAGATGAAAATCAGATTACGTTACAGGTCTGTTTCTGCTGCTTTCTCTGCAGTAGCAGCCTACATTTCAATAAGCAGTGGATCACATTGTAAACGTCACTGCTTTGGTCCCCACATGGCACGAGTACCTAATCTTTTAACGAGCCTGAGCCCTCCATTTACTCATCGTTTACATTTCAACAGAAAAAGTTAAATCTGTGCTCTGCATTATAGTATTTTAGCCTGGCACTCAGGGTCTTCATGAGGTATAAACCAGCCTTCAAAATGCATAATGTTTCAGCAATTCAGCAGAATATTGAAGCTTTACTGAGCTCTGTATTTCTGTCTTGTTAATTGTTAATAGTTTCCTGTAAAGACGACCATTCATCTGCAACCTCTGGAGTGAGATTTTTTTAAATTCTATATTACTGTTCGTGATCGAAAGCTTGGACTCCAAATGTTTCCCAGTCTGCCCATCTTGATTTAAGCTGACAATGGAAATATTCAAATTTGATAATGCAGTAGGAGTGTACAATATTTAAAGTACTAGCTCTGTCTGAAGCCAGTACAGCTTCACCCTCCGGTTTGCTACAGCTGTTCTCCTAACCCGGGTTTGACCTGCGCAGCAGCAGAGGCTTGGTTTTAACTCTCTGAAGAACGGAGCTGATCTGTTGTCTACACCACATGCAATCTCATAACGAGGGATGCTCCAATCAATCGGGTACTGAATGAAATCGCCAGTAAGTGAGGCAAACGCATGTCTCAACTGATATTGTCATTGTCATTTAAGTTTTCGCCCTCTGGTATTCACATGCAGCCTCAGTGTAACTGTAACCTATGATTACCTTTAAGCTTGACTCTTGACTGTCAGAAAGTCAGGAAGAAATGAAATCAGTCCTTTTGTGTTCAATCTGTTTTTCAGGAAAGTCCTACAGTCAACTAGTCAACTTTAGTGTTTCTGTCAGACAGAAGGCCCTTTAATTAACATTTTGTCTTGAGGTTAGGGCTGAAGGGAATATTTAGAAATTAAAACATCTTTATTCACATGAATAATTCACACCTGTTTTCATGTGTTTTGAGCATGTGGCGTATATTGAAATTCATACAGATGTAAATGTACCCAAAATGCATCAAAAAACTAAATCTGATCACCACAACGAGATTAGCAGGATGGCAAAATTTTTTACTTAAAGTAAAAGTACAAACGGATTAGCATCAAAATATACTTTAAAGTACTTATTATACAGAACTGCCCATTTCAGAATATGAGCCATTCTGCATATTATATTATTGGATTATAATAATGATGCATTAATGTGTACTTTAATGTTACAGCCGGTAAAGGTGTGGATAATTTGAATTAGTAGGGATCAATGAAGTCTTATCTAAACCTATAAAAGACATAATTTATCTGTATTATTAATCTGAATCTACAGAGTAACTAGTAATTAAAGTTATCAAAATGTAGTGAAGTAATGAGTACAATATTTGCCTCCGACTTGTTGAAGTATAAAGTATCAGAAAATGGAAATACTCAAGTAAAGTGCAAGTACCTAAAACTGTACAGAACCTCAGATCGTCTTCTCCATTGAGTTAAACTTCAGGCCGACTGTCCCGGTGTCTATACAATCCCAGTCCCACAATGCATCTGTCATGGCTTGGTGAGCCACGTAGCACCATGGTGGCTCCACCCTGTTGAATGCTAGTCTGTGCTGCATCCTGATAGTGTTCATGCTGAGCTTCGTCCATAGAGAAACATGCTGATGGCTTCATGTTGCTGTGTGCAGCAGCACACTTCTGTATAGGCTGCCTCTTCTTACTCCATCCGACCTGCTGGTTTGTTACTCTTTACTAATAAAGAACCTGCTTGTTTGTAGTTTTTCCTCTTTCTGTCTCATTCCCTTAAATCACGGTGTGAAGGCTTTTTTTGTGCGTGGGCTATAACATTTTAGACTCTGGTTAAATGTCATTTATTTATGAAAGTACAAGCATAATAATATCTTACTGGTTGAAATTATTAATTGATTTATTGATTGCTTCATTCAACATCTTTAAAACAAACCGTGAGTGAATGACCACAGACTCTGCACAGGATTCTGCCAATTTACTGAGCCCAGTAAGATTATAGAAAAGCTAAATACATTCACGTGTCCTGAACATTTTTAAGACGTAAAATGGAATTTAGCCTCTAGTTTACAGTTGTTTTAAGAGGCTTGAGTCAACAGTTTAGTAGATTATAACAAAAACCCCAAAAAGGTGAATGTGCATTCTTTGAGTTAAAGCTATAAAGGCGAGACATGAGGCAGCAATGTATGTGGAGGAGAGTTGAAGCTAAAAAGACCAGCAGACAGTCATGTGTTCAACAGTGTTTCAAAACTTTTGTTCAATTTGCTCAGACGGGACTACAGAAATGTTAAGTCTACAGCTGCAGAAAATGAATATGAAATGCTGTAAAGCCAAAATAAAAATTGGCTTAAAAAGTCAGATTGAATGTGTTAATTTTATTCATCTCCAACAACGCAGCACAATGAATTGAGCCGGCTGGACAGGACTTAACTGTACATGTCAACTGTTGGATTTACAACTGTGACATTAAAAAATATTAAAAAAAAAATACTAATGTCCTTTATATTCATAATGTGTAATATCTTTGCTTTAAGTAATGAGTCATCTGCCTTTGACAGTCAATTGAATTAAGCTATACAATAAGCCATAAAAAGGCAGTTTGTCAATACGTTTTACCTACTGAACAGAAAACAGTCTTTCATTTTACATTCAAGCTTTAGTTTTTCAATCTTAAAGTTTGAAGAAGTTCTCTCACCACCTTGTGTTCATCTTAGTTTTATTTTGTTTTTGTAATGACCCTGTCACACACACAAACATCATTCTCTCTCTCTCTCTCTCTCTCTCACACACACACACACACACACACACACACACACACACACACACACACACACACTACCCTGTGTCAAAGCAAAATGCTGACCACAGCTACTTTAAACTCAAAGCTCAAAACACAACAGAAATGTGTGTGTGTGTGTGTGTAGTCACTCTGACTGCTTTTACAAACCATCACAGCAGGTGAAACTCTGAGGCACTAATACAGCTCCAGTTAATGAAATATTTGCCGGTAATCCTGTAGCGAGGATGTGTGAGTGCGGCTTGTAGTTGTTCTGCTGCTGAAGAAGGTTTTCACCACGATAAGCTGGAGGTCAATCAGATGGCAGACGACGCTGTAAAGAGCGGAGGAGGAGGAAACAGAGGAGCCGTTAATGTTGAAGTAAGTTAACTCATGGCATCTCTTACAAATTCTTCTATAAGTTTACGTTACATTTCAGACACACAACAGACACTCGCAGTCATCTTTGTAAGTTTGAACTAAAAAAAATAGAACTCTGTGACACTAAAACCCATTGTCTTCCAAAATGAGTATCAGGAATTGGTTTTCACACATGTTTTTGATTGGGTTTACTTGTCAGAAGGTCCACTTTCATACAGTTTGTTAGTTTTAAAGGGGAACTCCACCAATTTTACACATCAAAGTCTGTTTATACATCTTGGGGAGTACTACTGCATAAGTGAAAAAAAAAATCTGGGGCTGTGGACTTAGAAAGCAGTGATCTTACCAGACCTCTGTAGCCCGCTCCTCATCGCTGCTGCATTTGCGCGCGCCTCCTCATTGTACCATGCCATACTTGCAGTGGTTGTTTTCTCTCTGGCCACAGGGGGCAGTATTGAGCGTATTACGGTTTGGATAGATGAGGACTAATTGGTTGCTACATAGCTACAGCTGACGTCTATACATGCCGATGACATTGTGGCCTCCCAGCAGTTGAATTTGCACAAATAAAGCAAGGAGAAAATTTGACTTCAGGTTCAGTCTGAACATGTCTCTTGTGCTGTAAAAAGTAATTAAAGTCCTGTATAGATTTACACAAACAAAAAAATCAAGGCTAGTTAGATCTTTGAAAGGATGCGCCTTGCCAGTATTTTGCTTGTGGTGCTAAACCAAAGTCGTATATATCCAACAATGAATACCCAAAGGTAAAAAGGTAGCACACACAGATTTTCAGGACAAATTTTGGCCAATTTATTGTGGCCATGTTAACAAACATGCTGGCGTTTCAGCCTAGTGGCCTTCATCAGAGCATGGAGGAAAATGGAAGTCATCTCATTGGCTTAAAGGGTCACATGGTAATTAACTTACTTCAAATGCTTCCTCTGAACAAGTTTCATAATATGGAAACACTGAATGTCATCAAGAAAAGATGTATAAGGGACCTTAGTTACCATGTGACCCTTTAAGCCAATCACTTGCCAACTCCTGTATATAAATGACATAACTTCCATTTTCCTCCACGCACTGATGAAGGCCACTAGAGCGAAACATTAGCATGTTTGTTGACATGGCCAGAATAAATTGGTGAAATCGAGATTAGTCAACTTTCTCCTGAAAATCTGTGTGTGTGCAAACAAGGCATTTATATAAAAATACATGTAAAACAATATAAATGATAATATACATAATAAAAACCTGAGAATCACACATACATCCCTTCGTGTAAGTTTTGTTAAAATCCGATCAGTGGGATGCTAGATTTTGGGGCTGACACCAATCATCACTGCGCTCTTCTTCTAACTTCCTCTCTCTCCACCCAGATCCAACACTCCTCCTCTCCCTCCTCCTCTTCCTTTCCATCTGTCTGGCAGGGCTTTGGGAGGAAGGTGAGACTGTTACTGCCATACGTCTGGCCCAAAGGCAATACAGCACTGCAGGGACTCGTCCTGCTGTGTGTCGGCCTGCTGGCAGCAGAGCGACTGGTTAATGTGCTGGTGCCTGTCTACTCCAAGAACATCGGTAAGCACCAAACACAGAGAAGCTGCTATAAAGGAACAAGAGATCCGGATCTTTCTCAGTTCACTAAATGTGTAGAATAAAACTTGTGTTATACACAAACTGAAAAACTTTAACATCCAACACTTTAATAGCCATTACAGGAAAAAATGTGACTCATCAAAATTTTCAAGTTTCAAATTTTGACTTCTAAATTGTCTGAAAACCATACTGTGTATCACAACCCTTGGTGTTATGTATAATATTTAATGTACAGTAGGAAACTTAATAGATAAAGCAACAGAACTCTTACTGAAACAGTTGTCAGACCCATTTACTGCATTTTACTGTTCAAACTGTAGATGGCAGTGTGCTCAAGTGTTTTGAAGTGTGGTCTGTCTTGTTTCCTTATGTGCTTGATTGATTACTCCTTGTTTTCTTCCTAGTGCGTTCGTACCCTCAGGGTTGTCAGGTTGTCATATTAGAAGGTGGACCAGAGCTTAAAGAAAGTTTGTCTCTTGTACATCCAGAGTTGATTGCGTTTTTATTGATTACATTTTGACAGTTTGCCACAACTTAATTAAATAACGATTTAGATTTTTTGATTTTATATTGAGTATTACTTCCATCTTTTAAACATGAATGCCCTGCTTGTTGAAAAATGCCACGCACAAAAGCATAAATGTGTTAGTTATGGTAACTGTATGACCTGTCCTCTAGTGCAACCATCACCCCAAACTTTTGCTGCCATTATTTGCAGTTTTTGTTGTCCAGGTGGCAACTGTAACTGCTTGTGAGAAAAGATGCCATTGTGTTGCCAACGTGTTGCTTTAAACCCTAAATGCCAAGAATGATGTATTTGGGTGTAGGAGAGTTGTACAGAATCAATGAAGTTTTGCACTCCCCATGCACCTGTTTATTATTTGCATTTGTGTCTTGATGCGAACCTGATTTGACCCTTGATAGACATGAAAACAAAGTTTAAGTTCAAGTTTATTGTCATGCATAGAAGCAGAGCATTTAAATGAAATACAACACTTGTGCTTTGGCTACCTCTTTTAAAGATAATTACAACATGGAAGCAATTGTGAAACCAGGTATTATTAACTTATATAAACAACTTAAGTTATTGTAAAAATGAATTAGTATAGTAACAGGAAAACTGGATTCACAAATGCACAGGCTAACTGTCAAAATAGTTACACTGTCCCTCTATATTGTAACATGCCAGGAAGAAACACCAGTGAAAAAGCAACATTAAGTCCTGACAGGAAGTACAAAATAGTAATTAATCTCGCTACGCATAGAGTCCACAAGAGTAAAAGTAAAAAGAATAAAATATAAAGCAGTTTAGCCCAACTGTAATGAAGCAACACATTAGTCTCACACAGCTAGTATCATGGCTAGCTTGGTCAGTACAAAACTGATCACAGAAAAACTAATCTATTACCTCATATTACAAACAACAAAAACAAAAGCAATTTAAAAATGGAGTCCAAACTAACTGAAGGTGGCTGAATACTTTTATTCTGAGGGATTGAAATCAAATCTCTTCCCCAATCTCAAAAATCTTTTCTGTTCGTGATTTAAATAGATTTTTTGCATTAAAAGTCCTTTCAGACAGCAAGCAGCCACCAGTCGCCAATTTAAGCACTATGGTGGTGGGTGGCAGCAGCAATAAAATAGAGGTGGAAATCACAAAATCACTTTGTTCAGTTCTGTTAAAAGATTCTGTGTCACTGACTAGGCCTATGTAGTTTGTTCACTGTTTTCAACTTGCAGCAGTGTGACCATGGCAACCACACAATGCTCAAAGAGGAAAACGATGCAGGAGCTCATTTTACTGGTACCTCACTTCCCTGAATTAACCTATACACCTCCTCACCAGCAACGGGTGAACAAATATATCAGTCAACAAAAACGGTCTTGGAACAACAGCCGCTTCGAAATTTGACCTCTTTGGGCCAATACAACCCGTTTATGATGTTAGTTAACTAAACAGGCTACGTGATGAGATTAGAATTGCTGGATGGAAGCAACCTGTAGCGTATGGATCGGATGTAGCCGGTAACCATGGCGAAGGAGTTGCCCCCTGTTGTCGCCCATTCAAAATACAGAACGCTGATGTTGCTGGGTGACAGATGCAGCTCACTGTCTGAAAGTACCTTTAGCCCAACAGTAAAATAATGTTGTTTTGGCAACACATCAGCCATTAGCATGGCTAACGCTAAAGATCACAGAGAAAAACAAGTTTAATAGCTCAAGTCTCAAACAGTCACAAAGTGCACAGATTATCATCCAAGAAAGGCAGATTCAGTCCACCTTCCTCAAGGTGGATAACAATTAGCCCGACTACAATAATCAGGTACAGGATTCTAAAAAAATAGGCTGGTTTAAAGATCCATCCATCGACTAACTGGCCTGAATACAAGATACAAAGCAGTCACTTTGGGTAACGACAGCTCTCCTCTAATACAACTGTTGCTGTGGTTGCCAGAAATGATTTAGGATGCAAGTATACTTTTGCTAAACCTGATTTGCCATTTTGTTTCACTTAATTCATTCACTCGCTGAACAAATCATAGATATGGTGGCGATCCAGAGGTCTGGAACCAGGCTAACTTTGCCTCCAAGAAAATTTATTTTATTTGGGGTCTGTCGAACAGCCAAACAGAACTGACCTAAGTCAAAAAGCATCTGTAATTTTGCATTAGTCAAAGAGAAATTCATAACACTTGAAACGGAAATTATCTTGAATTTGAACCATGTATATGAGCCTTTTACTCTGATTCAGAAAATTACCCACAGACATTACTGTAATTGTTAAAACTTTTAATAACTGAGTAAATGTAAAACCCAACAACAACTGAATAGATCCATAAAACACAGTAATCACTTAAAGTAAATATGTCTTTAAAAATGTTGACCAGTCACTTCCTACAGGTAGTGAATGGTTCCGGTAATGTAACGCAGAAAATAGTTTGGGCTGGTTTAGTCATTTGTTATAAAACCGTTCAGCTGTTGTGAAATGAGATCTTAGGATTGGTTTGAAGGAGGAAGCAAACTTCATTTTTCAGGGGGTGTCATCATTTGCCAAGGCCTTTTGTACCCTATTTTGTACACAGGACTGCATCCGCCACAAGGCAACAACCCAGAAGTCTCCACTTCAGAGGAAGTCAGCATTCAGTTTGTCTTCGGCTACTTTCCCCTTTAGAAAACTGGCCATTTGGCTTCTGGAGCAACATGAAAGTATAAGCCAGTGCTGTGAGAATGAAGCCGAGCGTTGCTTTGTGTGATGAGGAAGGCGTGGAAGGTTTTCAGGAGGGGGGGTTGTTGTTGGTGTGTATGTGTGTGTGTGCGGAGGGTTTTCTGGGAGGTCACCCCCTCCTGCCAGTCATGCTTAGCCGGCATTAGCGGCCTTTTTCGTGGAGTTAACACACCGGGTACAACAGACGTTTTGTCTCTGGGTCCGACCCCGCCTCCCACCCTCCGACTCCAGGACCCGATGCCAAAGAGTTGAAAATACCCCCCACTGAAAACACACACTAGAAAGTTAAAGAATGTAGAATACACACATTTCTTTATTCATTTCTCTTCATACATTCTATACCTTCTACATTTCATTTTCTCACCATGTATATTTCTCTGTCTGGATCTTCAGTTTTTCTTCTTCTTCTCCTCTCATCTCATTTCTGGCTGTTTTTTTCATTTCAACCTGATTGCCAGCACAGTACAAAAAGGGTAATGAATGTGAATGAGTGTGTGTGTGTGTGTGTGTGTGTTTCTGTGTGTGTGTCAGAAAGGGGAGTTTGTGAATGTGTTCATGACTGTGTGCGTGTCAGTGGTGGAAGAGGTACTCTAATTCTTTACTTAAGAAAAGGAAGCAATACCACAGTGTAGAAATACTCTGTTACAAATAAAAAAGCAACATTTTACTTAAGTCAAAGTGTGAAAGTATTAGCATCAAAACCTACTTAAAGTACCAAAAGTACTGGTTATGCAGAATGGCCTCAGTTATAAGAAAATGTGATGGATTTAACCTTTAATGTGTTTACACACAAATTACAGTTATACACAAAAAAAAGACATAATGCTGGTTTAAGTTGGAGTACCTGAGTCTACTGGATTATCACTGCTGTCATGTGAAAACCAAAGTTTATGATGGTCAAGATGAAAAGGTGTGTGTGTGTGTGTGTGTGTGTGTGTGTGTGTGTGCAGTGAATGAGCTTTCTGCAGGAGGCGGCTGGACATCGCTGATTGCCACCGTCTGCATCTACACACTGCTCAAGTTCCTACAAGGAGGAGGGGCAGGTGCGCAAGTGTGTGTTCATATTTAGAGGAATGTGTGTGTACAAAATAAAATATTTTTTTATCATAGAATAGAAGCTACTGTCTGTGTGGTTTAGATTGAACATGAGCATGAAGCTCTTTGGCATCTTCCTCTCTTATCTTTCTCTGTCTGTTCCTCGTAGGTACCTCTGGTTTCATCAGCAACCTTCGTCAGTTCATATGGATCAAAGTTCAGCAGTTTACCAGCAAAGGCGTTCAGGTACCACTCTTTTACTTTTGTCTGACTTTCTGAATTGGATTTCCCACTGTTTTGGTTCATTAAAGGATAATTCTGGTCTATTATAACTTGTTTTTGGAGTTTTGGCCATCATTTCTATATGTAATTAATTCTGAAATTTCAAACATGATATGAAGGCAGCATATGACAAAATGTATCCCCTACATGTTGCATGTAGAAAGAGGTTAATCAGGATAGCAATCCAAGCAGACTGTTGAAGTAACTGTAGTATGCTTTTTAAAGCCACATCAGTGTCTTGGCTCTGTTACTGGGAAAGCAGTGTGATCCACTTCTCTGTGTCATATGCCCATTTGGTATTAAGATCCTCTCTAAGGTCAATCAGTAAATCTCAAAGCACTGTTTACATGTGAAAACAATTTTGGAACACGCTAGTTTTGGAAAATCTATCCTTCTTCCTATTGAGACAATCTTACCACTCTGTTACTTATTCCACATGTACGGGCAAGGATCCCCCCGCGGTCAGACTAATGTGGATACTTCTTTAGGACACAGTGGCTCGCCCTTCCACGCCCTACGGCTCAACATATAAAACGCCTGTGCTCCGAGCGGCCTAAAATCTGGAGAGATAATCTCTGTAACCAGATATTCTGTCCACTCCTGCTTTCCATGACTCCATGATTTGCTTGAGGCTCATAAATGCAATATGTTAACAGAAGCCAACAGTAACTCCTTTCTTACACTTGCAAAGTCGCCTGACAATAAAGAAAAACAAAATTCAAATGTAGCTTCCATACATTGGACATGGTCTGAGTGAGTAATGGTAGTAAGCAGTGTGTATAATCACATAACTGTTCCTCTCCCTCCACACTTTAGGTGTGTTTGTTTTCCCACCTGCACGGTTTGTCTCTGCGCTGGCACCTGGAGAGACGCACTGGAGACGTGCTGAGGAGTGTCGACAGAGGCACCTCCTCCATCAACAACCTGCTGAGGTAGGACAGGAGGAGGCAGACAGGTGGAGACCTCGACTCACATGACCTGGGTTCAATTACCAAAACATGACAAAGTTTTCTTCTTGGGTTCAATAGTAGTGGTTGAGTAATAACCTGTGACTGTTTCTGTCTGTAGCTACATCCTGTTCAGTATCCTTCCCACCATCTGTGACATCATCATTGCCATCATCTACTTCGTCTCCTACTTCAGTGTCTGGTTTGGACTCATCGTTTTCACCTGCATGGTCCTCTACCTCAGTGAGTCCGAGTCAATGTGTGTGTGTGTGTGTGTGTGTGTGTGTGTGTACTGTATGAGTGTGAGCGTTTGTTTTCTTTCTTTTAACTTAATAATCTAGACTTTGACATCTCAGTTGATGAGCTGCTCTACCTCCTGAGCACAGCAGCCATAGCCACTCTCACCTTCTGTCGGACATGTTATGAGTTACTTTCATTTGATTTTGATTATTTCAACAGATTCAGTGAAATCTCACATTCCTAAACCCTAACCCAGAGGCTTTCAAACTGTGAGGCGTACTTCCCCAGAGTCCGGGAATGAAAATGGGAGTCTGGTGCAAACATTTTGATCCTGTGTAGTGTGTCATACTGGAGAACTACTGATGCCGCATCTGGCACGGCTCACAACATCCCGCTCACACCCGGGGCGCGTTCAGCCCTGAAAAACGTAGCAAAACATTTATTTTGTGTAACAGAAATGGTGTATTGAACACCCTGTTGGGTACGCAAGCATACTGCACTGCACTGCCTTTTTAATACTGCGGTGTTTAAATACATGTCGCTGCTGATTGGGTAACACTTCTGACACACCCACCAAACGAGAGAAAACATACCTCAAAGCCCGTTGCACACAGTTTCGAGGAAACATGTCGTTCAATCCGAAAACCACAGTAAAACAGTGCAGATTTTCAGATTGAACGTGCTCCTGTAAACGAAGCGGAAGAGGAAGGATGTTGTTGGTGCTGAGAGGCGGAAATGTGAAACACAGGAAAGGTCACAGTTGTTTTTTCTGATTTTTTTTTAGGCTTTTCTGAAAACGCCTGTATCACACCACTTCGGGCGCCATTGTTTGTTTACATTATTGTTTCCGGAAGTCGGCCCCTAGCACCTCCTTCCCGATGACATCACACAGGTCATGAAAGATGGCAAGCTATGATTGGTCGGGGACTAACATGTAGTCTATCGTGTCTCTCGACCAAGTCAAGACAATCTTAAGAACCCAAAATACTGTGTAGTCTGAACCTGGCATTACACTTTTTGGGCCACAGTTGTCTCGATTTTTGTCTGAGGGGGGGCCCACACGGTCACCAAATAAACACCAAATATATAAGCACTCCATATATGTAAATTCTAAAAAATATTTTAGATTCTACCTCTTGTTTACATAACAGTCTTGTCAAATGCAGCCCAAACTGATACTTAATTTATTTTCTGACCTGTTTTATAGTGTTTATGATGTATCATATCATTTTCTAGTACTTCTCCTGTGTGCACTGACGTAAAGGCAAGCTACTGTAACAAAGAGTTTCCCTACGGGGATCAATAAAGTATTTCTGATTCTGATTCTGAAACTGATATGAACCAGCCTGTACTCTGTCTGCAGCCTGTACCATCCTGATCACAGAGTGGAGGACGAAATACAGGAGAGAGATGAACAATCAAGACAACAATGCCAAGTCCAGAGCCGTAGACTCACTGCTCAACTTTGAGACGGTAGATAACACCACACATTTCCTGTTTATTTCCTCTATTTATTAAAGGCATGAGTCTGTTGAACGTCTGACCACACCCAACGTCACATCCAGGTGTGTCCAGCTGTGGTCTGTTGTACTTGTGAAAACACCCAGCTGTGATGTTGTACATTTGGCCGTCAGGGACGTCCAGGATGTTTTGGGATGTGTCTAAAATACTCTAAAATGTTTGTGGATATTTCAGTTGCAGGTCAGTTCAGGATGTTTAAAAGATTTTTCAGGATTTTTCAGTCTTTTCTCTCTGGGTTGATTTATTTTCACAGGTAAAATATTACAGCGCTGAGGATTATGAAGTCCACTGCTTTGAGGAAGCCATTCTGAAATATCAAGTAAGCTTGTGTTGCTGCCAAGTGAACAGTTAATAGCAACAACTCATAACTGTTTGTCACAAGTACATATAAAGTACACTGCTAAACAAAGAATGCTTCAGTTCAAAAAATTCAAATCAATCTTCAGATCTTAAGTCATTTGTCTGTATTTCTTATTGTCAGTGAAACGTGTGCTGCTTGTGTTTGTGTAGCACTGTGAGTGGCAGAGCTCAGCATCCCTGGCTCTGCTGAATCAAACCCAGAACATCATCATAGGATCAGGGCTGCTGGCTGGATCTCTGCTCTGCGCCTACCTGGTCTCTGAGGGACAATTCCAGGTATCATTGAAGAGTAAAAACACAGTAGAACCCAACATCAAAATCATTAGTCTACATACAAGTTACCAACGGTCACCTCCAGTGGTGGAAAGTAACTAAGTGCATTTACTCAAGTATTGTAAGTACAATTTTGAGGATTTAATGCTTCTTTATACTTTATCCACTACGTTTTGTAAGGCAAATATTGTACTATTGACTCCACTACATTTACCTGACAGCTGGAGTTACTAGTTACTTTACAGTTTAAGATTTTGCAAACAAAACAAATGATCAATTTACAAAATACGATACTGTGCTACAGATTAAACTTTCCAATAGTATATAAAATAGTAAAAATGTGCTCCACCTCCACCAGCTATAACATTAAAATGCTGCTTATGTGTTAAAGCATCACTAATAATATTCCAAAAATATGATATACAGTATATAATAATATAACTCTCTGAAACAAGTAATTTTACTTTAATACTTTAAGTACATTTTGCTGTTAATACTTTTGTACTTTTACTTAAGGGAAATCTTGAATGCAAGACTTTTAACAGAGTATTTTTACAGAGCGGTATTGCTACTTTTACTTAAGTAAAAGATATAAGATATAACTTCTTCCACCACTGGTCACCTCCACATATGGAGGGAGGAGAAAAAATAAGACTTAGATGTGCACTCAGATGTTGGCCCCCGTGTTTCCCCAAATTTGCACCTGATTCACTTGTTGGTTAAAAGCATCAGTATGAGATCAGCATTGAGATCTCACAGAAGGTAAAATAAAGGTTATATATCAGCTGACATACAGGCAGGCACCTTGTATGAACTTCACTTACATGGGTTTCACTGGAATACGACCTTAGTGACTCAGATATAACCACAGTGACTTAGACGTGACGTCTGTGACTCTGACTTGACTGTGATGACTTGGCCCCGAATGGCTTGTGTATAGCCTTGGTCACTTCAACATGACCTCTGTGACTCTGTGATTTGCTCGACCACAATGACTTGGACTTGACAGTGATCTGGATATGCAACTTCTCTGTAAATCAGACATTATGTTGGCAGAAAGGCAAGGACAGGACCTTAATGATTTGGACCTCTGTGACTCAGACCCTCAGATCTGACTTCAGTGACTCTGCCAGGACTTTAGTGACTCAGACATGGTTTTAGAGACTTGGTATTAGCCAAGATGACTTGGACATGAGTCTCAGCCGTGTCAGAACATTTGACAGGACCTTGGTAATATGGCATTACTTCACTGACTTGGACCAGTACACAACCTTTGTGACTACAACATTGACTCAAAGTATATTTAATGTGGCTTTTTTGACTCTGATCAACAGAAAAAGACCCTTTAATGTCAAAGTGAAAACAGATATCTATAAAGTGATTGCAAATAGTGAATACAAAATACATATTTGGGTAACACTTTACAAGATGTAGATTTTATAAGATGATAATATGTCAGTTTTGTGTTTTCAGCTTGTTTGGCTGCCCCCAAGCAGCCAGAAAATTGTGAATCCATGCTAAAGGGCGGCTAATTGATACGTCTGACTTACAGTAACCTTCGATTGTTAAATTTATTTTTTATTCTTTTCCGGATCCCCATAAGCTTCCGCAACAGCAGTTGCTAATCTTCCCAGGGTCCACGAAAAATTATACAAACACTAACAGCATACAAACATCTACTGACTCCTTTAGTCTTGCCCAAAATTACATTTTTAAAAGTCAGAGCTATTTAAGTCAAGTATATCAAAATATCCAATAACATAAACAATGCAAACATTATAAGATCAGTAATGTTCTCTGTACTCTATTGGTAGCTTATTGTTTCAGTATGTATGTGTGTACTTTTCTGTCAGGTTGGAGACTACGTTCTGTTTGGAACCTACATCATCCAGCTGTACACACCTCTGAACTGGTTTGGTACCTACTACAGGTGAGACAAAGATCTATGATTCATCAGTATCTGTAGGTCTGTCTGTCTGTCAGTCTTATAATAATATTTGATACAACGCCATTACGTAATTTTCAAAACTATGACGGGAGACCAGGGTGGAGGGGTGTTTTTACAGTAACAATGCTGTATTTTAAATGCTGCCGATTGGATTGTTTTCAAATCTGTGATTGATCTGTCCCAATCTAATAATACTGATTGTGCGTCACGTGTCTCTGCAGGCTGATTCAGAGTGCATTTGTTGACATGGAAAACATGCTGGCACTGTTGACAGAGCAGAAAGAGGTCAGTCACTAAACAGAATAATCATCTGGAAAACGTATCAGGTGTGTAGTTTGTTTTGTAAAGTCTGTTCAAACACAGCCCACTATTGGTGGTAATGAACTGAGTGCTTAACCTTGTTAAGAAACTTTGTATGAAATAATTACTATGTGGATGCTGATTAGCTGGGAAAAGCAACCAGCCCAGATTAGTTGGGAAGGTTGCTAATTTAATCCCAGGCAGGTTTATCAAACAAAATATTTTCTCCACCTTCTCAACAAATACAACAAAGGGGAGCGAGACGCCGTGTCAGGACAGAGGTCAGGACCTGGATTCAGTGTCAAGGACGCTTCAGCAGAACACGCAGAAGTTGGTTGAAAAGACACAAACTGATAGTAGCAGCTGAGTTTAATCAGAAAACATTTTTTAAGACATTTATTATATTTATCAGTTAAATTTAAATCAATTTGTCATATTACTGGGCAATTATCACATTATTGTTTGGCTAATCTTTTAATAAACTGCTATTGCAAATGCAGTAAAACTGGGTGTTAGATTAGTTTAGATATAATGCAATCTAATTTACTCTCTTCTTAAGCAGAAAGTAAGAAATAAGTAAAGAAGCAAGAACAAGTGCAGATTAATGTAATCAGAAATGAAATATATAGAGAGGTGTGTGTATAATAAAATATAAATTAAATATAATAATTGCAGATAATACAGATAACTAAAATGTTTTTAAGTGTTTGTTTCTGATCAGTGTCACTCTGCTTCAGTCCTTCTTGGAAACAGAGAAACTCACACAGTCAGAGGTCAGCGGATAAGGAGGTCAACAAGTGTTTGTGTGTGACTTTGTGTGACTTTGTGTGTGTTTGTGCGCATACACATACTAAAACACAGAGTCTGCGTGTATGTCTGTCTTTTTGTGTGTGTTTCGGTGGGAAAAGGCGTCCTTCGGCTGCCTCACTAAAGGCTCCCTACATTCACAGGCCCTTGATATGGTAAACAGCCACATGAATGTAGACAAAAGCATTAGAGCACCTTAAAAACACAGCAGCCCTTTTCTTTGGCTTGGGAAGCTGCAGGCGAGGGGAGTCAGGGAGGAGGAGGGTGAGGAGGAGGTCAGAAAGGAGAGAGGGATTGCAGATGGTGATTAATCGGCAAATTGCAATCAAACTTTCCTGGTAATATTTTGAAAATGTTAATGATTACATCACAATATCAGTGCATAGATGAAGGGATGAAGAGGAAGATGGGAGGAGAAGGTGACAAGGAAGGATGGTGTGAAAGAAGAGAGAAGGGAGCAAGTGAGAAAGGGAAAAAAGTAGAAGTAGAAAGCTCCTCTCTTATTTTCTTACTGTTCCTTCTTGTCTCCTTTTTTCTTCTCCTCTTCATCCCTCACTCTCTCCTTCTCTCTCTCTTTTCCTTCCCACCTCCTCTTCTTCTTGTCCTCTCCTTCTCAATTCAGCGGAAAAATATAATAACCTTATTATATACATGAGTTTAAAACAGCAGTTGACAAAAGAAAAACCCAACAACTCTCAACTCAGGGTCCACCCACTTGCTTGTTCCGGAGCTTTCGACCATATCACATGGTCTTCATCAGCAGATACTCAGCTGTCGTTTTGATCTCTTTTGCTGTTTCCAAGGTCAAGATTGAACTGTCAGGGGCAACTTTAACGCAAACATGGATGAGAGGTTCCAAAAGTTAAAAGAATAATTGAAGTTTTAACATCTGAGCAAATTTCATCTGCTGGTGAAGATCATGTGATACTTTGGAAAGCACCGGAACAAGCCAGTAGGTGGATGTTGATTTGAGATCGATTGGATATTTTTCTGGTATCTATATATTATAAGCAAGAAATTAAAAACTAAATGTCATCTTCCTCCTCTTATCTGTCCCCTGTGTAATCCTTGTCTCTCCTCTCCTGGTTTCCTCCTCTCTCTTCCTCCTCCTCTTCCTCCTCCTCCCCCTTCTCACAGATTCTGGATGCTGAGGATGCACCGGACTTGCAGCTCACAGCAGGTCAGGTGGAGTTTGACAGAGTCTGTTTCAGCTACGTGCCTGGGTGTGTAGCCAACAACAAATCTGTTTACAGTTTAAATCCACCTTTCTATAATTTGATCTGATTTTTGATCTGATCCTCACCCGATGGTTGTTAAGTCAATCACTTAGATGGAGGAGGTCAGTGTGGATGGTATAGCATACAAAAACCACCTGACTGTGATGCTGGAGACTGCTGTTTGCATCCTGTGCCATACCAACAGTCAATGTTGGTTTCTTTAACCATGACCATTTCCCTAACCTTAACCAAATAGTTTTTGTTGCGTAAACCTAACCAAACCCTAACTACAGAAGTGGCAGATAATGATGTGCATTTTAGAAGGCAGTCACAAACGGCCTGTTTAGTGCTTCAGGCTGGAGGACATGGTTTTAAAAATAATGAAATGAGAATGTGTAAAGAAGCATAGACTTCTAGCTAGACACAATGCACCTTTAAACAATGTTTTTATGAACAATATGAAGAAAATATGATCCAAGCATGTTCAGTCACTTGGATGCATGTTAAATTATTTAGGCTACATGTTCAGTCACAATTATATCATTTGAAATTCTAATTAGTATTCTGGGGCTTTTATTTTGAAGGACAAGCTTCATCTGTATTCCGAAGTATCGCAGCTGGTTACCAGGATGACTAACACTCAGAACATATTGACTTTTATTGCTTGAATGTCTTGGCCTCCTGTGTGCATTGGCATTTATGTTATATTTACAGCATTTTGTGTGTAAACACAGAGAAGATCCATGTTGGTGAATCGTATAAGAATAAACACACACAGCAGCCATTTTACACTGAACCTCAATGAATTGAACTACTGTAACATTCATTTTCTAAATGTTCATGGTTTGTTTGATTTTTCTCAAATCCACACACTTTCAGGAGTTACTGCCAGAATTAAAGAAGCGGTGACATGAATAGGGATTAAGTGAAGTTAATTCTGACTGTTGCTGTTATTTGTGTGTGTGTGTTTGTGTGTGAAGCACTGAGATTCTCAGGGATGTGACCTTTACGGTGGAGGCGGGACAGACAGTTGCTTTGGTAGGTTGTCCTCTGTTTATTACATTTACGTTCCTATTGTCTATCAAGTCATATTTAATGGGTCACTATAACCAAATTTTAAAATGACATATTTTCTCACTTATTGTACCTCTAGTGGTCTCTAGTTGTGGTGGAAGAAGCACTCAGATATTTTACTTAAGAAAAAATAGCAATACCACAGCGTAGAAACACTCTGTTACAAGTAAAAGTCCTGCATTCAAAATTTTACTTAAGTAAAAATACAAAAGTATTAGCATCAAAATATACTTGATACTATGATTATTGATGCATAAATGTGTAATGTGTATCACTTTAATGTTGCAGCTGGTAAAGGTGGGGCTAATATCAGCTAATTTATATATTGCCGGGTATAGCTTAATCTATAATAATACATCAAAATTTATTAGTTGGTTTGTATTTTGTATTAATAATCTGAATCTGCAAACGTAACTTTGCATGCTGTCAAATAAATGTAGTGGAGTCAAAAGTACAATAGTGGCCAAAACGTAGTGGAGTAGAAGTATAAAGTAGCATAAAATGGAAATGTTCAAGTAAAGTACAAGTACCTCAAAATTGCACTTCAGTTCAGAACTTGAGTAAATGTACTTAGTTACATTCCACCGCTGGAGTAAGTGAGAAAATATGTTATTTTTATTTGTTTGAATCAACCTTTAAATTCATAGCATAGCATTGTGACAGACTTCCCAATAATGTGTGTGTGTGTGTGTGTGTGTGTGTGTGTGTGTGTGTGTGTGTGTGTGTGTGTGCAGGTTGGTCCATCTGGATCAGGGAAAAGCTCCATCCTACGTCTGTTGTTCAGATTCTACGACCCTCAGAGTGGCAGCATCCGCATCGATGGTCAGGACATCTCCAAGGTAAACACACGTATACGCACGAAAAGGCACACACACATACACACACACTTACACACACATTCACTTCAGTTCGTCGCAAATCATATGCAGCTTCATGAGGACCAACTACAAATTGCGTATTTTTTCATTACTGCCAACAATTTCCCCAAGTTTTTAGATTTATTTGCATCCTTCCAAGAAACATTTGTGAACATTTGAACATGTGCACAACATGTGCATTGACATCCGAGAGCGAAGAATCAGCAGGTGAACAGCATAGTTATGCACTGTTTTTTGTTTAGTTTTTTTAAAACTACTTGCAAATGCAGTACTTACAGTGTTTGGCAGCTGATGACAGGAAGATTTCAAAATAGTTCTCAGCTGCTTTATGACGTGACAAAAAAAGGCACTGAAACGTTTTATCAATGTTTTCAGTTCTTAGCCACTTTCCTGGTCAGTTTTATTGTGGCGGCAGGATAAGTAGAGCAGTTCAGAGGTCTATGTCACAGGCAAATAAATTACATTTATATGCAACTAATTTGCAACAACAAATACATGTAGCAGGAAACATAATACTGACCGTACTATTAACATAATGAGGAAACGTTGTTAATTAACATATCTGGGATCCAGACCAGAGTCCACCTATTAAGTATGTGGGATCTACACGGCTTAAAGAAATTGTTTTATTTTTGAGAGTTAGTTAGAAGATTGATATCAACAAACTTCATTTGTTGTACAGATTACTGAGCTTTAGAGGTGCTGGTAGGTGGATTTTTGAATATAACGTTTCCCCCCGTTTCCAGTCTTTGTGGTAAGCTACGCTAACGACTCTTGGCTGTAGCTTCATATTTACTGCACAAACATGAGACTGGTATCGATCTTCTCATCTAACAAAAAACAAATAAGCATATTTCCCAAAATGTCAAAGTATTCCTTTAAACTGCAGCCAGCAGTCAGTGTCGCAATCCTTTGTGATGTGTTTTGTCTGACTTTCCATCTCTCTGCTTCATGTGTCTGTTTCTCTTTTCATCTTTCTTCATTTCTGTTTTTTTTTTTATATCTCTCACTCTTTGCCTCATGCACCTTGACTTCCACTTTCCCCAGCTCTCTCTCTCTCACACACACACACACACACACACACACACACACACACACACACACACACACACACACACACAGCTGCCTGAGTGTGTGAGCTCCGGTCACACCACACTGTGAATAAATCATAGTAAAAGGTTCCTAAATAATACAGCAACGAGTCCAGATGTCGGATGTGTGTGTGTGTGTGTGTAAAGAGCCCATTTATTGCAGTTGTAGTTGAAGTAACTCTGTTTATGATTTGCCAAAAGTCTCAATAAAAAGCAAACAGCACAAGCACTTTACGACACACACTCTCACACACACATGCGCACGTTTTATGACGGACATGCTTGTTCAGATGAAACGGCTGGTGATGATTATGAGGATGCTCATTTATAATCACACAGCAGGAGGACCGTTTAATCAACACACACATACACATGTGGTCGTCTCTTTAACTAGATTCAGACTGTTTATCAATCTAGGGTTTTTGAGCCTCTCCAGGAGGAGGAGGAACAGGAAGTGGTAAAACTCCTCAGCTTCCTCTGCTGAAGGATTCATTCTGTTGTTGTGTTGGGCAGCATCGGGGCCGGCCCTTTCTGGAGGCCCCAGTGAGATGCACAAAGTCTGTGTTCATCCACTGGCTCTCACTGTGTGTTTTTTTTTATGCGAATAAGAACAGTTAAATTGTACTATGTAATTTACAAAACTAAAAATTACGTTTTGTCATGCTCTGACATACTGATCTGCTGACATGAGCTATGATTTATTTGTTATGGAGAAGAACATTGCAGGTGAAAATGAAGAACTGACATAATGAAATAAACTATTAAACTGGGTGGTAATCCCCTTAAGCAGCTCAATCACATTTGAAAAGAGGTGAGAGATGAATCAATAAAAAACACATAGTGGTCATAAAGTCTCACCTTTGTTACAGAATGAGCGAGAAGGACGAGGAGAATTTGTGCTTTGGGTTTGATGCCAGCAGTTTTTACACACCATCTGTTTCACATGTTGCCTATTGTAATGCCATTAAAATCCGCCACGCTCTTCATGTTGTAAGTCCACTGATAGGGACACATTAAAAAAGTACTTTTGTGTGTCCCTATCAGAGGACTCATTGTCCTGCTTTGCCCAGTAAAACAACTTCCACCTTAACAAGTCATTCAATCTCATCTTCAGTATTAATTATGCGCACATGGTAAAAATGAGTCACCATGATGAGATGTGTTGAGTGCAATTTCACTAGATGCAAAAACTTTAAAGGAATAGTTCGACATTTCGGGATGAGAAGAAGGTAGACACATTTTTTTAAACTCTGGATAGAGCCAGGCAAGCTGTTTCTCCTTGTTTCCAGTCTTTTTGCTAAGCTAAGCTAATCGCCTGCTGGCAGTAGCTTCATATTTAGCACACAGACATGAAAGTGGTATCGATCATCTCGTCTAACTCTCGGCAAGAACTTATATCCTACTTTGTCAAGCAGAAGTCTACTTTTTGCACTTGCACATGTTTGGTATTTTCCTGGGCTAACGTTTACCTGCACAAAGAAGGGTGGAGTGATGTTTTATTTATTTATTTTTTCTTGGTATGCAATTGTGCCTATATTTCCATCTGCTCACACCACCTCGTATCATAAACAGATGTGCATATGTCATTTTCACAGCTTTAGTTTGTGGGCGTGCACACACGGCGCTCTTGAAAAATCTCAAATGCCTTTCATGTTGTTTGACAAAAAAACTCAAGGTCCACTCACTAGCATTATTCTGAGCTTGCAACTTCATCTCAAGGTTGTTTCTCTTCCGAGATGTGGTTGAAAGTTCCCCTTTTCATGTCTGTAGATTCTTTAACTTTGCTATACATTTTTTTATCTACTACCAAATACTTTTAATGCGATGAGAGCAGACTCTGTAATGAGTTAGTTTAATATCTGATTCTTATCAATGATGTTGTCCACATGTTCCAACTGAATCTGGGATTTTGCAGAAAGATGTTCTGCTTGTTGCACACAGCTGTTTGTAGGATCTTTTTTTCAGCAGTTTAAAAGATAGGTTCAGATTTTCCCAAATCTGTCTTAATTCATTACTCACATGGCCATGGGTACATTGAGAGTTATTGGTCACTGTAATTGTTCCCCCTCCCCATACTGGCCATGAAGTGTTTCTAAAGCTACCATGCTGTAGGAAATAGGGGACAAAAACCACAGACCTCGTTCTGTGCAAAAATGCATTCTAATATTCAGCTTAAGCTAATATGAGGTAGTCTGAGTTAGCCAAGTCAAGTATTTTATTTTATGCTATATTTAAATTCTTTGAAAATGTGTAGAGTTGTGATCCTGTGTCTCAGTCTGTGTATGTGAACTCAGATTTGTGAGAGTGTTTAAAATAATCTGTAAATGTGTAGTCACATTTTAAATTTTTATGAATAAGTAAATGTGTCAATCAGTGGCTTCAAAACCTTAATGGAGATAGAATTTCAACAGCAGGTAAGCCTTTGGTTCTCTTTTACATGTGAGTTTTGCAAAAGTGTGTCCAGTTCTTTACTTTGCAGCACTTTCTTGCTTAAACAGCAGATGCTGTGGACACAGCTCAGTTTCTTGGATCTCTGGGTTTCTTTTGGCCCATCTGTCCTCTGCCACTCTGTTTGTCCCTACATACTGTATGGCAGCCACATGTGGTGAAGCTCTGATGAGTCCCCTAACACTGCAGGCTGATGACTGGTTACTGAATGCTGGTGTGAGTCATATGTGTGTTTTTCAAGGTGTCCATCAGGTTTCCTTTTTTTAAGGGATATAAACGGCACATTGCCAATCACTGCTCATAACTGCCCAGTTTTTCTTGTTATTCTATGACACACCTTCCTGTTTGTTAGTAAGAGTAGCCAGACAGCAAGCATTTACTAAAGCAAATGGAGACATTTCCATCAATAACTATAAACTGAATCATTGCTGGGTCAGAGCAGGGCAGAGAGGAGCAGGAGAGGAGGAGGAGATAATGGCGCACACTTCACAGTCTCTCCCGGAAGGTATTCATGGTGCTGCACTCGGTTGCACACCCGAAAAGTGACAGCACCTGTTGAGAAAGGAGAGCTTGAGAGAGAAGTTCAAACCCTGCAGTGAAGTGGGCATCTGACTGTCGGATTGTAGGTTTCAGAAAGTTATTAGCCACAGCCCCCCCAGTTCCGACTTCGGAAAGGTGTCGGGGGACGAGGTTTCAGCCACTGTTCGACCATCTGTCAAGCACTTCTGTTGTAGTATACTAGTGCCTTAAAGTTCGCTAATAAACACGTATCTTATTTGTATAATCCGTACAAAAGCAGTTTCTCCTGTTTCCAGCATGCTAAGCTAAGCTTAAGCTGCTGGCGGTGGCTTCATATTTAGTGTACAGACATGAGACTGGTATCAATCTTCTCATCTAACTCTTGCCAAGAAAGTGTTTTTCCCCAAATGTCAAACTATTGCTTGACCTGCTCTAATTTTAGAACAAAATTTTCAAATTAAAAACCCTGATGTTTCATCAATTTCGGTCTCAATGTGAATCCAATGCTCAGACACAGTTCAATCAAGTGCTTTTCAGCAGCTTACGTAGAAATCTTGAAAGCCTTGTTGAAAAAGCTAATTTTCTTTTTAATGGTTGTGTTTACGCAACCACATGGTTATGGTTATGGAAGGATTGTGGTCTAGTTACAACTGAAAAAGTCAACAATGATTTAAAGCACAAGACAGGATCTGTGGACTTTTTCAGTATTTAACAAAACTCTTTCCCTAACCTTAACCTAGTTCTTTAGTGACTGTGCTTTTAACCCAACCATCCAGCTTGTTGCTGTTCCTCAGCTGATGTTTCAACAAAAAACATTAAAAGCCTGTTTTTTTTCTCTCGATATTATCCCCCTTTTTTTCTTTTCCATCTCCATCTGTCTCTTTCTCTCTTTCTAACATTTGGTGTTAGAGCTCTGTCCGCCCGCCTCTATCAGAAACAGATGCTGTGTTGTTCTTGAGTGGAATAAATACCAAAAGTAAACGGCAAAGATCAAACTAAGGGAAAGTGAGTGATTACCAGCCAAACCGAGCTGGTGCAGGAAATGGAATTTGTACTGTTGTGGCTGCGGAGGAAAGCTTTTCACAGAAAAGACTCAAAGTACTGCACACTGACCGGAGAGTCAATGAGAACCGGAAATTATTTCTGGAGAGATCAAGAGCCAGATTCATAAAAGGCTAAGAAGCTTCTTCTTAAATAGGGGGAAACATTATAACTATTTCGCTGATACCAATATGGTTTGAATCTGAACTGATCAGACCATGTTCAACTGAGTCGAGACCTTCTAGTCTGGGCCATCTGCTCGTGACAGTCTGGATATGTAAACATGTTTAATCTTCACAATGGGACAATTAATGTAACAATAGGGGAAAATATTTTTTTTAAATCCCTCTGTAAATAGCAAGCTAACGGAAAACAGGGCTGTGTGTCATAAGTGGTTCAGGTTTCACTACAAGAGTTCATAATATCACTACAAAACAGTTGCCTGCTGCTGGAAACGAGGTTGATGAGAGCTGAATATGCCGACCGGAAAACAAAAAACAATGAGCTGAAAGATGCTCCGTGCAGCCCCTTTCACAGAACACATAGCCACTTGATCCATTATTATTCTAAATATATTAATCAATGGAACTTAAAATCACTGCACCACTTAGCCTGTAAAACAGCCATGCTAGGCAAGGAGTCTGAGGACTCAGCTGACTCTGGTCTGGTGATCATTGAACACGGAGCAACTCTCCACTGTCAAATCTGTGCTGTGAATAGTTCAATGTTTAAGGAAAGATGTTGCCGCCCTTTGACACAACTACCTTATTGCATATGTTGCCCCGCTGACTACTGGCATCAGTGTTAGTAAAATGAAGCCACACTTTTTACATTATAGTATTTTGTTGATGTTTTCGCGCTCTAAACACATGCACTATGGAAAAGGCTTTTTGTTTTTCTTGCCTCTGTATATAATGTAAGTAACAAACAAGGATCCGCTGTGTGCACACACAGGAAAGAACACAAGATCGGAGGCTTGTTTGTAGTGATGTTGCTAGAAATCTCAGCACAGTCTATATGGAAATATTTGATATTAATATTGGTTTAGCCCTCAAAGTTGCGTTGCTACAGTGTGCATGCTAAAACAATAAGTAGCAAAAAGAAGGAAAGTAGGTACAGTCAGATATGTAAAAGCCTGGGGGAGAGATGGAGAGACAGGGACAGAAATCATTTCAGGACGTGCTGTCTGTGACCTGGTGCAGCATGCATAATATAATATAGGATGAATTAAACCATGCAACATTTATGTAGATGTATGCTGCATGTGTGTGTGGGTGTGTGTGTGTGTGTGGGGGGGGATGCAAAACTCCAACATGGTCTTTAAACCTCACTGGAAATAAAGCCTTAATGTCTATAGGGTTGGGTTACAATGCTGGTTACAATAATTGTCCGCTTAGTTCCAAGGCTAAATATTTTGTCACTTTCTCTGTCTAAGGTTCGTCAGTCTTCTCTGAGGTCGTACATCGGCGTGGTTCCCCAGGATACGGTTCTTTTCAACAGCACCATCGGCAACAACATCCGCTACAGCCGAGTTACAGCTAGCAACCAGGAGGTGGAGAGAGCTGCCATGGCTGCTGACATACACACCAGGATACTGGAGCTACCTCAGGGTCAGGCTGGGGTGTGTGAGTGTGTGTAGATGATAATGATGAAAATGCTTTTGTTGCTTGACTTAGAGGTTGGCTGAAGCAGACCTGTGACAGGACGTTTGCCAATTTGAATTCTGATGTTTGAAAATCTGGATGCAGAAAGTGAATGATGGTGATAATAATGAAAATGATGGCATTGTGTCCCACCAGGGTATGACACGGAGGTGGGGGAGCGGGGTCTGAAGCTCAGCGGTGGGGAGAAGCAGAGAGTGGCGATTGCTCGAACCATCCTGAAAGAACCTCAGATCATTCTGCTGGATGAGGTGAGGACACGGGGAAGGCAGCACTCGCACATGGGGTTACATCACTTAAATACTTGCTTTTTAACAACCTGTTCACGTAAACAAGCAGCTCACACACTTTCCTGTGTAGTTTGTATGAAAATGAACGGTTAAAAAGTATATTCACTACGGGGCACATCGAGGCAGTATCATCCCAGGCCAGTACAGAAATATCTTGTTGGAGAACTTTCAGTTTTGCAAAAAAAACTTGAGGAGGTTACTATGTTGTCAACATTAAGACCTACTTTGCATCCTGATGTACATTCCCCCAGTGCGGCGGCTGTGGCTCCGTAGTCGTCTACTAATCACAGGGTTGGAGGTTCGATCCCCAGCTCCTCCTATCCACGTGTCGAAGTATCCTTCTGAACCCCAAGTTGCTCCTGATGATCAAGCCAGCAACTTGCATGTTAGCTCACTGCCATCGGTGTGTGTGCTTCAGATAAAAGTGCAAAATAAATGCAGCCAGAGAAACCTGAGAACAAATTACATGCATCAACATCACAACAACAAAGACAATTCCTTCACACAAAGCAGTCATCACACACACACACACACACACACACACAAACACATGTATTAAATTTACAAGTTTTATCAGTTAGTAGCTAAACTATCTCTAAAGCCTCATTTCCACTGCATGGTACAGCCCCCCCCTTTGGCTCTCTTGGAACCGAGGATATACCAAAAAAGGTATCAGGTACTATCCACAACTTTTGCCAATGGAAAACCAAAAAAGAACAGTTCCAAGCGAGTCGAGTCAAGCCGTGTCGTACCATGGAGTGGAAATGAGGGATTAGTAGTGGTTTACATTGCAACAAAAAGTAGTTCATTTGATTATACTACATATTACTTTACATATTACATTATACTGTACTTACACTAATATACTGTGTTTGGTGTTTGTTCCACCAGGCCACTTCTTCACTGGACACCCAGACTGAGAGGAACATCCAGGCTTCACTGGCCAAGATCTGCACCAACAGGACAACTATAGTGGTGGCACACAGGTGACATTACTACCAAGCTGTGTGTCATATAACTAGGAAGCTTCCTAATAAGTTCCCTACTCGAGCAGCAGACACAATTTCTGAGTGTTAAGGCACCAAGTGCTGCAACTCATAGCTATTGGATGCTGACTATTATTGAACTCAGATACAAAGTCAGTTCACTTTCAGAGAAGACAAAAAAGTACAACTTTGACTTTAAAACTCAAGAAAAAGCTCTAGAACACAAAAGTGTAATGTGTAATTTTCACAGCTCAGGCTAGTTTTGCAGGTATTGTTATAAACGTACTGGATATTTTGACCTGATGTTGGCGTTAGAGGACAAGTCAAGTTATCACCAAAAGTATTACAATTCATCCTGAGGGGGACATGAATATGTGTACCAAATCTGATTCTGATTCTGATTTTATGGCAATCCATCCAATAGTTGTTGAGACATTTCACTAAAAACCACTAATGTGAACCTGATGGTGGCGCTAGAGGAAAAGTCAGGAGTTCACCAAAGTTAGTAGGATACATCATATAGGGACCATGAATATCTTTACAAAATTTCACAGAAATCTCTTCAATAATTGTATAAATATATATAGAGATATTTCAGTCTGGACCAAAGTCTGCGGCTTGTGTGGCTAAAAACCAACAACATTAAAAGCATTGCCGCAGCAATTAGAATTTCACATTGTAGCACGCCAGCTTCATCCACAGCAATGGAATGACGGGTGAAGTAATGCGCCACATTGTAGTGTACCATCTGGAAACAGTCTGCTGAGGTATCAGTGAACACCTTTGGAATGAACAGAAACATCCACCAGTCATCTGTGGACATTCAGGTGAAGCGTGGATATGTTTGTTATTGCCGATGCTACAAGGCCCATTTTTACTGCCTGTGAGTGGCAGTTGTTCTGGGCAGAAGGTGGTCCAATGTGGTATTGGACATGGATTTCTATTCTTTTGACACTGAGTGTGTAAACACACATTCTGCTCTAGAAATGACAGTGGTCTCTTACAATGTCATTACAGTTGCGGTGGTAATACAGGACCAAAGTGAAAAGAAAAACCAAATGTGAGTAAGAGAGATGAAAGGAAAAGAGGGATGTGGTGAAAGGAAAACAGGATTAGAGCAGACACAAAGAGAGGGATGGAGAGATTAAATGAAAAGCTGATTGGAGGATATGAGATGACGTGTGAGGACAGGTCAACAAAAATAAAAGAAACAGATGTCTGGTTATTCATCAGTCTGAGTGATATTGGAAAAGACTTGAAAGGCTCTGACACTTGCAGACATTAAAATACATCAGGAGTGAATTAGCTTGCTGCTGATTCCTGCTACACTGTATTAACTCAGTTCATTTCCTTCATCATTTCCTCTGTGTTCTACTTCATAAGTACAATGGATTCATTTTCTATGTTCCTTGACTAACATTATCCAAACATGGTTTGTACTGTACAGAAGAAGATTGACTCAATTGGTCAAAAGCCAAAAGTTAAAAGTGTGTATTTGTATTTTCTGCTACAGAAAAATCGAAAAACAATATTTTGTTTGACAGATTTCCAAATTCCACTGGAAACATTATTAGATCATCTGTCCAGTTGACCAAATGAGTCATATTTTTCCTTGTTTCCTAATGTCTGAAGGATTTCCTTGTCTTAATGACCAATTATCTTGATATAAGTGAGTTGCAGTATCTGGTTCAAGATACTGAACTACGTTTTTTGTATTTCCCCACTTAGCAGCTAGCAGCTCCTCAGCTCCTTGTATAAAATTTGAATCAGATCTGGTCTGAGCCATAGATTTTTAGCCATGCTAGGCTAGAGAAATGTCAGTCCACCACTTTGGTCCAGACTGAAAATCTTGCTTTATGACTAAATACCTGCAAAACTAATGACATTTCCATCAACCTCAGCTGTGTTTAGTGCTAATTAGCTAATGTTAGCATACATGCTAAACTAAGATGGTGAACATGTTAGCATTTTACCTGCTAGGTACTCAAAGCACTGGTGTACGTACACTGTAAGTACAGCCTTACAGAGAAGCTAACATGGCGGTAGACTCTTAGTGTTGTTATAATGTGGTGGATGCATTTGCCCATTTATACCCATTGCATACACACATTGAAAGATGTGTGTGCCACCACCCACACTGGAGAATGTGCGCACCTGAATGGAAACTCTGACCCATGCATACAAACATTGTTTACAGATGTTGACTGTGACTAGTACCGACACCAAAGCTCTGAGGCATTTGTCAAACTGTGCTGATCGTTGCTCTGGTAAACCAAAAAATCAGGAATTGTGACTTCTAAAGAACATAAATTCATATACACTTGATGTTTAATCTATATGACACTGAAAATGAACACTGCATAAACTGGCAGTTGTATGTGAACAGGTGTTAATGTGTCTACCACATGTGCTATTGAAGTTACTGTCCAAACCAAACAACAACTTAATAATTATGTCAATTTGTTTCAGTTTTCAATTTTTTCTTTGTCTACTGGTCCCAAATACATATGATCCAGCCAGGAAAGATATGTCTGATAAGTCATCTCATGATTTTTTTTATTATCTTCCTTTTTAAATTAATTGTATGGTGTTCATTTTGCAGTGTAAGTCTCTCTCTTAGACCTTATTTAGTCTCTGAATAAGTTGATCCACCAGCTTCTTAATCTTTCAATAGCAGCAACAGATGGAGTCTGGTCGTAGGATCAGGATTGTTTATTGACTCAATCAGTTGGGCCTTAAATGAAATTAAAACACACAATCACAACAGACAGGTTATGGTTTTACTTTGAAGGATGAGCTGAAATCTCTCTTTAATCAACTTCAGTTATTGGATGGAGGGAATGTTTCCCTTCTCCTGAACAAGGTAGCAATCTGCTGCTGAAATCAAGCCCTCACCTTGTTATTTACAGTACACTAAGATATAGGTGGTAGTGATGTGCAATGACTTGGTGCTTAAAGGATGGGTAAACCTAAGTATGTTGCATTAAACGGTCATAAGGTGTCATGTTTTTAAAAACCTTTCTTTACCTTATACTGTTCACCTTCTTTAACTTGGATTAATTCCTGCAAACTCTCCTGAAATTCCATTGTCTTAATAATAACGAGTCTTGAAACAGAAAACGGAAACGTTTCGCTCAAAAAGTAGTAGAGGAGGTGACCCAACAGGAGTGCCTTGTCATAGTAGGAAAAGCACAGGTGTTCCTAATAACATTAACAATGGTTAATGTTATTAGTACTCAAGTGTGACAGTGATCCAGAATGCACAAAACCAGGACCCTGAAACTAAAGCAGCTAAATGGAATTCAGCCATCATTCATTTTATTATTTACACCTGTGCTTTTCCTACTGTGACATGTCAAAATGTCTTCTGTGAAAAATGCCTATTTGACCAACCTTATTGTGTTTTATCAAGGCTTCATATGTCACAACAAAGGGCTGACAAGTGCGATTGGAGTTTATTATTGTTTTGCAACGGTTATATTAGGATATATATTACTTTTTTTATAGTATAGAGTTAAGGCAAATGGTTGGACAGTTGTCTAGACATTAGGACCCCAAGTTTAAATGGAAGATGCACCTGAACTGGGTTTAATAGGCCTTTTTCTCAGCAGACTTGTCATGGCAGGAAAATCACATGTGTAACTAATAACATGAACAGTGGTTGTGTTCCATTGCAG
Organism: Siniperca chuatsi; assembly: GCF_020085105.1. Lineage (NCBI taxonomy): Eukaryota > Metazoa > Chordata > Actinopteri > Centrarchiformes > Sinipercidae > Siniperca > Siniperca chuatsi. The sequence continues at coordinate 25,111,048 of NC_058053.1, forward strand.
TGTCCCAGTAAGCGTGAGCATGCATAATAACTGGGCCCTGGAACTGGTACATCTAAATGCAAATCAGCCATCATTAATGTTATTAGTAACACCTGTTATCTGCTGTGAAAAAGGCCTTTGCTTAACTCATGGTAACAGCTGACAGGTAATCAACCTGGGGAAAGTATTTATCTGTTCAAGCTGGACTAAAACCATAAAAAATACCTTTTGTGAAGAAAAAGCTATAATATAATGGGACCAAGAGGTGAAAATATTGTGTTAACTTCCTGTTTACTCATAATCCTGTGCTGGCACAGAAGCCTAATCTGCACATTATATGTGTGTAAATATTTGTTTTAGATTCAGTTTAAGTCTTATGAAACTGTTTTGTTGATTTATTATTACTTGGTAAGATTATGAATTTGTGTCGTAAACAGTTATGTCTGGCCTAGAAAGATGGTTAACACGAGTTCTATCCTTCACTGCATCCCAGCCGAGGCAAACACACGCAGTATAAAGTTTATCCTGAACCTAACCTTAAAAACAGGACATGAACTATATACCCGGAGTATACTGCCTGCATGTAAACACACTGGATGTTTTCTTCTTGCTGTAAAGCCTGAATGAGCGGAGAAAAAAACCTTTGACGTCTGCAGTCTCTGGGGAGAGATATTTCTACCTTTGACCGAGGTTTTCTATCAAATATTGAAGGTGGGTGTCCAAAGATAGCCTTGATGACATTAAAGCAGAGTGGTGGCTCTGCTGAAGCTTAAAGTGACATTCAGCAGTTTGGAGAGGCATGAGCTCTATGGTGAGCAGAACCTTTTTTTTGTTCTGCATACAGCATTGTGTGCAAGGGTATAATTTCCCCTGGCGATGGAGGCGACGTGTCCCCCTCACTTTTCAAACACCTACTTTCATATTCATATCAGATTCATACATTTATCTCACAAAATTTCATTTCTTAAAGAAAAACACAGAAAATTACGCATCCATGTAAAACTTTCATCACTGCATCTTACAACACCTTTTTTTCCTGATTCCCCGATGCGTCACATCACAAAGTTAAGTCCGGAGCTGAGAGCCATTTAAATCACTGAGATTGGCTTTAATCAGACTCTCATCAGAGACTGGTCATAAATATTAACTTTAATATTTTACAGACAAGTTCATACAGAGTTCTCCAACCCAGAATGGCACACTCAGCTGTGTGTGTGTTTGTGTATGTGTCAGTTTGTTGCACTTGTGTGACAGAAATGACAGAACTGAAGTATGAGTGTGTTAGTGTGTTTCTGTTAGTGATTACTGATGAATGACTGTGTGTTTTACTTTTATGAGACAGCTGAACATGTTTAATATCTAACCCCACATTATGACTCCCTGCCACTCTCTCTCTATTTGTCTCCTTTTCCCATTTCCTCATCTTATCCCCCTTTTCCCGACCTCTGGCACCTCTGCAACCTCTGGAATTACTATCTCTGTAACGATCTCCCTTCCTTTCTCTGTCTTTCCAAAGCGCCGTGAAGACACTGGTTGGTCAGAAGTCTTTGATCTGCTACCTCCTTTACACTTCACGCATATGTGTTTAAAGAACATTTCTGGTTTATTACAACTTGGATCCTGATTTCGTAGCTCTGGCCATTATTTTTATTCGTAATAACAGTGTAATTATTACGTTAGAGGCTTAAATCTCGTAATGCAGCAACATCGCCGAGAAGGAGTCCAGGAAAGTAGTCAAACTTATTTGGAAGAGGAAATGAATGTGAGTTAGTTACTAAACTTATTAAACTACTAAAGTTATTACCCAAACGGTCTGTTGTAAACATCCATCACAGTTTACAGACACATAGTGTTACAGACACAGGCACGTAGTTTTCATGAGAACTGAGGGTTTATTACCAACATAACGTGTGTGCTCACTTTCAGTTTTTCTTCCAAATGCAGTGGTTTTAAATTGAACGATTGCCAAAGCTACAAAAATACGACCCAAGTTGTAATAAACCAGAATTAGTGTTTAAGTGATTTCACTGCTGTGCTGTTGCCAAAGATTAAAGGGACACTCAGTATCTTCAGGCCTACATGTTGATAAAACACCCTTGTTCAGGGCATCTGAGTAGCTTCACTGCAAATGCATGGCACAAAGTCTGTTTTTATGCTCCTGGAGACAAAACATTTTATTGCTTAAGGGGGCGATAAAGCCAGAGGTTGCCAAACTGGGCTATTGTAACAATTGTGAAAGACCGAACAGCAGCACAAATCAATCACACAGCTTCATCCTATTGTTGCCCACTATAACACCATTGCTGCCACGCTGCAAACTGAAGCTCACGCATGTGTTGCATTAACAGTTTCAAGTGGCACAGTTTCATAAGCAACAGTACATGCATTTGCGTCTGTATGTATGGTATGTTTCAGGTTTAAAGTGATGCTGAACCCATAATCTGTCTTTTCTGTTTAGTTTGGGTGGGGTATCACTTTATCGCCCTGTCAGGTACAATATAAATATATACTGAATTTCACTTTGTTTGTCAGTGACTAGCTAAAATATTATTTTGCTCTTTACCAAATTTAAGGGTGTTCACGCTATCCGCGCTGGTTTAATAATGACGGCTGTAGAAGATATTTGGTGTGTTGAATTTTCTTTGAAAATAGATCAACTAAAAAGCAAACTCTTGGACACTGGTATCCACACCGTTTGGGTTAAAATGTGCTACCTGGGAATAACGCGTGTATATAGGTGATGTAAGGTGACCACTGAAAGACTTTTACTGGTCAGTGGTGTGTATTCTATGTCTTTATAGACTGTTATTCTTATTATGCTTTGGCTTTTATTTCATGCCTGATAGATAACAATACAAAGCAGCATGAAATAATATGAGGGAATTAAAGAGGAATAATGTTTGTATGATGTTGCAGGTTGTCCACCATCGTCGGAGCAAACCAGATCCTGGTGGTTCACAATGGACAGATAGCAGAGAGAGGAAGGTAAGGGATTCTTGTCAGCATTGTGCACAAGTAAAGTAGACTTTGGGAAGCAAGTGTGCTGGGACGTTATCAGGACATGTTTATCTCATCCTCTGACAACAGCCACTGATGCGTTTGTGTGTATGGTTTTGTGAGTGTGTGCTTGTGTGACACACCTGAATGACTGTGTGTGTCCTAAGTGCTAATTTGTTATCTGTAGATCAAAACCTCTGAGTGTGTTTTTGTTTGTGACCCTTAAACCTTCTGGTATCTTTCTCAGCCCCAGAGGCTGATGGTCCACAGCACACACACACACACACACACACACACACACACACACACACACACACACACACACACACACACAGTGGAGCTGCCACTTAACTGCCGATGCATACAGTCCTTTGATATTTGATGCTGGGTATGAAGACTTCCTTTGTCATACACTGAGGTCACTCACACAAGCAAGCAAGAGATGAAGGAAGTAATATATCTCACTTTCTAATGTTTAAATTATTATGAACATAGATCATCCAGCTGAATGTACTGTCCATAACAAGGTATCAATAAGAACACACCTGAGAGATGAGTTGGTCACATACAGGGCTGTGGTGGAGGGTAAACGCATGGAGGGACGTTGTTTACCCCTGCAGGCATGTGTGGGGAACACCAACCGAAAACCATTCATCTTTTGATCGACACTGTGTTGTAAACACAAGACAGGCCCATTTAACCTCCGGTGTCAGAATACACACAATTTCTGCCACAGAGTGTGTGAGTGTATCATGACACAGAGAGAGGAAGAGGCCTCATCCCGTCCTCAGGCTGTCCCTGTGCTTAACATTCTTTACAAGGACTACGTCCACACTAAGCCGGCTAATTCTGAGAATGCTGTTAACATGTGAATACATGCGTCCAAACTAACTTTTTTAGGTGTTTTTTGTAAAGATCTTGATCCACTCTAAAAATCTCTTCTTTCTCCTTCATTATTCGGACAACATCTGTTAAGCAGTGGGACAGACAGCCCAGTTACTCTGCTGAGTCTCAGATGGTTAAACTTTGGTTTTAATAGAGCCAAACTGATTTAGTTACATATTTTCTGTGTCTGTTATTGGACAACTGAATGAGCTCAAAACAGTGATTTGACTGCAGCTCATAAATACTTGATACTAAATTTGTGTGAGAAAAACAGCAGGTTAGTGTGGACGGAAGAAAAAGATGTGTTTTCCAATTTAGCCCTGCTGGCTAGTAGGGGTGGGCGATACCACAAAATTTGGTTTCACCAATGCCAATACTGATACCGATACTTTTTATTATTAAAAGCGGCTTATGTACTTTCATGTAGGGGAGAGCAGTGTGTCATGATTTATGAGGTGAATGCATCATCAATAGACTGAATCTGAATACATTTTCATGACCTGCCACCTGTGAGACCCGGGTTTGATACGCACATTGCAGTTAGCCATCACTGCGATTATGTGTTGGATAAAAACTAGTCATGGCGCACTGCAGGTGTGCGGCGTGTATGTTGTTAGAGTGCACACAACACGATAACAGCAGAGGAGAAGCAAAAGAGTACATGCACTAAGATGTGTTCAAGACAACTTCTGCAGTTCTACACTTTGATGAAATACAAGAGAAAAACTGATGCATTTTTTGGTATCGATCCTACTGAGGCTAGAATCGATCTTCAAAACGAGACGCAGTATCTGTAGTATCAATATTTTGGTACCGATCCGCCCACCCCTACTGGCTAGACAGCAGGAAAAGCTGCATGTGAAAGAGGAAGTGACTGGGCCTGACGTCCCTCAGGTCAACAAGTCAATCACTAACAAGGAGCCGTTCGCAGTCTGCGTGGTCACAAACCACAATGTTTCAAATTTCGAGGGACACGCATGGGGTCCACACAACAGCTGTGCATTACGTAATTGTAAAGGTGTGCGGTTGCACCTGCGCCATACTGTGGACCCAGTGGGATGACACATACTGTAGTTAAAGGGAAACTCTGCTGATTTTACACATCAAAGTATGTTAACAGGTCTTGGGGAGTACTACTGCATTTGTGAAAAAAGTTGCATAAAGCCTTTTGTGGCTCCAGAGGGAGCTGTGAGAAGTCTGATAAATTGAGTGTCGGTTGGGTCTGAAGACTGCAAGTTTGAAAAAAAAAAAAAAATCTGGGGGTGTGGAGTTAAAAAGAAGTGAGCTTACCAGACCTCTGTAGCCCGATCCTCATCTCTGCTGTAGGCTAGCGCCTCGAGGCTACATTAGCCGCCACTAACATAATACACACTCTCCAACCAAACTGTTGGTGGTCGAATTGCATTGTGGGTAATGTAGGTGCTACATTTTGACAAGGAAGAAGAATGTGTGGAATCAAAAAAGACTCTCTGGTTCTGCTGCATCGATGTTTATACTTTTTTGAAAATACATTGTTACAGGAGTGAAATGCTAAATCAGTGGAGTACTCTTTTAAGATAAGACAAGCCTTAGCGTCATTTTTATCTTCTCCTTTCTCTTTTTCCTCTTCCACTTTCCTTGCTCCTTTCCCCTCTCTGCATTTCTGCTTGTCTTTGTTTCCTCTGCATCAACCTGTTCTTACTCTTTCTCTCTAGCTTGCTCAGTTTCTCTGTGTCCTCTATTTCTGACCCTCGCTGTCTTTCTCTCGCTCTCTCTTTCCGTCTGGCAGTCCAGACACTAACAGACTTGTGGTTTTACTAATTCATAGTAAAGTTGGTTAAAGTCTGCAGAAGGATTTTAGACAGCTCAACTTTGTTTTTAAAGCAGCTCTGGTGTCACAAGACATTATGAGTGACCCACCTTCTCCCCTGCCTGCGCTTCGTTTCCTTTAATTTCCATTCCATTATTTTTAAAATAATTTTCCTCATTTTTATCTTTTTGTTCCTCACAAAAACAGTGGATATTTAACAGGTATTGTAAGAAAATACATGAAAAATTAGTTCACTACTGCATGAAGATTTTGTGCAATAGACACATCCTTGTTATTTTTTAAAAAGACATGTAGCCCAGACGACAGTACATTTACTACAAATTATATTTACTAATGCAAATTTGTTTTATATGAACTTTTTTTAGGAGACAGGGTTGTCCTCTTACATGTTCTTCCCTTTTCTTCTTGTTTGTATTTGCATTCAAGAGCTGGTAAGAAAAGTTTGACATTTTGGATATCCAAGTTGGGTTCTTTGCTGCCACGTGGAATTCATTATTGAATTTAATCTGGAAAACAAATGTTAAACACAAAACTTTAAGGAAGCTGCGGCTGGATGACAGGTCAGTGTTGGCGGAGGTTTGAGCTCTCCTGAGTGACTTCTCTGACTTTCCTCTCAGGTGTTTTTATCCACATTTTAAATTTGTGCATTAGAAAATCAGACTGAAAATATCTGACATTTGACAAAACAATTTCTAATTATAGAAATGTTTTCATTGAAAAAGAGGACATGTGCCAGGTGATCAAAATACATTTGAATAAATAAAAGTTTGAGATTTACTTCGGCTCTTCATTCTCTCATCTCATTTTCTCTTCTTTGTTCTTATTTTCCCATTGTGTTCAGACACGAGGAGCTGCTGGTCCAGGGAGGTCTGTATGCGGCCATGTGGATTAAACAGCAGAAAAGTCACGACACACAAACAGAAACACAGATGAATAATCAGACTCAAGACACTTGACAATGACCTGAGTATGAACATTTTTGATTCCGTACTCACCACATACTTTTTCGTCATATCTGATGTATTATAATCTCATGTATCTGCACCTATGGCTAAAGTAAAGTCTTCAGAAACTGAAATCCTGCAGTTGGTTAGAAAATGACATTGACACTGGGAGCTGTTGTCATCATGCATACCTGTCAAATTTCACTGAGCCAATAGGAACAGCAACAGTACCATAGCTCCATTGTTGCCCCTCTCAAAGCAGAAAGGTTGTTTCACCATCTTAAACTAAGTGGTTTTAGTTGCTGAACCTTAACCACATATTAGCTAACACACACACAGAGCTGAGTAACATTAGGAGCTTTGCAGAAATGTTGTCAGACAGGATGAAGAACAAAGACTCAGTGTAATTGCTGTGAAGCACCTGAAACCATGCTAAGCCACTACGTCTATCCTTTCTACATTTTTTTCATTATTATAAGAAGAAACTGCAGTTTTAACACTCATGGCCTGCAGGTGATGCAAGTGTTAAAGTTGCAGCGGCTCATTGGTTGTAGGTGGGAGCATCGACATGCTGCCTACATATGAATGTTTAAGCTGCAATTACTTTCCTTTCCTGTTGGTGGCGCAGGTTGACATGTGTAGAACTGGTGTGACAGTCACCAAATTGCTCTCACGTGTGTGGAATCTCCAGCCTGCAAAACATGAGTGAGTGGAGGTATAAGCCAGTTTCCTGCAGCATTACATTTGTCTTGTTAACATATTCTGCCGATGCCAAACTGTTGCATATGAATGTACTTACAGTTCTGGAAAAACAGCTAAAACTGAAAGAAAACGGTAACGTTAGCCAGCTAACAACCATGGTACCAATGCAGTAATGAACAAATGGGAAGAATTGACTAAATGTGAAGGTCAAAGCTCCTCTGCAGCAGAAGAACCTGGAAGTGGTCACATATTCTGCTTGTGAAGATTTCACCTGAGTCATTAAAAGCCGAGGCGATTATGTTCCTGAGATTGTTTTGGTAAAAACATCCTGGATGGGCTGAAAGTGCCGGTGTCAAAGGTTACTGTTTAGAGTAAAACTATATCAGCAGCCTGAGGGCCAGAAAGAGAATGATGAGAAGGAGAGTGTGTTTTAGCTAGCACTCTGTCTCTTTAGCAATAAAAGCCTCTGGAACAACAACTGTGTCATTCGTTTCTCTGTAAAATGACATTTCACTTTTAAGGGCTCTACATCAGGACCGACATGTATCATAAGCCCCTTTCAGACATGCACCTCATTACGAAAATGGGTCAGTTGTATGTTTAGATAACTTCTATGTAAAGTTTGCGACAACAATCTAGGCCGCAGCGGCTCAAGGTTAAAAGAGTCTTCTACTGTCACTATCCTTATAGGTGCACAGCTATGCAGTGAGCTAAACACACTTCCTATAAAGGTTGAGAGGAGTTGACCTTCAAAGTCTTTTAGTAGAAACAACCGAAGCTGAAAGCAGTTAAAAACAACTAATTCAATGAAAGTAATTTCAAAATCAGAAAAAGATGAGATACCATAAACAACAGTTAGACCAGATATTGTATAAATAATTTAGTGCAGTAAAAATACTGGATTCACAAAACTGTCAAATTAGTTACATTCTCCATCATTAAAGGAAGAAACAACAAATATCACCAGTAAAGGTGAACACAGCAATTAATAAACATACACATAGAGTCCACAGGAATACAAGTTAAAAGAGTAAAATACATAACAGTTAGCCCAACAGTAATTTAACAGTCAGCTATATGTATATATAGTTATAAGAAATGGACAGATACTCCTGTCAATATTTGCTTAGTCACAGATCTGACAAATGTAACAACAATGATGTAGCAATATCAGTTAAACTGCTGAAAGAGAGATATTAAGTGTCTTGTTCTGCCCTGTAACAGCACTACAATAAATTTACCATTTAATTATTATTTCTTATGCACTGAGATACAATATAGTCTTACTTCCCCCCCCCTCATCTGTCATCCATGCCAATTGGTTTCATGTAAAACGCTGGACATAGTAGGCTATAGCATATGAGCAAATAGAAATTAAATAAGAGTTATAGCCATAATGTCTTGGGCACTGTTGGATTGTAGGTTAATATGCAACAGAAATCTATATTCTATCTAACAAATTATATCATTAATGAGAAAATGTATCAGGGGATCTGGGCTGGCTAGACTAGTGAGAAGTGGGGGTGAGTCTTCATCTTTGTTCTATTGTAAAACAATTTTTAAGATACATCACTAATGCAGTGTGTGAGAGATTCTAATATGTACTTTATTATCATTGATAAAAATGGGTGGACAAAATATTAGAAACACCTTTGAGTGTATCAGCCCATTCTATAGCCATGTCCATAATGTTGAATCAGCACTTCTCTAGAACAGCTTCACCAAAAACTGAACATTATAATATTCACGAAGGTGGGATTTATTGCAGGACTGTTGTATTAGACTTTTGTCACACCTCTGGAGAAATATTTAATACTAACCAGTATTAATAAAAATCCCTGTGTTGTCTTTTAAGTCGTGTCTTTTCTGCACGAGTGGGGCCATCACAGCTGCCTTCTGTCAGCCATTACCCAGCCCTGATCAATCAGCCCATTAGTCTGTGGGTATATAGTCCCTCTAGTTTGTCAGTACTTGAGTGCAGAGACACAACTACTGAGCTTCCAGCCTGAGGTGGTGTGTGTTTTTTGACAGCTTCTTTAGTTCCTGCCTGCAAGAAGCCATCAGTAAAACCCTGAGGTAATAAACTGTCTCAGTCTCCTGTCTGTTTCTTGGACAGGAGACTGAGACAGTTTATTACCTCAGGGTCTTCATTTACTGCTTTTGTCACAGATTACATTTGTAGCTGCTATGGGTGTATCTGGTAAACTGGCAACTGTGCATTTGAATGCTGTGAAAATTAGCAGCAGAGCATTTCGTAGTGTCTTAAAAAATGATGTCACTTGATCCACCCTGAAATATTGAATGAGAATAAATCATTCTGAATTAGTTTCACACAGAGACAGACAGACATACTGAGATAAAGAGGGACATAAAACCATCAGTCCATCGTTTGATTATTTATTTTTTTATGTGTAGGCTATTTGTTTGACAATATTTCATATATAAACAGAGGTTACAGTCATTAATGGATAACATACAGGACAATAAATACAAAGATTTATCTACAACACCTTACTTTTTTCATATATACATCTGCTTACACAGAAGGGACAGGCTATAGGTTACACACATTTTTCAATGCAATAAAGATGAGTGGTAATTATAATGTATGTCAAGTTACAAACATTAACTTAGTCATTGAGGAGATTCTCCTTGTCAAATAATTGAAAACCACAAAGTGTCTCATTTATGGCTGAGATTAATCTTCTGTCACACTGAGAAGCTCTAATACGAACCTGAAATGACTGATATAATAATTGTGTGATATTTACAGAAACAGCGCATACACGGCAATACACTTTGAATCATTCAAGAATGTTCAAGGTTATGTAATTACACTGAAGAGCAGCTACAGATATGTTGTTTTTGACAGGAGTGTTTTGAACTTTTACTACAGTGTCTTTTTTTCTTAGAGAAGACAAGTTTATTTGTGTATAACACACTTCAACAACAGGGCAATCCAAAGTGCTAGGGAAATGTATTTGTTTCAGTGTTTTTGCATCTAGGATTACAATATCCTCTTAAAGGGGAGGATCGAGAAATGTTTTCCTTCAATGATTATCCTAGTGTTCCACAATGTAGAAAGAGGAACAGTAGGAGTCAGGATAATGTTACGGCCACTGATTATAAATACGTCAGCTCTTGACTCTGCCTTCAGTTAGCCTTTAGCAGCCCCAGCAGCAGAGTTTTTGAGCTTGCTTTTTGATTTGATCTTTGTTACTCTAATGCTCCTTGGGAGTTATAGTTGACTTGTGTTTTTACAGTACATACTCAGTCTTGTACGTGTGAATTTAAGTCTCTCTTTTTTTTTTTTCCTTTACACAATTTACACATGGTCTTTGTACATGACATCTGATTCTGAACTTTTTTTTTCTTGCTCCTTGCTGGTACTGATGACTCAAACGGGAAAGCTTCATATCCATTCCAGCACTTAGAAATGCTTCAACTGCCAGTCACCCAACATTGTCTATGCATAAAATGAATGGAACCTTGGACACCTAAAATACTGGGTGGTGGTCGTCTGAGTGCCATAGGGGAACTCTACTCGGTATTAAAAATGCAGGCCTATCTGTTTTTTAAACTGGTTGCAACAGCCTCGGTTTGAAAGTTATTGTGCGCTTGTTGGAGACAACTGGGTCAGACAGCAGCGGTTCACAAGGTTGTGCTTTATAACGCTGTATGAAACCACTGAGTAGTCAAAAGCTAAACAGGATTGTCAGGACAACAAGAAAGATTAACATAGGACGGTACTTAGGTTTAGCTTATATTTACAAGTCTGCTTTGCCTATTCACTGCTATGCCCTATTCTGCTGATATGGTCACCTGGTCAGTGCTTTAGAGTTGGAAGCCAGACAAATAAATCTCATGTACTTCGCTGGTTTCTAAAAGTACTTTTATTGACTAGATTGTGATTTGCTGGAGGCAACTAGAAACATTTCTGCTAAATTACATGTCGTACTCTGTACAGATCATTACACAAACTGTGGATATGCACATGTCAACTAGTTGGACACAGTTCTGGTCCAAAACGTTCCACACAATTTCCACATGGAAAGTTTTTCTTCCAATCAACTTCCATCTTTTGTAAAAACAAATCAGTACAACAGACATTAGTACAAAACATAGCAGAGAGGGAATGAGATGTACACTGGGCTGTGGTATATATGGTTATTCGGATGAAGAAAAGACAGGAGGTAATGTATAGACAAAAATCATCACAAAGTACCACCAAAAGTAGAGGACAACAAGTACTTGTTAGTGTAGGGATGGATTAATATTAGAATGTGTGCATGTTTCATGTGATGCCTCTGTCTATGTGATAGAACACACATACACACACACACACACACACACACACACACACACACACAAGTTGTGCCCTTATTAAAATGCCATAGCCAGTCTGTGTAGCAGTGAGGGCAGTCTCAGTGCTTCATATCTTAATCATGATCACTGCCAACCAGTTTCTGTCTCTCGTTTCCTGGCTGTCTCAGTGTCTCTCTCTTTCCCTCTTCCTCAGGTTAAGAAGCATAACAAGCCCTCTATCTCTAAATCTTAAAAATTAAATTTCCTGGCTTCAGACACCACTCTGCTTTAATGCAACATTAAATTCTTTTTACAACCTGGATTTTATTTTTTGAAGGTTTGACCATTGTTCTTGTTGGTCATCATGATACAACTTCTAGAACAGAGACCACAGGGCAACCATAAACAATTTCTTGTGTTCACTTTTATGTTCACTACCAAAGATGTGGTTTAGATAATTGAGTTGAACTGGGGATTTGTTTAAAACCTGTCTGGTTTTCTCATCACTCAGGTTGGTTGTTTGTTCAAACCATTAGAACACAGAAGACCAGGGTTTATGTCCTTTCTCCTATTGGTTTCTTTACAACATGACAACAATTGTTACCTAACTTTACGTAGCATAACCATACCACAGGGGCATCAGATGAGAAATGCTCATATACGCGACCTTTAGACTTGTGTATATTTAGTTTTGGACGACTCTGACAAACAACATTTTGTCATTTTAGGACATAATTATGAGGACATCATTTGTAAAAGTAGCAAAATATCATTAGCTGATTGGGTTTTTTAAGAGGGGTCTAAACTACAATGTGACACAGTTTGGATTACCCAAATGTTGACTTTAGGAATTTCTTTTACAAATGATAGTTCTGCTTGGCAAATATGATGTACTGAACGGACATCTGACTGATTTGAGAAGAGCAAGCAGCAGTTTGGGTTAAGAGGCTTCATGTGTCACCCTACTCTCCAAAAATATTGTCAGTACTGAGTGTGAAAGTTCTTGACCTTGGAAACACTAGATTGACAAAAAATAAATACATTCAGGAGCTTTTAACTGTGAGATGCGGATAAAAGCTAGGAAGTGGACCTTGAGTTAAGGTTTTTTCTCAATCTGTAAGTAATGTTTTTTGAAAAAATTGTGGTGTTAATGTTCAGGTTTTCTTGTGCGCACGTAACACGTCAATGGAAACTCATCTATGTGTTAGGATTTTGTCAGTTCTGTCAAAATTATTCCAATATTCAACTTTTTCAAACACTGTCAGCCAAAAAGGAAGAGGAAAAGTGGAGAAGGTAAGAAAAATAGAGGAAAGGGTAAAAGGAGAAAGAAGTTGAGAAAGACAGTCGAGAAAGGAGTCGAATGCCAGCAAAAGAAACACAGGAAGAATTTAAGAAAGAAGAGAGCGGGAGAAGGGCAAGAAGAAAGAAAAGAGCGAGAGAAAGGGAAGAAAATGAGATAAGCAAGTCAAGAAAGGAAGGAAAGAAGGAGGCAAGAAGGAAATTAAGTTGAGAAGAGGTTAGAGGAGGAGATCAAGAGAGGAAAGGGAGGAGCAAAGTAGCTGATGAAAGGTGAAGCAAAGGGCAGAATGAAGAAATAACTGTTGTAAAGATAAAAATAGAGATAGATGATTGGCTCTGAAATGTTCAAGAGCCCAGGAGATGTGGCGTACGCACACAGACACACACACACTGATCCGAATGTAAGCTAGCAATGGTCTCCGAGACTGGTTGTCCTCTTGCTGAACTCACACACACAAACACACACACACACATACGGTTCACATGGTGTTCAGGACACTCCTGTTGGGATGAGCTGTCATCACCATGGTTACTGTCTGAGCTAGGACAGAAAGCACATGCACACGCCACTGTCCACCAAGCACACTGAAACTAAAGTCCTAAGTTAACACACAAATATGCATATGTGTAATGCAAACGCTTGTATATGGTCGTTGTGTGTGTCCATAATTAGTTTCCCACTGCAGTCTCTCTCACTCTCTCTCTCTCTCCCAGTCAGTCTCAGTGTCTCTCTCTCTGTTGGTCCTCCTCAGTTTCTGGTGCCAGAGCGCGGTTGGCAGGTTCTGGCAGCCCTGGTACTCTCGCCGCATCTCGCCATCCGTCAGAGGCGGCGTGGCGTTACAGGGGGCGCCTGCCAATGTCACGTTTAAAAGGCCGGCCCATGGCTTCAGGAGGCGAGACATCCCACTACCCTAATAACATCATTAGTGGAAGAGGAGATTAGAAGATTATTTAGAAGAGTAAAAAGAAAAAACAACCTTAAATGTGAAATTACCTTTCCCAGGTGGTCCAGCAGGCAGGTCACAGAGCTGATGTAGAACCAGCTGGTGTCCTCCCAGCCAGGGTTCAACCTCTGGTGGTTGTGGGTCTTCTGTGTCTGGCTCTGGATCAGAACCACATTGAGGTGTTTCTGGGACCCTCGCAGCCTCTTGGACAGAACACCACTGTAGCTCTGATCCACAAACAGCAAAACCCGAGTTGCCCTGCAGCCGGCCAGGTCGGCCAGCAGCTCGTTGACGGAGTATCGCTCCTTCAGATCAGCCTGGAAAGAGAGAGGGAGGAGGACAAGACACAAGTTATATTTTTTGAAAACTCTTGGTCACCTCAATAAACTAAGACGGGTTTCAGAACGATGGTGAGGGTATGCAGAGAGGGGTGAGATCAGACAAGAGTAAAGGGAAACATACACTGGCCACATCGCATCCTTTGACGCCTGTAGCACACACCGAACATGCTGTATAGACAAAGTAGTCAAGGTTTGCTGGGATGTGCAAATACAAGGGGGTAAATGTAATAAATTAGCTTCTTTATTGTAGTGTCAACACTAGGAAATAAGACGCAGCAGAATGGAAAAAGCATTTCTGTTTCTGACTGGCTACTATGCCATGTTCACATCACATCATTCAGACCATAATTACGAGCAGCTGAGAGGGAAAGACTGTTGCAGCCAGTCTCCTAGATGTAATTCTGAGTTGAAGATGACAAATTTCTAACAGTTTCACTGTCTCCCATTTAGTGAAAAGAACTACAAGTATCAATCAACCAGTGGAAAAATGGCTAGCCATTATTTGCACTTACATTTAAATAAAATCCAATATTAACACTGATACAATCAATTCAGCTGATTTAAAAGGAGTCATAGACTGTTTGTAGCTTAGAAATATAAAGCACAACAAAAGTAGCTAATTTAGGCTATTTAAATGACAAGTTTCACGGTGAGGGTAACCATCGTGGAATAATCTGTTAACATTTCCAAGTTGGAATTGTGGGCGGTTTTCCTCTTCTTGCCGAATGAATGAAGTTTCATCACACTAGCTAACGTGTTAGTGGTAGCATACGCACTCACCGTGCACGCTCAAACAATTGTTTTCGACAACTGTTTAATGCGCATCCACTGAGTTTCAACAAAAACATTTCTAACATCAGTATCACCAGATGTTGTGTCCTCTCTGATATGAATATTAACAGGATGTAGAATTTTACCAGTATGTGTTTACAGCCATGACCACAGCCTGCTGGACCCAGTCGGATCAGTTGATTGGTGTTAAACATTTCTTTGTAATAACTGCCTTCAACCAGATGAGCTCATATCCTAATTTTGAGAAACCTAAATGTGACGACAATACGGTTGTCTGGGTGGTCCTGTGTGTGTGTGTGTGTGTGTGCATGTGTGTAGTCAGAGGAATCATCTTATCAGGCTGGTAATGGTTCCCATGTGTGTCTGATAAATCATTTTCCATTCTGTGTTGGTGATCTGCTTTAAAGACACCAGTCTATTGTTTCACTTTAAAGAGTGTGTATGTCTGTATCTCTTTGTGTGCTAGACACTGCTGCATGATATTCCCTATACACACACACACACACACACACAACTTTGACTGTCAGTATAGGGGAATAAATCAGTGTGCGGCTTATTGTATATCTGTAACAAGAGTGGTGGCAACAATGTACTACTAAGAATTTATGCTTGGCTGATGAGGAAAAGTTGGTGAATGAATAAAAGCAAAATGCGACAATGTGCAATGAAAACAGGCCTAGTGAATACACCATGACGTCGCTCATGATGTGTATGGAGTGATGAGGAGACTGTAACCTTCCTCAAATGAATACATAAAACAAACGTAAATGTTATATTTCCATTCCGTTTTATACGTCGTTTGTTTGTTTGAGTTTTGCGCTGTTTTAATGACATCATCTTGTTGTGTTCTGTTCTTCTCCGATGGTTTAATGGCACCCAACTGAAGAAAAAGTGCCACCAGCTGTTTATCTCAATGAACCAACTCCTAATATTTGCATAACGGTAGTTGATGGGTGTGTGTGTCTCTCTTACAATGCCATTGAGGTTGGCGTCCCACAGCAGCATGGTGCCGTCATTGCGTGTTGGAGAGTTCAGGTAAAGAACCAGTGTGTCGGCGCAGTGCTGCTTCCTGCAGACGTACGACACGTGGTTACGAATCACCGCTTTCTCCGTTGCCGAGTACACACCCTCTACATCCTCTGTGGGGGGAGGAGACGGGGGTGTTCAGTTAGACATGTTGTAGAGATAGTCATAGTCAGTTCAATCTTTGGTGGAGTTTACCTGCTCACTAGCTTTTCTTTGTCTACAGTACTGTAAAATATATCTCAGATATTTCTTAAAAGAAATATCTAAATTCTGAGTTGTTTCTTCTAAACTCTTAAAATGATCTTTGCTTTTGCTCCTCTTTGCCCGTGAGATTAATTAGAGGAAGAGGAGAAAAAAAGAGAAACAAAATCTTAGACAGTTATAACAGGGAGGCAGGGAAACTGAATGCATGTAGTATTATGTACTTTCTGCAACACCTGTGCTGGGTTTAGACAGGATTAAGTCCACATTACAGCCACATGGTATACATCATGAGTCAGGCCACTTCATTGAGGCCAAGACGATGATAATGATCCAGGGTAAGCTGTCAGAGTGTAACGAGAACTTTTTCAGATATTTAGAAGATTTTTTTTTAAAAACATAGCAGCTTGAATGCAGGTCAGTTTTCAAAAGTAAAGGGCAGCATGTTAACTGTGAAAGCTTTTTTTAAATTTAATTTGAAATGTTTGCTCTGTGGCTGTTTGACTGAGAAAATAATAAGTTTTAAGTGCAATTGTAAGACTTAAATTTGGTCAGTGAGACAGAGGCAAGAAACTTTAAGTGTTCATAGAGCAAAACTGTCCTACCTGGAAGCTGTCCGCTGCTGGCGAAGAAGGTCTTGATGTGATCTTTATGGAAGCCGTTGTTCTGCAGCATTCTGTAGAACCTCTGAAGATTCTGAACATGACGCTGGAACGTCATCTGCTGCTGCCAGCCGCCTGCAGTGCACACACACACACACACACACACACATTTTCAGAGGCCACCGTGAACACAGCACAGCACTCCTGTCTTTATTAGCAGTTTGATTTTGATTAGCCACAGCAGAGCGACTTTCTACCAGTCACACAGAGACACAGCGGTCACACAGCACCAGAGAACCAGGCTCTGTGTCTGTCTGGCTCTAGGCTCTAGCTACTGTGGCCATGAGTTGCTATGCTAAAATTAGCTAGGCGACCTATTGAAGCACAATTTATAGGTGCTGGGTTGTAAAGTTCAGTGCTATTTGATTGTACTAATACGCTGATGGTGTTCAGACATGCATGTGGTGCTAGAGGCTTACTCGAGACTCAGGGGGACTCATGGTAGATAAAACATGATAAAGTGTCCTCTAGGGTGCCCTTAAAATGGAGAAAATGTGATGCATTGACCTTCCAGCGGAGAAAATGCGATGCAGTACCATATAGGCTGCCCTACGTGCTAGAAAATTAGCTGGCCTCTATGTGCCTCTAAATTATTAAATAGTTAAGTTAAGTTAGTTCCCTGTGTGTTTTTATAACAGAGGTAGTAGTTATACTTTAAATCTGAGTCACATAATAAAGCAACTTTAATCTTAACCTGGGTTTGGAACTGTTTCGCCATAAATGCATCACAACTGCCCTTGCACTTCTTGCACTCCAGAAAGTCTTATAGAAAGGTGGGTTGGATAATAAATGAACCAAAAATGCTGCACACTAAAATTATAGACTAAAAATGGCATGAAGTCATTTGACTATATTTTAGCATTAATAGTAGTGTTTCAGAAAAGTTTGATGCTGGTTGGTCAAATGCAACTTCGTCACAATGTCACGACCACTACATACTCCAAGACAATACAAACAACATTTAGTTTAATTTAATACTTTGCAGTGTGTCTCTTATTCAAGATTGTTTGTGTTTTGTTCCATTAAGAAGATATTAAGGTTTACTTTAAATGGAGGTATGTGTTGGGGACATGTTTGCCTAGATTGTCAGGTGTCAAACTGCTTGTTATCCCTCTTCAGTGAGCAATAAATCCAAACTCCAGACATCAAAACATTCACATACCTTGTCATAGTCTCTTATGTATATCTGTTTTAATCATTCATTCATTCAACCTTTATTCTAACTTGGAAATACATTGAGATAGAGATAGCCGAGTAAAAGACCACCAAGATAGGCAACAAGAAACACAAATAATAAAAAATAATAAAGCTCACAATGATGAGTATTATAATTATCACCAGTAATGAATCTTAGTGCAGAGTGATAAAAAGCACCCAAGGGCTTCAGAGTTGCAACTGAAGCATGGATGTAGAAAATGTCACTATAATCCAAGACTGATAGGAAAACTGCCTCAAGAAGCGTCCTTCTACAATGCAGAGGAAAACATTTTATTCCTATAGAAGTATTTTATTCCTATTTTCACCCTTAAGTTGCTCACCAGTTTAGTCACATGGTATTTAAAAGTTACCTTTTCATTAATCCAAGTTCCAAGATACTTGTACTCTGTGACTCTTTCAATATTTGTACCATTCTTAGTAGAAATTATGAGATTTTCATAATCAATATTTTTGACTCTGGTAAAAAAAACATAAATTTAGTTTTATCTGCATTAAGAACTAATTTATGGTTCTTGAGTGCAATTTGTAAATCAGCAAAGCAGCGCTGAAGAGATTTAGCAGCATCCACACTACAGAATTAAATTAGAATCATCAGCATAAAGATGTATATTACACCCAGATACAGAAGAAGCAATATCATCTATATAAAGAGTGAACAGAACAGACCCCAGAATTGAGCCTATTCAGATTTAACATTTCCAAAAGCCACACGCATGCTGTCTGGCCAAAAGGTAATTGTGAAACCAATTAGAATCATTTGGTGATATTTGATAAGAACAATGCAAATAGGAAAAAACACAAACTGTCATACCTGAGATTAGCACAGCGTGGTCACAGGTCTGGTAGAGTCGGCAGGAGAGGTGCGTGGCCAACGGCTGCTGGTGGCAGCGTCTGGTGTTTTTATTTAGCTCACAGCTTGAGACAGGCAAACTGGGAGAGCTCATTGGCAGTGGCTGAGGGCACCTTGCAAACTCTGCATGGTCTGTTGGAGGAGGTGGCATGTCAGAAATGAAAAATATCACAGAAAATACACAGGTGCTTGTCTATAAATCCACTTCTAAATAAAGCACAGCCTCAATGCTGAAACATTCAACAAATTTCCTGACATCAAGTCAAACTTGGTATGCTAGTCTACTCAGCAGACATGTGTACATGGGTCACAATCAACAATTAAGAAACACTTAAAGGTGGGGTAAGCAATTCTACATTTTTTGTCAAATTCAGCAAATATCTCCTCACGGTCCCATAGCTGTCCGTTCTGTGTTTGTGCTGAAAAAATAATCCGGTGTTTGTACACAGCCCTGGCTCTGTAAATGGGAAACAAACAAAGTGGCTCGGGCCGAGCCACACAACACTATTCCAGCCAATCGGTAACATCTCACGTTCGTGGCACATACTAACAAAGTGTAATCGTCAAGAGGGAGAGATGGCCAATAAACAGACAAAGAGGAGAAGGTCAGAATAACAAAAGTTGAAAAAGAAGTTTTATGATCAGGCAAGGGCAAAGAGCCACTTTAACATGAGGCTTTCCAACAGTGGAGAGACCTCTGAGAGTTGAAAGGTATGAAGATGGATGCTGAGGTTGGTCTGTTTTTGCTTGACAGGTGGGTAACATTACTTGTTATGTTTTACAGAACCAAAAGGTCAGTATTGTTTTGTCCCTGTTTGTGATGTTTGTGATTTATATGTCAGGTAACGTTAAATGACTTGCCCATGGGCATTCAGCTTACTTTCTAGTTTGGCAATATATGCTGTTGTTGTGATGTTAGCTATAGTAGCAGGAGAGTTATAAGTATCGCTGTCTGGAGCTGGTGTGCTGGCTCTGGGAAACTGTCTCATCCTCTCTGCATGTTAGCTTCTCAGCAGCAACTGTATCATCAGTTTGCTAACCCACAACCTAGCTAATGTTAGTGACATTTGGTTACATTACTTGCTGTGTCGTTCGTTCTATATCATGGTATTTGTCTGTACGTTTGAGAAGGGTTTTATAGCCACAAAGACCTAAAAACATTATTATTATTGGATTGATGTATAAATCGAAATGCTATGCTAGGTAACCTTCCTTGATAGTTTAGCTACAAACCTACAGCCCTGTCTTCGGTCATTGTTGTGTGCTTGCATGTCGTTTGTTTGATGTTTTATATTATAATTTTTGTTTTGCGTCAGCTACCCTCGGGGAGCAGACGCTCTGGATTCTGCCGTATTGCTCAGTTGTTAGTGTTGTTGCCTAAAGGGAGGGGTGTATTTGTTTGGCTGTTGAGTTCAAACAATCTTTCTCCAGAATCGCTTACACCACCTTTAATCTCCACATATTTGTAGCATGCCAGAGGTGGTTTGTGGATTGTCTATGTTTGCCATAACAGCATGATAATAATTTTCCAGCAGTTTTTCTCACGAGGCCCAGGTTGCTGGCAGAGGCTGCAGGTGTGGGTGGTCTTGGCATAACATGAGAATAATTCTGCATTTCACTCAGAGAGCCTCCTACCAGGAAAGGTGCAACAGAATGCTTGAAATGGATATTCTATCACCAGGAGGATGTATCCTTATTACTTTGAAACTCTGACTTTTACTCTTATATCGCCATGAGGTTGAAGGTTTTGCTTTTGAATGAAATATCTCAATACTGGGTGGACTGCCATGCAATTTGGTACTGATATTCAAGATCACCAAGGGATGAATCCTAATGACTTTGGTGATCTCCTAACTTTTCCGTAGTGCCACCAACAGGTTGACATTTTTGGTTGTGAGTGAAATATCTCCACAGGTTTTGCATGAATTGTGATTAAAATGTGGTACAGACATTTATGTTTCTTCAGGTCAACATTTTATTTGTCCAATATTTTTTTGACCAAATGGTTTATGACCAAATACCTGCAAGACTAATGACATTCCCATCAGCCTCAGCTTCACTTTGTGTTTAGTGCTCATTAGCAAATGTTAGCATGCTAGCACGCAAAATTAAGACGGTGAACATGGTAAACCTTATACATGCCAAACATTAGTATGTTAACATTGTCATTGTGAGCATGTCAGCATGGGGACGTTAAAGCAATGCTGTGCCGAAGTACAACCTCACAGAGCCGCTAGAATGGCTGAAGACTCTTAGTCTCGTTAAACCTTTCTTTTTGTGTGTTCAAGGATGTTCCATCTTTCAGGAATTAATAGGTAATCAAAGTTTGGTGTTTTACCTGTAGTAGATATGAAATGAAAAGACTGTTATCACCTGAATCTGTGTGTTCATTAGAGACCAAAAATGTGTTTAGCCTAGCTTAGCATTTAGACTGGAAGCAGGGGAAACTGCTAGCCTCCAAAAAATACACCTTCCTCCATGTTTGTTAGTTAAAAGGAGTTGACTGGGTTTTGTTCAGATCTGCTGAACCCTCATAAAAGGAGCGATTTAAGACCTACCAACACATCTGAGTCTCTGTGTTCGGTTGTTGTCTCCGAGTCCAACCACCAGTGGAAGAAAGTGGACTTCACATAGCCCTCCAATGGCCCGCTCCCCTAGACGGCTACCACCGCTAGTGGTAATGGTACCACCACGCAGTGCCCCACCTGCCAGTCGACCATGTCCATTACCCATAAGCCTCTCTGGCCCGGCTTGCCGACGCTTAAGCTGGTTCTGACAACGACCCTTCAAAGCCAGAGTCAAACACTCCTCACCTGAAGACACAGAGAGTGAAAGACATTTTTATATCTTTAGAGACATGTTTAGATACACAATGTCCTTCAGTGGGAAATAAGATCAATGGGCCATTACTGCCAGCTTGGCCTCCCCTTCTCAGCTGAAAAAGTAAAAAGGTATTTATAAAAGTGCAATGTTGAAGGAGTATGACCTCCTTCCTTAAGGCTGTCGCTAGAGGATGGTAAAGGGGCCCCTAACAGGTTAACATGGCCATGATCATCATGGCTAGAGGTGAATGAAGTTTTTGTGGGGGGGATTGGTACCCTTGTATCATTTTGCAACGGAATAAAATGCAGCTCAATCATTCTGGGAAAAAGTAGTTTGGGGTTCCTCCAATTTACTTTAATTGATTACAGTTTTCTCTCCACCTACTTTTCCCTCACTCCATTTATCCTCTTCATTTCCTGAGCTTTTCGTTTATGTCTTCTGTACTTACTATACTCCCATTTTCTCTTCTCCTTTCTTCTCCTCCTTTGCATAGCAAACCTCCATTTTCTTCCTCCCTCTATTTATTCTTTCTTCCTGTCCTCTCCAGGTTAAATGAGGTCTAAAAGTTTTGCTCTAAAAGTCTCTGATCCAAAAATCCATCTACAGCACCCAGCAGGGGGCACAGTGCTGTATGCGTGTATGAATAATTGACAGGTGTGTGTTCGTGTAACACGGGCCAAATTCACCTTAACATCTGGCCCTAACCTCTCTCACAGCGGGAGGTCAACAACTTGCACTTTCAAACATGTATCTTTTACAGGACTCATGAGGACCATCACAGAATACATTTACTTTCTGTCCCCTTGGACTATTTCTACATGAATAAAGCACTTTGGAAACACTTCTTTTACTCTCCGTTTGGCCTTTTATCCACAATCAACCCGCTGTTTGCCACCACCAAAAGTGAAGCTTTTTAGAAACGCTGATGTTTGATTGTCAACCCTTTTACAAATACTCTCACTTTGCTTTTAGTGTCACACAACAATTGTCTGTCTCCTCCTGAATTTCTCTGTGATCACTCACAGTATTTTGTTGTTTACAATGGGCAATTTCTCAATACAGCTGCTAATATTGACACATCTTTTTATTTCTGCTGTCAGATGACTTTACAAGTACAAAATGGTGATTTAATTTATGGTCAAAAATGTTACCAACTAACCTAGGTTTACAGTTATTCATCTGTGGCTACATTGAGATAAAAGAAAAAATTGATTTAGATGACAGACTTTTCAAAATTAAATAAGTGTGGATGGAAAACATTGAAGATGACATATAAGACATTTGTTAAAAACTACAGGAAAGTTTTATTACAATTTGGGTCAATATTTTCAGTGCTTTCAAAGCTTTGGCCACTTTGTAGTTAAACTGGAATTATGCTTTAATCTAAATCTAATTTTAAACCTATTGCTGAAAGTAAATCCTAAAACATTCCATAAAGAAGCAACCAAAATCTTCCCCTTGCAAATGTCCTCACTCTAACTCTAAAACCCAAGTTGGTTATCACAAAGATAGAAGTGCAAACACACACACACACACACACACACACACAGCAGAGACATATCAGATGTTGCTGTGGGCATAAAGTGCTGAAGAGGTAGTTGGGTCAGACCCCCTCTGAGCAGGAAAGTGTCCTGCATCAGACAGTGAGCTATAAATGGAGGTTGACACCACGCACATTCAACTTTTACTTTCTCTTCTGCTTCAGTTAAAGGCAGTCACACACACACACATATACACTAAATATGCACGCAGTACACATATACACACAGATACATGCATATTTGGTGCATGGGTTCAAACAGAAATTCAGACACACAGAAAGAACACAAACAGGCATGTGGACTGCTGAATATTACTGCTACTTTACTGTTGTACTGCTTTTGAATACTATCACTACTGCTTCCACTATCCTGCTGTAATATTACTATTTTTGCTTTCAAAAAACATCAGATCATAAAGCTTTAAAATCTGCAAGGGGAATGAACAAATCTAGTTTGAGGGCAGATTGCAGTTTATTCTATAAAGAAAGGTACATAGTACCTGAAACCACTTCTGTCAAGATTAGTGCTACATACATGGGATATCTAAAGTTGAGCAGTTATTGGATCATGCATTGTAGTTACAAGATTTAAATGAGAGTAGAGATGTTAGCTAGTTTGGAAGTTGAAAGACGATGAATGTAGATGAATATCACAAGATGATTATTTCTTCTTGTCATTAAGAAAGTCCATCCAACTTTATGATACAGAGAGTACGTGAGTAAGTAAGACTAAGTGATGTGTAATGCACTATGATAAACAGGGTTCAGCTGCTGAAATAATGATGGGGCAGCGTGACAGTACAGAATGACTCTGTAATCAAGTGCAGACATTAAAGTTGACTGAACAACAGTTTAGGAAAGACAGACAGCCTTTAATTCTAGAAAGCTGAGTTTGATGTTTAATGTTTGAGTCAAATGTTGAATATGAATCTTGAATGACAGGCTGCTGTCAAGTATTTGTATAACTCAGCAAGAGTGATATGGGTAGCATTTAAAGTTTTAATGACAGGAACATCAAAGACACTGGTGGATGAGGAGAATACCATGTACTTGGTCATATCTGCATTTAAAACAAATCTATGATTAAGAAGTGATAGTTGGAAACTATAAAAAGGTTGACTGAAGATGAGCCTAGGTTGTAGTGGAGCTGGGGGCATCTAAAATTGTATCATCTGCATAATAATGAACGTTGAAGTACTGATAGGGAAGAATAATAATTATTATGAATAATGCAAATTGTAATAGATTGTAATAGACCAAGAATAACTACCCAGCGGCACCACATTATTACCACTACTTTTGCTACTGTCTTCTAACTGCTATTACCACCACTACTATAACAATACAACTACTATGACTACTACTAGGTTATTACTACTACTACAATTACTAATGCTAGTGCTACAAGTTTAAAGCTGCCATCAATTCAATTGACAGACAGGTCTTTAATACAAGGGTTAACACTAAAAACAATGTAATCCAAGGTAAAGTTAAAGGTTTGTATACATTTGTAATGTTTCTTAAGGCATTCAAAAAACTGCCCTTTATTTTCAATTATGATTAGTTGACATTTCCATTATATACTGTATGGATTAATTTAGCCCCAAATTTAAATGTTCCAAAAAAAGAATGATTGAGAATTTAACAGCCAAATAATGAGTAATTTACACAAAGTAAAAAATGACTTAACAGTATATGCACAGAAAGACTGTCAGTGTCTGCTGACTCACCCAGGTAAATGCCATCCAGATGGGAGCAGCTCTTCTTCGTCACATTCAAATCCACATAGAAGAGGACCACTGGGTGTCCAAAGTTCTCCCCAGGGCTCGGATCCAGCACTAGCACGGCATCATGAGCTGTGGAACCGGGGAACGGCTGCTGCTGTCTGGGGGGACCTTCCCCTCCATTCAGCACCTGGCTGACGCTGAAACCTCCCCGCGGTTTAGAGCTCACCATCCTACCTGAGGAGTCCGGCAGGATGGCCAGAACTTTGTCTGAGTTACCTGGAAGGTTTTGGAAGAATAGACTGTTACTAGGGAAATGAATTATACAAGGCGAATGGTCCAGTTAAAAGAGATACTATAATATTAGAGAAAAACATGTGTAGCTTTGTGCATAGGTTACTAAATTTACTATGGCAATTCTACGGTAATGTGATATATGAATACCTCAGAGCACTTTAAAAGTACCAGAAAGAAACAGAAGTGTCTGTGTATCTACAATGTCTACAAGAATCAAGTAGTGATACATAAACACACTCGTAGACTCAGTAGGTAGTCTACATATTATAGTAATATGATACCGATACCATCGGAGGTATAATATACCATTTCAAACAACAACTTCACTTTGACTACATTGAGTAACACAGTGACAATATAATACCATATAGGAGAGAAACAGTCCCTTTAAATACAACATGGTGACTTTAAAGTCAAATTGAATAAAATCTGTAAAAACATTTGAGGAGATTTTACATTATCTGGTAAAGTGATATTCTATTTTTATCCATTTTAAATTACTTTATACTGTGTATATTATCTAATAATTTACTACATGTACTGATAAGTTTTTACCCATAGGCCTTTTTAACAGTGGACATTTTGACTTGTCATCGGAAAAAGCACAGGTGTTACTAATAACATTAACGATGGCTCTGTTCAGCTGTCCTAGTCATGACAGTGTGACAGTGAGCCAGCATGAACAATAACAGGACCCTGAAACTGAAGCAGCTAAATGGAATTCAGCCATCCTTAAATGAATTATTTACTCCAATAAACAAATGTTTCTACTGTGACATGTCAAATGTCTACTGTGAAAAAAGGCCTATTGTTAATTAGTTGCTACAGAAACAAGCAATTTACTATGATAAATAAGATAAATGAACATTTGTATTACATTTTGACATGTTTTTGACCCATCCTTTCATTTATCACATTGCATTTTTGCTGACAATGCCTGCTATAATAATTATAATTTATTGTTATAATACAATGATTATAATAATGATACTAATCAAAACAAATAATATTCAGGGTTTTTTTTTTATTCATTAGAGGAACACAATTTTTAGTCCATGTGAAATGGTCTGGCAAACTTAATCATTAATGGATTTATCTTTTTCTGTATTTCAGACAAATCAGTGATACAATTTGTATTATTCAAACAGCAAATTTAGACTCTTTCAGTTGTTCTTTTTAAGGCAAGACTTTTGCACCCATTAATCAGTATGACCACTAAACCAGTCTCTTTTATTGAATTCTTTTGACTGATTTTTTAAAGGCAATAAGTTAATAATTTCACTCTTCTTTTTCAGTGATTTCAGTGTATTTCCCCCCTCAACATGGACATTTAAACACATCTTGAAATTAAATGACACTGAAAAATTGTACATCAACTGGTTGTATACTGTACATTGTACACTTGTCTCATAAACTGCTATAAACTACACCAAACCCTCACTCAGGAAAAAAGAAAAAACCCCGGTGATGTGTGACCTTTGCCCTCCCTACCTGCAGCTGTGCGTGGCTCCGATACGTAAACAGCCACAGCGGACATTGGCAGGTGGGCGAGCCGCCTGCACTCGGCCTCAGGGAGGGAGGACATGCGGAGGCAACGGTCCAGCTGGTCCCAGTGCAGCGACTGGAGGCCTGAGCGGACCCAGCGCTCCAGCCGGCCCGGGGCCATGCTGCCTGCCAAGGTTGCCACTGCAATGTGGAGGATGAGGATGGAGAGAGGCGCTGCAAGAAGCCTCATTGCCACACCTGGGTCCTTCGGGTTCTTTACTCTTGATTTTCCCTTTGAAATGTTTCTGGATTCTTTTTGCTTTAGTCCCCCCTTTTTTGTTTCTACTTTTGTTCTTTAGTCCTCCCTATTCTTTTGATTTGTCCTTTTTCTTTACTACTTCTTTTCTTCTTGGTTCATCCTTTTTCTCCCTTTATTGCCTTTCCCCCTTGATTATTCCTTTTCTTCTCTGTAGTCGCTTTAAACCTTCTTGTCCCTTTTTCCCTCCCTTTTTTCCAGATATTTCTCTTTTCCACTTTATTCCTCTATATCCTTTCTATTCCTTCACTTTTGACTCTTCACTCTTGCGTTTCTGTAGCTTCTTTAGACTTTTTTGGTTGGTCCTTGAACTTTTCCTGCTCCTCTGTCTTCAGCAAACTGCAAATTCAGACTCTTTAAGTTGTTTTCTTCCCTCTCTTTCAGAATAATTTAATAAAATCTCCAAAAACTAAAAAGTGAAAATAAACTTTTCCTTGATTTTTTCAGCTGACAAGCTGATATTCTTCTTCCCCTGTTAGTTCTTTCTTTTTCTTCCTTCTTGAGAGAGTGAAGTTCACACAGTTGATCTACAACATCTTTGATCATTAGGGTGAAAAAACTTCCTCCTCTTCTGTGTTTTCTGCTTTATTCCTCCTTTTTTCTGGATTTGGAAAAAAAAAAGCAAAACCAGACACTTATGGTTGCAGTTTTCTTCTGTTACTCAATCTTTATTTTCATCTTTATATCTCCTTCTTTTGTTTTTTTAGGATGTAACAGACACCAACATCCTTTTTTGGTTGGTCTTACAATGAAACCCTTTTCCTTCTTTTCTCACGTCACTTTTTCTCTATTATTCCTCTTTTCTTCTGGATTTCATAGGGAACAATATATCCAATAGTCCGCAAAGGCGCCAATTTAGACTTTTTTAGTTGTTCTTGTCTTTTGTTGATAGGCTAACTTTTCCTCCCCCTCCTCTTCTTCTTCTTTATTCCTCTTTCAGAGGAATGATTTATTCAGCTGAGCCGGAGCAGCTTCAGGCTCTGTGTTGGTTTGGAAGGTGATAGATCATCCTGGAGTAAGAAAATTTTGTCCTGATAAACGAGACTCAGTTCTCAGTGGACAGATCCTGTTTCTTGTTCTACTACAAGCAGTTTATCCTGCAGACTCTTTGCTCTCAGACACTGGAGACTGGATCGTCCACAGCTCCGAGGACAGAAGCACTCCTGCTGCTCAACCCACTCAACCCGCTCACTGTTCAGCTTCAGTCTGCTCGCTCTCTCCTGGTCTCTTTATCTCTCTCTCTCTCTCTCTCTCTCTCTCTCACACACACACACACACACACACACACACACACTTCTCTCTCTCTTTCTCTGTTTGCAAGCTCTGACATGCCAGGTGGAAAGAAGGGAGGATATGAAGAGAGAAGAGTCCAGAAAGGATGAAAGGATGAGTGGAAGAATGGATGAGGAAATGAAGATGGAAGAGAGATAGGTAAGGAAAAAGCGAGACGCAAGAGTAGAGGAGAGAATGGACAAGAATGAGGGAAGAAAGAGAGGAAGGAAGAAGAGAGGGAATGAAGGAGGGAGTTGAGGGAGATGGGAGGAAAGGATGAATGAGAAGATAGGAGGAAAGAAGAGAGAAAAGGATAGAAAAGTGGGAGGAAGTGAAAAGAAGAGGTAGGAGAGAAGTAGAGGAAATAGAGAGGAGAAGAGGGACAGGCAGGAAAGAGGAAATGAAGAGAGGAAATTGAAAGAAAATAATTGATGAAGATGAAAGCATAAGAAGCTGCAAAGAAGTGACAAAAAGAGGAAAAGAGGAAAGGAGAGGAGGAGAGCAAAAGTAAGGCAAGGATGAAAAAGAGGAAAAGAGGAAAGGAAACAGGGAGGAAGTAAAAAGAAGAGGGAGGGGACGAAGGAGAGAGAGAGGCTAAGAGGAAAAGAGATGAGCAGGCAGGAAAGAGGAAAGGCGGAAAGGAGGAAGAAAAGTGAAGAGGAGGGAAAGGATGAAAGAAAGAAGAGAAGGGTAGGAGAGAGGAAAGGATAGGAAGCTGTGAGGAAGTGAGAAAAAGAGGGAAGAGAGGAAGAAGAGAGGAAAAGAAAGGGACAGGGGAAGGAAAGAGGAAAGGAGGAAAGGAGGAGAGTAAAAGGAAGGGAAGGATGAAAAAGAGGAAAGGAAATGAGAAGGGAGTGAGAAGAAGAGGGAAAGAGGGGGACAGAGGATGGAAAGAGTAGATGAAAAAGGAGACAAAAAGAGAAAGGAAAGGATGAGAGTGAGGAAGGAGGAAAGGCAAATATGGAGAGAAGAAGATATAAAAATGGGATACAAGGAAGAGGATAAAGAGAGGAAAACCAGAGGAGCGAGTAGGGAGGAGAGGAAGGACAGGAGTAAAGGCTTTTATAGGTCTTCCCTCCAGTGAGCCCTCTAGTGATGACATTTGTGATGTACAAGCAAGGAAATCTGTCAAGGAAATGAAGGCAAGCGACCAACTGAAGAAGAAACCCAACCGCCATCACAACCAATGAAATAAAGTGTTGCCATAACACGTTTCCTCAGTTTGAGTCGGTAAGCACTCTTTGGGCACTTAGGTCCCTGAAAGTTTTCCTTGCAGTCCACGCTGGGCAGTCAGTAATCTGAATGAGTGAAGACAAATAAAGTGCTTTGTAAAGACTGACTGACTGAAATGAGAGTCAGCAGCATTGGCATTAGAAATTAAGCTATGTCTAAGCATTGTTTGGTTATTTTGTTTTCCCAAGAAGCACTCCTCATTTTCTTTACAATAGTTAGTATGATATTTCGTCATCTCTCCCTGATTAAAATAAATAAAAAAATACAAGTGGTTTCTTACTTTTGATTACAACAAGTTTATGTTTGATTTAAAAATTTAAATAAACATTTTCATGTGAAGCCTGGGCTCATTGCCATCGCACACCTACAACACCTGTCTCATTCAACCTTTATGCATGCCAGGTACTTACCTCACCAACTGCTTTAAACTACACCAAACCCTCACTCAGAATTGACAGGGACCATTTTTCTGCATAATACATACAAGGTTTTGAATGCAAGACTTGTGACACAGTATTTCTACATTGTGGGTATTGCAGATCTGAGGACTTCTCCCACCACTGTACCAGTGTATCAAAAAAAAGAGCAAAAAGAGGGAGCTCTGATTCAGAAGCTAACCCGGAAGTGAGGCGGAACGTCGGCAGTTTGTCTGAGTGGCTCTTGTCGCAATAGACAATCTTCGTCCATGATGTGTCACTCGGACTTTTCAGCTAGCTACTGCAATGTAAGCAAGTCTAACGAGTAGCCCCTCTACAGACCAACGGAACAACATGTCAGGGGACATTACAGGGGACGAAGTAGGTATAAACATATTTGTATAAACTGATAGCAAGGCTGTGTTTTATTGTTGACACCGGGGGGTCTTCCAAAAAACCCTATGACAGTTGCTGTTTCTTGGTCGTTGTTGCTATGCTAACGCTTTCTGAACGGTGCAGTGGTAACGTTAAGCAGAAACTGACATAACCTAGCGTAAGTTTATTGGTAATAACTAGTTAGCTGTCAGGTCCGTTCTGTTAAAGCGTAAGGATGACTGTACTATGTTCAAGAATATGTTGGTCTTAAAGTCAGTGTGGCCTGAGCTAACGTTATTATTCTAGACAATTACAACATATTTGTTAGTTAGTTAGCTAACATTAAGCTAACCATGAAGCGGTGACGTTAAGCACACACGTGAAACTACGCTCCTATCCAGGACATTCATCACATTGACAGCAGTGTTTGCTAGTTTCAGCACACGGTAGGATGCCCACTGAAAAGAGAACTCAAAAGACACAGTTTAAGAAAAATAGCAAACTACTGGCAACATCTGTAAATATAATGTATGGAGGATAGAGTGCTTTAGTGATACAGGCTAGCTAACTCAGCTAGCTAGCTCACATAGCCGCGATTTCAGTGATAGTGTATCTCTTTAATATTACTCAATACAACTGCCGTCACAAATGCCATAAAATTGGCATCAACGAAGGTCCTAAACTCAAGCATCACAACACCAACCTTTTCAGTGTGGTATAACTTAATAGCCATTGTTGAAAAGGGGCTTGAAAAATTAAATGCTTGTTTTTTTTAGCATTTGGTTGATGTTTTCACTGTTGTATTTATGATGATGTTTACTTTTCCTACCTCTCAAACAAAAACATCTTGAGAAAATTGTTTTTAAACAGCTGTGAAGGGATACCAGATAACTTTAAGTGTTGGTTAATGTACTAAAAAGGTTTTTAATGGCTTTCTTTCCATACAAGAGGGAATTCTTCATGGCAGGGTTTACTCTTCTAATAATTTATGGACTCTCTTAGACTGACTCTGCCTCTCTTCTTGTGTAGTTTCAATGGTGACAGCTGTTGGTTTATTGCCTCCTGTGAATCAACTGAGGAAGATATGAGAACTCCAAGGACACTACTTTCTCCTCCAAGACCTGATACATTAGTGTGAGCCAAGTATGCAGTCATAGGCAACTTGAAGCTTAGATTTCATCCTCAGAGTTGTTGAGAAGAAGGAGGCGCAATTGCTTCTGGCTCAGTCTGCATCAGCTAATGTCTTCAAGACTCTTTGACTCATCCTCGGTCTTATATCAAACTCTGAGTGTGACTGTTAGTTAGAGTGGCAACCATTTTGCCTCAGGAAAAAAATCGTATATGTGCCTGCCTGTTTGAGCCTCATGTGAAGGCTTATAACCCTGCATCGCTACCAAGAGCTAACAGTGTCCTGCTGTCACTTCAGTTGTGGCGGCAGTTATGTTTACGGATTTGTCAAGTACCTGTAGTCAATCTACAGTGACCAACAGAAAATTTGCAACTCCATTGAGCCGGAGCTGACATCTCAAAAGTCATTCCTACAGAAGAACCACTCATTGAGAGGGGAGTTACCAGGAGGAACAGGGGTCTTTTATGTAAGAACTTTCCTCCACCTCAGGCTTTGGTATTGTCTCGACTGTTATTCCTATCCTGCCTATCAATCACCACCCAAGACCTCTGCCCCTAAACTCAGTCCTTCAGAAATAACCACATCTTCATTAGGTGGTGCCATGCCCACCAACCAGTCCTCCCCCTGGGGTGGGGGGAAGCTTCGGGCTTGCTCCAACGCAGATAGTTCCACCACTACAGCCCCTGTCGGTACAAACACCAAGACAGTTGCAGCCACTAAAGTGCCTTTTAGTCAGACTTCCCTAGAGCTATCCAGGAGAAAGGATCAAGCCAAACCTCTCTCCTGTAATGTTGCCTCATCTGCTTCCCCCTTGAGGCAGACAACAGTGGCCCAATCTGTGGTTTCTGTATGGGAGAATGGGGACGGAAATAAAACCAACACCCAGTGCCAATTCACCACTGTGTCAGATGGCTCTCCAAACCTGCCACAACAACCTAATGGGATTCAAAGCCCAAACCAGGTACTGGCAAGAGGACTGAAGCAGGTTGGTAGCAGCTTCACAGAGACCAGTGCCCCTTCCTCCATCCACAAGAAGGAATGCCAGATCAGGTTAAATGTCCAGCTGATGGGTACCATGCAGAAATGTATGCCGCTCCAAACGTCTCAACCTGGAAACGGTTTAGCAATGAGCAGACATCAGGCTGCCACAGGTGATGTGCCATTGGGGTTGGAGCCTCTTTTGTCAGATTGTCATCAAGACCTGTTCATCAATGGACAGCCCACTCTGAAGCAAACCTACAAGTTGATGGTGAGTATTGATGTTTCCCTATGTGGATGCCACAGTAGCCACATTTTAAGCTCCTGCTGTCCATTTAGAACTATATTGGCCACCAAGTAATCAATGGCTGTATAGTGAAGAATATCTTTTTGTATCGATTAATACAGTGGAAAAGTATGGTTTCATATAGAGCTAGCCCGATCTATCAGCCAGGCCTGATGATAGATCCGTATCAGTGTATATGACAGCATATAAGTAACAAGAAATTGTAGTACAGAAATGCCAAAGTAGGTTTGAGGTGAAGTGTCACCATTACATAGTTTTTTCCACCAGAGAACACTGACAAGTTGATTTTCAATTATAAATTCTCCCAGTTAGTATAAATCTCTTGGTCACAATTCTTAAACAAATCTAAGGGATCAGTATCAAGATTGTTTGTTTATGTTATGCATTTATGTTTATAAAAAGAGAAAATATTGGATGATATATTGTTAATGGATATTTTGAACTCCTGAATATCTGTATCAGTATCAGCCTCAAAAATCCAGTATCGGGCAGGCTATTGTTTCATGTAAAATGCATTATGAGCATTGAATGCTTTGGATTTGTTGTATGTAAGCATTGATAATGTTTGCATAAATTTAACCGAATATTATTTTGCTCAATGAAGCTCACATGAAGGAAACATTTTAGTCAGTTAATCATAGTTAGGATTATTATTTATTACACATACTCTTGTTGATGAACTAAGCTCTCCTTTTAATGTCAGTGCCTTAGAGCTGAGCTGTCTATAGTGCAGCAATACCAGGCCTTGCAATTACTGATTTTATGTTAGCGTTCCAGAATCTTTTACATTTGGTAAGCTTTATGTAAGTCCACTTACTGCCTCCTCCTCTTCCACATTTGACCTTTCCTTGTTTTGTCTTAGCTTCAAGCTGCAGACTGTTCCTCCTTGCCATCAGTGCCTCCTCTATGCCTTACTCTTTGTGAACATCAGGAGGCAGCATTGGGAAAGGATGCCTCCGGCCTTGACAGCACAAAAGTAGAAATAAGAAGCACAACAAGAGAAACTACGAGGAGGAGCCAGTCAGCTAAACCAGCAACAAAATGCAGTCAGACACAAAACAGTTGCACAACAATAACTGCTTTAAACAATCAGTTGCTAGTAAGAGGTGGTCCTCCAGCAGTGGTGGCAGCAACTACAAACAGCAAGCCCCAAACATTAGCATCACTAGACCAAAACAAGCAGGCCCCAGAATGTCAATGTCCACTGGGAAGCTCCTTGTCCACATGCAGAAGAATCAGTCCTCCAGCAGCCAGTCCCTTTCCAAATGCCCCCATGCCAACTGTCCTCAGTGCCAGTGTCAGTGCCACTCAGGAGAAGCAGCCCACACCGCTAGATGCCATCACAGGTAATCAGAATTATTGTTTTACTATGACACATACTGTAGCTGTCAAAGACAACCCAGGACAACATAATGGTAGATTGTCTGGTTATTGAATCTGCAGATTGGGAATCAAGAACCTCAAACATGTTGAAGACAAGTTTTGCAGAATTATTCAAGAGTACCTTGAGTTCTGGTAATACTGAGCTTACTGGAGGCCAAAGCAATAATAACTTCCTTAAAGGTGTATTATTATGTAATGGTCGTTTCATAAAACTGGGCTGTCTATGCAGTAGAAAGACTCAAATATTTTTTTAATTTGCTACATGACCAGAGAAAACAGTGAAAAAAGGGCTGTGGTATTCCCTTTTGCTCAAAAGGTAGAAAACCTACAACAACCAGAATGCACTGGACCAGTCCCAGGCCGCGCCTATTGCTGAAGTGTAAACTTCATGGACAGGATGTTTTGATTTTGGAGTGTTGAGGAGCCACTCCTCTCTCGATCCGACTGTACGTGGAGGCGGGA
The DNA here is from genome assembly GCF_020085105.1 of Siniperca chuatsi. Lineage (NCBI taxonomy): Eukaryota > Metazoa > Chordata > Actinopteri > Centrarchiformes > Sinipercidae > Siniperca > Siniperca chuatsi. The sequence continues at coordinate 25,145,743 of NC_058053.1, forward strand.
ATACAAAAAATGCAGAAGTACAATCTGTAGTTCGAACAACAGCAGGCAACACGGATGAACATTGTTCATTTGCATATACTACCCACATTGTAATGATACAATGTTTCCCTTTAAGAAACTTTGGTAATGCTCATCTATAGAGACAGAAAGCTATTATTATCCCAAGGACGTGTATACACGATAATGATATCTTGGGAGATTAGGACACCTGCACATCTCACTATAGTTTTGTGAAAATGTTGTTGTGTTGATTGTAAATATTTTAGCGTTAGCTAACACAATATAGTGACAGTTTTGCACGGTTTCTGTCTTTTGATTATAGAAGAAAATATCTAATAGACAGACAGCATGTAAGCTTGGAAGAAAGCTGCAATTTATGCCACTAGTTAGTTTCCATCTCTGCAGCACATACGCTTCTGTAGAGCAATTTTTTTAGCTTTTATTTAAGAAAGCATGCCCACAGTGTGTGTGAAGAGTGGCCTTGTTTTAAAGGCACTTATTTTCTTAATCAGTTACTATAGTAAGAGTAATGGGCTCCCACATGAGCACACTATTTTCTACCAAAGTTAGAACAGTTTTGGTTGTTTCATGAGAGATTTCAGTTTTCAAGTGGGCGTGGCTCAGCTATGGAAAAAGGTGATGTCACGTAACATACTTCAGTGCACCAATTAGGATTTAGCAAAATTTTGATCAGAAGCTGATGACAGTTGATGGGCTGTTTGGTCACTGTCAGTCAAATCTGATCAAACCACTCCCCACAGTCCTGGTGAAGCAGATTAACTGAGTTTTTGAGTTTTAAACTCTTAATAAGTAATACTTTGCGAACAAAAATCTGTCAAGTGCGACTAAACATTTTCATTGGTCACACCAGTGTGCCTGAAATTTAGCAGGTCTGCATAATGCCATGCATGTTTCTGTGTGGAAGGGAAGATCAAGGTGAGCAGATTAAAGTAGTTTGTGAGTAAACACTAAAACAAGGTGGAGAATTAAGTAGAATTAAAATAGTGAAATAAGAAACAACCTACTTGAAATAGGGTAATGTATTAATGTATTCTTTCAAATATTTTATTTATATATATATAGATAGATAGATAGATAGATAGATAGATAGATAGATAATTTTCAATAGACAAATATATAAGGTTTTGTATTTTTTTTCTATTATTGCAGTTTTGCACAATAAATGTTCTTAAAATACCTCTGTACTATGTGAAATATGTCCTAGTAATTCAGTTAAGAGTACAGTAATAGCTGCCATGCAGTTGCAATTTTAAGAAGAGTGAATTTGCCGTGATATATACCGTTACTGTCTTAGGCGCACCAGTGCCACAAATGTATAAAGTTTGTCTGGAGTCCTGTTTTTTACGTTAATTGTTGCGTATTTAGTATTGAATATTTAACGTTTAAGAAAAATACTCAAGCTAAGTGTTCAAGCGTTTTAAAGAAATAAACATTTTCAAGGAGGAGTTTGCAGTTAATTTGTTTTCCACTGAAATACCACAAAATATTAGTCAACTAGGCAGAAAGACACATGATTCATGTATTCAGTTCTTAAGTAGCCAGCATGAAACCAGAAATGGACCATTACAAACTCTGTATTACTGTTCTCATAGATGTGGCCTCCTGTCCTGCAGGAGCCTTGATGGGCTCCGTGACCACTCAGATCTCCGCGATCCACCTAACAAAGCAGGGACAGCCTGCCTCCTTGGCATCTTCATCTCCATTCCTTTCCTCACCCTCGTCAATGGAGGAGTGTCAGGTTGGAGAGACTCAGCTTTCTGGGTGAACAAAAGCTAATTGCTTCTCAATCAATATATGCAGTTCTGTTTTTTCCTCCTTCTAATTCTCACTCTGAATATTTCACCTCATATAAATTGTTTCCAGCCAGGAGGGTGTTATGCAGGTGGATGGAGTTGAGGAGGAGCTGCCTGATGAGCTGGAAAATGCCTGTAGTGATGATGGTAAGATGTTAAAAACACACACACACACATACACATTCAGACCTACAATATACACTCTGAGTACATACTCAGCTGCCTTTAATCAGCTGGCAGTTTGCACTATTGATGTTTTAAACCGCAGATTTTAGTTGTCTTCTGTTTTCTTCAGATGATTCAGACTGTTCATCAATCAATGGCACCTCATCCACAGCATCCTTTGGTCTCCTTTCTGGGTATGACACGCTCTATAACCACACACGCACAAACGTAATTATTTTTATTTCTGTTGACATTTAACATGACCACAAGAACATAAACACTGACTGATGCAAACTCTGTAGAGGACTGTTTTTGGAGCACTTTTGGACAGTTTGTTTTGTGGACTCTCGTCTGTTTTTCTTTCTCACGGAGCAGAGAGCCTTCTAATTCTAGAAATGTGTAAATATACGCTCACTCCGAGAGAGTCTTTCCACCACATTCTGTTATATGCTTAGTCCCTTTTTTCCCCCTCATATGCACCTAGAGAAGCATAATCACTGTTGGCAGCTATTCAAATCATACAGATCTCCTACTTTTCTATATGAATTTATGAACTATATCTACAAGTGTCTTTAAAGCTCCATTGCGGTTTCACTATGGCCATATAAATACTTGGGGGGGCAGATAAAATAAAATGAATCAATAATTTAAAAAACAATGTTCATTAGGTAGTGTACTTTTATTGTCCATTTAACTGACCAATACTTTTGGTGCTAAGCCCATTTATGAGTCTGAAAAGACAATTTAAGTTTTTTTCTCAACTTGAACAACTTAAGAATAGTTCAAAATGTCAGTGTCCTTTCCTTGGACCGCCCAACATCCAAGCCTGGTTTATAATTGGTCTTCTAAAATGGCATAAAAGTTATATCCATCAGATCCTGTGGACTCTTGCTCTCTCTTTCATTCTCTCCCACTGCATTGTTAAAAGAGGCTGAAAGCAGCAGAGCGTGGTGGAAAGGTCTGCTGCATTGTGTATCATGTTGTTCTCCACTGTGATGGCCTCAACAGTAGAACTTGGTGCTGATTCTCTGCTAAAACAGCCTGGATAGGGACCGCTATTGTCAACTTTTTTTTCCCCCAACCAGCTGATTTGTTTGTGTTCATTTACATACACCCCACTATCCTCCCACCCTTTCCTGAAAGCTATAGCTCCTGTATGTATAGTGTAGTGTTAAGTTAGCCTAGTCTAGCTGTAATGCCATCGAATTCCTGTCGGTGGTGGAAGGATTTTATTTAAGAGAAAATATTTAGCAGAGGATAATATCATCTTTTCTTCCTTGCCTATATGACTGTCATGTGAGTGTTCTCATTATTTTGTGTTCGTCTGATGTGAACAGTGATGTTATGTTGAAAAAGGAGCTCAGGAATCTGCTAATGTTGGACTTAACTTGCAACTGCCTGTTTTAGAAAAAGGTTTTACGGCTGTGTAAAAGTACATGTCACTGATACAACTGGCTCTCATCTTGCTACAGCACTAGTGTTATTTTGTTGAGGTTAATTATGTCTCTGTGAATAGAAGTTAGAATCTAAAATGTGGGAACATTAATTTTAAGTAGATCAGAAAGTTTCTTTCTAGAAGGCCTCCTTCATTTGTCTTGACTCGTGTTGTCAAAATGTACTTGTACTCAATGTGTGATGTCTCTAACCCCAAATTCACACAAGCATCATGTTACCAGTGCATAGTGCAAACGATCATCCATCCAGTCAACACTCGATTCGTGTTACAAACTAGAGTGGTGACTGGATGCCAACATCCGTTAGTTAGAAGTCAGTGAAAGTAACTCGAGTTGCATTACTTTTATTGTGAGACTGCAGTTTGCTTGTTTAAAGGTCCAGTGTGTAGGATTTAGTGGCATCTAGTGTTGAAATTGCAGTTTGCAACCATTTTAATACCGCTCAGATCACCCTCCCCTTCCAAGCGTGTAGGAGAAACTACGGTGGCCACGAAACTCGCAAAAAACTCAAAAGGCCCTCGCTAGAGCCAATGTTTGGTTTGTCTGTTCTGGGCTACTGTAGAAACATGGTGGTGCGACATGGCGACCTCTGTGGAAGGGGACCCGCTCCCTCTGTACATAAAAATGGCTTATTCTAAGGTAATGAAAAAACAACAATTCTTATTTTCAGGCGATTATACACTAATGAAAACATAATATACTATATTATATTCCATTTCTGCCAATAGCTTCTCCTAAATGTTGCATACTGGACCTTTTAATAGTAACAAGCAAAGCAGCGGTGTGGTGCTGAAAGAACAGGAGCCGGACAGTCTTCAGCAGCAAAACTTGGCAGAACAATCATTATAGATGGAGTTTACGTGTTTGCAACATATAGAAATGTGTTATTTTAATGTCTTTAGAGTTTGTGCTTTAACTTAACAGTTGTAAGATGTCACTTCTTGACACATTTGTCATTGATAAGAATAATTATTTTTCATTGAAGTCTATATCACAGTTCCCAATCTGACCATCGCATGCAACCTTCTCCCTTTGAAATGAACAGCAAAATATAATACTGTTATGATGTTGGTGTAGAAGTGAGAGGCTGCATGTATTTGGATGTCCACTAATCATAAATCTGTTTCTCTTCACTCTGTCTCTCTCACTTTTTCTCTCAGTGTTGAAGAGCCGATGTTATTGGGGGCAGAAGATGATCGAGAGGAGAGACCAGCTTTGGTTCCCAGTTTGTTCCCCCTTATCCCTCCAACACTCTACTTCAGCACCGCCAGCGAGAAAGGTCAGGACATGCACGTCTGTGGTGGGAAACAAACAGTATCTGTAACAGTAGGCAAAGTTAACCGAGGCTTTGAGAGTTTTCAGCTAATTGCGATCATTGACAGGATGTCATGTTAGAAGATGGCAAGCCCTAGCAGACAAAAAACAGACTTTAACCGTCTTTAACGATCCCAAAACCATTTCCAAGAATGTGACAGGAGAGTGTGTTAGTATGGGATGATTAACAGAATGAAGGAATGTCTGTTACTAAAGCTGTTATTCAGCTAAAACCTTAAGAAATCACCACACAGCTGAACATAGTGGCAGCTGAGTTCAAGCCAGCTTTTAATTGTTGTAAAATAATGTAATGAAATGGACTATCTCTTTCTGACGACCAAATTTCAAGTTTTACATTTTTGGTTAATCCACTGGTTAATGCTGATTCCTCTTTGAGATGGATAAAGGCAGTATGTTAAGTGTGTTGTGTTTATTATATTTTAATTAAGCCAGTTTAAATGTGATTTCCCTTTTATTTAACTAATTATTGAACAGTTTACATCTAATACCAACATATTGATTATTTTCAGTAGGTGCTGTGAACTGTTTACATATTTGCATTATGCCTGTAGTCTGTGTAAAATACAGTCATAAATTACATACAGCTTTTGTGTTGTATGCTCTGCAGTGGAACTGCTGCCTGCAGAACAAAGACGCCTGTTAAAATGGAAGATGAGCACCGTCACTCCAAATATTGTCAAACACACCATCGGCAGGTCCCACTTCAAAGTCACCAAGAGTAAGTCAACACGTGTCTGTCAGTGAGAGTTGTTGCTAAGATACATTTTCATGTGCAACACATTTGTAGTTCACCGCCCCTAGACACTTGTAAAATAAAATTTCAGTGTAAGTGCACAAGCTGAAATGTAAATCAAGATGTAAGCGATAACTGTCCTAGATGATCTAAATCCATTTGCCGTTCTGTTGTTCATATAGAAAGCCATGACTGGTTGGGCTGCTGGGGACACCACATGAAGTCTCCTGGCTTCAAGGCCCTCGGAGAGCACCAGAAGGTGAGAAACTGTAGATACACTACTCATTCCAGCTCGTGCTCCCAGGAAGCCTTAACTTTAAGCAAGGTGAAATTATCAAATTACCTTTTAGATCTTCTGTCCAGAATTCCGCTTAACTCTGCCGTGTTTGTGTTTCTTTTGTCCTAGTTGAACCACTTCCCGGGAACATTTCAGATTGGCAGAAAGGACCGGCTGTGGAGGAACCTGTCCAAGATGCAGGTTCGCTTTGGCAAACAGGAGTTCAGCTTTTTCCCCCGCACCTTCATCCTTCCTCAGGACATCAAGCTGCTCCGCAAGGCCTGGGAGGATGGTGGCTCCAGGCAGAAATGGATCATCAAACCTGTATGTTCAGCTAGTAGATAATCATCTTGTTCGTTTACTTTACAGGGGGGAAAAAAATAGACTAAATGTGAACTTGTCTTTTGGATTTTGTGGCTGCAAGCAAACATCAGTAAGTGTTGAATTACAGCCTTGACAGGACAGCAGATTTATGTTTCTGTAAGGATTATTTATTAATCTTTAGATTTTTTTGTTGTAAACTTTTGGGTTTCAGTTGCTATATAATTAGTTGTTCTGCCTGACGATGGTGATGGTTGGCTTTAATAGTTGTAAAAAGTGAAACAAGTTAGTTGTTTGGTAATTAATTAATGTTCCAAATGAGTAATCCAGATCATGATGCTTTGAGGAAAGATATATTGAAATTTAAGGAAATTAGGGGCGTAATGGTACGCAAAATTCATGGTTCAGTATGTACCTTGGTTTTAGAGTCATGGTTCAGTAGGTTTTTGATACAGCAAAAAAAAATAAAACCAAAAAAAATTAGAAAAATAACATTTTTGTCATTTGAAAAATGTAAGCATTCAACAATGGCTCATTGGTTATAATTCTTACTGTAACAGTTAAGTCACTCAAAAACAGTTTGACACTAATCGTTGCCCATTTTTGTAACTAACTGGGAAACCGTAATGCTCCCATACAGTGGATCTAAATGTCTCATTTGTGTTTGTCATTCGGAGGCAGCCACACCACATGAGCCTGACTAACCTTGCTAACCAGACTAAGACGATTAGCATGCTACAGCTGACAGACAACAACTGGTGCACTGCCATAACTTTCCGGGTAAAACTCGCACTCTAGAATTTCTTTTCCCGGCGTGCGAGTAGTAGACATAAATAGACTATTTTGACAGTAATTGTTTGGGTCACAGGGTGTACCGAACCGAGTCGCATACCGAACTGAACGTCCTGTACCGAATGGTTCGGGATGAATACACGTATTGTTACACCCCTAAAGGAAATGTGTTTTTTTTTTTTTTTTTTTTTATCACTTTATTTGTTTTTTTACATTCTCTCTTTCTCCTCTCATCTCTAATAGCCTGCGTCAGCCAGAGGAATAGGTATCCAGGTCATCCACAAATGGAGCCAGATGCCCCGCAAGAGACCACTACTGGTCCAGAAGTAAGTAGCCCAATATAGACTTCTAATGGTTAGAAGTTGGAAACTTAGTAGCCCAGAGACCATTTTCCAGTACCTACTACATTATTCATTAGTCATTAGGATAAAACATTTTTATTCTGGTTGTGTTTTGCAGGTACCTTCACAAGCCCTACCTCATCAGTGGTAACAAGTTTGACCTGCGGATCTACGTCTATGTGACGTCCTACGACCCGCTCAGAATTTACATATTCTCTGACGGACTGGTTCGATTCGCCAGCTGCAAGTCAGTTTTCATCACATCCACCACAGTGACAAGGCCAAATACTGTAGATTAGTTGACGTAAAATGGAACATAAATGATCCCAAGGTGAAAGACTGTCATTTAAGCAGGAAAAATATTAGGATCTAGTAAAGTATATGTACAAATATGATATATAAAAAATATATGATCTAAAAATCAATATGGCTGATTGGTTACACTTTGAATAAGATGATAGAGGTCATATTTGATTTATTTTCACATTTGTGTTTCTCCTCTTTAGGTATTCGTCTTCCATGAAGAGTCTGGGTAACAAGTTCATGCACCTGACCAACTACAGCGTCAACAAGAAAAATTCTGAATACCAGACGAACAGCGATGACCAGGCCTGCCAGGGACACAAATGGTAACAGAAAGGTTTATGTTTGAATCAGAGAAGCATGGAGGGAAGGAAGGTGGTCAACTGAAGAGGTGAAAGCACGGAATGAGGCAGGATGAGGAAGCTTAAAAGAAGCAGGGGGTAAAATGGGGGAGTAGAAGGAAGTAATGTGTGTGTGTTTGACAAGTGGGAAGGGAGGATTAAGAGCACAGCCTGACTGAATGCGGCCTGGCCAACACTTTGTACAAGAAGAGATTGAAACTTGAGAGAGAGAGAGAGAGAGAGAGGCGGATAGGATGAATTAGTAATTACTGGATTCTGGTTTTTTTGGCTCCTTCCAAAGAGTTTATGTAAACCGACGACTATAATTCTGCAGCCAAAGAAGGTTCCTCTCCCACAAATGTTTGTAAAAGTGGAACTCAAATCTGCGACACATCTTTGCTGCTATTATATGTATGGTGACTTAGCACATGTGTTCCCCAACTGCAACAAAATGTGTGTTTTCAGGGCTTTGAAGGCCTTGTGGCAGTATCTTGGATCTAAGGGAGTCAACACCACTCTGATCTGGGAGAAGATTAAAGACATCGTGATCAAAACAATCATTGCGTAAGTTTGGCCATTCAGTCATTTATTGGCTGCAGAACGGCAGAGCAATTGTTTTATTTTTATTTACACAATTTTTATTGTTGTTTTTTTATCATTTGTTTTTATTTATGAAACTTTAAATCTGAAGTGTGGAACTCACCCTTCTCTCAGCGCTCTCCAACAAGGAAAAGCTAAAGCTACACCAGCGGTTATCTGTGTTGAAATGCAGTTTCTTTTTTGTCTGGAGCATCAGAAACGTTTATTGAACTCCTTGGTTTGTCAGCTCCGTTCAGTTTCAATTCAAGTGGCCTTATTGGCGTGACTGCATACAATACAACGTTGCCAAAGCATATTAACACATCATCATAATCATAATAAACAAAATAAACAATAAACAATGCTTGCTCTGGCAAGCCAAATCAAATCATATCAAAACCAAACCAATCATTGTTGGTTGGCGTAAAATGCATCATTACCGGTACGCCAGAGCAGGAATCTCGCCACAGACGCCAGATTTAAAAATTCTGTATACTGCGAAATACAGAGAGATTTACCTGCCGGTCATAGGCTTAATCAGCATTGTGTGAACTTGTTTGGCAAGGGCTTGAATGTAACGAACGTTCATCCCGCAGTCCTGCACTCTAGCTTTAAGTGAACTGTTGTTGCTTTTGCATCACAACCTAATGAAGCATTTTGTTTCACTAGTTTACTAATACACCAAGTTTCCTTTCACTTTGTACTTCTAAATATTGTATGACATAGATGACTAACAACCTGTTTTCAAAGTAGATATATAGTATACCTTGGCTGACAAATATCTAACTTTATTAGTCATTTAATATGCAGTAGCTTGAATGACACTACTTGCTGCAAAAATAATACATTAATATAGTTTTTAGACGGTGCCATTAAGTATCTTGTATCACTGCAGATATCTCTTTGGTGATACAGCGAACCCTTCTCCAGGTGATCCTCAGTCTTAACAGGAAGTGAGTGTTTGCAGCAGAGCAACCAATCCCTCTTAACTGAAACTGAAATTTGTCAAAATAAAATGCTGCTGTCAGTGTGGTCACAGGAGGGGAAAAATGGAATCATTTAAATTTTGCACGTTGCAGCTTTAACAAATCTCAGGGTTGTTTGAGTCACTGTGTTTTTGACAGTACCCTCACTAACAAATCTCAGAGAAATCTTTTTTTATTTGGGGTGTAGAGGAGAAGGTACAGGAAGGGAGTCTCAGGAAAGTCTGTGAAATGCTGGAGTCATGAAGGAGACTCTGTTAGAAAAGTCATTTTGAAATAATGAATAATAATGATTATGGAATAAGCTATCTCCCTCCTGTGTGTTGGTTATCAGATCAGAACCGTATGTCAACAGTCTGCTGAAAATGCACCTTCGGACACCTTACAGCTGCCACGAGCTGTTCGGCTTTGACATTATGTTGGATGAGAAACTCAAACCCTGGATCCTGGAGGTCAATATATCACCAAGGTAACACACACACCGGCCAAGGGGACTGGTAGATGCAAAAATCCACCGGCCAAGCATGTTTTTACCGGCCGAAGTTATAAATTGCTTTTTTGTGTCACATATACATTTGTTTCAGTACATTTCATTGAGATAATAGGTATTATGTTGAATACAAACTTAAAGAGGCCAGAGCAAAATTTTAAGCAAAATTATTTTAATATATTGATCAAAGGTTAATCAATTCAAGCCTAAATACCCAAGAAGTCTTGATCTCAAAATTCTACTGAAGTATTTGGTATTAAATGTACATAGGAATCAAACATAACTGTAATGGGTCAAAAACAGAAGACCGAGGTTCATTTCACGTGTGAAACCAATAGTCAAGATATATATTGATATATATTGATCACACCATGATCTTTTCCTAAACCTGACCAAGTAGTTTTGGTGCCTAAACCTAATTAGAATTTCCAATCCTATCAATGATGTTCTTTTCCCAGTCAAATCGATTTTTTTAGGAAGACGTCCTGCCATATTTGTCATGTTGCCTGAGGTGGCGTATGGTACCCGCGTGTAGCATAGCCTACAAACTGTAGTTTTTGTATCAACGATGCGTTTGTTGTTGACTTAACTCGCGGGAAAGGCAAAATTTTGCCACACTTCAGGATTTTCCAGTTGCTGTTGTCATCTCCGACTCCGGCAGTGGCCATGGTGTCAAAAGTGCAGCTGCAAGCTACCAGTAAGCTACGCTGTGTCATCTTTGAAGTGTTGGTGTTTTTTTGAAGTGTTTTTTTTCCCTGTACGTGTGCTGGATGTGCGTAAGTAAGCTGGGATTGAGAGAAAAAAAAATACTGGGAGAAACCCCTGATCCTGCTTTTGATTTAGAATTGAAATCGTGACACCCCTAATGAAAACACATGCAAATTTTCAAACTAGACCTTGTAACTGTTGTCTTTCTGGTCCAGCCTCCATTCCAACACAGCGCTGGATGTTTCCATTAAAGGTCAGATGATCAGAGACCTCCTGAACCTGGCTGGCTTCCGGATACCCCAAAGAGAAGATGTGGTCGGCCCCTGCAGCAGTAGTGCCTCCAGCTCCACCAGCAGGTAGGAAGGCGATACTACACCTTACAGGCACCATCCACACAAGGGGTTCCTGTGACTGAGATGAAACTAGTGAATTCTGGACACAATTTAGGAACAACGTTCAATATAATTCAATTCAACTCAAACTACAGAAAAGACCTTATAGTTGAATCAACACCTCTCTCTCTGTGTGTGTGTGTGTGTGTGTGTGTGTGTGTGTGTGTGTGTGTGTGTGTGTGTGTGTGTGTGTGTGCGTGTGTGTGTGTGTGTGCGTGTGCGTGTGCGCGTGTGCGTGTGTGTGTGTGTGTGTAGTCTGTGTGGGGGGAACAGGGAAAGGACCAAACCAGATCTGTCTGCTGATGAGAGGGTCAAACGGGCCTTTTACCTCACACAGCGCTACGCAGACCAGGTAAGTGAATACAAACATTAAAAAAACAGACCAAGGAAAGTGAATTAATAGTAAGGCAACATATGCTAATTCAGAGATAATTAATGCTTAAAAATCAGTGCATTAAATAAAAGTTTATTCAGCTAAGTTTAAATAGTAAGCTCAAGTGGGTGCAACCAAAGCAGCTCCATATCAAAGGTTTTAGTCTCTCAAAAGTTTCATCATCTGACATTTTAAACATAACTTCAATTTATTGCAAAATCACACAAGATTGAAGAAAATTCTCAGAAAAAGCCACAGCAAATGTTATTCTTGGACTATTTTTATGTACTACCACTGTACCACTGATAGCGTAGATGCTGGTGGTGATTTTAAGTACTGGTTTTATCATTAGAAATAAAACAAAAACAAAAGGCACAATCACAACTCTTTCCTTGTCTGTCAGGACTTCCTCTCTTCAGTGTTGGATGTCTTGACTCCAGAGGACGTTCACGTGTTAGCAGAGAGTGAAGACGAGCTGAATCGTCTTGGAGAGTTTGAGCGAGTTTTCCCATCACCGACATCATCTCGCTACCTCCGCTTCTTCGAGTGTCCGAGATACCTCAACATCCTGCTGGACCAATGGGAACAGAAGCACTGGAACAACAGGACAAAAGGTATGTTTGCATTTTCACAATAATGATAGTGCTCTCAGTGGCGTTGATTTATTAAGGATTTGCAGTGCATTGTTAGACCCTAATGAGACAGAGATTGTTTATCTATATTTACTTTGGGGCTGCACTGAAGTTAAAATAGCAGAAATGAAGCACATCTAAAATTGTTTGTGTGGGTTAATGTAATGTGTAATGTAAGGTGTTACATAGATACAATATATGGGGTAAAAATGTGGAAATTCATACAAATCACAGCTGTAAATGGTTTATCGTTGTTGATTGAACCCTGTTGCTGAGGCAGCAGCATCTTTGAAAAGCAGGTGCAGAAAATTAGCCGCACTGTTGAAGGATTTTTAGCTGTTTTTATTACAGTAGCTCTCAGGTCAAATCCACAAGTGTTATTACTCTAATTTATTTTCACACAATTTGTATTAATTTATGTGTTTGAAACAATTATGATATTGTCAGCTGTGTCATCCCTAACTGTGGTTTGTGTAGGCGACATTATAGTGAACTTGAGTTGAAAGCTCTGATGAGATGAAGATGGGTGTTTGTTGTTGTAGTTTTTTAATATGTTTTAGACCCTTTAACACTTGCAGCTTCATTCAGAAACCTTCTGGAAGTTGGTAATATCAGAGTCCCCCGGCTCACCATCCGAACAGAGAATGAGGTTAATCTCCAAGTCATAAATGAAGGAGAAACACAGGAGCTCCTCATCTCACTTTATTTTAGCGAAGCAATAACATACAGAGGGCAGAGGAAACAGCTGGTAGATATAATCCAGATTTTATGAATTCTGTGTGTGTGGAATGTCTGTTTTACATGCAGGTATCAGTCTGCTGAGGGCTCTCTGTCAGAAAGGAGTCCATCTGGGAACCAGTGACCCTGTTCACATGGTGAGGAACTGTGGAAAGACTAAATTAATTTGTCTGAATAAATGATGAAAGTGATATTTTTTATAATCAGAAAATCTGTGGTTTGATTTGAAATGTTGAACCTTTCTGTTTTTCTCTGTCTTGGTTGTGTGACTCCAAAGTGGTCTAAGTGTAGCTACATCTCAAGGTTTGAACCCCAGAGACAAGATCTTGTCAGCCCTTCCAGATCCAGGTAAACACACACTCTTACACACACAACATAAAAATAAAAGTCAGGGGTCAGGAATGTGCCAATACTGCTTTCTTATCCCTAACAGATGCAGAGAACAAAATATTAACCAAATGTTACAAGTGCTGATCCAGTATAGAACTTAATAATTATATTAATTATGTGAATATGTAATATTTAGTTAAATGCATAATGCATGTCCTTTTATGTATTTGAGTTCTTTTTGGGACCATCCTTGTGTGTGTAAAATTAGGTTAATAAAATAAAGAAACTACTGTGTTCAACTCAGTAACTTAGCATAACAAGACAAACTTCATAGAACAACAAGGATTACTTTCGACTTTATTTAAAATAGACAAATCCTCACTTGGGTGCATATTTAATTAGCTTATAAAAGGCATAAAGGCCACCTTCATGTTTATTGTAGAAATACCTGCTAAGGTTATATGTTAAAACTTGCCACAGGCTTAAACATAATATCCAAGTTACTTAGAATAGGTTAGAATTAGGATTTATTACACACTACACAACTAAATTAACCAGATTACCTCCCTGCTGCCCTCTCCTGTCTTGTTCTCCAGGGTGGTGGTCAGCCATCAGCACCACTCCCATCATATTGACAATGACTACGCTTCGGACAGGGAGGTCGCTTCGGTCTCCAGCCTGCCTGTTTCGCCAAGTCCTGGATCTAGTGTCACCAGCAGTGCCTGTGCAAGCCCTCAGCCCAACATCACCCTGCTGCCCCAACAGTTGGCCTCGCTGTGAGACTCGGTTTGCTAACACGATGTTCAGTAACCAGAACAGACACAAAGCTCAAGGTCTAGGACTTAGCCCTAACCTCTCCCCAAACACCCTCCTATTGATCTTTCATATCTAGTAGCTCTGAAACCCTGGATGAGAAATGTATTTAGAGCTACTGTATAAGCTTGAAGCCCAGTCTTAAAAACACTGGAAAAGGGAGTTTACCAGAATTGTAGTTGGCTATCAGAAGGAAGTCCTTCGGTAACTACTATATAGTTATAGAGGATCTTTTTGAACTTTGGCTATTTCAGTGCTAAAATCAAAACGGCAGTCAGTTCATGGCGGCTCATCCTTTGTGGTCTTGAGGTAAACCTCCATTACTGCAACACCAGTGAAAATATAACACTTAAAGGACCATACCATTGTTTTTATGTTTAAGCCCTTTTCCTACAAATCAATAAAATGCCAACCATTGTCCAACTTTAGGTAAAATGTATTCTGAGCTTCTGAGCAGCCAGTGATTTCCATTTATTTCTTTGCAGTATTAAACTCATCCTGCAGAGACTTGCTAGAGATACATAATCCATCACAGTGAGATTCATGTCTGCTTAATTTGTCAAATTTACATTGTTATATGGCAGTGCAGTGCAGACTTGACCACAGTAGAAGCAGACATGACATTCAGTTCAATAAGACCACTGCATTGACCCAGCAGAGAACCGTACACAGAAGCTCTAGCAAAGAAAATAGTTGTTTAGCCAAAAAGTTTGAAATAATTGTCTATGAATCTGCTGTGATGTGTTTGGCTTTGGATAAGTATTAAAACTCATGGATGTATTACTCAAACTGGACGGTACTTCATCTTCTCACCGGCACCTGTAGTTAACAGCCCCGGCAAACACAGAACCTTGTGTTTTTTAAACACCATTTTTGGTGAATGCCTACACACCTTAGTCCTCGCCTTTTGTACTAAACCTAAACTGTGAATAAGACTTACTGGACTTCCTCACAACCTACACCACTAAGCAATGTTAGCATAGGCTGTTGGTTTGTGTGTTTTACGCACTCACATTACTGAGAATAAAACGGCAAAGCCAACACAACCTTACAGAACACAGTGGCCCAAAGTTGTGATGATAAATAATGACACAATACTGTGACTTCTCTAATGTCTTTAATCTAAGACTGTTGTTGGTTTGGTGTTAAGAGGACTGTTGAGTAACCGATCTCACAAGTGCCACATTCCTAGCCTTATGGACTCTGTGTGCGGGTGAGTGTTTGTGTGGAAATAGAGAGGCGAAGAAAAAAGGGCTCTCAGTAGTCAAATGAAGGGAGGGATGGGGAGTTGAAGAGGAGGAGCTCTGCAGAAAAAGCCCATTCTGAGCTCACCAGACTTTGTGTGGTGTGTTGAGATCTCTGCAGCTTATTTCAAACATCTTTAAAGTGTCAGTACTTGATTTTGTTTTCACTTGTTGATGGTGTTACTAGTGTGTTTCACAAAACCTCATTTTGATTAATGATGCTGACTTACAGTATGTTAGAGATACTTGAAGATTAAACTTTGATTACTCTGTCGGACATGCATGTTGGTAGACAAAAAGAAAGTTAATATTACCAGCGACATTTGTAATTTTAAACTTAAAGCAGTTTAACTTTCATATTAAAGTAATCTTATAGCAGCAACCTAATTTGACTTTTTAAGGTTCTTTAGGCTTCTCTGTGATGATTACCTTTTTACAAATTATAGTATCTAGTATGTATTTCTTGAAAGCTGCCAAATCCAAGTCCAGCGCCAGAATTTAACCCTGCAGAACCCGACAGTGTGTGTTAACACAGACGTTTGTCCTTTAAATTTCCTAGAAAGTACCTTAAACTCATTAACGCTGTGAGAAGAGTGGTTATAAACTGAGTGCTGGTTTGGTGTTCACTGTTTGCTATTTGAGAGGAACCAGTTTAAGATTTCTTATGTATCCTCAGGAAAAAAAAGTATCTTCTTTCAAAAATATATATCTACTGTGAGGACACTTTCAGGAAAGTAACATAAAACTACTTGAAGTTGAAAATGTTTCAGTTCACTTTCTCTTAAAGCCAACATCTATTGTAACAAAGTGACAGGCAGAGCTGGTTGTAGATGAGAAAGGTGTAGATCTCACGTGAAAACATCTTCTACTTCTTCTTGACCTCAGTCTTACCTACATGAACATTTGAAATCCTCCAAAGTCATTATGACCTCCTGTTTTATATCCTAGTGGACATTATTTGAAAAGTCATTCCTGCTGTCAGAAGGTACAAGGAAAAAGTGTGGACGCTAACTTGTTTTACAGATGAGTTTTATTATGCAATTTATTAACAGATGCCAAACTGCTGTGCAGTGTCCGTATGTAGCACCAATTTATATCTTAATGTAAGCTTTTATTAACATTTAATTATTATACATGGAATAGAAAGAGAAATAAGAATATAAATGTAGTAAAATGCTTATTTTGACATAAGTCAATGTATTTCAACAAAATAGGATGTGATGTGGAAGCACAAAGTGCTTTGTTTGATATGGAGTTATCTGATCAGAGTAACTCGATGGTCTTCATGGACCTACTCTAAGCACACACTAAGGGCCCATTCACACAGAAGCATCGCTGAGGAGAAGTGCTTTTAAATTCCCCGTATTTCAAGTAGGGCTGCGATTAGTGATTGTTTAATTTTCTAATTATCTTTCTATTACTTTGTTTTAATATTGATTGTAAATTGTTTAGTCTATTAAATTACATAAATACACAATTATATAAAATCTGAAAATCTTCAGATTGAGAAGCTGGTACCAGTGAATGTTTAGCTTTTTTTTTTTTTTTTTGCTTGATAAGTGACTTAAACAATTATCTGATCATAAATCTTTTTGTTGAATAATCGATTAGTCAACAGAAAATTAATCAGCTAATTGTTTCAGTGGAAGTTTGAAAAGGTGAAATATGAAAAAATAGTTAAATTGTGAAGAATAATTAAAGGGACAGTTCACCCCAAAATCAAAAATACATACTTTTCCTCTAACCTGTAGAGCTGTTTATCCATCTAGATTGTTTTGGTGTGAGTTGCTGAGTTTTGGAGATATCGGCTGTAGAGATGTCTGCATTTTTTTTAATATAATAGCACTGTATGGAACTTGTAGGAACAATTTTCTTTCTACCGATAGTTCCTACATGAAACTGCACACAACAAGGTCTGTGATTTATCTTGAGTAACCGGGTCATGATTGGAGGAAAGAGACATTGCTGTTGAGTTTTTCAAATGTATTTTTTTGGTTACACAAAAAACAGTATTAGCCTAGCATCTCACGTCCACCATAATGTCGGCATCAGGCCATCATGGATGGTTTTGTATGTTTTTGCTTATTCCCGATATGACATATTTAATATATTACCTATAATTAAACTTGTTCTATTCGTTATCTAAACTATAGGCTAAATGAGCTAAAGCATACAAAACCATCAGTGTAGCCATTAAACACAGCTTATTATCTGTGAAGCTGCTTTTACATAATGACTCTCAGAGATGTTCC
This sequence comes from Siniperca chuatsi, assembly GCF_020085105.1. Taxonomy (NCBI): domain Eukaryota; kingdom Metazoa; phylum Chordata; class Actinopteri; order Centrarchiformes; family Sinipercidae; genus Siniperca; species Siniperca chuatsi. Next base: position 25,163,153 of record NC_058053.1, read on the forward strand.
ACAGGCCTTAAGACATAAAATCGAGTAGTTTATAAATGACCAAGTACACTTTCAATTCGATTGGGGGGGAAATCACTCACTTTTTTGTTTTCATTTGACGGAAGTTACAACGTTCTCCGACGCATTTAGTGGATTCCACTTAACACTACAGCCACGCCGCCGTCAGGTTTGTTGGCTGCATTTCAGAGTTTATATATATATATTACAAAGTTAAATAATAACACAGCGTTTGAAGTTGTTTTTTAACATAACAGAAAAGTAAGTGGAGATGACATTATTTTTTACTAACTTGACAATTGTAAAATGTCCATGTTAAAGGGCTGTATGAATTGCTCAGGATGACAATTTCAAAATAAAAGTTATTTGTTGTACAAGTCTCATGATTGGGTCTTTATCTGGGTGACTAAAGAAATGATTTTAGTTTTACAGTGTAAACATGGATTCTCCTTTCTTATAATTATTTTAAAAAACTATTCTTTGTTAATTTTTTGGACCGGAGGAACTTGCTCTTTATCAGTTATGAATACATTTTCTGCTTTGGCTTTGAGAGCATGTTAAGCCTCTGAAAGTTGTTAGTGTTGAAAATGTTGCCATCAAATGGGGCAACCAGGACACAGTCAGGTTCTCCTGAATTTCAGGCAGAAAAAGGGCTTTATTACCTGCAGCCAGTTAGAGCATTACACTTTTCTTGGCTGCAGAAATGCCTCTTGAGTCACCCAGGAAGTGACTGGTAAAAACATTTTATTTGACATGAAAAATACAACCTGTCCTTGACTTGGGATGGAAAACTAATCCAAATTTTCAATAGATTTTTTTTATATCAGTTTGCCAACTGATACCTGGGACCTTGCATTTGCTTTGTTTTGCATTTACTTGTGTTCTGATTGTTATATACTTTAAATCTTTGAAGACTACTTTGCTTGTCTGCTATAAAGAGAAGCCAGGGCCACAACAATACCAGAATAATATTAGTCCTCTAGTATTGTGCTCTTATTACTTTTAGTAGTTGATTTTTATTATTGTTTCATTCAAAGCAAATTTACACAATGCCTTACAGTGACATGTAAGTAAAACAGTTTATGTTGAGTTAAAATTTCTGACCTCATAAAGCAGTTGGCCAACGATGACCCAGTTTACAGCTGCAAAAGCCTGTTGAAAATGTGCGCACACACACTGTACATAAATACATACATACATACATACATACATACATACATACATACATACATACATACATATATATATATACACACACACACAAACACACACATACAAACCCCCGCTGTGGAGAACATTGCTACTGTAGAGGCCCCGCGAGAGTAAAGACACAGAAACCAGGCTGTGGTATTCTGAATGTGTGTCAGGACTCTGTAAGCAGTTTTAAACTATTAATATCTGAGCTCCTCTCTAACCAGCAGCGACAGGCCCATTTAGATAACTGCATTTATGATTAGTAAGACACTGAATAATTGCTGTACATCAGAAATATAACTTGTAAACCGAATTCAGATAACTTTCTAAGTTCTGTCTTGAGTTGTATTTAACGAACATCTCCTGGAATGAGTTTAGTAAAGTGTTGAATTAATGCAGAGTTCAGCCAGCAGGTTTCCCCACCAAGTACAAGCGTATTGCAGGGATTTGCTATGCTGTGCATAGTGTTTAAACAGTTTGCTTAGTTAGCTTTTTATTTCTGCACAACTAGAGTTGTTCAGTGTGTCTATAAATAGTTTGACATGTAATGGCTCAATGAAACTTGACGTCTCCACAGTAGGACTAGCGAAGCCTTAAAGCTGCACTGGTCTACATTTTTTTCTTTTGTTAACAATGGATCAAATGACTGTTTCAGAATCTTTCAGCTCATTGTTTTAGTTTTATGGCCCACAACTTTATTGTTTTGGTTCACTCTCACAGCTCTCATCAACCTCTATTTCTACCAGAAACCTCTTCCATGTGTACGCTCCCTGCCCAACACCAAACAACAGACATAGTTAGCAAAAATCTTGTGAACGTAGAGGAGCAATTAGCAGCTGAAGAGCCAAAAACTGTATATCTCTCAGGATTTGTTTAATACCAATACATCAGGTGTCCAGAAACAAGGATCCATATGGATGCTAATGTCTGCTGGACATATAAATTGGCAACTGAAAAATAAGTTACTGTAGCGTTAAAGAGAAGGGCCAGCTGTTAACTGTACAGCACATCCCATATGTTTTGGGAGACTCCCTCATAATTAGATAAACTATGTTAATTAGTCCCCGTCTGAGAAAACCCACACAAACACAGAAAGAACCATGAGCTGCTATGAGATGACAATGCTAACAGTGTAGCTGTTACTGATCGGTAGTCTTGCAAAAGCCATCTGGTGTTTTTGCTGGATTTATTTACTTTACCTTTTAATCCAATATGATTATTTGTATAACTATTTAGGAATGTACAAATGGTTTTGCATGTTTAAGCACAGTAGCTACATATCATGCACTAATTACATGATAATAAATTGCACATACTTTACATTGTTGACCATTTTCCAAAGCAAATCGTCAGTGTTTGGATTAGTTTCCTTTAGTCCTGTCAGCCAGGGCTCAGTTCATCCATCTCAACTGATTAGACTTTATTGGTGATCCGGCTCTGCCATTTCCTCCATCAGAAGCTTAAAGTGACAGGGATGAGGTTTGTGCTCTGAGTGCTTTCTGGTCTTTGTTTTTCTCTCCAAATGTAAATGATGCTGCCACCTGAAGTTCTCACCAATGGATGATAAAGAAGTACTTGTAATGTCTGTCACCACAAAAACATAGAGGGTATGTGTCTGTCTTTAGCCCCCCCCAACTCTCCCTGTACATGTTCCCCTCCCACTCTCCCTCCTCTCCCTCTCCCTCTCTCTCTCTCTGTGAATGCCACAGGCCTCTCACCCCTCAGTCCAGATTTAGATCTCAGTCTTTCCCAGACATTCAGACCCAGCTCGCTGAAGCTGGCCGGTAGCGCACAGATTCCCTTGCCTCCATCGTTCTTTGCATCCAGTACCTCCTTCTTTCCTTCCTCTTCACCATGACTGGACTCTTTTATCACTTCTTTATCTGACATGGGAGCAGAGCCTGCCAGATGTCTGAGTTGGACAGCGGGTCGAGGGTTGTAGTCCAGGATTTTTCTAGTCGGTCTGGTTCCACAGAGGCAGACCTCCTGCTCCTCTTCCCCAGCCATGGAGCCACATGCAGAGGTAAGACACTCTGCTGACACACCCACACCCCCCATCTGAGCTGTCCACTTCTGCTGGACGTCTGTTTGTGTTGGTAACTGAAACGTGTGTGTTGGTGTGTGTTTGGACATGACTTTGTAACTGAGAGGCTGCAAAGAAAAAACACTAGGGCTACTTTTACATTGCAGGTCTCTACGCCAAGTTCTTTTTAAAGCAATTTGTTTTGCATCATATGTTTACAATTTACCTTTTTAAAGTGAAGCATATTCACAACCCGAAGGCATGTTTACATGAATTAAATAGATAGTAATTCAGATCAGATATAACCTGATCTGAATTACCATCTGCACTGGGCTCAGATAGGACAAAGACACTTAACTAATGCTGAAATGGTGTGCAGGGTTTGAAAACCTGAAAGGTCTGGCTAGCTGGGGCAGTAAGGGGGCTATTAATTTATACGGAATAAAATAAACCAAACAGTGACACAAAAACAGGAACAATTTCAGCATAGCTGCAAACGGGGCCTTTACCTAATGCAGTTTTCCAGCTGCTTTTGTTGCTGAAGCTTTTACAAAACCAAAAATACTTTATTTAGAATTATAATGCTTCATGAGCATATAATGAGAATACTGACATGAGTGAACACATTACAATATACTGTATGCTAAAATGTACATAAACGAATACACTTACAGGTTAATTTACGTTGTTGCATATAAGTAACATTAATTTCTACCTGATCAATGTAACAAGGACCATTAAAAGGGGATATTAAAAATGCTGCCATTAATGCTTTTGATACAATTTTGATACACTCTCAGCCAAAATTTAGAAGACTTTTTCTTAATTTACATGTGATACAGAATATAATTTATCATTACATACCGTAGTGAATAAAAATGTAATTGTAAAAATAGCTTTTATCATGAATTCGTAGTGCATATCAATCCTTTTCTAGTCTGCTGCTTGGATGTCTGTGTGTAGTGCCTAAACAAAGTGTCTGTGTGTGTGCACTGATACTATGTTTGTAGCTGTTAAGCTGTGAGATGTCAACAGAGCCCCTGAAACCTTGATTTTGATTTAATTATTGTTTTATTCATTCTGTTCAATCTATGTTTAGTATTCTATCATCATTTTCTCATTTTGCCCATATTTAATATTTGTCTGAAGCAGTTTATAATGTTTAAAGGTCCAGTATGTAACATTTAGGAGGAGCTATTGGCAGAAATGGAATATAACACTGTATGTTTTTGTAAGTATGTTTTCATTAGTGTATGAAAATAGGAATCACGAGTTTCACCGTAGTTTCTCCTACATGCTTGGAACGGGAGGGTGAGGTGAGCGCTATTCAAATCATTGCAAGCTGCAATTTCACTGCTAGATGCCACTAAATCCTACATACTGGACCTTTAACTTGACAATGTTTGTTACTGCCAAACTCCAAGTTTAAAAATGTATATCTCTCTACTACCATTTCAAACCAATGCAGAGACATGTGAACACAAGCACAGCATGGCTTTTTAATCACCAAGTGAATATCAGGAAATTGACTTGATGGTCATGAAACACGATCCTGACGAAGGTACTAGTTGTGGAAACGTTGGTCCCATAAAACATATGGTATTATAGGTATTATTTGCATTGAAGCTATACAGGTGGATGGTGACTTACCCCTTTTCCCCAATCAATCACTCAAGTTCATGGACAACAATTTCTGGGAATATCTAGTAGCTCCCAGGCATCCTGGAAGATGTAATAGTAATATTAATAAAACAAAGTTATAAAGTGCTTTACAAAATAAATTTAAACATGTAGACAAACAATGATAAAACAATTAAAAAATGCTTAAATCAAATAGGAGTAATGTGCTCTCTTTTTTTGGTTTTGGTGAGCAGTCTGGCTGCTGCATTTTGGACAAGCTGTAATTTATGTAAAATCTACTGACTCAGACATATGTAGAGAGAGTTACAATAGTCCAAATGAGAGTTAATAAAAGCATGTATCTAGATTTCGGCTGGATAGAAATGAACTGATCTTGGAGATTCTCCTGAACTGCAGAAAACAAGACTGGACAACATGCTTGTTCAAGCTGAGGTTGTTGTCAAAGGTTTTGCAGTTTTGGGTCCAATAATATTTACCTTGATCTTGTTCATGTTTAGCTGCAGGAAGGTCTGGGCCATCCAGTATTTGAGGTCAAAGATGCATACTATGTAGTCTTTCCAGGATATCATAGGTTTTTGTCTTGTAGTACGTTGTTCTAACTATACCTTCAAAAGGGAGGTACCCAAGGGATGATGTGGCATCCGTACCATGGGCTGTATTACAGCAAGACTAAGTTTACAGCCATGCTAGCAGCACTGTGAGGCAATGCTTTGAGGTAAATGCTAATGTCAGCATGCTAACATACTCACAATGCTAACAGGCTGATGTTAAGCAGATATGTCTATATTATGTTCATCATCTTAGTTTGACATGTTAGCATGCTAACATTTGCTAATTAGCAATAAACACAAAGTGTGGTTTGCAGGTGTTTGGTCATAAACCAAGACAAATTCATATTTTGACCTGATGGTGGCACTAAATGAAAAGGGAGGGGATCACCAAAGTTCTAACAATTTATCCTGAGGGAGGCTTGAATGTGTGTAGCAAGTTTAATGGCAATCCATCAAATAGTTGTTGAGATATTTCAGTCTGGACCAAAGTGGTGGACCAACCGAACTAGAGCCAAGCCGCTAGCATAGCTAAAATGTATGTCAAGTCGAATGTTCTCTAACTTCCCCCAAGTTTAAATAGTATTTGCTAAACGTTTAAGTTTTTGTTAAGGTGCAATCAGTAATAGTTTACTGGTTCTTTGTACAAAATAACCAAAACATGTCGGACTAGAGTTCATATTACCTCAACTGGTTTCTTTCAGTATAAGGGAAGCAGCATATCATACCCGGATCTTCAGCTGCTTCTCCCTGCAATTTATTGGGTTGAACTCTGCTCTCCATGAAACATAGAAAGGGTGAGTCAACCGCAACAGTCCAACAATATAGAATGTAGCATCTAATAACTGAAGGAGCCATCTGTTGTGTCTTACCACTGAAGAGCTTTCTAACTGGCTCATTTACCTCTGTCAAGAACTGGGCTGAGACCCCTTGAATCCTCACCTCCTGTGTTAGCGATTCTTCCAAGTACTCATTTGAGGCCTGCATTTCTTAAATGAGTCACCTAATTATTTTCCACATTCAAGGTTACTTAAATTCCATGTTCTGTAGCTTTTCCATAGTTGTTCATATCTAGCTTTTGCCACTGCAAATTCCTTATTGGCAGTCTGTCTTAATTGACAGTACCTCTCCACTGAGTCAGTTGTGGCAGACAAGGCTCTGAATGCTTCCTGTCCTTAAATGCTGACGTCCACCAGTAGGTTCTTGGCCTGCTGCCATGACGTGCACCAGCCAACCTCTAGACACTCCTTACAGCTGCTTCCACAGCAATTTTTTCAACACAGTCTGTTCCAACTACATGTCTCCAACTTCTGCCAGAATGCAGATGAGACTTGTTTAGCTGCAAGTGAGATATCACTGAAGACAGGGGCCAGGAATTCCCAGCAAACCCTAAGGGTACACTCCAAACTTTGTTTTCCTCTGCAACAAACTATCACCTCGAGGTGACACTGTGGTTGCAGGAGCAGTTAGTTTATGCATTGAAGCTATCTCTTGACCAACAACAGCTAAACCCAGTGACTGCATGCATCCTCTCAGATGTCGAAACTCTTGTATCTGATTAGCTTGCTAGGTAAAAAGATACAATCTGACATTATCTTACCACAACATTTGCCAGATAGATCAGCAAGGAAATGAACAGTTACCACTCAGAAATAGACAGAAATGAACCATGACTGCTCAAATCTCCATTGTGGAGCAGAAGACCTTCATAGCCACCAGTAATGGATGGGGGTCATTGCAGAGCTTCACAGCGTAAACTCTGGGCTGTTAGTAAACTGTTGATATACTTCATCTCACAGGTCCCGTTATTTGAGATGGACCAGGAAGAGGATGAGAAAGAGGATGTTCTCTCAATGAAGAGCAGAGGTAAAGAAGATTTCGTAACTTTGTGTGTGTATTGTTTGACAATAGCTACCATTCCTGTGCTACTTCTTCCTCTACAGCCACTATTACTCCTACTATTCTGCAGAGTACGTTGCATGTGTACAGTAAAGGAATTGATCATAAATAGTCAGGTATTGACCAGCTTGTCACAGCCACTGTGTTAAATGGCAGCAGTAACAATATGCAACCTGAATGACTTGATTATGAAAACCACATGCTGATGCCCAAATCAAATACAAATACCCAACGTTTATCATGATTATTTTGAAAATGGTTGTCAATATTTGGATTTAACATAAAATCTCTTGGCACCAGTGCATATAATGTTTTCAGATGTTTATTTGTGAGTGGCTGTACATATGCAACACATGCTCTTGCGCCCCCAGCAGGCACAGACCCTGACACGTTCATATACATGAACTTCATGAAGAGTCACTGTTGCTATGATGCCATCCCTACCAGCTCCAAACTGGTCATTTTTGACACAACACTACAAGTATGAGACACTTTTTTTTCTTCTTTTTTTTACAAATTCCCTCTTTTTGACAGTAAAAACTGTATGACAATTGTGGGCTGTAATTATTAAAAAACTGTGTGTGTTTATGTCAGGTGAAGAAGGCTTTCTTTGCTCTGGTGGCTAACGGTGTGAGGGCAGCGCCACTGTGGGACAACAAGCTTAAGTGTTTTGTGGGTGAGCCATATACATCTATGTCTCTTTTTCTCTTGCATGCATACATTAGAGATGTTCAGTACACAAATGATCTGAGTATACTGAATAATCAGTGTCACTGGTATTTGAGCTCTCCTCACTTACTGACTCAGCTCAGCTATGATGTACAGTATATTACTGCTCAATGCTTAGTGGAAAACAGGGAAAGCCACATATAATCATGATCTGATTACTTTGAGGGTTTTTTTCAAATTAAAACATTTTGAGCATCTTGAGCAACCTGGGTCTTATTTTCAGTATTTTGGCCATCATTCCCATTAGTTCACCAGCCTCATTGCTTTAAAAATGATAGTGAAATAATAATAACTCATATAATATAATCCTCCATGCCTTGTAGAGCTACTTCTTGTTTCAGCTCCAGGATTATAAGAGACGGATGGGTCAGTGTCATCATGCAAGTGTCTTTCAAAATTATTAGTCTAAAACAGCCAGTCACGTTCGCCTGATTTAAAATACAGTAGAAAATTAACTCAAGTATTATTTAAATCAGGCAATCAGATCAAAGAATACGTAAACCAGAATAACAATGTGTCCAAGCATCCAGCTTTTGGTACTTTCATACACAGTGCTGTGAACACATTTCATTTGGTACTGAAAAAGTACTCAGGTTCCAAACATGCCAGCATTTAATAGGTGCATGACCTACATTGAGTTCCTACCCACAGGTTTGAAGCGCAGATCCGAGGGTTCAGGTTTCCTTACTGTGGATAAGTGGTTTCAAATGATCCTGGCCCAGTTTGCATTTTTAACATTTAAAGGAAAGCAGGTCAACTACAAGACATTTGTGTCTTGACACCATCACCTCACTGAACACACAGAGCTGATTACCATGACACTATCAGGTCCGTGGGTGTTCATTTTCTGCTTGTAATTGAAATGGCAACTGCTTTACACATCCGTGTCAAGTACATGTCCATCAGCCTGGGTGAACTGACTAAAGTTGCATCCCAAAGATTAAAACCAGACTTTGAGCCTAAAGTCTCACTAACAGCCCGGTGAGGTTGTAATGATTCTAACACACAGAAAACAAAATTGTTGGATGAACAAAAAATGGAGATATGTATTTGCTGTTTTTAGATCCTTACCACTGGGCAACAATACAAAGTTTGGCCTGCGGGTGATGCCAGAGGAAAGGTTATGTTAAGGATGTATCCACTGTATGGTGGCCATTTTAAGAGATCTCAGATTCAGTTTGTCAGGCTCAGCTCTACATCGTCCGAGTTGGCTCAGTTTTAAAATGTACTTTGTCAACTGAAGCTGTACTTGGCTCACCTTTGCACTTCATAGTAGCATTTGCATGCCAATCGTGTCACAGTTAGCATGTTAAGATACATGTAAACAGCTAATGTTAACATTAGCTTTAGGGCTAAAATAGCACTCCAAATAGCACTACTGGTAAGAGGAAAGATATTTATTTTTGATTTTGTCCCTTTAAACTAAAGGCCTACATTTCCTTTGTGCTGTCTGTTCATTTGCACGTGCACACACACACACACAGACACACACACAGACAGACATACATGCACTTTCATCAACACTGATTCACAGTAAGTCTTACATCTTTGATTTAGCTGATTCTCTATAAATAACTCAGAGTTATTTACAAGTAGTGTAAAAACATGTGCACAACAGTCCAAAAAACTGTTACTGTGAACTATATCTCCCAAAGGATTTGTAAAATTGTCACCTGCTCTTTTTTATGATATGAAAAGAAGTAAGACCAACTTTGCTCTTCATTAGGTATACGACATTTCAAGCTTGAAAACTTTTCTTCATGCAATAAAAAAGAAACTTTTGGGGGATATAATTTACTGTTGTTACTATTGACTAGTGATAAATTCATGTTTGATGTTTTCAATGTGTGTGTGTGAGCAGGTATGCTGACCATCACTGACTTCATCAACATTCTCCATCGTTATTACAAGTCTCCTCTGGTGAGCTGTGCTTCTGAATGATATCTTTGGATTAAACATTCCTAGCAAATAAACTAAGGTCTGTAAGTCTTCTTGTATGCCTGTGGCTGTTTGGAGTTTTGTTGATATGCCATGCACCGCAGTGGTGTCACATGTCAAATTATGCAGTTATACCAACAACAAAAAAAGCAGGAAATAACAAATAAAAATCACATATCCATACTGTCATCGAGATTAGACCGATAGATGAGGACCATCACTGTATGATCTGACATGATGTTTGTTTTGTCTGCAGGTTCAGATCTATGAGCTGGAAGAACACAAGATAGAGACATGGAGAGGTCTGTACAACACAACTATTTTCCTTATATAGTGCAAAACATGTTAATTAGGAAAACAAGGATTTCATTTCTTTAAAAAAAAAAAACGTCTACATTTGGTTTTGGTAGTTTGTATTAATAACTTGTGTTTCTCTCTCTTGGCAGAGATCTATCTACAGTACTCTATCAACAGACTGATCAGCATCACCCCTGACTGCAGGTGAAACCAGCCTTTGAAATAATTCGTTAAAGTCAGGGTCATAGTTTCACATCATTTAAAATGCAGTATAACATATTATAAGTACCACAGCAGTTGTAATTTCAGTTTAGAGCATAGAGTCATCTCTGGTATCTGAGAGGTATGTGATATTTTAATCATTTTTCATCTTCCTTTATTTCCCACTGTTTTTAATTAGGTCTGTTCTTGTCAATTTAAATATTATATTAATATTATATTTGACTAAAATTTGTTGTATGATATGTTTGTATATAGTCTTTAAATTTTAAGCTTAAGCACAATGTCTATGGGCAACTTCCCTGCTGTCTATCAGCAGGATGCACTGATAGATAACAGAGCACCAAATCCATATGTTTGTATGTGTCTTGTTATTCCATGCTACAATCCTCAAGTGTGTAGTGGTAATTCTGTGGAATAAAGAAACACTCAGGGCAACTACTTGTCTTTCTGTAGGTTTACTTCAAACGTCTGCAGACGGACTAACAACAGCAAAACACACATCAGTATAATCTGCTCTGAAGGAGTACAGAGGGAAAGGAGTATCAGTTATTTATCCAGTCTTCAGGGTCAGGATTTTTCAGCCCAGGGAGACGAGTGTCCCTGAAGTCTGGATACACCAGTCAATAGCATGTTTTGTAGTTCCATATCATCATTATCAATTAACTCTGTTCTCATCACGCAGTCCAAAACAGTCATATACAGATCAAGTATTGACATCAAACAGTTATATGTAGCATCTGTATGTTCCACAAGAAAGTCATGTGCCTGGTATACAAAAGAATCATATATATGTTATATCAGAGTGTCATGTGTATGCTATACAATCATGCTGCACGTTTATTGCTATTACAATTCCTCCCTTTTTAGCATGAAAATCTTTTTTTTTATCCTAATCAAAATAATTAAGAACAAATGTTAAAGGTAGGAAAGGAAAAATCAAACAATCAAACAATTGGGGAAAACCTCGATGATGACAGCGAGCAGCACCCCGCCTATGTGGCCTCTCAGTCCATCACCCCTCCATCGCCATCTTTCCCAGGTCTCAAGTGTCATCTTATCAGTTGTGTCACCTCTGCCTACCCCCTAATCAGTGTGCCCGTGATGTTGGTTCGGGAGGGTAGTGGTTCTAGGTGGTCCCAGTGGAATTTCTAGGTGTGCTCAGAGAAATTCCACCCTGGGACTGCCACTCCCCTCCAATACCCCCTGAATGCACAAGGGGAGGAAGGCTCAGTTCACTCACTGATCTCGATCTGCACTTGTCTGGTGATTGGCTGCTGGCTCTGGCTCGGGCACTCGTTTGCAGTGGGTGGCATGGATCCACGTAGCTCTCTCTGCCACCTTTACAGCTGTTTCAGTGGTGAGCAATATCTGGTAGGGACCATTCCACCTGCGAGCCTGCCAGCTCTTTCGTCTGAAATCCTTCACCACAATCCAGTCACCATGCCCCAAGTCATTCAGTTTCCTCTCTGCAGCCTTTGGAATGGCTTCCCTCACCTGTTTGAAACAAGTGTCACTTCTTCCTCGTCCTTTCCCCCTTCCTCCACGTCCTCGTCTGCCTTGGCCTCGGCCTCTGTTCTGATTCTCGTACGCCCTCAGCTGTGCCCTCTGTAATCTGTCCGCCAACTGCATGCTTTTCCTCTTTTTCTTATCTTTGAGGAATTTTTCTGCATGGATAGCGTGTCTCTCTATAGTCTCCAGGTTACCATACTCCCAGGTCACACAGTTGCGTTTCACCATGTCCGCGATCTCAGGGTGTATGCCATTGAGGAAACGGTCACGTAGATATACTTCCCAGGGGGTGATTGTATTATTCCCCCCCATAGCTTCAGGCTTTTTTAGCCCACTGTGTGTATTATGGATCTCTGTGAGCCTGGCCAAATACTCAGCTACAGTCTCGCCATCCTGTTGTTTGCAGGCTGTTATCTTTCCCAAATCCATTCTCAGGGGAAAGAGCGTCTTTATTTTGTCACAGAGGTCAGTTATGGCCTGCTTATACAGTGTGTTATCAGCATGGTCCCACTCTGTCTGTTTCAGTCTTATATCCGCTGTAGGAAAACCCCCAGCCACTCTCGGCCAGGTCGTGCCCATCTGAGTTCCTAACAGTCTCTGTAGCTCAATGGTGGTGGGTCTGAACTGTTGGCAGAAGGCTAGGAACTGTGTGGCGAAAGCCTCCCCCCCATCACGAACAGAGGGGAGAAATCGTGCGGCTTCTTTCAGGTCAGCATATGTCCATGGTCTGAAAATCAGTTGTGAAGTCTCATCTCCTGCTGTCACCTCCACTATCGGTGCAATCACTTTTAAGGAGGTGCAGGAGTTTGATCTGGGCCGGAATTCTTTGTTGCTTCGAGTGTGATGAGGGCTGGAAAGGCAATTGGGGGTGATTGGGCCACCCCGATGCGATTTGTAGGCCTCTTTGTATGTTGGAGATGCGGGAATGAAGGACTCTGTTCTTCCTTGTCCTCCCATTGCCTCATTCAGGCCTCTGTGATCTGGATATATTGAGGCCACAGTATGTGGCTGAGGCTGTGCCTCTGCTAGTGATGCTGCTGTAGCTGCTGGTGAGGCTGTATCTGCTGCTCGTTGTTGAGGCTGACTTCCTCTGACGGGGGCCGAGTCCAGGTCCAGGTCCAGCTTGGCACACTGTGGGACATACTGAGACACAGAGGTGTTTGGTGGATCTGTCCCTGCCTTTTTTATTTTTCTATCCCTGATATATGCTTCTTGTTGCCAACAAGAATAAGCCTTCCAGTCTGCTTTAAATTGCTTATTTCTTTTCTTTTGAGTGCCTTGTTCTTTCTCTTCTAATTTGTCTCTTAATATCTCTATTTGTCTGAGAGAGAAGCTGCCGGTTGATGGAAACTCAAATTTTTTTACCCAGATGTCCAGTTGGTCAACGCTGTGCTTACCATAATTGGTAATCATGTAGTCTATATTAGGGGATTTCAGCGTGCGTGAAAGTGCATTTGATTTTTCATTCTCAGAATTTTTGCTATTGTTAGAACCCATGTTTATTCTTTAACCCCAATTCCCCAACTACAATAACTTTGTTTGATCTTTTAAATAGTCTCTTTGTGCTCTTTAATATTTTGGCTGGATTCTTAGGAGTGCCTCTGCCACTGTTAAGAGGAGAAAAAAAGGACCTTAAAGCTGGCTGCTAGGGGAAAGATAGTCAGGTAGTTTATAGACTCACTTGAGAAAGGAAAAAATTAACCCTTCAATGCCTCTAAGATCGGGCTGTTTTATTCCCTTCTCATATTATCTATTTGGCATTCACGCCTTTTACTCTGTTGTATCTGTTAATACACTCACACGCGTCAATATTTTCACACATATCACTGTTTAAGCACTTTACACAACACACACCAAGTCACCACTCACTCCCGCTTTTTTAAAGATGAGTTCAAAACTATGAATCTTTAAACAACCCACGAGGGAACCTAATGAGTAAGGCAAGAGTGTGTAGAAAAGAACCGGTCTGTAAGAAATACCCGTGTCTAACAGTGAAAAATCTGGCCAAAATACTGCAATGATTCACACAGCGGTCCCTGACCTGCCCTGCTGACACGTCTGTCACCCCCTCACGGTAGCGAGAATCAGAATCAGAAATACTTTATTGATCCCCGTAGGGAAACTCTTTGGTAATCGGTATACCCCAGGCCCTGTTGAATAAACTCACCAGAAAGAGAGTGTTGCCACAGCCACTAGGTTCACTGGATCACAGCGATGAGCGAGCCTCGGACACTCAGGGCGGCAGGGCCCCACGTCTCTACCCTTCTTTGCTGGGGAGGTTGAGGTACAGAGTCCCAGACTCTAGCTGTGCACGATCTTAACCTGCAGCTCCGAGCGCCCAAGTCCTCTCACACGAGTGAAAACGCAGACAACGCTAAATTGTAGTGGTAATTCTGTGGAATAAAGAAACACTCAGGGCAACTACTTGTCTTTCTGTAGGTTTACTTCAAACGTCTGCAGACGGACTAACAACAGCAAAACACACATCAGTATAATCTGCTCTGAATGAGTACAGAGGGAAAGGAGTATCAGTTATTTATCCAGTCTTCAGGGTCAGGCTCCTCGGCCCAGGGAGACAAGTGTCCCTGAAGTCTGCATACAACAGTCAATAGCATGTTTTGTAGTTCCATATCATCATTATCAATGAACTGTTCTCATCACACAGTCCAAAACAGTCATATACAGATCAAGTATTGACATCAAACAGTTATGTATGGCATCTGTATGTTCCACAAGAAAGTCATGTGCCTGGTATACAAAAGAGTCATATAATACAGTATATAGTTATATCAGAGAGTCATGTGTATGCTATACAATCATGCAGTATGTTTATTCTTGCCATTACACATGTAATTAGTATGATCTTAATCATGAGTTTTATTGTCTCTTCAGTCTGTTTGATGCCATCTACTCCTTGTTGAAGAATAAGATACACCGGCTGCCAGTCATTGACCCGGCATCAGGAAATGTCCTCCACATCCTCACTCACAAACGCATCCTCAAGTTCCTCCACATCTTTGTAAGACTTCTTCCCTTTGCAACACTTCTCTGCGTCAAACACAGGAATCTGAAAATGTCCTAAAAATAAGAATAAAAATGAAATAATCAGGCTCCATCTGTGAAAAATATGTTTCCTTTTCTTCTGGTTGAAGAACTGAATAACTGAAAGTGCAATTGTTGGTCCATATGATTTCTATTAAATTATTTTCTATTTTAATTTGATTTTTAGATATTGTATGCTAGTTCTCTTTCCTCCCCTCCCTCCTCCTCCCTTCCCCTCCAGGGATCTATGATTCCTAAACCCAGGTTTCTTCAAAAGCGGATCAGTGAAGTGGCGATCGGTACCTTCAAACAGATTGCGACAGTCCAGGAATCAGCCTCTGTCTATGATGCTCTGACAATTTTTGTAGAGAGAAGAGTGTCTGCGCTGCCTGTAGTCAATGAGCAAGGTAGTTTAACATCACACTGATGTTTGGTGGTTTAATCCACCTGGAAAAGGGTCATTTTGTTTGTTTTATGCATTAGAATCACAGTTTAGTAAATGGAGGGTTTCATTCCAAAACACTTTGTATCCATCCAGCAACTGCATTGAAATGACTACTAACTTCAACTCTTAGCCCACTGTGCTTAATCAGTCAATAATCAAGAGCGAATGCCATTTTTTATTGTGTGTTTCTGGATTTGAAATGTGTCTGATCATCCATCAACAGTCAGTCAGACTCGCAGTCGTCTGTGATTTCTCTCCAATGTTGATTTTTCTTTTATGCATAATAGCTTACAGAACACAAGTTGACATATATCTTTATATTTTGTCTGTCTGAACCATCTGTGGTCTGTACATCTGTCTGTGTGTTCTCTGTAGGTAAAGTCGTGGCGCTGTACTCCAGGTTTGATGTCATTGTAAGTTAATTTCACACATCTGCATCACTGCAACTTTGATAGCTGGGACAATAATATAAATATAAATCATGTGATTCCCTCAATCTCTTGTCATGCTCAAACAAATAGTTTTACAGATGTTTTTTGTTGTTGTTTTGGTCTGGTTAACATTTTTGTCTGGTTGACCTTTCTCTGTGCTACCCTACTTCTGAAATAAAATACAACAAATTGATTGCAAATCAGAAAAAGATGAGACCATAAACAAGAGTTAGACCAGAGGTATTGTAAATGATAATAATGATATATAGAAAACATAGTGTGATTGCTTGCCAATCACATAATGAATTAGTACAATCCAGAACGAAAAACTACTTCACGTGAAAGAACAATTTTAAATCCCCAAATTACTGCACAACACAGTAATTAATCTTGTAAATATTTACACAGAGTCCATAAGACCTAACAGTTTGTTCAAAAGCAAATTAACTGTTGCCAAGAATGTTGTATTAGCAACAAAATAGCCTCAAAAATGGCTAGCTTATGTCAGGACTAAACTGATTGAAGAAAAAAACAAATGTAATATCTAGAGTTACAGTCACAAAATAGCTGTGATGCTGTCAACATTAAATCGGTGGATGTAACAATGTCAGTTAAACTGCTATTGAACTGCAGCAGTAGTGGTTGCTACTAGCAACAGCATGTTCAATTGAAACCAACCGCTGGTGGCAGAACAATATTGTTGTCTCTTGTCTTCCGTCTTTCAGAACCTTGCAGCCCAGAAAATCTACAACAACCTGAACATGACAATGCAGGAGGCCATTGCCTCCAGAGCCTGCTGTGTGGAGGGAGTTCTCAAGTGTTACCCTCACGAAACACTGGAGACCATCATCGACCGCATCGCAAAGGCTGAAGTAACACACATGCACTACAGTCTGATTGACATATCTTTAACAAATAAAGGATGAATAATGTTCACATATTGATGATATAGTTGTTTGTCACCCAAGATTACTCAATTTTTTTCAGTATAGATCACACTCACAGCAGCTTCCAGACTGTTAAAATGCCACAGTGATCAAATATAGTTTGAAAGCATTTCCATTTGCTGTTTAGAACTATAACCTTTCCAGTTTTTTGTTTCTCTGTCTTTTTACTTTTCTTTCTCTCATCCATTACCTTACAGAATATGGCACAAGTTGTCAGTAATGATTCATTTATCTTGACTAGCTATAGAAGCACAATAACCAAATCTTTTTGGGTTTTTCTGTCAGGTGCATCGTTTGGTGTTGGTTGACAGGGACGATGTGGTGAGAGGGATTGTCTCTCTCTCTGACCTTCTACAAGCCCTGGTTCTCACTCCTGCAGGTATTGATGCACTGTACTCCTAACTCCAACCCTTCCATTCATCCCTTACTCTTTCTGTCAGTCGCCCGGTAATCCATCCGTCAACTTATCTGCCTTCAAATCCTCGAAAGCTTCCTGCTGCTTCTGGCGAGCTATGCTCCTTCTCCTCCTGTGAACGCTCACGTTCCTACTGACCAAACTTTATCTTCAACTTTTCATCTTCCTGAAGAAAATGAGGGTCTTTCTTCTCTTCCTGTGATATTTTCTGGTATCAGAGTTCCAACTCTGCTAATTTCCTCCCTCTCTGAAATCTTCTTAGCCTTTCAGCTGCCCACCTTGTACTCCAACCAAGAATAATTTTTAACAAACAACACCCTTCAGGGATTCATCTGAAGCCCCCTTGCTCCTTAAAGATCAACCTCTGAAATATTCTCTTAGACCTTGCTGTGATCAACTAACCACCTCCTCTAAAATCTTCTGCTCCTTCAAAATCAGCCAACCACGTCTTCCGGAACCTCATGCTCCTACCAACGACCTTACATTTCCTCTATAACTTTAATTTGAAGCATCAAACAAAATGTTCCCAGAGCCTGCTCTGATACATCCTGCCCCTGCAAAACAAACAAAAGCCCTCTCGAAACCCGCAGCCCAGCCAAAATCAACAAGGCACCTTTTGCTTTCACTATTGAGTAATAAATCTTCCAATCCAACTTCAAAACCAGTTCAGTCACCTGTGATCCTACCTACCAACCAAGCAGTTTCTACAGTTTCTACACCAACCCTCCACACCTTCTCCCAAACATCCCTCTTTCATCAGTCAGCCACCGTCTTCATGTTGCAGTTCCTCCTCTGAAACCACCATGCCACCGGCACCTCTTAGCCAACACGCCCCAGGTAGGAAGCCTAATCTAAGCTGCCGGTGGCTGCCTGTCTGAGCTTGCATCTTCACTTTTCCTTTAAATTACAAGATCTCACTGCTGCCTGTTGTGGTTCTTCTGTAGATTCTCCAAAAGGATAATATGAGGGGGAACTGGTACTCATGTTGTTATGGCATCTATCTTGACCTGTTTTAGCAAGTAAATGAAAGGAAACACACTTGTCAACACACTTGTGTGCCTTGTTCACAACTTCACAGTTTTATTTTAAATTCAACATATATAAATATATAATATATAAAGTATATATGTCCCAATAAGGCAGTGAATCGCAAATCATTGACCCAAGGAGCACACATGCTGTGATTTTCATTCCAATGTTGTACCATTCCCACCTATCTCTGGTTTAAGAATCTGTTGACATCTGGGGACATGTTATCTGTTGCCAGAGCGTCACATGAATGATATGAGTGGACACAAAGCTTCTGTACTCATTAAGTGATGTGATGGTAAAATAAAATTTTTAGTAGTGAGCATGTGAGAGAAAGTTAAATCTGATTCCTTCCCTCCGTAGTCATCTGATGATTCATGTCGAAACTGAATCTCAAGCTAGCCTGAGATGTCATGTCTCCCACCATTGGCTTTTTCCCTTCCCTGCTAATTTTGTCATTTCTACATGATAAAATTTAATTAAATATTGCTAAAGTTGAGGTTCAAAGTTCATTCCGACTTTGGAAAACAGCAGTTGAGAAAAGAAACTCACCACATTTAGTAGCTCTCATTTAGAAGAGCGTTTGATCACATCATATGATCTTCATCAGCAGACAGAGTGGGGCTGCAACTAAGTTTGAAATTAAAATTTCAGCTCCAAAACAGAGTTCCCCGGTTGTCACAAAATTGTTGAAGTTCAAATGAAATTTTTTGGGGGGAACTTTAAGGACTTTTCATCCATGTTGGTTTAAAACATGATGATGGGCAAACTCCATCTGCTGATGAGGATCATGTGATATGATAGAAAGCTCAAGAACAGCTACTAAATGGACCTTATGGTGAGATGTTTTCTCAAATACAAAAGTGAATTAACATGTTAGGCCCAAGACCTCACAAACCAGGCCTGCATTATCATTCTTGACCTCTGTCACAGTATGCTGCATTTACATCATACCAGATTTACCCTAAATACAAGCAGCCATCTTGGATAAACTATTTGTGGAATGTGCAGCTTTGACATTTCCCACTTGGTTTTCCTCCAGTGGTGGTTACATCTGCTCCCTGAAGTCGGTCAATTCATTTATCAACGAATATTTTATGACCAAAAAGACACGCCACCAATAATTGATTTCGTGGCTGTCCAACAATGTAAACACCTTAATCCACCCAGGCTGGATAAATACAATATCATCAAGTTTTTCTGGTTCTTCTGATATGATGTGAACATGGCTTTGAGTTTCAGCCTTGATGAAACAGTCTATAGCATCAGACTGTGTGCTTAAGTGATTGTCTTCTGTCTACAGACACTGTAAATAGTGAATAGATTATAGATTTTGTGTTGTGACTTTGTATAAAATTGTATTAGATTGTGTTCCTCAGTTAATTGGTAACACCACAAATTTTCACCTCTGTCACAAAAAGCCAAAGAACTTTGGTAAGATTTTGGCAACTTGACTAAACATTGGTTAAAGTGATGTTTTAGTCACATTGTAGTTGCAAGTTAAACTTGGTATCAGAATAAAAACTTAAATGAACGATTAAGTTTTCCTCCGTTCTTGTTAATTTCCTCATTTCGTCTTTTCCAGATATTTATGAGGAATCGTGCTGTCAAGACTGAAGAAAACAGGATCGAGACTGATCACGTTAAACAAGACTATGAGGTGGCAGAGTAAATTAGAGGTCAGCAGAGCAGGGTTGTGGCTGAGAAGTCACTAGTTTCAATCCCAGTCGAGAAGAAAAAATATGATATGGAAAGAATAAAGTAAAAGTGGAAACACTTTTACCAATAATGTGCCCTTCAATAGAAGACTGTGGCTGTGCTGGGAAACTGACAGTATTGAACTGGAAAACAGCATCGAACCGATGATGCACATCCAGAGACTTTTAAACTGATTATGACTAAAGCATCAAATTTGAGGTTATTTTCCAATCTGTGTGGAAATTGAGTTGTTGACACCACCATGATTTAAAAAAAAAGTGATGTTATGTTTAATGGTTTATGTGAAGGAATTTTCTTTAGAGGACCCTAATGTGGGTTTCAGGTGAGGTTGAGGTCACACACATGTCATGCTTGGGGTCACTTGCAAACCTAGAAATGAAACGACCTCTGTGTCTCTAACATTAGTTAATTTTGCTGTCTCCTGCAGTAGACCCATAACGACAGTGGTGTAGATAGAAGATCTGTTGCTTAGACACTCAAAGACAGTTGATTGCATTCTCTGTCTCAGGCGTAGATGTAACAGACTGTCTCCTCTTAAAATGTAATACATGTGACCTCCTAATTCCAACTTGACTTAGGTAAGCATTTAGTCTGGAAATGGATAACCTTGTAGGAGAACAAGGTTAGTAAAGGATAAATATTGTGGATTAGGAAGAGAAACTTCAGACTTTGTTTTGGCACTGCACTGGGTTTCACCTTGTACTGCTGATATCATTGTCTCCTCAGCCAAAGCTCATTAAACATTGCTATGTAAGACATCCTGAGTTTCCTGAAGCCTTCTTCATCATCAGAGTTGAATAGCACACAAGAATTTCCTTCACAGTTTGTACTTAACTTTCTGGTCTTAGAATGATTACAACATTAGTCATTCATATATTGAAAATATTGGTTCATGGAATTGTAATTTTTGTAAATGCACTTATGCTCTGGTCACTGTGGGGGAAAAAATTAACAAATGTTTTGCTTTCAAGTGTACTGGTAACTACAATACTTGGCTTCAGAGACACTATAGTTTTGTTTTGCAATAAGGCAATTTAGTTTTGATATGGTGAAGAACGTCCAAAAGAGAACATCGTGCATTAGTAATGTAGGACCGATGCTGGATAAATACAAGGGTAGCAGTTTACATTACAGCTCATTAATAACAAGGTAATAAGGGGGTTAATATTGTATGAACTGTGTAATACTGGGGTAATACCACAACAATTACACATATTATAGTATGGTACTATTAGTGGTAATATTGTGATTTAATTTTTGTAATAGGGTAATAATGGAGCAAAAACATGAGGTTTAACATCGCGTAATAAAAACATGACAACGTAAGGTGGGATAAGGTGGGATTCTACTATACTGAAAAGAGGGGTTAGTAATAGGGTAATATGGTAACAATGTCAAAGCAATATTAATTTTATGTTTTTGTAATAATCATAGGTAAATATCAGTATAAAACCCTCAAAATTACATGAAAATTACAGTTCAATTTATACTTTAAGTCGTGTGATTTTTTTGTTTTTGTTTACCACAATCACAGTTAATTCTTGGTGATTTACGATTCAATACAACTTAAACGCACATATATTAGCATTTAGTATGAAATGAAGTTCAGATATTTGTAATGTGAATGTGGTGCAGCTGATGTATAGACAGCGACCAGACAGCTGATGTGATGAGAGGGTGAGTGTGTCTGCTGGATCCTCTCTGACTGACAGGGTGTGACTGCTCTGTTTACCAGGGGTGGATTTGTTAACTCTCGGAGTTTCATACATCCTGGTCACATGATTACCAGTCCACACACGCACACACACACACACGCACACGCGCACACTTATTAGGTAATCAGCTCTGCTTCTGTTTGTATCTTGATGTCCCTCATGTGATCTAAGGTAGACAGATGACAACTGATGAATATTATTGTCATTGTTAATATCGACTTCAGGAGGTAGCAGCATGTTATCTAACCACTGAATCACTGGATAATTTAACAGGAAATAATAAGAAATAATAACAATGCTACTAATGATAATACAATCAATACTACTGCTACTACCAACAGTATTCGGATTACTACTAATACTGCTTCTTCTATTACGGCAACTACTACTAATACCATACTATTACTGCTACAGCTGCTACCAGTGCTACTTCTATAAATAGTGTAATATAATATAATAAAAGAAGATATCAAATCAGTCAAAATAATAAAAAATAATAATAAAGCAATTAAAATAAATAGAAAAAATTAAGAGATTTTTTTATTTTTGGAGACTCTCTGGCTCTTGAACTTTCCAGGTGGTAACCAAGGAAAAATCAATAAGGAGCCACATGCATCAGCCACATGTTCCCTCTGCTTTACAACTTCTTCCTCTGAACAAACAGTTCCAACACTAGTCACTCAGTCAGGCTGTTACTTTACCTCAGCGTCTAACTCTGACTCTATTTGAGCCAACACATGCAGACAGGATGCAGCGGTGCGTGTCCAGCTGATGAGTGACACCGACTTCTGACTGCAGTAATGGATCCCAAACCAAGGTAGGAGACCAGCTCTGTCCTGTGATTACAGCAGTGATGTTTGGTGTTGAGTCAACAGGCTGATGTCTTTTACTGTGCCTGAACTGAAGCCTCTGTTCACACATGTAGTTTAGTTTCCTTAATCCAGACTAAAGCAACAAAGGATTCAGACTACTTCAAAGGTTCAGAGATTGTAGGTTTTAGTTTCACACTGCTGGAAACATAAAGACATGGACTGACAGTTTTAGTGACCTGTTGTCATATGTATCAGCACCACACAGACCTGTGAGGCTGTGTTCAGATAAACAATAGCAAAGTGTCTTCCTCATTCCTTTCAGAGACCACTGCATTGGCACATCAGAGGCTCTGGAAAAAAAGATGCAGGATTATCCGGCAAAACTATTTAACCTGTCTCTACTTTAGCTGCAACCAAATGCAACATCATCCGGCAATGCAATCAAATACATGCAAGCGCACATTCATGGTAGAATTCTTTGTTTTGTAAATGGGGTAACTTTCCAGAGATGTAAAATCATCAACGAACAGCAGTGCAGTGTGTTAGCATCTGATGAGCCACAAAACTCGTAGATGTATTACTCAAACTGGACTTCCTGAGTTGTACTTAGTTGTTTCACCGGGACATTCCTGCACTGACCCAGCACCTCACCTGAAAAATGACAGCACTGATAAATTGGACTAATACTTAGAGTTCCCCTCCACTCAAAAAACTTTTTATTACTTTTCTTGGATGTTTGAGATTCACTGTGCAGAATGATGTATGTTTACACCTATACAGTGTAAAGGCTTGTCTACACGTGGTGTTTCAGCCATGTCTTTCATCGTTGTCCGTCGCACAGATGTCTGACTGATTTTAATCAATATTCTACACAGGCTACGTAACGCCAAATTATTTTTTGGGCGTAACCACAACTGGCGTAACCACAAGCTGTCTTTTTAGGCTTCTAGTCTTTTCCTTTCGTTTTACACACGCAATTGCAGTTATTGTGTGTTAGACTCTGAGTGCAGTCAAACAGCTGGTGTCCTAACAGCAGTACTGTGCCTGAACTCAGTCTGTGCAGACAGCAGCCTGCGAAAATGCTCAAATGGTACAAACAACCTGTTTTGTTGTATAAGTTGGAGCAGTTGTCATTCTACTCTGGGATGATAAAGAGCTCATAATGTTCAAGAAGAAACAGCTGAATATGGGCATTATTCTAGACTACAAAATGACAAGTAGACAATATGTCCTTCACCACAATATGACTGGGACATGGATGTTTTCCTTTCCCTTGTGAAAGTATTTGTCTGTTGATCATGACAGCAGATTTTTCCATCATGTTCTGGGGCAGGATGCATTCCTCCAAGTTGTTGTTTATGATGGATACAGTCCAGTTGCAGTCCCAACTAGTGGTCATCTACAGCATGTTTTCATATTTGCATACTTTTTATGACCACCAGAGAAGACTAATAAAGCCTTGAAGCACAGTGCAGCATGACTTAGCTTTCAGTAGTCATGCTCTGTATTTCAAATGAATTTTCCTCCACACCACCATGCAGCTCTGATGACTCATGATAACACAATAAACAAACCTGTCTAATGAATAACTTCATGGGACTTCATGTTTACAACTCTTGATCCCAATGTAAGTCAGTGTGAAGCCTAAAAGAAGTTGAGCTAAAATTAACACTTAAAATCTTTTATTTCAGACATTTTAAACACTTTTTGGGGAAAAATGCTTGTTTGCTGTCTTACCAAGAGTTACATGAAATCTATATGAATTTAATTTGACATTGGGTAAGCAAACAAGATTATTTCCCCTAGTCTGGTGAGTATGGTGGTGTTCTATATTTTTCTATCAACAAATTCCATAAAAAAGATCAAATCTAACAATTCAATTGTAACTGTTTTAAAGATTTATGTCTTCACTAGGAACCAGTGGGCTTGGAGCTGAGTGCCAAAGACAGGAAGTGGAAGCCGGAAAGTTTTGAGAGACTAACACATTGTTGGTTTTAGTCTTGTCATGGGATTTTTTGACAATAACTAAAATATAGAATATCGCCAAACTTATCCTTTAACAAGTGCTGCCTCCTGTGTGTTAATATTGATCCATGCAGTGCCACACAGAAAAATAAAATAAGAATATAAGCATTAGTTGACTCTATTTTGTTCGGCTAACCATGCCAAACATCTTCAACTTCAATCGTATTCTTCTCCCTGTAATGCTTCATGTTAAGTTTTCTTGTTAAGGGAGCAGTATATTTTCAGATGTTTCCATCATCGCTCTGACCTATAAAAGATGAACTACAGGAGAAAACACTGCTGATTTGAAATCCTCTCATGAGTACATTCTGGCCGTGAAGGCAGCGTTAGAAACCAGTAATGTACAGTACTTTTTAAGACGTGTGAATAGCTCTTAAATGGAGCGAGGAGGGGCAGGTCCTTTTATCTAAAACACTACACTGTGAGCTGCTGGAACCACAGCAAGTTAAACATGGAGAGATAGGATCAAAATATTTATTCTTTAGAACGAGGAGGAAGGAGCTGAGCTGGACAGTCAGGTTTAATCCACAAGCGCAGAGATATTTAAGGCTACGCTTAAAGTTTATTTATTTGGACATGAGGAGGCAGGTGTGGAAAGTGGGCAGGCTTTTGCGTGAGGACGAGTTGAAGGATGTTTTGATAAATCTTTGTTTACACTACAGTTATGTCAAATGCATAAGGACTTCTAGTGAAGGAAGGGCTGTAAAGAGGGAGCAAATTATGTTGAGCCAGAGCCATTAATCCTGAAAACCGGTGATGATAGCATGCTTTATTACTCTTTGTCCAAGAGAGGGACAATGTCTCTGCCTAAGCAGAGAGATGAGAAGGTAGAGATGAGAAGGTAACAAATCCTCTGACATCCTTAATCACTCAGAGGGCAGAACAGCAACTGGATGTGAGTTGTTGTGGTGGAAGTTAGTTTTTTGTTGACGGTCCTGAACCCTCCTGGTGCCTGTTAGTAGAAAAAGAACATTTCTCTGGACCTCAGCAGAATGGATCTCTCAGAGAGTCCTGCAACCCAGCGGCGGTGAGCAGTTTCAATTTAAAGCATTTTTGTTTTTGAATATTTTGTTGCATCTGACTGATTGTTCTAAATGACTTCTGGGTTAGATTTGGCAATCCCTCTAAGATCTATTGTCAGTAATATAAATATTCTTAGTTTTTACGCTTAAGATTTCAGTTAAGTATATAATTTTCCAGTTTTGGAAACTTACGGTGGAGGAAGATTAACACTGTGTGAAAAAAATTTGCTTTCAGATTAATGTCATAAAGAAAATTCTTCAAATATTCATGTTCTTCAAATAAAGGAAATATTGTAGGGATTTTTTTACGAAATGTTGAATGCATTTTTGAGGAAAACTGAACTCAAGATGCAACCATTCATAGTAACAGAATCAGTTTTCAGAATTAGTTATCTAGCGAAGCGAGTTACATAATTCAGCATGGTTTCTTACGACACATCGCATTAAACTCAGAAAAACTAAATGACCAAAGTGATACAGTGTTTGAAGGACTAGCATCAACATGATGGGCACATTGTCTGACAGCAGTGAGATTCCATTGATCTGCAAAAGGAAATTATTACTGCTGTATTATAATTATTGCTGATTTTATTGCAAAGTGATATAAAGAGTGTAAGTGAGAGGGAAAGAATATAGATTCACATGATGTCACATGTAAGGATGGGACAATATATGATTTTATCGCAGATCGGGATAAAAAACACTCAAGATAAGTTGATCGTGGTGAATTTCCATTATCGGGATAATCGTGAATCTTGATAATCGTGAATATCCTCACAAGCGACTTGAAAAAAGCTGTCTAGCTCGCTAACATACAGTCCTATATTGATTTCCTGATTTATTTTGAATTGCCAAGGTTTGGCACATCTCACTCTCTAGGTCACAAGGCTAGCAGTACTGTTGTAAAGTGCCAGTGTTGTTAAGGCTTTTTTGCTACAGATAGTAGGACAGTTTATTTTTGTTAAACGATAATTCCTGCATTTGTTATGTCAGAGTGATTTAAAAAAATACAGAAATTATCATGTAAGGAAGAACAGACTCACATAATGTTGCCATTTATTTATTAATGCAGGGGGACCTTACCTTATTTAAGATTAAGTTTTATTTTCACTAAAAAGATGTGTGCCCTATTTGTGATGCAATAAAAATGTGTTTTTTAAGAAAATGTAAGGTAAAATGTGTTTTAGTGCCATTTTGCGAGTTTTAAGCATATTTTGATGATTATCGGGATTATATCATGTATCACAATTATTTTGGCCAGGATAATTGTGACATGAAATTTTTGTCCCATACCTAGTCATGTGATGAGTTAAATTAGCTCAAGATTGCAAAACTTCAGCACTAGCACTACTGAGCTATATTAGCTTTGTGTTAGCTACGGGGTAGGTAGTGCGGTGTCACCCACAACATCATGTGTGTGTTCAATTTGTAAATTATTGTCATCCTACTAAATATCTGCCGTAAGTCAATAACTGTCTGAAGACTCTGACCCACTAGCAGACACTTGGTATCTTCCCTGGTGAAGAACTGTAAGGCCTGTACTGCAGCCATCTTCACCTCTTACTTGTTTTAGGGGCTTTTTGCTGTTAGTCTAGCCTTCAGCCACTAATAATCAATAATCTAATAATCATGCTACGTTTGACTCCAGGTCAAGTCAAGAGCATTTCACTGTTTGGCCAAAACAACTCATTGTCCCAGAACTGGGGGATGATGTATAAAAGGGCTATGTATCCTACATCATTCACCCAATATGGATGTGTAAATCCTCAAACACATTCACAGCTAAATCAGGACTTTAACATCATACTCATTGTTTCATTTCAGTGCACTGTAGTAACATATGAAGGTAATTTGTAGCAGTTAAGGCTGACAGTAAAATTTGACTGATTGAGAGTCTTCCTCTTCTGTGAGCAGAAAGGCCAAGTTGATGTTTGGCCTGAAAGGGAAGAAGAAGAAGAAAGTCAACACAGACCTGGTCCTGGCAAACAAGGGAGCTGTGGGTAAGGCCTGGAAAACAAACACACACACACACAGACACACTCTCACAATCTTGGTTGTATTTACAGTGTACAATAGAGTAATTATTCTTGTCATATCACTGTGGGTGAGACTAACCCTTGTCAAACAGTCACATGTTTAATACTGTATAGTAGTTAGGGGTAATTTAGGTTTTCAAGGACAACACACAACATCATTCATCACAGGATGTAACTGTCCCTGTTTATCTAGTGTGCTAATAAAGGTCCTCTGAAATTAAGATGGCCATTTTCTACTGTGCTTTGAAATGTTTCTGCATCCAACAGGATGTGGAGTGGGATTAATCAGTATGGACTCAATCTGAGATGAACATCTGCATATTATTGACTATTATATATATTATATAAGTAATTTCAGAGCCACTTGTACCACAACCAGAACACTTGTTGTTCAAACAGAACTTTATTTTCAGACACCAAAATCCACCCGTTTGTGTTATGTCACTGCTGCTAGTGCTAGTTAGCTTGAAAGATGGCTGACAACCAAGAGCTCACATTGTTTGCCAAGATTTGTAATCATGTAATCAATGACCTTTTCCACTAATAGGAAGCTCACAGTTAGTGTAGTTAGACAGGTATTTGAGATCATTTATATCAGGTTTTATTGACTTTATTTCTCTTAGCTACATGAAGTTGTGCAAAATAAAGTCAATCTGTCAATAATGTGTGTGTGTGTGTGTGTGTGTGTGTGTGTGTGTGTGTGTGTGTGTGTGTGTGTGTGTGCGCATGCAGACAGTGAGGTGGAGGTGCCTTCGGAAGTGTCTCCCCTGCTGGAGGGAGAAAACACTGAGGATCAACCAGGAAGCTCTGGAGTCAGAACCAGAATAATACCAAACAATAAGAGGTGTGAAATATGCACACATTTCCCTCCGAGATGTGGTTTAGTAGAAGTATAAAGTAGCATAAAATGGAATTATTCAAGTAAAGTACAAGTACCTCAAAATTGCACTTAAGTACAGTACTTGAGTAAATGTAATTAGTTATGTTCCACTGCTGACACTACATACAGTAACAGCTGTTTAAAGTATTTGGTAGCAGATACTGAGTGTATTTAAGGGGCAAAACTGATAGTAGTTAGAAGTCTTCCCAAAGCACTATGCATTTACAGTTTACTTTATACTGATCATGAGTAACTGTTACAGGCATATGTTTCTGTATGTCTCTATTAATAATCAGATTGAGAAACTGACTTGTACAGTAACACTTCCACAGGTCCAAACTGAAAACTCGTATCCAGGACAGTGAAGGGAAACCACAGAACTTCCAGGTAACAATATACAGAACACACAGCTATGGACTATATTTGGGTTACATATTACGTCAAATGTAAGATTAAATTTAAGCAATTCTCAAGGGAATGTGGAGTAGTAACAGCTGTCACCAAAAGAGAAAATATATAAATAATAAGAAAAAACAGGAATACAACACAACTGACCATTTTATATCAAGGAAAATATGCAGAATATAATAATAACAATACAAAATAAAGGATGTGCTTTGCAGTATCAGACCTATGTCAGTCATACATGAAGTCTTTTTTAAGCCTAATTGGGAATAAAGTCCTTCTCATCTGTGCAGTGGTATGTAAGTTTTTGTCTGTGTCATAGATTGCCATTAACATCACAGAGGCCAGGCAGTTGGTGGGAGAAAACATCGACCCCAGTGTGGTGATTGAGATCGGTGATGAGAAGAAACAGACTTCAGTCAAAGAAGGAACCAATGCTCCCTTTTACAATGAGGTAAGAATAAATTAGGACAACCTGAAAAAACCCAGTGATTTTACTTATCTGAAAGACCCCTTTTGAATCATCTGTGTCTCAGTCTAATTGTAGTTATTCTTAGTCCTAGTCCTTGTGCTTCATTGTCCATTATTCTCCACCTCTTTTCTTTCTGTCAGTATTTCGTGTTTGACTTCTTTGCCCACAAAGAGGTGTTCTTCGACAAAGTCATCAAGCTGACGGTGAGTAAAATACTGCAAACAAGCATTTGAAAGATGGGTTTTAGGTTTCATGTCTTACATTGTAAATGATTAATTCAGAAAGCCTACAAGATTATACTAAGTTAGAAATCTTTTCAGTTTTCTTTTCAGTCGTGGTCTGTAAGTGAAATACGTAATGTTTATTTAATATGTCCGAATGTGTCATCTACCGTCATATTCTATAAATTGGAAGATGAAAGTAAAACACAAGGTCCTCTTTGAATATAAAATCAAAACTTTCTTTTAATCTGTCTTACTTTGGCCATAATTGTTTTTTGTTTTCTTCCATGGTCTCGTAGCTTTGGGTTGCCAGTTTCAAGCTTGTGTTCTGTGTCTTTGTGTATCTTTCTCTCTCTAGGTGATGCACTCTAAAATGCTGAGGAGTTTCTGTGTTGGGTCATTTAAGCTGGATGTGTGGACAGTCTACAAACAGCCAGGTAGCTCACCTCGTGCTTTCAAAGTGAAGCTAACGCCTGCTTTAAGGTGCTTGAAAGTTTCAACAAAGTTTCACCTCTTTGTTTTGATTTATCCTTTTTCCTGTCAAAAAGTGTTTTGCAAAAGCCACTGGGACATCTACTGGTTGCCACTGATCACGTCTACTAGAGCAGTTTGGGGAAATGCCTTGCGTAACGGCACATTGAGGATAATTATTAAAGATCCCATCCAGATATATATACAAATAGAGTGCTTGGAACAATACAGTGTGTATGATGTGTTTTTTCCACAAAAAAAAAGTATAATTTCCACAATAAAATCATCAAAAAGGCATCTACTCCTTCTAGTTCATTAAAAATTCCAGAATCTATGAATATGCTAATTTTGTTAATTTCTAAAGTTTTCCTGCTCAACACAAGATGTCTCCTACTTCACAATTCTCAGAGCATGTGCACTGGGCTCTTCAAGTTTCTACCTCACACTGGATTGGCTACCGAACAATTTGTGATGTCACATATCATGCTCGTAGGCCCACCCTTTAAAACCAGATTTTCAATGAGCACAGAGAAACTTTCCACTTTCAGCAGATGAATGTGAAAACAGCCACATGCTGAAGCACAGTGAAGCTCAAACATCCAACTGTAGGAACAGGAAGAAAAACATGTTTTTGAGTGGAGGGGGAGCAGGCAGCGCTACTCATTTCATTCACATTTCCACCTGGAGTTCACTCTTCTGACTCTTTCTTGCTCGCTCAGGTCACCAGTTCATCAATAAGTGGGCAATGCTGACCAATCCTGCTGACATTAGCACTGGGGTCAAAGGTTATGTCAAGTGTGACATCAGCGTCTCAGCGAAAGGAGATGCCATGCAGCCAGGACCAAAAGCGAGTGATACTGAGGAGCAGATAAACAAGTATGATACCCTTCTTTTTTTCTAAATGTTGTTTTGCAATATTCCTGCTTTATCTGACCAGTTTGGTCTTCTGGGAAAGGTTACAGGAACGATATAGGAGAGGCATGACGTGATAAGAGTTTTGAGGTAGAATCTGACATACAACGTCATCAGCACCTCGGGAACTGTATGCTTTCATCTCTTAAACCCTGAAAGGGGGTTACACTGTCAGTTTAAAATGTCCCACTGTTATTTTAAATTGTAAAAACCTAAAATTGTAAGAATCTAAAAATCTCCAAATATATCTGGCTGAAATTTGAAGAGATGTATATAATAAGATACAATAGGAATGTAGAAAATGTAATATTATTTAATATTAAATAATCCTGAGAGGATGGTGCACTTTTATCAATCTTTATAACTTGTTCCAATAGCATATCCTATTAATGCCTTCTCCTCCCAAATTTCAATTTATAGCCAAGGTCATCACTTTCACGCTATTTTTTTTTAGATAACATTTGACCAATCGACCCTCTGCCTTTTGGAATTACTTACTTTTTTTGTGGTCTCTAGAGGATGGATCCTAATTATTTTGGTGACCCTGTGACCTCTTGCCCCAATATTAGGCCAACATTTCCACTTGCATATAGTACATTTTTAAATCCTGTGGGCAGATGACATGAATTTACTGGGAACATTCATGCTGCCCAGAGGATGAACTCTCTCCATTGTGGACACTTTGAGCTTTCATCTTGTGCCACAGTCAGATCAGCATAACAAGTTTGCACATGAGATATCTTATAATTTGATGTAATGACTATTGCAGCCTCTTGGAATTATTAGCTGGACGTTAGACTTGTAGTCTTGCTGTAATTTGTTTTCTCTCAAGATGTTGCTGGTAAACCAGGTTGTTAAAAAGGCTTTATGAATAGGTTTGAGCTGAGTTGAAATATTTTTGTGCCGCTGTGATGTACTTTTCCTCAGGAACCTGCTGATACCAGAAGGTTTTCCCTCTGAGCGACCCTGGGCTCGTTTCTGTGTGAAGGTGTATCGAGCTGAAGGCCTTCCACGGAACAACTCCAGCATCATGGCCAATGTCACCAAGGCCTTCATAGGGGACAACACAGCACTCATAGACCCATATGTAGTGGCCAGCTTCTTCAAAAACGTGGTGGGTTGAATATCAACTACTAGCAGATGACATTTTAATATATGCTCATCAGGACGCTGCTCTGAAGATTACAGCAGCTATTGTACAGGTTTCTGAACATTTGTCCAATTCTTACGCGCATGTTTTTGGTAAAAGAAAGGGTAAAAAGGCTCAAAGTTGTACAAGATTTCAATTACAGAGGTGTATTTATTTACTCAAAATTATATTTTAAGGAACAGGTTTAAAAAGCTGTGAATATGAAGAAAGTTCGAATTTAAGTACTGGAAATTAATTTGCCAAAATTCAGATGCATTTGTAGAAATCCCATTTTTGACCTAAACATGGTTGCAGACATGTCAGTTATTAAAATTGGTGGAAGATGCACTGTATATAAACATGTAAAGTTATTGGTTGAGTAAATAATACTGATATAGATGATTTTCAAATATTAGCTCCAAAACCGTCTAACTGCTAGGTCTGCTTGTGCTGCCTCTTGAAAGGATTGAATGGTTCCACATAGAATGATTACTTTCAGTCTGTCATGTTTGGTTTGAACTCATTTGTAATTTAGTGTTTTATTTTTATTTTTAGTTGTTTTATGTACATCTAAATCATCTTCTAATCTCCTTACCTTGCCTCTCAGGGTCGTACCTCCACTCAGAAGTCCACAGCAGACCCAGTGTGGAATGAGCAGATCGTCTTCACAGAGATGTTTCCCCCGCTGTGTCAGAGAATGAAGATCCAGGTCTGAACGTTATTATGTCGGAGGGGAAGTACTGACTTTCTGCAAATTTCACCACAATTAACACTTAAAAATAAATTCTATTTAAATGTACAGTTACATTATACTTAACACAAGTATAAATGTCACAGGATTCTGGCCTCTCTCCCGTCATAGGTCTGGGATGAGGGAAGCATGAGTGACGTTGCCATAGGAACCCATTACTTTGACTTGAAACGCATCTCCAATGAACAGGATGGGGACAGAGGTAAGGAGAGATGAAGGGAGGGATGGGAGCAGAGATAAAGTAATAACGGAAGGGAAGGTGAGGTGAGAAGGAAGAGGAAGAGGAGGAAGAGTTTAAGGAAAGAGAAATATGTGGAGGGGACAGAGGAAGAACTGAGGAAAGACAGGAATCATAATCCAGGTGGGAAGAATCATTAGGGGAATTGTTGGTTTGTTTCATGATGACCTTTGTTTTGTGTCCGACACATTCTCTCTCATCTTATTCTCTCTTTCTCTCTTTCTCCAGGGTTTTTACCAACATTTGGTCCCGCTTGGATTAACCTGTATGGCTCTGCCCGAAACTTTTCAATAGGTGATGATACAGTGGAGCTTAATGAGGGCATCGGAGAGGGCGTGTCCTACAGGTTAATGTTAAAGGATGATAGTTATTCAGCTATTTTTATTATGAGAAAAAATGGATACATTAATAATTAACCAACAACAAAATGTCCAATTCTTGCTGGTGGCAGAGGTCGGGTCTACATGGAGCTGGCAGTGGAGATCCTAGCAGGAGGGACGGGTTCGGAGTCCAAACTCAATAGAATGGTCAAACCTGTGAAGGATGCTAAAGCAGGGAAAGGCGGAGGGAAGGATGGTAAGACTCCTGCAGGAGGAGGAGGAGCGGGAGGAGCAGCAGGAGGAGCTGCTGATGATGACAAAGGAAAAGCTGTGGCAGCAGAGGTCCTGCCAGTGGAATCTCCTCCTGTGGTGAGAAGTTTTCTTTTAATAATATCCTCAATGCTCTCCAACATAGAAACACAGTGTAGTAATTTGATAATACTATATGGCTGTGTCACACCAATTGGTTATAAATCAAATTTTGAACAGTTTGTTGGAAGCTTCACTGGGCCACAGGCAAAAGAAAATGCAGAGACTTCTGCTACAGTTACATAGAAATAAAACCTTATGTCCTAAAGGAATTATTACCCTTTGCTTTGCTTTCAAAAATCCGAACAAGTGTTCACATGGGGTGTAATTCAACGTCACATTTTTGAGAGGAAGCTGCCAGTCTTTGTTTAGTCCCAGTTTACCTTGATTAGATTTGAGTAGTAACAGTAATAATCAGTGCTTTGTATGTAAAACCTAAATGGAAATAAAATAACATAGAAACAGAAGGCTGTTTTAACACATTTTCAACTTTTAAGTGAAGAGAGTTGTCTTGTCTTCCACACTGATTTTATAATACAAGCAGCTTAGCTAGTACAGTAACTGATGCTGGTTGCTGTCATTGGTCACATGACCCACGTCACAGCAGCTCCTGGACAACACTCTGTGCCAGACA
The DNA here is from genome assembly GCF_020085105.1 of Siniperca chuatsi. Classification (NCBI taxonomy): domain Eukaryota; kingdom Metazoa; phylum Chordata; class Actinopteri; order Centrarchiformes; family Sinipercidae; genus Siniperca; species Siniperca chuatsi. The sequence continues at coordinate 25,197,530 of NC_058053.1, forward strand.
CGTGAAACCAGAGTTTTGCTCCTGCTTGCAACAACAAAGTAAAGTGTTGTAAATATGCCAGATATGCTGAAAATGACATTGCCAAGGCCTCCTCATGCTGGGTATCACTGTGCTCTGCTTGTCCTGAAGTTGATAATACCCCAAGATAAGTTAATGGTTTCAGCTTCCCTGAATATGTAAATGGCGACGTTTCTGATGTCCAGCTGAATGAAAACAACAAGGAAAGATTTCTGCTGTTCGGGGCGTTGTTTGAAGCCACCATGATTGACAGGAAGATCGGAGACAGGCCCATCAGCTTCGAGTTCTCCCTGGGTGAGTCGCCAAACCCACTGTTGTTACTTTTTTCCCTCCAAGTATTGCTTTTAATAGAAACACCCCACACATAAAAGCAGTCAAATACAACAGTCACGTTTTGAGGAGTTTGTGTTGTTATTTAGTTGAATTTAAGGATTGCATTATATTTGAATGTGTATCTGTAATTTTGTCGACCCTGTATTTATGACTGAAGCCAATAATAAAAAGTACTCATTTTGCAGAATAGCCCATTTCAGAATAATGTATATTATATTTATTTTTACTGGTGCATTAATGTGTAAATCACTTTAATATTGCAGCTCATAAATGTGGGGCTAATTTTATAAATATTTTGTATATATTACTTTATTACTACTTGGTAGCTTGTGAATTTTCCCCTGGGATTGATATAACAATATCATAATCCATTTATATTTTGTATTCTTAATCTGAATTTGGAAAGTTACTAACTAAAGTTATCAAATAAATGTAGTGTAGTAAAAAATATAATATTTACCTCTGAAATGTATTGTAGTACAAGTATAAAGTAGCAGAAAATGGAAATACTAAAGTCATGTTACTTAAGTACAGTCCACCACTGCTGGTGACACATACTTTTGTTTCCTCCCTCAGGTAACTACGGTAATGTCTTGGAGCCCACAGGCCAGCCCAGCATCCCTGTCCCCAGTCCTTCTGTCAGTCGGAGGAGAAGAGCGCTGGACGTCCCAGACAGCAGTGATACGTTTAGCACCTCCCCTCTCAGCTCGCCCCCCAACTCCCCCTCTTCCCCCCTCCTACCCAGAGAGCCTCTGGACATGGCCTTGACCTCTAAGTCCACCACGCCACCGGAAAGACCGCTCATCGTTGAGGGAAACAAGTTGAGTCACATTGTCGTTTGATTCTTGATGCTCTGTTGGGCCTCGAAAGATGTTATATGATATATATATTATATGATGTTTTTCTCGGACAAATTGAATTTCACTTCACACATTTTCCAAGAATCTTTGGAGTCAGATGCTTGAGAAGATCCTTGAGTGTGAAAGTACATTCTTGACCTTGGAAACAGTATTTTGACAAACTTAAGGTCCACTTAATTGCTTTTTCAGGCACTTTCAACCACATCTCATGGTCTTCCCCAGCTGATGGAGTTTGCTCAAACAAGCATTTTCCTGAACTTTTAATCACTCTAGAAAGCTTAAAGCTATGTACCTGGAGTTAAAATGTTTTGTTAAACATACCTCTTTTTTTATTCTTGCAAAAAAACTATTGAAATGTTTATCTGGTAGCATGTGTGCTACGGCAGGAAAAGATACCTGTCAAATGGCGCGCTGCGATGCAACATGAAAGGGTGTGTGTTTCACTTAATAGTAGCAAAATTAGAAAAAAATGATCAAAAGACTCAGTACATAGCATTATCTAAAGTTTGCTAACATTAGCCACTATAAGCTACTGGGCATAACAGACCAAGTAAGGCTGTAGCAGCAAAATCCCTCAAAACATTCAAAATGTATTAAATTGAGAAAGGGTGCGTAATATTGTTTATGAATTTTTCATTTGTAAGAGGACAATTGTGTTATTTTGTCTTTCAAAAGTTACATAATCTTGCTTTAAGAGTTTCAATTCAAATTAAGTTTTCCAGTATTTAATAAATGGGACTAGATGACTGCTGTCTGGAAGTACATCTAGATATTGAATATTACTGAATCTATTAGCTAGTAGCTATCTTGACCCTTTTACATTTAGTTACTATCAGTAAAGAAATAAGGGATTTTGCTCCTTTTCCTCAGCTTGTAGCTAGATGGTCAGTGATGTAATCATAGTGTCTTTCAATTCCAGCAAAGAGGAGTCTTTTCTAGCTCACAGTATATTGCTCTTCATTTGTTTTCTAAAGTCTTCCAGTTCATTGTGTGGATAACTGTGTGTTTTTCTATATGTGTGTACATTTAGGTACTACATGTATCTGCCCCTGGAGAAGCAGAAGCCGTGTATTAATGTGCTGAGTCACTGGGAGGACAAAACCTACCGACTCTACAACTCGAATATGCTGGAGAATATAGCTTTTCTGTTTGTATGTACATACGCACACACACACACACTCATACCATGTGTTTTTTCACTGATCAAATTTAGTCAGAATGTCAACAGCTCATGTGTGCTCTTGCCTCAATATAAAGAGTGTGCTACATCATCTCTTTATTGTATTTAAGGGATTTATAACATTACAGTGACCTGACGTAGCTGTTATAGTGTAAAGTCAGTATAGCTTCTGGCTTTTAAAAACCTACCTGATAATTCTATGAACAGTTTCCACGGCCATCCTAGTAAAAAAGAAAAATTCTTCTCTGTCAGGAGGAGGGTGTGGCCAGTGCAGCCGAGCTACACAGGAAGTCCGATCCAGGGGCGGAGCAGATGCTCAGAATCATCCTCCAAGAATTCTGTATGGACGCCAGGTAATCAGTCGAATTAGAGCACGATGAGACTGCTTGTGTCTCACTGCAACAGTGGTAGGAACGTTTTAACAGCATTGCTTTTGTATGCTGTTTCTTTATAAAAGTTAAATGACAAAGAAAAATGATAAACATGAGCAATCTGTAACTTTGTCATTTTTTATAGAAAAGTATTTCATCGCAGTATGATAATTAAAGGTGCATACATGGTTTTTGGTAACAACAAGCTTCTCGGTGCTCCATCGTGAGACAGTATATAATTGTGTCATAACTGAGAAACTGAAGAATGCAAGTTTTCTCAAACTTTGCAACATAATCATCAAACCTGCATTAAAATAGGAGTCGGTCCAAGACAGAAATCTTGTTTACGAATATATTCAACAGCACCTGACTGTCTGGGATCTCTAGGTGGTTAAATCTTGTTGAAACAACTTGAGAAATTAAAATGAATGACTTGAAAGTGTTCATGTTAAACTCATTTGAATCCTTGACATCTCAAAGCGGTTGTTGTAATTTACCATTTAAAACGTGGCTTTCTAGTAAAATTCTAATTGAAAAACCCAGTAATGATGTTTATTTACACAATGCAACTATGTTTAATGTTTACACACAGAAGTTCATTTAATATTTTCACTTTAATTAGAAAACTTGATTGGTGGACAACACGCACACACGTGGGGCAACTTCCGAGGCTTCTCTCCTTTTTAAATTCACTAAACGTTTCGCTACCAGCATTACATTATTAGCATAAATGGATGTTGTTGAATTGCATGCTAGCTAAGCCCACACCTTGCTAATTTCCACTTCCCTACTCACTGCACACCATGTCTCTGCTAAAGTCAGATTTATAGGTCTGCATTGAGGGGTTTAGGTGTAGCAATGGAGCCTACGTCCACATCACGTCCGTAGCTACGCTGTGGCTAACGTACGCCTTGTAAAAATGGAGATGGCTGGAGACGGTTGCTATGGTTTTCTCCTGACAGTTTCCAATGCAACATTAAGACACATTAATCATTAAACAAGAAAAAAGGCTCAGTAATCCTATCCTTAACACACATCTAGCAACGCCATTTTACTTGCTATGATCTCTATCTTGTGAATGAAAGAATGTAAACACAGTTACTGTGGGGTATATAATTAAACCATGATACAACCTGATAATGTACGATAATGTTCCAGTGGTGCCAGTGGGTGAAATCTGATGCTGAACTATAAATTTAGAGGACCACCGTGCACTGTGACGCACAACTATAAATCCACCAGAACTCTAGTGTCCGGGGGGAGAGTGTAGACAGATATGTGCTACCTCCATGATACATGGTGTCACCAGCTGCTGCTTTTCACCTGCTAATGATGAGCTTCATCGGGATGGTAGTTCACAGAGAATGTCCTCACCAACATAACAACAGCATCGACTTTCACTTTAAACACTGAAAAGGACCTGCAGAATATTTAAGTTTTCCTAACAAGCGACCTCTTGCAGTCGCAATGGTCAAATCTGCAAACTCACATGGAATGAAAAAGGTGACGGGAGCCCAGGGGCATCTTCTTCTGTCAGTGTTAAATGTGTGGTCTGTTTTTCTGCAGGAGTTTCATAGCAGCAGCAGAGGCCAAGTTGAAGGCAGAGCTAAAGTCGAGCTACCTGACACAGCTGGACAAGAAACGCCTCACCATGTGTAAACAGGAACTGGTGGGGAAATCCGAGACACACACACAAACACACTGAAAACACAGCATTAAATATAACCAAGCCTGCTCAGTCCTTGTCCTGAAGCCTTAGGTGAATCTCTTTCTCTTAGACATTTTGTGCAAACAGATCCAGGATCTTTAAGTGCCGAAACGACTTAAAGTAAAACATTTTACTGCTCCAGGAGTTTCATAAAAAGCTTATTTTTAATCAGATAGGGCTGTTCAGTCCTGCAAGCCCCAACCCAATAGTTTGTGGCCAGTCAAAAAGTCAGAGACTTTTTTTGAGGTATGAACTATCACCAAAAAATGTAAATCAGAATCATGTTTCTCTGGCGGAAAAAGGCTTTCACTAATTGGTTTACATAAAAACAGTTATCAAGTTTTCTTAGTCTATTTATTTTTTTGTTTTACACTGCAGTGTTATTCAGTTGGACTGCCAACATTGGCGGATTGGTGGAAAATGCGAACTGTTTACAAAAAGGTTCCATATGTTTGTGTGTGTGTGTGTGTGTTGCAGGAGAGTATGATAGGAGAGGCCCAGTCATTGGGAGAGAGGAAGAGAAAAGTTGGCGGTGTGAAAGAAATGCTGCAGGATGCAGCAAAACTCACACACAAACTACGCTTTCTTGTGGAGGAGGTATGGGACTCATCCTGTGTGTGTGTGTGTGTGTGTGTGTGTGTGTGTGTGTGTGTGTGTGTGTGTGTGTGTGTGTGTGTGAGTGTGTGTTTGTGTTTCATGTACATCCTCACAACTTGTGTGCAAGACATCGCTGTTTTCTTTATTTACCTTGTACATCCTAACTTTTCTTATACACACGTGCACACCTTTACACACTGCAGCCCCAGCACACAGTGCCCGACATCTTTGTGTGGTTGCTAAGCAACAACAAGCGTGTTGCGTATGCTCGGATCCGAGCCAGAGACCTGCTGTTCTCCAGCAGCCAGGAGGCCCGAGGAATCCACTGTGGCAAGATAATAACACTCTTTCTAAAGGTAAACACACATACACAGAACTTAAAACTCAAGTCTTTTTCAGTGTAGGAATGCTGGCAAAGAAAAACTGATACATATGTGTGTTTATATGTTTGTGTGTGCAGCCTCCAGGGAAGCGTGTCGCAGGCTTGTCAGTCCAAGCGAAGCTGGATGTGTATCTGTGGTATGGAACATGGTCCGACTCCATCCACATGCTAGATGACCTACCTGCAGGATTCAGTCCGGCCACAGGGGGCGCTGATGCCAGCAGCCCTCCATCATACCTGATCTGCACAGGTGAGAGACAGACAGATTTTTACAATCCCTCCATTTCCGTGGTTATTTTGCCATTTTGTCTTGTCTGACTGGAAACAGACAACACTGGAGGTCACTGTCGACAAAATAATTAGTAACTGCTAAGATACAACCTAATTCTGTGGTTAGTATTTGCTTCTGACATTTAGATGTCTGAAGAATACAATATCCAGGAAAGGCACTGGTTTACCTTCAGATCCATAACATCACAGTTACATTAGGTGTCAAGTAAGTTTCCAAGTCAAGTTACACTAGAAACCACTAATGGTAAGCAAAAAAATCAGTTTTTGTGATGTGTGTAAACTGATGCTTTAAAGTCACCCTATCTATGTTGTGTTGTGTGTGTGTCTGTGTCTCCAGGGCAGCATCAGTTCCAGTTGAGGTGCCACATGTATCAGGCTCGTGGTCTGATCGCTGCAGACAACTCCGGCCTGTCTGACCCATTTGCTCGAGTTACCTATCTGTCACACAGCCAAACCACCAATGTAAGTGTGTGTGTGTGTGTGTGTGTTCCTAGGACATCAATAAAGTTTCTCAGGAATGCTGGTCTAGCTGCCTGGGTTAGAGGTGCAGTTTGTGCCTTTCATGTAATCATTTTTATTTGAGACTTGTACGTTGATGATAACACTCAGATAAAGAAATAACCCATGTGTGAAATCAAACTTATCTTGAAATAAAACTACAGCACACATGCAATATTTAACTGAATCACATGTCCGTAGCTCTAGATTCTTCGGCCACTACATGTTGCTTCAGTGCACAGTGACATATTGTTTTGCTTGTTTTGCAAAGACAGCCACTGGAAAGGATATGATATATCTGGAGTCATCTTTGTTTGAGTTCAGGAATGGTGATGCATCTTGTGGAAAATGTCAAAATGCTACTTCACTGTAACCCTGGAGGAAATGTTGTATGTTTTGTTATGACGGCATAGGACTACAAGGACATGTGGCAGGTTGTGTAACAAGTTTTGTTGGCAGCAATCAGGACTAATGAGAACTAATCTCTCCAGAGACAAACAGATACACTCAGTGGTTACTTCATTAGTTACACTTGTACAATCTAATGCAATCCAATACAACAGCTCTGACATAAACGGTAAGTTTACAAAGCTTTGTATTTGTGTGTGTGTGTGTGTGTGTGTGTGTGTGTGTGTGTGTTGTGCTGTCAGGTGATCAGTCAGACTCTCAGTCCGACATGGAATCAGTGTTTGCTGATGAGCCGCCTGCTGCTGAGTGGAGATCTGCAGCACATCCAGCAAGAGCCGCCACGTATTCTCATCGAGGTGTACGATGACGATGCACTGGTAATACCATGTAGATAGATAGACTGATAGATTAGTTAAGTAATAGTTTAATCACTATTTTAGATATTTTGCTGCTGACTCTTTGAATTGAACTCTCTCTGATCTCACCCCGTCCCCTGCCGTGTGCAGAGTAAGGCGGAGTACCTGGGGGCCACAGTGGCGGTGCCCGAGGTTCGGCTGTCCTCTGACCCGTACACACCTCCAACTCTGCAGTACAGCCCGCTGCACTGCGGCAGCCAGCCAGGGGGAGACCTGCTGGCTGCATTCGAACTGCTGCAGGTCAGTCACGGCCATTTCAATAACCATTCGGTTTCCATCATGATGATGAAGGATGAAGCAAGAATGTAGAATGAAGCACTAATAATAAAGAAGTATCATGTGTAGATCCCAGAGTCTGGAGACCAGAGTCTGCCGCCGTTAGAGGAACAGGAAGGAGGCATCTACACGGTTCCTGCCAACATCAGACCTGTTCTCAGCACCTACAGGCTGGAGGTTTGGCTGCCTGTGTGTGTGTGTGTGTGTGTGTGTGTGTGTGTGTTTTAGCACACTAGTTAGGCTTTTTGAAAAATTATGTAGTATTTAGATCCTTTAATTAAGTAAAAGTAGTAATACCACAATGTGAAAATGCTCCAATACAAGTAAAGTCCTGCATTCAAAACCTTACTTTAGTAAAAGTATGTAAATATTATCAGCACAAACTACTTTAAGTATCAAAACTAAAAGTAATCTGCAGTAAAATGCTCCTGTCAGTGTTTTATTATATCTGATGTTTCTGGATTAATATTACTGCTGCAATAATGTGTCTGTTGTATTTTACTGCTGTAGATGTTTAAGGTTGAGCTCATTTAACTACTTTATATACTGTTGGGTAGTTTAATCTACAGCAATGCATCATGGTCTAGATAATCATATGTTTGTAGCATCGCTGTCCTGTGAGAACCACGTATCTCTAAAAAGTAAACTTTTCAGCTCTGTGACGATGCATTTTCCAGGTAATCCAAGGGGGCTTTAAAAGAGTTTATTTAGCTTAAGAAGTAGAAGAATTTTCTCAACCCATAAAGGAAAACTTCATCCTTCAGGTTATCAGAAAAATTCAAATTCAAAATCACCAAATTTGGAGATACAAAGAACAGAAAACAAAAAATTGGAATCAGAAAAGTAACTAATGCAGTGGAATAAAAAGTCAAATATTAACCTCTGAGATGTAGTGGACTAGAAGTATAAAGTTGCATAAAATGGAAATACTTAAGTAAAGTACATGTACAATAAGTAAATAAATGTCCTGAAATTGAAAGTATATATTTGTAACCTAATTGTTAAGTTTTGTTTCATCTTGTAACTACAGCAGCATCCATAAAAAACACCAAGCTGACGACTCTCAGCATGACACTACACGCTCATTTATTATTAATGCTCCATTTTAGGAGAAAAATTATTTTTCTCTTGAGAAGCTGACAGGTTAGAGGTACAAGGTTTCTACCCAACAACACTTATAAAATGGGAATGGTGATTTCTTTTTTCTTTCAACGTAACCAACAAATAACACTTTTGGCCCCATAATCCAACTCAAGCGCTCAGCTATAACAAACCTTTGTGTGTGTGTGTTCTCTCCACTAGGTGTTATTCTGGGGTCTGCGGGAGCTGAAGAAGGTTCAGTTCCTTTCTGTTGATCGCCCACAGGTACACACACACACAAACACAAGTGGCATGAACAAGTCCCATTTTAGGACTCTGCTTCTTTGAGAGTCCATATTTTAAGATGTGACTGAATGGACCACTGTGGCTACTTAATGAGCATTTCATCTGGGCTTCACTGCAGATGGAGGTGAAGCGAGTTGGTCTGATCTCCAAACTCGCTGTGTAGAATTTACAATCCATGTCTCTGCTTTCACTCCTTGACTCTAATTTGCTCTGTTTGAACAACACACCTGTAGATGTATTGTTATTTTGGTATCATCACACGCAAGACTTCATATTTTTAGAGAATGTGGGTTAGTACAACTGTGTGTTGTCTTTACGTAGTTGAGTATGTGCTCCTTTCTGAGTGCAGGACTAAAACATAGTGTCAAGTCAAGACTGTTTTATTTATATAGCCCAATATCACAAATCACAAATTTGCCTCAGGGGGCTTTACAATCTGTACAACATAAGGCACCCTCTGTCCTTAGACAAAAATGGAAAAATCCTCGGGAAGAGCAACAGAGGGATCCATCACAATTGGGAAACAGGATCCTTATATCCAATTAATATAATAAACCCCTTCTGTCTTTGTCTAGGTCTTCATAGAGTGTGCAGGTAAAACACTACGTTCCTCTGTCATTCAGAAGTACAAGTCCAGCCCAAACTTCACCACGCTGGTTGATGTCATAGAGCTGGTAAGACCAATACAGCATTTATAGTAAATCTTAACATAAGTGCAGCATGGCAAAACATTCTCAATACAGCTACTATTGGGGAGTCCTGGAGGTTCATTGATCTGCATACACTATATGGCCAAATTTATCTAGACACTCCTGTCCATACATGATTTTTAGACAATAATGTGCTTCCAACTCTGTGGCAGCAGTTTGAGGGAGGCCCTTTCTGTTTCAACATGACAGTGTACACAAAGCCAGGTCCATAAAGAAATGGTTTTCCCAGTTTGGTGTGGAAGAACCTGACTGGCCTGTACAGAGCCCTGACTGCAGTCAAACACCTTTGGGATGAAGTAGAATGCCGACTGTGAGCCAGGCCTGATCACCCAACATCAGTGTTGGACCTCACTAATGCTCTTGTGGCTGAACGGGAGCAAATCCCTGCAACCAGGTTCCTAAATCTTGTGGAAAGCTGATGGAGAGCATATTAATGCCCATGGCTTGGAATGAGATGTTCAACAATCACATATGGGTGTAATCAGGTGTCCACATACCTTTGGCCATGTAATGTACTATATAAGCACGGCTTCCCTGGATCAAGTCTGGCTGGGGAATCAATACATTTATTGTATAATTCATGGGATTTATTTTTTAACATCCTTCAGGAGTTACCAGAGAACGAACACCTCCATCCTCCTCTCAGTATCACTGTTGTTGATTGGCGGGCATTTGGTCGCAGCACGTTGGTTGGAAACCACATTATCAACAACCTCAAGGCCTTCAAATACACTCCACCTCCAGCCCTGCCTGCTCCCATAAAGACACACAAACCACCCAAGGTCACATACACCCCTGGACCTGCACTGACACTGGAGCCACAAAGCACTGAGGGTAATAAGTGTGTGTGTGTGGGGAGCACGAACAATCATCTACTATGTACTGGTGTTACTGACAAGCATATGATTTCTTCTAGTTAATGTCAAACGAGATAGATCTGTGAGTATTATCTTGTTTTGCTGATACAGTGGACTACAATACCTCTGATAACGATCAACAGCAACTACATTTAATCAATTATAACATACAGTAGTGGTGAAAGTAAAAAGTGTGCCACTAATGACTGTTTAAGGTTAATGTTTGTTGTGTTAGAATTTGTTTTGTCTGTTAGGTCAAATAGCTCTGTACTGTCAACAACAACCACTACATATTCCACAGTTTTTGTTATTGACAGTTCATTTGCCTGCTGTCTATTCTACTGATTGGACAACAGAGAAAAAGCTGCAGTATCAGTGAGTGATTATACGGTCAGAATCAAAACCACTTTTAAATGTATTTTTTCATTTTTTTTTGCCCATCTTTTAAAAAAAATCTTTTTAAACTGAAAAAACGAAGATGTTCTCGGCCGCTAAAACGCCAGATACTCAGAGCGCAAAAACAAGCTACTGAGCTTGTAGATTCAATATTAATTTTGGAAAAAGCAGTCACTTACTGGATTTTTTTTTAGCTTTCAGCCACATCTCATGGCCCTCTGCTGGAAAATGTCCAATTAGTGGACCTTGTGCTAAGAAGTTTTGTCAACATTCCCATTGGAATAATAAGAGAATGAAGATGATGATGATGATACAGGATACAAATATGATTGATTGATTCTCCAGTCCAGTATGCTCAGGCTTGCTTGATATTTTTCTTGTCCCATTGAAAGATTTATTTTTGTCTCGCGTCCAATAGGACTTTTCCAGCCCGCTGGAGAGACCAGTTCAGCTGTAGCACTGACAAATCAGGATTTCCTGATCACTGTGGAGGGTGAAACCCCGCCTCCAGCCCCGCCCACCCTTACACAAGAATCCAGGAGGAAAAGGGTGAAAGTTACTGCATAAATAACTATGTTCTTATGGATCACATGCACCACTGTCTTAAAATCCTTTGCATGTGCATGTGTGTATATTTTAAATCCAGGACAGCAGGACAAAGAGCACTCGTGGTCGTTCCACCAAGAGGAGAAAGCGGACCATCGCTGACGAATCAGCAGAATGTGTCATCGACTGGTGGTCCAAATACTACGCATCTGTAGAGAAACAGGTAGCTCTGATTGTTGAGTTTTGTTGCAAAAGATCTAAAAAAAATTTTTAAAAATACAAATGTGAATATATGTTTGTGTTCAAGGCCAAACAGAAGGACGACTCTCCATTCCCTCAGGTCTTTGAACAAGGTAAGAACTCCAGTCAGTCATGTTGAAGGTGCTCTGTGAACAGTTGGTTGTGTTTTGTTGAATTCAGTGTCAAAGGTCCATATAGTAGACTGGGATGTGATTGAAGTCTAAAACACAAATCTGCAATAATATTTTACACATTATTTAACACTTAATATGAGTAACACCAAGGTCTTTCCCCTTCAACTTCGTCTCGACACCCTACACTTTTCCCCCGAAATGTCCTTTTTTTCTGGAGTGCGGCTGTATTAAAACTCAGTATAGGTGATCAACGTCCACAAAAAGGGAATCAATTCTCCAAAAAGTCAAGGCACACTGCCTCGAAAAGGTACCAAAGTTAAACAGCTTTTATTATAGTGGCTATATGATTATAAACAAGACCAGCAAGTGTCAACCGCACACCAGTCTTCCTCAGAGTCAAGAAATTGCACACACAGACCAGTTAATTAAGTATAAGCTTCAATCACACATGGAAGAATTTTCACAGCCATATCCGGTTCCTTCATTACGCCTGTACTCAATAAAAATAAAAGCTGACAATACCTTCATGGAAATGTTTTATTTCTGCTTCATTGAATCAGTCCTCACATTCTCCTTTGTCAGCTGGTGTGGGTTAATTACCCTCAAAAATAGAAACAGATTGCAGGGTATTGTGAAAGTGTGCAACAAAATTGCAGGTACAAGCTTGAATGACCTTCCTCATTTGTACAATGTTAGGTCTTTGAAGAAGGCCCAGTCAGTCCTGGCTGATCCCAGCCAACCCCTGTCTAAGGAGTTCAAGTTGCTTCCTTCTGGCTGCAGATACATTCTGCCAAGATGCAGGACCAATAGACTGAAAAACTAATTTGTTCCTGTTGCCATTGGCTTTCTAAATAACTCTATGTGATCTTTATATTGTATTTATTGTTTATTGTTTGTCCAGTGGTTTTTGTGGTTACTGTTGGCTGTACAACAAATTGACCCTAAAATTAGTATTTCTGTATCAAATGACAATGTGGACAATGTTACAATGTGAAAGGCAACTGTTTTCTAACAAGTTTGCCATATCAACAAGTTGATGATATGTCAAGGTTGTGTTCACAACTTAGTGCAGGTTTAAAGTGTATGCAACCAACAACTAGTAAACGAACTACAAAAAGTAGTATAGGTTCCACTCCTCACTAGATGTTGGCTGTGGTAGGCAGTTTTGTTGTTTGCCAACAAAAAAGAGAATTAGCCGTATATCAGCATGATCTCACCAGTAATTTTGATCAGCGGAATCTTTGCCAAAACCTCTTCAGAATGCATGTTACGTTCACCACTGATACTATCAATTTAGGTCTATTATAAATATTGTGAGTAAACTCGTCTTCAAAGGGTTATCCCATTATTTTTCTCCTGACCCACACACACACACACATTGTTGTGCGTTGCAGCTTTGCCGTATAGCAGCTTGCTCAGCGATGGAATAGACACCTTGGGTAAGGACAAAGAATTGCAGCTAAAAAGGTTGTGTCATTACGGGACATAAAGCATTTTCAAGCCATTTTTAGCCTTTGCTTCCTGGGAGGAAATCTTCTGCTTGGTAACTTGTTTACTGACAGCTGGAGGCTCGGGGAACTGGTTGTATCTTACTGGCAGGCCTGGCTCCACGATGAAGTGACAGAGGGGGATGTTAAAAACTGCGAGGGGACAATCTTTTCATAAAATAAAATTCATTGATGTAAGCATGCAATAGCCTCAGAAAGGCTAAATAACAAAAACATAAGGCTACTGTTTCAAAATCAAAGAATACATTTATCTAGCAGAGCACTAAATATGTTTTGAATTTATGAACAGTTCTCTGTCAAATCAGCAGGGGGAGGCGCGTAGAAACAGCTGTTTGCGGCTTGCTGCGCTCTCTCTCTCGTTGACTGTCCCTTCACTTCCCTGTCGCCTACACACAACAAACAGCGCTGTCCATGGCTCTGAAACAACAGCTAAGCAATAGTCACGTGTATCTCAGCCAATCATTTTTGCTATTTTTCTATAGATACAAAAAGCTTAAACAGAGGAGGCAAAAAATACAACTGAGGGGCTAAGCCCCCTTAAGACCCCTCGTGGTGCCGGGCCTGCTTACTGGTTTCTGTGGTACAACCCTGTAGATAGATGTAGGCAGCTCTGTTTCAGGATAGTTTAGAGTGTCACACTGTTGATGTACTGGATGTGTGGTTCTGGTGGGTAGCATTTCAAATATTTCTGACAAATTCTCCTGAAATGCGTTAAATGGAAACAAATGAATGATGGTACTTTTTGTACTCTAACAGGTAACGCTTTCAACTTTTGTGTTTCTTCTGGTGGAGATGAAGGGAACTTGGTTTAAATCACTGACATTACTCGTTGGTTTCTGAGTGACACTTTGGTGCCTTGAGTTTCCTAAGTTGCTAAAAAAAACTGACTGAATCGAGTTTGTTCCCTGTTGTTAACCACTGTGTCATCACAATGCAAATAAATGTTTTTGCTTTGTCTTCACATCCATGCTGCGGTGCTTTGTGTCAGTGTTTAAAATATGTCATGTTTGTTCCATCAGTCAGCCAGTCGGATGGAGACAAGAAGAAGAAACAGAAAGGAAAAGGAACCCTGGAGCCAAACCTGGGTCTACCTACTAAATTAGCCACACTCAAGGTACTCAGTTCACAAACACTGCAAGTCCAATAAGATCACAGCAGATACTCAGACTGTTTTAGAATGAAAAAGGACTATTAGCAGCGATGGACTACAGCTAACACAACAGAGATTAAGTTCCTTAATGCTCCAAAAGGCATTATCGGTAACAGTGTGTATAGTCCGAAAAGTTCTGTCCAGTGATGCTGACAATCTCTCTGCAGCTGTACAACAAGGAGCTGGAGGCAGAGTTTGGGCCTTTTGATGATTGGGTGAATACATATGAGCTGTTCAGAGGGAAAGCCAATGAGGAAGAGGGGGCGACTGAAGAGAGATTCGTTGGCAAATTTAAGGTGAGACAATTAGGTTGAATGTCCTCTATGGGTGCTACCTTGTGTAACCATTGACATATCATCACTATTGATCTGATCCACTATGTGCATATGCTTCTCCGCAGGGACGATTCTGCATGTATAAACTGGCTGAGGATGAGGCAGAGGTGTGGGACGAAGCCCCTGACACTGGGCACTTCAGAGTCAACAGAGGAATCCCTCCCAACGGCCCGGTCCAAGTCCTCATACGGGTTTACATCGTCTCTGTGCGTCCTCATTTTTAAGGATCAGTTTTAGAGCTTTAAAGTGTTTACTATGAATGTTCTTTAATGTCCTACAATGAAAGCGTTTAGTCAACAGTCAGAGCTTCCAGTTTGCTGCATTTATGCTGTGTTCAAGTATACGAAGATAAACTTGTTCCCTTTAAGCATGAATCAGGAACTTGTCTCCGAGTCTTCCTGAATAGGAGCAGCATGCACCTGTTATCATCATGTGATCACATTAGGTAAAATCAAGTCATATTTTATTTATATAGCCCAGAATTAGAAATCATAAAGTTGCCTCAGAGGGCTTTACAATCTGTACAACATACATTATTTATGCCTCCGTGTTGAGAGAAAAGGCAAATTCCCGAGCAAAGAAGCAAAACTGACTTCACAGGGTAAACACCCAGAAACAAAAAAGGAGAAATGTGGACACTAAAAGCAAAAGAACAAAGAAAGTGACTATTTGAAGATTTCCATTAAAAGATCATTATCCGTCTTTCCCCTGCTTCAACTCTTTCTAATTTAGGCTATTTTGGACTATTTCTTTAATGTTTGTTTGGTCAATTTTATAACTGAAACATATCACCCATGTTGCATCAAACACCACATTTACTCAAAGGTCGTGATAAAAGTGTAGGCTAAATGTATATCATATATCCCTTTTTAATGGCAGGAGCTTCCCAGGAACACAGGAAGCTTTTTAGGAACTCACAAACATTACCTGCATTTAAACCAGACGTACTGTGGTCTAAATTTAGTCTCTGCTGTGTAGTTTCTGACATCCAAAAAGTCCCTTCTTTGGGTGCAAAGCAATATATTACAAAGAATAACACGACTTCAGCCTCCTCCACATGTATTGTTGTTGTTTTTGCATGCAAAATGACGTTACAAACATGGTCATTGCTTTTTAATTTTGTTGTGTCAAATGACTTCACTGAGCTGTAGTACCATATAGAGTCCATTGCCTTAATACAGGCCAATGGCAGTGTAATGTTCTCTCCTCTCTCCCTAGGCTTCTAACCTGCACCCAGCTGATCAGGATGGGAAGGCGGACCCTTACATTGTTCTTCGGCTTGGCAAGAACGAAATCAAAGACAGAGACAACTACATCCCTAAACAGCTGAATCCAGTGTTTGGAAGGTACATGACTGGCTGACTACATCTTACCCCTATGTTTTAAAGTAGAACCCGCCCCAGTAGTTTCAGGTTTTAAGGCTGACGCAGAACTTCTCACGCTGTTTCTCTGTCCTTCCTTCTTCCAGATCTTTTGAGATGCAGGCAACATTTCCTCAGGAGTCTCTGCTGTCAGTGTTTATCTATGACCATGACTTGGTGGGAGGGGACGACCTGATAGGAGAGACTTGCATTGACCTGGAGAACCGATTCTACAGCCGACACAGAGCCACCTGTGGACTCCCTACTGAGTACAGCCTGTAAGTCTGGGCGTCTGAATTATTTTTCCACTTGGTTCATTTAGGTAAATATTCATCCTGCTGGTTGGAGTAACTCTTACTTCATACCTACTTCATCTCTGTGCAATTATTTTGTTTCATCTGATCAAACAAATTCAATTAAAGGAGGAAAGACTGCCGTGTTTGGAGAAACCTTTCAGAAGCTTTCAGTAAAACCTTATAATTTGTATAAAAATCATACTAAAACAAGTTCCTGTGCCTCCTCTGCCCTTCTCCGTTTGTTGTTAGTGACGGTTATAATGCCTGGAGAGACTGTCTGAAGCCATCAGAGCTGTTGTCTAAGCTGTGCAAAGAGAACGGTCTGGACGGTCCTCATTTCACACCAGGACGCATCACTTTGGCTGACAAAGTTTTCACTGGCAAGACGCTCTTCATGCACGAAGGTAAAGACTGGACACTACATACTGCTCTGCTCTCCCTCCATTTAATATTTATAAGCACTATATAAACATTTAATGAATGGTTTATAACTTACTTATGAGCGGATCTAAGGACATTTTCAAGTGTTTATTAATGTACAGTATTTGTCTTTCATAACGTCTGCTATGAAGACACATTTTATACTATTACAACTGTTTACATTGTCATTCATTATCTGTTTTCCGAGTTATAGTTGTTGACAAATACATTCATAAACACTTATATCTGCTTTCAACCAGTGGTGGAATGTAACCAAGTATATTTACTCAAGTACTATACTTCAGTACAATTTTGAGGTATCTGTGCTTTACTTGAGTATTTCCATTTAATGACACTTCTACTCCACTACATTTCAGAGGGAAATATTGTGCTTTTAACTTCAGCTTTAGTTACTAGTTACTTATCTATGTAAATCTAGATTTGACATAAATAAAAATATGAAGAACTTTTAAAACATGCATGCATTGTAAAAAATGTAACTACCCAACAGTATAGAAAAAATGTGCTTAAACAATTAGTCAATTAATCATTTAGTTGATTTGTCAATTATCAAAAAATGAATAATTTAATCTATTTAATCGTTTAAGTTGTTTCTTGTGCAAAAATGCCTGAAACATTTATGGTTTCAGCTTCTCAAATGTGACAATTTCCTCGTCTTAAATTACAGTAAACAGAAAACAAGACACTCGAAGGTGTCACTTTGAGCTCTGTTTAATTCTGACAATAATATAGAATAAATGGATTGATCACTACAAGAGAAAATGCTGCTTAAACATTAATGCATAAGTAATAATAATCTCATAATATACTAGTCTACTATTAGATATACTATATACACTCACAGGGTCATTTCTCTGCATTGAGTACTTTTGGTACATTTTCCTGATAATACTTTTGTACTTTTACTTGAGTAACATTTCCAATGTAGGATTTTTCTTTTTAATGGAGTAATTTTACAGTGTGGTATTGGTACTTTTACTTAAGTAAAAAATCGAAATAGTTCCTCCACCACTGCTTACAACTACATAATAGTGTGTTATAAACATTTATTAAAAGTTTATATACTGCTTATAAATGCTAAATAGGGGGAGTTAAAGTAAAGTAATGCCCTTTAATCATATGCAGCCACACAGTTACTTATAAAGTGACAACAGTTTTGCTGTAATCCTTGTCAGTAATTGTGGGATTACAAGACGTCACTGAGCCGGGATTTTACCACAGAATTGTCAGCATTGGTACAATCTATCTCACTGTATAATGCATTTTAATATGCGCTATGTTTTTTAGATCAGGAGAATCTTTACCAGTGTTTTATAGTGCTGTATTTCTGATGTATGTGTGAATGTATGTACGTGGATCCTGAGCCTAAAACAGTAGTCTCATTTTTAATGTTAGTTTTTGATAATAATCTTGTGTGTGTGTGTGTGTGTGTGTGTGTGTGTGTGTGACATTAATGATTTTTGTTTGTGTGTACGTCTCAGACGAGCCGGAGGAGTCCTATGAGCACTTGTCTCTGAAGATCCTGCACCGCTGGGCGGAGATTCCAGCTGTGGGATGCAAGCTGGTACCAGAACACATCGAGACCAGAACTCTGTTCAACAAGGCTCGGCCCGGCATGGACCAGGTACTTCTATCATCATCTAACAAAGTACACGGTTCTCTGAATGTAACATGTGATAAAACCAAAATATTTTTACAAACTTTTCCTCAGACAGAAAGTCTTCATTGTTTTTATCAGGCGTTTATATGCTGTCAAACTTTTATCTGTCCCACCAGACTCAATCTTTCAGAATAAAAGCAGAATTTCAACAAATGTAATCTGATTTTAAAACTGCATTAAAGTCAAAATACTTACTGATGGCAAGTACTTTATTCTCACACCAATAATTAATCTATAGTGTAAATTAGAACATATTTTGAGAAATAGTAGACTCATTACTTACAAACTCAGTATTAAACTACTCTGCTTTTATCCTGAAAGCCAGAGGCGAATACTGTTAGTCTAATAGTAGCTGATGGAGCACACCTAAATCATGATCTACACTTAGTGTAATGTTACTTCTTTGGGTTGCAGCCAAGTTTTTTTAATTTATTTTTTTTGGAAGCTCAATGTCTGGCCACAGATCGTTGTGGATCTTCATCAATGTGTGTGCGTGTGTGTAGGGCCAGGTCCAGATGTGGGTAGACATGTTTCCCATGGACTTGCCTCATCCGGGACCTTCAGTGGACATTTCACCTCGAAAACCAAAAGGGTGAGAGCTGTCTCGTTCAGCACTTGAAGGAAGGTTGATAAAACAATATTTGTTTTTGAAAAGGTCAACTAACACCCCCAATGTGTGTGTGTGTGTGTGTTCAGGTACGAGCTGCGTATCATCATCTGGAACACAGAAGATGTGATTCTGGAGGACAGCAACTTCCTGACCGGTCAACAGTCCAGTGATATCTACATCAAGGGGTAATTACAATCTTTCTCCATCTGTTCCAGATATTTAACAGACTTGCTTTTAGTTTGATTATTATAAATAGAAAACAATATATATTTTCTTGTACAGAAATAAGTTGTTAGCCTACTTTTCCCTCCCTTTTATATCCAGATTGTATGTCTAGAAAAATCTCTATGTAAACACTTTCAATCGTTCTCTGTAGCTGGTTGAAAGGTTTAGAGGATGACCGACAGGAGACAGACGTCCACTACAACTCTCTGACTGGAGAAGGAAACTTCAACTGGCGCTTTGTGTTTCCCTTCAGCTACCTGCCTGCTGAGAAGGTACTGACACACAGACGCTGGGTCAGAGCCTGCTGAAATAATCATGACCTTGAATTCCCAGCAGCTCCAGCTATTGTAGGCTGGTGTAGAAAAATTAACTGCAACAGCAAAACAGTGTCACATTGTCAACACCTCTCTTTTCCTCTCTGTCTCACAGGTAGTAGTGGTGAGGAAGAGAGAGAATATTTTCTCTTTGGATAAAACAGAGCAGAAGCTTCCTGCCATCCTCAGTCTGCAGGTCTGGGACTTCGATACACTCTCCTCTGACGACTTCCTGGGTGGGTGTGTGTGTGACTGCTTCTCCATGTGTATCTGTGTTTCTCTATTTGTATATTTGACTGATTGTGTGTGTGTGCGTGCAGGCACGGTGGAATTAGACCTCCATGGTTTCCCTCGGGGGGCAAAGACGGCGAAGTCATGTAAGGTGGACATGTTGACGGACGGGACAGAGAGAATCTCCATCTTCCAGCAGAAGAGATCAAGAGGCTGGTGGCCCTTCAGCAAGTCCGGAGAGCTGACGGTACGTACACAGACACACACACACAAACTGTACAAACCAACATAAACACAAACCAAGTCATACAGATCGACAGGTGTGGAAAGTTTGATTGACAGGTGTGTTGTGCTCTGAATCCATCAGGGGAAAGTGGAGGCGGAGTTCCATCTTGTGACAGCTGAGGAGGCAGAGAAAAATCCAGTTGGCCGAGCCCGCAAGGAGCCGGAGCCGCTGCCAAAACCAAAGTAAGAGCAGCCAAACTAAATCAAATCTGGTGTGTGTTCTTACTGTGAGAGTGTGTGTTCCTTTGACACACTGACTTCACTAGAGTTTACATTGGTTGCATAACAAAGTTAACAAAGTTACTGCTTTTCAACCAAGAAAGTCCCCCACGTCACCCCCTGTAAACCTTATTTACGGTCTTTATGCTAAGCTAAGCTAACCAGCTAAAATAGCCATACATTTACAGTACGGGCATGAGTGGTATCGATCTTCTCATCAAATTCTCGACAAGAAAGCGAATAAGCGTATTTACCAAAATCTTTTCTGCAAACTGTATGCGTGTATTTAACATGCGTAGACATGGAAATTAAGAAATTGTGGTTTAATGAGTCGGCTTACACATGACCTGTCACTGAGCCCACCATCAACAGCATGCCATAAGGCTTGTCCTAATAGTTTATTTGCCAATTCAGTCACTTTTATAACTAACACAAAGCCCTGATGACTTTTTTTATGTATTCGTGACAAAGCTCTAACACCATTTGTATGTCATTTTTGTCAGGATTATCCAAAGCTCTCTTTTAATTAAGCTGTTAAAAAAAAAACCAACACTACTGAATAAAACTACTTTATTCTCTTTTCTCCTCATTATCACCTTCCCACAGTCGTCCAGACACCTCCTTCTCGTGGTTTGTCAATCCATTCAAGTGTTTCTTCCACTTGGTGTGGCGAAGCTACAAGAAGTACATCATCATCGCCCTGATCCTGCTCATCACAGTGCTGTTCCTCGCCCTGCTGTTCTACACCCTGCCAGGAGCCATTTCTCAGAAGATAGTCAATGGATAACACACACATCGAGACTATGTTCACACTGTAGTTCTGAACTACAGTGACGGCATACGTCATGACAAGACAACAAGAACTTTGCCATTTCAACAGCTCGTCCAAATGTGACCAAGAAATGCAGCCTTTATTTTTGGCCAAAGTTTAAAAGGACACACCTGGTGTATCCTTGACAGCTTTTTATTCCAATTTGAATAACGTTTGCTGAAAACTACAGTGCTCATCTTAAACCCCAAAAAAATAATGGGAGTACATGTTCATGACCTGATTTTAAAGATTTACATCAACAAATGGGCCATAGGGTCGTTGTAAACTAGCACATTAGTTTTTGGTCTTTTCGTGGGAATTCTTGGCAATAACAAAAATCTAGAATAGTGCCAGCTTTAGCCTTTTAAGTGTAGGTTCTGATGTTTTAAAGTCTATGTAGCTACAATACTCACATGCCAAATGGTACCTTGAAAGAGTTATTGATCACTGGAATTCATCATCCTCTCCATACTGGCTATGAAGAGATCCCGTTGTTGCGCCACTAAACAGTAAGAAGTAGTGAACAAAATCCACAAAAAGCATTCTGTTTAGCCAAAGCTATTATGAGACTCCAGCAATCTGAGTTGACAAACTAAGTGGGTATTTTCCAAATTTATGGTCTCTTTATTCACAAAATTTGAAAAACAGTGTTTCTTTGCTGAGCAGCCATGGCGGGATTCATAGCCGGGACAAAAAAGTGGCAATAAACCTGCACATGTCTGCGGGCATGAAGATACCGCCGTTTTGCTTCAGCGGAACTATACTATTCATTTTTCCACAGAAGAAGGGCTGTGGATTTTATCCCCATCTCTTACAGTGTAGTCATGCTATGAAGGAATTGCTTTACAGCCAGTATGAGGAGGGATGATTGCAGCAACCAATAACTCTTTCAACATACTGCAGTGTTATCGGAGTGTTGACTTTAAAAACTCTGAACCTATGCTTTGAGCTTATCTTCATTTACATATCTGTTAAGGAAGAGTCAAGTTTTGCTAAAATAAGAGATCAACACAATGCTTATTTCAGCTGCATTTATTGTAACTGAACATTCTTTTGTGAGTTGGCCAAACTACAAAATGAAAATATTTTTCTTGTTAGCAGCCTTGACACGTTTCTAGTAAGCAACTCTGCAAGTCAGTGTCTGTCAAAGATGGTTTCTCAGAGAACAAGTAACACTTCTCAGGTAATTTCTTTGTGTCCTCATCAGGCCAAGTAAAAGTGCGTGTCTCGTACACATTTCAACTGCATTTATAACAATCACCCACGCACTGGACAACCTACTCTGTCCAATATTTAAAAAGGAAGTCACATGCACACTATAAAACATAATGATAAATTGTCCCTGTGGCACTATATTTCAATCAAATAAACATTTCCCTTTGAAATACATCAACAGTGAACATGTGCAGGAGAGCGTGAACTTACTTTTGAAGGTTTCTACATTTACAGAGCTTAAACTATAAAGTATTTAAATTTAAATAATTTATACGTTTCCTGTGTATAGGAGAATTAGATTATATAAGATTCTGAATGTTGTTGGAAGTGTGAATATTTGAATGCATTACATTTTATGTATGAGTTTACAGTGTCTGTTGCCTGTGTTGGTCTACAGATACTGGATTTTGTGTGTAACTGATATAAAATGAGAGTAAAGGATTTCTCATGAGTACATAGCAAAGACAAAGAGATCCATATCAGGTGCTCTAATTTTTTTTGTCTGTACATATGGGTAGGGATAAGGTGCTTCTAAGTTCGACATGATGAGGATCCACCATGGACTGAAACATTGTCATCTATGCTCAGTAAAGAAGTGAATTCAGTTTTAACGTGCAGGCTCTGCTTTTATTGTGATGTGAATGGAAGTTCAGTGTAAAGTAAGCAAGTTCTCTGCAAAACCAGACCAAATGTTTCAAGGACAATGTGTTTGATTAATGACGCTCAAAGTTAATGAAACACAAAGATGGCTGCATCACCCTTCAAGTACAGACTACAATCTGTTCTGACCCCTCCTGAACACCAACAATGACATATTTGACACATTCCTCATTCCTACAATCTCTCTGTGCACTGTTCTGGTTTCAAACATCTCACTGCAAGATATCTGTTTCTGCCAGAGAGATACTCTGCTGCGATAGGCTGACCTGGGGGTAGGAAGAGGATGATGATGTCACAGTGTGCTGATGTGGAGCCATGTTGGGGCCTCTCAGGAGCAGAGAGGAGGAGGAGGGTATGAAGGGGAGAGTGGACGAGATGCTGTTTGCTGCGGACATGTTGAGGAAGCTGTTGGACTGAGACAGTGATGAGCTCTGCCGACTACTCGAGGTGGCAGCTGAAACACAAGATGCAAATTTATTGGTTAAAAAAGTCTTTGTTTAAGGTTTGTATACATCAGTAATAATGACAAGCCCCAAACAGGCCTTTACAGGGTTTCTCCCAGGGAATTAGTTAGTAAAAAATAAATAAATAATAGACTATTCTCTACTTAGACTATATGACTGGGCTTAGTCAATGGGGGAAAACTGACTTCAACTCAGACCGCATTTGGTAAATGTGTGTGCAGCTGGCGATTATAAAACTACCTTCTTCTGCTCAAGCGCCTCTGCTTGTGTGGTGAGTTTTTCCTCACACATCCATCTGAATCGAGCCATTTGCCACTTTGTTTCTACACTTCAGTCATCGTCACCTGCTGAGCTAAATCACACTGATCATGACACATCTCGTCTTGTGATCAGTTTAGTTAATAAATGACAACATCGGCCTCGCTTTAAATATGTGGCCTTCACTGTATGATATAACACCTTTGCTCATTTTCCCTGAATATCAATGTTATATTTCATAACATTTGTCTTTGACATAAGCAGAGGCTGTTGTTTTGGGCGAAATGGCACACCTGCTAAAATATGCTGCTCTTTTATCTGGAGGGAAGAACGAAGCTCAATCATCGGTTATGAAGATGAACACAGGACCAAGAAACTTTTTGGCCACAGTGGCTGGTACTACTTTTACTAATCACTTTGACTACTTCAGTAACTGTACTTCAGTACTTCTCTCTGCACACACGTATCATCCTATTGTGTTGAATGGGCCTTCAGAAATGGGAGAGTCTGGATGTTGCCAAAGTGCTCTGCTTTGGAACCAGAATTCAAAACTGTGACTGAGGAATGACACAGGCAAGTAACAACTGGGACAGAACAGTTGACAACAACAAAAAAAATAAAAAATAAAACAGAAGTAAGTCCAAGCTGTGTCTTATCTTACCACAAGGCACTCTGAGCTGCTGATGCTGGCTGCTGATGGGAAAGCCAGTTTGAGAAAGACCTTCAGTGCCACCTTGAACCTAAGAGTGAGCAAGACAAAAGTTACAGGCTTTGTCTTATTGGGAAGGAAGGTTCCTTCTATGTAAATGATACTCGAGTCCTAGTGAGTAATAGTGAGGTCTGTAGGTAGCAGCTTATAAATATTCAAAACTAAACCATGTAGTGGATACTGTGCAATTAGGTAATG
This sequence comes from Siniperca chuatsi, assembly GCF_020085105.1. Classification (NCBI taxonomy): domain Eukaryota; kingdom Metazoa; phylum Chordata; class Actinopteri; order Centrarchiformes; family Sinipercidae; genus Siniperca; species Siniperca chuatsi. The sequence goes on from NC_058053.1 coordinate 25,222,087, forward strand.
TATTGACCATGAAATCTTAAGTAGGATTTGCTGCTGTTATGTTAGTGAAGGTATCACCTACTAGCTTGAGTGACAGCTCACAAATAAAGTTGTGTGACTCCATATTAACATCTCTCACACAGAATGAACTGAAATGCTTCATTCAAAATCAGCCAAAACACGGACACTAAAAAAATTATTTCCATGCAAGTCAACCTGAATGACACGGTTTTGAGACGTAAAAATGTTTCCTAGAGCTAAATAGGACACTTCCTTGTGTCAGGGGCATAGCCATTGTCTTACTCTACATCATGTACCCCTTTCTGTGATCAAAAAGCCACAGTCATTACTGACCTGAGCCTGGTTAAGACAAGCCTGGAGTTTCCTTTTTGCCCTCCACCTGGCCACCCTCAGCCTGGTCTTCTCCCGACGCTCTCGCACCTTCAACACAACGTCATCACATTTTACATTAAATATAAGCAACTACAAGAAGACACTTTGATAGAAGACGTCCCTTTAAACTCTACAACCTTTAAACGTTTTTATGTGAACATGTCACATAGATTATTTCTAGAATATGTATAATATTTTGTTAAGGACGGAGTCCGCCCTGTACACTATGGTTGACTAGCCAGATCTGCCAGCAGAGGCTGAGGCAGTGTTTTCTCCAGCTCCCTGCGTCTGCTGAGGCTTCGCCGGCGGAGCTCATTCCTGCGCAGTTTGTATTCTTCATAAAGGCTGAGGTCTTTAGTCCAGGGCCGCACCGCCTGGCGAGGTGGGATACTGGGTGGCAAGGCCGCCATCGACGGCAGGGAGGCCGAAGGCTGAGGCATCAGATCTGAGAGCACACACATGGAAAGGTTTGCAGTGGGGGTTTTTTTTTTAACAAATCAAATTAAGTACAGATTATACCAATATGTCAGGTTGCTGATTTATATAATTAATCCTGGCCTTCAGCTATAAGAGCAGTGATCAGTATTGCTTTTTTGACCAGGGGGAATAAGAAGTGGAACCATATCTTTGCAGTCAACACTGCAAATGCAAGTTCTTGAGCTCACCTTATAAAACTAGCATGTGCATGACACACTCACACACACAGATCTACTCACAGTTGCTTGGTTCGGCTGAGCTGAAGTCTGTAGTGTGATTTCTCTGGCTTGCTGGGAGTCCTGACCATTCTGTCACTGAGCTTTGAGCCTGGAGGAACAGACAAAAACACGAATTCTCTTTCAGAATCAGAATCAGAAATACTTTATTGATCCCCGAGGGGAAACTCTTTTGCTACAGCAGCTCACTGTCACATCAGTGCACACAGGAATATAAGTACTAAGCAAAAAATGTATAATACACTATAATACAGGTCAGAAAATAAATTAAGTACCAAGTGGGTATAAGTATAAAATAAAATAAGTGTGAAGTACAAAGTGGGTTTACCGGTTGATGATAATAATACGGTATAAAGTAATAGTGCATGAACTGTCAAGTTAAGTGTAGCTTATTAAGATTATAATGAGACTGAGGATATTGCACAGCAGTAATAGAGGTATGAATAAATATCAATATCAATAAATAGGGAATTTTAAACTGAAAAGAGTATTAACACAGAATATTGCACAATTGTGTCAAGTATTGCATAGATGTAATGATCAATGTCCAGTTTAATGACTAAGGGTCATACAGACTAACACTTAAAGAGTTTGATGGCCACAGGCAGGAATGACTTCCTGTGGCGCTCTGTGGTGCATTGTGGGGGGATGAGTCTTCCGCTGAAGGTGCTCCTTTGCTTGACCAGCACGTCATGGAACGGGTGGGAGACACTGTCCAAGATGGCATGTAGTTTGGCCAGCATCCTCCTCTCTGACACCACCGCCAGAGAGTCCGGCTCCACCCCCACAATAACGGAGCTGCAGCAACAGGCAGCATGCACGTTGGCGCGTGCGCACTACAAGGAGGAGGATCAGTCCTCTAGTAGTTTCACAGATTGTTCTGAACAGTCAGTGATATTTAGTGCATTCTAGGAGTTATCTTGTGATGAGTTATCTTGTGATGATCAGCTCTAACCTTACCTCTGACTCTGGAAGATGACCCTGCTGCACCTGGCAGTCCAGCAGCAGAGTGGCCATCACCTCCTGCTCGTCCTCTGCCTCCTCCTTAATACAGATCACCTCCTCCTCCTCCTCCTGCTTCACCTGCATTACAACAGGGGGCAACCAGGACTTTAGGTCTGCGATGAGAAAAGTGTAATACCTCAACTAGTTTACTTCTAAACATTTCAGATGCGAGTCCTCTAGTAGTTAGGGAGATTGTCCGGTAACATATGTGTACCTTTATTCAGTTTAATACTTTTCTGTCTAGGTCAGCCTTGGAGTGTTTTTTGTGTTAGTACAGTATATTCTCTGGTGAACTTTGGCATCAAATTAAAGGAAACACCAGAATAAATGAGTAGAGAAACATTATATAAGATGCTACCGTACAGGTGACGGGCATTTTCCTGGCATGATTTGAATCCAAGGGGATTCAGTTAATGACATAAACCAAAGAAAAGCAGAAAATCCTCATATTTGAGAAGCTGGAACAAGCAAATGCTTAGAATTTTGGTTTGATAAATGACTTAAATGGTTAATGAATTATAAATTGTTTTGGTTTTATTTTCTGTTGATTGATTAATCAGCGTTTCAGCATTAGGTATGACTGAATGCAAAAATGTAATCTTTAAAAGCACCTTTCTTTTCTTGTTTCAAATTTTTCTTATCTTAATTTTGTCTCTTCTGTTGTATTTTGCATGTTTCATTCTGTGAAGCACACATTTTCTATGATGAGCACCACACGAAATGTATTATTATTAGAACTACGATATTTATTAAGTATCAGTCACAGCAATATTTTGACTTCTGGTCCGGTTCTACATGCTCAATGATGACAAGTAAAATCAAATAAAATTAAATGTAACTGAATTATTGGTATTTTTGTACTTAAAGCACAAATAAATAATAATTAAATATACTTTCTCTAAGCATTTGTTTCTTCTACTGTGCTCTCCTACTACAAATATAGTAATATAGAGAGCCAGCCTTTTCTCGTAGTCCTTGTTTTAAAAAGGTCAGAGGTCAAAGCGAAGAGCACGTAGGGCCACTTCAGTATGGTGTGCGTATGCATGTGTGTTGTCACCTGTGGAGCAGAGGAGGGCAGAGTGGAGCTATCGGCCTGGGTGGAACCATCTGGGGACAGCGTGCCAGCAGCTGACTGCTGCCCCAGATCCAGAGTAAGGGCCTGGACAGGAGGAGGGGCCACGACAGCGTCTACACCTTCTGTATGTGGCTGCAGAGTGATGGTCCACTCACAGTCGTCCTCCTGATCGTCATCCTTGCTCTGAGCTGTGTCGCGCTCTGTGGAACAGAACAAAACTGCACAAACATAGACATGTGTTGTTTATCTGTGCAGGGATACACTGTGATAATGATATTTTCTCAATGCATACGCAGCTGACTCTCTAAGGTTTCCTATTCTCCATTCAGAGTACAGCCTGACCAGTACTGGACTTTCAAGGCCAATTCCGGCAGCAACATTTGAGAGTTTAAAAAATACAATAATGATGATAGTATATCAGCCTATAATCAGTATTTTGTTTACATAAACACATATAAACATTTTTGATGAGCATTCCTTAAATGTATTCATTTTTTTAAGATTTAAAGAATTCTGACCACTGTACAGAATGTAATGATTGGGACATTTTTAAGTTAAAAAATAAACTAATCAGTGCTCTCTGGTGGACAGACTGTGTAGTGAAGACACTGTTTCTAAATTACCTCAAACATATCTTTTATATTTCTTTACTTAATTTCTTGTTACAACATGTACACCGATACCAACCTGCAATAAGCTCAAATTAGCCTATATATATATTATTGGTCTAGCTCTAATTTAAGGAGTGAAGAAAATGCAAAACCATCCAACATTCACCCTCAATGTCATTGCTGGAGACACAAGCAAGCTGCGATTCAGTGAGCCCTAACTTTAAATCAATAATAAATGGCCAGTTAGCATCAGTTGTTGGTGCCTAGAACCTGACCAGTAGAGAAATTTTGGGGCAGAAGCTGAAACAGATATTAGAGGCAAAAACAATTCCAATGCGAAAACAACAATTGATATTTAGATTTTGATGTATTTCTACCTTATTCTTACTTTAGACAACCACCAGACCTTTCAAATCTCATGTGGTGAGGGTAGCAGGGACAGAAAATAAAGTTGGGAGGGAACAAATGTAGGAAGGTATGCGGCAGCACACACACACACATTCGCTCATCCCACCCCTGAACCCCTCAGCTCTATACCTGTACTGCTGTCCACAGATTCTGTTGGTGTGTTCACAGGGAGTGAGACAGGCAGCAGCAAGTCAGACGGGTCGGAGCTGGTAACTCCCACATCTGAATGGCAGCACACTCTGATCGCACACCTGCTCGTGCTCTGCGGAGAGGTGCCTTCAGGGAGTACAAACACAGGAACGAGTGAGACTCACTGGAGTGGACAGCCAAGTAGGAGTCAGTCATTTCTGCGGTTATTACCTTGATTGCTTCTCGTCAGTGGTCCCTCAGGGGTCCTGGTCTGAGTTGAGCATGATGGAGAGGTCTCGGTGGAGGAAACATTTGCACCACCTCTCTGTGCTTGGGCGAAGGTGGACGGGTGGATGCGGACAAGAGTGGAGACTGAGGCTCTCTGCTGCAGCTCCTCCTCCACTCCCTGCCTGTAGTACTTCAGCTTCAGCTCGGTGTAGCGCAGCTTGGCACGAATATTGTCATTCTCCTTCTCTTTTACAGCCTTTTCCCTCTGCAACGCCATGATGTCCCTCTTCATCAGCACCACCTGGGCTTTCAACTCCTCAAATTTGACTCCGACCACTTTGAGCATCTCTGCCAGCACCGTCTCCACCGCTCCGTTCACTGCTCGCTCAACCACGGCACCCATCTGGCCTCGGATCAGCGACACGGCAATGCTGATATCCATTTCGAAAAGATCTCTGACCCCAAAATGGCTGGAGAAGGTTCTTCAAATGTTCACCTGCATGCACAATTACATCGCAGTTTAATCATTCAGCTCTTTGTCTACAACTATGTGACTTAATCTAACTGTCTAAATAGCAAGAGCATAAAAAAATATTATAATACAGAGAAATAAACCACACTGAACATTTAATCTTAAGTTTTTGTCAAAGTTATATCATCATCATCATGCGGTAATACATTTGTGTGCAAGGACTGAAAACTCTCTTCTGTGAAGCGATCAAGGAAGATTGGACATTTAAGATTTGAGAGTGAACTGCCAAAAAGAAATATATTGATTAGCCATGCTGTTGGAAAATCAAGCAGGGACAGGAAAAAGATCATGTGAATTACTTTTCTTTCTTTTTCTTTTTTTGTATTGAATAGCTGCAAGCTCTCCCCTCGAAAGCTTGCTTGGAAAAAAAACCATCAAAATGGTGTCATCTTTGTATGACATGCCAGACAATTAATTTTTTTTTTTTTTAATATAAAAAAGATCCAAAGACCAAAACCATATTTCTTAAATTTTGTTTCAGATATCACAACCACTACTTCACTGACATGTGTTTGGGGTAATAAGCATTTCCACTGTGAAGAAAACTGTCTACAGTGTGGACTTTGTCCACACAAATAGAATGGTGTACATGTCAAACCTAATAAAACATAATGCACCACAGCCTAAAATGTTATGTTAATGCAAGGACATCCCAACATTATGATAAATAAATGATGAACCAAATTAAATATGACAATGCCTAATAACTGACACACACATTCATATTGTTTTCATTTCATGGTATACTACCGACAACAGCAGGCATGACAACAAGAATCAGATTAGTACTCTGCATTAGTTAATACACTTTGTTAAGTATTTGGTATATGGATCAGCTCGGAAAAATGTCATTGGTGCACATCAAAGTTTTGTGAATGTTATTCTTCCACCTGCAACAGGATGTCAGTGACTGCATTTATTTTGAAACATGTAGGAACATAATGCATCTACCCATGTACACTGTGCGACATGTGCTGTGCTGGATAATGAGCTACATGGAGTTGTAAAACTTGCAAAGCTGGATACACAAGGGAGCATAAGACAAAATTGGTGGTGCAGTTAGGGTAAATAAATGCAAGTCTGTAGGATAAGGTACTTGTGTTAGTTAAGTTCAGTTAAGTTCCAGTTCAGAAACTTTAGCGGACACATTTCTGACTCTTTAGAGCAGAAACAAACTGTCTGTTTATGCTGACATTATAAAACAGTGGTGCAGACGGTTTAAGACCTAACGTTATCGTAGCGCCTTTGAGTCTGCCCGTAGTGTCTTTACTGGTCAGACTGTGTTGAATGGCGCCCATTAAAGTCAAAATTAGGATGAAAGAGAAAACATTTTACTCACCGTTTGTGCTTGTTTGTGATAAACACTTTAGTCAGTTAGCTGATTGCTAACTTAACGTTAGCTAACGCGAAGCTTCTAATACAACGTTAGCTAGTTAGGCACACAATTCGTAACATTAGCTATCTGTAAAGACTGTTAAATGGTATTTTCCCATTACATTGACTCCCATTTTCAAAAATAGTTTCTTTCAACATACGTTTGGGAATAAATCTGAATAATAGTGTTGTTTTAACAATCTCAACGGTAACGCTACATGGGGAAGTGCTTCCGGGGTCAAAACATCTATGACGTAAACCGGGTGAATCGTCTATTGGAGTGATGATCACTCTGTGATAAAATTGGTGCCTCTTTTTCTGCCTCTTCTGCAGTCAGGTAGTGTGTGTGCATATGGAAGTTATTCAGTAAAACACTAGAGATACATTGGGTATGACACAGGCTTGTGAAAAACAAATAACATTAAAGGAATAGTTCTACATTTTGGAAAATGCCAGGAAATAGTTAGCTATTCAATTTGTGGGCTTAAAATGCATTTCTGTTTCATTACATTACATTTGTTTAGCTGATGCTCTTATCCAAAGCAACTGCATTCAACCATGTGGATACAACCCAAAAATTGCAAGAATCATGCAAGTACATCAACTGATGCTGAACTGCTTCAAGTGCTACATTTAGCAATAATAAGAGATGCAGAAAGAGGGGTTTTTAATGGGCCATGGTGCAGTCTGAACAGGTGAGTTTTCAGTCTGCGACAGAAGATGCGTAGAGTTTCTGCTGTCCTGATGTCAATGGGGAGCTCGTTCCACCATTGTGGAGCCAGGGCAGAGTAATATTGAAAGACTTCAATCACAGGGATTTGATGACCAAGAAAAACAGAATAATGCCAGCCATACCGTTTATTTACTGTTGCCATAGTAAAGTCGAATATGTTGTAAGGTGTTTCATTTATTTATCCCCTGCAGATTTCTATCATCCATTCTCTTCAGGTCCAGGCTCATTACATAGTGGGAAAACTGACCTTTTCATGTCTCTGTGTTTTGTGTTGCACTACTAATAACCAACCAGTGAGAATAAAAGTGAAACAGCTGGCCTTCTCCTGGCATGTGGGATAACTGAGCTTTTCCAAAATGTCTTAGAGATCCTGTTGTTTACTTTGTTAGTTGCATGTTTGGGCCTCCACTGTGGTGCAGTTTGTTTAATTGCTCTCACAGGATAATGAAGATAATCACACGCTGACCACTTCTACTGCAACAACTGCACATCCAAGTAACTGCTCAAAAACAGCAGCCACGCCCTCAGAGGTAGTCGTTACATATGCTATTAAAATGAAAGTCATCACAACTGAAAGTCTCTGAGACTGTATAATAAAATGACATGTTGAATCTTTTTGATAATTTTACTTAGGTGTGAGATATTTGCTAAGAGAAGCATCCCATGAGGCCAAAACACAGTAGCCGTCGGGTCATACAGTAATTAGCTGTATGAAGCCTGGCTGCAGCCAGCCCCGTTCCCTGCGGCCTGTTCGCCACTGTAGAGGCTGCACACTGGGGAGGTCACAGTAGAGGTCCTAATGACACTCATTACAGTAAGCTTACATCACCTCTGGGCTTGTGTGTGTGGCCCAGTGTCCCAGTGCTATTGAACTTTCTGTGTCCAAATAAGTTTGAGGGTGGGTTAATTAACTCACTTGTATTTCATCACAATGACTGGAAAAAACATTTCAATTCATCCATCTAACACACACATATCAAAACAATTCATCATTTAGTTTTTAGGATGCATTTGTAACCGGGTCATATGTGCAGCAACTTCTTGTTTATACAAATACACAAAATCTATCAAGTTATAGTCAACACCTGACTAGAAAGGCCTCCAAACCTAGTATGAGTACACTGTGTATCTGGAAAGTTCAAGTTCAAAGCCCGTCCTCTTCTTCTTCTGCAGTCCCAACTGTAGCGTACTAGCACTGTGCTGCTAGCTTAAAGTTGTGGCAAACTAAACAAACTCCTGTTTTGTCTATATATTTATTTCATTAGTGTAGGAGCAGTTTTATTTACACGGAGGTTCTGCTTTATTACTTGTTGTTGTCAGAATAAATGGAGATCCTCTCCAAAGAGTTCTGTGTCATGGCAACACAACGCAGAAGCCCACATTTACTGTGACCATGTAGATCACCATGGTAACCTATGCTGCATGGCTAACCTGAGCTGGACCAGCTTAACTTAAAAGAGGATCAGATCAAAACCTGCCAACAACCCTACTACTGACCAATCAGATCCCTGGAACGACAGAGTCCTCATTACAAGATCTCAATATGGACACAAGTACTGACTTTACAATAAAGTGATATAAGTAATAAAGAGCAATAGATATTTGTATAGATCAGTAGAATCACTTTGCTGTCCCTGGCTTTCCTTTTCCACTCTGGTTCTAAAACAGAGGGATAGTTTACGACACTAAAAACATAATGACAATAATAGCTGCGTTTTAATAACTTAAAAGTTGAAAAGCTCCCGACAGGATTCCTGACAGTGTCAATGCTTTTATGCTCTTGTTCCATCACTGCAGCTCAGAATAACACGAGGCCACTTTGTGGAAATAAACAGAACACCTTCTGTTGTCTTTTATTAGAAAATAACCCTCACACACCCTGCAATGATTGTAAATGCAACATCTCTGACAGCTGCACCTGCTGCCACACAACTGATTTAAATGTCGGTAACCCTCCTGCACTCACCTTAGTTTTCTTATTAGTTTACACTTAATAGTTCATTTTCTCCTTATTTAGTTTGCTGACCTTTTGACCTTATGCAGATTACATTCACATTGCACAAACATCAGCAAACACATAAATGATGACACAGCTTTTGTTTCATACGTCATTCTCATAGTTTACTTAGTATTTTAGTTTTTTGTAGCACACACATTTAGTTAACTACTATCTTAAGGTGTTCTAATTTCTTTTGAGTTACCAGTGCCGAGGGTGCTGCTGTTGCTACTGCTACTGCTGCTGCTGGAGGGACATCTTGTCTGAGCAAAATATGCACCCCCTAAAGCAGAAATGCATGCCAATCAGACTGTACCAAGTGCCGTCACATCATGGGGGATTGGGATTTTTAGTTTAGAGATTGTGTTTGTTTCTTCTGAATATTTATTTAAACTGTTTTAATTACTAATTGTCCTTTGCAGTTTAGTTGGTAGTGTTTGTCTTTGTGTTACCCGTTTTGTTTCTAAAATGGTCTGTTCGGCCATTATATATGTCCCCCTTTGCGTTCAGTTTGTTAGGTCAATTTTGTCTTTGTCAAATCAGTTTGGTCTGTTCAGTTCTATTTAGTTTATGTTAAGTTAGGTCCATTTAGTTGACCTATTTTATGGGCCCAGAGCTTTGTTGCATATTTTGTTTCTTTCATTTGTGGGTGAATCAAACCCTCTTTTTGAAAATCCACCTGTGACTCCTCATGCCTGCCAGCTTGGTCCTTCACAATCTTTGTCAGATAGGCATTAACTACTTTTCTTCTCCTCTCTCCTCTCCTCTCTGCTTTGGCAGCAGAAACAGTCTGACAGTCAGACTTTTTAATGTGCATATTCATAATAGTTTGTTCATCATCAGACAAAAAAGCAAGTACACTTGTACAACTCTGCAAGTAACCATGGGGGATCAGGGTATATTGCGGTTAAAGTAGGTGGGTTGGACTCCCTCCTGTTAGTCGACAGTGGGGCAACATTGTCTGTGAATCCAAAACATTTTTGGATAGCTATCACTAAAGGGGGGGTTGGAGTTGGATGGGCACCAGGGGGACGTTTCTGCAGCAAATGGCGGGAGGATGGGAAACCTGGGCAGTGGCACGCTGTGTGTCAGTTACAAGTTCCTTCTATGTTGTCTTCATGTTTAAATTTAACAAGATATGAGGCTTACTATACATAACCGACTACCCATGCATAGACCTGTATTGAGCAATGAAGACAGAAACTGAAATGATAACTCACAACCAACTTAATGTTTGAATAAACACATCATGGCACTGTAATAATATGGCAAGTGAGGTGGAGATTAATGCTGTACTACAAGTACAAAAGAAAACAATGAGGCAAAAGGTGATTATTCCTCAATTGAGTGTAGGGTTTAATTTAAACATCAAGACCTCAAATTGACCACATATAGACCCCTTTTCATACAACTTTTCATGGTCCTAGGAATGAGTCCACATCACCATTTTGGCATCTCAAAAAGGCAACAAATTGCAACCTTGGCTTCTCATACTTGCCACATATCAGATTCTGTTTATGTTAGAGCCCCTGCATTTGGTATAACATCAATCAAATGCTGTATTTCTAGCCGGAAGTATGGAAACGTCCATATGTATATTTGGGGGACTGCCTGGGGCCCCAAAACCACCCATTTTACACATTTTCCATTTTCAAAGGACAGTAATGAAAAATATGACATCTGCATGTGCCTGATCATGGTCTAAACCTAATCAACAATGATTGTATTACCCACATAATCAAATAATCCAGACTCAATGTTTTGCTCAAGGTAACTTCAGCAAGGTAAGTAAGGTAAGGTAATACGTATACTTTCTACATCTAAACACTGGTAACCTGTGTGAAAAACAGCTGCATCTTGATTAATTCCTGTGTGTTTGTCAGCTGAACGTTGAGTATAAAGTTCAGCAGCTGCTTCTGTTTGTCTCAGTAGGGAGGGGAGGAGTATATGAGGAGTATATCCAAATCTTAGTATAACTAATTTACAACTAACTAATTTATGGCATAATTTGCTGGAACCCGCTCTCAAACACATTTATCGTAGCTTTTCAAGATTTTATACTGTTCATGATTCTAAATACAGGCTCTCATAAACAACCTCAACAAAAAATATGATGTTTATTAGTAAAAGAAAGTGTGCTATAACTGCTTTTTTTCAGTAATTTTCTCCTTTAATCTTTTGAAACACATGGATTGAAACATTTTGTTCAAAATTTGCAGTCACATATACTACATATAGATAAGCATTAAATATATTTTTTGTCTGGGATCATGGGAAACTCAACACAGATTGTGTCATTTGTGTTTTCTATGTATGGTAACATGGGACACTTAAAGTACCTTTATTTCATCCTGGCAATGCTATTTTACATATCAGTTATTTTTGCCAACACTGTTCTTATTGTCATTATTTATGTGGACAGAAATCTGCATGAGCCCATGTATCTATTCCTGTGTAGTTTGTTTGTTAATGAAATATATGGCAGCACGTCTTTGTTGCCCTGCTTGATGGCACAAATCTTGTCAGAGACTCATGAAATTTCTGCCTTTTACTGCTTCCTTCAAATATTTAACATTCATACATATGTAGGTATTGAATTTGGAACTTTGACAATAATGGCATATGACAGATATGTAAGTATTTGTAAGCCTTTACATTACAATGCCATAATAACCAAAAGAAAGGTACAAATTGTCATAGTTGTTATTTGGACAGTTTATTTTATAGAGGTTGGAGTTTTGTTGTCTTTTACCATTCGTTTAAAGCGTTGTGGGACTGTTATCAACAAAGTTTGGTGTGAAAACTATCTTGTAGTTCAACTTTCTTGTTCACCGGACAGAACAATGTCATATCTTCCTGATCTTGTTTTTGGCCTAATTTGCTCTGTTGCTGCTCCTCTCAGTTTCATTTCATTCACATATGTTAAGATTTTTGCTGTGTGTTTAAAAGCTTCCAAAGAGACCAAAAAGAGGGCTTTGGAAACTTGCACTCCACATTTTGTTTCACTCATTAGCTTAGTCTTTTCCTGTTTTTATAACCTTGTCAGTCAAAGATTTGACATGACGCTTGTTCCACTTGAGCTGCATGTTATTTTGTCAATGTATGCAGCGATCATTCAACCTCTTCTAAATCCAGTGACATATGGTCTTAAGTTATCAAAAATTAGACATGCTTTTATTAAATTTGTGACATTAAAAACATTGCAACTTTATCAGGAAGGTATTTGATTTTCTATAGTGTGTTACTAATGGCAATATATAATTATATATATATATATATATATATATATATATTATATTATATACATTTTGTTTATTCAACATACTGTATTTAGATGTCCTAGTTATTTTTCATATGCAATTTGTACTTAATATTCAGATTTATTTGTGCTATCTTGGTGTATTTTCTTAAGGTTTGGAGTTTTATTTGTACCTTTTAATTTTTAGAGAATGACTAATATTTAATTTATCCTTTACACTAGCCAGCTGTATGTTGCTTGAAGGCTTTGTAGTTCAGTGGCATACATAAGTTTTGTGGACGCAAAAAGACGTGGGGCTAATATAGCTGTGAGTGCACTATACTAATGGCTTACAGTTTTTCAGTCTTTGCTCATTATATTGTCCTTGAGAAATCATTAATGGCTCTCTAAATAAATGTGACAACTGGTGACAACCAAAACAAAATCAACATGGACAGGAAAACAGACGGCAGGGACACGCACAGACCTTTTGAGGAGCTGTTGCTCTAACCTGAAAAAAGGACAACCCCCTTTTTTCAAGCTCGTTTTAAGCTTCACACTGCCATCTATTTTGATAGATTTGATTGTAAAATACGTGTACCTGTATGGTGATCATGTTACAACATGGCACAATCCTTCATTTAATTACTTGTTATAGACAGCAGAAGCTATGTAAACCATTCAAACTTTGAGGAAACAAATATTCAAACTTCAAACGTAAACTCTTTGAACTCAGATGATTATGAATTGATATTGTATAAATCATGTAAAGTAAAAATTTAAAAGTAGATTGCAAATTCGAGTCAATGGAAAATGTATATACTTCACTGTATCATCCAAAACCAAGTTTTGATTATACTCATATCTCATATCTATATGAATGTATACCACAGAATGCCTGGATTTACATAATAAATATTTCTGTCTTTGAAGAAACGGATCCTTGTGGTTGCGCCTCATCTTAAATTGAATTATTAGAATCAGATTTAAGAATACCATTATCCACAGCCTTTTCCATTCACAATTGCTTGGGCATTGTAGAACTACTATTTAAAATAGCAAGTACCTTATATATATTTTGCTGGTTCAACAATTCTAATCATTTAAATTCTGAACATCTGAATGAATTGTCAACTTTCATCTCTCACTTGAAAAAAAATGCACTAACACTTTTGTGTACGCAGTTGAATTTTCATGGATGTGATGCTGACAGTGGCTTGACTCGATGTTTCCTGGTGAAGCCCAGGAATTAGTTCTTATGTTAAAGTTGAAACTCATTCACAATACTATGCACAGATGTACTATTTATTTATCATTGATTGAAGTTAGTTAGTTATTAGCCTACGCCCAACTTTTAAAAAGAGAAAATAGGCCTGCTTCACCTCAACCATGTAGGAAATGGTTGCTTGACATTTCTATCATAATGCTTCATCTGCTGACCTGCTGGTAATCTGAATCCAGCTCTGCAAATTCAGCTCTTTAGCTGCCTCCCTCAGCAGACTTCCTATATGTAAGCCAGCTAGCTAGCTAAGAGTTGTTCATGTGATAGCATTATACTGTATAAGGCAATATTGCACGATGTGATGCAAATGTCACAAGCTGTGCATTGTTTGGAAACATATGTGGAGATTTATATTCAAGTGCGGCCTGCACTTGTGCACGTCCTTGGCATGGTATGTTTCACAAATGGACAATGGAGAAGGAGAAGCATCAATGTGTAGATACCTCCCATCACTGAATGTGTTCCATTTGATTTGATGAGCTTCCAAAATTAGTGAACAATTTCATCAAACAAAAATCTTTCCATCATGATCTCGAGTGGAGGTTAAAGGTCAGGGGTCGTGGTCTCAGCTTTAGTTGGATTTAGACCCAGCAGCTGTAACAAAGTGAAATAAGAGTATATCCACGGTCTGGAGATACCCTGAGTTTTCTCCAGACCTCCAGCCTCCAACACGAGACCTCTTTTAAAGGCCAGCTGCTGCTGCAACAGTGCCATCTGTCTGCAGGGAGGACAGAATGAGAGAGAGACACACACAGAGAGAGTTGTATAATGGATCATCATTTATTTCTCCCTTTTTTTTTTTACTTGTTGGAGCTACTGTCTTCCCTCCTCTAGAAATGTAAATCAGAGGGAATGCAAAAAATACTTAATGCTTTTGAAATATCTGAATGTATATGGATATATAACAGCCCCAGTTTAAAGAGACAGACACACACACACACACATATATATATATATATATATATGTACAGAATATGCAGTATATGCTTCCAAACAATTTGCAGCTTGTCACACACACATACATACACACATACATACATACATACATACATACATACATACATACATACATACATACATACATATATATATATATAATTTGATGCTTTAGTGTATCCAGGTCTTAATGAGGAAATAGATTTCAGACCTTTTTTGTAAATAGGCTTAGTCCCTTTACTGTTGGTGTTATGGAGGTTATAATTATTACTGTGACTATACTTTTTTTTCAAATTGCAAATAGCCTACTTGTGATATATTTATTGTGTGATAAGCTGATGTAATTTGGCCTCCTGGCCACTGATTGTCTATAAAAGGAATCATGACATTCCACTCTGGTTGACTCCTCTTTCCAGCCACACCCTGAGGAAGACCCAGTGTGGGTCGAAACTGGTCGGTGTTCTCCTTTTGTGATTTTTTACTTTGATAAACTGATAAAGGCATTTTAACTACATCCTTGGCTCAGTGTGAGTGTGCCTGAAGTAAGCCCAGAGGCTTTCCTTTTTCTAACTTGACTAATTTGACTTCAAGAGCACATTGCTTTCACCTGAAGTTTACTGCTTTACAACAGTGTTTCTGAGACACACACACACACACACACACACACACACATATATATATATACCTGGCGAGCAGCTCCGCCTGTAGCCTGGCCTCCTCTGCGGTCCGCGAGGCGGCCTCCTCTTCTGTCCTCTTACGCTCCTCTTCTTTGTTCCTCCTGTCCTCCTCCTCCTGCTCCTTCCTATAGAGGTACTCTATCCTCTCGCTCTCATCCATCTCCTGTAGCTTCTTGCTCTCCTCCTCCTGCCTCCTCTCCTCTTCCAGGCGGAGACGCTCTAGTTCAGCTGGAAGGGACAAAATGAGATTTCCAGGAAATTAAATTACTACCAGCTAATGGAATAATGCAGTTGCTGCAGTTTTCATTTTTTAAATTGTTGTAGTGCAATTAAAAATCGATTGACCCTTCACTGAGCCCTGCTCACCTTAGCAGTTTACTAATGATAATGGTAGCAGATATTCCACTCAAAATACAGTCATTTTTAAACAAAGAGCCCATGATTTCAGACAGAAGTAGATGAAAGCAGCTAGCTAACTAGCTAATTAACATTTGCATGAGTTGGTGGTAAACCTTTCTCCAGCTGAATTTTTAATCTTTCCAGCTGGCTCATGTGAATATCAGAACGCTTCTTCTATAGTTTCCTGTAACCCCACATATAATGTAGTTAGCAAATGTTAGTTTTAACTCTTGGACTTCGAAGGAACTACTGTAGATAATAAGCTAGTCAGCCAGGCATGCTAACATTAGCGGCTTACATTAGAGCAGACAACGAAAAGTGTAAGTTAATCCATTACTTACACCTTTGTTCATGTTTTTTTTTTTTTTTGGTTTTGGAAAAGCAATGAAAATACCTTCCAAACTTTTTGTAAGCAAACCGCTTCAACATAGTTGAACAGATGATTGGACAATTGCTTTGACTTTACTTAGGTGCACCAGGCCTCTAAGTTGCTGCTGCTGGTTGAAAACTGCATTTGAACTTTTTAATTGGCTGTTTGTTTGGTCTGAATGATTGAACAGCCAATCGCATAACTGACTCTGCCCCGTTTGTCTTGATTGACAGATAAAGATTATGATGGAAAGTGGCATTATGGAATAAAATGGTCATTGGGAAAAATGGTATTGTGAAATGAAAACATACAAGAGTTAAATAAAACCTGCTATAAACTTGTTCTTGTGAATAGAAGCAGGATCAGCTGAAGTTTTTAAAAAATATCGCATTATGTCATCGTCATATATATTGGCAGTATTTATTTATATTATCATATGTATTTATTTATATTATGCATTGCATAATGTCTTATTTATTTATTTATTTAATTTTGAACATACTGTATTGGGCCTCCATACATCTGCGTATCTCCTTTTCCCTCCTCCTTCCTCTGATACTACTCTCCACCTGTTTTCTCTTCTTCATCCTTTTCTTCTTCACTCTTACTGTCCTCTCTCTTTTTCTCCTCCTCTCACTCTCACCTTTCCTCCTCTGTTCCTCCTCCTCTCTCATCCTCTGGACTCGCTCCATTTGCCGCCTCTTCTCCTCCTGCCGCCTCCTCTCTCTCTCTCTTTGCGCCTGTTCCCATCTTGCTCGCTCCTGCTCCTCTTCCTCGCGCTTCCTTCTCTCCTCCTCCTCCGCCAGCCTCTTCAGTCTGGTGATGGAGATTGAATATTAATGAAGTGGTAGTTGTTGTGTATATATGTTCTGTATTTAAAACTGTTATTTAGAATTTATATTAGATATTATATTAGAGTATATTTTGTGTGCTGCAGTGCCCCCTCCTGGTCATTCAACAGCAGTAGTCTTGGAGCAGGGAGGAATGGTGGAGAACACAGTGTGACTGCTTCTCCTGCTGCAATGTATCTTCATATGTTGTTGCCGTGGTCACTATTTGTCCATGAGTATTTTGTTGTATCAGTTTTTAGATACTATAACCTGAATACAGTTGCTATATTTTGTTTTGCTGCAAATTAGGCTTAAAATTGAGTTAATTGATAGCTGCAAACTGGTCGTGTCCAGATGGTAACACTGGATTTGCGAAACTCTCACAAGATTTGTTTCTTTATTGTGCACATTCCTAAAGCTAACCAAGTAGTTTTATTGCCTAAACCTATCCAAGTAGATGTGTTACCTAAACCTAAATCTCGCAAAAGTTTCCGCAAATCCAGGGTTACCATCTACACAGGACCCTGCAAGCTTGTAATTAGAAATGCTCGCCCTGTGTCTTAGCACTTTCTGTTTCTAACAGTTGAAGCTTTACATTGTGCCTATGTAAGGTATATTGGTTATATTCTGATTTCTTTTTGCCATTTGTTCTTTTGTTGCAGTTTTACCAAAGTGTGAATTTTCATTAAATCTCCAACAAAAGTTATGCCTTGTGTTTACTGGAGAACTTCACACTGTTAGCTAACTGTTTGACTAAGGAGAATTCACTGTGTGGACAGTATAGCAGTTAAAAAGTTATACACAAGAATTTGGAGGCCGCACAGTACCAGTTAACATATCGTCACCAACAGTAGTGCCAATCAAGCAAACATGCCCAAAAATACCAAACTCTTTTTGGTAAACCTTAAAGCGCCTATAATTGCTATTTTTAAAATATATCTTTAATTCAACAATAATTCTCAAAATCACCATCAAGTCACACATTAAAAGAAGTAAAACTAGCGGTTAAAACATCTCATGGAAAATTATAGACTTTCAGAGAGAAGTTGGAAAATTTTTCTGTTAAAGGGGCATTCCGTCAATTTTACTCCTGAGGATGTTTTTACCTGTCACGGTTACTACTCAGCCTGAGAAGACAGTTGTGTAATCTCCTCTGTGGGGAGGGTTCTGTAGTTTGGCAGGGAGGGTCTAATGAAATACACAAATTAGCTGCATTATGGGAATTGTCCAGATCCAGCTTTTTGGGAGCTTAAACTAGGGAATAAAAGTCAGGATATCTCAGCCTCTGACCTTTATTTTCTTTAACTGTCTCTCGCAAAGTCCTCCAACTTTGTGGAAGTTCAGTACTAAATCTCTGGAATTGTATCTATTTGCCTTGAATAATATCAGTATCCTGACAAAATAAATGTGTTGTACCATGATGTAGATTTGATCACACCTACAGTATGTGATTCCTGTATTAAAGGATAGGGTCACATTATTTCAGGTCTGTCTTAAAACAATAGACAGGTGCCCATTTGGCATTGAAACAGTTTTTGCTTGCTGTAAACATTTGTCCTGTTCTTACTGGCCATTAAAAGATCCCTTCCTAAGATGCTTTTAATGTAAGTGATGGGGGCAAAATCCAGTTCTCGTTTCATACAAAAATATATTCTAAAGTTCTGAAGAAGCTATTTTTTGGCTTCACCAGTCTGAATTAATCAAATTAAGGGGGTATCTTCCAAAGTTACAGCCTTTTTTGTACAGAACTCCCTCTTTGTTTCCACGGACAGTGTTTCCTGGTTGAGCTGCAGTGGGGAAATAGTAACACAAAGCGAGAATTTTGTATGAATAAGACTAACTTTGGAAGATGCCTACTTATGTTCATTTTTATCATGTTAAAGAAAAAGTAGGACCTGAGCTCCTCAGCTCTCTTCTTCCTTTCCTCCTCCAGCTCGCTCTTCACCCTCTCCTCTGTCTGCTCCTTCTCCTGCTGCTTCCTCTCCTCTTCCTCCCGCTCCCTCCTCTTCCTCTCCACCTCCTGCCTCCGTCTCTCTGCTCGCTGGGCCAGACGCAGAGCTGCAGCCTCCTCCTCCTCCTTCTGACTCTTTCCGGGCCTGGAGGACTAAAACACACACACACACACACACACACACACACAGAGACACAAACACAGAGTCCAAATAATGCACAATGACATGAATAAAATTCTTAATTAATGTAGTGTATACTTTTTTGTTTTTTAACATGCTTGGCGACCCAGAGGGATGGCACAATACATTATTTAATATATTGAGTAAAAGAAGGGGAATCAATTAATTATGAAGAAGTATGGTATTATATCATTAGCAATAATCATGTAATAATTAGATAGATAATTTATGTTAAACTTTTATTCAGACAGCATTAGAACGATTACAAACATGTCAATCAAACACATGAAAAAGTACTGTGTACTAGTGTGTGTGCTTCCTACCAACCTCTGGCTTTACTGGGTTCAGCATCAGCTGTTCCTCCGTTACCATGACAGTTGAACATGACGACAGGCGGTCACGTGATGAAGCGAGTCCCATGGCACTGGCTGGCACTGGCCCCTCACAGGAAGAGGAAGCAGACCTTCTGGAGCTCCTCTGATTAAACTGGAACTCAGCGGACCTGAGCGAGCTCACTGATTGGACGCTGCTGTGTTTGTCAGCATTGGTGGAAAGATGGTCTGTGTCTGTGTCTTCCTCTGAATTTGCTTTTGTTTTGTTATTGTTATTTTGTGTTGCAGAGGGCCTTTTGGTGGATTTTAGGTGAGACTCCTCTTCCATTTCCTGGTTGATCTCCCCCTCCTCTTTCTCCAGGGGGTTGTCATGGTTTCCTATGGGAAAAGAAAAGCAAAGGAAAATGAAAGCAAAGTGGAAAAGACAGGACAGGATTGCAAAAGAAAGGACACACCACACATGAAAATATAACTGGCTACTTTACTACTACTACATCTACAATACTTTTATCTCACAAAT
Organism: Siniperca chuatsi; assembly: GCF_020085105.1. Lineage (NCBI taxonomy): Eukaryota > Metazoa > Chordata > Actinopteri > Centrarchiformes > Sinipercidae > Siniperca > Siniperca chuatsi. The sequence continues at coordinate 25,241,979 of NC_058053.1, forward strand.
GTATTCTAGATGCTTTCACCTACAAATCTCCTAATCAAGGTTCACTGGGAATAAAGTGTCTTTAGCCTTTGTCTCCACTCAAAAACACTTTGAATTAGAGCTGCAGAGGAGTCAGCACAGTTGACTTAAAATGCTGAACACTGTGACAATCTGTGCTGTAGCAAATGGCAACATTTTAATGCATGTTGGATGCACAAGTGTGCTAATAAGACTCCACTGACAGTACTGTTATTCATTTTCTGCATATTGCGCTTTGAGAGTCCTATGCTGACAAAACTTGAGAGGGGCATATTCTTGTTCTAGACCTTCTCTGCAGGTACATTATCTAAAAGTCCTCCACAGAAGAGTCTCATGTGGTTTGGTGGCCACAGTTTACACCAATTATTACATGAATACATGTAGCATATATTAGCTATATGCTATATATTTTGCAATACATGTAGTAGATGATGTAATGTCCAAATTAAAGATTAACGTTAAATTAAATCTCGAGTTGCTTTGTGTCATTACCTCTCTTCCCTTTCAAGATTAACTTGCTTCTTACCTTGCACCTCTGTATTATGTCTCTGTTATAAATGTATTAGTGGTGCATGTACATACTGTAGGATCAACAAAAGACTGGGCCCTGCTGTCACCATTTGAGAGAATTGTAGATGGCAATTGTTTCATTTCAATTTCAAACAAATGTCCTCACATAACATGCTAAGTGTCATGTAGTTTTTGTTTTGCCTGAATGTTTGCAATGTCTTACCAACAACTAACTCTTTGTGTTTCAGCCTTCCTCTCCTCTTCCTCCCAGCAGACTCTTCCTTCTGCCTCGCCACTTCCCCTCGCTCTTCTCTCTCCTCATTCATCTTCACTTCTCCTCTCTCTCTTTCCCTGCCTGCCATCTTCTTTTTCTGAAAGACAGAAAAGTAATTGTAAACCTGAATGGCATCTCAATGTATGCATTGCTTTAGATAGCTACATGTACCTATGTTTCTGGTATTTCAGTGTGTATTTAAAACATTTAACATTTAGCAATCTTTTATGAACTTTATAAACATGTTAGTATAAATGTAATGCTTTTTTGTGCACAAACTTTGAGGATGTTCTTAGAAAGTTCAATAATCCCATTATGCTCTGCACGTTTAATATGCTCTCCTCAGACTGATTGGAAGCAGCGGCCACAGCTACCTCACTGCATTATAAAGTATGCATGTCAGTAGTAAGTCAATCAGTCAATTAATACTCACCACAGGAGGAAGAGCAGAATGGCCCCGAGTCTCTGCTACTTCTCTGTTGGTCCTCTCCTCTTGTTTCTGGCTCCTGATTGACTGAGCATCACTTCCTGTCTTTTGTCTCTGCCATCTTCCGTCCTTCCTCGTCCTCGATGTCTTCTGTCCATCTGATTCTGCACTTTTCACTGTTTTCATATCCCTTTTCCTAAATAAATGGAGGACATGGGTGTGTGAGTGTGTGCAGCTTGTTACTCAGTGTGTTAAAAAAATCAAAGGGCTCACAAACTAAAGTGTCTGCAAAGTTTTAATCTCATAAGAGTTTGTGAGTATTCCTAGTTCACCCTGTGGTTGTTGCAGCTTCCTCAGCGTCCTTCCTCTTAGTACTCCTCTTCCTTTTGTCCACAGCGTTGTCTGCTGTTGCTTCATTTGGGTTGATGTTCTGCTGGCTGCATGATACATTTAAACTGCAGCATCTCAAATGTGAAGGATTACTCTCAACATGTTTATTTCAACGTAGTACAATTATTTTAGCTTAATTGTTGCACAACAACCATTTTTTAAACTGAAGATTGATCCACATAGAGAGGCATCTTAAATATCCACAATCTGGAGATGAAAGCTGTGGTAAACTACTTTGCACAATGGCATCGATGAGTACCAGCAATAATGAAATTTAACAGGCCTGGTAGAGGGCGTTCCCTTAAGGCTGAGTCCTTACTGCAGTGGCCTGGGTTCGATTCCAACCCTGGGCCCTTTGCTGCATATCATATCATCCCCCCCTCCCTCTCTCTCTCATGCGCCTTTCCTGTCTCTATCTGCAGTTGTCACTGTCTAATAAAGGCAAAATCCCCCCCCCCCAAAAAAGATTTTTGGCAACTCAGTTCAGCTAGACACAGACAAAAATTAAATGATTGTCTTTGGTGCAAAAGAGGAAAGGCTCAGAGTCAACGCTCACCTTGATTCTTGGTCTTTGAAACCAAAAATGATATCAGACTTCTTTTTGTAATCACTAACAAACACAAACACAATACTTTAATTTTTTTAGTCATCTCCGACTGAGGAATATCTTGAAAAATCCTTGTTGGTTTTCTGGGAAATTTGACAGATTCATACATTTAAACGTCTGCAGCTTACAATTAACAAAGATATTAAATTAAACATGAATTACACCAACCCTGGCTGATGTGATTCAGACAGATGGTTAGTCTGTCCTGTACTGCCCAGCTCTTCCTCATTGTCCTCCTCCTCTGCCTCAGTGTTGCCTCCTCTTGGCTCCGCCTTCCCTACCCGCTCACTCAGTGGAGGAATCCCGACATTGTTTTTACCATCCTTTTTTGGTGCCTTCCATGTTTCCGCCACTGCCTCTGCACTCTTTGTTTTTTTCTTGGTCACAGCCACTGGAACAACAAACAAAACGTTTTGATAAAATTCATTCAAATTCAAATTAGGATCAAATAAGCAGCAGAGTTTTACCTGGGTCTGTGTGGCTGCTGGGTGAGCATGCATTAGTCTCTGTTGATGTGTGAAGATCTAAGAGCTGATTGAAGAACAGAATTGAAAAATTCAACAAATAGTGAGAGATATTGTATAGACACAAAGGATGCTCAATGTCTAAATACTAAAATCAAATTCCGGATTCTTGTGTTTGTTTTGCTTGGCTCCATCAGATTGTACTGGAGAGCAGAACAATCTGCAAACTAAGGATTATAACTACAGAGAAGTAACTGACAAATTGTGATCAGAATCAGTCAGCATGATAGCAAAGCTTGGAACACAAGACCCAACATGGTATGGTGGATTTGTACTTAATTATACCAACCATTAAAACAGAATCACAGTACAGACACCAGTCTCTTGTTTATTGAAACTAAATAGTACATTATCAACATTTGCATATCATGACTGTCCAGTGAAAACCCTGTATCTCCAGATTTTGAATTTTTCCAGATAAACTTAAGGGTTGAGAAAATTCTCCTACCCTTTAAATACCCATTGGATTAACCCAACAGTGCATTGTCACTATGTTTAATACAAGGCTAGTGTAAAAACTTCACACTGTGGAGATACATAGTTTTCACAGGACAACGATGATATACTTTACAGCAACATTTCGTTCTGATATGCTCAAGGTCATTTTGTAACTGTAATATGGAACCCTCTGTTGAAATAGTTACTAGCTTTATTGGCAAATTAGTTTCATTGTTGCTTTGTTACTGCTATCAAAGAAAAGCCACCATATTTTAATGAAACATTTTGACCGACAGACACCTTCTGTTCTCTGGAATCATAGACTGTATATAAAGATGGACGACATGACAGCTCTCCAAAAGTGAAGCCAAAATATCTCTATCGACCCCTGGTGGCTGGCTGCAGTATAGATCATAAACTCCGCCCCTTCCATGTTAGCGATGGGACATGAGCCAAACTAAAAACTCAAAGTACACGTCAAATAAATTTTTCCCAAAGATGGTTTCTGTCATTTTAGTTAGTTCTTATCACGCTGATGTGTGTTCAAGTGTTCATTTTTCTTTTAAGTTTGGTTCTAATTAGTTATTTGATGCTATAAAAAGGGGGTTACGCGTCATGATTGACAGTTGAGCTCTGCTCGCGATTGAGTCAGCTCGGTATATGGGCGGGACCTCTGTACCGCGGCTCCAACTCAGTTCACTACTGCGCAGACTCTGGCTCCAAATGACATCACCAGTGCAAGATGGCATCGTACAGTTGGATGAAGAGGAGACGTGTCGTCCATCTTTATATACAGTCTATGTCTGGAATACACAATGGAGGGGAATCAAGAAAACTAAATAATAAAAACATTTATGTTAATGAAGAGATGCTCTGAATGAACACATACTTTCACTTTTGATGGAGCTAAGCTTGGAATTTCCCATCTCGTCCACTCTTTGCGCTAAGCTATGCAAACACATGCTAGGCCATTAAACCTTTAAAAGGTCAGTCAAAAAAACACCAGTTCACCTTGTGTATGGACTGATGGTGCTGGATGTCACCCACGGGAACATCTGTGTTCAGCTCCATCCCTCCCCCTGCACACACATACAATGAACTGGCAATGGTTTGAGCAGGAGGCAAACACTATTCTAACCTTGTGAATTTATGACAGCAAGAAAATACCAAGGCAAACACTGAGTTTTTTGTTCAGAGCAGTTTTAGTGCTAAGTATCTAATAATTGTCTAAGTGATATTGTAAAGGTCCTACATGAAAATGATAGTGTGGTGAATTCAGAAGCTTCATGTCACAGCCTTTCAATATTCCTTCAGGTGGGGGCCAGTAAGGTTAGCAGGCCAGCAGAGAGAACTATAGCCTACAGTAGGAGATGTTACACTGTCGGGTGCAACAGGATGATACTGAGACCTGCAAAATAACCCTCAGGGAGCTGGCGGAGTAAGAGAATTTTCCTAGCAACTATGTATAAGCTGCTGTGCCAAAATGTGCAAATAAAATTATAAAATCTTAAAAAGAAAAACGCTCAGTAAATTGTCAAGCAATGATGATGATCTGGTGAACAGATTTGCTTTAAGCTCATCTCAGTCATATATTTTATTTTAGTTCACTATAAATTACAAATTCATTCAGATTAAGGCATTATGATTTCAGGTCAAATTAATGTTTTTTCCCCTGTGGAGAAGATGGTCTGTACATGACTCGAACGACAGGTCTGGACCACTAGTACATTTATATATTTTGTTCATACCTTAGAAAACGTTCTAAGTGCTAGAAAATTGGTGAATGCCACAAATTCTCCTAAATCGCTTGAACATGCCACTTAAGAACAAATATGTGTGTCTGAGTGGTTCTTGCATGTGGCCCATTGTCTAATACATATGCAAGAACCACTTTATTTCACTTTGAATGTTTTTTTAACCTTTGTCCATGATATTAAAGCCGTTTGTATGTGAAGTATAATTCATGCATTTGTGTTTCTCTGTGTTGCATACCGTACCTGCCCCTCCAAGAATATATATGTGTGTGTGTGTGTGTGAGTGTGTGTGCAGACCTGTATGTGTATGTTCAGGCTGCAGCACAATGACCCAGGGTAACTTCTCTCCTTCTGCAGACAAAACCTGGAGAGCTGAGAGAAAGAAAGTGTGAGTTATTGATAATTACTGCAAGTCTTTACCTTGCTCTAATACTGTATTCAAACATTAATTACAATTTATAAGTCTCTCCTCCAGATGAGCAGAATTTTTGAATTACTGAAGAAGTTTTTACATCAAAGCTCATTGAGCGTACCTTGCTCCTGTGTGTCACCATCACCCTGAGATGGGTCCTGGCTGTTGTCGTACAGCGACAGTTGAATGATCTCCCCATCAGGACCCAGAATCAGGCTGCCAACAGATTTGCCGTTCTGCAAATCTGACAATACACAACAACTCTGAGAAACTGAGACATGGACCCTTTGACGGATGAATGAAAGTGTAACAACATCATCTCTCACCCGCTGATGTAATGTAATTATATTTATGTCAAAAAGGAGGTGAACTGGTCAGTGAAGTTGAGTAACCAGATCTGACAAAAGGCAGAGAATGGACCTAATGCAAGAACATTTTCTAATTCTTATCCAAAATCTCTCTTGTTTTTTGGCTTGCTAGTACGAGTGTCCCAAGTCAGATTCACCAAACTCTCTTAACTGCACAAATTTGTCATAAATTGCTCGTTTCAACTTAATGAAAGCTACCTGTTCATAAGGAGGTGCGTGTTCATGAGATGTGCCCCCAAATCACTATGTACCTGTTCTGCTCTGTCTGACAGCAAGTTTCATTCACAAAATGGGAGGCGGTAGAGGGGATGTGACAATCATGGAAATGGACGAGAGAATATTACACAGTCAGTGATGTTACTCTGTCAGTTCTTATAACTGATCTGTTATGTTCACCTGGACAGCGACCTGAATAAAGGCCCTGAGGCAGCTGTGAGAGTAAGAGAATTTTCTTAGCAGTTACTGACATGAAGGTGATGAAGATATGGTGAACAGATTATTCATTTTGCATTGAGATTGTTTTCATTATATACCTTTTTTTGGTTTATTTTGCTATCACATTTCAAAGTCATTCAGAGTAAGACAATATAATTCATTATAAGTGTTTTTCCCCCCCTGTGAAGAAAGGCAGACTTATCTGTGTTTAAGGGTCGAGGGTGTTGTATGTTGTCCAGATTGCAAAGCCCCTCGAGGCAAATTTGTGTGATATAAATAAAATTGACTTGACTTGACTATGAGTACATGACTTGTACAACAGGTCTGGACCAATCATGAATTTTGTTCCCTAAGAGACCATTCTAAGTACAAGAAAATTGGTGAATATGACAAGTTGTGGGAAATCACTCAAATTTGTTTGTAGGAGTGGTTCTAGCATGAAGCCCATTGTGTCCTCATGACAGATCTATGATTCACACTATTACAAGAGATGAAACAGAAACAAAACAATCCGTGTTTTGTTTCTGGGGACGTAGCTTTTTCAGGTCAGTTTGCATTAAACACATACAGTGGCTACTGTCTGTTTTACTACATAGTAAAAAATATATTAAAATTAAAAACATAGTTTCATGTTCTGTCACAGTGGTTAAGCTCCCCATACCTCTCAGCTCCAGAGGCAGAACGCCCCTAACCACGCCTCTGTTAGCATCGCTGGATTCACAGGGATCCTGGAGGTCAAGTGGTCGGTTCTGTAAGAAGGCCAAAGAGCTCTGCTTGCCCGGGCCTTTCCGTCCTGCAACACAACCCAACACTCCTACTGGAGGAGGAGGCTCTGAAGGAGAGGACACAGCATAAGAGAAGATAGTGTGATGAACACAAAGATCATGATGAACCTTTGCAGAAAATATTCTCCAATTGTCGCTTGTGATGTGGCACAGTGGAGGAATTCATGCTTTACATGCAATACATCTTATGTTTAATTCCCAACATCTCCACTTCCTTAGAAGTAACAGAGGTCATCCCCCATAGTCTTCTGACTATCAGTCATAAACACAGGGATAAAAACTAAAAAAACTTGTAGAACAAAACTTTGTAAAGGAATGTGAAATATTATTATGTTTGGTATTGAGTCATTTGTAAATTGATCATTTAAGCATGGTCTGTAAGAGGATGTAGCTCAGTGGTAAAGTGTGTGCTTAGCATAAAAACATTTTAAAAGATCTTTAGAAACAGAGTACATTATTAATCTGAATGGGAAATTGCAGCATTACAACAGCCAACTCACACAGGAATCACGAAACCAAACAATCAACATGAGGACACACAAAGAGGTCATAAAACAGATTAATAAAAACACAAATAACCAAAATCTTAACTAGAAACCGAACAAACACTTAAAACTGGGACAATTCTTTAAATATATGTAACTAGTACTATTCTGTACATGGTTAGTGCAAGTCTAGTATATAATGTATAATGCCTTGTATCGATATTGCAAGGTGCTTCATTGGAATTGCAAGGATCAGTATTGGGAGTAACTACACAGTGGATAGACAGAGGCAGACCAAGTTTTGATTTTCACCATTGAGTTGAAAAACAAACAAACCATGCAACTAATGGTTTCATGTCGCTGTTGAGCTGATAGTTTTATGGACAGTTACATTTGCACACATCATACAGCATCAGAAACTGAATTCAGGGATCTGTTAGTGATCTATCAGACTGAATTAATCATTTCACATCTAAATGCCCGCTTGTAAAGTGTATGTATGTGCTCTACCTTCTTCTGGCTCCAGCAGAATCATAGAGCCTTTCTCAGAGGGTAGCCTTCCTCCTCGTCCTCCTCCTCCTCCTCCCTGCCCTACTGTCTCTTTTTTAAAGTATTGTTTCTCTGTTTTTTCTCCTCCTCCTCTTTGCTTCTCACTTATCTTTTCTGAAAGACAGAAGGAGAAGAGTCAGAATGTAAAACAACATCTGTACAGTGGCAAGTAGTTCAAGATATCATTTTAAATATAGGAAATATAGGAAAATTCCAATGTTTTACAACCTCTGTGATGTCATATGGTCATAACATTTTACTTATCAGGAGCCAGTTGCACCAGCTCCTTGTAAGTTCAAACTTAGCCTAGTTAGCAGAGAGATTAGTTGTTACTAAATGTTTCACCCACTAACTTCCAGGTGTAACTGTTGCGTAATTAACTAAATTAGCTAGCATAACTGACAAAACTAACAGTAATTTGCTTATATATGACCCATTTAGGATGAAGAGTAAAATAAGTAATATGGAAGACAGATCTGACCTGACACTTGATGGTGTTTAAATATGTAAACTTGGAATATTTTAAATTTCATTTCACAACAATAAAACAACATACCTCAAATTAAAAAATCTGATGCCAATAACATTAAACTAACTGTCACAGTCACAGTTATGTTAGCATAATTTGATATTTCCATCACATTTTAAATTGCATCAGTACCACCTCTGAAACACATTTAACCATATAGAAATAAAACATAGTCATGACAAGTCATACCAACAGTTAGCTAGGACATTTCTTAAGTTTTAATTGTGCAAGCTGATTTAGTATATGACTAGTTTGAAACTAGCAAGTAGTTACTAAGAACTTAGGAAGGACTTTACACACAAACTTAGTAATTGATTTACAAATAGCGGGTGCAAACTAATCCTGGGCTGTGTCCAAAATCACTCCCTTGTTTACTCATTAATGAATCCCTATATATGAGGAAATATTCGCTGAATTTGACAAAAAGGTAAAATTGGATTAGAATCGCATACCCCTTCTTTAAAGTGATAACTTGAACTTCAAAACTTCTCCTGATATTAGAGCTCTGATCATAGCTTCCTCACACTGAAGTTTGCAGTTCACTGTCTTAGAATGAATGGGAGCATGAATGTGAGCCGGTGGAATCAATGGGCTATTTATTGTTGGTTTTGATCATTTCAAAGATTTGTTGACAACAAACACAGAATATTGCCAGCCTTATCCTTTAACCGACATGCCATTGTGACATGACATACAAATCTATCCTTCAGCTGAATCAGTGTGTGTTCAGTCTTCCTCTATGTGTTCTTGTTACCCTCCATCCCAGGAAACAACAGAGGAAGAAACAGAGCCTGCTGGTGGAGTCGATTCAGAGTTTCTTGGGTTTGAAACCCAACTTCTGGATCAGTCCGGCTGGGGGCAACAGTGCAACTCTCTGCAATGGGAGGTAGGCGCTGGGCATGGTGTTCATCACTGCTGGGGGCCTCCCATCTTGGCTGAAACATTCAACAGAGGCATGTCTGCTATTTGGAGGTTTTGCTCTCAGATAATGTAATGCCACATGAGGGAAATTAGGATTTCAGTCAGTATTTCAAATCCTGGAAATGAGAACATGCACATGCGTCTTTGCATATTTCGATTTGTGCAGTTGTTCTGCTCTGTTATGTAAGTAAAATATAAATGTTATGTAAGTAAAATATAAATAGTGGAAGTAGTGGAGTAGTTCCAATAAAACTAAAAATGTGTGTTTCAGTCAAGGATGTAGACAATTAATTGCAGATCAATGTCATTAAAAGAGAAATAATTTTTTTTTATTTTGAGTCATGTATCCCTATTTTTGACATAAAACATTTTGATGTAAATTGACTTTCAACTAGATGAAACTTTTTATGTCACTGAGTTTTCTGCACAGGTTCTGCCTCTATCTAGAGCTCTGATAAGAAACACCTGGTGGTGCAAAAGTGCAATTATATGTTCTCATTGTTGTGTGAAAAGCTACTAAATCAAATATTTGAAAGCAAACTTTCAAAAATAAGGATTCAGGATTCCAATTAGGATTCCAAGCTTCTCTTTTGAGATTATGTAATGTGTTCAAAACTCAAGCAGAGAAAAACTAGAATGAGTGGTGAATGTTTTCTCAGTTGCTCAAAAGGTGAACACTAAGCTACTGTAAATTAAGGGTAAAACAATAAACTGTCTTACCCTGTCTTTCTTCTCCCAGCACAGTCCACGACAGACAGAATGTCCCACTGTCAGAGGAGGAAGGAGGCCTGTGTGTGGGGAAGGCAATCAGAGCATCCTGGTTAGCAACATATACTGTAGAGGAGTTGTATAAGGTAAAGGTTTGGTTTTATTACTTTTCTACTACTTCTACTTCTACTACTACTACTAGTACTTCTACAATGGATGATACCTGTGGTAGTATTTGTTTCAGGCTCGGTGTTTGAACGCTGTTCTGCTCCACATGGTCTGACTAGAGAGAATGCAGTTTTTAATTAATATACTGAAGAAGAAGGTGAGTACAAGAAGATAGATTACATTTCAGGACATCTCGTTGACTTCCATTCATTACATATTTACAACATTTACAACTTTAACTTAGGACATCAGTTTTGTCTATTATGATAGACCATACACATAAACACACACCTATCCTCCCACGTCTGTTCCCACTTATCAATCTTTCATAGCTGCCTTTATCACCGGTCGTTCCACTGTCTTCAGTGGAACAGCCTTGATCATCTGTTGCGTCACGGACACAATTCATGTTTGGATGATGGAGCTCCCCTCCCATACTGTGGTGGTTTATTTCAGTATGCTGTGAACTTTCAGTATGCTGCGGACTCATGTCTAAGTAAGTCTGCAGTTGGAAGGAAAAACATTTGGCCAATAAATTAAACAACATCAAAAATGACAAAAATTTCCAAAGATAAAGGATAATTAACAAATTCAGTAACTTCAGTCATTAGCATTTCACCTGAGGTTCTTCTGGTTCTTCAGGGGTCATTGCTACATAGTGTACCCAGGGCTGAGGCTCCATCTGTGGAGTTGGAGTCCTGGAGGTACAGGGTATCTGGAGGAAAAGATCCAGCCTGACTCTCTTCCTGCTGCCCTGCTCTTCCTCTTTATCTGCAGAGAAGCTTACTTTTAGGATCCAATACTGGTTACTGGTTTGGGAGAGTTCACCTGGTTGCATTCATCCACTTGGTTAGTTTTATTTCAGTGAGAAGCAAAGCAGGACAAACAAAAGCCACATGACTCCTTTACTGCACAGAAGTTTGGTAATTTGTTAGTAGCCGTAGATTTACGCTAATTAATGATGAAATTCTTTGCTATGCAGGTTGCATAGTGGGTTGTTTTACATCATATTTGTTCCATTTTCTTTGCTCACAATGGCATACTATAAAAGAGTAGTAGGGTCAGGGTTTCCAGTGTCTCATCTTAACTACAGAGGCCCATGCATCTTTTGCCCCATAATTTTTTTATTTTGTGGGTTCCACCAGAGTTTCTGTTTTGGATGTTGAATCTCCACCTTTAACAGTTTGTATCAACCCATCTGTCCATTTTTTTTACCTTCAGCTTGATTCTCTAGTTGTTCAGTTTTTCTCTCTGCAGGAAGCCACTGGGGGTTAAACTGTACAAGCACATCTGGACTGGACTGCTCTTGTGTGGTGCGAATGGGCGTAGGACTGGGACGATGAAGGTCCGGAGCAAGAGGGAGATGAAGAGAAGGAAAGAAGGGTGGGCCGAGTCTGGAGGAGGTGGACTGGAGGGAAGACAAACATTAAACTTGCATGAATCAATTTCTAGCCACAAGAGGGCAGAAGCACTCTAACAGAAGCAGAGAGATACACAGCTCTGACATTGTATTGCCTATAAAGGGAAAACAAAATCCAAACCTACATGTTGGTATGATGTTCTTTTACTGAAATGCGGTGTTACATTACGCCAGATGTAATGGGACACAGACCTTCTGAAAAGTTAAATTTATGTCCACAGAGTATTTTCCCAAAAGTCTTGATGATCCCCAAGACTTTTGGGAATATAAGTTTAAGTTAAGTTTTCCCTTAATAATAACAACCTTCATTTAAAAACTGCATTTCGTGTTTACTTGTGTTATCTTTGACTAATATTTAAATTTGTTTGATGATCTGAAACATTTAAGTGTGACAAATATGCAAAAAAAAAAAGAAATCAGGAAGGGGGCAAACACTTTTTCACACCACTGTATACACATAGTATACCTAGAGAGGTTTTCCTGGTCTATTCCACCTACCTTATTGTTGCTGTAGCTCAAAATGGCTGCAGTTAGCTCCTTGAGGGTGCTCAGCTGCTGTTCCACTTGTTGAGTGTACCGCCGAACTGCCCGCTGCTTCCTGTCTCTGGTCTCTGAGTGACAACTGATTTCCATAGTAACCAAGTCCTGGAGACAAAAGAAGATGTAAAAAAAAAAACAAAAAAAAAAAACTGAAAACAGAAATATTGGTTTCTGTATGTCAGAGGTCTATGTAGCTTAATATAAAGTTTTCAGTAGAGGTTCGGCAGTTGTGTCTGTCCTGTTAACTGAGCCTGGCAAAATGTCCCTTGTTACATTAAAGCTATAACTGTAGTTGCTTGCATACACCCACACAGATACCTGGGAGTATAGTAGAAGTGGCCCCCTACGAGTGCTGTAAGTCTTTGGTAGAGTTGACTCTGCCTCCGCAAGCAGACGGCCGCTGTTGGACAGTCGCAGGAGAGAGTCCTGGGACTTCCAGATGTAGTAATCCTATTGGTCAATTGATGGATTATATTGATGATTGGTTTGTTGATATAAATGTGAGAAGGTTTATTGCAGATTCATTCCATAACACAGACAGTAAAACAACAACAAATAACAATCTGACCAATATGTAACTTAAGTGTATTTCAATATACAATACTAATATGTATTCCAACATTAGAATTGGTACTATTACAGCCTTTATGAGTGTGTGAGTACCTGCGGAGTGAAGCAGACATCCAACCGTCCATCATGTCTCCCCGTGTTTCTGTTGGAAGAGACGAATCGACCACAACCCTGACTCAGCAGGGACAGAGATAAATCCTTCATGATGTCATTTCGTCCTGGAGGACATCCAAGTCAAGCTGGACAAGGCTTAATTAGGTTATTCCATAGATTCCAAGGTAAGCTAGTCCTCCAACTGTGGAATATCCCTTTCCCTTGTATCTGTATCTTATTCACGCTGTTACTCTTGATGTATTATCTTGTTATCCATAAAAAGACAGTAGATAACCTTGAACAATTTCCCAAAAACTACAACCAGAGAAATTCTGGATCTCTGAATGCCCCATTCACCATTGCTGCATGTTAGATTGACCAGTGCCAGTGAGAGCATGGATGTGGGTGAGAGAGCGATTCAGCCATACATGTTTGAGCCTCATTCAGACCCAGATGAGGAGTCAGCAACTAGCAGATGTATCAGAATGGTAAGTGTAGTTAGCATATTTTATTTGTTTATGTTGTTTGTTAGCTTGCAACCAAGCGGCAACTTCCTGGGGTGAAAAATGAAGCCAACACGGAAGTCCCAAAAACTGCAGTTCCTCGAATGGCCACTTAAGTCTGGCTCCAAAACCGAGTCAATCCCCATTAACCCACATGTTAAAATGCCCAACTTTATCCACAGAAATAAACACGTTTTGGCTTCTATAGCTAATTTCCCCCTTCATGAAAACTGTGCGGGGGTGAATTTTAATATAACTCACCCACCAAATTATATTATAGCTTAAAGTTATGCATAATTAAGGATGTGGCCGCTTTGAGTGACAGGTGGGTGCCCTCTCAGGTGGCTAGCCTCTGGGTGCCACAACAATCTCTTTGCCCATTTTTGGATTAGCCATAGTCCAAGATGGCGACGGATGGAGCCACCCACTTTGAGCTTCAGAACAGCTATTGGTGATGTCACAGACACTAGGTCCATGTTTTATACAGTTTATGCTTGCAATTGGCAGTGGCTGACACAGCGTTAGTGGTTGGGAAATAATAATATCTGCTATGATGTCACAGCGTGTTCACATTGTTATTACTTAACGTTAGTAGTTGAAGGAAGCTCCAGTGTCCGGTTTACCTCTGCAAAACTGCACACTCCACCATGTTTGCTGTCAAAACTTTTACTATGCTAGTGCAAACTCCCGCTCTCTGTACTGACAAATCTGCTTGTTTCAGGTTTCTTTGCTAGTGGCATTTGCGTATCAGACAGCGATTGGCTTTCATTGTGGAGCAGAGTTTATTATATATATATATATATATATTACTTACTATACTATACTATAACAGGGACAATATTGCTTTTAATGCAACAACTGGATATAAATCACAGCAGATAACACATGAAAGGCAATAAACAGACCTCCAGTGAAAGTCATGAAAAATTTTGCTTTCAGTCCTTATTCAGACTGAGTGATTATAACAACATATAACAACATTATAACATAAACTTAATTTCCTCAATCACCAACATTATAAGTAACCAGAAGTGAGGAGATCCAGGATTAGACCCCTGAAAATACTCCTGAGAAAGAATTGCCTGAAAAAATATCAAGTAAGGAAGTGAAATTTAGATTTTGTGTGTCGGTATATTTAGTTTATCAGCTCCTTGTCACGTATTGTTGATTTGTATCATGTTTTAGAGCAGAAATAAGTATTAAAAGACAAAACGTTGGACGTACCTGCTGTCTCCCTTACAAAGACTGCCCTCTGTGTGTGTGTGTGTGTTCAATCCCTGTTGCTAGGTTGTCCACAGTCGGTACTGTGTTTCTGTTGCCGTGGCTGCAGTGACATACAATGGAATACACACACACACACACAAACAAAAGTAAGACTTTAAAATGTTGTTCAGTTTGCCTCCAGCCCAGGTTACACAGTCCATACTGACACACACAGTACTGTGAGAACAGCTCATACACACCAAGGCATTGTCAAAGACATGTGTAGTTTATTGCTCTTTGGTTGCTGGCACAATGTGCACTTCCACAGGGAGACCCCAGTGGATGTCAAATCCTTCAACTTTACACTGTCTGCTGTACTGTAACATTTCTCTGTTTTATTTTTCCAGTGAATAAACAAATCTACCAGCACGTATGTATGTTGCATCATGAGAGTAGCGCTGCCATCTTGTGCTGGTGACGTCATTTGGAGCCAGAGTCTGTGCAGTAGTGATCAGGGTTGGAGCCGCCCATATACCCGGCCGACTCAGTCACGAGCAGGGCTTAGCTGTCAATCATGACGTGAAACCCCCTTTTTATAGCATCAAATAACTAATTAAAACCAAACTTAAAAGAAAAAGCGTACCTACCTAAAACCATCTTTTGGAAAAATGTATTTGTATTTGATTTTTTAGTTCCTACGTCCCATCCGCTAACATGGAGGGGGCGGGGTTTATGACCTAGACTGCAGCCAGCCACCTGGTGGTGATTGAGATGTTTTGGCTTCATTTTTGGGGAGCTGTCATGTCGTCCATCTTTATACAGTCTATTATATCAACTGGTAAACTGAGAACTTCCCCTTCAGACTTAACTCCATTTTCACCACAGACCGGTAAAACACCCACATCACTGCCTGTGCTGCACCAAACAGTCAATATCGTGGTTAATCTTACCTTTACTCATGAACAAGAGCCCAACTGGGCCCCATGGGCATAAGCGTTATGTCAGTCATTAGCCAAAGCTCATGATCATAGATGAAGGTTGAAATTTAGATCAGATGGTAAATGGAGAACTTGAACTTCAGGCTCAGCTCTCTCTTTACCACAACAGTTCAGTACAATGCCCACATCACTGCCGGCGCGACACCTATCTGTCTGTGCATCTCCCAATCAATCTAACTTCCACTTATGAACAAGAACCAAGGTTGATTAAGGCACATGCAGACCAGATAGGCAGTCTTCAATGGACAAGGTCCCCAGGTGGTGCCCTGTCCCGGACACCACACAGAGACTCCAAGAAACAAACTCTCTCTCTCTTCCCCTCTGCGACACTCAGCCAAAATACTGCGGTGCTCAGCTGGGGGCATGTGTGTATCCCCCCCTCTCCAGCTTCCACCTCCATCACAAACTCCAGCTACTATCCCCAGACATGATTCATATTCAACATCCCAACTGCAAGTTTACACAGCCAGGCATTAGTATGCTGAGGCCCCCGCCTCTGCCTGCTACCCAACTGACATCGCACCTGACCTTTATGCCTATCCTTGTGGATGGTGGGCCTACAAGCCAGCAGCTCCATGGCTTCATTTTGTTGTGTTTGGGACGTTTCTGGGCGTCAACATTTGGGCAGTGGGTGTGTCGCCCCCAGCCAATAACAGTGTGCAGGGTGTGAGGAAGCTACGAAAATGGCAGACACACAACGCTGAAAAACGCAAATATAGCGAGGCGAATAAATAAAGCTAAATAAAGCTAAATAAAGCTTTAGAATAATTTTCTGTCTAACACACAAGCCACATCGGTTACCGCGGCTGTCCCAAACCAACGTACAGAGTTGATCGTCGGAGACTCATTGCTAGTGTCTGTAATGAGCTGGCATATAGCTGATGATAGCTAACATTACTGTTGGCAGTGTATTTTTTTTTCTAATGTTTAAGAACTGATACAGAAACGTTGTCATATACAGCAACCAACAAATCCTACTCATTTGGACTTTAAGCACTCTGAACTCAAAGTTTAGGACTTCTACTTGACTTGGGACTTGACTGTCTTGACTTACTTACTTTTGACCGTCAAAACAATGACTTGGTCCCACCTCTGTACTTTCTACATTCATACTGTACATGGCATTCTACCAGAAAAAAAACTTTTGATTGGTCATATTCTGCTTGTCATTTTTCGTTTGCCTGCCTGAACATCAGTATAAAGGTTCAGCAACTGCTTCTGTTTGTCTCAGTAGGGAGGGGAAGTTACAGTAGGGAGGGGAAGTTACAGCACACCGTTTTCTATTGATTGTCCATCTCTCAAACTGTTTGGTGAATTTAATCTGTGATAACTGGGACATGACTGATATGCCAACATGGTATATCCAAAATCACAATCACATGGTTCATAAAATCACATAGTTTTTTTGGAATAGGCTTTCACATTAATTTATCTTAGCTTTTTTTTAATGGATGTTTCTAATTACCGGTTCTCTGGATGTGTTTTGCTATAGTATAATGTCTACTAAAAATGTCTTGCTTATTAGTAAAAGAACCATACTTTTCTAACTATATTCTATATCCAATAAATTAATCCATTGTCTAAGTTACTTATCCTGTTCAGGGTTGCACATATTCTACAACTAACATTTTTTAGTAATTTTCTCTATTGACTCTTAAAACACTTTTTCCATTTTACCATTGCTTTTCTTTTCAACATTTGCAATAACACATCCTCAAAAGACAAATGAGCAAATTAATTCTTGTGTCGCATTACTGGGCCAATGGAGAACTCAACACAGATTGTGTCATTTGTGTTTTCTATGTATGGTAACATGGGACACTTAAAGTACCTTTATTTCATCCTGGCAATGCTATTTTACATATCAGTTATTTTTGCCAACACTGTTCTTATTGCCATCATTTTTGTGGACAGAAATCTGCATGAGCCCATGTATCTATTCCTGTGTAGTTTGTTTGTTAATGAAATATATGGCAGCACGTCTTTGTTGCCCTGCTTGATGGCACAAATCTTGTCAGAGACTCATGAAATTTCTGCCTTTTACTGCTTCCTTCAAATATTTAACATTCATACATATGTAGCTATTGAATTTGGAACTTTGACAATAATGGCATATGACAGATATATATGTATTTGTAAGCCTTTACATTACAATGCCATAATAACCAAAAGAATAGTACAAAAGGTTATTCTTGTTATTTGGATTGTTTCTTTTGTAGAGGTTGGAGTTTTACTGTCATTCACTATTCGTTTAAAGCGTTGTGGGACTGTTATCAACAAAGTTTTTTGTGCACACCACCTTGTAGTTGAACTTTCTTGTTCATCAGACAGAACAGTGTCACTTATTCATGATCTGGTGTTTGGCCTTATTTTCACTGTTGCTGCTCCTGTCAGTTATATTTCATTCACTTATGTAAAGATTTTTGCTGTGTGTTTAAAAGCTTCCAAAGAGACCAAAACAAAGGCTTATGAAACCTGCACTCCACATTTAGTTTCACTCATTAGCTTTGTCTTTGCCTGTTTTTATAGTTTGATCTCTCAGAGATTTAACATGTTCTCTGTTCCATATCCACTGTGTGTTATTTTGTCCATGTATGTAGTGATCATTCAGCCTCTTCAAAATCCAATCATGTATGGTCTTAAACTGTCAAAAATTAGACATGCTTGTAAAAATTTGTTGACATTAAAAACATCTCAACTCTACATTTTCATCGAGAGTATTTATATAAGTTCACTATTAATGAAAAGTGCAGGATGTTCTTTTGACAATAAAATGTTATTGCTTTAAATGCAAAACTTGAATCTTCTGGGGTTGCTGGCCTGTAAGCGGTTTGTTATTTCACTAAGAGCAAGAACTGTTTTGTGTTTGCAATGTTCTAAATGCAATAATTAATTAATTAATAGAATTACATTGATTGAGAACTGATGGAGTACTGTGTGCACCCACAGAGAGAAAATAAAGTACATCAGTTTTTATTAAACAAAAATAAGGATTCAGAAATATATTTTTTAAATGTAACAACATAAATATGATGCTCATTCAAATCCAAAATTGAAATGAAATTACCATCTAATGATTGATCATCAACATCAACAATCAAAGGATATTTAACTTTGTTTTGTTAGGGTATGTGACATGAGAGAGGGGACATTGAATCATACACAATTTCAAAAAATTCAAGGTTTATTTTTAGTGTGGTCAAGAGCTCTTTTTTTCAAAGACTTTTGAAGGAGACATATTGTGAGTGTGGTGCTAGAAAAAAGGCCAATATGGTAAGTATTTTTAGGGTAATTCCGGTAAACAAGTCAGGTAGTCGCATGCTGGCGGCTAACTTGCAGCACGCTGTGCTGTCCTCCTCACGTTGTTGACTATTTACATCACCTGTTTCCCCTCGCTCATCCTCTTCTCTGCCCACCAAAAACAGCCACGCACCCTTTGCTGTCACTACCTCCCCCTTGTGGACTGATCATAGTGCTACTATCTGGAGCCCGGATCATTATAACATTTCTGTGGTAATTTCGGATAGGTCCTTTGTGCGAAACAGACACAGCCGACACAGCAATAATAATAACTTAATAAAGATCCGGGCCAGAACCCGACCTCCACTCTCAACCTCAAATCTGAAGCAGCACAGACTTTTCAAGATGGCTCATCTCAATGTAAGATCCCTCTCTAACACGTTTATTTTAAATGATTTTATCTCTTCTACTGATTTAGATTTTATGTTTTTTAACTGAATCCTTGTTACATCCTGGTGATCACAGTCAGCTGGCTGAATTGTGCACTCCTGATTTTGACTGCTTTAGTCGCCCTAGGGTCTGTGGTCGAGGTGGGGGCCTTGTTACTGTCTATAGGAAGCATTGTAAGTGTAACCTCATAGCTTGCAATGATTTTTCCTCCTTTGAAGTGCTCATTTTTAAACTTGGCGGCCCCCTCCCGGTCATATTTGCTATTATTTATCGGCCCCCTAATCCAGCTGGCTCCTTCTTGTTGGAACTCCCTGAGTTTTTATCCAGTCTTGTGTTAAATTATGATAGAATTCTTCTTTGTGGTGATTTTAATATCCATGTTGACGACTCCTCTAATGCCCTTGCTGCTGATTTTTTAAATATCACTAACTCTTAACTTTCAACAACATGTGTCTGGCCAAACTCATTCCCGTGGCCACACCTTTCACCTAGTCTTTGGTCTGGGCCTGAAACCCCCATCTGTGGAAATCAGGGACATGTCTGTATCTGATCACCTATGCATTGTTTTTAACTGTGAATTAGAGGCTGTTAGTACTGTCTTATCCCGCTCTAAGTACACACGCGTCCTTAATGAGTATAGTGTCATAAAATTCTGTACACTGTTCAATCCTCCTGGCAGTGTGTTTCCCAATCCCTCCAACACCAACGATTTGTTTGATTATTTTAACTATCTGTGTTCTTCAACCTTAGATCTCATAGTTCCTCTGAAAAATGTACCAAACTCAAAGACTAGAAAACAGCCATGGTTAAATGACAGTATTCGAAGCTGTAAAAAGAAATGCAGAAGAGCAGAACGCAGATGGAAGAAAGTCTCCAGGTCCACTTTGTGGCCATGAAAGAGTTATTACACCTTTATAATAGGATGGTGAAGGATGCAAGAACATGTCATTTCTCTGCACTTATTTCTGACCATCAGCACAACCCCAGATTCCTATTTAAGACTGTGGATCAGTTAGTTAACCCTGCCTCTCCTTGTGCACCTGCTGAGTTTGATGCTGATTGTGAAAAGTTTATTTTGCACTTTGCTGGAAAGGTGGAGTTAATAAGATCTGATATCACCCCCAATCCTGCCTTTTTAGATGTGAATAACCCACTCAGGGATTCTTTGAGCAGTTTTTCTGCTGTTATGCTGCCTGAACTCGCAGACATCATGTCTCTTATGAAACTGTCCTCCAGCCCTCTGGACAAAATCCCAACTAGGTTTTTATTGGAAGTTATGGATTGTATTGCACCCCTTTTACAAATTATTTTTGACAGCTCGCTGTCTACTGGCTGCGTCCCTGATTTCTTTAAAACAGCTTGTGTCCAGCCAGTCCTAAAAAAAACCTGGGCTTGATCCCACCCTCCTGGATAACTATCGCCCAATCTCCAAATTGCCTTTTAGTGCTGCCAAAGTGCTGCCTTTGATACAATTGATCGTGGCATTCTTTTAGATAGACTGAGGCACTGGGTGAGCATATCTGGCACTGCACTAGACTTGTTCTCATCTTATCTGTCCAAAAGGAAATTCTGTGTCAGCATTAACAACTTCATGTCATCCTTCTCCCATATCGAGTACGGTGTGCCTCAAGGTTCAATTCTGGGACCAATACTGTTCTCCTTGTACATGCTTCCTTTGGGTCATGTGATCTGCAGACATGGCATTTCTTTTCATTGTTATGCGGATGACACGCAGTTGTACCTCTCTGTCAAGCCCACTGACCTTAGTATGCTGAGTTCTCTGCAGGACTGCCTGTCTGACATAAAAAATTGGATGTCAATAAATTTTCTTCAGCTCAACTCAAATAAAACTGAAATCCCTGTTATTGGGCCCCAACACATCACTAAACAAATACTGCCATCTACTGGTAACCTGTCACAACATATCAAGCCTGTTGCAAGAAATCTTGGTGTCCTGTTTGATAGCAATTTATGTTTTGAGCAACATATCACTAAGCTTGTCCAATCATGTTTTTATCACCTCAGAAACATTGCAAAAATACGATCTATTTTAAATCTTGGTGATGCAGAAACTGTTGTACATGCTTTTATCTCCTCACGCCTTGATTATTGTAACAGCCTGTTCACTTGTCTTAATCAAAAAGCTCTGACACGACTGCAGACTGTACAAAACTCAGCTGCTAGGCTGTTAACCAGGACCAAGAAGTTCGACCACATAACACCTGTTTTAGCCTCTTTACATTGGCTCCCTGTTGGTTTTAGGATTGATTTTAAGATTTTGTTGATTACTTTTAAGGCTCTTCATGGCCTGGCCCCAGATTATATTTTAGACCTTGTAATCCCTTATGAACCTTCACGCAGTTTGAGATCCTCAGGCAGGGGTCTCATGTCTGTTCCTGAGTCCAGGATGAAAACTAAGGGGGACAGAGCTTTTTCTATCAGGGCACCAAGGCTCTGGAACAACTTGCCCGAAGAAATTAGGTTGTCTGAGTCAGTGTCTTCGTTTAAGTCTCGTCTCAAAAGACATTTTTATCTGAAAGCATATCCTGATTTTATCTGAAATGGCTGTTTATTTTACTGTTTATTTTATTGCTTTTGTGTATTTTATGTATTTTATTTCTTTATATCTTGTCATTCACTGTGGTATTTTATTTCTCTTGTTGTGAAGCACTTTGTACTTTGTTTTGATAAGTGCTCTATAAATAAAGTTTTTTTTATTATTTTAAACCTGGGCCCTATTTTTTCTGGGTCTAAATGACTATTAGGTACAAAAGATTTTGGAATTGGTCCAGTAGGGCGTGTTTGTTTGTGCTTTAGAAAGTAATCACTGTGAAACAATGAGAAAACAAAGTTTTGTTTCTCTGATTCACTGGCTTTCTCACTCCTGGTGCTGATTCTTAGTATCCTTATTTTTCAGCATAGATTACAAGCTAGACACAGACTGTGAGCAGTTTGACCAGTCTGATCGCTGGATTGGCCACCACAGCGTGACGTGGGGTTGCATTGATTGTGTTTCAACTGTGCGCATTAATAAGAGAATTGAAGCAGACATTTAAAAGTAACGCAAAAGTTACTTTCCCTAGTAACTATGCCCTAATTACTTTTATATGCAGTAATTGGTAAAGTAATTCAATTACTTTTGAGAGAAGTAGGCTAACTAGTAACTGTAACTAATTACTTAATTTTAGTAACTTGCACAATACTGCTGACAACATTATGGAAAGCATCCCTACAGAGATATACCTTTTTGTTTAAGATTAAGATCTTTTTGTTTAACCAGAAAGACTTGCTCAAGGAGAAGTCTCACTCTGAAATCTCACGAGAGGTGAGCTGTTGCAGCAAGACGATGGTGGAAACTTGAACCAGTAAGTCATCAAGTCATCTTACTCTTTAACAAAAAGGTCTATCTCTGTAGGGATCTTTTTCATGATGTTGTCACAGACACATAATAACAATCTGAGCCTGTCAGTGGCAAAAACAAGCACTTTTAGTGGACGCACTTTTGACAGGAGCAATTGCCCGGAAGGATTATGTTGCAGCCATTGCAACCCGTTTCACGGCTGCCGGCTAAGGCGATCTACTTGACCAATTCCAAAACTTTTTGTACCTATTAATCATTTAGACCCCAAAATATGTTTGAAAAAATAAAAAATAGGGCCCAGGTTTACCGGAATTACCCTTTAATTATATTCTTGGATCATCATCATACAAAAGGGGTTGGATTCACAGGGTAGGCCTAAATCACAAAATGTTTACCATAATATGATGGTGGTATACTGATAAAGATGATCTGACAATATGACAATATTGAAATCAATAAGTTCACACAATCACAATATTAGTATTGATAATGCATCAGAGAAATGATCAGAATGCACTGCTGAATCTGTGCTCCACTACTACATTAAAATGTGTTGTAGCCTACAGGCAGGGAGGCCATAAAAGGGATCTTTCTGTTGGAAGCTTGAGTTTTTCTGCAAATGTGTATTTGTCAAATTTGTGTTTTTTTGTGTAAAAGTTGACAGTTTACCCTTAAGTTGCTAGAGGAGGAGTCCTTGGGGTATCAAAATCCAAAGTACTAGGAGTAGTAGTAGTAGTAGTACTAGTAGTATGTTGACTTTTGTGTACTTTTTGTCTGGGGATTTTCATGGTTTGGGCTAGGCTCCTTGGTTAAGGAAAATCTTAATGCTACAGCATATAATTATGGTTCAGACAAAACAACAGTTTGGAGAAGACCTTTTCCAGTTTTAATATGACATTGCCCCCATGAACAAAGTCAGGTCTATAAAGAAATGGTTGTCCAAGTTTGGTGTGGAGGAACTTGACGGGCCTGCACAGAACCTAAATCCCATCCAACACCTTTGAGATGAACTGGAACGTTGACTGTGAGTCAGGCCTTTAACATCAGATTAAACAATTAAATGATAAAGGTGCATGACTGACGATATTGCATGGTTATGATAACTGCTTGCTTGAATGCATACAATGTAAATTCCATTCTGTAACATATACAGATATATATACTAGATTTAACACTGACAATATACAGGAGACAATTGTGTAGATTGTCTTTTAATGCTCACTATTTCTACAGGTTTATATGACATACAGTCCATGCAATAAATGCAAAGAGAAGGATGTGTTCACTTTACACAATCTTATATTTTTTAATTCATTACAATATGGCCAAGTATAATTTTCTTTTCTTCAAATGTTTTTAGTCACTACTCTCTCTCACTACAGTATGTTGGCCTCACAGGAGTCAGGCTGCAGTATCTGAAGTGTAACAATGAGCTTAAGACATTTTCTGAACCAGGGATAGAAAAAGGCATAGATTATAGGGTTCAGACAGGAATTAAAATAGAAGAGGCATACCACAAATGCATCAGATGAAGCATTGAGCAAGTTATCTTGGTTTGTAAGAGCAACACAGTAATATGGGCAGAGACATATTAGAAACACAACGATAACAACACCGAGAGTCCTGGCTGCTTTCATTTCAGATTTCTTAGCAGTTACACTCACTGAACCCTGAATTGTGACAGCTACAATATGAGACCGCATGGCACGAGCCTGAGACACAGCCACCACAAACACTCTTATATAAAGAACAATGATGACAATGACAGGACCAATAAAGGACAAAGCCAGATCAACAAATCCTGCAATGTAGTTACTAACAACCACACACTCACCAGAGCAGGAAATAGAGCTGCCTGGTTCTTCCAAGTTATTCTTAAGAACCATACATTGAAAGAGTATAGAGCATATCCAACACAGAGAAACACAGACTTGAATTCTTTTTTGAGTGACTCTGGTGGAGTAATGCAGAGGATCACAAATTGCTATGTAGCGATCAACAGATATGAGCACCATGGTTCCTACTGAGGTAGAGGTAATAATATAGTCCAAAACATAATACAGAACACACACAAGGTCACCGAGGAACCAGCAGCCATCTATGATCATAATTTGAAAGACCATGAGGAGGCCCACAAATAAATCTGAGACAGCCAGAGAGAAGAGGAGGAGGTTGGTGGGGGTGTGGAGCTGCCTGGAGAGGGAGACAAGCAATACACACATTAAATAAATTGTGATTCATTATATTTATAGGACACAAGCAGTGAATGAAATAACATGACACTATTTTCCAGAAAAACTCTATCATATATAACATTTTGTTTCAATTCCATGCACTACGTCTCCCATACTTGAAGTGTGAGATGGAGATGATGACTATCAGGTTTAGAGTTATGGTGAGCACAGTGATGGAGGACAGTATAATGTAAGACAGTATGACCTCAAAGTGAGAACGCTTTGGCTTCTTGCAGGAAGCGTTGAGGAATTGTGGAAAGCAGAGTTCAACTTCTTCCAGGGTCTCCATCCTCACTGAGAGAGAGAAGGAAGGAGAGAAGCTGCTGAGCCCTGGCAGCTTTATGACCAAAGCTCTCTGTTATACAGCCGATGTGTCTCTGTCCTCCCTCCCTCCCCTCTCCTCTGCTGCGTTTTTTTTCATCTGTAGTAGAGAATGACATCTTTCATGCAATCTTCCCCCTTTGCAGTCATCCTCTCCATTTCGATCTTCATGACTGGAGGTCCCAAAGGAATCACGTCTCTGACTGCAGTCATATAGTAAAACAGGATAAAGGTTTAGGATAAATGGACATGTTTAATGGTTCAGTCAGTTAATTTAGATTTAGATTTAAATACCCCTAAGATACCCTGACTGTATATAGCCTGTTTAAATACCCAAATCATGTGCAGAGAACTCAACAGCATATTTCAGAAGCTTCCAAACCACAGATTTGCACTGAATGAATGACTGAATGGATAGATGGTTTTAAACGTCATAAAAACATTTGAATCTTGACTTAGAAAGAGGGGCTTGACTATAGATACATTCGGCATTCATGAAAACACCCACAAAACGTCACACCTGTTAACACCGAGGGGGGAAACAAAGCATTCACTACCATGCCGAACAGTTGCTGTGTGGCTTTCGGCACGTCAAATAAACTTAAAAATCCAGAGATTAAGTTTTATATTTTACCAAACCAAGACACAGCACCAAGTAGAACAGCCACCGGCGGCAGAATGAGTTCGGTCGCATGTGAAATCCGACATCAAAATATGTTTATGTGTCTAGTCAGCACTTTCTTACAGGTAACGTTAACATTAAGTTCGCTTTACCCAAACAGAGTTAGATTGTTTCAGGACTGCCATGAATGTTGGATTAATCTTTCTAAGTTAAGTGAACTAAATACCATGTTTAGCCTAAACTTTGCAAACGGAGTAGCTTTCCTCACAGCACGTTTTACAACAGCTAACATTAGCGCTGCTACTGTCTCGAAACTGTGCGTGGAATACACTAAAACATGCTAGTCTTTTAATGTTACATTATAGCATTAATGGCTGTAGGGTAACGTTATTGATATTATGGTAAGTTTAATTAATCATATCTATACTAAATGTAATAGTGTCTCTTACCAGGTGACTCAACCTGACAGCAGTCAATATCTGGGAAATGACACTCTGGGCCATTTAGTTGGATCATTCGTCCAGTCTTTTATGAGACACGGACAACCATCCGATCCGATTCTGTTTAATTTTTCAATGCAGCATTCTTTGTCAAATGACAGCAAGGACTCTATATAATGATAATGACTTCTTGTTGACATTAGCACGTGAGTAAAAAAAAACACGCTTTCCCAGCATTTCCAGGCTGGGGGAAAGGACTGTTTTCCCTTTCGCTGATTCCGCCCTGTCTCCCCAACCATGACGAGACACCGACGGTATGTATAAACTTGGTAAACCTGGTAATGTAGATTTCACCAGCTTTCTGCTGGTTGCTCATTCCCCATAAGGTAACCTTACCTGGCATTAGTCAATATAAGTCTGACTAGCCATAACGGTTTGTTACATGCTTCTTGAGCTGGTCTTTGCAATCACGCACGTGCACCCACATTTTAGCTTTTTAGCTCCGCCTTTAATACCATCATCCAGGCTCTACTCAGAGGTTGCGTTAGACTTTCTCGTTGTCCATCATTTCAAATCGATTATTCTATTCTATTGCCATCATTTTAACTGTTTAATGATAATGAGACATATAGCCTATTTAATAGCATTTCATTTTCAAAAACAACTCAATCACAATAACATTTAACATAGGTTTAAGAACTTACAGATTAGGCCTATGCATTCAGGGAATCGAGAGAAATGATGAGCAGAGACACCGACAGAACGGTCACTTTTCATGTCAAACAGTCAACACCACACAAGGCTAATGAATGTTTTTTTTTGGGCTGGGCACTAAAACACCTCGGCCATTGTGCCAAATTTGAACAATGCAATATTACAGAATTAGACAATTACAATTAAAATATGAACAAACCATTTACAAGAAATTAAACTGAATGCAATTGACCTGCTGTAGCCTAGCCTGAACTCAAACCTTCCTCCTGGTCACCGGGAGGAAATTGCGCAGCATGCGCTTCTTCTGCACCAGGGGCATCGCTGCACCCCTCAAACTGTAGTGGTCACAGACGCACAGTGGCGATTCTAGAGTCTGTTGGGGCCCTAGGCAAAAATTCCCTGGGGACCCCACCAACCACAGTTTATCACCATTGTCTTATAAATAATATGACACTGACGGAAAATGTGAGAAATTTAAACTTTTTATTATTTCAAATGTTCACATTAGTAGTTTTTCAACATCATTAATATATAGAACATTAAAAACTTTGTAATTTTCAAAATATAAAAGAACAATAAAAACCTAAATAAATAACTAAATAACTTCAAGAACTGATATAACAAAAAAGAAAAAAACAGGGTTGCATCGTCATAAAGAATCTCAGGCATGTGTTATCAATTAAAGTGAAATGTATTGAACTCACAGTTATCAGTGTCAGCACTGAGCTGCCTGTGTTGGTGTATCTTCCTGCTCATGACAGGCAGTAGGTTGGGTGGCTGTTATCCCGCTGGAAATGGACGTTGACTGAACTGATGTGACAAAAAAACAACAGGGTATATATTGTTATAAAGAATCTTAAGAGGGCCTGGTATATGTTATCACTTAAAGTGGAATACTGAACTTACAGTTTTCATTATCAGCATTTAGAAGGGCACTTTATCCTCCTCTTTGCTGCGGTCAGAAACTTCAATAATGATCCTGAGGACAGATAAGAAAGTTATATAGTAGCCTATATGATACTTATTATAGTAGCATGTTAATGAAGTCAATTCAAAATGCTTTCACACTATAGAATTCATTCCTCAAGTTCAACTTTCAAATGCTCTCCTTAGACAGCTTTCATTACTCATAGCTTTTTTATATATGTGTGTGGGTTACTGCTTGACTTTTTCTGTTGTGTTAATTAAAAAAAAGCACATTTAATTTATTTACATTTTTAGACAAAATGGAAATGTATAAAACCACTCAAACTTGAAAACTTAAAATTAAAATATCAATCTTTTATCAAATGCTACATTTTCTGTTTCCCAAGAAGAGCATATATTTTATGTAAACATCATTAATGTCATACAAATTACACTTTAAATTTGACATCAAAAGAAACACTTATTACATTACTTACCATTTGACCTGAGGAGGGTGTCAATCCTTTTTTCCTTTTCTAAATAAATGGTGAAAGCGGTGGCCTGACTAAAAATATTACTTGCATAAATGCATATCAGATGCAGATGCTTCCGTGCACCAGGGCTCACTGAACGGTTTGGTGAGTATGAAAATGATGTGAATAAAATGCTCACGGCCTTTACAGTCCCCAGATCTCAACCCAGTTTCATACCTATGGAAGATTTTGAACCAATGTTCAGAGACAATGCTCTCCACCACTATCTCCATAAGACCAAATTATATAATATAAACTTTCATAGCATGTCGTTGTGGGAGTCATTGGCATTCAACCTATTCTGTCGTTTAGGTATGAGGACGTGTTTTCCGTTTGTTATGTCTGGCTGTTTGTTTTGCTTTCTATCAGCTGTACTTAGGTCTCTCTTGCAAAAGAGATCTTGATCTCAATGAGAACACCTGATTAAATAAAGGTTGTATATATAAATGAGGGAATAGCTTGTGGAGGAATGGTGTTCATCCCTCCAGCAGAGTTCCACAGACTTGGCGAGGAGCACTGAGGCTGTTCTGGAGACTCGTGGTGGCCTGATACTCCATACGACACCCATCTGTATATTCTAGATGTAAAATTGACAATTGACAGCTCACAATGCTCACTATTTCCACAGGTTTCTGTGACATACAGTTCTTGCAATAAATGAAAAAGAAGCATATTTCCACTTTATACAGACTTATATCTTTTTATTCACTGACTCAACATGGCCAAGTACAATATTCTTGTCATAGTGAAATTATTTTTAGTCACTACACTCTTTCTCTCTCTCACTACAGTATGTTGGCCTCACAGGAGTCAGGCTGCAGTATCTGAAGTGTAACAATGAGCTTAAGACATTTTCTGAACCAGGGATAGAAAAAGGCATAGATTATAGGGTTCAGACAGGAATTAAAATAGAACAGACACATCACAAATGCATCAGATGAAGCATTGAGCAAGTTATCTTGGTTTGTAAGAGCAACACAGTAATATGGGCAGAGACATATTAGAAACACAACGATAACAACACCGAGAGTCCTGGCTGCTTTCATTTCAGATTTCTTAGCAGTTACACTCACTGAACCCTGAATTGTGACAGCTACAATATGAGACCGCATGGCACGAGCCTGAGACACAGCCACCACAAATACTCTTATATAAAGAACAATGATGACAATGACAGGACCAATAAAGGACAAAGCCAGATCAACAAATCCTGCAATGTAGTTACTAACAACCACACACTCACCAGAGCAGGAAATATACCTGCCTGGTTCTTCCAAGTTATCTTTAAGCACCATACATTGAAAGAGTATAGAGCATATCCAACACAGAGAAACACAGACTTGAATTCTTTTTTGAGTGACTCTGGTGGAGTAATGCAGAGGATCACAAATTGCTATGTAGCGATCAACAGATATGAGCACCATGGTTCCTACTGAGGTAGAGGTAATAATATAGTCCAAAACATAATACAGAACACACACAAGGTCACCGAGGAACCAGCAGCCATCTATGAGCATAATTTGAAAGAACATGAGGAGGCCCACAAAGAAATCTGAGACAGCCAGAGAGAAGAGGAGGAGGTTGGTGGGGGTGTGGAGCTGCCTGGAGAGGGAGACAAGCATATAAAATAAATTGTGATTCATTATATTTATAGGACACAAGCAGTGAATGAAATAACATGACACTATTTTCCAGAAAAACTCTATCATATATAACATTTTGTTTCAATTCCATGCACTACGTCTCCCATACTTGAAGTGTGAGATGGAGATGATGACTATCAGGTTTAGAGTTATGGTGAGCACAGTGATGGAGGACAGTATAATGTAAGACAGTATGACCTCAAAGTGAGAATGCTTTGTCTTCTTGCAGGAAGCGTTGAGGAATTGTGGAAAGCAGAGTTCAACTTCTTCCAGGGTCTCCATCCTCACCAAGAGAGAGAAGAAGGAGAGAAGCTGCTGAGCCCTGGCAGCTTTATGACCAAAGCTCTCTGTTATACAGCCGATGTGTCTCTGTCCTCCCTCCCTCCCCTCTCCTCTGCTGCGTTTTTTTTCATCTGTAGTAGAGAATGACATCTTTCATGCAATCTTCCCCCTTTGCAGTCATCCTCTCCATTTCGATCTTCATGACTGGAGGTCCCAAAGGAATCACGTCTCTGACTGCAGTCATATAGTAAAACAGGATAAAGGTTTAGGATAAATGGACATGTTTAATGGTCCAGTCAGTTAATTTAGATTTAGATTTAAATACCCCTAAGATACCCTGACTGTATATAGCCTGTTTAAATACCCAAATCATGTGCAGAGAACTCAACAGCATATTTCAGAAGCTTCCAAACCACAGATTTGCACTGAATGAATGACTGAATGGATAGATGGTTTTAAACGTCATAAAAACATTTGAATCTTGACTTAGAAAGAGGGGCTTGACTATAGATACATTCGGCATTCATGAAAACACCCACAAAACGTCACACCTGTTAACGCCGAGGGGGGAAACAAAGCATTCACTACCATGCCAAAGAGTTGCTGTGTGGCTTTCGGCACGTCAAATAAACTTAAAAATCCAGAGATTAAGTTTTATATTTTACCAAACCAAGACACAGCACCAAGTAGAACAGCCACCGGCGGCAGAATGAGTTCGGTCGCATGTGAAATCCGACATCAAAATATGTTTATGTGTCTAGTCAGCACTTTCTTACAGGTAACGTTAACATTAAGTTCGCTTTACCCAAACAGTGTTAGATTGTTTCAGGACTGCCATGAATGTTGTTTTAATCTTTCTAAGTTAAGTGAACTAAATACCATGTTTAGCCTAAACTTTGCAAACGGAGTAGCTTTCCTCACATAAAACATGCTAGTCTTTTAATGTTACATTATAGCATTAATGGCTGTAGGGTAACGTTATTGATATTATGGTAAGTTTAACTAATCATATCTAAACTAAATGTAATAGTGTCTCTTACTAGTGCATATGCTAGTGCGCATGCGCCAGCCCACATGCTGCCTGTTGCCGTAGCTCCGTCTCGTTGTCTTACTTTTTCCAACTTTTAACTTTCCTTTTTCTTCCAAACTTGAGTAACTTGTGTGTAAGTATAATTTAAACTACGCTCTTTACGAAAATGAGAGTGGAAAGTGTTTTGGTACTTTTTTTCGCCGTGGAACTTCTTCTATTGCTATTCGGTCGGGGCACCGCTGCAGATCAGCTGTTTGGCCGCATTGTTTACACCAGGGAACAGCTGATCGCGCTGAAGCCAAGCGGCATGGAGCTGGTTGTGGATCTACGAAGGGCCAAGGCACCAGTGACCCCGGTTTCCATCCAGGGGGTCAGTGTGGACATTGTAGAGGATTACAAGTACCTGGGAGTACACTTGGACAATAAACTGGACTGGGCCAAGAACACTCAAGCTGTTTACAGGAAGGGCCAGAGCCGCCTCTATTTTCTGAGGAGGCTGAGGTCCTTCAACGTCTGCCGGACAATGCTGAAGATGTTTTATGAGTCTGTGCTGGCCAGTGCTTTCCTGTATCCTGTTGCATGCTGGGGCAGCAGGCTGAGGGTAGCGGACGCCAACAGACTCAACAAACTGATCCGTAAGGCCAGTGACATTGTGGGGGTGGAGCTGGACTCTCTGGCGGTGGTGTCAGAGAGGAGGATGCTAGCCAAACTACATGCCATCTCAGACAGTGTCTCCCACCCGCTCCATGACATGCTGTTCAAGCAAAGGAGTACCTTCAGCGGAAGACTCATCCCACCAAAAAGCACCATAGAGCGCTACAGGAAGTCATTCCTGCCTGTGGCCATCAAACTCTTTAACTCCTCCCTCTAAGTGTCAGTCTGTATGACCCTAGGTCACTAAACTGGACATTGATCATTACATCTCTGCCATACTTGAATAATTGTGCAATATTCTGTGTACTACTCTCGTGCAATATTTAGTTTTCCCATGTTAGTTTTTCCTATTTATTGACGTTGATATTATATACCTCTATTACTGCTGTGCAATATCTTAATAATCTCATTAAGCTACACTTAACTCGACAGTACATGCACCACTGCTTATTACTTATTTTATTACATTGTATTATTATACTGTATTATCATCATCAACCGGTAAACCCACTTGGTACTTCACACTTATTTTATCTTATACTCACCTGGTTCTTAATTTATTTTCTGACCTGTTTTTATAGTGTATTATATTTTTTTGCTAGTACTTTCTCCTGTGTGCACTGACGTAAAGGCGAGCTACTGTAACAAAGAGTTTCCCTTCAGGGATCAATAAAGTATTTCTAATTCTGATTCTGATATGAACGATGCAATATTACAGAATTAGACAATTACAATTAAAATATGAACAAACCATTTACAAGAAATTAAACTGAATGCAATTGACCTGCTGTAGCCTAGCCTGAACTCAAACCTTCCTCCTGGTCACCGGGAGGAAATCGCGCAGCATGCGCTTCTTCTGCACCAGGGGCATCGCTGCACCCCTCAAACTGTAGTGGTCACAGACGCACAGTCGCGATTCTAGAGTCTGTTGGGGCCCTAGGCAAAAATTCCCTGGGGACCCCACCAACCACAGTTTATCACCATTGTCTTATAAATAATATGACACTGACGGAAAATGTGAGAAATCTAAACTTTTTATTATTTCAAATGTTCACATTAGTAGTTTTTCAACATCATTAATATATAGAACATTAAAAACTTTGTAATTTTCAAAATATAAAAGAACAATAAAAACCTAAATAAATAACTAAATAACTTCAAGAACTGATATAACAAAAAAGAAAAAAACAGGGTTGCATTGTCATAAAGAATCTCAGGCATGTGTTATCAATTAAAGTGAAATGTATTGAACTCACAGTTATCAGTGTCAGCACTGAGCTGCCTGTGTTGGTGTATCTTCCTGCTCATGACAGGCAGTAGGTTGGGTGGCTGTTATCCCGCTGGAAATGGACGTTGACTGAATTGATGTGACAAAAAAACAACAGGGTATATATTGTTATAAAGAATCTTAAGAGGGCCTGGTATATGTTATCACTTAAAGTGGAATACTGAACTTACAGTTTTCATTATCAGCATTTAGAAGGGGCACTTTATCCTCCTCTTTTGCTGCGGTCAGAAACTTCAATAATGATCCTGAGGACAGATAAGAAAGTGATATAGTAGCCTATATGATACTTATTATAGTAGCATGTTAATGAAGTCAATTCAAAATGCTTTCACACTATAGAATTCATTCCTCAAGTTCAACTTTCAAATGCTCTCCTTAGACAGCTTTCATTACTCATAGCTTTTTATATATGTGTGTGGGTTACTGCTTGACTTTTTCTGTTGTGTTAATTAAAAAAAAAGCACATTTAATTTATTTACATTTTTAGACAAAATGGAAATGTATAAAACCACTCAAACTTGAAAACTTAAAATTAAAATATCAATCTTTTATCAAATGCTACATTTTCTGTTTCCCAAGAAGAGCATATATTTTATGTAAACATCATTAATGTCATACAAATTACACTTTAAATTTGACATCAAAAGAAACACTTATTACATTACTTACCATTTGACCTGAGGAGGGTGTCAATCCTTTTTTCCTTTTCTAAATAAATGGTGAAAGCGGTGGCCTGACTAAAAATATTACTTGCATAAATGCATATCAGATGCAGATGCTTCCGTGCACCAGGGCTCACTGAACGGTTTGGTGAGTATGAAAATGATGTGAATAAAATGCTACAGCCTTTACAGTCCCCAGATCTCAACCCAGTTTCATACCTATGGAAGATTTTGAACCAATGTTCAGAGACAATGCTCTCCACCACTATCTCCATAAGACCAAATTATATAATATAAACTTTCATAGCATGTCGTTGTGGGAGTCATTGGCATTCAACCTATTCTGTCGTTTAGGTATGAGGACGTGTTTTCCGTTTGTTATGTCTGGCTGTTTGTTTTGCTTTCTATCAGCTGTACTTAGGTCTCTCTTGCAAAAGAGATCTTGATCTCAATGAGAACACCTGATTAAATAAAGGTTGTATATATAAATGAGGGAATAGCTTGTGGAGGAATGGTGTTCATCCCTCCAGCAGAGTTCCACAGACTTGGCGAGGAGCACTGAGGCTGTTCTGGAGACTCGTGGTGGCCTGATACTCCATACGACACCCATCTGTATATTCTAGATGTAAAATTGACAATTGACAGCTCACAATGCTCACTATTTCCACAGGTTTCTGTGACATACAGTTCTTGCAATAAATGAAAAAAGAAGCATATTTCCACTTTATACAGACTTATATCTTTTTATTCACTGACTCAACATGGCCAAGTACAATATTCTTGTCATAGTGAAATTATTTTTAGTCACTACACTCTTTCTCTCTCTCACTACAGTATGTTGACCTCACAGGAGTCAGGCTGCAGTATCTGAAGTGTAACAATGAGCTTAAGACATTTTCTGAACCAGGGATAGAAAAAGGCATAGATTATAGGGTTCAGACAGGAATTAAAATAGAACAGACATATCACAAAGGCAGCAGATGAAGCACTGAGCAAGGCGTCCTGGCCTGTAATGGCTGCAAAGTAATATGGGCAGAGGCATATTAGAAAAACAAATATAACAACACCGAGAGTCCTGGCTGCTTTAATCTCAGATTTCTTAACAACTACTTTCACTGAACCCTGAATTGTGACAGCTACAATATGAGACCGCATGGCACGAGCCTGAGACACAGCCACCACAAACACTCTCATATAAAGAACTATGATGACAACGACAGGACCAATAAAGGACAATACCAGATCAGCAAGTCCTGCAATGTAGTTACTAACAACCACACACTCACCAGAGCAGGAAATATACCTGCCTGGTTGTTCCAAGTTATCTTTAAGCACCAGACTTTGAAAGAGTATAGAGCATATCCAACACAGAGAAACACAGACTTGAACTCTTTTTTGAGTGACTTTGGTGGAGTAATGCAGAGGATCACAAATTGCCACATAGCGATCAACAGATATGAGCACCATGTTTCCTACTGAGGCAGAGGTAATAATGTATGCTAGATACTGATAAAGAATACACATAAGGTCACCGAGGAACCAGCAGCCGTCTATGAGCATAATTTGAAAGAACATGAGGAGGCCCACAAAGAAATCTGAGACAGCCAGAGAGAGGAGGAGGAGGTTGGTGGGGGTGTGGAGCTGCCTGGAGAGGGAGACAAGCATATAAAATAAATTGTGATTCATTATATTTATAGGACACAAGCAGTGAATGAAATAACATGACACTATTTTCCAGAAAAACTCTGACATCTATAACATTTTGTTTCAATTCCATGCACTACGTCTCCCATACTTGAAGTGTGAGATGGAGATGATGACTATCAGGTTCAGAGTTGTGGTGAGCACAGTGATGGAGGACAGTATAATGTAAGACAGTATGACCTCAAAATGAGAACGCTTTGTCTTCTTGCAGGAGGCGTTGAGGAATTGTGGAAAGCAGAGTTCAACTTCTTCCAGGGTCTCCATCCTCACTGAGAGAGAGAAGGAAGGAGAGAAGCTGCTGAGCCCTGGCAGCTTTATGACCAAAGCTCTCTGTTATACAGCCGATGTGTCTCTGTCCTCCCCCCCTCCCCTCTCCTCTGCTGCGTTTTTTTTTTTCATCTGTAACAGAGAATGACATCTTTCATGCAATCTTCCCCCTTTGCAGTCATCCTCTCCATTTCGATCTTCATGACTGGAGGTCCCAAAGGAATCACGTCTCTGACTGCAGTCATATAGTAAAACAGGATAAAGGTTTAGGATAAATGGACATGTTTAATGGTCCAGTCAGTTAATTTAGATTTAGATTTAAATACCCCTAAGATACCCTGACTGTATATAGCCTGTTTAAATACCCAAATCATGTGCAGAGAACTCAACAGCATATTTCAGAAGCTTCCAAACCACAGATTTGCACTGAATGAATGACTGAATGGATAGATGGTTTTAAACGTCATAAAAACATTTGAATCTTGACTTAGAAAGAGGGGCTTGACTATAGATACATTCGGCATTCATGAAAACACCCACAAAAACGTCACACCTGTTAACGCCGAGGGGGAAACAAAGCATTCACTACCATGCCAAAGAGTTGCTGTGTGGCTTTCGCACGTCAAATAAACTTAAAAATCCAGAGATTAAGTTTTATATTTTACCAAACCAAGACACAGCACCAAGTAGGAGAACAGCCACCGGCGGCAGAATGAGTTCGGTCGCATGTGAAATCCGACATCAAAATATGTTTATGTGTCTAGTCGGCACTTTCTTACAGGTAACGTTAACATTAAGTTCGCTTTACCCAAACAGTGTTAGATTGTTTGACTGCCATGAATGTTGGATTAATCTTTCTAAGTTAGGTGAACTAAATACCATGTTTAGCCTAAACTTTGCAAACAGAGTGGCTTTCCTCACAGCACGTTTTACAACAGCTAACATTAGCGCTGCTACTGTCTCGAAACTGTGCATGGAATACACTAAAACATGCTAGTCTTTTAACGTTACATTATAGCATTAATGGCTGTAGGTTAACGTTATTGATATTATGGTAAGTTTAATTAATCATATCTATACTAAATGTAATAGTGTCTCTTACCAGGTGACTCAACCTAACAGCAGTCAATATCTGGGAAATGACACTCTGGGCCATTTAGTTGGATCATTCGTCCAGTCTTTTATGAGACACGGACAACCATCCGATCCGATTCTGTTTAATTTTTCAATGCAGCATTTTTTGTCAAATGACAGCAAGGACTCTACAGTATATAATGATAAGCTGTGGAGCTGTAGAGCCAGGAGACAAGGGCAAACAGGGGCTGAGGGGAATCCAGAGGACAGGTAGATTATCCGCGGTGAAGTGAGTCAGGTATACCAACTTGGTAGGGTTCAGACCAGACAGTGAGTGAACGGGAGGAGTGCTGTTTTATAGTGCAGGTGGGTGATTGCTGATAGGTGAGTGTAATCAGCAGTCTGGCGATTGGGATCAAATGACTGTGGTGGGTGGAGACGGTGGTGTCTGTGTAGGCTCCCTGACAGTACCCCCTCCTCCAGGGGCGGCTCCTGATGCCCTCCGATGCCGACAGGGTCGACCACGGCCTTTGGGTGCTGGACGATCCGGATGAGCTCGGTGAAAGTCGGCCAGGAGAGCCGGATCCAACACATCGTCCCAATGGATCCAGGACCTTATCCCTCCCAGTCAAACAGGTACTCGAGTCAGCCGCCCCATCGCCTGGAATACACGATCTTGTCCACTCGGTAGATTAGGGATTCTTCAATGACGTCTGGAGGAGGGGGTATTGGCGGCTCATCGGGTGCTGTAGAAAAGGGAGACACAGGTTTAAGGAGTGTACATGGAATGATGGGTGAATGCAGTACCTCGGGGGGAGTTGGAGACGGTAGGTAACTTCATTAATCTGCCTCTTGATGGTGAAGGGACCTATGTAGCGGGGACTCAGCTTTCGGCAGGGCTGGTGGAGACGCAGATCCCGTGTAGAGAGCCAGACACGATCTCCCGGACGATAGACGGGGTTAGTGGATCGACGGGCATCTGCGAAATGTTTATGTCTCCGCACAGCATGCTGCAGATGTATATGGGCTGAGTCCCACACTCTCTCGCCCACTCGAAACCAGTGGTCTATAGCTGGAACCTCCGAAGGTTCCTCCGTCCAGGGAAACAATGGGAGTTGGTACCCGAGTACGCACTGGAACGGGGTGAGGCCTGTGGTGGTCTATATGAGGGAATTCTATGCGTACTCGGCCCAAGGGAGGAAGCGGTTTCAGCTAGTCTGGTTGTCATGACAGTAGGTCTGGAGATACCTCCCTATCTCTTGTATTTTCCGCTCAGTCTGGCCGTTGGTCTGAGGGTGATGACATGAAGCTGAAGTTCTTGATGAATCGGCAGTAGAAGTTAGCGAAGCCTAGGAAATGTTGGAGTTCCTTGACAGTCTGAGGAAGAGGCCAGGTTTGGATGGCTTGAATCTTCCCCTGGTCCATTTGGATGCCATCAGCACTTACAATGTATCCGAGGAACTGGACCGTGGGGCGATGGAACTCGCATTTCTCAATCTTCACATAGAGCTTGTGTTTCCTGAGTTGTTGGAGGACCTGCGTCACGTGGTGGCAATGGAGTAGATCAAAATATCGTCAATATAGAAGATAATGAAGCGGTGGAGAAACTCCCGGAACACCTCGTTCATGAAGCCTTGGAAGATTGCGGGTGAGTTGGCGGGTGAGTTGGGGGGTGAGTTGGACAAGCCGTACGGCATTACCAGGTATTCATAACGGCCGGAAGAGGTGATGAATGCCGTCTTCCACCCGTCCTCCTCCCGGATCCGAAGGTTGTAGGCGATCCGCAGATCCAGTTTCGAGAATATGCGAGCCCCACGGAGTTCCTCAAGGGCGGCAGGGACTAGAGGAAGAGGATAGGGGAGCTCGACAGTTTGACTGTTGAGGGGCCGGTAATCAATGCAGGGCCGCAAGCCTCCGTCCTTCTTGCCCATGAAGAAGAAGCTCAAATCCATGGGAGAGGTGGAGGGTCAGATGAAGTTTTGTTGGAGAGCCTCCTGGATGTAGTCCGCCATAGCCTTGCACTCCAGGATGGACAGGGGATATACACGCCCTTTGGGGGGAGTGGCCCCAGGCAGCAGGTCTATGGCACAGTCCCATGGCCGATGAGGTGGTAAGCTGGTGGCTGCCTGTTTACTGAAGACATCCTGGAACGCCAAATAGTCAGATGGGATTTCGGGGGCATGTTGTGTGTTGGGACTCTCAACTCGGGTGGAATGTACGTGTATGGTAGAGTTACTAACCGGAGGTTTTGGAATTTGGGAGATGCAATGCTGAAAGCAGGCTGGACTCCAACGCAGGATTTCACTGTTGAGAGAGCCAGGGGCGTCTCAGGATGACATTCATGGTGGGTCTCTCCAGTACCAGAAAGGAGATTTGTTCGCTATGCAGACATCCTACGCATAATGTAATGGCCGGTGATTGGAATCGCACTCTTCCACGTCCCAGCGGTTTTCCCTGGATGGTTTCTACTTTCAGTTTTTCATGGTGTTGAAACAGTAATTCCAGTCTCTTTAATAAGTTCGCGAATTGAAGTTGCCGGAGGAGCCTGAGTCAATGAGGGCACGTACTGCAACAACATAATGTGGGGTGAGTAATTGGACCTTGAGAAGGGTTAACTTAGAAATTGAAGGATTACTGGGGATGGTACTCACCGCAGGACGTGGAGGACATGTAGGACACGCCTGAATCTGGTGTCCAGGGGTCCCACAATACAAACAGAGGCCATTAGCGAGGCAGCGTGCCCGTTCTTGTTGCAAAAGACGACTGGTGTCCATCTGCATGGGTTCTGGTACGGAAGGACAGGCAGCGGGTGAGAGCGGAGAATGAGTGGTTATGTCAGGGAGACATGCTGTCAGTAGTTGAGCGATTTTTACAGTCTTCTGCATAAAGCTTTCCAATCCGATGTTGTTATCATAGATGATCATCTTGGCTCGGAGCTGTGGATTGAGACCTTGGCGGTAGGCAGTTATCAGGGCCGTCTCGTTCCAACCGCTAGAGGCCGCTAGAGTTCGGAACTACAGTGTGTAATCACTCGCTGAAGAACTGCCTTGATGATGGTGGAAGAGCTGATCGGACACTGCTAGTTCTCCGGTAGCGAGACCAAACACTTCCTGGAAGTGAGAAGAAAAGTTATCGAAGGAGTTAACAAGGGGAGATTGAGAGTTCCAGATGGCTTGAGCCCAGAGCAACGCTCTTCCAGAGAGGAGGGAGATGAGGAATGCAACTTTAGCTCGTTCATTTGTGAATTTATGCAAGTGCATTTCGATGTACAGGGAAACCTGGAGTAGAAAACCGCTACATTCAACCGCCTCACCCGAATAGTTGGAGGGAATGGCCATGGAATTGGCAGAAGCAGATTGATGCTGTGGATCTGGAGATAGAGCCGCTCGAAGGGCGCTGACCAGCCCTTCAAAGAGATTTTCTGCGGCGGGAGCCGAGCGCTCCATCTCCAGATAAGTTGTAGAGCCAGGAGACGAGGGCAAACACGGGTTGAGGGCAACCCAGAGGACAGGTAGATTATCCGCAGGGAAGTGAGTGAGGTATACCAACTTGGTAGGGTTGAGATGAGACAGTGAGTGAATGGTAGAAGTGCTGTTTTATAGTGCAGGTGGGTGATTGCTGACGGGTGAGTGTAATCAGTAGTCTAGTGATTGGGATCAAATGACTGTGGTGGGTGGGGATGGTGGTGTCTGTGTAGGCTCCCTGACAATTTCCAGGCTGGGGGAAAGGACTGTTTTCCCTTTCGCTGATTCCGCCCTGTCCACGCTCCCCAACCATGACGAGACACCGACGTATGTATAAACTTGGTAAACCTGATAATGTAGATTTCACCAGCTTTCTGCTGGTTGCTCATTCCCCATAAGGTAACCTTACCTGGCATTAGTCAATATAAGTCTGACTAGCCATAACGGTTTGTTACATGCTTCTTGAGCTGGTCTTTGCAATCACGCACGTGCACCCACATTTTAGCTTTTTAGCTCCGCCTTTAATACCATCATCCAGGCTCTACTCAGAGGTTGCGTTAGACTTTCTCGTTGTCCATCATTTCAAATCGATTATTCTATTCTATTGCCGTCATTTTAACTGTTTAATGATAATGAGACATATAGCCTATTTAATAGCATTTCATTTTCAAAAACAACTCTATCACAATAACATTTAATATAGGCTTAAGAACTTACAGAATAGGCCTATGCATTCAGGGAATCGAGAGAAATGATGAGCAGAGACACCGACAGAACGGTCACTTTTCATGTCAAACAGTCAACACCACACAAAGCTAATGAATGTTTTTTTTGGGCAGGGCACTAAAACACCTCGGCCATTGTGCCAAATATGAACAGTGCAATTTTACAGAATTAGACAATTACAATTAAAATATGAACAAACCATTTACAAGAAATTAAACTGAATGCAATTGACCTGCTGTAGCCTAGCCTGAACTCAAACCTTCCTCCTGGTCACCGGGAGGAAATCGCGCAGCATGCGCTTCTTCTGCACCAGGGGCATCGCTGCACCCCTCAAACCGTAGTGGTCACAGACGCACAGTGGCGATTCTAGAGTCTGGCCCTAGGCAAAAATTCCCTGGAGACCCCACCAACCACAGTTTATCGCCATTATATTATAAATAATATGACACAGACGAAAAATGAGAAATCTAAACATTTTTTTTATTTAAAATGTTCACATTAGTAGTTTTTCAACATCATTAATATAAAGAACATTGAAAACCTTGTGATTTTCAAAATATAAAAGAACAATAAAAAACTAAACAAATTATATATTAAATATATTATATTATTATAGTAGCATGTTAATGAAGTCAATTCAAAATGCTTTCACACTATAGAATTCATTCCTCAAGTTCAACTTTCAAATGTTCTCCTTGGACAGCTTTGATTATTCATAGCTTTTTATATGTGTGTGGGTTACTGCTTGACTTTTTCTGTTGTGTTAATTTAAAAAAAT
Source organism: Siniperca chuatsi (assembly GCF_020085105.1). NCBI lineage: Eukaryota > Metazoa > Chordata > Actinopteri > Centrarchiformes > Sinipercidae > Siniperca > Siniperca chuatsi. The sequence goes on from NC_058053.1 coordinate 25,284,001, forward strand.
CACATTTAATTTGTTTAATGTTTAGACGAAATGGAAATGTATAATACCACTGAAACTTAAAAACTTAAAATTAAAATATCAATCTTTTAGTGAAATTATTTTTATTATTTTTAGTCACTACACTCTTTCTCTCTCTCACTACAGTATGTTGGCCTCACAGGAGTCAGGCTGCAGTATCTGAAGTGTAACAATGAGCTTAAGACATTTTCTGAACCAGGGATAGAAAAAGGCATAGATTATAGGGTTCAGACAGGAATTAAAATAGAACAGACATATCACAAAGGCAGCAGATGAAGCACTGAGCAAGGCGTCCTGGTCTGTAATGACCGCAAAGTAATATGGGCAGAGGCATATTAGAAAAACAAATATAACAACACAGAGAGTCCTGGCTGCTTTGATCTCAGATTTCTTAACAACTACTTTCACTGAACCCTGAATTGTGACAGCTACAATATGAGACCGCATGGCACGAGCCTGAGACACAGCCACCACAAACACTCTCATATACAGGACTATGATGACAACGACAGGACCAATAAAGGACAAAGCCAAATCAGCAAGTCCTGCAATGTAGTTACTAACAACCACACACTCACCAGAGCAGGAAATATACCTGCCTGGTTGTTCCAAGTTATCCTTAAGCATCAGACTTTGAAAGAGTATAGAGCATATCCAACACAGAGAAACACAGACTTGAACTCTTTTTTGAGTGACTTTGGTGGAGTAATGCAGAGGATCACAAATTGCCACATAGCGATCAACAGATATGAGCACCATGTTTCCTACTGAGGTAGAGGTAATAATGTATGCTAGATACTGATAAAGAATACACATAAGGTCACCGAGGAACCAGCAGCCGTCTATGAGCATAATTTGAAAGAACATGAGGAGGCCCACAAAGAAATCTGAGACAGCCAGAGAGAGGAGGAGGAGGTTGGTGGGGGTGTGGAGCTGCCTGGAGAGGGAGACAAGCATATAAAATAAATTGTGATTCATTATATTTATAGGACACGAGCAGTGAATGAAATAACATGACACTATTTTCCAGAAAAACTCTGACATCTATAACATTTTGTTTCAATTCCATGCACTACGTCTCCCATACTTGAAGTGTGAGATGGAGATGATGACTATCAGGTTCAGAGTTGTGGTGAGCACAGTGATGGAGGACAGTATAATGTAAGACAGTATGACCTCAAAATGAGAACGCTTTGTCTTCTTGCAGGAGGCGTTGAGGAATTGTGGAAAGCAGAGTTCAACTTCTTCCAGGGTCTCCATCCTCACCAAGAGAGAGAAGGAAAGAAGCTGCTGAGCCCTGGCAGCTTTATGACCAAAGCTCTCTGTTATACAGCCGATGTGTCTCTGTCCTCCCTCCCCTCTCCTCTGCTGCGTTTTTTTTTCATCTGTAGCAGAGAATGACATCTTTCATCCAATCTTCCCCCTTTGCAGTCATCCTCTCCATTTCGATCTTCATGACTGGAGGTCCCAAAGGAATCATCTCTCTGACTGCAGTCATATAGTAAAACAGGATAAAGGTTTTGGATCAATGGACATGTTTAATGGTTTCCAAACTCAGTCAATGTAGATTTATATTTAAATACCCCTAATATACCCTGACTTAGCTTGTTTAAATACTCAAATAATGTAATGTTTCCAATATAAACTGAAGAAACCTGGGTCCATCACAAATTATTATTTATTAACTATTGTAACGGCTAACGTACATCCAGCAGGTGTGGTGTCTTATACTTAATCTGATTGTAATCAAGACGATCAAGTTTAGCTTACAGGTAAGAACACTAATTGTTGTTGCACTCTGGTGGTTGGAAGTATTAGTAACTCCTATCACAACATTCCCTGTTCTTTAGATGTAAGCTATACCCAAAAAACTATTCATCTAGCAACTTCAAACTGTAATACACTATTCTTTTCAACCACACACATGAACAACATGTTCCTTATTTCAACAGCATAAACAAACCTTTTACAAGTGTAATACTTTTTTTTCCTATTTCAATGCACGTGTCCATATTTGAGTTTATTTTTTTTTTTTTTTTTTAAAGGATACACATCTCAGTTCTTTTGCTTTAAAGATTCAGCCTGTCAGGTGCTTCGACATGTCGTGTGGACCTTCTCAGCACAAGTGATGAATGTGTCTGCTCAGCTGGTCCGCTGCTTTTGTTTCTGTTTAATCTCTTTGTGCTTCTTTTGTCATGCAGTGTAGGGAAGTGTGGTGTGTAGCCTACGTCCCATCAGAAGCTCAGAAGGAGACATGCCATGTTCAAGTGGCAAAGCTCAGTAACTTAACAGAGCTTGATATGGATCTGAGCTACTGTCTTGTGCTTTCTTGAGCAGCTGTTTGACTATGTGAACTCCTTTCTCTGCTTTACCGTTTGACTGGGCATATAGAGTGCTTGAAGTTCTGGAACTCTTTGCAGCTGTAGCATGGTCCATTGTCACTACAGACAATCTTAGGGATTCCATGTCTTGCAGAGATTGACTTCACGTGTTTGATCACACAGGTAGCAGACATGCTGGGAAGCAGCGCCATCGCAGGATAGTTTGAAAGGTCACCAGTAAGTAATTCTTTCTACCCAGGTGGAACAGGACAGTCCCGACTTTCTCCCATGGCTCATCTGGTAGGTCTGTGATTGCCATAGGCTCTTTTGGCTGTTTTGCTTGATGCTTCTGACAGGTCTCACAGCATGAGACCATCCTGGCGATGTCTGCATTGATTCCTAGCCAATAAACGGCTATTCTGGACCTTCTCTTGCATTTTTCCATATTCAGGTGCCCCTCGTGCTGCCTTTTCAGCATCTCTGATCTCAGTGACTGAGGAATGATAATTCTGTTGTTTCTGAGTAGAAGCCCGTTGACGACTCAGCTCTGCTCTGATGTTGTAATGCTGTTGACATTCACCTCTAGGCCTTTCTCCGTTTCAGCTGCAATCTGCTTGGATTTCACATCAGACATGGGTAGTGATTCAGTGATTATGTTCACATGGAGATTCACATCAGTCTCTGTAACTCTCGCTGTGTGCTTCACTTTCGTGCCCTGGACAGAGCATCAGGGAGAACAATGTGCTTACACAGTGAGTAGATCAGGTCAAAATCATAGCGTTTTAGCTTCATCATCAGTCTTTGAATTCGCGGTGACATCTCGCAGAGGTTTTTCTTGATGATGGCTATTAATGGCTTGTGGTCTGTCTCGAATTTCTCGAAAACACTCTTTTTCAATTGGTGCATAGCAACATTCAGCCATAGTCACCATTCTTAACAAGCTGGCCTGATTTCCAATTAGACAAACGAAGCTTACTTCCAATTCCAATATTTTATTCCCAATGATGCATTACCACAACTACAGGTTCACCAGGGCATGTTTAAAGTAGTGTGTTGTTTCTATTAAAATAAATGAAATGTACATGTAAGTAAACAGCTGGCAATTATCCTTAACAAAGTAGTTTAAACATACCAGCTTTATTTCTACAAAGTAAATATCAAAGTAATTATCACAAAACCCTTGGCAAATACCTGATCCAGAGCAGATGGGCGGTTAACACAAGCATTCGCAAATGTAGCAATAAAAAAAAACACAGGAAAACAAGGGGAAGACTGGCAGGATCATGACAGGGCAGCTGAGGCCCGAGGCTGAGCAGCAGAGCGGAGCTCTCCATCTGCTCCCCGGTGGCGTCCTGCCACTGCCGTCCTGCCTCTGCCGTTCTCGCTGTTAGTAACAACAAGCTAACTGTTGCGTTGGCTAACACAGCTAGCTAGCTACTGCTCGATACATTTTTTTAAATTTAAATTTAAAAAAAAAAGCCTGTTGAAAAAGCCTTAATAAAATGTAATTTCTGAGTGATGTGTTTAAAAGTAGTTTGCAATTTGCATGATACCATTTATTTTCTAATATGCTGCTACTGTATGAATCTATCGCTTTAACGCCAGTTCGTCACATACAATAAAGTGGTAAAGAATTTAAGTTTGAAATGAAATTATCATTGGACCAACACAATGTCAATATTGTATTCTGGTTGTCGATTGGTTATGGAGGATGTCCTCTGTTGGAGCATTATTATACCGTCCTGAGGACGGCAGGAGCCCATCCTCCTCTGCCCCCCACCACCACTTCACACAGACTGCCCTTTCCCCTCTTGTCTGCCCTGCAGATGTTGCTGTTGAAGCATTTTAAGAATTTCAATAATGGATTTTTTCCCAAAAAGAAAACATATTTTAAAAATGATACTGACATTTGGAAATGGTTTATTTCAACCAATTGTTTATTTTGATCTCCATCTTGCCTCTCAAAAATAGAGGAGGAGCAACCTCCTCTGCCTCTATGGACCATACCTGCTGTATGTTTGTTTGGATTGATGCCCAGGCTGGCCGTCACAGTGGTGCAGTTTGTTTAATTGGTCTCAAGGGATAATGAAGATAAAGACATGTTGACCATTTAAACTGTGATGACCATATTGTTCATCTAATATTTCAGCAGTGTCAACAGGTACTAACACCTGACACAAAAAGACAAAATATTGAATCTTTTGGATAATCTTACTAAGTTGAGAATTATGTGCATAGTGGAGCATCCTATGAGTTCAACAGACCGTAGCCATTGGGTCAAACAGTAAATAGCTGTATGAAATGTGACTGTAGCCAGCCCTGCTCCCCGAGGCCTGTTCACCACAGTAGAGGTGATACACTGGGGAGGTCACATTAGAGGACCTAATGACACTCATTACAGAAAGCTCACCTCTGGGCTTATTGTTGTTGCTATTAAAATGACTGTCTAAATGCTGTAAGTCAAGATGGATGATTACATAACTTGTATTTCATCAGACTTTTGGGATGCACTTACTGTTGTCATATTATGTTTTCTCTGTTCAAGCAGTGGGTCAGTAGAGAGATTTATTCAGGATGTTCAAGGCCTCACTATGCCTCAAATGAACTGGGTTGTAAGACATGACATCCGGCCACTTCTAAAGGCAGAAGTGTTAGTACCTGTTCCATATGGCCACACCAGGAGACACAGCGATAAGCCAACCATCACAGTCTCCTGCTGGCTCTCTGTTCTCTTGCCAATAATTCGGTGTCTTTGTAGTCTTGACGGAATCAATTGTACAAACTAGGGGCATAACAGCACACATTCAGACAGTCTCTCCTCAAAGGCATTCATGGTGTTCATAGTGCTTGTGAGAGAAGTTCAAACAAAGCCTACTTTCACACCTCCTCACATCTGGCAAATCAATGTGTTTAAAGTGGGTGTCGGGTTGACAGTTTTGGAAAGTTTAAAAAATTGTTGGAACCATTCCCAGCGAAACAGGAGGTTTAAGACAGTGTTAAATGATCTGAGAAGAAGCATACTGAGACCTTCAACTTAGCTTAAATTCATGGAAGCTGGGAAAACAGAAAGCCTACACCAAAAGAGGTAAAATATACCTTTCAACAGTTAAGCTAAAGTCTAAATGTTGTGTTTTTTCAGCGTCTTTTTTCTAATCAACTAAACATAACCTGGGATGTGTTCAGAGCTGCAGAAGTGTGAGAAGTAACCAGACAAGCAACCAGGTTGTGCCACTGGTCAACTGTACACTGACTGTTCACAGCTCAGCGTTTGTTTCAGTTCATTTAGGTTAACAAACACAGACAGACACTAAACCAAAATTAAATAGGGTTATCATTCACTGACCATTACATTCTCAACAAACTGACTCAGTCATTTCTCTGCAGTACGCCAACTTTATTGTGTTTGTGTTCTATTTCGTATGTGCTACGCCCTCTAACAGGCTTCGCTATTGCACATCAAGGCTCCACTTTGGCACCCTGAGACAGATCTCTGCACTCACCGCCCAATCATGAGTTGGTCAAATCAAAGTTAGTCATGGAGTTCCGCAAGGTTCTATGCTTGAACCGATTCTATATATGCTTCCCTTAGACAATATTATTGGGAAACAAGCCATACACTTTCATTGTTATGTGGGTGATACTCAATTATATGTATTGATTAAGCCAGATGAAACTAACCAGTTAGCTAAACTTCAAGCATGGCTTAAGGACATAAAAACCTGCAGGACCTGCAATTTTCTGATGTTAAACTCTGACAAAACTGAAGTTATTGTACTTGGCCCCAAACACCTCCGAGATACATTATCTAAGGATATAGTTGCTCTAGATGGCATTGCCCTGGCCTCCAGCTCCACCGTAAGGAACCTCGGAATTATCTTTGATCAGGATTTATCCTTTAACTCCCAAATGAAACAAATTTCAAGGACTGCCTTCTTTCACCTGCATAACTTTGCAAAAATCAGGCACATCCTGTCTCAAAATGATGCAGAAAAACTAGTCCATGCATTTGTTACTTCTAGACTGGACTATTGCAATTCCTTATTATCAGGATGCCCGAATAAGTCCCTTAAGACTCTCCCGTTGATCCAGAATGCTGCGGCATGTGTACTGACAATAACTTGGAAAAGAGATCTTATTTTTCCAATATTAGCTTTTCTGCACTGGCTCCCTGTAAAATAGAATTTAAAATTCTTCTCCTCACCTACAAAGCTCTTAATAGTCAGGTACCATCGTATCTTAAAGAGCTCATAGTACCTCATTACCCCACTAGAACACTGTGCTCCCAGAATGCAGGGTTACTTGTGGTTCCTAGAGTCTCCAAAAGTAGAATGGGAGCCAGAGCCTTCAGTTATCAAGCTCCTCTCCTGTGGAATCAGGTCCCAGTTTGGGTTCGGGAGGCAGACACCATCTCCACATTTAAAAGTAGGCTTAAGACTTTCCTCTTTGATAAAGTTTATAGTTAGGGCTGGCTTGGGTGAGTCCTGAACCATCCCTTAGTTATGCTGCTATAGGCCTAGACTGCTGGGAGACTTCACATGATGCAGCTCTTTCCTCTCTCCTCCTCTCCCTCTCCATCTCTATGCATTTTTATCCCATTACTGCATGTTACTAACGTTATTTCATGTTGTTCCCTCCCCCATAGTTTTCTGCTTTCTCGTCTCTCTCCTTCTGTTGCTTTCAGCAGGTATTTCTACCTCCAGAGCTGCAGAGACTGGATAGTTGGTTGTGGGCCACCTACTGCCCCCGTGTTCCTGCTCGACAAGTGCAACTACAGTTGTTGTTGGCCCTGTTGCTGTTATTGTCATTATTCTTCCTATGACTATCATTCCTATTATTATTACTTTATTAATGTTACCACAAGCATAACATTATTACTATTTTAAAAGTGAGGTGGAATTTGCATTGGGCCAAGACCTGCCCATGGCACAGTTTCAAGTAAAGGTTTCTCGTCATCTCGCCCCATCTGGGAACGCTGCCTCATGCTTTGACGGCTGAGAGAGAGAAGTCTCCCAGCCACAATGGCTCCACTGAAATGAATGACCCTTCCCGTACTCCCAGGGCGTATGGGACGCTTTGGCTGTGTGTTCATGGGTCGGTGATAGGACAGTGCCATCAACCAGTGTCCTTGCCACCAGCAGAATGTGGTGCATCTCTGCAGGTCTGTTTGAGTCGTGGCTTCGGGATGTTTGCAGCAGTGATTGCAGCTAACTATGGTGCATTCGACCACTTCACTGCTAGGACATCTGCTTGTGATGCTATGCTAGGGAAGGTTCACAGACTGTGGCCTTCTACCTGTCGCCTGGTTCCCCAATGTCCCCTTTGTCTGCCATGAAACGCAGACTAAGGGTGCTCCTCAGACTGCTCAGCGGCTAGCTCTTGGTTGTGTCATGCAATTTGCACAAGTAATGTGGTAATGGGTTGTGCTCCCCGGGTGGCACCAGGAGTATTGCCTTGTAAACCGAACTCTACAGGGGCATTGTTGGAAGACACTGCATGGCTTCTTCCTGGTCTCTCGTTTTTACCCTTGTGCTGTCATACCTCAGGGATCTGATGTCTGGTTGTATGTCTCATTTGGTGCAACGTCTGTGGGGGCACCATCTGGTTTGGATTTATACACTTAGGGCACGTTCAGCTTTGCGTTTAATGGCATGTGGTTAGGCTGTGGGACCCAGCATTAGGAAGGCTATAGATGGGTTTCCATTGGCATTGTGAAGATAGAAAACAAACCATAAAGACTGAACTTTGAGCTTATCGGGAGCTCAATATAAGTTTTGTGCCATAAACTACACAAATTGCAAAAGTAATGCATGGAAAATGTTCAACATCCTAAGAAGGACTCTTCCCTGTTACAGTAGCTGAAGGTGCATAATTAGCTAATTGCATCTGCATGTAGAGATTATTATCATATTCTAATCTTTATAGCCATCAGAAACAATCATACACATATCTTAATACCTTAAAATGCTACATAATTGAAAGTGTAAAATTCATCCTGTGGGATGAGGCTTTCAAATTTCAGTCAGTGCTCATGGGTTATCAAGAGTTAACCAGTTCTGGGACCTGGTCCGATGAACAGTATTTTTAAATTTGGAAAGTGTGTGATACAGCACTGATATACTGATCTGGTCAGAGCCCTGAATTTCATCAGATGGTGGAAAGTTTAAACTTTGCAGTTTGCAGAAACTGGTGAGGAAGACAGCTCACACTGTTACATTATATTTTTGGCTGTTCAATGAATATTGCAAATGTTTGTCAGGTTCTATGATCAATGCTTTTGTGACCAGTTTTATGTGTGTAGATCTTTAGTGTATGACAACTGATAAACATGTTAATGTCATGCCGTTCCTCACTGGAGTTCAATATGTCATATTAGTTATAGACAGCAGATGTCTCTCATTGTGTAGAAAAAAGTTATGGAAAATGCAGACCAATGCCACATACAAATTTACCTCTTATAAGTAATTGTGCTGATTTGCTGCAAGTTGCTTTATTTCTAAATACTGAAACTGTACATATGAGATATCATGAACATTGTGGCAATGTGTTTCCTACCATATTTCCAGGGGAAGAATTGTCCAGTGTCCATTTTCCCCAGACTGCCACATAATATTTGAATATAGCCAGTTAAAACTTTTTTTTTTTTTAAATAGACAGTTTCTGTAGTAGTATGAATATTCTTGTAATATTGCAGTATTATTGTATTTTGCAGTACTCACCCTTCTCTAAACCTTATTTAATGTCTGGCAAATCATAGACATTTCACAAGAATCTACTGCTGCAACTGTTGTTCTTGAAAGAGTTGTCAAGTATACATTTATGTAATAAATGTAAGAGGTATGTAAGAGGTATAACATAAGAGATCTTAAATAAGAGGCATTTTGATGTTCTTGTTGCTAACAATTCAAAAGATAAATATCAGTAAACCAACAACAAACAGTACCTCACAAACCAACTCTTTCTCTGGGACAAAGTTCATCATATTTTAAGAGAAACCTTTGCAGGTTCCAACCCTTCACCACATAAATTAATCAACCTCTCTGGTTGAAAATGGGCTGTGAACAGATGAGACCAAACACAGTGACACACATCACTCACTATCAAATCAGCCAGTCACTTATCACTCTCATTGTCACAATCCATGGTTTTCTATTGTAGCTTTCCCTGCAACCAGAAAACATGACATGGATTTGGATATTTTAACATAATTTATTCTGAGACTTATATCTTCTCCCAGTTGCACTTGACCAGCCTCTGTTTAGAGCAGACCCACCCAGCAGGCCTTTTTCACTGCAGACATTATGACTTTTCACATTAGGAAAAGCACAGGTGTTACTAATAATAATGGCTACACTCAATTCAATTGTCCCAGTAATCCTTGACCATGTGACAGCATGCACAATATTAGGACCCTGAAACAGCCAAATGCAAGTCAACCATGATACATTTTATTATTCACACTTGTGCTTTTCCTACTTTGACTTGTGAAAATGCCTTATATGAAAAATGCCTGAATTCCGGTTATTTAGGTGGTCTTGGGGGAATGTGCCATTGATGGTATAGGTGGACGAGGTGATCATGTGTTTTGGGGAAAAGTTTTGCAATTTAGTGTAAGATCCATCTTAAAATTTGAGTGACATTTATTTATCTACTTATGATATTTATCTATTAGGAAAAAAACACTTTAACATGTAAACAGATTTATTAATTTGTTTTCCTGTGGTAGAAGAAGCTATGGCTTAAATAAGGAGTTTGTAGCTTCTTTCAGGCAAAGGGAAGTGATGGAGGAAACAAAGCTTTCTGAAACAGACACACAAAATGTCATGAATTAGTGAAGCAAAATACGCAAAGTTATCACTGTCATCTTTTGATATAATATTCTCTGTTCAATAAGTGACAGTAGTGCTGTTCTAAATGTGCTGATTTTATGTTTTAACTGGCATTAAGTAGAATATGAAATAAGGCAATAAGCAAGTCTGCAAACGCAGCTTATTTAACTTGGGTATGCTTGTTCAATTGATTCATTTACAGAGTACTGTATAGTACAAAACACATATGCACCTGCAAAAAGTGATAGTATTGCAAGTGTTTGAAAGATGTTTGTGCAACCAGTAAAGTGACTGATAATTAAGCAAAAGTAGTACAGGTATGTGGTTTTACATGTGTTTCACATGGAAAAAAAAATAATAATTTCAACAGACACTATTTACGCTTTCTACTCACTACCTCCCCCATCTTTGGAAACAACCTGTCCCCAAGGCACCACTATCACTGGCATATACATGCCACTGGGCCAGCTTGAGGAAGGTTGGGGTGCATCTTCCTGGGTTTCCCAGTAAATCAATCAGTCCATTCCTCTAGCAAGTATCTGTGGACCTCAACGGTGGTGTTGGCATAGAGTAGGGGGAGATGATTTTAACGGGACACTGAGGTTGTTTGCCTGATTTCCAATGGAAGGCTATTCCCTGTGAAGCCCCGACAACAGATGCCCTGCTACTATAGTCTCCAGCCTGGCCATGGCCTTGTCACGTTTCAAGCAGGGAACACAGAATACAAGTGGTTGGACCCAAACGCAGATATAGAGGCAGAGCTGGTATAGTTCAATGATTTATTGGGGAACAAAGGCTTACTGAGTGGTGAAGCAGGCAGCAGTCAAAACCAGGAACACAGTCCAACACAGGCAAACAAATCCGGCAGGGAGCAGGCAAAGTCCAGAATCCACAGAATGAGCACAGTCCAGGAAACAGAAAAATCCACAAACACAAGTAACACGGGAGAACTGGCTAGGACACTTGACAACAATTGATGAAGACAATCTAACACAGACTAAAGGAAGCACACAGACTTAAATACACAGGTGAGGGCAAGATAACTAGACACAGGTGAAACTAATTAGGGTGGGGCAAACAATCAAAACTGGGGGAAGCAAACAAAGACAGGAAGTAAAACTACACAAGACACATGAGGTCGAACACATTACAAAATAAAAGTTGAACACAAACCCAAACCCATGACAGGCTGGGGACAATTGTTCGGGGGTCAGAATGGGGGAACTATACTCATGTCCTAGTTCAATGTTATTTCTCTCCAGCAGTTAAGGAGTTTGAGTAGTATTAATGGCTGGAAACAAAGGTATGAATAAGAGTTTGAAATGATCTAATCTTGGCAGTGCTCCTGAGTGTACAGATGGCTGATGTGATAATAAAATAAAGGCTGCTACTTGAGGTGTTGATGGAATGGTCTAGTCTATTGGGGAAGATTCTGCAGAGACCTTGGTAACTGCTTTCTGAGCATATATTTGTTTGACAAAGGTTGTGTTTTAAATTGTCTTGAGTGGCCTATGAACAGAACACGGCTCTCATCTCTGTATGGTACAAACAAGCCAAGCGAATAGTCTCTTCAGTGCTCTGCTACCCAAGCACATAAAACATAACATATCGCACCATAAAAAGCTAAAAAGAAATTAAATGCACAGCATATGTAACCAAAAATCATACATGGATTCACTCAAAACATGAAACGTTCAGGTCATTCACTAACAAAGACAACAAAATTCTTGAACAATTTAGCCATATAGGCTACAAGACCAGGGTGGCCGACTTATCCAGAAAAATAGCTGACCTTACCTACCTTGTTTCCAATATGAATATCCTGCTGAGCATAAAATATGGAACCACACATTAACATAGAAATAACGGGTATATATGTATATGGAGATTGTCAACACTAGTGTTTGATGAATACAGGTATAACAGCATGTGGCTCCTTACAGCACCCATAAGTTACATTTCACAGTAGATACTGCTCTCTGCTGGCAATAATTAGGATCACACTAGAGCTGCTTTAGATGAGAGCAGGTGCACTTTTCAGCAACTTAGCAGTGGCATAATGCATTTAAAATAATAACTAATAACAATGACACCAATAATAAATAACCAAGAGAATTACCAGGGATAATAATCCAAGAAATGAATGTATCCCAACAAAATCAAATTCTGAGCATTCATGGGGGCCTGTCACACAATCTTTGAATAGACCCAGTTAAAAAAAGTTTGTTAGAATGAATATTCTTGTGATATTGCAGTATTGTGTTTTGTAGTAATCACCCATCTCAAAAACTTATTTGATGTCTAACAATTCAAAAGATAAATATCAATAAACCAATAACAAATAGTGCCTCACACGCCAACTCCTTCTCTGGTTCAAAGTTCATCGTATTCTAAAAGAAACCTATGCAGGTTCCAACCCTTCACCACACCAATAAGTCAACCTTTCCCTCTGCTCATGTGCCCCTATTTCCTACTGCAAAAATAATGTAGGTCATTTTTATAAAACGCATACAATATCTAGTTTGCATTTATGTCACAGATTTCTATATCATCACGTTGTTATGGGGAGGTATGTGACTGGTGGATTTGTCTGTAATGTAGGAACAGCCAGAGGAGAAGGATCTGACATTTTCATGTTTTATAGTTTGGCTTAACCACTCCTCTGGCTTGAAATAGAGTTCTGATAAAAAATTAAAACAAACCCTTTTTTAAGCTTTTTAAAAAATATATAACATTTCTCTAGAAAATTGGTGAAATAAAAAAAATAAATTAGTATTTACATATGCATTTCTTTTGTTGGCAGTGGAACAAAAAACAAAATGCAAATTATATTTTATGTCACAGAAATTCTACAATGTACCAGACAATATTATTGGTACAATTTAGAGGTTTTAAAAATAATGGGATTCTAAGCAGGTGATTTTCCTTTAATTTGTAATTAAAATCACCTTTGCTAGTGGCAGGTGTGTGCAATATAAAAATCTATCAACCCGTATAAGAGTTCTGTCACTCTCTTTGCATCACTCTACCACACACAAGACAAAGAGACAAAATAATGAAGATGTTTTTATGTTTACTGAATACAATGTGACCCAGATGTTTGAGGCCAAAGCGCTGAATGTGGCAGTAAGAGAAAAGTTGACATGAGAAAGCCTGATTGAGTTCACCAAAACATGTGTGAAGAAGCCAAAATTTCAGTCACAATCCATGCTCTTTAATTGTAGCTTTCCCCACAACCAGGAAACATGACATGGATTTGGTTATTTTAATATCTTTGTTTAATAAGTTTGTTCTGAGAATTACATCTTCTCTCAGTTGCACTTGACCAACCTGTGTTTAGACCAGACCCAGCCAGTAGGCCTTTTTCACTGCAGACATTTTGACCTTTCATAGTAGGAAACGCACAGGTGTAACAAATAACGCTGGCTACACTCAATTCAGCACCACTCATCTAAGCCAATCACAAAGCACACCTGCATTAAAACACACATTCTATGATAAATGTCGACTTTGAAACTAGAAATAAATGATAACTTCCCCAGTTGATTAGTTACATTAAGACCATTATTATGTGTATTACAAGTTTTCTGAAATTGTATGTTTAAATATGAAAATTAGGTATTATCTAATTAAAAATTCACTAGTTTGCATACAATTCCAGAACAGATATTTGAACACTGAATAAAGCCAGGTTCAAAATTCTTGTTTCACTTAGTTGACATATTAGTCAATGGTTTTAACAGAGGGAATTTTGAATATCTCTTTTTACCACTCCATAAATCAAAAAATACTGTCAACAGTAAAACCCCATTTTCGCCATATTTTAGGAATAAAATGTTAGATAAATGAATGAACAAACCCCTCTGTAAAGACCTTCAGAATATAAATGGGAATAAAACTGGAAAGTTTGGTGCTTGTAATTGCTACAGAAGTGGAGATTTCTAGTTCAGAGTTTGAGGAAAAAAACTCATTTTGAGAAAACAGCCTTTAAAGATATATATTATAAAATTCCATATATTTAGCAAGACACTACAGGTGAATATGGTAAAAAATGTTAACTAATAAATATTACCGTGAAACTTCCCCAGTTGATTACTTTAAGACAATTATTTTTTGTAGTTTGAAGTTTTCTGAAATTTTATGTTTAAATATGCAGATGAGGCATTATCTAATGCTAACTTTTTGTGAATTTAGGATAAATCTACAGACACAAATAGCCAAAGTGTAGTAAAATAAACACCTAAATGTGTATTTTGGGTGTTTTCTTTCCAATAGTCTGAAAGAAGACAGCAAGAAGCAAAATAGCCCAAAATCTCAAAATTGACCAGTGCATGAAAAATCCCTATTTTTTGCCTGGGGTGTCTCAACAAAGAACTTACTTTTCGTTAAAATAAATGTCCAGTTAAATGCCATTCCTGTCTGTGCTGCTTCTCTCTCTGAAACACTGAGTACAAAGGAGCCACTCTGGACCTTCTCAGTCAAACAGAATGTAGCTACTACCAATTATCCATTTTTACACATTGGCTTTCCCTCATTTTGATGACTGATTCAGTATGAAGAGAGGATGAAACTGGTCATATTTTGGGTCGGTTGACATCATTATGCAGTGTGCCAAGCATATCTTCACAAGTATTCATGGTTTGACCTGTAATCATACTTAATTTTAAAGAGGCCACAAGGAAAGAGATGCAATTCCTGGTACTGTGCAGTAGATGTCAGTCTGTAGCCTTCTGAGTTGAGAGTGTAAACTTCTCCTCCCCCTCTATGCTTCTCCTCTGTGTTTCATACAAGACCATATATACCTGTACAGAGCTTTTACTAGTCTTAAGGTTATCATTTAATGCACAGATTTTTGTAGCGGACATAGCTCAACATTACTGACATACCAGGGAAGTGTTTATGATCCAACCAAGGATCTCCTTTCACTCCTCCACAATAAAACTATCACACTGACATTGAACAGGATGGAGGAACTACCCGCTTTCAGGAAAGACCAGCTTTTAGCACGATGAAGGAAATTTGACAGAGGCCTGATGGAATTAACACAGGTCCAAAGAGACACAGGGTCAATGGAAGAATCATCAACGGTCGCCACAGCATAGAAAATGAGTTTCATTCTACAATGGAAGAACAGCAAGAACTCTGATATGAATGCTTTGCCTCTCAAAAGAAGGAAACATCAAAATAACTGTAACCCAATTATGAATCCCTTGCTCTTCCCCCTCTGTCTCACACACACACACACACACACACACACACACACACACACACACTTCTTTCTTCACCTCAGGCTGACATATAGTCTGAAGACAGTGATGGACACCAGATCACCAAAAGTGGTCTCCTGAAAATAACACTAATCTATGTTCTTCCCCTTTAGCCAAAGCCTGAATACAATGTGAATTAAATATTCAATCAGTCTGTAACACAGCTCATAGTAATGGCAAAAGGCTATCTTGATGTTTAGTCTAACTTTAGTTTTTGTACCATGTAAAATGAGTCAGATATAAACTCAGCGATTTAAGCTTGTGTCTGTCGTGTACTGCCATCTAGTGACCATGTATAATTTTAGGTTAGAAGTTTGAATGAACTGTCATGAAAAGCATTTTATTAAACTGTTTCTTTTAGTAATCGTAATGCTACTTTCATTTTTTTATTTAGTGTTTAATGGGTCATGGTAGAACACGGATACGTGATTTTGCACGTAGCCCACAACACACCTCTGCATCCCTAGGGGATAAAAACAGCTGGCTCTTACGCTTCGCTCTCTTCTGCTACAAATTTCTTCTTTTGCTGCTTTTCTTTTGTTTCTTCTGCATTTCGACTTGGTCATTTTTTCTTTCCTTTCACTTAGTGAACTTTTCTTATGTTTATAACGCATGATTTTTGTTTTCTTTATACTATAAGCCAAGTTAAGTCAAGTGAGTCTTTTGATTATCAGTTATATTCAAAATTACTTGCAGCACACTTAAGACCAATCCACACAGTATGCATTTCTTGAAGCGTTTTTGACGTCCGTCACTCGCCCATCTCACAGAACAGATACACTTTGATTTTATCAACTGTGTCAAATCCCACACTGGCTATGTTTTTGCCCCTGTTCAGGTGAATACTTTAATTAATTTGCACTTTCTTTTCCAAAATGACAATACATAAATGAATAAATAAATAAGCCTTGATTTGACTCCATTGTGGAGTGCTTTGATGTGTAACACCATGCCATCTGCCATAGCCTCAGGTATTGGTGGGCTCTCTCCTTAAGCTGCACATGTAGATCCTTGCTAATTTGTGGACAGGGCTACATACTGAACGATAATATAATAGAATGTTCATTTTATTTTTATATATTTTTATAAAATCTGCATTTAATTTTTTCTTGCTTTGGTAATTGTTAACATTATAAAAACTTAAGATTACATCACTACATCAAGTACAGCAATGTGTTTTGAAGCATTATGGGATTATGGGACTAGAGGGAGGAGCGAGATAAATGAGCTTTATGATGGAAAACTTTGGGCAGAGAGCTGCCAGAGCTCAGCAGACTCTCGTCACCTTTGCTATCTCTGATAATGGAGGCCCTGGAAGGAGCTGAACTCTGCTTTCCACAACTACTCAACACCTCCTGCAGGAAGCCACTGCAGCATCATGCTGAGACCATATTCCTTTACATCCTGCTGTCTTGCATATCTTTGCTCACTGTGGCTCTCAACCTGCTGGTCATCATCTCTATCTCCCACTTCAGGCATAAAGATAAATTCATAAGCATAATTACTTAATTTTCCAGAGTTGGCTTTGGGACAACAGAGATATTGTTACATTGAAGCATTTTTTGAAAATATGTTTTGAGATGAAAACATTCAAAACAATTAGTATTAAACATACTTGCATAGTACTCTTACTATTACAACTAATAATAGCTCTGTGATCATCAGTGAATGTATTAATTATATGAATGTTTGATTCCAAGCTGCTGCATACTCTCTGTCCTGCTCCTCCTCTACTTCAGACACAAATACAGTAGTATACAAAACTGTTACATGTACTGCATATGTTGTCATGTCCAGGTCTTTGATGAGCACATCTAGCTATTTAAAAATGTTACTGCATGTTCTATACTGTATTGTAGCTGGACAGATGATAATATTCTTACGACTTCTAAAACTGCTACATATAATAATATGTTCAGTGATGATATTCTTTCTCTCCAGGCAGCTCCACACCCCCACCAACCTCATCCTCCTCTCGCTGGCTGTCTCAGACTTCCTTGTTGGCCTCCTGCTGATGCCGGTTCAAATCCTCCTTATTGGGGGCTGCTGGTTTTTGGGGAGCTTGATATGTGGACTATATTACTGTACCTCTTATATCCTTACATCTGCCTCAGTAGGAAACATGGTGCTCATATCAGTTGACAGATATGTGGCCATTTGTGACCCTTTGTGTTACCCCACCAAAGTCACTCAAAAAAGAGTTAAAATCTGTGTTTGTCTGTGTTGGGTATGTTCTGTGTTCTATAATGGTGTGATACTGATTGACTTCCTGAAACGTCCAGATAGATATAATTCCTGCTATGGAGAGTGTGTAGTTGTAATTAACTTCATAACAGGAGCTGTTGATGTCATGTTGACCTTTTTTGGCCCCATTGCTGTCATCATAGTTCTGTATATGAGAGTATTCGTGGTGGCTGTGTCTCAGGCTCGAGCCATGAGGTCTCCTATTGCAGCTGTTACACTCCAGGGCTCAGTTAGTGTAACTGCTATGAAGTCTGAGAGAAAAGCAGCCAGAACTCTTAGTGTTATTGTGGTTGTATTTCTAATATGTTTCTGTCCTTATTTTTATCCCTCTCTTGCGGGCCAGGACACGTCAACCAGTGTGGCATTTTCAATTTTTGGGATCTGGCTACTTTATTGTAACTCCTGTATAAATCCAGTGGTCTATGCTTTTTTCTACCCCTGGTTTAGGAGATCTATTAAACTAATTGTTACACTTCAAATACTGCAGCCTGACTCCTGTGATGCCAACATACTGTAGAGATGTCTGTAATGTGACTAAAATGACAGAAAAGTTTGATGTTGCTACTTTACCAGTCAACTAAGTGCTCAAGGAACAAAGGACAAAATGTAAAAAAACAACAACTTGGCAACACTGACTGACTGAAGAGTCTGCTCTTTATTAAGCTGTGTTTTAGCACAGAACCTTAGTCTGCATTTTTTTACTAGGTAAATAAAGAGCAGAGTCTTCCAGCATGTCATTTTTCACGAGAGAGAGTTTTTTTTCTATGAAAGTGGAAATAGTGTTCATGACTTTGGGTCACTGAATTCAACAATCTTACATTAGCCGGATTGGAACAGGAAAATATTTTTAGCTAAAATACCCTGAAGTTGTATGTGAACTTATCATGACAATTTATTCTGATTATGTGAACTAACCTACATGAAGAATAGAGAATTGTTTACTTTTCATGTTGTTGAAGTTGCTTGCCTGGTTTTCAGACATGACTAACACATTTTACTCATTATTTGAGTGACTAATCTCCTTTAATAATAATAAATAAATAAAATAATAAAACTTTATTTATAGAGCACTTATCAAAACAAAGTACAAAGTGCTTCACAACAAGAAAAATAAAATAACACAGTGAATGACGAAATATAAAGAAATAAAACACATGAAATACAGAAAAGCAATAAAATAAACAGTAAAATAAACAGCCAGTTCAGGTAAAATCAGGATATGCTTTCAGATAAAAATGTGTTTTGAGACGAGATTTAAACGAAGACACTGACTCAGACAACCTAATTTCTTCGGGCAAGTTGTTCCAGAGCCTCGGGGCCCTGATAGCAAAAGCTCTGTCCCCCTTAGTTTTCATCCTGGACTCAGGAACAGACAGGAGACCCCTGCCTGAAGATCTCAAACTACGTGAAGGTTCATGAGGGATTACAAGGTCTAAAATATAATCTGGGGCCAGGCCATGAAGAGCCTTAAAAGTAATCAACAAGATCTTAAAATCAATCCTAAAACCAACAGGGAGCCAGTGTAAAGAGGCTAAAACAGGTGTTATGTGGTCATACTTCTTGGTCCCGGTTAACAGCCTAGCAGCTGAGTTTTGTACAGTCTGCAGTCGTGTCAGAGCTTTTTGATTAAGACAAGTGAACAGGCTGTTACAATAATCAAGGCGTGAGGAGATAAAAGCATGCACAACAGTTTCTGCATCACTAAGATTTAAAATAGATCGTATTTTTGCAATGTTTCTGAGGTGATAGAAACATGATTGGACAAGCTTAGTGATATGTTGCTCAAAACATAAATTGCTATCAAACAGGACACCAAGATTTCGTGCAACAGGCTTGATATGTTGTGACAGGTTACCTTTAAAACAGCGCCATCTTCAATCCTGTTGCAAACAGAGATAAATCTCCAGCAAAGACAGTCATATTGTTTTTGTCAAATGTTTCCAAATTATCAAGCACCACTAACATGATATGGGTAAACACAGACAAAATAAGGCAAAAATACAGAGAAAAAACGTTTCATTCACTGCAATCACAATAAAGGTAAAACTTTAAAATAATGTTGTAAATTATTTAAACCCTTGATTATATCCTAATAATTAATGACATGTTTTCAGATCATCACTAATGACATTGGTAAAAAAAAAATATATATATATTTGATTTGAAGAATAGTTTTGCTATTATAGTTTGACTAATGTTATGTGTTTTTGAAATTGGATGTTTAAAGTGTAATATCGTTATCAGTTTGCTAGATAGCATAATATAGGCTAGTGACGTTGAACTAATCCATTCTCGTTGCATGGTGCAAGCCGTAGGGCAACCAGCTCTCAGCTCCCACATACTGACCTCCACAAGGCAGCCAGCACACACACACACCAAAGCCCAGGCTTTCTCCTGGCAGACCAGGGTTCAGTTCCCACCTCCAACCCCCCACACACGGTCATGGTTTATAGCTATTTCCTGTTTTATTTTTAAATATTCTCCTTCCCTCACGTGTCTTGTGGTTTTGCCTTTCTCGCCAGTTTTGATAGTTTGCTCCGCCCTGATCTTTTTCACCTGAGTGTATTTAAGTCTGTGTGCTTCCTTTGTTCTGTGTCAGTTCGTCTTTGTCTTTTGTCAAGTATCCCGGCCTTGGTTACCTGTGTGTTCTATTGGATTTATCTTCTGTTTCTCTTGGACCTTGCATGGATTTTGAATTTTGGACTTTGCCTGCTCCCTGTCTGGATTGTTTGCCTTTGTTGGACTGCCTTTCCTTTGTGTGCCTGCTTGATAATCCATGTAAGCCCTTGTATTTTTTCATTAAATCACTGAATTGTATTCCTCTGCCTCTGGTGTCTGCATTTTGGGTCCTACTCCTTTTTTCCTGATTCCCCTGCTTGACAAACCCCAACACACACACACACACTATAGCCCGCCATCACCCCAACCATACCTTGCCATTCAGATTCATATCCTTCAATTTGTATCTGAGTCTAGCAGCTATCATAGCATCATTATCTAGTATTAGGTTGTTACTACTTAGCTGGCTAACTACTACAAATGAAATATCTACACACAAAAATTAATTTTAATATTAATATGAGACTACATACTTCGGTGGAAAAGAGTACGGTAAGAGAGATGGGTAAGAGATGTAAACCCTTTAATGCCATTCCACACAGGGATCAAGAAATCAAAAACACAAAAGCAAACTACAGCTGGCATCAACAAATGTAACCGGTTAAAACTATAAACCAGCACAAAAATGACAATTACCAACATAACACTAACAAAAAGTAACATTTGCGTTTTGGAACATAAAACAGCAAACTTAACAAACTACTCAGTCCAGCACTAGGCATGATGGGAAATGTGTGCCGTTGCTACACGTCTATATTGGGCTTTCTTTTTCTTCTCCTCTTTTCTCTATTTTCTTCTTTGCACACCTGAAGGCTTTGACCTTTTCATTATTAAATAATATTTGAAAATAGGCTATCTGCCTGTCTGTGAGCTGTGCCAGATTTATTCAATATGCCTAACCATCCTCACAGGGTCAACTTTTAACCATAGACTGCATAAAACATGGAGGTAGTCTCCGTGATGTCAACCATAGGTTTCTGAAGAGCAATTGTGAAGCTCAGTGTGGTGACGTTGCCATCTCTGGCTAATCCAAAAATGAGGCGGGCCGAATGAAGCCTGGTTGCTGAAACCCCCTAGTGGTTAGTCACCTGTGATGACACCCACCTGTCACTCAAAATGGCCACACCGTTAATTATGCCTAACTTTAAGCTTTGATATAATTTAAAGAGGAAAATGATACAAAGATTGACCCCCTGTACAGTTGTCATGAACGGGAAAATTTGCTATAAAGACCAAAACCGTTTTTTGTATCAGGCTGCAAACATGTTTATTTCTGCTGGTTGGGCATTTTAAAATGGGAGTTTATGGGGATTGATTCACTTCTCGAGGCAGACTCAAGTGGCCATTCGAGGAACTGCAGTTTTTGGCACTTTAGCCTAATTTTTCAGCCCTGGAGGTTTTCGCTTGCTTTTAACCTATGTTAGTTTTGACATAGGTATATACAGTATGTGTTTTGCTGAAATATTCCCTGGTTTGATACAAGGAATGTACAACATTGAACAATGTTAGTCGTGAATGTAGAATGTGTCTTTATTGGCAAGAGAAAAATTATCAGTTGTTTGGCAAGAACACGAATACTGAAAGTGGGGGGGGCTATTGATGCCGGAAATAATTACGTTTAGATTCGGCTGTAGTCTATTTGGTTAGGGACATCCATGCAAAGGTTTATTGCGCCTCCTCCTTAAATAATATTTTTTATTAAGGAACTAATGGTTGTTCGTAACGGATGTTTGTGCAAAATTCTATGTTAGTAATAATAGTATGTAGACTATGTCAAATGTATTATGTTAGTTGCTATTGTTAGTTGGTATAATAAAGGTTAAATGTTATCTAGATTGCACTGGATCACTGTATGCTAAAGCCATATGTTTTTTTTGTCTGCCTGGATCTTGCCATCTTGGCAAAGCTAATTCCACTTCCTACCCCCCTACTTCCAGCGCCCTTGCTAGGACCACACCCATTTTCAAACTCTGCCTTCATTCTGATCTCAACTACACAGCTGTGAAGTTTCATGACTGCATCTTGCACAATTGTGACGCTATCTCGTTGACTTCTGTGGTCGTTCCCGCTACAGTAGGTGTCACCAGGACCAAATTTTACCATAACGACACACATACACACAGACTCACAAGGTGAAAACAATACCAGCATCGCTGTCACAGCAGGTAACAATGCAGCACAGTGAGCATACAGACGTTTCACAGAGGAGGCGAGCATATATAATGCAGATATTTTTGTCTGTCACTGTTAACAGAGACTCCAGTCTGCCCTGTAGTTTATACACTTCACTGATAAACCACAGAATTGTAGTAACATTAGGCTTCATGATCAAAGAAAGTTTTTATATCACATCGACACGTCTGTCCATATTTGCACAGTCCCTCTCTCTTGCTCGTCCACATGAGCTCGCTCTCTCTCTCTCTCTCTCTCTCTCTCTCTCTCTCTCTCTCTCTCTCCTGCAAGTCTGCATCACACTTTTTTAATCAATTGATGGTTTTTATAATGCCTGGTTTTAGGGAAACTTCCTGCGTCCATACACTAACCAGGAGTGGTACATGAGTTGATTGAGTGAGTCTTTTTTAAAATGATTATCAGTTATATTCAAAATTACTTGCAGCATACTTAAGACCAATCCACACAGTATGCATTTCATGAAGCGTTTTTGACGTCCGTCACTCGCCCATCTCACAGAACAGATACACTTTGATTTTATCAACTGTGTCAAATCCCACACTGGCTATGTTTTTGCCCCTGTTCAGGTGAATACTTTAATTAATTTGCACTTTCTTTTCCAAAATGACAATACATAAATGAATAAATAAATAAGCCTTGATTTGACTCCATTGTGGAGTGCTTTGATGTGTAACACCATGCCATCTGCCATAGCCTCAGGTATTGGTGGGCTCTCTCCTTAAGCTGCACATGTAGATCCTTGCTAATTTGACACCAGGGCTACATACTGAATGATAATATAATAGAATGTTCATTTTATTTTTATATATTTTTATAAAATCTGCATTTAATTTTTTCTTGCTTTGGTATTTGTTAGCATTATAAAAACTCAAGATTACATCACTATATCAATTACAGCAATGTGTTTTGAAGCGTTATGGGATTATGGGACTAGAGGGAGGAGCGAGATAAATGAGCTTTATGATGGAAAACTTTGGGCAGAGAGCTGCCAGAGCTCAGCAGACTCTCGTCACCTTTGCTATCTCTGATAATGGAGGCCCTGGAAGGAGCTGAACTCTGCTTTCCACAACTACTCAACACCTCCTGCAGGAAGCCACTGCAGCATCATGCTGAGACCATATTCCTTTACATCCTGCTGTCTTGCATATCTTTGCTCACTGTGGCTCTCAACCTGCTGGTCATCATCTCTATCTCCCACTTCAGGCATAAAGATAAACCTATAAGCATAATTACTTAATTTTCCAGAGTTGGCTTTGGGACAATAGAGATATTGTTACATTGAGGCATTTTTTGAAAATATAATGTTTTCAGATGAAAACATTCAAAACAATTAGTATTAAACATACTTGCATAGTACTCTTACTATTACAACTAATAATAGCTCTGTGATCATCAGTGAATGTATTAATTATATGAATGTTTGAATCCAAGCTGCTGCATACTCTCTAACCTGCTCCTCCTCTACTTCAGACACAAATACAGTAGTATACAAAACTGTTACATGTACTGCATATGTTGTCATGTCCAGGTCTTTGATGAGCACATCTAGCTATTTAAAAATGTTACTACATGTTCTATACTGTATTGTAGCTGGACATATTTTGTTTATTTGATTATTCATACTGTTACAGATTATAATATCCTTATGACTTCTACAACTGCTACATATAATAATATGTTTTGTGATGATATTCTTTCTCTCCAGGCAGCTCCACACCCCCACCAACCTCATCCTCCTCTCACTGGCTGTCTCAGACTTCCTTGTTGGCCTCCTGCTGATGCCGGTTCGAATCCTCCTTATTGGGGGCTGCTGGTTTTTGGGGAGCTTGATATGTGGACTATATTACTGTGCCTCTTTTATCCTTACATCTGCCTCAGTAGGAAACGTGGTGCTCATATCAGTTGACCGATATGTGGCCATTTGTGACCCTTTGTGTTACCCCACCAAAGTCACTCAAAATAGAGTTAAAATCTGTGTTTGTCTGTGTTGGGTATGTTCTGTGTTCTATAATGGTGTGATACTGATTGACTTCCTGAAACGTCCAGATAGATATAATTCCTGCTATGGAGAGTGTGTAGTTGTAATTAACTTCACAGCAGGAGCTGCTGATGTCATGTTGACCTTTATTGGCCCCATTGCTGTCATCATAGTTCTGTATATGAGAGTATTCGTGGTGGCTGTGTCTCAGGCTCGAGCCATGAGGTCTCCTATTGCAACTGTTACACTCCAGGGCTCAGTTAGTGTAACTGCTATGAAGTCTGAGAGAAAAGCAGCCAGAACTCTTAGTGTTATTGTGGTTGTATTTCTAATATGCTTCTGTCCTTATTTTTATCCCTCTCTTGCGGGCCAGGACACATCAAACAGTGTGGCATTTTCAATTTTTGGGATCTGGCTACTTTATTGTAACTCCTGTATAAATCCAGTGGTCTATGCTTTTTTCTACCCCTGGTTTAGGAGATCTATTAAACTAATTGTTACACTTCAAATACTGCAGCCTGACTCCTGTGATGCCAACATACTGTAGAGATGTCTGTAATGTGACTAAAATGACAGAAAAGTTTGATGTTGCTACTTTACCAGTCAACTAAGTGCTCAAGGAACAAAGGACAAAATGTAAAAAAAAAACCAACTTGGCAACACTGACTGACTGAAGAGTCTGCTCTTTATTAAGCTGAGTTTTAGCACAGAACCTTTGTCAAGGTTTTTTACTAGGTAAATAAAGAGCAGATTCTTCCAGCATATCGTCACCAAGTTGTTTTTCACGAGAGAGAGTTTTTTTTATGAAAGTGGACATAGTGTTCATGTCTTTGGGTCACTGAATTCAACAACAACAATTAGCCGGATTGGAACAGGAAAATATTTTTTGCTAAAATATCCTGAATTTGGATGTGAACATTATCATGACTCATAATTTATTCTGATTATGTGAACTAACCTACATGAAGAATAGAGAATTGTTTACTTTTCATGTTGTTGAAGTTGCTTGCCTGGTTTTCAGACATGACTAACACATTTTAGGAGTGACTAATGCAAGCATTGCAAACAGAAATAAATGTCCTGTAAAACACTGTTTCATATTGTTTTGTTTTTTGTCAATTGTTTCTAAATTATCAAGCAGTATTAACATGAAATGTGCAAACACAGACAAAATACAGAGAAAGGATAGGCCATTCACTGAAATCAGAATGAAGGGTTAAACTTTAAAATAAAGCTGTAAAGTACTGAATCTATATATATGGTATATCCTAATGATTAATGACAGGTTGTCAGATCATTACCAGTGACATTGGTCAAATCTTTTATATTTGATTTGAAGAATAGTTAATAGAGAGCGAGCCGCACAGAGTGACCATGAATACGAGCAGTGCAGAGGAAAAGGAGACGAGTGAAGTTGTCAATCTGGCAGTAAATGTACAGTGTAGGTTATAGTTTGTCAGTGAATAAATGCTGCAGCTTCTCAAGACCAAAGTAAAGCTCCCGTGTGTTGTTTCCTAACTGCTGGAATAGCATTGCTATGACAATCAGCTCTGCCTACGTTGAGGACCCCCTCATAGTTTTCTCTATCTAAATCACACACTGGGGCAACATTATGCCAAAAGCAAAGCAGGCTTAATGATGGCTCTTTTTTACGGCAGTATTGCGGGATCTCTATGTAAAAAAAAAAAAAAAAAAAGGGCTACTGAGTTAGGGCAATGACGAGCTGAAAGCGGTAGCAAGTGTGGTTACACTTTTCAAAACTCCAGGCAGAAAACTGCCAAGCATAAGCTGGCCAGGGCAACACGTCTAACCTGAGCAAACACCTGGTCAAACACAAAATATATCTAAAAGCTGCAGAGGGTACCGTGTTTGATAGTCTGAAAGCCAAGTCCCCCGCTGCAGCCGCAGCTAAAGTTAACTTACCCTCCAAGGATGACTACATTTTAGAGACAGTGAGATAAAATGTTTTAAAAAAATAACAATGTTGAAATTGAGAAGTGTGTACTTATTTTTTACGACTGAAATTACATTTTAGTTATTACAGAGAGTAGTACCGAAAAGAGCTACCGTTTCCAGGTACAGGTACTGGTATCGGTAGCAAATCCTGACTGTCTGTCTGTGTTTTGGATGAAGAAATATTGTATTAGCACACATTTTAAAAGACCACTCAGACAATTTCTGTTGGGATATCATAATGTTATAAACACAATAAAACACAAAAACCGACACATTCTGACCAATCACCATGAATATTACAACTGTAAAATTAGCAGCTGAACCCAGAGCTGTACGGGAGAACTGATGTAATTAACGCTGCTATGTAAATAGCAGTTGATGTTTGTCAGACTGGAATAAAGTCTCTCATTGTCTTCCAGCTCTGTCAGTCCTCCACACTATACCTCATATTATAAAACTGGTCAGATATTTTCTTAAATGCACACAATGCGATACATTCCCACATTCGGTGCAGACAGGAAGGTAAAAGACAAAATGATGGAGTATGAGCATACGATCAATTGGTTCATGAAGTCTGATGACGTCACATAACTCTAGAATAGCTCTGCCTACTTTCAACTGGTGCAAAAGTCTAATTAGGAGAATAAATGAAGGGAAAAAATGACCCATGTAATGCCAATTGCATCTCCCTCTCATATTTTTAGGATGACTTGGGCAACCAAAAATATTTTTAAGAAGAATAAAAATGGAGCCACAAATCTTATGCTTTGGTTTAGGTATTTTAAGTTAAGTATAGAGTACAGTACAGTACCCAAGTTAAAATGAAATGTTTGGGTTTTTTGTTATCTCAGTGGTATCTTATTGCCGCATGTTCTTGTGGTGCTTTTATGTTTTGGTGAGTCAAACACAATTGCCACGATCTTGGAGCTGAGCCAGAAGGAAATCTGGCTTGTCTGATGGGGAGCCGCCGGAGAATCCGGACCCCAGCACCGATATGCTGCTGGGGTCCGGATTCTCCGGGTCGGAATTAGAAATGGGCTAAAAGTCAACAACAGGATGCAGAAAAGAGTGTTTAAAATGTGTACCATTCGTGACGATTTGCACTGAAATTACAGCTGACAGCAACAGAGAGGACAACAGATTTTAAAGTTTGACATCTAAGATATGATTGGCTAATATATATCGTGGCAAAACCTGGTTGGTTTAACTGACAGAGTAACTCCCCTAATCAGCTGATAGGAGGGAAGAGAGGTGGCTTTGGTGCTGCTGTTAGCTGGTGGTCAGTCTGTTGTAGACAAGCCAAGCTGTGGAAGCGTCTTTTGCTGTGCAGTGTCCGCTTGTAGAGATCAGAGGAAGCCGGTCGCACCGCCTGTGGTTGTCCTTACAGAGTTAACAGCTCGGCGTTAACTCGTTTCGTGCTTCTTAAAGTTAGCTAGCAGGCTTTGTGCAATAGCCGTTGGCGCTAAACTTTATTGCAGAGATCTAACAGGCCTTCACAGCGCTGCGGTAGATCAGGAGACTTCGGTTTTGCTGCATGTTTCTTCTCCGAGCAAATTACACGGCAAAGCCAGGAGGAGAGAGTTCAGGTGGGTGTCCGCTGATGAGCACGCCACACTAAGAGGGAGACAGCCACGGCTGTCCACCGCAGTGAAGGATTCCAAGAGAAATTGACAGAATCAGTCTCCTAAGCAAAATTTAGTTAACAATCACCCAAATGAATGAATTCATCTGTGAAGTGCCAACGTTCCCAGCAATTATCCAACTCTTGTCAGCGAACTGGATAAGCACTGCTTATCAGAGAACAGCACCAGTTCCTGAGCTGCAGCAGTCACCAGTTCCAGTTCTTCAGCAGCCTCCTGTTTCCCTGGCTCCACCAGCTCACCTGCCTGCCTCCCAGCTATCACCGGACTCTAGTCCTGCAGCTCTGTAGCCGTCCACCTCTGCTCTGCACTACAGCCGCCGGCCCCCCTGCTCTGGACTTCAGCTGGCCTCCTGCTCTGCACTTCAGCCGCCAGCCCCCTGCTCTGCACTCCAGTTGCCAGCCCCCTGCCCTGCAATCCTGTCGCCTGGCTCCAGTCCTGTATTCCCTGTATTGCCTTTCCTGACCTCCAGTCTCGTCGCCGACCTCCAGAGCAGCCCTGCCTTGGTCGCCAACCACCAGAAGGGTCCTGCTTACGTCGTCTACCTCCAGAGCGGCTCTGCCTGTCTGGTCATCCTCCTGCCTATCCTCCAGAGTGGCTTGGCCTGTCTGGTTGTCCTCCAGCCCATCCTCCAGAGCTGCTCCTCCTGTCTGGTCGTCTTCCTGCCTGTCCTCCAGAGCGGCTGCGGCTGTCTAATCATCCTCCTGTATGGCTCCATCTGCATTGCCAACATCCAGGCCATCATCCAGACCTGCTCCCGCCCTTTGTCTCATTTGGGTCCAATCCCCATTGCCCTGCATAACCCACCATGACATGCCCTGATGTCTCATCTAGTCCCATCCTCAGGTTAAAATTTCAGTTTTTCTAATACTTAGGTGTATGACCAAACTTTATGCTAATGCTCTAAAATAAGATGGTGAACATGTCAAACATTATACCTAACATTGTCATTGTGGGCAAGTGACCATTTTGCTCAGTTAGTCAGCTAAGTACATCCACACAGAGCTGCTAGCATGGCTGCAGACTCTCATTCTTGTTGCTTTGTCAAAGAAGTTATCTGTAGTTTTTTGCCAGGCTTGGTTGAGAAAGCAGGAAGTCAGGGAGTCAAATTACCTTTCAACTTGTTGGACAGGTTTTTTTCTCAAGAATGTGTACAAACTGCTCATATCGCATTGGCTAATTGTAACTATTAGCTGCAGTTAGCTAGTTAGCTCGGTTAGCTGTGAAGCCAGCCATCCTATTAGGTTATAATAATGATTACAATGGATTACATTTATATAACATTAGCAGTTTATCTTGATACCCAAAGCGCTTCACAGTGAAGGGGGGGAACGGGTTAGGTTAGCCAATGTTACTTTACCAACAAGTTCAGCTATCTGTCCATCAGGAAACTCTGTAAATCACCTTGGTACTGTACTCTGTCGTTAAACTGGCCTTATTAACATATAATGACATCTTTATGACAAGTTCAAATGCTATGCATTTGCTCAAAACAACACAACGTCCATGAATCTTTCGACAGCGTAATTGGCAGGGCAGCCAGAGTGAATTTTGACGCAGCTGCTCTTGCCGGCGCAGGTCTGAACGCAGCCTCACAAATAATATCAGGCAATAG
The DNA here is from genome assembly GCF_020085105.1 of Siniperca chuatsi. NCBI lineage: Eukaryota > Metazoa > Chordata > Actinopteri > Centrarchiformes > Sinipercidae > Siniperca > Siniperca chuatsi. The sequence continues at coordinate 25,313,678 of NC_058053.1, forward strand.
TGTACTACGCCCTCCCACAAATCCCTACGTGAAGCTATCCTGCCCCCTCCTCCCCCTCATTGGAGTAAAATCAATGTCATGTAGACTAACGGATCTGGTTTTCGGGAGTTGGACGAGGCCGGCCTCTCTGACAAGGAGTGTGCTGCTGTCCGCAGGGTAAAGACCCTCAGGTCACTCCCAATACACTCTCAGTTTGAGAGGAAAGGGAAACAGGATGAGCAAGAAGTGAGTGTGTTAATTGTAAATACATATAAATTATATATATATATGTTTCAGAAACAAACAATTGTAATAATAATTTTCTGACACATCTGAATGAAGTGTTAAAGTTTAACTGTGGTTACTACCTAGTTACGAGCCAGATTACATAGGTTTGTAGTTTTATTGTTAGAGTGCACCGTTCTTTCAATGAATATGTACCCTTTCAATTTCAATGAAATATGTACCCTTTGTAATTAAACACAGTTTGTAATTACTACAGTTGGTTGTTTCTAATTAAATTTAAACATATCTTTCATTTTAGAATGAAGGCATTATCCTAGCCATTATCGGTCATGATTTGCATTTAATTTGTACCAAATAGTAATGACTACTCTAATTTATTATTTTTTATAGATTATAAAATAAAGATAATGTAACACATGATTCTTCTTAGTTTTACTTTTTTAATTTAAATCAGCATTGCTACATGCTTTCTGTTTTCTGGCTATACAGACTAGTAATCAGATTTCAAAGACAAGGCAGCTGCTTGACAACCGTAGCCTTTTGTAAGTAAAAAGATGCCATATTTACTTTATTATTTTGAAGCTGACATTGTTTTGAATGCAATGTTGTGTGGCAACTGACCCTCAAGTTTTTGACACACCATCACATGACTGTACCAAGCAGCCCACAAAGCAGCATGTGGTCCCTTTGCTTGTTTGCTTTTTAAGGATTTATATTTTACTCTACCCAACTACGTTCAGGAGTACCGGGAGCCAGTGTATGATGCGATTGTCTTTGGCCTTCAGAATAGATTGAATTTGCATATGGGAGGGGAGGAAGCATAGAGATAAAGTGTATGGCAAAGAGCTTGCATCAGAAAGCTGCCAGAGCTCAGCAGCTTTTCCTCTCTCTCTCTGATAATGGAGACCCTGGAAGGAGCTGAACTCTGCTTTCCACAACTACTCAACACCTCCTGCAGGAAGCCACTGCAGCATCATGCTGAGACCATATTCCTTTACATCCTGCTGTCTTGCATCTCTTTGCTCACTGTGGCTCTCAACCTGCTGGTCATCATCTCTATCTCCCACTTCAGGCATAAAGATAAATTCATAAGCATAAGTACTTAATTTTCCAAGAGTTGGCTTTGGGACAATAGAGATATTGTTACATTGAGGCATTTTTTGAAAATGTGTTTTCAGATGAAAACATTCAAAACAATTAGCATTAACCATACTTGCATAGTACTCTTACTATTACAACTAATAATAGCTCTGTGATCATCAGTGAATCAGTATTAATTATATGAATGTTTGAATCCAAGCTGCTGCATACTCTCTGTCCTGCTCCTCCTCTACTTCAGACACAAATACAGTAGTATACAAAACTGTTACATGTACTGCATATGTTGTCATGTCCAGGTCTTTGATGAGCACATCTAGCTATTTAAAAATGTTACTGCATGTTCTATACTGTATTGTAGCTGGACATATTTTGTTTATTTGATTATTCATACTGTTACAGATTATAATATCCTTATGACTTCTACAACTGCTACATATAATAATATGTTCAGTGATGATATTCTTCCTCTGCAGGCAGCTCCACACCCCTACAAACCTCATCCTCCTCTCACTGGCTGTCTCAGACTTCCTTGTTGGCCTCTGGCTGATGCCGCTTCATATCCCCCTTTTTGGAGGCTGCTGGTTTTTGGGGAGCTTGATATGTGGACTATATTACTACACCTCTTTTATCCTTACATCTGCCTCAGTAGGAAACATGGTGCTCATATCAGTTGACAGATATGTGGCCATTTGTGACCCTTTGTGTTACCCCACCAAAGTCACTCAAAATAGAGTTAAAATCTGTGTTTGTCTGTGTTGGGTATGTTCTGTGTTCTATAATGGTGTGATACAGATTGATTTCCTGAAACGTCCAGATAGATATAATTCCTGCTATGGAGAGTGTGTAGTTGTAATTAACTTCATAACAGGAGCTGTGGATGTCATGTTGACCTTTTTTGGCCCCATTGCTGTCATCATAGTTCTGTATATGAGAGTATTCGTGGTGGCTGTGTCTCAGGCTCGAGCCATGAGGTCTCAAATTGCAGCTGTTTCACTCCAGGGCTCAGTTAGTGTAACTGCTATGAAGTCTGAGAGAAAAGCAGCCAGAACTCTTAGTGTTATTGTGGTTGTATTTCTAATATGCTTCTGTCCTTATTTTTATCCCTCTCTTGCGGGCCAGGACACATCAAACAGTGTGGCATTTTCAATTTTTGGGATCTGGCTACTTTATTGTAACTCCTGTATAAATCCAGTGGTCTATGCTTTTTTCTACCCCTGGTTTAGGAGATCTATTAAACTAATTGTTACACTTCAAATACTGCAGCCTGACTCCTGTGATGCCAACATATTGTAAAGATGTCTGTAATATGACTAAAATGACAGAAAAGTTTGATGTTGCTACTTCACCAGTCAACTAAGTGCTCAAGGAACAAAGGACAAAATGTCAAAAAACAGCTTGGCAACACTGACTGACTGAAGAGTCTGCTCTTTATTAAGCTGAGTTTTAGCACAGAACCTTTGTCGAGGTTTTTTACCCAGTAAATAAAGAGCAGATTCTTCCAGCATATCATCACCAAGTTGTTTTTCACGAGAGAGAGTTATTTTTTCTATGAAAGTGGATATAGTGTTCATGTCTTTGGGTCACTGAATTCAACAACCTTAAATTAGCTGGATTGGAACAGGAAAATATTTTTAGCTAAAAAAAACCTGAAGTTGGATGTGAACATTATTATGACTCATAATTTATTCTGATTATGTGAACTAATCTACATGAAGAATAGAAAATTGTTTACTTTTCATGTTGCTGAAGTTGCTTGCCTGGTTTTCAGACATGACTAACACATTTTAGGAGTGACTAATGCAAGCATTGCAAACAGAAATAAATGTCCAACAAAGACACTGTTTCATATTGTTTTGTTTTTTGTCAATTGTTTCTATATTATCAAGCAGTATTAACATGAAATGTGTAAACACAAACAAAATACAGAGAAAGGATAGGCCATTCACTGAAATCAGAATGAAGGGTTAAACTTTAAAATAAAGCTGTAAAGTACTGAATCTATATATTGTTATGGACAGAAGGACAGGAGACACCGAGGTAGACACAAAGATGGTTTTATTTAGACACACCAATGAGACACACAGTTCGTTAATTAGTGGTGGGTGTTGGAGTACAGATACCGTCCTTTTCTAGTCTGTGGTCAAAGGTTTGGAGCAGAGCCACACACGCTGGAGACAGGAGAACAGTTGACAGGAGGAAGGAACACACTAGAGGATGCACACACTGGAACGTGAAAGCGTTGGAGTCCAAAGCATTGTCTTGTTCACCAAGGATTAGCGTCCTTTGTATAAACAAGACCGGACAACTGACTGAGGTGAGTAGGGGGCTCTTATACTGGTGGTGATGCGGTGCAGATGGGGATCAGGTGTGTGTGATTGGGAACAGGTGTGTGATTAGAACTCTGGTGAGGGAGTGCTGTGTGGCCGGGTGACTGTGGAGCCCGGCGTGTCCGTGACAGTACCACCGGAAATAACGGAAGATATGAGTGAACATTAGTTCAGCGGTTTCCATGGCCGTGGGTAGTCTTCTGAGGGGAATTAGTCGACATGACTTGGAGAATCTCTCCACGACCACCAGGATGCACGTGATATTGTCGGAAGCGGATAGGTCGTTGATGAAGTCTACTCCTCCTGCTGTTTGGGGAGTATGGTCTCGGGTTCTTTGTAGATTTCGTCTGGAGAGTGTAACCGGGACAAGCCTTCATGTTCCGGGAACCGGGGCGATATGAGATGTTGAAGTTGAAGCATGTGAAAAAGAGGGTCCAGTGAGCTTGATGGGGGTTTAAGCGTTTGGCAAGTACTCCAAGTGCTTATGGTCAGTGAGTACGGTGAAGGGATGTTTGGCACCTTCCAACCAATGCCTCCACTCCTCCAAGGCCAGTTTGATGGCGAGCAATTCTCAGTTGCCGATGTCATAATTTCTCTCCGCCGGACTGAGCTTCCGGGGAAAAAAAGCACATGGATGGAGTTTGGCTAGGATACCCTGCTGCTGGGACAGCACCTCTCCTACTCCTGTGGTAGAGGCATCAACTGCCACCACGAATGGTCTTTCGGGATCGGGCTGAACCAGGAGCAGTGCACTAGTGAATGCTGCCTTCAGAGCATTGAAGGCCTCTTTGGCGGCGTGTGACCAGGACAGAGACTTGGGCTTGCTGCGGAGTAGATTGGTCAGTGGGTGTACGATGGTACTGTAGTCCTGTATGAAGCGTCGGTAAAAGTTGGAGAAGCCCAGGAATCTCTGAAGTTCCTTGATGGTGGTTGATGTGGGCCAGTTCCGGATGGCCTCCACCTTCCCCTCGTCCATGTGGATGCCACTGCTACTGATGTTATAACCCAGGAACTGCACTGAGGGTTGGTGGAATGAGCACTTCTCTGACTTAAGGAACAGCTGGAACTCCCTCAGGTGTTTCAGGACCTCCACAACGTGGTGGCAATGTTCGGCCAGACTCCAGGAGTAGATCAAGATGTCGTCGATGTAGACCAAGACGGACTTGTGGAGAAACTCCCGAAGCACCTTGTGTATGAAGTCCTGGAATATGGAGGGGGCGTTGGACAGGCCGTACGGCATGATGAGGTATTCGTAGTGGCCGGTTGGCATCACAAAGGCGGTCTTCCACTCATCCCCCTCACGTATCCGGATGAGGTTGTACGCGCTGCGGAGGTCCAGCTTGTTGTAGACAGTGGAACTGCAGAGCTGTTCCAATGCTGCTGGGACGAGGGGAAGAGGATAACGGAACTTAACGGTAATACGGTTGAGTCCTCGGTAATCCACACAAGGCCGCAAGCCTCCGTCCTTCTTGGTCACAAAGAAGAAGCTGGATGCAGCAGGAGAGATAGAAGGCCGGATATATCCCTGGGCCAAGGCCTCCTCAATGTAGGGTAGCAGGGTTCAATCTGTTGTTTTCCAGCTGCATGGGTTCTTGGTCTGGTTCTGGAGGGTGGTGAGTCTCTGGCTGGTGGAGGGATGACATGGATGACTGCCGGTCCTGGTGTTCAGCCAAATACGCCTGCATACGGGTGGCGACTCGGATCGATAGTTGGATGAACCGCTCAAGGCCAATGGTGTCCTTGTATGTAGCGAGATGCAACCTTACCCTGGGATCCAATCCCTGATGGAAGGTGGTGATCAGGGATTGCTCGTTCCATCCACTAGCAGCGGTGAGGGTTCGGAATTCCAAAGCATAGTCATTCACAGAGCGGGAACCCTGCCTGAGGTGGTAGAGGCGTTCACCTGCGGAGGAGTCACCAGCTAGTCTTCCGAACACCTCCTTAAAGTGGGAGATGAATTTCGTCAGGGATTGGGTCACCGGTCCATTCTGTGCCCAGATTGTTTCCGCCCACTGTAGCTGATGATATACGCTACCTTGGACCGCTTGTTTGGGTATAGGTGAGGCTGCATCTCCAGGACCAGCGAACACTGAAGGAGGAAGCCGTTGCAGTCCTCCGCCGAGTCAGAGAAGGGCACTTGTTTGGCCATGGGACTGGTGTACCCCGGAGGTGGTGGAGCGACGGCGGCGGATGCGGAAGTGGAGGCTGGCAGTGAAGCAGTGAGGCCCCGGCACAGGATATCCACCAGTTCCTGGAATGGATTCGTGGCGCTCATACTGGTCGTCCTACGGTGTTGGTCCGGTCTTCTGTTATAGACAGAAGGGCAGGAGACACCGAGGTGGAGACAGAGATGGTTTTATTAAGACACAGCAATGAGACACACAGTTCATTGAGTAGTGGTTGGTGTTGGAGTACAGATACCGTCCTTTTCGAGGTTGGGAGCAGGAGCCACACACGCTGGAGACAGGAGAACACTTGACAGGAGGAAGAAACACAGGAGAGGATACACACACTGGAATGTGAAAAGGTTGGAGTCCAAAGCGTTGTTTTGTTCACCAAGGATTAGCGTCCTTTGTATAAACAAGACCAGACAACAACCCATACTGTCTGTGTTTTGGATGAAGAAATACTGTATTAGTACACATTTTAAATGACCACTCAGACAATTTCTGTTGGGATATCATAATGTTGTAAACACATAATAAAACACAAATACAGACATATTCTGACCAATCACCATGAATATTACTACTGTAAAATTAGCAGCTGAACCCAGAGCTGTACGGAAGCTGTACGGAAGAACTGATGTAATTAACGCTGCTATGTAAATAGCAGCTGATGTTACTGTTACTGTTTAATTGTGGTTACTACCTAGTTATGAGCCAGATTTCATAGGTTTATAGTTTTATTTTTAGAGTGCACCATTCTTATGAATTTTGATATTCCTCTCAGAAATATGTACCCTTTGTAATTAAACAATATGTTAATGCAGTTGGTTGTTTCTAATTAAATTTAAACACATCTTTCATTTTAGAATGAAGGCATTATCCTAGTCATTATCGGTCATGATTTGCATTTAATTTGTACCAAATTATATTGACTACTCTAATTAATAATTTTTTTATAGATGAAAAGAAGATAATGGAGCAATGTTTTTGTATGCTGTATTCCAGTCAGCTGATGCCACACTATTTCTAATGACACCCTCTAATTGTGCTGTGGTGCATTCAGGTACTGTGGGAACATCCATAGACAAGGCAACTGTTGGACAAACATAGCCTTTTGGAAGTTAAAAGATGCCATATTTACTTTATTATTTTGAAGCTGACATTGTTTTGAATGTCGTGTGGCAACTGACACTCAAGTGTTCGACACACCATCACATGATGGTACCAAGCAGCCCACAAAGCAGCATGTGGTCCCTGTGTTTGTTTGCTTTTTAAGGATTTATATTTTACTCTGCCCGACTACGTTCAGGAGTACCGGGAGCCAGTGTATGATGCAATCGTCTTTGGCCTTCAGAATAGATGGAATTTGCATATGGGAGGGGAGGAAGCATAGAGATAAAGTGTATGGCAAAGAGCTTGCATCAGAAAGCTGCCAGAGCTCAGCAGCTTTTCCTCTCTCTCTCTGATAATGGAGACCCTGGAAGGAGCTGAACTCTGCTTTCCACAACTACTCAACACCTCCTGCAGGAAGCCACTGCAGCATCATGCTGAGACCATATTCCTTTACATCCTGCTGTCTTGCATCTCTTTGCTCACTGTGGCTCTCAACCTGCTGGTCATCATCTCTATCTCCCACTTCAGGCATAAAGATAAATTCATAAGCATAAGTACTTAATTTTCCAAGAGTTGGCTTTGGGACAATAGAGATATTGTTATGTTTGAATCCAAGCTGCTGCATTCTCTTTATCCTGCTCCTCCTCTACTTCAGACACAAATACAGTAGTATACAAAACTGTTACATGTACTGCATATGTTGTCATGTCCAGGTCTTTGATGAGCACATCTAGCTATTTAAAAATGTTACTACATGTTCTATACTGTATTGTAGCTGGACATATTTTGTTTATTTGATTATTCATACTGTTACAGATGATAATATCCTTATGACTTCTACAACTGCTACATATAATAATATGTTTTGTGATGATATTCTTTCTCTCCAGGCAGCTCCACACCCCCACCAACCTCATCCTCCTCTCACTGGCTGTCTCAGACTTCCTTGTTGGCCTCTGGCTGATGCCGCTTCATATCCCCCTTTTTGGAGGCTGCTGGTTTTTGGGGAGCTTGATATGTGGACTATATTACTACACCTCTTATATCCTTGTATCTGCCTCAGTAGGAAACATGGTGCTCGTATCAGTTGACAGATATGTGGCCATTTGTGACCCTTTGTGTTACCCCACCAAAGTGACTCAAAATAGAGTTAAAATCTGTGTTTGTCTGTGTTGGGTATGTTCTGTGTTCTATAATGGTGTGATACAGATTGATTTCCTGAAACGTCCAGATAGATATAATTCCTGCTATGGAGAGTGTGTAGTTGTAATTAACTTCATAACAGGAGCTGTGGATGTCATGTTGACCTTTTTTGGCCCCATTGCTGTCATCATAGTTCTGTATATGAGAGTATTCGTGGTGGCTGTGTCTCAGGCTCGAGCCATGAGGTCTCAAATTGCAGCTGTGACACTCCAGGGCTCAGTTAGTGTAACTGCTATGAAGTCTGAGAGAAAAGCAGCCAGAACTCTTGGTGTTGTCATGGTTTTATTTATAATATGTTTCTGTCCTTATTTTTATCCCTCTCTTGCGGGCCAGGACATGTCAACCAGTGTGGCATTTTCAATTTCTGGGGTCTGGCTACTTTATTGTAACTCCTGTATAAATCCAGTGGTCTATGCTTTTTTCTACCCCTGGTTTAGGAGATCTGTTAAACTAATTGTTACACTTCAAATACTGCAGCCTGACTCCTGTGATGCCAACATACTGTAGAGATGTCTGTAATGTGACTAAAATGACAGAAAAGTTTGATGTTGCTACTTCACCAGTCAACTAAGTGCTCAAGGAACAAAGGCCAAAATGTCCCAAAACAACTTGGCAACACTGACTGACTGAAGAGTCTGCACTTTATTAAGCTGAGTTTTAGCACAGAACCTTTGTCTGAAATTTTTACCCAGAGTGAATTCAACAACAACAATTAGCCGGATTGGAACAGGAAAATATTTTTTTGCTAAAATACCTTGAAATGGTATTTGACTAATCTCTTAATTCTGAGTATGTGAAATAACATACTACATGAAGAATGGAGAATTGTTTTCTCTTCAGGTTTTTGAAACATACAGGTTATCAGATTGACCTATGAAATTGGTCAAATCTTTTTATATTTGATTTGTAGAATAGTTCTGCTAAAAAAGATAACCTGCTGTAGTACAGTACAGTAATCAATGTCTCATAGAGATCAACAAACTATAGGTTGGAAATTTAAACTGTATTAGACTTTTCCAGTAATACGTTTTAGGCCCACTTGAGTATACATACCGTACATGCAGGTAATTGTAATGAATAGATTTAAATTATATGTCTGACCCTCCTATTATTTTTATATTACATGTTTATCACTATCACTGTCAAAAGTAACAAAAGCTGTAATGCTAACTAGTAATTAACATTATTTGCATTCTTGACAAACAATCACTAAATCAGATAATTGTTACTTTGTTGGTCGTGAAGCTGATTTATCAACATGAATTATAACATTTTCAACCAACTATGTAATATAACGTATATTCTATTTATAAAATAATTTGGAATAATTACCTTGTTGCACAATAATAAGCCCATGTCATAGACAAATTTGGCAGTGTGTAATAGTGTATCTAACCAAATGAGCCTTCACTGTCTGTGTTTTGGATGAAGAAATATTGTATTAGCACACATTTTAAATGGACAGACAATTTCTGTTAGGATATCATAATGTTATGAACACATAATAAAACACAAATACCAACACATTCTGACCAATCATCATGAATTGTCATGAATATTACAACAGTAACATTAGCAGATGAACCCAGAGCTGTAGAGAACTGATGTAATTAACACCACTATGTAAATAACGGTCAGTGTTTGTCCGACTGAAATAAAGTCTCTCATTGTCTTCTAGCTCTGTCAGTTCTTCACGCTATATGTTATATTATAAAACTGGTCAGATATTTTCTTAAATGTAGGTGATCAAAAGCAGGAGATGCCAATATACACAATGTGACACATTCCCACTTCCAGTGCAGACAGGAAGGGGTTGTGTCTAGATGGTAACCCTGGATTTGCTAGCAAAATTTGTACGTGTTTTTTCTTCATCCAAGTAGTTTTGTTGCCTAAACCTAAATTGTGCAAGAGTTTCTGCAAATCCAGGGTTACCATCTAGACAGGACCACAGGAAGGTAAAAAACAAAATAATATCTGAGCACTTCCTTGTTGCTGCAATGCATAAGGTCAGTTGGTTTATGAAGCCTGATCAGAATCAGAATCAGAAATACTTTATTGATCCCCGAAGGGAAACTCTTTGTTACAGCAGCTCGCCTTTACTTCAGTGCACACAGGAGAAAGTACTAGCAAAAAATATAATACAATACACTATAAAAACACTATAAAAACAGGTCAGAAAATAAATTAAGTACCAGGTGGGTATAAGTATAAGATAAAGTAAGTGTGAGGTACCAAGTGGGTTTACCGGTTGATGATGATACTATAGTGAAATTATACAATGTAATAATATAAGTAATAAATAGTGGTGACCTCATGTAACTTCAGAATAGCTCTGCCTACCTTCAACCTGTGCAGAAGTCTAATTAGGCTGAATAAATGAAGGGAAAAAATGACCCATGTAATCCCAGCCATTGCATCTCCTTCTCATATTTTTTTGGATGCCTTGAGCAACCAATCATTTTTTAAGAAGTATTCTATTCCAAGTCAATCAGCATTTTAAACAAAAAAAAACTGAGCTACAAATCTTGACCCCATTGACAGCATTTTGTATTATTTTTTATGCATTGTTTTAGGTATTTTATCTTAAGTGGCCCATAGAGTACACTATAGTACACAGGTTAAAATTAAGTGTTTGGGGGGGGTTTGTCATCTCAGTGGTGTCTTGTTGCCACATTTGTGGTCACATTTGTTCTAAATGTTACTTGTTCTTGTGCTGCTTTTATGTTTTGGTGAGCCAAACACAATTTTTCACTTTGGTGGACAATTAAGTTCTATTCTATTCTATGATTAGTCTAATTGCCATGACATTTAATGACAAAACACTGAACTAAGATTATTGATTTACTGACAATACTGCAATACTGCGTGGCATGCTTCACGCTCATGACTGCACATATTTATATTCTGCTAGGACTGGGTGCAGGTGCAAATGCACCTCAAATCTGGGGCATGACATGTCTGACCAAATCTTTTTTACAAGTCAGGTGATCAGCGGCTGTGGCGCAAAGTTGCCACAGCCTGGTACAGTATGGAAGAGAGGCTGAATGGCATTATTAGTGTGGATGTTAAATAATGGCCAGTGTCATTCAGCTGAAAACCCAGGTGAAAGATTATGGGACTGTTGTCATGTAGCAAACATAATATGTCACTAAGACACTTCATTTTGTGTCAACCATACACAGTTTAATATCAAATTCTGTTGTCCTTTTATGGTCATGATGGCTTTTGTAATGTGCGTTTGTGTAATCAAAATAGTTTGAAAACCAAAAACAATGCACAAATGTATTGTGGTACAACTGAGTTAACTGGTAATTTCACAGGTATCGTCTATGAACTAATATTTGCCAGTCAATGAGGGAAAATTAATAATTTAACTCTATAATGTGTTAAGCAGTATTAATAAAATATTCAATACCAATCCCTAATCTTATCGATCCAGTACTTTATTGATACTCTTGTTGATTATTGTGCAAAAGAAAAAAGAACAAATTAAGAGCAGAATTTACTTTAAAAAAACAAAATACTGCTTTTCAGTTAGCAACAGCGATTCACTGTGGTTTAACTGGAATAAAAAAGGTGCCAGTAGAAGCTGCAATGCATGTGGCTTTATCACAGGTATTTCCTAGTATTATAAACAGATAACGGTGAAGAGAATATTTGTTTTTGAAATAATGAAAGCAATATTTTTTTAAAGAAAAGATTTTCTGGTTTCAGTCATTTTAATGGGATGACTGAACCCAAATCACAGAAAATATACATGTGCAGTCAAAAGCAAACAAAGAACGAAAGAATCAGGTTATCTGATAGACCCAAAATGTTTTGTATTCTACCAATACCTACAGTCATTTTCTCCATATTTGATTTAATTGTCCAGATTTTAGGACAATTAAATTCAGTGTATTTACATAAAAAATAACTTCCCCTTCACAGAGAAAGAAAGGAGAATGATTTTGGTCACTCCATCACAGTCTTTCTCTACAGTATGTTGGCCTCACAGGAGCTAGGCTTCAGTATCTGAAGTGTAACAATGAGTTTAATAGATTTTCTAAACCAGGGGTAGAAAAAGGCATAGATCACAGGGTTTAAACAGGAGTTGAAATACAACAACCAAATCTCAATGGCTGCAGATGACGCCCCTAACAAGTTGTTCTCAGCTGAAACAGTAAAACAATAATATGGACAGGAGCAGAGAAGAAACACAACTACAACAACACCAAGAGTCCTGGCTGCCTTCATCTCAGATTTCTTAGCAGTTATTGTCTTTGAATGCTGCAGTGTGACAGCTGCAATGTGGGAGCGCATGGCACGAGCCTGAGACACAGCCACCACAAATACTTTCATATACAGAACTACGATGACAATAATGGGGCCAAAAAAAGTTGCAACAAGGTCAAAAGCTCCTTCAACATAATTCATTACAACTACACACTCTCCATGACAGGAATTATACCTGTCTGGTTGTTTCAATAAATCCCTCAGTATCCAACTACTGTGGAGAGCAGAAAATATCCAACACAGACAAATGCAGAGTTGAACTCTTTTCATGGTGACTTTGGTGGAGTAAAACATGGGGTCACAAATAGCCACATAGCGGTCAACTGATATGAGCACCATGTTTCCTACTGAAACACTGACAACAACGAAAGCTAAAAAGCAATTCACAGCACAGATAAAGTCACCCAGGAACCAACAGCCTCTAAAGAGGAGGATTTCAACTGGCATCTGCAGGAAACCTACAAGGAAGTCTGCCACAGCCAGAGAGAGGATGAGGAGGCTGGTGGTGGTGTGGAGCTGCCTGAAATGGGAAAAATAACAATGCTGAATACATTGTTATTAGAAGCAAGTGTAGAAATAAGTGTTATTAGCAGTTATAATACTAGGAGTATGAATTGTACTGTAACAACAAGCCTAAGTACAGCACAGTATTGCAGAAAAGGTTAGTGGATGTGCAGCAACCTGAAGTGTAAGAAATCATTACTACCGGTAATGATTTTTTCAATAACACTTTTGCATCTCTAAAGCACCATAATTACAGCTATCTATTAAAGTAACAATGGTAGAAGTTTGTGTCATACGCCATAAAGCAGATGTAAAAAATAAAGGCAAAATTACTGTCATAATCAGACCTAAATGTGACATTATGCTGCCGAGCTCAAAGCCATGTTTTATGTAACCAAAAAATAAACACTCTGTAGGCCATGCAAAAAAGTGTATCTCTGCCTGAAGTGGGAGATAGAGATGATGACCAGCAGGTTAAGAACCACAGTGAGCAGAGTGATGCAGGACAACAGACTGTAAATGAGCGTGGCCTCCCAGTGAGGAAGCATTGTCTTCCTGCAGGAGGTGTTGAGTTGGGGAAAGCAGAGTTTATCTTCTTCCAGGACCTCCATTATCAGAGAGAGAGGAAAAGCTGCTGAGCTCTGGCAGCTTTCTGATCCTAGCTCTTGATTTATCTCTATGCTTCCTCCCCTCCCATATGCAAATTCCATCTATTCTGAAGGCCAAAGACGATTGCGTCATACACTGGCTCACGGTACTCCTGAACGTAGTTGGGCAGAGTAAATTTATAAATCCTTAAAAAGCAAACAAACAAATGGGCCACATGCTGCTTTGTGGGCTGCTTGGTACCGTCATGTGATGGTGTGTCGAACACTTGAGTGTCAGTTGCCACATGACATTCAAAACAATGTCAGCTTGAAAATAACAAAGTAAATATGGCTTCTTTTTACTTCCAAAAGGCTATGTTTGTCCAACAGTTGCCTTGTCTATAGATGTTCCCACAGTACCTGAATGCACCACAGCACAATTAGAGGGTGTCATTAGAAATAGTGTGGCATCAGCTGACTGGAATACAGCATACAAAAACATTAGTATGCGTCTTAGATATTAGTTTAAAAGACAGTGACGTTTTTAAAGTTGTATATATTATAAATGTAGCTCTATCAGAGCAGCCAGAGCACTATAATGGGTCCTACTGCCTTGCAACTGCTACTACTGGCTGGATTGCTATGAAATTTGGTACAGATATTCAAGATCCCTAGAGGATGGATCCTACTGACTTTGGTGATCCCCTGACTTTACATTTAGTACCACCAACATGTCAGAGTTTCCACTTATCTTTACATCTATGGAATGGCACAAATATTTCATATTTACATTAATTGTTTCCAGATGTTTTATCCTAATGCTTTGGTGGTGCCCTGACTTTTCCTCTAGCACCACCAGCAGGTTAATAATTTTGGTTTGGAGTAAAGTGGATAAATGGTAATTTTGTGCTTTTTACATTGGCGTCCTATTTACTCCCTCCCGCTTTCCCTATTTATTTTAAATTGCACTATATTTACTGTCTGCCATTTTTTGGGTGTCAGAGTTCCGAGTGTGAATTTGATGCACTTTAGTGGCATCAAACATTACAACAATAGAATAAAAACTTAGTGTCCATGGCGTCTACAGTACTTTCTACAACTGCAGATCTCCACCTGACAATTCATAAGTGTTCAGAAATCTCACTAATCTCCTGTCCAAAAATGAAACAAAAGTTAGAATAGGCTTTGGTTTTTAAATTGAAAATAGATGTGAAAATTTCAGATCTTTAGAATGAATGTATAAAACTAATCCGATAATGAGAAATGCATTAGTGCATTTTTCCTGCTTGAGCTAATCATGGAAATACCATATACAATGAACATGAAGAACACATGCTGTTAGGCCTGAAGTTGTTTAAAATGGTGATATTATATTTGTTCCTGTTCTATTCCTGATTGTCAACGATGGAGATAGAGATAGAGAGAGATCAGAGAAAATCAGTCACATGCAGTGACCTATTTACCAATAAACATGTAATCTGGGGGAAAGCACTGGCCCAGTATTAGTTCTCTTAATGTTTCAAATTAATTTTATGTTATTGGAATACTCTTACAGTATCTTTAGCTGGTATGGAGTTAAATTATTTTCTTAAACAAAGCTGTATATATTATATATTCAATCACTATAAAACAACTGAAATGCAAATAGAATGATAATTTTTGATCTTACATTGAAGATTCTGTTTAGTGGACTGTGTGATTATTTATTTTTATCAAAGTATATTAATCACAAGCCACATGACCTGTTGAGGTTTCACACACAAATGTCAGTATGTATATACATATGTCTGTAATGAAAATTGATACCAGAATGTTTAATAGAGACCGAGATTAATATTTGAATTGTTTAATGTATGTACACATATGCAGTATACAATTAAAGAACAACAGGTTTTTACTTGATCCTAGATATTTTATTTGCCCTTTCATAAAGAACATCTTAGTTTAAAGACAAAGCTTAAACAGCCCTGTGTGTCACTATAGTATTTTAACATCACGGGAGCCAGGCTTCAGTATCTGAAGTGTCAGGATGAGTTTAATAGATCTTCTGAACCAAGGGTAGAAAAAGGCATAGATGACAGGGTTCAAACAGGATTTAAAATGTGCCAGCCAGGTGTCAAAGATTGCAGATGAAGCATCGACTGAAGTGTCTACACCGGACAGAGCAGGGTAAAAGTATGGACAGAAACAAAACAGAAACACAACTACAACAATACCAAGAGTCCTGGCTGCTTTCATCTCAGTTTTCTTCACAGTTACAGTCCCTGAACGTTGGGCTGTTAAAGCTGTAATATGAGACCGCATTGCACGAGCCTGAGACACAGCCACCAGAAATACTCTCATATACAGAACTATGATGACAGTAATGGGTATGATAAATGTGAAAACAAGGTCTACAACACCTGCAATGTAATGGATTACAACCACACACTCTCCAAAACAGGAGTTAGACCTGCCTGGTTTTTCCAGGTGGTCATTTAAAAGGAGAATCCTATAGAAAACACAACAAACACAAGAAAAACAAACACAAATTTGTGTTCTTTTCTTAGTGACTTTGTTGGGGTAATGCAGAGGGTCACAAATAGCTATATAGCGGTCAGCTGATATGAGCACCATGTTAGCTACTGAGGCAGAGGTAATGATGTAGTCTGCAACATAATAGACAGTGCACAGGCCGTCACCAAGAAACCAGCATGCTTCTAAGTAGATGATTTCAACCGGCATCAGCAGGAGGCCCACAAGAAGGTCTAAGACAGCCAGAGAGAGGATGAGGAGGTTGGTGGGGGTGTGGAGCTGCCTAGAGAGGGAGAATACAATCACTATACATCTTCCAATCATCTATCATAACAAATAATTGCATTGATTGCTTGAAATGGAGTAATGCAGCAACATGTCTAAATGGGAAATGGCAAAAAAACATTGTTATTACACACGGTAAATTAGATTGTCAAACAACCACAACATAGCTCTAGTGTCTAAGTGTGATAAAGTTTATGTACCAAATCAAAACAATTTCTTTTTATAGGTCAAGTTATTTAGAGAATTATAACATTTTAGATTATTATATCTGCCTGAAGTGGGAGATGGAGATGATGACCAGGAGGTTAAGAGCCACGGTGATCAAAGAAATGAAGGAAAGCAGAAAATAAATCAGCATGACTTCAGTGTAAGCATGTGTAGGCTTCTTGCAGGAGGAGTTTAGCTGTGGAAAACAGAGTTCAGCTCCTTCTGAGGTTTCCATCACCAAAGAGGAGAAGCTGCTGAGCTCTGGCAGCTTTCTGGCCAGAACTCTCTGTCACACAGCTCTTTTATCCCTCTCCTCCCTTTGCCTCCTCCACGCTACAGCTCCGTACTGTATACCTGCTCTCTTTTTTTTTCTGTTTTTCTCACTGTCTCTTTGAATCTCAAACCATCTTTCCGTCTACTCTTTCTAACATTTGAATAATATTCTGATAATGTTTTGAAATGTTGTGATAACAGTTTCAGCAGTTAATGCTTAAAGCAATTTTTAACAGTTTCTTGGCCACCTGGTAGGTAAATAATGGTAGGAGCTGACTCTTCGCTCTCTTAGATCTGGGTAGCCTTTTCCCTTCATAGCTGGACACGGGGGCTTCAGCCTGTGCAGCGGGCCAGGGAATGCCCAGCATGTCAGCGGTGCATTTGCATACATCTTGTAGACATCTTGTCTTTCCAGTAGCAGTGGATTTGCAACCTGGCCGGATGAAAAGACCTGGAGAGAGTCAACATCCTCTCCCTCGAAACGAAGAGCATCAAATTTCTCCACAGACCCCACTATGAGGCTCCCGGAGTCGCTATCTGCGAAGCTATCCACCATTCCTGCTGAGCCAAGCTAGGATGGTGTGCTAAACTGCGATGGAGGTTTTTAAGTGTACAACACGAGCAATGCTCGTACGAGCCCAATGAGGCTAACGCTGCCAGGGCACATTCCAGCCTGAGGCAGGCGGCAAACTGCGTGGGTGTTCTTGGCCAATATTTTACATCTGCAGATGCACACCTGTGGTGGGGGATTAACAGACACATTGGGAGGCTGGGTAGCCATAGCCAAAGGTGACTGCACTGTGTGAGGTAACCAGCAGTGTATTGCTGGGTTAATAAAATTTCTAAAGCTTTGAGCTGGGAACAACTTCAGCTTGGTGGCCAGTGTAGTTGTTAGCTTGGTTGTAGCTAGTTAGTGTAGAGGCTGATGTTTGGGCACAAACCAGTCAGTGAAAGCAACTGTCTAGCATGGTGGCTAGCTTGTTGCACTTTATAGGGACTGCTGTTTGCCAACAGTTGAGATTGGCTTTTGGTAGCTATGATGCTATAAGTAGCATCTGGTGTGCTGCTGGTGCTTTGTGACAACTGTTTGTTGACAGCTTAGCCACTTGTCAGATAGCTACATGGCAACAGCCTGAAGTCTCCAATTCTTTACACTATGGTGAAGGGACCGGTATACTACAACTAAGTTGGTTGGTGATAGCGCTCAGCAACCGAGATGTTAGCTTTCTCTGTAGACTGTTAAGCTAAACACCAAAGAGTTTTTAGAATGACATGGGCTTTGTTCAAACTGC
Source organism: Siniperca chuatsi (assembly GCF_020085105.1). Lineage (NCBI taxonomy): Eukaryota > Metazoa > Chordata > Actinopteri > Centrarchiformes > Sinipercidae > Siniperca > Siniperca chuatsi. The sequence goes on from NC_058053.1 coordinate 25,331,752, forward strand.
CAGCCCAGATCCGTTTTTTGGCATATCCAGATTGTAGCCAGATTGATTTTAGAAAGTCGGGATAGCCAAAAACCACATGAAATGTGAATTTTTTCCAAATTGGATCCAAGCCGCATTTGGATTTCTACAGATGCGTCTCAGTCTGGGCGCTGTGGCCACTCAAATAGGACTTTTTAAGTGTCTTTTGCGTCACTTGCAACGCGACACACAACAACGACGTCAAATCCAGAGTGATGGAAGTGCATCAGAGCGGCTCATGGATGCTCCAAAAATACATCCATGGAGCAGCTGAGCAGAATCCATGACGTGCGCTGTCAAGTCACGGTGCAGAAGTCCTCTGTTCCTGAGTTTGTCTGGTTCAACGGAGGAGTTCTGCACTGCGACTTGACGTAGCGTAATTGTTTGGAGGGCGAGATGATGGATATCCATAGCGTACGTAGTTACTGATGCCTACGTTGTTACCACAGCAACCCATGCAGATAGGTTGGTGATGTCTGGACACACAAATTGGACCTGATCACTTTCAAATAACAATGCAGGCAGTCTGTCTTAAAGATCTGACTTGAGAAACAAATCTGATTTGCCTGTAGTCTGAACAAGCAATAATGTCCGTCCTATATGTAGGGGGAGGATGTCCCCCTTCTGGAGTCCATCGTCACAACTGCTGGCCAATTGTGGCTTGCGTAATGAAATAGGAACTTCTGAGGCCTTCGCAGGTACCTCCAGAGTTAGATGCCAAGTGAATGTTTGAACTTTCTAACTGCAAAAGTGTCTGAATGGAGACAGTTGCAGTGTGTATGTATAGGCTAGATATGCTTTTATTTATTTTGTAAAAACACTGATGAAGGCCCTGGGCTGGAACACATTGGTTAACGGGACTGTTTGGCATTTAAATTTACCTTTTAGGTTGAGAATTTTTTCTGATTAAAAGCTAAGGCTATTAAGCTGCATGTAGTGAAAGAATATCATCATTTTGAACACTATCACCAGCAGTAGCGGTTGAGTAAAAAAAAAAGCAGTAATGATCCACAATGTAACAAAATTGCAGATGTGGCTGCTGTAAACACTTTACATTCAAAAGTCCTATTAAACAAACACAATGTTTTGATCAGAGCACAAAGGCACGTCTGTCTGTAAAAAAATACAGGATATTAGCACATGCTGAGACACTTCTCTGGGAGATGGAGACAATAACCAGCAGGTTGAAAGTAATCTCAGGTAAACTTCCTCACTCCAACAGAATAGAGTCGCTAACGTTAGCCAATAAGATCGCTCTTACTTAGTTCTACTTTGTCAGCTTCAGCTGTACTTTGATTGAGTTTTATGCTGATAGAGGCATGCTAATATGTTAGTAAACCAAAAAACAAACTGATATGATTGAGCTGACTGACATACTACAGTTTAGGTGCACAAAATGTAGCTGACTTTGACAAAGTACAGCTGAGGCTGAAGCTGATAAAGTTCAACTGATGTAACAACAAAAGCTGCTGGATGGCAAACTACACAGGGTTAGATCAATAAAAGTTGAACTAAGTCTGACTATGTTGAGCTGAACTGACAAGGTAGGTCTGAGATATCTAAAAACGGCAAGGTATGATGCGATCAGCTAGAGAGAAGACATATCACTCTTTTGGATTTGTTGGAACTACAGAAACACTCTGTCCACTCTGATTGTACAGTGGTGATAGAGAGTGGAGGTTCTTCCCTCACAGACGATCTTTGGCTGTGTGCAGACACCGGCTACAGAGACCACACAAACCTGACAAGTTTAATTTTGGCCTGTTATCTACTTATTCACCTTTGTCATTTTAACCGGTGAAAGCACTGAATGTTTTGTACACTGCTATTTGCTAATGATAATTAGCATCGAAGAAGAAGAAGAAGAAGAAAATAATAATATAAACTATTTGTATAGCACCTTTCATACATGAAACGCAGCTCAAAGTGCTTTACAGTATGGCATTGAAAACAAAAAACAAAAGATAAAAATGAAATAAAAATTCTTTACAGTATGTGTAAACAAAACCTAATTTTATAGGTTACTTTAGAAACAGTTCAAATACCAGCATCAGAGGACCTAAGAGCTCCTGTTGGTTGATATGTAGTTAATGTCTAAAATATAAAAAAAGGTGCTATATCATTAAGAGCTTTGTATATGAGAAAAATGACTTTAAAATCAATTCTAAAAGAAATGGGCAGCAAGTGCATGGTTACTAAAACAGGAGTAATGTGCTCTCTTTTCATAGTCTTTGTTAAAAGTCTGGCGACCAAGTTCTGAATTAGCTGAAGTTTCCCAATCATCTTTTTTGGTAGGCCAGCGCAGAGTGCATTACAATAATCCGACGTGCTAATAATGAAGGCATGATTCAACTTCTCTGCATCTTGCTTTCCTAACGAACGGCCTTACTTTGGCAACATTTCTCAGGTGAAAGAAAGGAGAGCCACGCTGCAACACTAGCAGGATGAAGTGGACAAAACAAAGTAGTACAGTAAAGAAAGGATCCAATTTTGATCAACTTTATTTTAGCCAATATCGATCCATTAAAATATATCCGGATCTGCCCCCATACAGATCCTTAGGACTGGCTCAGGACATCTCTAATTACAACATGTATCTCGTGTCACATCATGTCCTGGTTAATCAGGAACTACTTTCTACTGAAGAAAAAGTGTCTACTATAACTGCTAAGAGTGAGGTCTGTCCACAATGCTTAGAAAACTGTTCACAGCAAATTCTGTGCATTATCCAGAAAGACAGTGCCAAAAACAAAATGGGATGCACTAGGCTGACATCTCAAAACCTCTGCAAATCAAACCAAAACTATTTGAATGACTAGATACCATTAGTGGTAAATGAGAAATATGTTTTGTTGTGATTTGGGTGAACTGACCTGTGAAGCAATGATTGCATCATGTGGTGATGTGTCGAGGTTGCATCACAAACATCTCCACTGAAAATATGTTTACCTTGATAAGTCATTTGTTTCTTAAGCAATGATTGCATCATGTTTTGATGCAAGGAACTTGCATCATGTTGTGTTGTTCAAGTTTTTTTCTTACCTTTGATGTCATCATTTGACACTAATGAAAGCAGGTGTGAAAACTCACGGTAAAGCCACAGCGGTATACAGCCATTAGCAGCATCTAATGGGCTACACTCAGAGTTGTTTAGTGTCCAGAGGCAAATTAAATGCAAAACATTTCACTCGCCCAGCACACGTTAAGTATAATAATAGCTTGCATTTTCATAATGCCTTTCAAGGGACCCAAGGGCGCTTTATACACATGGAGGCAGACAAAACAAGTAACACAATAACAGAAAATAATAGCAATATTTGCCAGGGATTAACAGAATTAACTAAGTGGGCCTTGGGGAATCGGTAGGTTTTCAGGAGTTTTTTGAAAGTGTCCATAGATGCAGCGTTGCAGATCTTTGCCAGGACAGGACTCCATTGCAATAATCCAGTAAATGCAGTAATCTATGCTACATTTGATTCTATAATTGAGATATCGTCAATACGTCAAGTTCTCATTGACTTTTTCTAATTTTAAATAACTAATATGAATACAATAGAATTGTCAAATTCTTGATAAGTAGGTGAAACAAAGTATCTTTTTAGGAGTATTTGCCAGCAATCAACTTCCTAAAACAATTAATTTTCTGGCTTCCTTAATAGAAATTGAGAGTCTATGCAACACGCTTTAAAAACAACTTTAATGATTTAAAGATTAGTTCCATCCTGAAGGCCAGTGACTGTCGGGCACATTGTGAGCAGCAGTCACATTTCTTATCAAGTCATACACATGCAAACCTTTCTTAATATTGGCATTAAACACAAATTCTCCTTTAGTCCATGAAGTAATGTTCTTTGAGGCTTGCTGTTTTTTTGGAATGTTTTTTTAAAGTATCCTCAGTCTTTTTTCTTGACCATCCATGTTGGCCTGTTCTGAACCATGAACAGTCTCATCGACTGGGATAGACAAAGTTAGTGTATTCTGATCCCGTTCTCCCGGCTTTACCATTATGAGAAATCTCTGCAAGCCGATGGAATATCTTTTCATGAATCTTCAGTTTTCTGCTCTGCCTCTGTTTAAACATAAAAAACAACCAGATACCTACACAAGTTTAATATATTGACCAGTATGTCATTTAACAATTTATAATGTACATATTTCAATACGGAATACTGACCCAAGTCCTGAGTATCATTTCACAATCAGTGTCTCGACTTTCTAATGCCTGTTGTTCAATAGGCCTTGTCACATGCCCTTTGTTACTGTTTACAGACAGGCGGGGGACACCGAGGGTGACAGGAATGAACTTTATTTTGTGACAGACAGGAGTGGAGAGGGTTAGGATAGGGGAACTGAGTGTAGGGAAGTAACTGGAGGTAAGAGAGAGAGAGGAGACCGGAGACACACTGGAAATGGGGGAAAGCACTCAAAACTAGCACAAAGAGAACTTGTGTTATAGGGCAAGCAGAGTCCTAGACGCAAACGAGGTCAGATACTGAATGAGGTGAGTGGTGTGTTTATATACTGGCTGTGATTGGGGCTAATTGAGAGCAGGAGTGTAAATGGGAGCAGGTGTGGGTGATTACAGGCTGGTGAGACCATGATAGGCTGTGACACCCTTTAGGTGTGACTTTGAATGCTCTCCCTCAGCTCCACGTCCTGCATGTGCAAATCACCCATAGACTGAAAGACACATTGTTCTGGTTCATGTCAGTGCCCAAGTTCTGAATCTTATTTATATTTTGGAAAAGATGAAATACAGAGTATGGCTTGCAGAAGTACTGCATAGATCTAAAGATTAAAAGGCCCTTTAGCCAGCTGGGTACTTTATAAAAAAAAAAAACTTTGTCCTTCACCCTCCGCGGGTGGTCTCGTCCTTCGAGCTCGGGTCCTCTACCAGAGGCCTGGGAGCTTGAGGGTTCTGCGCAGTATCTTTGCTGTTCCCAGTACTGCACTCTTCTGGACCGAGATGTCTGGTGTTCTTCCAGGGATCTGCTGTAGCCACTCCTCCAGTTTGGGGGTCACTGCCCCGAGTGCTCCGATGACCACGGGTACCACTGTTGCCTTCACCTTCCAGGCCTTCTCCAGCTCTTCTCTGAGCCCTTGGTACTTCTCTAATTTCTCATGTTCCTTTTTCCTGATGTTGCCATCACTTGGTATTGCCACGTCAACCACAACGGCTTTCCTCTGCTGTTTGTCAACCACCACGATGTCAGGCTGGTTCGCCATTACCATTCTGTCAGTCTGGATCTGGAAGTCCCACAGGATCTTGGCTCGATCATTCTCTACCACCTTTGGAGGTGTTTCCCACTTTGACCTCGGGGTTTCCAGTCCATACTCAGTGCAGATGTTCCTGTACACTATGCCAGCTACTTGGTTATGGCGCTCCATGTATGCTTTTCCTGCCAGCATCTTACACCCTGCAGTTATGTGCTGGATTGTCTCAGGGGCCTCTTTGCACAGCCTACACCTTGAGTCTTGTCTGGTGTGGTAGATCTGGGCCTCTATTGCTCTGGTGCTCAGGGCCTGCTCCTGTGCAGCCATGATGAGTGCCTCTGTGCTGTCCTTCAATCCAGCCCGCTCTAGCCATTGGTTGGACTTCTTGATATCAGCCACTTCAGTTATGTTCCGGTGGTACATCCCATGTAGGGGTTTGTCCTCCCATGATGATCCTTCCTCCAACACGTCTTCCTCTGTTCCCCATTGCCTGAGACATTCCCTGAGCATGTCATCTGTTGGGGCCTTATCTTGGATGTACTTGTGGATCGTGGATGTTTCATCCTGGATAGTGGCTCTCACACTCACTAGTCCACGGCCGCCTTCCTTACGGCTAGCGTACAGTCTCAGGGTGCTGGATTTGGGATGGAACCCTCCATGCATGGTGAGGAGCTTTCGCGTCTTAACGTCTGTGGTCTGTATCTCCTCCTTTGGCCACCTTATTATTCCCGCAGGGTATCTGATCACTGGCAGGGCGTAGCTGTTTATTGCCTGGGCCTTGTTCTTGCCATTGAGCTGACTTCTTAGGACTTGCCTTACTCGTTGGAGGTATTTGGCCGTTGCCGTCTTCCTTGTTGCCTCTTCGAGGTTGCCATTTGCCTGTGGTATTCCAAGGTACTTGTAACCATCCTCAATGTCTGCTATTGTTCCTTCTGGGAGTGAGACCCCTTCTGTGTGGACTGCACTTCTCAAGCCCGAATGACATCCCAATGTCAGAGCTGTAGATCCTGGTGGTGTGGATCAGTGAGTCGATGTCCCGCTCGCTCTTAGCGTATAGCTTGATGTCATCCATGTAGAGGAGGTGACTGATGGTGGCCCCGTTCCTGAGTCGGTATCCATAGCCAGTCTTGTTGATTATTTGGCTGAGGGGTTCAGTCCTATGCAGAACAGCAGTGGGGACAGAGCATCTCCTTGGTATATGCCACATTTGATGGATACTTGTGCAAGTGGCTTGCCATTGGCCTCAAGGGTGGTTTTCCACAGCCTCATCGAGTTCGCAATGAAGTCTCTTAGAGTCCTGTTGATGTTGTACATCTCTAAGCATTCAGTGATCCATGTGTGCGGCATTGAGTCATATGCTTTCTTGTAATCAATCCAGGCAGTGCACAGGTTGGTGTGTCGGGCTCTGCAGTCTTGGGTGACTGTTCTGTCAACCAGGAGTTGGTGTTTGGCTCCTCTGGTTCCTCTGCCAATGCCCTTCTGTGCTTTGCTCATGTATTGATCCATGTGTCCACTTATCTTAGCCGCGATGATGCCTGACATGAGCTTCCATGTTGTGGAGAGACAGGTTATTGGCCGATAGTTGGATGGGACTGTACCCTTTGCGGGATCCTTCAGGATCAGGATTGTGCGCCCTTCGGTAAGCCATTCAGGGTGCGTCCCATCTCTTAGCAGCTGGTTCATTTGTGCTGCTAGGCGCTCATGGAGTGCAGTGAGCTTCTTTAGCCAGTAGGTGTGGATCCTGTCAGGGCCCGGTGCTGTCCAGTTCTTCATACCTGAGACTTTTTCTTGGATGTCTGCCGCTGTGATGGTGACTGGATTCTGTTCAGGGAGGTTGCTGTGGTCCTTTCTCAGGGCGGCCAGCCACTGTGCATCGCTGTTGTGTGATGCCTCCCTTTCCCATATACTTTTCCAGTACTGTTCCGTTTCCAGCCTTGGTGGGTCTGCTCTGCTGTTATTACCCTGCCATTGAGCGTACACTTTCGCAGGTTGAGTTGTGAACAGCCGGTTTATTCTTCTGGCTTCATTATCTCTCGTGTATCTTTTTAGGCGGCTAGCCAAGGCTTGGAGTCTTTGTTTGGCAGTTTCGAGTGCTTCAGGTATGGGCATCTGGTTGTACTTCTTGGGTACTTGCTTTCTCATTGCACCTCTCTCAGCCACTGTCAGTTGGCTCACTTCTCTCCGGGCCTCCTTGATTTTTGCCTCCAACCTTCGTTTCCATGGTGGGTATTGTCTCTCATGGCTCCCATGGTTGCTCTTGTAGCCAAGCATCTCTAGGCTCACTGCTGCTGAGGCATATATCAGCTCATTGGTTTCAGTGATGGTTGTGGTAGGGATCGCTCTCAATGCTGCATTCACATCTTCTAGGAGACTTTCTGATGGTACTTCACTTAGCCGTTGTAGTTGGCGTCGGGGTTGCCTTGTATTCATCCCATTTGATATATATCTTGAACTTCTCGCTGTCTACTGGCTGTGTCCCAGATTACTTTAAAACTGTTTGTGTTCAACCAGTCCAAAAAAAAAAGCAACCTGGGATTGATCCTACCCTCCTGGATAATTATCGTCCGATCTCTAAACTTTATTTCCAAGGTTCTCAAAAAAATTCTTTCTAAGCAGCTTCTTGTTGCTGTGGAAAATAATAGTACCTTTTGAAAAGTTTCAATCTGGTTTTCGTCAGTACCACAGCACTGAGACAGCCCTTCTCAAAGTCACTAATGACCTTTTAATGAATGCCAACGCAGGCATGCGTTCAATTCTTGTGCTGCTGGACTTAAGTCCTTCGACACTATTGATCATGGCATTCTTTTAGATAGACTGAGTGGGCATATCTGGCACTGCACTAGACTGGTTCTCATCTTATTTGTCCAATAGGAAGTTCTGTGTCGCTATTAATAAACATCCTTGTCATCCTTTTCTCATATCAATTATGGTGTGCCTCAAAGTTCAATTCTGGGACCAATACTGGTCTCCTTTATATCTGCTCCCCTTGGGTGAAGTCATCCATAGACATGGGATTTCTTTTCATTGTTATGCAGATGACACACAGTTGTACCTCCCTGTCAAGCCCCACTGACCTTAGTATGCTGAGTTCTCTGCAAGACTGCCTGTCTGGAAAAACTGGATGTCGATAAATTTTCTTCAACTCAAATAAAACAAAAATCCTTGTCATTGGGCCCCAACATATCAATAAACAACTACTGCCATCCACTGGCCTGTCATAGCATATCAAGCCTGTTGCAAAAAATCTTGGTGTCCTGTTTGATAGCAATTTGTTTTGAGCAACATATCACTAAGCTTGTCCAATCATATTTTTATCAGCTCAGAAATATTGAAAAAATATGATCACAATTTTGGTGATGCATGCTTTTATCTCCTCATGCCTTCATTATTGTAGGTTGCTAGGCTTTTAATCAGGACCAAGAGGTATGATCATATCACACCCGTTTTAACCTCTTAACACTGGCTCCCTGTTGTTGTTGTCAGTGTTTTACGATTGATTTTAAGATCTTATTGATTACTTTTAAGGCTCTTCATGACCTGGCTCCAGATTATATTTTAGACCTTTTAATCCCTTGTGAACCTTTACGTGGTTTTAGATATTTGGGCAGGGGTCTCCTTTCTCTTCCTGAGTCCAAGATGAAAACTAAGATGGACACAACTCCCCAGAGGGTCCCGAGGCTCTGCAACAACCTGCCCGAAGAAATTAGGTTGTCTGAGTCAGTGTCCCCTTCTTCTCAAATCGCATTTTCATCGGAAAGCAGAGTCTGCTATTATCTGAGCTGTATGTTTTATTTGAATGTTTTTTTTAATTATTCTTTCTTTGTTTTTGCCCTTCATATATTTTATCATTCACTGTGGTATTTTATTCCTCTCTCTGTGAAGCACTTTGTAAGTGCTCTATAAATAAAGTTTATTATTATTATTGGGCAGAGTTGACACTGAACATGAGGATCAAGGCTGAAGGCTAATTGACTTCGGGGCAGTTGTTCCGGGTAAACTTTCATTCATAAAACTGTGTTAACATAAACAGTGCTTTAATTTTGTATTTCAGTTTACCTTTAACCATTTCTCTCTCCTAGTAACCAATTTAGTTACTAGGGGAATGAAGTGGCGCAACTTACATCCAACTCTGAAACAGAAGGTAAGGCCCAAACCACCATCCTCAATGACACACAACAGAACATGGAACCTATCAAGTTAAAGCCCTTTATTGCAAGAAGTTTGAACATATCCATATATCATGAGTTTATCCACATTCATGGCATAATAGTTACCAGAAACTTTACTGCCCCCACCTTCATGTCCTGGTCATGGCTGTCCTAAAAAAGACAGCTGTGGTAGTGTTGTGCTTTGGTGTTCCCCAATCCAGAGCAATGTGGAAATTGTCTTTGGAGACAGAAAGGAGAATAAGGGAAGGGAAGATGAAATAGTGGGAAAAGACTGAAGACAAATGGAAAAGTGATTAAAGAAGGGAGAAGTAACAGTTACTGCTACTGAAAAAAAATTCACCAGAGGGAGAGAGGGAGGAGGGATGTGGAGGAAGAAAATAGATAAATTATTTGTATGACAGAGGGCTTCAGGCAGAAATCTGACAGAGCTTAGCAGCTTCTCATCTCCTCCTGTTTCTGATGATGAAAACCCTTGAAGATGAACTCTGCTTTCCACAACTTATCAACTCCTCCTGCAAGAAGAACGTGCATCCTTACTCTGTATCCATGGTCACTTACATTATACTGTTCTCCATCTCTCTGCTCACTGTGATTCTCAACCTGCTGGTCATCATCTCCATCTCACACTACAAGTAAGTAGACAAATATTTTATCAATTTATAAAAGTGGTAGCTGTGGAGAAATAAATGCCAGATATCAGACTGTGAAGGAAAAATTTCTTGTTTCTAAATAATGTTTTTGTGTTTCAGACATCGCTATCTGCTGAAATGATAATTGATACTACAAATAATTATAAGTATGTTGTTTTCTTATTTTTCCAGGCAGCTCCACAGCCCCACCAACCTCCTCCTCCTTTCTCTGGCTGTCTCAGATTTCTTCGTGGGTTTCCTCATGTTCTTCCACATTGTCCTCATAGATGGCTGCTGGTTCCTCGGCGACCTCGTGTGTATTCTGTATTATGTTTTTTACTATATTATTACCTCTGCCTCAATAGGAACCATGGTGCTTATATCGGTTGATCGCTATGTGGCTATTTGTGACCCTCTACATTACTCCAGCAAAGTCACTCATAAAAGAGTTAAGATCTGTAATTTTCTGTGTTGGATGGGTTCTGCTCTCTTTCACAGTGTGCTGCTGAAGGATAACCTGGAACAACCAGGCAGGTATAATTCCTGCTATGGAGAGTGTGTGGTGGTTATTCATTATATTTCGGGACTTGCAGATCTTTTTGTGTCCTTTATTGGTCCTGTCACTGTCCTCATAGTTCTGTACATGAGAGTGTTAGTGGTGGCTGTGTCTCAGGCTCGTGCCATGCGGTCTCATATTGCAGCTGTCACTCTCCAGGGTTCAGTGAAAGCAACTGCTAAAAAATCTGAGATAAAAGCAGCTGGGACTCTCGGTGTTGTTATTGTCGTGTTTCTAATATGTACCTGCCCGTTTTTTTGTGTTGCCCTTACAGGCCAGGACACATTCCTTAGTGTTTCATCTGCTGCCATTGTACTATTTCTGTTCTATTTAAATTCCTTTCTAAACCCTATGATCTATGCTTTTTTCTACCCATGGTTCAGAAAATCTATTAAACTCATTGTTACACTTAAGATACTACAGGCTGACTCCTGTGAAACCAACATACTGTAGAAAAAGTGTGACAAATAAAGAAATGCTGTTGCCATTTTTGAGGCCAACATACTATATAGCAATTTTGTTAGGTAACTGAAATGTGACATTTTCTATGAAGAGAAATAATTTCTTCATGTGGTTGAGTTAGTGAAATACAAAATGTATGTGTATATGTGAGAAAACTAAAAAAAGATACCTTTCATGTTTTGATTCGGTCTCCGTGAGCCTGTTCATTGTCAGATTTCCATAATTTCTATCCCTCCGTTGTTTATTTTCACCAGTGAAATATACGTCAATATTATGTGCATTGGAGTGATACTTACTAGCACCATTAATGTGACGCTGCTTCATCTAAGCTGTAAATTAAACTTTACATGTGTATTTTTTTCCAAAACAATGACAGACACTATCAGTTAGTCTTTTCTGTCTGAAAAAAATGTAAACAGTGTAGCTACTAATAGCACTGGTTAGTCATACTGTAAATGAATAAGGATCTTAAAAATGGCTTATTATATTACAAAAGGATGGTAAATGGTAATGTTCATTAACTTTGATACGGAAGTATTACATTTTAAAGCTGTGTTTGCCTCAGGTACCAGTCAGGTACCAACTGTTAAAGCAGACAGTAACAAATGTTCAATAATAATAATAGTAAGAAGAAGACAAAGAAGAAGAAGAAAAATATTTTATTTTATAGCATTAAAATATTTTTAACAGAGTTACAAAGTGCTTTAGAAATAAAAGATGCACACTGTAAGGTCATTGAAACAATAAAAAGCAGAGCAGAGGCAATAATTCTGTAGTAGTCTACACAAGCAATGTAAAACTGTATATTAAAAACAGAATTTTAATTAAGGTTATATGAAAGCCTTTTTATAAAAACAGGTTTTCAAAAGGAACTGAAATGATGTTATTGAGCTGACTGATCTAAGATTCTTAAAGTAAGTCAACTATGCCAGAGCATTTATGGGGGTCATGAGCTCAGCAAAGTAATCAGGTGCCAGATGGTGAAACGATATCAATATCTTAGGTTCACTAAATTAAATAAGGACTTAACAAGAGACATTAATCACACACTGTGTAGTGTACTGATGATATGTAATGAATACATAATTTTATTAACATTTTCATATTTATTATCATCCATATATTTATTAACATGGATTTTTAATTTCTGATATTCTTAGGAAATAGACACAAGATATAGACACAAACAAGAGATTTCTGCTTTGTTCACATTGTTTATATTTTTGCATAACCAATTAAAACCTAGATGCCTAGACATTATTTCACCCTCAAATAATCTGGGTTCATTAATTATATTTAAAATCTCATATATCCTCTAGTACACTGTAGCACGCAAAATGAAAGCTTAAAAAGTGTTCACCCATAATAATCAAGGTAACAGTATCAGATGTAATGTTGTATATTATTCAAATAGATACAATCTGAAATAAGAATACATTTTAACTAAACATAGTTAGAAGTCCTGCAAAACTCCTGTAAATAAAATTGTTTTTAATTTTTAATTTTTTATTTTAAAGAGACCAAATATGTTGAAGATTTATTAACCAAAAAAGTCAGGGCATCAGCAACAATAACGTCAGGAGGATGTGAAAAGTAACTCATATGACACCTCGTCCATATGCTTGTAACAAATCAGCAGCACCAATATTACAGGCATCAGCCCACAGCTGGGAGGTCTCACCTCACCAAGGAGCAGCAAGCACAGGTGACGAAAACAACTAGATTAACAGGAATTATCCTGATGCTCAGGAGACCAAATAGGCCTATTTCCACAGGAGACATTTTGACATGTTATAGTAGGAAAAGCACATGTGTAAATTAAATTAGTGAGGGCTGAATTCCATTCGGTTGCTTCAGTTTCAGGTTCCTGGTTTTGTATGCTGGTTCACAGTCACACTATCATGGCTTACAGGGACATTTGAATAGACCAGAGCCCTTGTTAATGTTATTAATAACACCTGTGATTTTGTCCAAATGTCTGTTGTGAAAAAAGCAATATCTATTCAGCGTTGCCACTTCACAGGAAAAAATACAGTAATAATAATATTTTGCCATTCCATACAGCCACAAAACAACTTTTTAGTAGATGGAGTTAGATATGCCTGAATGTTTCAGATATTTGCAGCAACTCGCTGCAACTGTCTCACCTTGCTCTACCACTTTTGCTCAGGTATCAATGGTGGCTCTACCCAGTAGAACCTTTTCACAGCAGACATTCTGACACATCATAGCAGGAAAATCACAGGTGTAATTAATAAGAGTAACGATGGCTGCATTCCACTCAGGGGAGCCAGTTGGTATTGAACACACACACACACACCCAGTGACGAATACAGGACAGACAAGGAACACAGGGAGAGGAGAGCACACTAGAGCACACAAGGATAAGGAGACAGATGTGGCTAACTATGACAGTCCCACTCACATCTAGCCACTCCCTTCTGCGCTGCCTGACCTTCCCCGCCCACTCTCTCACCTATTGTCTATTAACTGATGTTAAACTCTGAAAAAGGTTATTGGCCTCAAACACCACCAAGACACATTATCTAAAGATATAGTTGCTCTAGATGGCATTGCCCTGGCCTCCTGGTCCACCGTAAGGAACCGGAGTTATCTTTGATCAGGATTTATCCTTTAACTCCCACATAAAACAAACTTCAAGGACTGCCTTCTTTCACCTATATAATAGCAAAAAATCAGGCACATCCTGTCTCAAAATGATACTAGTCCATGCATTTGTTACTTCTAGACTGGACTATTGCAATTCCTTATTATCAGGCTGCCCGAATAAGTCCCTTAAGACTCTTCAGTTGATCCAGCTGTGGCATGTGTACTGACAAGAATCCAGAATATAATTTAAAATCCTCACCTACAAAGCTCTTAATAGTCAGGTACCATTGTATCTTAAAGAGCTCATAGTACCTTATTGCCCCATGCACTCCCAGAATGCAGGGTTACTTGTGGTTCTTAGAGTCTCCAAAAGTAGAATGGGAGCCAGAGCCTTCAGTTATCAAGCTCCTCTCCTGTGGAATCAGGTCCCAGTTTGGGTTCGGGAGGCAGACACCATCTCCACATTTAAGAGTAGACTTAAGACTTTCCTCTTCGATAAAGCTTATAGTTAGGGCTGGCTTGGGTGAGGCCTGAACCATCACTTAGTTATGCTGCTATAGGCCTAGACTGCCAGGAGACTTCCCATGATACACCTCTTTCCTCTCTCCTCCTCTCCATCTCCATCTGTATGCATTTTTTTCACATTACTGCATGTTACTAATGCTACATCTTCCCTCTCCCGTAGTTTTGTGCTTTCTCGTCTCTCTCCTCTCTCCTGTCGCTTTCAGCAGGTATTTCTAGCTCTGGAGCTGCAGAGACTGGGTCTGTGGTTGTGGGCCACCTACTGCCCCCGTGTTCCTGCTTGACAACTGTTACTACAGTTGTTGTTAGTGGCTCTGTTACTATTATTGTCATTATTATTGTCCACTGACGCTCCCCCTGCATATCAATACAGAATCTGTAGGCAAGGAACAAGATTTTGGTATCAGAAGCGTTCTGGTTTCTATTTGTAGTCCGTTTGTAGTCTGAGTATATTGACCAATCACATTTGAGAGGGCTTTGGTTGCATGCAGGTAAAGAGTCCACGTGGAGAGGAAAAGAAGTGGAATGCATTGCCGAAATGTAATCTCGGAACCCATCAGCTATCGTCTGACGACGATTTAGTTTTTTATCAATCTCGGAACCCTAGAGGTCAGCTTTTTATTAGCTTTTTAAAAATGTATCAGCATTAAACGGGTTCAAAGATTGCTAATCGGACTGTAAACAATGACCGGCACACATAAGAGGCCCAGATATCCGTTATTTGTTATCCTTTATCCCCTGGCTACTCCGGAAGCCCCAAAACATTGGCTGTTTCCCCCAGAGGCTAAATCGTTGTCGGACGATAGCCTATGGGTTTTGAGGTTGGACACTGGGTGATGGTAGAAATCTACCTTTAAACAAACACACTAAAACGTTGTCAAATATGAACAGTAACAACATATACTTTGTTGTAAGTTCATAGATGTGTGAGAGAAGCCCTGCTCACTGAATCATGTAGAGTAAAAGAGTGAATCTGATCTAAAATGAGAGAAATGTACCTCAGCATAATACTGTGTGGAATGTTTAGTCCGAATAGTTCATGGCAGGATGTAATTAATGTATTATTAGGGTTGGGAAACATTCCAAATCAGAACCGAATCCAAAATGCCAAGAACCGGGTAAAAAGTTTAATTTTGGTTCTGCTTATCAGTGCAGCGATATCCCTTTATTATTGGCTATTATTTAACAAAGGCTACTAATGTGCAAGGATGTGGCCATCTGCCAGGACCTGTCTATGACATGCATCAACCAGTGTGTCGATTTGTTTAGATACGAGCATGCATGGCTAACGTCACAACAGTAGTGAAAGATGATCAAAGAATGCTCAAAATTGTGGCTTCACTTTATTAAAGCGAGAAGTGAGATTTTGACCAGAAGGTCATCAGCTCAATCCCCGGACCGGAAGGATAAATCTGAGTGGGGAAAGTGAAAAAGCAGTGCTTGACCCTTCCTCATCACCACCACTGAGGTGCCCCTGAGCAAGGCCCTTAACCTCAACCGCTGCTCAGTGTCCAGCAGACTGTGGTTGTTCTAGGCAGCTTCCAGGCGTGAATGTGTGTAACATAACAAAACTTCCCTGAATACCATAAAACTTCTATTAATAGCCCGGGCTTTTAGTTGCTTCAATCACTGAACTCAACTCAACTGCCTATATTTGGGACAGGCATTTATATGGGACAAGCCTTTAAAAACTCTTGTTCAGCAAAGATGGGAAATACTATCAAATTGTTTATTTAAACCAGTATGAACATTACCTGTATTGAATTCCCACAAGGTGGCAGTATTAGCCAGAGGTAAATGAGGGAAAATGGACAGGCATTAGGCAGGACGACTCTGAAGGGCCTGAGGTCCTTTACCACTGCTCACGCATAGCCTGCACACAGCCAGCACAAAAAGAAGTCACTGTCCTGATACTTACAGACTGCACAGTAAATCTTAGAGGTGGTGTTTTGTCCAAAATAAATGAAAATGAACAAACCATAAGTAGCTTCACTGTTGCAGTGAAAATTAAAACAGTCATTCTTGGAGAATATTATATTATAACATACACAATGTAAAGACACATGCAGTATATGATCTGTATTATTCCATTATTCATCACCATGGCCAAGTACATTTTTCTGTTCATGCTGAGGGTCTAATTTCAGGCACAATGCAGAGACTCTCTACAGTATGCTGGCCTCACAGGAGTCAGGCTGCAGTATCTTAAGTGTAACAATGAGCTTAACTGTTTTTCTAAACCAGGGATAAAAAAGGGCATAGATCACAGGGTTTAGACAGGAATTAAAATAGAACAAACATATTACAAAGGCAGCAGATGAAGCATTGAGCAAGTTATCTTGGCCTGTAAGAGCGACACAATAATATGGACAGAGACATATTAGAAACAAAACAACAACAACACCAAGAGTCCTGGCTGCTTTCATTTCAGATTTTTTAGGAGTTACTTTCACTGATTGCTGGAGTGTGACAGCTGCAATATGAGACCGCATGGCACGAGCCTGAGATACAGCCACCACGAATACTCTCATATACAGAACAACAATAACAGTAATGG
Organism: Siniperca chuatsi; assembly: GCF_020085105.1. Lineage (NCBI taxonomy): Eukaryota > Metazoa > Chordata > Actinopteri > Centrarchiformes > Sinipercidae > Siniperca > Siniperca chuatsi. Next base: position 25,348,489 of record NC_058053.1, read on the forward strand.
GAACAATGAAGGAAAAAATAACATCTGCAATTCCAGCAATGTAGTTAATGAAAAATATACACTCTCCAAAGCAGGAGTTATATCTGCCTGGTTGTTTCAGGATATCCTTCAGAATCAGACTTTGAAAGATTACAGAACATATCCAACACAGAGAAACACAGACTTGAGCTCTTTTTTGTGTGATTTCGGTGGAGTAATGCAGAGGATGACAAATAGCCACATAGCGGTCAACAGATATAATCACCATGGTTCCTACTGAGGCAGAGGTAATAATGTATGCTATATACTGATACAGAGCACACATGAAGTCACCGAGAAACCAGCAGCCGTCTATGAGCATAATTTGACAGACCATGAGGAGGCCCACGAAGAAATCTGAGACAGCCAGAGAGAGGAGGAGGAGGTTGGTGGGGGTGTGGAGCTGCCTGAGGAGGAAGACCAGCAATAAATGTATCATAATTTATAGGATCAATAGAGTAAGCACTGAAATACAATGTTTGGAAAAATGACTATTTTCCTCACAGTTTAAGAGCAGGCGATACTTTATATTACTATCTACCATTTTCAGAAATTAATGAAATATTTGGCTACTTGAAGTGGGAGATAGAGATGATGACCAGCAGGTTAAGAGCTGCAGTGAGCAGAGAGATGGAGGACAGCAGAACGTAAATCAGCATGGCCTCAAAGTGAGGACGCACTGGCTTCCTGCAGGAGGTGTTGAGGAGTTGTGGAAAGCAGAGTTCAGTTCCCTCTAAGGTCTCCATAACTGGAGCGAGGAACTCTGCTGAACTCTGGCAGCTTTTTGACCAAAGCTTTCTGTCATACAACTGATTTATCTCTATCCTCCCTGCCCGCCCCTCCTTCCTCGCCTGCTGCTGTTTTTCTCTCCGCAGAGACTGAAGTTCTATGACTAATGTGCTCATCTTCCTCAGTGTTGGGGATAACTGTGCTCTGTGTTTATGTCCACATTTGGCCGTCCACCAGATGTCCAGGGTCGAAGCTGGCTAAGCTGAAGTCATAAATAATGCTCGCCGTGGGAGTACAGTCTTCCCTTATCTTTAGGTTTTACACACAGATTATCCCAGCACATGACTTCTCTGTTTCAGTTTCAGTGAGCCTGGGAAAAGTTATGGGGCTATTTGGAGTTAGCTGTCCATTTAGTTTTAAGGCTGCTAGTTTCAAACCCTGCTGCCAGAGCGTGTGTTTTTTTCTATGCATGCTAGCTATCAAGCCAAAATGCAGAATTGAGGGAAATACACAAAAGTGTACCAGAAACCGTGGGAAACCGAGTAGATTGTGTCTGTTTGAGGAGACAAAACAAAATCCCACAGGGAGTACTGCAATGTCCCAATCACAGACCACCTGAATGCACTAAAGATCCATGCCAAAACTGTTAAACACTGAACATGCTTTGCACCTAACACAGAGATGCAAGCATTAACCATTGCTGCCCTGTGAGATAATGAAATAAAAGATGACCAAAAAAGAAGGATTGCCACATATGTGTCATGCCACACAGTGGGGTAATTGGGCCAGACTTTACAGCAGTTTAGGGCTTTTAAAATGCATTGCACTAAATACACAGCAGTGAGCAACTCTGTTTTAGCACCACACTTCAAATGTGAGCTTCTCAAAGATATTGCAGATTTCCCCTTATTCTTTGTACTTGGATGAATCCATGGATGAATTTGTGAAAAAGATCTACAGCTTGTGCAATGTATGTATCACTTGCTGGATATTGTTGCCAACAAGGCAATGCAGTGTCTGGTTTGCACATTCTGCAAAGCTCCAGAGTGAGTACTGTGAAATGTACCAAACTTTGAATCTCTTTGAGATTGTGTTGACAAAATTCAATACAACGCACTAAAAATGCATTTCAGTTTGGATCAGAGCGTTGCTATGGTGCTCATCTTTTGAATGAGATGTATAGTGATGAAGCAGATTCCTTTTACCTGGTTTTTCTCAAGCCCATGCTGTCACAGAAATCTCACGAGTCCAAATGCTTTAGACCATGTACCATGTAGACCTCTGTGTTGTTTCTGTGTTGTGGGCGTGGCACTCCCTCTCTCCACGGGCTTAGAATATCATTCTAGTTACTTAGCTTCCTGTGTTTTGAATTGTGCTAACCTCGCACACACTCTGCCAAGCTCTCGCCACTCAGGGTGCCCTTGTCACCCAACACAAGCAACTCCTCCAGGATGTGGTGGAAAACATCAAGGCTCTCTCAACTCATTTTGCCAGAATTGGCAACCAAGTGGATCTGGTTTCATCGCAACTCACTAGTTCAGCCCCGGCGCACCAGTCCAGTCGGCCCAGTCAGCCTGCCCCCGTAGCCGCTGCAGTTACCTCGAGCAGAGAGCCATTTGTTCCACCGGTGACTTAGGTTTGTGCAGGTCTTTTCTAATGCAATGTTCCCTTGTTTCTGAGCAGCAGCCATCCACTTAAGTAATTGATAAATCTAAGATTACATACAGTATATTATGGTGTTTGGGCCATCGCCATATGGGAGAATCAACCAGCCATTAGCTCCTCATTTGTTAACTTCATTGGAGAGATGAGAAGTTTTTGACCACCCTGTTCGGGGTGACCAAAAGGGTTGCCTCTATGCAACTATGTGCTGCTAAGAGGAAGGTTCTGACTGTTGTTTGTGACACATCCCATCCTACACCATACAGCAGTTCAGAGTATCCATCCCTCTTGAAGTCTCTGGATGGGGTCCTGGAAAGGACATCACTGGGGCTGGTTACTCTCAATTTACTTTTAGCTCTTAGACTTACTGAAAATAACGGTGCAAATAAACTAAAAGTAGTCTGTGGATCTGACCCAGCATGCGTCTACCTCCTACGTCCTCCTACACCAAAATTCCTCAGCAAGGAAAATCTGTAAGGGGAGACAAAGCGAGAATTTCATACTGAAAAGACTGTAATTTGGAAGTTTTTCAGTGTACACTTTGGCAAGTGAACACTGTTTTAAGACAGACTTAAAAAAATATGAACCTATCCCTGCAGACAGGCAAAGTGAACATGGTAATTTTAGATTTTTATTGATAACAGAAGGCTTACAGGCAGATATAGGTAGGCAGGTAAGCAGGCAGACAGGTGCAGGCAGGCAGGTTCAGGTACGGGTTCCGGTTCCGATTCTGGCACAGCCATGTGTCCAACTTTAACGGTCTGGCAGGGAATGAATGGAACTGGGCCGGTATATGAACTGAGAGGCTGATGAGAGAATGAGATGCAGGTGAGGAGGTGAGCGGGGAAGGCCAGGCAACTGCAGAGCAGATGAGGAAAGTGGGAGGCCAGGGCAATGCCATCTAGGGTAACTATATCTTTAGATAACATGTCTCGGAGTTTTTTGGGGCCAAGTACAATAACTTCAGTTTTGTCAGAGTTTACATCAGAAAATTCCAGGGCATCCAGGTTTTTATGATAAAGCAAGTTCTGCAGGTCAAGAATCCTAAATATAAAATTGACAATAAGATATTAAAGAATATTAAAAAATATTACAAGAAAATAATAAAGAATATGTACAATATGACTATTATTTAAATTACAGTTTGTGCAATGTGCTAAATATTTACATGGGAATGTGCAAAAGTTTACAGTATGTGTATACTGTAATATAAGGGGGGTGATTTGTGGTGGTGGTGGTGGTGGTGGGGGTTTGTGAGTCAGTGTCAGTGGGGGTCCTGGACCTTGTTGATGAGGCCAGCTGCAGACAGAAAGAAACTGTTTCTGTAGCGTGAGGTTTTGGTCCTGATGGACCGCAGCCTCCCGGAGGGGAGTGTCTTGTGTCCAGGGTGGGAGGGGTCAGCCACAATCTTCCCTGCACACCTCAGGGTCCTGGAGGCCTAGAGGTCCTGGAGGGAAGGTAGATTGCAGCCAATCACCTTCTCGTGGAGCGAATGATATGCTGCAGTCTGCCCTTGTCCTTAGCAGCAGCGTGCCAGATGGTGATGGAGGAGATGAGGATGGTGCCCAGGAAGCGGAAGGACTCCACAGTGTCGACAGGGGAGTCACACAGGGTGATGGGGGTGGGTGTGGCTTGGCTCAATCTCCCACCTGTAGGCGGATTCATCCCCATCAGAGATTAGAGGTGGGACAACACAAGGCACTCAAAAGAATTCATTACCACAGAGGTTAGGGCAACGGGTCTGTAGTTGTTAAGTCCTGTGGTCCTTGGTTTGGTGGCAGGTAGGGAGGCGCGGGCAATCTGACAGGCGGAGCGAAAAGCGGGCGCAGTCCCGTGAAACTGTCGCGGTCGTGCTCGTCTCACGCGCACGCCCGCTACCAGAGTTGAATTGTCTTGAACTTTTGTCTACACGACGTGCAGTGCGCTGTGCAAATCAATGGACAAGGGACTGATCCTTGCTGTTTGTGAGTGGGGATACAATGGTGCACAGAAGCTGTTTCCATGGTTACCACGAGCACCTGGCATTTACTCATAGAGCGCTTGTCTGCCTGTCTATTTATGAGGAGTGCAGTACGACCCCGCGCATCCAAGCGGGTACGCAGGCAGGGTGTCACTTACCATCTGAAAAGACCTTTACGGTGTTGAATAATGGCCAAAAAAGTGTTTTTCCAGGACATTATGATGTCATACTGAAGTTGACCATGGCCTTTTGGGTAAAAAATGTCATCACTTCATCGTTGTATCCCATTAAACATCTGTGTGAAATTTTGACATAATTACCACATCAATTATTGAGTTATGGCCATTTGTCACCTTTGTGACCTTTGACCTTTCAGCCAAAAGTGTCACCAATCAATTCTCTGACCAACTGTGAAATATGGTTCAATTCTTGAGTTAGGCTAAAAACATGTTTTGTGAGGTCACAGTGGCCTTGACCATAAAAATATAGATATTTACAGTATACATAGAAAGTCTTTGACCAAATATGTCATGCTTAATGCCTGAACTGCATTTTAGTGTGCTTTATTTTTGCACTTTTTAATCAAAATGGTGAATTAAATTGGTGAACTTTTCCACACTGAGTACATAGAACATACAAAATAAAACAGTACATAGCCAAGGATTCCTGGCCGCAGGATCAGCCACTGACAGCTGTTCCTGTTGTTGACAGCTGTGCGGCTGACACCTGACCTGTCCTGATTCGACTTTGGGGACTGCTAAGGCACAGAAGTGTTGTATTGAAAAAAAGAAGGAATTGTTGGATTCATGGAGAGAGCACCGACCAGACTCACTGTTGCCAGACAAAGAGATTGATTTAGAAGAATTCATTATATTTTGAATGTGTTATGCTAACAAAATATCAACCTACGATATGCTCTTTTCTCCATCTCTCTCTATTTCGCGCACACACACACACACACACACACACACACACACACACACACTTTCTACCTGACTGACCCAAGCCCATGAGACTGGATTCGTGTCAAGCACTTAACGAAACAAACATCCACATATAGTTAATGCTCTCGTCAAGGATTCACACCTTCTCGTATTGATGTCAGATGATTGCAAGCTCTAGTCTCAGAGCGATCATTCCAATCAAAGGTGTTAAGAAAAACACCCATCTTCCAAAGTAAACATATGACGTAAATCCACACATCAGCACATGATGCAAACTCTGTGAAGAGACAAAAAATTGAAGATAAACACATGATGCAACCTCAGCTGACGAGACCAACAGTTAAACACAGTACTCAGTAAATTAAATGTTTTCCATGTAGTTACAATTCATGTATGTCTAAACTCTCCATAATGGACAGTGACGGCCAAATTTCATGGCATTGTTGCCAGACTAACTCCATGTTCTGAATGATGGCTTAATCATGCATAATATAGTAATGTATTTCTAATATTGTAAAATCCTTCAACAAGCCACACACAAAATATTCCATACCTTTATGACCTGCAGTCCCTCAGAAGAGGCCTTGTGATGCCCTGAATAACAATTTTTATGTCATTCTTTCTACTGTTTAAATGATGTTGTCTCCTTTAGCAGCTCTTTGCCTTTGATATCTGAGTTTTAAACACAAACAATCATTGTGGGCTCAATAGTAAACAATAACAAGAAAAACAAAAAAACTTACTGAATGAACATTTATGAATGTGCATAGTAATTAGAGACAAATAAATGCAGCAGCAAAACCATAAAAAGAAGCTCATTTGCTATGATGTGGCGTTGCAAAGGTACATTACCAATGCTTGTTTTAAACAATTAGTTCAGATTTTTTCAAGTCCATCTTTATGTAATATACTCACGTGCCTTATGTACATTAAAAGAGTTAGTGGTTGCTGTACTCATTCCTCTTGTCCTACTGGCCCTGAAGAGATTACTTCATAGAACAACTATGCTGCAAAAGATGGGGGACAAAATCAACAGTCCTCCTTCTGTGTAAAAATGCATTCCAAAGCTAATATGAGACTTCAGCAGGCTGAGTTAGCCAAATCAAGTGGGTATCTTCCAAACTCGCAGTCTTTTTAGAACCAATACCTGCTTTAAGTTGGGGGGACAGCTGTGCTCAGGAGGTAGAGCGGATTGTCCATTAATCAGGAAGTTGTTGGTTCGATCCCCAGCTCCTTCTGTCCACATGTCACAGTCCTTGTCCTGGTGCAACTTGGGGGTGCAGTGTCTTCCATGGCAGCTCCACTGCAATCAGTGTGTGAGTGTGTGTGAATGGGTGAATGAGAGGCAAACTTTAGAATGTATTTTTGCCCAAAATGAAGACTGTTGATTTTATCCTCCATTTCTTACAACGGAGTAGGAATCACCTCACAGCCAGTATGGAAAGGTAGAATGATTACAGCAACCAGTAACTAAACATGTATTATGTCTGCATACACTGAGAAATATCTGTGTTTCAGAGAAAGTAGTACTCATACAGTTTAGGATGAGTGGGAAATATCTGATAATGCTAAATGACATTATTGACTAATTTAGTCAAATGTTATTGGTATAACCCTTTGTAATTTAAAGTTTGTTGTGATATTTTTGTGAAATGTAATTATAAATCTTCAAGATTTACATCACTATTAAACAGCATTTATGAAGTTTCAGTTCAGATATGTCGACCATACTCCATATTACCTCTTTTACTCTTCACTCTAAACGGGTCATATATTAGAAAGCCACCATTTTGTCAATTAGTTCAGTTAGCTACGCAGCAGTTTCACCTGGCAGTTACTGGATGTAGATATTTAGTAATTAACAACTAATCTCTACATAAGAAGTAGTTTGTGTGGTGCAACCCCTATTGGACAAAATGTCAATTTAGTGATGCATGAAACTCCATTTAGTAGCCTAAACAAGTTTGAACGCATGAACAGCTGGTGCAACCGGCTCCAGGTGCAAAAGTATAATGCAAAACTGATTTAATCCCCTCAAAAGCTGTATTGTTAAGGACACCTACCTGTGCAAGGGTCAGAGCCACCGCAAGCCTTGTGTGAACTTGACATCCAAGGGCCTGATCAAGTTTACCTGCATGGTACAATTACCTATAAATGCAGTCGTAGTATGACAGCTGGAATGTTTCCACTCAAACAACTGACATGACAAGCTCTTTTTTTCGCTTCAAACTGCTCCACGCCCTCACTAACATGTTTCACAGGCCTTCAGACACTGATTACAGGCTACTTTTATTGTTCATCCTCCTTGTGTCACAAAATCACTGTGAGAAGAATTATCTGTGTTTGTCTATATTGGGACTAATTCCTGCTGCTGAGAGTGTATGATTGTCAATACAGATCTGTTGACCATATTTTACCCTGAAAGTCTCATTACTGTCATTTTTTACTACAAATAAAAGTATTTGTAGAAGTATTTTCAGTTCTGTCATTTTTTATTAATTTGTTTTTGCCATATTAGTATCTTTCTCTCGCAGGTTAAGAAACCTTGGACTTTTTTATTTTCAGAATATATGACCTGAATGCTCTATTCTAACTCCTGTCTAAATCCTATGATATATCCTTTTTCTATCCCTGGTTTAGAAAGTCTTTTAAACTTATTGTTATTCTTTAAATACTGCTACTGTACTTGAGTCCTGTGAGGCTGACACAGTGTGAAAAAAGGCTACGAGATGACTAAAATCAGGGTTTATCCAAGAAATGGTATTGTATTTATTCAAATGCACTGAAAAGTTAAAAATCTTCAAATCAACAAATGGCAGCTGATGTTGTCTTGTATGTTTTGTTTACAATATGTTATGTACTGCATAGAAATCTGCAGGAGTAATGTTTGTGGGCTAGTGTCTCCCTCTGATGTCCATTGTCAGTGTTACATCTACAATGCAACCTGCTGCTGTCAGAGGTATATAGTAGGTCAGCGTCTTCCAAATCTCTCCTGGAGTACCGCTTGTCCTGCATGTTTTAGATCATTTAAATCAGCTGTGTTGGAGCAGGGAGAGAGCTAAAGCCCTAAGGTGCTAGAGACAGGACAGAGGCCCCCAAAAAAAGTCTCCTGTGACAACCAGTGGCCAGTAAAAATGTTTGATAATAAAGATAAATATCAATAATAGTAATAACATTGTGATGTGTGAGTGCATGAACACTGTGGTGACCAAAAAAGCAGCGCAAATTATACAGTATATAGTAAAGTTCATCAAATACAACATGGAAATGAACAAAGCTGAGTTAAATGATCATTTACAGTATAGTGCAAATGTAAGGGATATGGACCTCATGTATCATCAGAAAAAAATACATTTTGCGGAGGTTCAGGGTGTAAGGGAGGCAGTAAGGGAGAGAGAGTTGGGGCATTGAAGAGGATTGTCCTTTTATGGTAAAGAGAAGTTGTGAAGAGTATTCCATTCAGTTCATTTTCTGTTCCCTTTCCTTCCCTGCCTCTTTATCCTCACATTCTCTCTTTCCCTGTTGTTACCCTTTGATTATTGTATGTATTTTCCTCAATGTTGGAAAGCCAGATGTATTTGCCTTTGCAGAGGTAACACCACAAAGTCATATTCGCTTGTTCATGCGAAATAGGTGGGGGCCAGAGACTTGGTGACAGTAACTACTTGCAGGGCTAATAGTGAACTGCTATAGCTGTCAAGCTAATCGTTAACTCAGTCACAATAGCCTGGAGTTTCTCTGTATTTTCTCTGCACTGTTCTGTACACTTTCCCCTTGCATTTGTTGTTTATTCAACCAATGAAAACCATTTTGTTCAATAAAAAGTCATTGAAAAGGGAAAATAAAGCTTTCCGAGCTAATGAGTTTGTTAACGGTCAGTTACTCGAAGAAATCAAATGTAATTATTTAGGCAAGTACCAGTCAGGGATGCAAACCAGATAGAAACCCTCAAACCATAATACATTTTTTGTTTTAAAAGCGGTGGGAACATGAAATCACTCAGTGCAAGCAGTATATAGCTTCCATTAAGTTGGATGTTGGAAATATTGATTGAAAAAGGTTAAGATTAATAATTAACTGAACATCCATATATATCCTATATAATGGATAATATCATGGTGCCACATTGCATACAACTGTGAAAGCAGAGACAAAAAGATGTAGCAGACAGCATGGTCACATGTCTCACCCTGCTGTTTATCTTCAGTAATACAATGGTTTTCATCTCATGTAGGTAAAGAGACATGAGATAAAAAGGCAAATACAGCAAAACTTTGAAACTATGATACCAGCTGCATGGAAAAAAGCAGCGTCATAAGGGTTCCAAATGCCTCATAGGATGTCCATGTATGTTTTCCCCCTCATTACATACACCATAAGGCCAACGGTGACGAACGATGAGTCAGCTACCCACAATTAATGTTGAAAGGTCGATTCCTTGGCCGAGGAACGTTCCTCATTTCTACATAGGTGGAGTTCTCAGGATCTTTGTTGTTGTACTGAAACACAGAAACAGAAAAGTAACACATTTCTAAGGAATTTCTTAATCATATGAGTAAAAACAAGCCTCCAACACTGCAGGAGAGGAATTGTTCCCAATGGGCAATGTAACACATAACAGATGCTGTTCCTTTACATCTGATATGGGGTCATCAATTTCTAAAAAATGTAGTCACAAGCCATAATTTAGTTGTAGCTGCTATAGTTAAAGCTGTTTCAGTTCAAAACAAACGAGAGTGAATAGAGAAAAAAATAAGCGATAAAGTGAGAGGGTAAGAGTTTATAAATTTTGTTTCATTTTGCCTCTCACATCACTAACCCTTTCTTTCAAAAAATGTGGTAAGAATGTGGTAAACCAACGACATAATATTGACATTTTGTAGTGCCACTCTTTTTGCCCTGAAATTATTGAACATATTTCTTTTAAACTTGTAGACACAACTTATAACTTGTAATATGTGCAAAGTTACAGTAAAGCTTTTAGATGCAATGTTTTGCTAAAAGCTTTACTGTAACATTGCATACAAACCACGCATTTGAAGACAGTGAGGTGAAGATTCTAAGTAGAGAGAAGGGTTGGTTTGAAAGAGGAGTCAAAGAAGCCATTTTTGTGAAAAAAGAAAACCCCTCTTTAAACAGAAATGGTGGTCTGAGATTCAACTTGCCAACCGTTTACCACAGTGTATTAACACCATGGTCAAGCCAATCATATGCTAATCAGGTACTTAACAGTGATGAGGGAGGTGCAGCCAGAAAACAATAGGCCTGATTACTGATTACTGGGCCATCATGGAAACAAAAGAAGGTCAGTTTCAGGTGAAACTAGGCAGGGTAAACAGCAGAAACACAGGAAGACTCCTTCCCGAGGGCAGGGCTTAAGCAACACAGAGTAGCTTAAATTTCTGAGTTCTCAGACCATTTTTCACTATTGAGAATGACTTCCGGATGGGAGCCGAAACGTCTTGATTCTGAAAACAGCGTCCAGATGACTACGACTGAAACCTTTTCTACCATAGACTGTATATAAAGATGGATGACGCGTCTCCACTTCCTCCCACTGGACTAAAAAGAAGCCAAAATATCCCGGATACGGAAGCTGCCATCTTGCGCAGTAGTGATTGGGTTGGAGTGGAAGTATCGAGGTCCCGCCACGACTCAATTGCGAGCCAGCCTCAGCTGTCAATCATGATGTGAAACCCCGTTTTTATAGCCTCAAATAACTACTTAGGACCAAACTTAAAAGAAAAATGAACACTTGAACACACATCAGCATGATAAGAACTACCTAAAATGACAGAAACTATCTTTGGGAAAAATTAATTTGACGTGTACTTTGAGTTTTTAGTTTGGCCCATGTCCCATCTGCTAACATGGAGGGGGTGGGGTTTATGACCTATGCTGCAGACCATAGACACAAAAGACCATAAAGTGACCATGGTAGTCTCTAGACTCCATAGTATTTGGTCATTAACCAGAGTCAGCTACTTCATGTTTTGTGCTGCACAACACCACAGCCATCCAAATTTCCTGACGTGTAGTCTTGAATGTATCAGGTGCTTTTCATTAAGTTGTTGTAGTAGTTGTGGTATTGTCTTTTTTTTAAATAAAGACGCTTCAGGGTCGAGACAATTGCACAGAGACAGCCAGACAAGCAGAGGGAGACTGTCAGACAGACAATACGACAGACAGATAGTCACCCTCAGTCTGATGTAGAAGAAGGTAATGACGCAGCTGTACAGGAACATCAGGGCCAGCAGACCAATCAGAATCCACAGAGGAGGAGGAGGAGGAGGAGGAGGAGGAGGAGGATTAGGAGGTGGAGGAGGACGTACACAGACCACTTCCTTTTGACCTAATAAAACATGATATATTTCCTGTTTGTACTATACTGGTTTATACACAAAATCAGTAGTAATGTGTTTGTTCGATACAGCTTTTAAGTTTAGAATAAATTCAAATATTATGAGTGAATATTTAAAAGAAAATGAAAATAAATATTTAATCCCCAGAAAACTTAGTTTCAAATTTTGAGTATTGTTGAGTCACAAAAAAAAACTGTTTGTTCAGTTATTAAAATTGAAAAGGTAAATAACTGTCTTTTTACTATGTTTTTTTATTTAATTAAGACTCAGTAACTGTATATAGAATATAAAAGGAGACATATAACCATGTGTATTGTATTGCGCTTTTTTGTATTTCTTCATTGGTCTGTATTTACATCTTCCAAATTTTCCAAAGGGTTAAACATACCTGGCAGTAGTATGGTTGGGTTTCCGCTCTTAGTGGAATCTAGATCATCTTTTTTCACTGTGAACTCACACTGGTATGTACTGTTCATGGCCTCCGACCCACTGTTGAGTATAATGAAATGCCACTTTTTGGGATTCTCTTGATGCATGACAATGTTGCTACAGTTTATCATTCCCTTCTGGCAGAGCACTGTTTTGTCTGTTCTGAGAGTAGACAAAGACATATTAGACACCAGCGAAGTCTTAAGTCTTTAATTAGGTCAGTTGATGAATTAAAGGAATAATTCAACATTTTGGGAAATACACATATTTGCTTTCTTACCAAGAGTTAGATGAAAAGACTGATACCACGACGAGGCATTAGAGTGGTATCAATCTTTTCATCTTACTCTCAGCAAGAAATCAAATAAGTGTATTTCCCAAAATGTTGAAATATTCTTTTAACATGTAGTGGCCGCTAACATTGTATTCTTGATAATGCTAACACAGTCACATTGACATTGTTTTCTTTTCTTTATTTGTAATTTTGTTATTTGTTTTGGCATGAAATTGAGTTTCCAGCTGGAAAAGCATCAACCCCCTTAATTTGTGTATTTCACAACTCAGCATCCTACCATCACGCAAATACCACTAATTTAACGACACCGAGATACATACCGATATATGCCATAGAGTCGAACATCTATGACAGAGTTGGTATTTGCAGTGTGTTCACAGCTGATAGAGACTGACCCATCTGGGTTTACGGTCCGATTGCGTGGCTGAATCACCTCAAAACCTGATGAATGAAAAGAATTCAACTACTCTTGGAAAACACTTCAAATCAAGCTTGAACATTAACATCTAACTTTCTTTTGTTTGTAAATTTTCATCAGGGAATCGATTTCCTTTAGAAGTGAAATCAGCCTGTTTAAGAAATCAAAGACAGGTGAATGTTTTCAGTCAGCACTTCTTTTGTGTGTCAAGATTGACTGTGACTGTGTGTGTGTCAGAAATATAAATGACAACAAATTATTTTACAACAAAAAATGTGGAAACACCTCAGTATAAAGAAAATGTAAACCAATGGTTGATCAGACAAGTTTCAGTAGATCATTAGGTGAATTATTAGTATTAGTCATATTGTTGTTATTATTATAATACAACAAATAAATATAAGACTTAAAAGTTTGAAATTACAACTATATAAATTCCTACAGACAGTAGATGGTGAAATGGAGAGTCCTACCATGGCTTGGATGGAAGATGAAGCTCAGATAAATTGTGAAGATGATGAAGATGTTGAAGCTGCAAGCTGTCATCTCAGTGTTTCTGCGCCTTCTCGCACTGTGGTGAAAACTGGATATGACCTAAAAACTTATAACAGTACAAAGAAGCCAAAGTTAAGAAAGATATCAACGACAAACACCTCATTCTGATGCTGAGCGCTTTATTAAACAGGAAAGGTTGAGGTTGGACTTGATGCTGATCTAACCTAATTCTGTGTTTCTGTGGTGCCTGCACTTCATTGCTGTCATGCCTCCACACTCTCCAGTTATGAACTGTTCACTCAAACTGCTGTTTCTGTAGTTTCCGTGGGTGGCACATTTTCCTGTAGCTAACACTCATTATGCAATAGTCACTCATTTTCCGATTTTTTACAGAACAAGAAGTGTAAAATACACCACTTCCTGCACAGCAGGAAATAATATGTATTTGTTTCCTTCAGTGGAAAAGTTTTGAATTTGGGGCACAACTTTGGTGTTTAACTTTTATACCAGAGTACGCCAAGTTGTATAGATCCATGGGGTTTAACCCCTATAATTGGCTCTTCATCATAAAATCCTGAAATACTTCGGATACTTTGATGTATGTATATTTCCAGGGGCCAGCAATACCCAACACCATGAATCTAATCTTTACATGTACGGTCAAAAATGATGCCACTACAGGGTCCATTTTAGTACATCTAAAAAACACTGTCAAGTCTACAGCTTCAACGATTAGTCAATGAATTGATTAGTCAATCCACAGAAAAGACCCTGGTAGTCTCCAGTGCGCGTGAATGGGTGAATGAGCGGCAAAAACCTTGTGGGAAGCGCTGTGGATAAAAAGCGTTATATACATGTAGCCTATTAGCACATTTAAAAGTGCTCATTATACAGGCAGAATGGCTCCTGTCAGCATTATTTTGAACAAAATATAAGAATATATATTATATCACAAGATACAAGATTTTACATCACAGGGTTGTATAATGAGATTTTGTTTCATAGTTCCCTTTATGCTACTCGAAAAATATTTAAAGTAGATCAGTGAATAAATAATAAGTCATAGAAGTAGAAATGAAAACTATTTTACATTATGAAGTGTTGAGGATGAATTTAGTCTCACAGCCTGAGGGAAGAAGCTGCCCTGAAGTCTGGTGGTACAACAGCGGATACTTGTGTATCTCTTTCCAGACGGCAGCAGGGTGAGCAGGCTGTGGCTGGGGTGGGTGCTGTCCTTTAGTATCCTTTGGGCTCTGCACAGACACCTCACCTCCCCGATACCACTGATGCTCGGTAGGTTGGTACCAATGGCCTTCTGAGCAGTTTTAATCAGCCGCTGCAGAGCCCTCCTGTCCTGGGCCGTGCACATCCCGTTCCAGTTTATGATGTTTCCAGTCAGGATGCTTTCTATTGCTCCTCTGTAAAAGAACTTGGCACAGGAATTTTGCCTCCTTAAGTAATAAACACAGTCATTTCTGAGCTTTCTTGACCAGGGTGGAGATGTGAGAGGAACATGTCAGGGTCTCTGTGATGCTGATTACCAGAAACGTAAAATTATTATTGTACTATTGTTATATTAAAATTATTAATTGTACTATTGTTATATTACTGGATTATTGTTACTGAGTGCAGATAATTTTAATCAATCCCAGTCTAGTATGCAATTTACACAAGTGTGATGTGGAAACTTGAATCCTGCAGTGCACAAACACTGAGAACTTTCAGTGAGATGGTCCTGCAGTTTAACTTTTTTTAAATCACAGTTTTGACAGAGAAGGAGTTGATGTAATATTTAACTAGGTAACTGAACTTTTTTTGAAGAAAATAACTAGTAATTATTGCTGTCAAATAAATGAAAAAGTAAAAAGTAGCCTCTGAACTGTGGAGTACAAGTATATATGTGATTATAGCATAAAATGTAAATATTCAAGTTACCTTCCCCCACTGCTAAAGATTATCCAGACCTCAGTGACAACAGGTAACTGTTGACAGAGAGCTCTGGGGAATAAGGAGGAAAACGTGT
Source organism: Siniperca chuatsi (assembly GCF_020085105.1). Classification (NCBI taxonomy): domain Eukaryota; kingdom Metazoa; phylum Chordata; class Actinopteri; order Centrarchiformes; family Sinipercidae; genus Siniperca; species Siniperca chuatsi. The sequence continues at coordinate 25,363,824 of NC_058053.1, forward strand.
TTTGTATTTGTGGTTGTCTGCTCTTTGAATTTCCTTTGAAGAGGCTGAATTTTTGAGCTTTTAGAGAAGAAAATCTTGTTTTCTCTGGTATGGCTATCTATGGTAAACCTGTATGCATCTGTTCATTATCAGCATAAAGTTTCTTTGAATGAATCCTTTGATTTGATCTGGCGTAACTAGAGTCAGCAGTGTTAGTCCACATCCTGTTATTCAGTATTTGTGCTTCTGTGAAATCTTTGTGCGTGACAAACAGAAACCACAGACACAATCAGCATTAGCAGCCTGACTTCTGACTGAAATACCTCAACAAAAATTGTCATCAGATTTTGTACAGACATTTATTGTCCCCAGAGGATGAAGCCTACTGACTTTGGTGTTTCCCAGATTTTTCCTCTAGCACCACCATAAGGTTGAAACTTGTGGTTTCGAGCGTCTCAACAATTATTAGAGGGATTGCCACAAAACTTGGTACAGATATTTATGTCCCCCAGATGATGAATTGTAGTAACTTTGGTAATACTGAATTTTCATCTAGTGCCATCATCAGGTCACAATTTTAATATATACCATATACTATTAATAAATAATACTTATACCTGCAAAACTAACGACATTCCCATCAGCCTCAGCTGTACTTGGTGTCAGGGTGGCTGTGGCCAGCAACAACTGAATTGTCCCCTGCAATAATTTTGATAAAAAATTTAAATATAACGACTGTTGTCCGTCAGTGTCTAGTCAATGTATTTGGTACACAAACAGTCAGCCGCAAATTAGTGAGAATAACATAAACCAAAAGGCGTAATTCTGTCTGTCAACTACGACGGAGTATCAAGGCCGCTGTTAGAAAAAAATAATAGTGATGTGAGATTTTGAGAATTAAGTCATAATATTATGAGGAAAAAAAGTTGTAATATTTCGAGAATAAAGTCATAGGTTGCTTCGAGTCATATGTGCATGTTTTAGTATTTCCTGGCAGGCTACAGTTATTTAGACTTGTAAAAAGTTTGGACTGCAGTCCTCGCCTTGCTTAGAGACACCTTGGCTCTGTTTGGGACTGTCTGACCACTCCAGGATGCTTCCCACTGAAGCGTCGGTGAGCTGCACTGTATCAGAGGTGGTGAAGTTAACATTTGTGTTGATTGAAGTGTTTTCAGTTAGTGTTGGTTTTACACTAACTGATGAAGAGAGCACAGCCACGCACTGAGCCACTTCCCAAACGGGGTTTGTGTCTCATCCAGTATAGTCCCAAACGGGGTTCTGTGTCTGTCTGACGGTCTGAAGGGGATATATATATATATATCACTCTGCTAATGCATAGCATGTATAGTATATATATATATATATATATATATATATATATATATATATATATATATATATATATATATATATTTATATATGGGGTGCTGCAGTGGCAGAGCGGCTAGCTCCTGCCTCCCAATAAGGAGATCGTGGGTTCGTGGGTTATATATATATAGACATATAGGTTAATTATATATATATATATATATAGTTGGCCACTGTATATATATATATGTGTGTGTGAAAATGGATGGATATATATATATATTTATATTATGACTTTATTCTCATTCAATTATATTCTTGTAATATTCCGACTTTGTTCTCAAAACTTTACGACTTTATTCTCGAAATCTCAGAGAGCACAGATATGTGGGATAGATTTTGAATGTGCAGAAAGTTTTGAGCATGAGCAGAAAACTTGCTGAAACACAGGAGCTATTAAAGTCCAGAGGTTCGTAAGACTAAATCATGCCTACATGTGTGTTGGCTCAGCAGGGATGATATTAAATGAGAAAAGTTGATCTACAGGAGAATACACATTTGAAAGCATTACAAAATGCCCGAGAGCCTTACTGCATTACATTCCATTATATTTTTATATTTTGAATTGTCACATGCCGCCTGAATTTTGTGTTTCCCATTATATAGCCTAAATTAAGACATTTCCACCATAAACTGATCCAGAAAAGGCAGAAATTGGTAAAGAAAAATTCACCAGAATGCAGGAAATAAATGCTCAGAATTTTTATTTTTTTTTTTTGGGGGGCAAGGCCTATGCCCTTGTGTGAACACCAGGCAGCGCTTTGGATAAAAGTGCTATATAAATACAGCCATTTATCTTTAACGCTAATTAGTAAGTGTTAGCATGTTAACACGCTGAACTAAGTTGGCGAACATGGTAAACAGTATACCAGCATGTTAACATTGTGATTTTGAACATGTTAGCATGCTGATGTTAGCCACAGCAGTGCTTTGTGCAAAATGCTATGTAGGCTTCAGCCTCACATAGCCACGTGCATGGCTCTGAAAGCCTCATTGAGATAAAAACTAATCTTTTTGAATGATAGACAGCAGTAACATGGCGCAGGGTATGGGACAAAATTTAGACTACTGAGAAGTCATCTACTGATCTGGCCAATGATAAGTCGGCACTGGTAACTGAGAGGCCGGCGGTGGGAAATGAGAAGCCAATGACTTCATTCCACCAAGGAGGTAACTCACTTCATCTAACCTAGCAACCCACTGGATCGATTACTGGCTTGGCTGTTCATTAGCTTCCGAGGCTAGTGATTAGCACGCCGAGGCTAGCTAGATTAGTTACTGAAGGCTGGTCACTTTTGCATTTTATTGGCGGATTGGAGCCAAGTGCGGCACGTTACCGCCACCAACTGTAGACAAACAGGATTTATCTAGATCCTTTGAGCCCAACTCATGTTACAATATGTTGTGTGCATTAAATAAGCTTTTGTACTTGTATTTTTCAAAGTCAGTAACTTTACTTTCACTAAAGTACATTTTTACTTAAGTACTACGGCATTGTCCCACACTACATTTAAAATCACATCCATTACAGATGTTGTGGCTCTCAAAAGCAACAGAAACTAAACTATTGTAAATTGACAAATTGTGGAGCCATTCACGGTGAACTACTTAAGTAGAGTTTTACACCTCTACTTTTACTTCTACTTAAGTAGGACATTCTACTAGTCTTTCCACCACTGTTAATAAGTAAAGTTTTGTCGGCGATGCCCCAGCAGCTGTGCCGTTGTAGACCGGCTCGACAGACTTACTGTGTTTGTGGTGACATCTATTGGCAGTTAAATGAAACTGCAGCTTACAGTCCAATGCATATCTAATGGTCCCTGTACCAGATCTTTCTCATAATACATTATATCTACTACATAATCGACGTAATCAGTTGGACTATACATTCATATTCATAACCCACAGACAAGGTAGCTTGACAGCTGGGCTTGACTGGGTAAACTAACTGGTGTAGGTTTAATGGGTGATTACTGTAATGGTAGGTTTAAATGTAATGGCGAATGGTCTTTATTAACTATTAAACATTTTAAACTAATGTAGCTAGTGAAGTACACACAGCTGTACATTTATCTCTGCTGTGATGATCTCAGTCCTAGAAACAAGCTGGGTAAACTGTTCTCGTGATTTCAAATACTAGATGTCCAGAATTTTCCAGAAACAGTGGAATAACGATAAAACTGCCAGTATGTTTCTTCAGAACTGCTTTTCGGATGGTCGAATAGCTTTGAAAACCCCCTCCACCCCACACCTTTCCGACGTTGGATTAGTGGGGGGCTGTGTCCAACCATTTCTGTAACTTTCCGAAACTGATGATCCAACTTTCACACCCACTTCACACCATGATTGGCCAGCCGTGTGGAGGTGAGAAAGGAGCCAGGGTTTGAACTTCTCTCTGTAGCTCTTTCTGTCACTTTTCATGTGAACAACTGACACTATGAATGTCAATTCAATTCAATTATATTTATATAGTGCCAATTCATAACAGAAGTTATCTCATTGCACTTTTCCTATAGAGCAGGTCTAGACCGAACTCTTTATAATATTATTTACAGAGACCCAACAGTCAGAGACTGTCTCAAAAAAAAAGTGTGCCACATATTTAAACTGTGTCATGTCTACCCCTCTCTATGAATGTCAGCTTATCACTCGAGTGTGCCTGTTTGGAACAATTCTAAACACTTTTGATTTCTGACATGGTCATACAAACAAACTAGTTCTGATCGACCACAACCCGAGTCTAAGACTGACATGCTTGTGGTAGGTCCTAAAAACCAGAGACAGGAAATGTATTCACACTGAGAGTCACTGTGGCTGGAATACAGCAAGTACAGAACCTGAAAGTCATGTGAATAACATAACTAGGGCAACTTTTATCAGTTGAAAAAACATATCAGAAGTTAAATTATTTATATCTACATGTGAAGCCAAACATGTTACTCCCCAACTTAAATCACTTCATATGCTCCCAGTGCCATACAAAATAAACTTCAACATTCTACTTATAGTCTTTAATGCAATTAACAGCCTGCCCAATTTTACATTTCTGACCTGCTCTGTGACTACAATCCACTCAGATGTCTTAGGTCATTGTGTGGTGATTATCTAACCCTACGCAGAAGATCCAAATGTGGTGAGGGTGCTTTCACTTACTTTGGTGCCGTTCTCTGGAATAAACTGCCTGATAATCAGTAGCAAACTGAAAACATATCTCTTTTCTTTGGCTTATAATTAGTTACTGGATATGTTTTTTTTTTTTCATTTCTCAAATCTAAAGCCACACTAGCAGCCTCTAGGGTCTGCAGTGTTTTATTACATGCCACAAAATCAAAGTGTTGAATGAAACAAACAACATATTGATAACTTTGCTTTGACTAGTAATGTGGCAAAAAAAAAGTCAAGTTTGTACAGAATGTGGCACTCAAGGAAAGGTCCTGGGGTCATCAAAATGGTTCATACCCTGGGAAACATGAATGTGCTCAGTAAGTTTCATGACAAGCTGCTCATCACATTTTGCTATTTCTTGTGTAAAAGTGGATTGGTCTGTGGACAATTTTGGTCTGATGGGGGCGCTAGAGCCAAGATGAGGGGGTCCACTGTTGCTTTTTATTTCTTTTAAGTGATAACCTGCAATCGCCCAAAAAAAGCGTTTTGATTTACAGATGGAAAAGCAAATTGCATGTTCCTCAATCAATTACAATTAATAGTATAGGCCTATTTAAAGAAAATATGAATAAGTTGGAATTATTTGTTGTCTGCTGCTTGCCTGTGTATTATAAAGCACTTTTGTTTTGCCTTCGTATGTCACTACCTGCCTACTTTGCAAGAGTGACAGAAATGGAGAACTCGTAGTAAGGCCCACTCGGTCAGTCAAGTGGTTCTCATCGTGGATCCACAGCTTGAAATCTACAATTAAACCCTTAAATCTTTTCTTCAGCTGCCACAGTCAAATTTAAACCACTCTGTATATCTTCATGTTGTGACATTGTCCACTTGTTCTATGTCCACCTGGCTGATAATTATAATAATTAATTGAAATGTGAAAAAAGAAGACAGCACAACTGATAGCACAGAATCTGGATTGGGGTTTTGGATCTGTATGGTTCATCCCTGATGTAGCAAGCTGATGTATTTATCTTTTTAAATAATACATTACTCAAAACTACAATTTAAAGTTAAGAACCTTTATTTTAAGGAAATATCCAACGTGAATATTCAGTACACTCATAGGCAAACACCTTCTATAGCCGTAATGCACCCTAATGATTCAAAGCATTGTATTTTCTTAGCTGGAGCATTTAGCCAAGTTAAACTTCATTTATTTTTTAATCAAACAAGTAGTTCATACACAGAAGTAGACATACAAGCCTTCCTAGCTGCAGTTAGGGTGGGAGCTCCCATATGTGCCTCAACAACTCAACTCAATCAAAGCGACAGCTTTTTAATATAACTTGTGTTTACAACAATGTAAACAATATATTTATACTTAATAAGTAAAATATGCACAGACACACAAATGTCATTTTGGTGTTTTTCTACAGCTGTTGTAAAAAAAGAACCTCAGTCACAACAGAGGTGATATTTAATAAACGGCCAATAAACTGACCCTATATTCCTATGACTCTCCTTTCAAAAGCAATGGTATTCTAATGCTTCTAGGCAGATACAATGCTGCTTTGGACATGATGGCCCCAATGTGATTATTCAGAGGTGGGAGAGATACATTTGTGTTTTTCATGCACTGTTTTAACATGAAAATGCAGCAGCATCCACCTTGTGAAGCACACCAGGCACCGTTCTGACAATCTCCCTCCTCCCTCGTTCACACTGGAGAGCCTGCAAATGGAAAACACACAGATTTGAATGTAGTAAACAATAGAGGATGATTACTTTTAATTAGATACTATACAGTGGAGAGTAACAGCAAAGAGGACAGAGAAGATGACTAGACTGGAAGTGCTTCTGCTCTACAAGTAATGTTACTGCTACGCCTGCTGTTACTGCTATTACTACCAATTGGCCAGATTAAGATGTTATATAGCCCCAGGTTTTCTGTGTGGTAATGCGATTAAACACCAATTCAATTTGGTATTCACATGTAAGCACTGCATTAGCTGAAATAATTGTCTGTCTTAAATGGAGATTTTGCCACAGGACCCCTCCTTAAGTTCTCAATAAAGCAGCACCCATTTTAAGACTCCCATCTTATTGGATTTGCATATTCCAATATAATCAAACGTTACAACGAGTCATATAACTACAAACCTATTGCCACATAGTGAACCTGGGGCTTTTGGGGTCCCTGGGGGTGTAGGGTCTCAGGCAATTGGCCGCTTTGCCTGGTTGGTAATCTTGCCTTGATAGATACAATAGACTACTGCAACTGTTACTACACTAATACCACTAAAGCTACTACTGCTACTGTTACAACTGCTGTTACTATTTCAGCTGCTATCACTACAGGTATTACTGCTGAGACTACTGCTACCACTTCTAGTATACAACAGTGCATTCAACAATGTATTAGCATGCTCATATTTATTTCCACTGTCCACAGGTGTCTGCAACACACAAATTGAACTTTACTCATCCACACTTTATTGATACGGTCATATTTTTACTGTTGACACTTGAATTACTTAGAGTTCTGGAGCAATAAATAACCACTTTCCACAACCTTACTGCAGTGTTAGAGAGACCTGCACAGTGTTATTATGTTGTCAAGTATGATTTTTTTTTTAATGGTGTTGGCACACATTGACCATGTACAATATTGTATTTACATTAAAGTTCAGGTATTTTTAATCTGGAGGTTGTGAATGTTATTAATCATCACACCACAATCATAACATAAATAAAGTAAAATAATAATGCTCTGACCTGGAGGAAGATAATGATGATGAGGACAAACATGACCAGTGTCACCAGTATAACCACAGGAATACTGACTGGTGCCATCATCTCATCACCCTCTTCTTCAACATGCTGGTCTGCAATCTGTCTCTGAGCCCCCTGCACAGGACAATCAGAGCTGTCTGTGGAGAAAGGGAATGAATGAAGAGAAAGTGAGACTAAAAGAAAGATGTGTGGACTGTGAGCTCAGTGGATAAACATGCTCATATCATGTCATGTGTGGGTATCTCACCTAAGACATGAATGAGTGTGCCGTTGCCCACGAGCCTCAGGTATGGTGGTGGGTAGAAGACCTCTATCTGACAGCGATACATATCTGTGTCTGTGGCTTTCAGTCCAGACACTGTCACCTCCACAGCGCCCTCTCTCATCTGAGCAGAGCATTGCACCTAAAACAAACAATAAACCTAAGTTTGATTCCAGCAGTTAACAAATGGCTTTAAGTCATGACATATGAATATAATATTTTCAAGAACAAGTAGGAAACTACAAATGGGTTATTATTATTATATTAAAAAAGTCCAAAATCAACAATTGTTTACAAGAGTGCGTCTTTTGTCCCTTACACCCACTGGTGCTCATGGAGGGGAAAGGAGGAAAATATATATATATATGCTCTCATCCATTGGTAGGATGCTGCATAAGTAATCCCATTGCTTAGGTTCTTTCTGTGACAAGACAACCTGAGAAAAGCATGCGCACTGATCCGATTTTATAATGTGGTAGCCCATATTTACTAAAGACTATTCTTAACCATCCACATCTTGAGTTTTTATGCCATACTGATGAAGGCCTGGACTTGTTTTCCTTTATGCCATACTCATGCCCCCCCCTACCTGTTGGACAGTGATGAAGGTTGTTTTTCAATCCAATATCCAATGAAGATGTTTCAAATCATTTTCTATTAAAAGTGATTATTATAATATTATTGTGTCTATTTGAATCAAAAACACACATGTTTTGTCATAGTTTGGGGGGTTAAAGCCCCTATTCATATCTTAAGTATTTGGTATATTCATGACTAAATATGCAACAATCAAAGTTAAAGTTAAGGGAAAAACATCATTATGTATTATTTATTAACAGTTTAACACTCAAACACTCAGCTAATCTGCTTCATCAGAACTGTGTGTGAGTGGTTTGATCAGTTTTGATTGACAGTGGCCTGGCAAGAAAAGCAGCCAACCAACTTTCATCAGATTCTGATTCAAATGTTGCGAAAATCCTAATTGGTGCACAGAGGTATGTGACATCACTATTTTTTCAACTTCAAAAACACAAATAAAGAAAATCGCTCTAATGGAAACCTGTTCTAACTTGTGTTTTCATGTAGGATCCCCATCTCTTATAAAAAGAAGCAGATTTTCAGGGCCTTTAATGTTACATTGTTTTGGTTAAAGTTGGAATAAGTTAACATCAATCCATCCACAGCCTTACCTCTCCCTCTTTCTCCACACTCGTCTCTCTCTGCTCTGTGAAGTTGAGGATGGACGAGCAGAGTTGCTGGGAGCCGTGGAGGCCTTTCAGCAGAGTCACACGGAGCTCCTCGGGGTCAGGGTAGGGGTATAGCAGGCTTTGGTCATAGTAGGGTTGGATCTGGTGGTAGGAGGGTTGGGGTTGGATGAAGCATGGGACCTGTGCTGTACCGTTGGTGCTCACCACTCTATAGGGCTGGGTTACTTCCACAGCTGGCAGAAAAAAGGGAAGGGAGCAGAGATAGTTAAGAAATGGACTGGTGTGCACTGTATTTTTGTGTCCTCTGAGAGTTTTGACCTCATACTGAATCCAAAAAGCAAAAGACAGACAATACCTCTGCAGATGTACTACAGACAGCAACTGAAGCGAGAACAAACTCACTACATGCTGCAGCTGTCTGCGAAGGAGCAAGCTAAAACCTCTGAAGTTTACAAGTAGAGGTGGAAAATGGAAAATGCTCACTGACTGTTAATGTGTCTTTGACAGTTACTTGGAAAATGTAATCAACTAATCATTACATATTAATTAAAAATGTCATTACATTACTTTACTAACTACTCAGCAGCAGAATTAATTTCATTACTTGTCACATTACGTTTTGTAACTGAGCTCTGTCAAAGGTCAAATCCCAAAACTCTCCACACCCACACATCACTTCCTCTGTGTTTAACACATGGAGACCTTAAAAATGAAACATTGTGGTTTGACTGCACACAGCAGCTCTACAGACGCCCCGTCCTCAGAGTGTAGCTGCAGGGTTCACACTCGCTCCCAACACCAAACAAAACCAGGTGATTCCTTAATGTAGGCTCACCAGTGGCTTTCTAGCTAAGACGCCAAGCAAACATGTTCCATCTAGTCTTTCCACTGAACACACAGTGAAAAAAACTGATATCAGCCCTCCCATTCAGCTCCTAGTAAGACAGCAAACAAACCTCAAAATATTGGCATTTTTAACCAAAATGTACAGGTAATTTCAAATTGTAATCCCTGTAATCACTACTTGTTACTGAAACAGCATTAAACACTGGTCTGTGACCCACATAGCCATTGAATTGCAGTGCATGAAGTGCTTTCAGGTTCCAGTGCCACAGTATGACCACCACAGGACCATTAATAAGGAAAATTTCATTATGAAATCTTAATTCAACAGCACTGCTGCCACGTATTTTGGCGAAAAGCAGTTTGATAAGACAGAAAAGTTTCATAAGCACCATCATTCCCACCCGTAAGCCATTCAGATGGAAAGGCTCAAAGGAATAGTTCGACATTTTGGAAAAAATGCTTATTCGCTTTCTTTGTGCTGCTACGCTAACAGGCTGCTGGCTCCAGCTACATATTTACTGCACATTAATGAGAGTGGTATCAATCTTCTCATCCAACTCTCAGCAAGTAAGAAAGCATATTTCCCAAAATGTTGTACTGTTCTTTCAGCAATGTACTGTATTAGTGTAGTTTACTATCTATGTTCATCATTTGCAACGCATTTTTTTCAGTGCCTAATAAAAGTAGGTGGTTCCCCATAGACAACACATTCCCACACCTTTTACACCTAAAATCAGTTGGAGACTTCTGCCTTCATATAACTGGTCTGCTCCACCAGCACAGAAGACGTCAGTATGAAAATAGCATTCGTACAGTTCTGTCACAGAATGTGTTTTTTTTTAAATATCAAAAATGTATCCAGTTGTTCCATATTATTTGTGAAATCTTGTTAGAAATTAATCAGGTATCTCTAATGTGTCAGTACAAGGTCTGGTTTCAGCTCAAACTCACAATGGTGTGAAAAGAGTGTTATTCAGTGTTAATCAGGCTGTGGCTAAAGTCAGTTCATCTTAAATTGATTGTTTGGCTGAGGATTAGAAATGGAGTCATCTTAGCCTAAGGTCAGGGTTTTAGTTGCGAGAGCCTACAGAGGCCCAGCAAAATTGTCAAATAACAGTTGCTGTCAAACATGCATCTTTTGTCATCTGATAGTTGAGTATTAACACTGGACAGTGCAAAAAGTGTAACGAATCCATGTACCGAACATCACTATCATCACATCAGAAAAAGTCTGTTTATACTCACCGCTCCACACAGGCAGGCAGAGGACTGTCAACACAATCCTAGCCATCATGCAGTGAGTCAGGAACATCCTACAGTATCTCACAGTTACACAGAAAGCCTCAGACACTTAAAAGTCACAAAACACTAGTGAGCACACAGTCTCACACTGAATACTTTTCATTAAAATACAGCAAAAACAGTGAAACTCACCTTTATAGCGCCGGTTTCCCTCTGCTGTCATGGAAACTTATGTGCCAGCACAGGAAATGATGATGGTGTTTTGCCAGTAAAGAGAGCGGCTGTGGTTCTGCAGGAAAGCTGAGAAAAACTAACTTCAGTAATTTTAATAAACCAGTTTAGTCTCAGCATTATTAATAGCATCTTTATTTTATCTTACAATATTTGTATTACAGTGTAACCAAAGTCACATAGTCATATATAAAAGATAGACAGAGGGGTTTTGGCTGAACAACTACATCAGGTAAATGTTTTGTATTCATGACTGTTCCCAAATTAAAAAAGAAATCCTTTTTCATGTTATTTTATATGTGTTTGTGAATAATACAAAATCCTCCCGAAGGACAGTGGTAGTTGCACAGTGATAATTGTACCAGAGTACACAACTTCATTCACTTTCACCTAACAGTTGTAGCAAATATAGGATAGATATTTCAGAGATTCCTCTTCTTGGGAACGTAAGGGAGTCAGGAGTCTTTCCTGCTAAAACTCGCTGAAAATGTTTGGTTTCGAGTTAAAACATTTTTAACTCGACGCGACAGACGCGTTCACCACATTTAGCAGAATGGGATGCTCTCTCAGCATGAGCACTGAAAAGCTGTATAGGAGTAGAGTGATTACACAATACTTTGAGTGGGATGTACAGTAGAAACTGAAAAACAGCTTGTGACCAGCATTAAAGTATTACTTAACATCACATTTTCTTCTTTTTAATGTTTAAATACTTAAAGACTGTTGTATTGTATTCACTAAAACTGTGTGGCACCCATCACAGGAGGAGGATGGAGAGACCATCAGCTGAGAACAACTTAGTGCAGTAAGATATGTAGAACGAGCTGAAGGAGCTGTACATGGTACGAGTGCAGAAGTAAAGTGAGAAATATCACTGAAAAAGACAAAGAAGAAGTCCATCTACAGGAGCACCAACTGAGTAGTAAAAACATTGATGATGTAACTTAATTTATGACAGATTGTGAAAAAGAATATGAAAACATTGTCACTTTTAAATACAGGAATTAAAGAAGACTTAGTAAAATGAAGTGAGACACCATCAAACTTTTAAAAGTTTAGTTTTTTGTTAAGAAATATGTAACACGGTAACTGTAAATGTATTTATGATTTATACTAAATGCTCAAAATAAATTTGCAAGTAATAGACAAAGCCTGTCCACTTGGCTTTGTGAGCTGTGTCATGTCATCTTGACAGTGCAGAGGAGTCAAATCAGCTTCACCGTAAAATAAAGCCTTTCATTTAGAAGACAATAGCCTCTATTTACCCGCACATTAATATTGTGGAAAGATTTTTCTATCATCTCCTTTATTTACTGATAGAGCAAAAGGAATGTGATTATATCAATACAGACATTTACACTGGAAAGCCCTCAAATCTTTGTTAATTTGTTGATCATTGCTTATAAAGCCTTAAAACACCTTTAAGAAATAAATCATGTCATTTGTAATGTAACTGTTTTGAAATGGAGCGTGTGTGATGCAATCACATGTTTTTGCAATGCAATTTGACTTTCTATGTAACAGTTTCATCATAGTTTATTCTTTTCTGGAATATTAGAATCATTTTTGCTGTTTCTTTCATGCCCAACACACTTAATATGCAACAATAAGGTGTACAGTGGAAAATAGCTTATTCTAGTCACTGTGCTTTCAGATAGACCACACTGAAAGTGCTGATGTTATGAGATTCTGTGTCCTCCTGACGTCACATCTGTGTTTTGCCTGGAAACACTCTGTGGGGTTAAGCCCCATTCTCACAGAGCTGACTTACAGAAGTTACAGTCAGCACTACTGTCTTCAGTCACCTGGAAATCAGCGGTTTATTTTTGCTGCTGTCATTGTTTCAGCATGGTTTAGTATGAAGTGTAATGTGAAATGTAATAAGAAGCTGTCAGTCTGTCAGTATTGTGCAGAAAATTCATCACATGAAGCCAATTTCAGTGTCGTTTACGCAATATCTAATAAAAACCCAGAATCTAATGGCCAAAGCATGTGCTTGTGTGATGTTAAAGTTTCCCTATCAGCACTGAGTTAACATGGATTTACACGGTGGGAAATAAAGAGAATCATTAACTCTGTCTGAACTCTGAAGTTTCTTTCCTGCTGGTGCACAAGTTGAGAACTTTTTATTTTTTTCATATTTAATGTATATTAGAAAAAGATCTAACTTTCTCACAGCACACCCAAAGACAGTTAACAAAGTCTCATAGGCTGTAATTGTAACTTATGAATGAGAGTAAAAGCATTTAGAGGTAACTGGGAAACCTAGAAAAATGCTGGTACTACGTTTTTAGTGCAGTGAGCTGTTTCCAGCTCACTGTAGTAATGAAACTTGTATGTATGTGCAGCTACCTCTGTGCTCTTAAAAAGCATACATAAATATCCAGTACTCAAATTCACAACTTCATGGTTCTCTCATGGTCTGGGTCATGAGAATTTGGGCAAGTGAAAATCGATCCAGAAAAGGTTGTGAAACCCTGTTTAAGTCTCAGAGAAACAAGGAATTTTGCTTCCTTTGGGAGAGAGTAAATATGTTATAGTATATTAAAGCCTTAGTTTTCATACTCCGTGCTGTCTCTCTCCCAACATTGCAGTCTGTCTCCCACTGTTGATTATTTGGCCACCTAAGAATTATGACTCCCTCAACAAAAGATTCACATTAACCTTTTTAAAACAAACACACCATTTCCATTTCCTCTGGAGAATCAAACTTTTCTTTCTGCAGTGTCACAAGGACAATCACATGGTCTTTTTTCTGTTTTGCTGCATGATTACAATCATTTCTCCCAGTCTTTACAGTGTGACTCTGCCACAGTGTGAAGGGAAGAGTATATATTTAAATTAAATGGTTTAATACTAAAAACCTTGCAAGGTTAAACCTCTGGTGTACTCTCTGGTGTAGCCTTGTCACCCATGCTTTTACTTTGTTGCCATGCATAGTTTCCTGTTCAGGTGATCTGGTGCTCCGGTTCACAGGTGTAGGGGGGCGGGGCTTGGAGAACAAAGGAAAGAGAATTGTTTGGGGTGCGAGGGACAGGAAAGGCTTTTGGGCAGGCACGGCGCTACCCCGGGGCTGGGGGTATTACAGCCATGTCACAGATCTGCTTAGCCCCAGTTAAGCCCCCCTTTTAAATGAAGAAATATGTAAAGTTAATAACCAGCCATTCTGTTTCCAATCCGATCCCTGGCTGCGCGCTCGTGCCGCGCGTGTGCCCTATGACGTGAGTGTGTGTGTGTGTGTGTGTGTGTGTGTGTGTGGGCTGTGTTTGTTGTGTGTGCTCGCGCCCGTAACATTATAACCAACGCACAGCAGGACGCATGAATATATTTGTATATATTTTGTTTTAGATAATAGAAATATAATCTCTAAGAGCCAGTTCGTTTTGTGCGTGCACAGTTAACAGCCATAGGCTAAATGCATTGCACTCGCTGTGGCTGCTATTATTAATTTCATTTCTGACGTTGTGTTAGCCATTTCATCAAACATAACCAATGCACAGTTGTCTGACTATGCATATGGAATAATGCACTTCTTGAGGATGTTGATTTTGGATGTATTGTATTGTTATTAATTGTGGCTGCATGGGCGCTGTCCGGTGCTGAAGTCTTTCAAAGACATTGCCTTGTGGTCACTTGTATTAGGCTTATAGCTATTTTGTTGAACATTCTTTGGCCAAATTCAATTAAAAACTACATTTATATCGAATGTACTGTGTACCATATTTGCTTTTATTGAATGAACGAGAACTTCCTTCTAAAGTAACTCTGAAGTCATGAAAATCGACTATTTTCTCAGCACCCCAGGTACTGGTCAAGCTCCACCTCAGCACCTGGTGCCGGCCATGCTTTCGGGAGGCAGACAGAGGAGGTATGTAAGCTCCTGGCTGACAATGGAGAAGGGAAAACATGGTGATACCTCATCCATGTGAAGTTAAGGGAGTTCAGTGAGAGGTGAGGACCACAACGATTGAGCAGAGGACTGGAGATCAACTCTAGGCCGGACAACCAATTCCAAGGTCTACCTCCGGTGAGTTCATTCTTTCCTTTGTTGTTGTCCGGAGGGCTTTAAAGGCACCCCAATTCTTTGAATTTCCTCAAATGAACCATGTCTTAATAAATAGGCCTATCATAGTAGCCCTCAAATTAGAATTGTAACTTGGTTTAAAACTTAAGCTGATCATTACGGCATTACAGTGTGCATGGAAGCATAGGCCTGTCCATCACTAAGTAACAACAAAATAAGGCAACAGATGTAGCGTTACGACCCGGCCTAGGGGAAACCCTGGCGCAACATGAAGAAAATGAGACTCCCCTCTCCAGCTCCCAATAAAACAGCAGCGACAAAGGACATGCAGAGGTTTGTTTACATCTTGTAGCTTCAGGGTGGGCGAACAGCAAAACAATAAACCAAAGGAAACTAAAGTAAAGCAACCTAAACTTACCTTTAGCAACCGGCCAGTCGTTAATGCATGGACTGGAAACGTGGTGTTTGCTGAAACAAAAATTCAACTAATAAAGAAGTAATATTTGGGGTGTATATTAAAATATGGGGTAATTTATATTTGTGTGTTGGAACTTCTTGGTGCTTCAATGAAATAAACTTTACTTTCCTCAAAGACTCCCTCTTTCCCAGTACATTAATCTGTCTCTTGCTTTTAAAAGGGATGAGAGGAGTTTATGTTATTGGCCATTATTGTACCATGCCCTCATTCCACCCGCTGATTCTGTATTCCTCCTACTAATAATCTATTCAGCCTCTTTTCCACATTGAGCCAAACTACAGTAGGTGCGGCACCCCATTTTCACAAGGATTGTCTTATTTTCCTACCAAAACAAAAAAAAGACCTTATGCCATCAGCATAATTTGAAAGGTATCAGAATCACGTAAAAGTTCAATAGTGATCATCATTTTCACCGGCTGTAGTAGCAGCTGTCAAGAAAGGTCAGCAATAGTCATTCTGCAATTATTCTCTTTGTGACTAGTAACTTTCATATTATCACGCACCATTTGCATCATCAACAAATTTTCTGCAATCATTTCTAAGTAAATTGCCTCAACCGTGAGACATTTCTGTACTAATCAAGATCTAATTTGACTCCAGATGAAGGAAAATGACTCATGTCTTGCTGTAACCAGATAATAAAATTCATTTTCAGTACCCCAACCCATAGCTAATCAAAATTAACTGACTTAGCTTTTTCAGTTTGCAAAGTGATGTCTGTCTGTGCTAGTCAGTCCTGTGAAAGTGAGCTGTGATTGGCTCCAGCTGACCGAGACCCTGAACAGGATCAGCTGGTATAGAAAACAGGTGGATGGACGCTGATGTTCATTTTCTACTTCCAAAACACACTCCAAAAAATCCTTATTAGACCGAAACAGATCTGTATTTATCACAAATATTTACATTTTTTAATCATTGTCAGTGATACATAGTGGTGTAGTAAAACACTCATTTGAAAACAGTTTGATTAATTAGACGGTGTAGTCCCTCATTCATTCAGTGTTCCATCGTAGAAAAGGTTTCAGTCGTAGTCATCTGGACACTGTTTTCAGAATCAAGACGTCGGATGGGAGCCGAAACGTCTTGATTCTGAAAACAGTGTCCAGATCACTACGACTGAAACCTTTTCTACTTGTTCTATCATGTTGTGCTTTTATTATAGATTCAGATTTTCAGTTTTTTTTAGCATTTATAGTTTTCTAACACATTCAAGTGATTGTGTTTTTTCTAGTTTGAGTTTTTTGCATGTTTCGTGCATTAGCTTAGGATCTCTGTTTACTGCAACACATTGCTATCTGCTGCAGCAGCCCTATTTCTAATGCATTACTTTTCCATGTAGTTTAATATCATATTTTCAGTTTTACCATCATCATCACCAGCTCCCTCACTAACTCTTCTCCAACTACCAGACTCTGTTTTTCATACATAGTCTCTAGTCTTGTGATTTGCACTGAAATGTCTGACAAAACACTCATTTTTCTTTATAATTTCCTTAAGCTGTTGTTAAACTTTGTAGGGTTTCCTGGGCTCTCCAGGTCTGGTGTTGGCATACACGTTTGTATCCTCCTCATCTCTCGTCTGCTTCCTCTGAGGAATACAACACAAAGAAAGAGAGAAGAATTGTACTATACTGACAAATAGATTTGCACAGTACAAGAGACTGAGTGAAGTCAATCCATGTTTCCATTCTTACCCCGAGACCAATGGTAATGCAGGTGATTGATAGACAGCTCTGAGTAGCTGCTGGGACAGTGTCATTGATTGCTGGCACATACTGCTTTTAATTGATCAGAACATAATTGATATATTATATCTTAATATATTAAATACTGTATATAATATATATAATATAACTGAGTGTTTATGTGAGTTTTTTGTCATGCAGTTTACCTTTCACTTCCTGTGCACAATTGTGACACCATATCTCCTAAGACCCAGAGTTTCACTAGCATCAAAGACAAACTTAACACCAATTGAAAAAGAAATCTCATTTTGTTTCTCACCTTGCTGCAGTGTGTAGTGTAATGTAATGTTGATGAAATGATGTGGTCACAAGTGTGCCCTGTTGCTTTGTTGCCATGTAATCAGTCAGCAAGCAATTGGCGTCATTTCAATGTCTTGGCTATATATAGTGTGTGTAACCCACTTCTAGCCAATGGTCTTGAAATTGGTTAAATTTAGTTTTTGCCCACACAGCTTGCAAAATGTATGATGTGTTCCATCATGTAAGCAAATTAACCAATAATTACAAGGTATTTTATTTTCATTTCTTTGACATGGTCTATGCGTAGCCACGATTTAACTCCCAATTAGACCGGCTATTTGTAGCCCACTTCTAGCCAAAATGCTTTCATTGTAGTTTTTGCCTCCATGTAACAAAACACACATTTATTTAATCATTTTGTTAATTTGTTAATTCAGAAGACCCTTATGGATTATTTAAAATCAAGGCCAGTTACGTCGCCCAGATTGGCGCTACCGGGGCCCCACCCTGGAGCCAGGCCTGGGGTGGGTGCCCGACGGCGAGCGCCTGGTGGCCGGGCCTTTCCCCACGGGGACAGCCCGAAGGAGCGGCGTGGGGCCGTCCTCCCGTGGACCCACCACCCGCAGGAGGATCCGTAAGGGCGCGGTGCAGAGATCTGGGCGGCAGTCGAAGGCAGGGGCTTCGGCGACCAGATCTCCGGACACAGAAACTGGCTCTAGGGACATGGAATGTCACTTCGCTGGGGGGGAAGGAGCCTGAGCTTGTGCGGGAGGTTGAGCGTTACCGGCTAGATATAGTCGGCCTCGCCTCCACGCACAGCCTGGGCTCTGGAACCCGTCTCCTCGAGAGGGGCTGGACGCTCCATTTCTCTGGCGTTGCCGGCGGGGAGAGGCGGCGGGCTGGTGTGGGCCTGCTCATAGCCCCACAGCTCAGCCGTCACGTGTTGGAGTTTACCCCAGTGAACGAGAGGGTCGCGGCCCCCTCCGCCTCCGGGTGGGGGACAGGTCTCTCACTGTTGTGGCGGCCTACGGGCCGAACAGCAGTGCAGAGTACCAGGCCTTCTTGGAGTCCCTGGGAGGGGTACTAGACAGTGCACCACCCGGGGACTCCGTTGTTCTACTGGGGACTTCAACACCCACGTGGGCGCGACAGTGACACCTGGAGAGGGGTAATCGGAAGGAACGGCCCCTGATCTGAACCCGAGCGGTGTTCAGTTGTTGGACTTCTGTGCTAGTTACAGTTTGTCCATAACTAACACCATGTTCAAGCACAAGGGTGTCCATCAGTGCACGTGGCACCAGGACACCCCTAGGCGGAGGTCGATGATCGACTTTGTTGTCGTATCATCTGACCTCCGCCGCGCGGTCTCTTGACACTCGGGTGAAGAGAGGGGCGGAGCTGTCAACCGATCACCACCTGGTGGTGAGTTGGATCCGCTGGCGGGGAGGAAGCCGGACAGACTTGGCAGGCCCAAGCGTATCGTGAGGGTCTGCTGGGAGCGTCTGGCGGAGCCCTCTGTCAGCAGGGTCTACAACTCACACCTCCGGGAGAGCTTCTCCCAGATCCCGGGAGGTTGGGGACATTGAGTCCGAGTGGACCATGTTTTCCACCTCCATTGTCGATGCGGCGGCTCGTAGCTGTGGTCGCAAGGTTTCTGGTGCCTGTCGCGGCGGCAATCCCGAACACGGTGGTGGGCGCCGGAAGTAAGGGATGCCGTCAGGCTGAAGAAGGAGTCCTATCGGGCCTTGTTGGCTCGTGGGACTCCCGAGGCAGCTGACAGGTACCGGCAGTCTAAGCGTGCTGCAGCCCGTGCGGTCACAGAGGCAAAAACTCAGGACTGGGTGAGGTTCGGAGAGGCCATGGAGGAGGACTATCGGTCGGCCTCAAAGAAATTCTGGCAAACCGTCCGACGGCTCAGGAGGGGGAAGCAGTTCTTCACCAACACCTTATGCGGTGCGGGTGGAGAGCTGTTGACCTCGACTGGGGATGTTGTCGGACGGTGGAAGGAATACTTTGAGGATCTCCTCAATCCCGCTGTCACGTCTTCCGAAGAGGAAGCGGAGGCTGGGGACCCGGAGGCGGACTCATCCATCACCCTGGCCGAAGTCACTGAGGTTGTTGGCAAGCTCCTTGGTGGCAAGGCTTCGGGGGTGGATGAGATCCGTCCTGAGTATCTTAAGTCTCTGGATGTTGTGGGACTGTCTTGGCTGACACGTCTCTGCAACATCGCGTGGCGGATCTGGGACAGTGCCTCTGGACTGGCAGACCGGGGTGGTGGTCCCTCTGTATAAGAAGGGGACCGGAGGGTGTGTTCCAATCACAGAGGGATCACACTTCTCAGCCTCCCGGTAAGGTCTATTCCAGGGTACTGGAGAGGAGAATTCGTCCGATAGTCGAACCTCGGATTCAGGAGGAGCAGAGTGGTTTTTCGTCCCGGTCGTGGAACACTGGACCAGCTCTATACTCTCCATCGGGTGCTCGAGGGTTCATGGGAGTTTGCCCAACCAGTCCACATGTGCTTTGTGGATCTGGAGAAGGCATTCGACCGTGTGCCCCGGGCGCTTTGTGGGGAGTGCTCTGGGAGTATGGGGTCCGGGGCCCTTTGCTAAGGGCTGTCCGGTCCCTGTATAACCGGAGCAGGAGCTGTGTTCGCATTGCCGGCAGTAAGTCAGACCTGTTCCCGGTGCATGTTGGACTCCGCCAGGGCTGCCCTTTGTCACCGGTTCTGTTCATAATTTATATGGACAGAATTTCTAGGCGCAGTCAGGGGCGGAGGGTGTCCGGTTTGGGAACCACAGGATCTCATCTCTGCTGTTTGCAGATGATGTCGTTCTGATGGCTTCTTCAAACCAGGACCTGCAGCATGCACTGGGGACGGTTTGCAGCCGAGTGTGAAGCAGCTGGGATGAGAATCAGCTCTTCCAAATCTGAGGCCATGGTTCTTGACCGAAAAAGGTGGTTTGCTCTCTTCGCGTGGGTGGGGAGTCCTTGCCCCAAGTGGAGGAGTTTAAGTATCTCGGGTCTTGTTCACGAGTGAGGGACGGATGGAGCGTGAGATTGACAGGCGGATCGGTGCAGCGTCTGCAGTGATGCGGGCGCTGTATCGGACCGTTGTGGTAAAGAAGGAGCTGAGTCGAAAGACAAAGCTCTCGATTTACCGGTCAATCTACGCTCCTGCCCTCACCTATGGTCATGAGCTTTGGGTAGTGACCGAAAGGACAAGATCGCGGATACAAGCGGCCGAAATGGGCTTCCTCCGCCCGAGTGGCTGGGCGCTCCCTTAGAGATAGGGTGAGGAGCTCAGTCACACGGGGAGCTCGGAGTAGAGCCGCTGCTCCTCCACGTCGAGAGGAGCCAGCTGAGGTGGCTAGGGCATCTGATCCGGATGCCTCCTGGGACGCCTCCCTCGGGAGGTGTTCTGGGCATGTCCCACCGGGAGGCGGCCCCGGGGAAGACCCAGGACACGCTGGAGGGACTATGTCTCTCGGCTGGCCTGGGAACGCCTCGGGATCCCCCCGGAGGAGCTGGAGGAAGTGTCTGGGGCGAAGGAAGTCTGGGAGTCCCTGCTTAGACTGCTGCCCCCGCGACCCGGCCCCGGATAAGCGGAAGAAGATGGATGGATGGATGGATGGATTGTTAATTTGTTAAGTTGTAGGTTGACAGAGAGACGATAATGATTAGTGTGAATGCAGAGTCATATTGCACTGATATAGGCAAAATGTGGTCTACATCAAGATGTCATTTCAACGCATTTAATGTTTTATATAAAATGTCATAAATATGGAACTATATAGGCTGTGTGCTGCCAACAAGAAGCTTCCAGGACATCATAATGGGAGAAGTTCTGCACATTAATGTAAAATAAGAAATTGTGCTTACTGCTGTAACATGCATGCACAAGTACTTAAGGGTGGGGTTTGCGATTCTAATCCAGTACATGTCTTTTTGTCAAATTCAACGAATATCTTCTCACGGCCCACTAGCTGTCCGTTCACTATGTGCTTTGAAAAGAACTTTGGTGTTTGTACACAGCCCTGGCTCTGTAAATAAGTTAATAAACAAAGTGGATTGGACCGGGCCTCACTACACTATTCCAGCCATGATTTGTGTCAGGTAACGTTAAATTACTTGCCAACTGACATTCAGCTTACTTACTAGTTTGCCAAGATATGCTGTTGTTGTGTTGTTAGCTATAATAGCAGGAGAGTTGTGAGTATCGCTGTCTGGAGCTGCTGTGCTGGCTCTGGGAAACCGTCTCGTCCTCTCTGGCTATTAGCTTCGCAGCAGCAACTGTAGGGACAGTTTGCTTACCCACAACCTAGCTAACGTTAGTTATATTACTTGCTGTGTCGTTGTTCACTCTATATCATGGTATTTGTCATGGTATTGGATTTCTCCAGAATCGAGCACCCCACCGTTAAGTGTTTTCTGGCAGAACGGCCTTAGGAAATCTGGTGACGTAGTATTAGAAGCGAAAATAATCTTCCTGATAACAAGAAGATGTTGTGGATGAGTGTGTTACACACAGGACTTTTGCCTTAGTGGGGTTTGAGTCCTGTGTGAGAAAAGTTTTTAAACTTTTATACTGGCTTTCCACTAAGAAATTTGGATGTTTTTTTAGTTACGCTCCAAAGTGACGATAAGCTATTAGTTGCACAAAAGTGAATCCTTTATTTTGTTGTAAGTATATATGTAGTCGTTAAAAAGCGGTCTAATTGATGGCTAGGCTATACTTGGGCTATGGTTAATCGTCTACTAAACTTTTGCTGACAGCCCAAATTTAGCCGTGTTTTAGCCTAGACGTCAGATCTACATATGGACGGCTATTAGACGTCTTTTAAACGCAAAATTGTTTGCTGGGCACACCCAATCGTGATGTCATGTTGTATTGACCACATCCTGAGTACACGTCCACATCACTGCAGCAAACTTCAAAAACTGGGGATCAGCTACAGCTCTTTAAAGATAAACTGCACCCAGTCTAATATTCCTGCCTGCACTGCACTGCCAACTTGTGATGACGACATGCTATTTCTACAACTTGTGGAACAGTGATGTATTGTGACACTATAGTAACACACTTCTGACTTCTGTTGCTGTGATCTGGTTTCTCTCAACCTGGCCTTGGTTCTTACTGTCTTAAATTGGTTTTATCTAAATATTTTACCAGATTCAACAGATTTTAACCATTGTCTAACATAGTCGGAACTTTTGCCACATTGAGTGACTGTGATCGGATCTTAATTGTGTATCGAGAATTGTGTGCAGTGCGGCCTGGTTGCTTGCGGCTAGTTTGCTTGCTGTCATTAGCCTGCTTATGAACATTTCATCAACATCATGACTGTGTGTAAGAACTGCAATCTGGCTTACTCATGTTTGGAAGGCAACATTCACCAGCTGGATGTTGGACATTGTTTTTATGCTTGGTTTAAATAGTGACGCTATTTGCTCTGAGGATCTGCATGTTACTGACCAAAAATGTGTTCTGTTCAACCTGTATGAAACCTTCATCACTTCTGTGCTCAAAAATGTACTTGGGTCTATTGGTCTCTATTATAAATAGCTCCCTGAAATCTGGTTGTGTCCCAGCCTCTTCTGAAAAAAATAACCTTGATCCATCCATTCCCCAAAACTATAGGCCTATATCAAAGCTGCCTTTTATTTAAAAAAAGTTATGTAGTAAAAAAGTTGTTGCCAAACAGCTCACTGCCGTCTTGCTGAACACAACATTTGAGATAAATTCCAATCTGGTTTCCGTCAGAAGCATTCCACTGAAACTGCTCTTCTCAGGGTCTCCAATGACATAATGACGTCTTCAGATGTGGGTGAATGATCTGTTTTGGTGCTGCTTGATTGTAGTGCAGCTTCTGATACTGTAGATCACAGCATCCTGACTGAAAGGCTTAGGCAGTGGGTGGGTGTCTCTGGGAGCGCCCTGGACTGGTTCTCCTCCTATCTCTCGGATAGGAATTTTTCTGTGTCGCTTGGTCCTTTGTATATGCTTCCCTTAGGTCATATCATTAGCACATTTAAAGGTATTTCATATCACTGCTACACTGATGATATCCAGCTGTTTGTCTCTTTTAAGCCTGATGAGACTGACAAACTGACCGTTTTGCACGATTAGCTGACTGCCATGAAGAACTGGATGGCTGACAACTTTTTACAGCTCAACACAGATAAGACTGAGGTCCTTATGGTTGTACAGCAATCTCAGAAATCTCGGTGTTGTATTTGATCAGGCTATGCACTTTGACTTTTCCTGGACCGTCTACAATTGGTCCAGAATGCTGCTGCAAGGCTGTTGACCAGGTCCAGCAGGTCGACTCACATCACACCCATCTTATGTTCTTTACATTGGCTTCCCATCAGGTTCAGGATTATTTTTTTGTTTTCACATATAGAGCCCTGCATGGTCAGGTACCTGAGTACATCTCTGACCTACTCCACCCTTATATAACCAGTAGGTCACTTAGGTCTTCTGACCAGGGCTTACTGGTTGTCACTCACGCTGGACTATAAAAAAAAAGGGTGATCGTGCCTTTGAAGTGGTGGCTCCAACACTGTGGAACGCTCTTCCTATAGACACGTTCTGCTGTCTCTGACACCTTTAAAAAGCTATATATATTATATATAGCTATATATATTGAAATGGGCCTTTGTCTCACCTTGTCTTGTCTAGTGTTTGTAATCTTGTGTGTTTTTATTTTTTTTATTGTTTTTATGGTGCCATTGCTTATGTTTTATTGTTGTTTCTTTCACTGTTTTATGGTCTTATTTTTACTTAATTTTACTCTTGTGAAGCACTTTGTGACCCTGCTCTGTGAAAGGTGCTATACTAAATACTTACTACCTACTTACTATATCACAGCAGGGTAGAACAGGCCACACCTAAACCCACCCAACTATGATGTTGGGTGTAGAGGTTCAAGAAATGTATACCTTTCAACTTATAAAGGCCAGTGCAGCATGAAAATCTAGGTGGAGTAACTCTTTAAGAGTAACTACACCCTGGCATAAAATACAGTTTGCGCTGCCATCTAGTGGTGGGTCGCTGCATGCATTGTCCATAGCCTGTGAAGTTCAATGCAACTGTGATGTACTGTAACCTGTGCATATACTGAACGAACACTGCGAACACTGTGGTGATCGTCCCAACTGACAGACAAAAGGCATATAGATGGGTTGTCAAAATACTAAAAGCAAGTACAAATAAATAAGCTGTGAGTAATTGGTGAAGTTTCCCACTTCAAAATTGTTATTTCTATGACTATAGGCTTTACCTGAAGAAAACAAAACAAAACAACCAAACAAAAGTTTATAATCTGTAAGATACTGGCTACTTTAACTAACACAAGTTGCAACTATTTCTTACATTTGATGTTCTTCAGTTTAAATTATATGGTGTACTGTGGTCCTAGATTTTGAGTTAGAAGTAAAGTAACTTCTTTGATTTCCTTTTTGCCCTTAACACTATGGTAGAACATTTGAAAACGATTAATTTAATTTACTCACAAATTAAACATAAGTAAGATTAATCTCATTCAGTGATGGCATCAATGAAACCATGTTCCAGTGGGAAGCAGAACTGTTTAATGTGTTCAATTCAATTCAATTTTATTTATATAGCGCCAATTCATAATAGAAGTTATCTCATTGCACTTTTCCTATAGAGCAGGTCTAGACCATACTCTTTATAATATTAATTACAGAGACCCAACAAATCCCACCATGAGCAAGCATTTGGCAACAATGGCAAGGAAAAACTTCCTTTAAGAGGCAGAAACCTCGAGCAGAACCGGACTCAATGGTGGGCGGCCATCCGCCGCTGCCGTGTTAGGTTTTGAGAGAGAGAGAGAGAGAGAGAGAGAGAGAGAGAGAAAGAGAGGGGGAGAGGGGGAGGGGTTTTGGGGAAGGGGATAGGGTTAGGGAGGCACAATGCAAAGACCACGACCATTATTATTAGTAATAATAGGAATGACAGCTATATGAAGAATAATGTCAGCATCACTAAAAGAGAACAACTGTAGTAGCAGTTGTCGAGCAGGAACACGGGGGCAGCAGGTGGCCCACAACCACAGACCCAGACCCCGCAGCTCCAGAGGCAGAGATACCTGCTGAAAGCGACAGAAGGAGAGAGGAGAGAAACGAGAAAGCACAGAACTACGGGAGAGAGAAGACGTTGAGTTAGTAACATGCAGTAATGGGATAAAAATGCATACAAATGGAGAGGGAGAGAAGGAGAGAGGAAAGAGGTGCATCATGGGAAGTCTCCCAGCAATACCTACTTGTGTTATACCTAAACAAATTAAAGTACCTAAACAAATCAAAGTACAGGGGAAAAGCAATAAGCAAACAAATGGCCTTAAAGGATAATTCCTGCTCATTACAACTTTTCAGTATTTTGGCCTTTGTATTTATCACTTATGATCACATCATACAAAATACTCGCTGATATCTGGAAAATTTCAACAACAAGTCCGACGGGGCAAGAACCACACGCCCTCAGATGATCAGTCAAGAACAACCAACAGTTTACCCAGGTGATCTAAATCACTTTATTTGGAGGTAAAATGTAAACTGAGCTCACCTGAAATGTCACTTATAGCCCCTCATCGCACAAGAAAACTGTGTACACACAACTATGGTAAGTACAGGAGGTCAAACTTGAATGAAGTAATCAGTCTTTACACTGTGATGGATGTTTACAGCGGACAGTTTTGGTAACAATTTTATCATTCACCATTGTTTTCTTCTGCATGCTTGCGTTTCTTGCCCTGTCAGACTTTTTAGTGATGTTACTGTGTGCTCTACTGTGCAGCGATAGAAGTTCACCAGGATAGCTGAGGACAGTTGGTTCTTCTTCAGTGACCTCAGGAAGAAGAGGCAGGACGTGTTGGTGGTCCAGGACAGGTTCTCCGAAATATGGGTCCACAGGAACTTGAAGCTGGAGACACGCTCAACAGCAAGTCCACGATGAGCTCCTTTGTCTTGGAGGTGTTAGGGAGCAAGTTATTATCTGAGCACCATGTGGCCAGGTCCTGTAGGCAGTCTCATCATTGTTGCTGATGAGACCAATCACTGTAGTATCGTTTGCAAACTTAATGATGGTGTTAGATCCATGCACAGGCCTGCAGTCAAGTGTGAAGAGGGAGTAGAGGAAGGGGCTCAGCACACAGCCCTGTGGTACGCCAGTGTTGAGTGTTAGGGTGGTGGATCAGTTGTGGCCTGACCTAACAAACTGAGGTCTGTTTGTCAGGAAGCCCATAATCCAATTGCAAATGGAGGTGTTCATGCCCAGGTTTCCAAGTTTGGTGATTAACTTGGAAGGGATGACAGTGTTGAATGCAGAGCTGAAGCCAACAAACATGTGCATAAGTGTTCTTATTGTCCAAGTGTGTAAGTACAGAGTGCAGTGCCATGGAGACTGCATCCTCTGTGCTCCTATTGCTGCGGTAGGCAAACTGGTATGGGTCCAGTGTGGATGGGAGGAAGTCCTTTGGGTGTGCCAGGACCAGCCACTCAAAGCACTTCATAACAATGGGTGTGTATGCTACAGGGCGGTAGTCGTTCAGGCACGTTGGACTAGAGTGTTTCGGCACTGGCACAATGGAGGTGGATTTAAAGCATGCTGGCACAGCTGCTTGGGCGAGGGACAGGTTGAAAATATCCATAAAGACCCCAGCGAGCTGCTCTGCACATGCCTTGAGTACGCGACCGGGGATGCCGTCTGGTCCAGCAGCCTTGCGCGCGTTGATCCATCTGTGGAGGTGAGTGTGATGGTCGGTTGGTCAGCTGAGGGTGTGAACTTGTTGGCAGTTTTCCTATTGTCTATCTCTAAGCAAGCAAAAAAGTCGTTAAGCTCGTTCAGGAAGGAGACATCTGTAGTTACGGGGGTGGAGTGTCTGGGTTTGTAGTTGCTGATGGCCTGGATGCCTTTCCACATGCGTTGACGGTCGGAGTTGGAAAAGTGCTCCTCTAACTTTAGCTTATAGCAGTGCTTGGCCTTTTTGATGCCCCCCCTCAGATTTGCCCTGGAATTTGGAAGTGCTGTAGGCCTGTGTGTCACCTGATCTGAAGGCAGTGTTGCGTGCCTTCAACAGGAGGCGCACCTCCTTGTTCATCCATGGCTTCTGATTTGGGTATGTGGTGATCTGCTTCTGAGTTGTAACACTGTCTATGGTGATGTTGATGTAGTCCAGTACAGAGGAGGTGTAGCTGTCTATGTCCATATGAGAGCCACAGGTGGCCTGAGAGGCAAACATACTCCAGTCTGTGAGTTGAAGCCTGTCCTGGAGTGTGGAGTCTACCCCGGTAGGCCACACTTTGATGGTTCTCACTGATGGCTTCACACGATTGATGAGAGGTGAGTACTTGGGGGTGAGGAACAAAGAAAGGTGATCATATTGACCCAGGTGGGGGAGGGGGGTCACGGCGTAAGCCACAGCCATGTTTGTGTAGACAAGGATATGTTTCCTCGGGTGTGACTGGAAACTCTCTGGTGAAATTTGATGAGCACTGCCTTTAAGTTTGAGTGACTAAAATCTCCCACAACAATAAATGCAGCCTCCGGGTGAGCAGTCTGTTGTTTACTGATGGCCGCATGAAGTTCGTTCATAGCAAGCTTGGCATCGGCATCCAGAGGAATATAAGCTGCCGTTATAATGGTGGAAGTAAACTCCCGTGGCAGATAAAATGGTCTGCATTTAACCATGAGAAGCTCTAGGTTAGCTGAGCAGTGTCCCCTAACAATAGTTCGTACACCAAGCTTTGTTGACGTAAATGCACAATCCTCCGCCTCTGGTCTTACCGGATTCATCTGCCGTCCTATCTGCCCAGAGTGTGTGGCGTCCAGCTAGCTCAATAGCATTGTCTGGTATGCCGCTGTGTAGCCATGTTTCAGTGATGATCATGATATCGCAGTTCAAAAGTCTTCTGCTGTTGATGATGCAGAGTCGAATCTCGTCCATTATATAGTATATATAGTATATACATATATAGTATGTATGTATAATTATGCAGATGCAGATATTTAATGATAACTGAACCAGTTACCAGTAACAGTGTAACATACGTATCAGTAATGGCCGTTATTGTACTCACTTTGGTAGGATGTAATTTAATACATTTACTCAAGTACTGTACTTGAGTACAATTTTGAGGTACTTTATACTTCTACTTCACTAGAATTTAGAATTTACTAAACTACATTTATTTGAAAGCTGTGGATACTTTACACATTAATAATTGCACTGATGTATATAAAAAAAAAACAACATATAAAGCAGTTACAGTTATCTCCAACCAACTACAACAGTAAAATGGTATCATGATATATAAGTAGTAAGTAGTAAGTAAATAGGCCTATAAGTATTTTTTTTGTATACTTGCGTATTTTTACTTAAGTAACATTTTGAATGCAGGACTTAAAGTAAAGGAGTATTTTTACACTGTGGTATGGCTAGTTTTATTTGAACAAAGCATCTGAAAACATCCTCCACCACTGTCACCCCATGATGCTGGATTTGGCCCCTCAGATCCTCCCTGTTAAATTCTGTGGCTGAATATGAAGAAATATGAAGTGCTCAGTCAAGATTTGCCACCGGTTTCTGTTCTAATAATATAGGTTTAGGCAAATCCAAAACCATTGTCACAATAATGAAAATAAATGTCAATTTAAATCTCATTTATGTCTTTTGGATAACGTTACACTGAACAGGCAAATGTTTGTTTTTGAAGTGTTATGCCTTTATTAGACAGTGACAGTAGAGAGATGACAGAAAACAAGGTAGAGAGAGATGGTCCGCAGCCTGATTCCCAAGCCACGGGGCTGCTCCGATGTAACAGTTTTTAAGACTTTAATCACAGAGGTATGATGAATAATATCTCAAATAGGAAAAAAAAAATCTGTTGTAACGAACTGAAATGTCATTGGGTTTTGTTGGTCATCATTTATTAGTCATTGTGTTCCGAGTCTACTAAATTTAGCAACCTCTCAATCTAAATCATATTAATTACAGAAGAGGCGAGGCCGATTCATTGGACTGTAGCCTATCTTTTCATTGGGGACCCAGTCCAGCTCAGTTTCCCGGCCCAGTAAAATAATAAGTATCCCCAATTGGGTGGAAAACAGCCCCAACTGGCAACACTGGAAAAGAGGCAAGGAGAGTGACTGACTGGCCATTGTAGTTTCCCTGAAGGTAAGGTAGGAAACGTGCAACTGCAGCCCATGACTGTGTGAATGTTTACATGGGAGCCGAACTGAAACTACTCCATGAGTGATGTGCGTCAGTGACAGCAGGGAAGACACTTTCCAATCTGCTGCTCTCTGTGATCGTTCTAACCAGCTATACAAACCCCAAAATAACCTGTTATTATTTTAAAGGCAAAAAAATGCACCCTAATTCCACACTACATCCTAATTCTGTCACACTAAAAAAAAACAAAAAAATGAAGTATCCTCAAAGATGTCAATATGTCGTGTACTAAATTTGTTTAAACTTTATGAGCAGTGTTCATACAGTGTCATGTTTGTTCTATTTATTTATTTAAGGATGTGGAGGAATTTGCATATTACAGCTTTAAATAATCTCCTAACCTTTTTCAAGCATTATAACTTTAATTTTGTTCTGCCAGTCTGTTCTAATATTTTCTGATTGTCACTAAAGTTTATGAACTGATTCCAGATCGTTGACAGAGCGTATGAAAGCCCTCGCAGTCATACTGAAAGTCGTGCTGTTCGTAAAATAACCTCCGTCTGAACAGTTTCAGCTATCACTTCACTGAGCCCGGCTCAGGTTTACTTCTGAAGCAATTTTACCAACGTTATGTCTTCTTACCTGAACGTCCTGCAACCTTCCCATCACTCAGACACACCATACACAGGACCCCCACTCTCATCTTGTCCTCCTGATCGGCTGCTATTGATTATCAGTGTTTGATAGTAGTCTATACCGAGCACAGTTTTCTTCTCCTGCACGGTGCAATGAGATTGTCACTACCCTCTCTGCAAAAAGGCTTGCGGACACACAAATGCCATCTCTGTTCAATATTACAGAAACACGAGTGAATCAGATAGGAACACACTTCCTGTGTGAGGCTGTGAAACTGTACCCGACACAATGTACCCACATGTGCACACACACACACACACGCTTATAGATAAGCCTGCAACCATGTGCACACACATATAAACACACATATACACCTACAAACATAGATGCATACATGCCAACATGCCTACATATGTGCATGCAAGACATACATTTATAGTCTCACCTTGAACACACACACACACACACACACACACACACAGGGGGATTACAAACTACAATATCACCAACATATCACACCTCTCACAAAAGAAAATCATTCTGAGCATTTTGCAGACAGCATTTAGTTTTTTTTTTTAACCTCAGGAGTGATGGGGGGGCTGGTGGGAGGAGGAACATTGAGGTAAATCCTTCTCTATAATGGGGGTGGTGTTTTTTATTCTTTACAGAGAAAGGAAAATAAAGTACAATGACGTAAAAAAAATCTAGAGTAGGAAAATAAAAAGAAAGTTGAACTGAGACATAAAGAGTGGACTATAAAAACAGGTTACATCAAATCACCTTGTATGACAACTCCTAGTTTCAGAATGAAAACAAGACTATGGACTAGTAATGCACCAAATTCTGCAAAGAATCAGACTGCAATCTGGGACAAGGCTGAGGACAAAATCTGTTTCTGACAAAGAGCCAGTTTGAGCTTGAAATGTTATGCTTTTCATAGAAATTTTAAAGGGAATGTACACCAGTGTGGAAAGTTCTCAGGAGGCAGAAATCACAATTAAAGATTTCTGGACTCAGCACCTGGACAAGAAAGATGTGTGTTTCAGGGCTGAGGATACAACATTAAAAGGATTAAAAAGTACAATAAATATCAGTGGTAAAATGTGAAGGTCATGGGCTGGAAAAAATGAATATTGTGATATGTACCGCAGCATTATTATCTTTATTAATATGTCACAATGGTGATATTTGATATGTTTCTTACAATAACATGGTAAATTGTTTTATGTTTTATATGTATAAGAGTTGTCTGAACTAAATCAAACACACACACACACACACAGACACACACATACACGTTTCCCCACTTATCGATTGTGATTTTTAGCCCCTACTGTATATAGTTTATACATATATTTTTTTTAAAAATCTGATGAGGTTTTTAAATACCTGTTGGTTCCTCATAACAACAATGTCTGATCTCAGACTTTTGATATATTCCTAAATTTAATTTATGCAAACATGACACTATGTTGTCAAAAGTTTGAAGTCAGAAATAACACAAAATTCTTAAGAATTTAGATTTAAAAGACGCCTCTTACTCTCGATAAACCACAGACCTCACTATACAGCATTTTCACTGGAAGTACTTTCTACCAGAGAAATTGTTCCTACTGTTGATAGTGTGTTCTGCGGAACATTGGATGCTTCACTAGATGCCGCTTTGTGTGAATTTTGAAGGACCGATCACCTGAACTGGATCCAGTTCTTCGCTATCTGTGCATGTTAAAGAATAGAATGGAAAGACGCTGCACACTAAGTGCAAAGCAATGCATAAATTTAGTGCTGCAGGTGTTCCCAGCCCACTTCTATGAAGATTGTGGTCATAAATCAGACTACACCCAATGGGTGTGTTCAGAAGTGCAACAGACTTGAACCTTTTAACCAGCAATGCTTTTCCTACAAGATTCAGTGTTAAGTCGCTCTTTGTGCATTTTCATCCCCTTTATATGTTGACTTTGGGCCACAAAGAGGTGGTAAGCTCTTTTCCTGCTGGTGAAAAGCTGCATAAACTGAGTTTACAAGGGTTTACCTGCCACTCTATCTCTGGTCGGGAGCCAAAAATCACCTGGCAGACTGCTTTGCACACACACGTGAGTGTCCTGATAGGCTGAGATAGCAATCTGGGCTGTGGGCTGAAAAAGTTGTCAAGGCACTGAGATGTGTTATGCAGATTAAAACCAGAGAACAACTGGGTGGAAAAGGTTAATTCCTTTTCCATCAGCTATCTGTTGTAAGCCAACAGGGGACGTCCCGCTTCAACTGACTGCACCTCCACATTAATATCTGCCTGCTCTGTGTCTCTGTATGTATAATCAGTGGTTCCTCACACTGTCAATGTTGAGTTTTGTAATGATGGAAATATGACATTTTTGTTTGACATGGAGTCTCTTTGTGCTGTAACCTCAAGGTGATTTAAATCCGTGGTTGAGGTTTAAAATTTGAATTAATTTCATGTAAATTTACAA
Organism: Siniperca chuatsi; assembly: GCF_020085105.1. NCBI lineage: Eukaryota > Metazoa > Chordata > Actinopteri > Centrarchiformes > Sinipercidae > Siniperca > Siniperca chuatsi. The sequence goes on from NC_058053.1 coordinate 25,396,645, forward strand.
TGAAAACGTCAGCACCTATGAGGTTTTGGCAACAATGACTATTGCCCCCACCTACTCAAAGCAAATGTACACACAAGTGGGGTGTTACTGTGTGGTTTACAGCTGCAGCTTGTATCACCTCCTCTTCCTTCCTCTCTGCTGTGTGCCTGATTGTTGTTGCTGAGGATACCCTCAACACACTTTTAAGTTACTAAATCCCGACCTGCGGTGCCAGGATGTTTACATTGCTGGCATGGACAGAGACGGAATCAATTTTATATTTTTTTACATTAAAGGGGAAAATACCTTAATATATTCCAATGCATTAATTTATCAATTAATTATACCCCTGTAAAATCCCTTTTGAAAATCTTTAATTACATCAGTATTACAGTAATAGATAAATTAATAGAATTTTAAGGTTAAAGAGTTTGAGCTTCACTGTGCACTAGAAGGCAGTTTTCACTAATCTGCTGAAGATGGAAAGTTTCTCTGTGCTCGCCCTAAATCTGAGTTCTACATACGAGATGCACACATGTGTACAGTGTAATGTGGAAACTTAAAACCTCCAGCGCACTGAGAATGGCCTAGGAGACATCTTGTGTCCTGCTGTTGAACTCGTGAAAAAATTAAAAATATTTGCAAATTCATAGATTCAGATTTTTCAATGGGGAGATGTGATTTTTATTTATTTTTAAACTAGGTAATTAAATGTGTTTTGGAAAACAAAACTCATCATATACAAATGAATTATCAGCAGAGTATTTTTATATATTTCTTAAAACAACATATCTAAGCTACATTTTACAACCTCACAGTCCAGTTGTCTCTCATACCTTGTGTGGAAGTGATTTGCTGGATTTTATAATCCCTGTATTTTATACTTGTAATGCTTTCATTTGAACAGGTCCTGCTTATGATGCATCTTATGATGCATTTTGGTAAATGGTCTACACGTCAGCGTATGCTATTTGTTTGTCACTGGTTCACTGCTCTCTACACAGGCAGTCTCAGACCACTAGAGGTCAGACTTTGGTCTAAAAAGCAGTTTAAAAGCTGAACAAGGTGCTGACTTAAGTGTGTGTGTGTGTGTGTGTATGTGTGTGTGTGTGTGTGCGTGAGAGAGAGAGAGAGAGAGAGAGAGAGAGAGATAAGAACAGAATATACATAATAAGAATATATGAATAGAACAGAATAGAATAGAATGACCTCATCAGGTCTGATTGGCTGAGGCTGATTTCTGGGTTGGGCAGGACAGGAAACAAGGCTCCGGGAACGCGCATGGATACGCGCTCCCGCTGAGTTTTTTTTGGGATCCGGCGTAGAGCTGAGGATGCGTCAAGTCAGAGTCTAGAATACCGGAAGTTAAATAATTTCAGCTTCCCAATAAAATACCAACAAATTTGAAACCGACATTTCCGTTTGACTTCATACTTTCTGCACTTTTCAAAATATTTGTTCCTCAACAAGGGTTTGTTGTTTTATAATAATATAGTGCAGGGGTTCTTACCAAGGGGTAACATGATAATTCTGAGGGATTATGAGATGATGGACAGGATATGGAAACAGAAAAAAACATATTTGTGCTACAAAAAATGTTTATTTAAAAAAAAAATTCACATAAGTTCTAATATTAGTTCTTGATTTAGTGGATTATTCTGATAACATTGAAACTGATGCCCTTATAGTATTTCTTGACTTTTCTAAGGCATTCTGTACTGTAGAACATTGTTTCTTATTTATAGCGCTCCAAACTTTTGGTTTTGGGCAAAACTTTGTATCGTAAAGAGGTATGTCAAAACTACCAAAATTAATCTTAATTTATTTTTTTTTGTATATATCACTTTCTGATGTATGTCTTTTTTGTTAAATTAACTGGTATGATTGATTGGTTGTACACTGGTATTACTAAATTCACAAAAAAATAAAAAGAAAAGAAAAAGTATAAAATATAAAATAAATGAAAATTGCGTTTATTTGAACAGTTTAGAGGCTTTAATTAGTATATTTCATTGTGACATGTAAGCGTTTTGTTCGAAAAAAAGTCATTTTATTTTGTCTATTCTTTTGTTATTTTTATTTTTTTGTCAAGTAACTTGACAGTGAGGAGGGTTTATTGTGAAAGTCCCTCCCGGAAGTCGTCCACGTTGCCTGCCTGTAGCTTGACGTTAGTGTCAGCGGTGTTGGGATTCAGTGTGGCAGCAAGGGAAATCAGGGAAATCTGGGATATCTGGGAAAGGGGAGTCGGTGAAAACCGGGACTAAACCGGCAGAAATCCCGACGAAGCCTTGACCGTTACACCGCGGGGTTTCCCTCCGGACGCATCTCCTCTGTCTGCCCGCTGGTGGCTGCGGGTTTCCACCCAGAAATCTCCCTGGATCCGCACAGTAAGTAGCCCAATTCCCCTTCACCTAAACGCATCTCTATCCCACCACATTCACCCTGCTGTCTCTTTCACTCGCTGATTTACATCTGGATTAAAAGTGTTCGCAGACATTAGACCTTTATTGTATGGCAAACGGAGAGCGGAGCCTTTAATTAACATCGGCAGGAATAAAAGCCAATTAATCCCGTTAGTGGCTGCATGTGTATGCAGAGAAAGGAGAAGGGGGGGCGGGAGAAGGGGGGGCAGAGAAAACGACCAGCTTCACAGAAAAATGGCTTTCATTCTCTTTAGCTGGTTAAATGCATTTCAGTGGTGACTGCATACACACACATAGCGTTGATTTCTGCCTGCAAGCGCCGTTATTCATTGTGCATGCATGCATGCGTGTGTGTGTGTGTGTGTGTGTGTGTGTGTGTGTGTGTGTTCGGTGCTGTGTTAAACGCCGCAGGGCCTGCAGAGCACAGACTCCCGGCCTGGATGCGCAGGTTCGCCGGGGAGCAGCAGCCGGCTGACAGCGCCTTTTCCAGCCGGAATATTTGCGTTCAGTGCTGCTGACACAAGCAAGGCGTGGCATTCATATAGCATTACACAGCTATGGGCGTGTTCACCCGCAGCAGCCGCACTACTGACTTTCACAATGTATAGTTTATTCAAAATTCATTCATTGCGTTGCATATGACCCTTTAGATGTGACTCCATCACTGTGTGTTTAATTGTATTTTCTTTAATGAGCAGCCTGCTCAGGGTTTGCCCCAAGTCTCATTTAAAAGTCATTTAAAATTCAGCATCATCAGACATGCAGGCCTGCCATCTGTCTGTCTGTCTTCCTGCTGGTCAATCTGTCTCACCAGCTTGTCCTCCTGCTATATACTGTATAGACTGTCTCACTGTCTGGCTTGTTGCAGGTAGACGTGTCTCAATATTAGGAATACCCTGAATTCCAATAACAGGGTTATTGTGATTATCCTGCCACACTGAACGTCAGGGTTTATTAGATCACTTTAGGAATATTTAGATAAAGGTTTTGAAATGGATTTGTTTCGGTATAAAGTTCAACATGTTTATGTTAAGGTCAAAGGTGTCAATGATGATGTACGATGTCTTCCCTGACATTTTTCATGCATGGGACCATGTACGAAAATTTGTCTACATGAACTGCGATTGTAGATTCTGGGCTGAACGAGCCAACCCCAACCCTAAAAGTGGATTTATAATTCTGCGTCATGGAGTTACGGCAGTCCGGCTGTAGATCCCTCCAGTAGAAGCTGGGTCAGCAAAGGATTTTATGCGTTGATGGCACCGCTGCTATTTCGTTGCCAGATGATGTTGGACTGCGCTTTGGCAAGAGTTGAGCCAGGATTGACTTCTCTGTCTGTGTCTCATTGAAATGAATGAGAATGCTGATTTTGATGCAGCGATCTCATCTGTCTGAATGTGGCATAAACCCTCTCTAGGGCTGGGTATTGTTTAGAAACACTGGTGCCAATATAATACAGAACCTTAGTTTAGATATCCAATACTAAAATGGTACTTTTCAAAATCTTACCTTAAGAAATAGAAACACATTTCCTATAAAAAAAAAAATCATTTAACTAAAGAACCAGTCTTCTCAAATGTTAAATGTTGTCTTAACACAAGCAGCAAACATTTTGATTTGAATCAGGAACTATCTGATCAACGAATAAGTAAGTAACCAGAGATTTGAAGCCGGCTTTCAGTTACTGACAGTTTTCTATATGAGGACACATTTATGTCAGCACCAAAGACGTGTGGAGATTTCATACCCAGCCCTAACCCTCCTTGATGGATATATAGCCATTTTAGAGGTTGTTGGTGAGAACTTTAGTCCTTTCCATTGAAAGTGGGCAGTGACCATGTTTCCTTCTGTTTCCCTGCCTTTAGTCCAAAGCAAACTGGGATAGGCTTCGACCTCACTGTCGCCCTTAATGGGGAAACGTAGGTACAGAAAATAGACTTAAAAGCCTTTAATTTGACTTCTGTGATTTGTTCCACTCGTGCACTGATTAATACAGATCCCAGTGTGCAAGAGCACATGCAGTAATCACACTGATGTCCGTCACACTGGACTGCATGGAGATGTGGGATTTTTAAACAAAACTGAAATTTTTTGAACAATAGTCCTTCAAATGTTTAATACCTCGTTTGAACCAGATTTACTTACAGTCACTAGTGATGCGATGTTCTGTCTCATGCTGTAATCTGTAACCAGGCCCATCACAGTCGAAGTGTAATCGTTCGGACAGGCCCGAGACGTCCCACCTCTCTAACACACTCGCGTGCAGCAAAGTGGGGCAGAATTCAGCGTCTCCCTGTAGTGTTGAGGGTTAACTGGAGTATAAAAATCCCGACTGCCCTACTTCAACTAAAGGCTGCTCTGAATGTATTCGACCAGCCAGTCAGGCTGAGCTTCACATCTGAGACTTGCCGGGTCCTGGTCTTTCTGATTCAGTATCCTTCACTGTTGGTTAGTGCTCATCCCATGGGTGTTTCTGCGCTGTAATTCCCAATGATCCATCTAATGCCAGTCAAGCAGTGTGATATTAACTTTGGATTTTCTGTTGATTGTGTTTTGTGGTGTTCTTTTCTCCACATCGGTGCCATTTGAGCAGCTGGTTGTCATCAGTAAGGAGGTGAATCAGCAGGGAAATCCTGATACAATGTGAAACTGATTTCTCAAGATGCTGATCGGAGTATTGTGGTTTTGTAATATTGTGATTCAACATTAAGTTTTTTTGTGATATCTGTCTTACTTTTAACCCTAAAGATCGCAATGTTGGTCTGTCCACGTTGCTCCAAAGCAAGATATCGTGACAACTGGACAGATAATTATAATCTGCTGTGGGTATTTGCGGTCAGTTCAGAATGATACCTAATGATTTTGGTGACCCTGTGATCTTTTCCACCACCACAGTCAGCTTTGTTATCTCAGAACTACCTGTCAAAACTAGGGCTGCACGATATGGTAAAAAAAAAAATCATATTGTGATTATTTTGACAGATGTTATGATTGCGATATGATTCACGATTAGTGGGAATGATCATTTTTGCATCACAATTTTCATTTTCACTGAAAAAAATATTAAAATCATGATGATGTGACATTTGTTGGGGTCTGCACCAAACAAACATGTTTTCTTACATCTGGAGAACCAGATTTGTAGGCCAGGGCATCTCTGCAGCACCAAAGTACTTCATTATTATTCATTTATCAAAAAATTGCAGCTCCTGCAATTTGGATATTGCACTTGGCCATATTTCTTTTTCGATAATATTTCGATTTATTGTGCAGCCCCAGTCAAAACCAATTGATTTTTGTTAAAATTGCTGTGGATATTAATTTGCTGTGTCCATACTACATACTAACTGTATGTACTGTGTACTATGTTTTTATAGTACAGTTTTTTTCTAGTATTGTATAAAATAAATGTACTCCCTGGATCCGCACAGTGGACTGTTTTGCACAAACAGGAAATGAAAGACTTGAGCCAGCTAATGTCAATTAAACTGTGACTTTGGAATGTCACTGACAGTTAAACTTCACAAACAAACAAAATGTTTTTCTGAGACTTAGCTATTTTGTCACCATCTACACTTTCATCTTTTGCAGCTGTGAGCAGCTCCTCCATTTCCTTTTTGTGTGTAGGGAAAATAGCGTACATCCACTGCACACTCAAAAATCAAGCGTTTATTAGTATGAATACTGATATTTTTTAGGGTAATGTTTTGTCTCTTTTCTAGCATGAACACACTACATGAAGCACTACATGCTTAGACTAAGTAGCCTCTGTAGTATGGAATTAGGACACATTAATAGTCTCCAGTGGATGAATCCTTTTTGTCGTTCTGTGACCGTCAGGCCTTTCTTCTTGCACCACCGTCAAGTTAAAAAAAAAATCCACTTTTCCATTCGAAAAATCATATCAAAATGTAAGAGGCAGATTGCCATGAAATGAATGAGCACATTCATTGTTCCCAGAGGATGATTTCAATCCATGAGCTTTCCTATAGCACCACCCACAGAGCAAGGTGTCCACTTTGCACCCAAGGTGTTAGTGATGTATTACAGTCACGGTCAAAGCAATATAGATAATAAGTCTGGATAACGCTCTTATCCACAACTATGCTCAGTGATTGGTCGGGCTTCAGTGTCTTGCTCAGGGACATTTAAATACTCGACTGTTGTGGGAATTGCACATCCGCATTTCCAGGCACCGGGGAGGCCTGCAAGCGTTAAGAGACGATGTGGGTCTTGTGTGCTTCCTCTGGCAGCTCTGCAGTCATCTTATAAACATCAGACTCAGTGCACTAGTTACATCTGTATCAGCTGCTCTGGTGCAGTTTGTCAGAATCTTCTCATTGGTGGCTACGAGAGGTCAAACCAGGTCACCATCTGATGTTGTTTTCTTCTTCCTTTCTGTCTGTCTGTCTTTCTGTGTGTGTGTGTGTCTCTCTCGCCAAGTGTATGGAAAAGTCATCCCTCCTCTCAGGAAATTCCTTCTTGTCCCAGGGGTAAGACAGACACAGAGGGTGTGAAGGAGCAACAGAGCAGCTCTGCTACAGAGGGACACTCCAGGCCTCGCTTTCCTATTTAGTCTCTCTTATTTTGTTGTGAACGTTGCACCTTAAAGCCGTTTGTGAAGAGGGACTGTTTTGACACTTTTTGTCCTTGGTGCATTCAAGAAAGCTCAGACATTTGAGAGTTAACATTTGGCTCCTACAAAGCCATCATGTCAATGCAAGAAACAACCATCACTGTGAGAACGCACGTGTGAATGTTGTCACGTATTTCACATATTCGGATTGAGAACAAGTGCCTCTATGTGAACTTACCACATGTAAAACACTATTTCACATCTAAGTAAACAGTACTAAGCTGTAGTACAGTGTTTTAAGCTAGTGTTCAGTGTAATGCAGCACTCCTGTATAGTAGTCCATACTGCAGTCTGTTTTGCTGTGTCAGTGCTAAACCTGCAGAGACACTCTAATTAAACAGCATCAGGACTGGAGCAGGAAACTGGAGATGTGTGTGTGTGTGTGTGTGTGTAAAGTGTGTGCTTCATTCATGGCAGTCTGTTGGATCGCTGACCACTTTATCTGGTTGGCAGTGAGCGCGTATCTGCTTAATTCAACATAAGGGCAGATAACATATAAGGCTTCATGGCTAACTAACCTAATTCAAGGTGGCTAGTATGGCTGTTTTCAGCGTGGAGGTTCAGTCATGCTAACTGGCTAACCTAAACGCTACATACTGTTTGTCTAGATTCAGTGATTTCCGTCAGGAGCGGAGTGCCGGGCTTCATAAAACCAGCTTCCTCCTCTATTAACTATTTCTTTTTCATAGCATATCATTACTTTGATATTCACTGGTGATTCGCTGGTGATATCTGTTTTAGTGAATTTGATTGAATGTTTTTCCCCATTCTCACAATTTTACGTCCTTCCCCAAAGGAGTTGTCACCAGTAGAGACTGTTTAAAGAGTTTAAATAAAGTATTTCTGTACAAATTCGCTGAGAGTATTAGGTGCACCTAGCTAAAACGACTGTGGCTGAATACAACAGCAATTAATCCTCCGTGTTTGTTTTAGAGAGGTGTTGATTTAGCTTTCTGGTCATTTTGGTTTGTGGTGAATTGTAATGTTGTAATGTTGTATCCTTTATTATTGCATTGAGAGGTGTTTCTGATATTTTGTCCACCCCTTGAGGGTAGACTTCACTGCAGCAGTTGGGGGTTTAGGACCATGTTCAAAGACCACTTCAGTGGTGTTAATAAGATGGAAATTGTAATTAATTTTCCCCGTACAGATTTATCCTGCCGACCCAGGAATCGAACTGCCAACCTTCCACTTACAAGCCCCACTTGTGTAACGTTTCACTGCTCCAAATACGAAAATACAGCTGGAAATACATTATTGTCATTGTAGAGTTTTGAGTGAAATTCTGGCACCTTATGTAGTTTTGGTGCTCAAGAGCTTTGTGCTGTTGAACGTCTGGTTCTGGCTCAGAGTTTCAGAGCCACCGGCCTGGGTGGCACAGATAACCAAAGGGAGTCTCACAAGCCTGAACCAGCTGACCAGCCTAGGTAGATTAACAGCCATATTCACATGTATAGTAATAAAATGACCTAGTTTCAGTCAGGTTGAGATTAGATATTGGATTAAATTTTAAAGGAAAGCATTTGTAGAAGCTGAACAAAATCCTATGTGTTTAATTTTTTATAAAATCAAAATCCAATACAGGAAAACTGAATATCATTATATGAAAATCAGATGACGTTAATAAAAATCATTATAGAATCAACTAAAACATCAATCAGGAGAAGGTAGAAGGTGTTTAGTTTAGTCGCACAGTAACGAGGAATGAAAGTTAATTTATTGTTTTTAAAAAATACTTTCTAAAATACACAGCACCAGAAGGTGAAAACGCAGCAAGTAAGTGATTGTTTAAAGGCATTTTAACACACAACCTGTATAGACTGAACTGACTGTGATACCAGCTGTGTGTGTTTTGTAAATGTTGGCATTAAGAGTTGCATCTGCATCTTGTATCTCCTTATATCTCATATTAATGTTGATCTGTGTGTGTGTATGTGTGTGTGTGTGTGCGCGCGCGCTGATAATATGGTTTTTCTGCTGTTTGTTGTTAAAACAGGCAACTGGCAGCTGAATGCAATGACTCAGCCTGTGTGTGTGTGTGTGTGTGTGTGTGTGACTTCCTCACACACACTCATAGAGACAAACACATCATATTAATGGAGTATCCAGATGAAGTAACAGTACTCCAGGATCCATGGACAAACAGCAGACCTATTGTACCTTAAAACTTTAGTACATTTTCAAGGAAGTCTGATTAGGTGATCGGATTTCACTGGTTCTGTGACACTATTTTTATGGTATGTTGACCAGAGAACCCTCAGGGTTCAGAGGTCAGGGATGCCATTTGGTGTTGGTCTAAAGTACATTCCTCTCATAGTCCCGGTGATGTGGTCAAAGAACAAGAAAATCTTGGAAACAAACTAGAAGTAATGTTCCACTGGTTGGCACAGCCGCCACTTTGACACATCCAGTCAGCTGTTTATACAAAATCAAAAGAAAGAGTTGAGGTTCAGATACTCAATCAGTACTACATTCCATGCCTGACTTGGAGAAATATAAACTTGTTTTTCTGTAAAAACCCTTTTTTCATTTAACAAAAGGAGACTAACTTTAACTCAAATGTTAAGTGTTGTAGCTGCTGTACAAGAACTTCGCCCAAATAAAGTAACATTTTGATTTAAATCAGGAAATGACTGAGGATCTGATCAAAGAACGTGTAAACAAGATTACAAATCTGACCAAATATTCAAAGCTGGTGGCTTTGATATTTGACAGTGTTTGATGCTCAACGGACTTGACACATTTCGGTTGGTATTGGGATTCGATACCCACCCTGAGTTTGAATATTCAGCTGTATGAATGCTCCCACTGATCCGTGTCATTTAATTATCTCCAGATACATAGTCCAGTTGTTAAAAGCAATCCAATTTAGAAAAGATATATTTGACAGCTGAATAGTTAGCTTTTAAATATCTAACATCATGGCTTTACCTTTTGTTTTTATACTTTAATGTTGATGTTTGTGGAGAGGGAAATGTTAGTATGGGTCTGCTGTGGCAGGAAGCTTTGGACAGCACTGTCTGTCTTTGTCTCTCTCTCTCCCTCTCTCTTTAATTCCAGACAGATGTAGAGTCATTCTGGCTGCTGATGCTGTGTTACTGCACAACCCTCGTTCTTGGAAAATTTAATCTCATTTCTTTATTTTCAGTTTTTTTTTAGTTTTTTTTTTATTCTTTTATTTTTCCCTTTCGTGTTTTTCCTCAGCTGCAGTACTCTCGCCAAGCCACTTTCTCTCTCCTTCCCTCTCTCTCTTTGTCTTTCTGTGTCTATGTCTCTCGACCCTCATGGAGATCCAGGGGCAGCTGGGAATCAGGACTGTCGTTTTGACTGTGTTGAACAGAGGCTGACTCTGTTTCCTTTGTTTCTAAAGTTTATACTTTACGTGAACATTTGACCTAAGAGGGTAAAATGCGAAAGTAAAGGTGGTAATAACACAATGTAAAAATAATCCATTACAAGTAGAGTTCCTGAATTCGAAATTTTACTTCAGTAAAAGTCCAGAAGTATTATCAAGAAAGTGTAAAAGTACTCATGAAGGCAGGAATTGCCGCATTTCGTTATATTACAAACGTCTAAGAAGAATTTTAATGTTGTTGCTAGTTAAGGTGGAGCTCATTGATATACTGTTGGCACAGTATATTTTTAAGAGAGAGAGTTAAAAATAGAGGAAGCTATTGTAGTTTATTAGCTGTGTTGCACCATCAACTTTTATTTAACCACCTCCTTTCTGAGTATACACTGCTCCACAAAAGAAGCAAGTTTGTGGACAGAAATTATACAGGAGATAATGGTACAAATACTTCTCTTGAATAAATTGTGTGACCTTATGGTCTGGTTAGAGACTGCGCTAACTAGCTTGCTGCTAGCCGAAACTTAGCAAGCTAGCTAGCTCAGAGAGCTACAGCTATTGTGACTGACTAGCACAAGTGTGTTCAAGGTTGCCTAGCGGGTTAGCAGTTAGCTTGCCTGTTGTGCTTTTGCATGCCATTGGTGGATTATTTGTTTTGCTGTAGTTTATTCACATTTATTTATTTTGTATTTTGTGTATGTTGTGTTTATGTCAAAAAAACAAATACTGGCGATATACCATTATCACATTTTTTAACACTCAATTATCAATATCAGTATGTGCCTCAAACAATGTGTCTGCCTGGTTCTTAAAACATGTCACTAAAAAAAGGCAGAGAAAAGAAGAGCCAAACAAGTCAAACAGATAATCCATTAGTTGCATGATTACAGAAGGGTGAAGTTAGCCTTTGTTTGTTAGCCTGTTTGCTTTACATTGTAGTACAAAGCAGTAAAACAAGTCACAGAAGCAGTGCTAATTATACCCTGAGCTCAGCCACATAGCCTTTAATGTTTGTGTCATTGTTGTTTAAAGGAGATGTTATTATAAAGTGTGTGTGTGTGTGTGTGTGTGGCAGTGTGTGTATCTGAGTGAGAGGGCGAAACAAAGTGAGAGTGTGTTTGGGGTTTGTCGGTTGGTCGGTCGGCCTGGTTTGAAGTAACTGTTGACACAGTAAGTTGTGAGTGTGTGTATGTGTGGTTGGTGTGAAGAAACTGTTGATACTGTAAGCCTGTCTGTTTTCCATTGCTAAGAGAAAAGTACAGGCGACGAACCTGTGTGTGTGTGTGTGTGTGTGTGTGGTTGGATATGTGTGTTAATGTTATGGCTTGGAGTATGCTTGGAACTGCGACTGTTTTTCTGTGCTGGCTCTTTCATACGTGAGAGCACACTCACACCTGATTCAGGTCCAGACCAAACCACAGCTACCTCCTACATCCAGACAGCACTCCAGTAGAGATGGAAAATATGCGAGCCTGCTTTCTTCTTTCTGCCGACTTTTGTCTCAGTGTGAATCAAAACAGTGTGGATGTAGATTTATACTGTGAGGGTCTCTCCGCTGTCTTTGTGTGAGAGAGAGAGCGCTGCCAAGCTGCAAGACGGGATCAGCTGCGACAGAGGTCATAGCAGCGTCTGTACTGTAGCCCACTGAGATACAGAAATCACTGTACATAATTGACTTTTTATGTTGGGAAATTGACTACACAATAGCTGCACAAGAGGCAAGTGTGGTTGACTTGTGACTGGAGGGTTGCCGCCTCAAATGCTCTGACTGGTTTGGAAAAATGTGTGGATGGAAAGTGAATGAGGAATATGCTCGCCTACTTCAGCAATTACTGTGTAGGTGTCTTTCAGGAAGGAACAATCTGCCTCAAAACTCCTCAACTGTTAAAAAACAGATGTACTTTGCTTTCATACCCTGTTTAGCAGTTAAACGTGTGTTTCTTCTTCCTGTGGTAAACTGGCCAAGTGTATAGGGCTGATGATGTGACTCCAGGCTTACATACTAATATAGTTCTCTGGGTTTTGCTGTCTCTATCACAGTGACTCTATGGATTATAGAATTGTAACTTGGGAGCAGGTGACTGTTAAGTGGGATGATCAGAGTGAATTTCTATCTACCTATAAAGTTGTAATTGGCGTAAATCAGCATAACACCAGACGTATTTGAATCACTGAAGAAAATCTGATGTGGCCAGCAACTCAGAAGTCTGGAACCAGGCTAGATGACTGTATCTGTGTAACATTGTTGATTGTCCATTATTGACACTTCTGGTCAGGTATGCATTCAGTTTGATGCATGCATTGGATAAATCTAAATTCATGCCAGAAAGAGGTGAGGAGGAAGACTCACGGTGCAAGCCAACAGACTGATGCTGTTGGTGTGTAAGAGGCGTTAGCTACGTTTCTTCTTTATGGCAGGTGAAGCTGGGCCTGGGACAGTCTTAGGTGAGGACTTGTTAGAACTGGAGCTGGTCTGATGGTTTTAAGCTGAGTCAGACTATCATTCACTCATTCTCTGCACTGTCATTATATGATTAGCTCCATAACTCTGTACAAGTGTGTCATTTCTATGTATGGGTATATGTGTCTGAGCAGGTTTTTAAGCACTGAAGACGTATTACTCGACTATTCTTCTTTGTCTTGCTCTACTAGCAGAGCCCAGAGCAGATCACTTACTGAACATTACTGTGTATGTGTGTGTGTGTGTGTGTCCCCTTCTGTATGGCTTCTAAAGGGACAAAATGTTTGACATAATGAATACAACATTCATACACAAATATCAGATGTGCATGAAAAATACACTCAGAACACACTTCCTGTCGTTATTTGTTCACTCTTTTCCTGTTTCTCTCTAATGATGAAAAGGTTCTCGTTGGTTCCTACTGCAGATGTTGTTTCTGGCAGAAACCATTTCAACCGAGGACAGACAGGAGTGGAAAGTTTTACTTTTGTCATGCTGTGAGGCACTTAGTTTGGGTGTCACTGTGTGTGTAGAAGGGAAATTCTACTCTCTAAGCACTGTCCTGTAATGGGAGCTAAAATTGGTCTGTTTTTTGGTTTGGTTGTTTAATGTCGGTTGTGTTGTGTGTGTTTGACACAAGGTGTGGATTATTGGCGATGGAGATGGAGCAAAAAGTATGAATAATGATTCTGACCATATTATATTGATCATTTTGAACTAGCATGATCAAGAAAACATGTATTGGTGTCAGTTGTCATCAGTAGTTATGTTTCCATCAAATTGTTGCGCAAGTTTTAAGTGAATTTCTGAAATTTCTGCAAAATAAAATGCGAATCAGTGCATGTTCCAATCAACTACCTTCATGCAAATATAAGATGGCATTTGTGTTTTCCAAAGCAACTAATGATCTGGTTTGTAACTCCCACCTGTGAAAAACATGCTGGTAGGAAGATTTACTTTCCTTTGGACATCGCAAGGCTAGCTGTTTCCCCCTGTTTACAGTCTTTATGCTAAGCTAGGCTAACTGGCTGGTGGCAGCTTCATATGTACTAAACACACATGAGAGTGGTATCAGTCTTCTCAGCAGGACCGTGTGTTTAAGCATATTTCTTAAGTGAAATTAACCACTGAGAGCAAAAGTTCTAATGGAAAATATTCAACTTTGAGAAAAGCAGGCATTTTCCAATTAACTATGTTAGTCAGACATTTTTTATAACCAGAACTTAGAATTTTAGCTAACTAGCTAACATAGGGGGTGCACGGTGGCAGAGCGGCTACAGCTCCTGCCTCCCAATAAGGAGATCGTGGGTTCGTGGGTTCGATTCCCGGACCGGACCAACATCACACAATCTCTCTGGGTGGAGTCTGCATGTCCTCCCCGTGTTACCGTGGGTTCTCTCCGGGTTCTCCGGCTTCCTCCCACCGTCCAAAGACATGCATGTGTAGGTTAATTGATAACTCTAAATTGCCCGTATTGAATGAATGTGTGAGTGAATGGTTGTCTGTCCTTGTCTGTGTCTGTGTTCGCCCTGCGACGAGTTGGCCACTGTCCAGGGTGTGCCCTGCCTAAGGCCCGAAGTCACTGGGATAGGCTCCAGTCACCCGCGACCCCCTAACGGGGACCAAGCGGTAGAAAATGGATGGATGGATGGATAGCTAACATAGGGCGACTTTGAGTTTTTCTGAATCCAATCACACAATCATGTGGACTGGGGTTTATTTGACTGATTCAGACTAAAACCTGATCAGCCAAAACCACAGGGTCCTTCTTTGCTTTTTGCACTAATGTGCAGTGTACGCTGGATACAGACACAGATGCTGTCAACCTTGTCAGTCTCACTGTCTTTCTTAATCTTATTCCTCCTCTTCCTCCCCTTAGCAATGGTTTAACCCAGTAGCTCATTGACCTTGTATGTAGTGTATGAGACGGTGTTCACTCTGTATGTGTCAAAGCAACAAAGCAGTGTGCTGTTATTCTTCCTGACAGTTCTGCAGTGCGACCGACTCCACTGCAGCAATACTGTGTGTGTGTGTGTGTGTGTGTGTGTGTGTGTGTTCCTGCATTCATGCTTGCAGTTGTCTGAATAGTGATTATGAGGAAATCTCTTAACACCAGTTTTGTTTTTTTGTAGGGTTTTGTGTGGGCTCATGATCATGTTGGTCATTCTGAAACCAGACAGTTTTGCTGTGTTCTCACTGCAAGACTTACAAAGGTTTTCACAATCAGCAGCCACCCATCAGATTTCAGAGTGTAGACGCAGACAGAGGTGCTATTGCATGCTGTAACTGGGCCACTTGGCTCCATCCTCACAGCAGGGGGTTACCACACTGACCTGTGATATGCCATTTCTTTGGACAAAACATGAAGTTCCCTGCCCTCACCCAAACTGTGTTGACCTTATCGATTAATTTGCTGATTATTTTCTTGATTTAATCATTTGTACTATGAAATATCAGAGAGCGGTGAAAAAATGACCAATTTCCCAGAGGCTGTCGACAATTTTAAATTGCTCGTTTTAAAACACGAAGAAGACAAAGAAAGACGAACAAATGTTCGCATTTGAGAAGCTGGAACCAAATAATGTTTTGGCATTTTTCCTTTTTAAAAATGACCAAAAAAAACATTGAATTTATTATTAATACTTTTTTTAGTCAATCAACTAATTGTTTAATGGACTAATAGTTTCAGCTGTAGCTGACATCACGATGACCTGATTAGCTGAGCACGAAAACTTTGCATATACACTGTAACCCTAACTGAGGAAGTATTGTGCACAGATTTGGTGTGTCCGCTGAAAGCGTCAGCAACCCGCCATGCCGGATTGGATATAGATGCCTACTTACTTCCTGAAAAGCTGATGTTTTTGGAGACGTTTTGTACACCCAGCAGTTACAAAACAGAACATGTTTAACTGTAATGTCATTTAAATATAGCTCAGTTAGTAGCAGGTCTCATTTCTCATTCATTTTCCTAGTTAAGTTGCATGTTTCAAATGTTGATTTACAACATTGACACTGAATTTCACACTGCACGGCCAACAGAGCAGTACCAATTCTGTTCTATTTTATTCAGTTTTTTTCTGCCCTCCAGTGCTGGCAGCTTGTGCCCCATTTAATTTTTTTTTTTATAAGCAGGCTGCAGACTTAACCCAAGGGTGTGTGTGTCAGTGCAGTAGGCAGTGCTGTGTTAGGTGGGTTGTGAAGATGTGTGTTAGCTGGTTACCAGGCAGATCAGTATACTTCTTGCAGCTCAGCAGCAAGGCACTGACTCTGGCAGGGTTGAGGGTTTGATTCCCACTGGACCTGTTAAGTACTGGGAGTGAATTTTGTTAAACTTGCTTCAGTAAGAACATCTGCTGTTTTGAATGCTATTCACAGCGATCCAGCATCAGAGATACACGGTGGAGTAAGTGGAACTAGATTTAAAATGTCGACCTGTCTCTATATGTCTGCGGCCTTCAGCTGCTGTAGACTAAACTGTCTTCAGTCAAGAGACAAGCTGTTCTAAATAGGTGCGTTGGGGGGGTTATCTACCACCCCTATGCCTTAAGCTTCTCAGTTGCAAGTATCTCTCTCACACGCACACACATTGTCTTTCTATACTCACGAGGACCCTCATGGACATACTGCATTCCCGAGCCCCTAACCATAACCGCCACAACTAAACGCCTAAATCCCTAACCCAAACCTAATTCTAACCTTAACCTTAAAACCAAGTCTTAGCCTTCAAACAGTCTTTTGAAGTAGTCAGGACCAGCCGAAATGTCCATACAATGCAGAAATGTCCTCACTACGATGGTCCTCACAAAGACAGCAATACACACCCAGTCCATATCCTCTAGGCTCAAATGAACTCATATTTCCCAGTTATGTGGTGTTCAGTGAACAGTCCCAGTATGAGCACCAGACTACAACATGGGTTTAAACTTGCCCTCACACTTACAGCCTCAGTATTAATGTTTAAAAACACGTGTACTGCTTTTATAACAATAACCAATAATTTTTAAGAAATCGTTTTAAAAGGATTCTTCAGTTTACCAAATAGCTTTGGAGTTGGTCACATAATCTGTCATATGTGACCATAATCACATAGCCTAATGTTTGCATTTTACTTCTGAATAATGGCATGCGATAAATTGTGTAAATGAACTGTAGACCAGCAGTCTTGTTCATGTTCATTTTTGCTTTTGTAGAATCATTTCATTACACTGTGGTTAATTCTTGTTGTGAGTGTGTTCTGGTCTCTTAAAGTGTGGACTGAATTAAATGAACAGATTTGGAGTCTCAATGAGTATACTGGCATTTACTTTCAATGCCATAATTTTGGCAAAGGGCAAACTTGATTTTAGTTGGCGTATAGTGCTTTCCTTTGACGTGTCAGCTTCCTTTTCCTGTGTTCAATCTCTGCTGTTTTTACCCCCAAAACCCCTCTGGACATAATCTGTAGCTACAACCCTAAAAACTGTTATGAGCAGTCTGAAAGTTGTTGTGTAATGTCTCGACTTCTTACTGACACATTGTAGTCACATGATAAGATGTTGCGTAGCAATACTGAACAATCAAAATAAAATGAGACCTGGGTTGATCTTAGATGGTTACTAAGTGATGTATGTTTGTGCTTCCATGAGGATTATTTTTCTTAATGCTTTGAAGAATCAAAATGATTAAGCAATGCATTAGAAATATTGTAACAATGTCTTTATGTTTCAATTAAATGTTTCCCAGCTTGCCAATTATTCTGATAATTTGTTGCGGAATCTATAATAATGACATTATACAAACTATTAACTGTGCAGCCCGCTTAAATTAGATGTCCAAGTCTCATTATGAGTGAAATAATGGAGAGGTAAAGCTATTGTTTTCAGTCCGAGATTTTAAAGCCTCTGTTTTGGCAGGCCATGTTGTTTCATAATACTCTTTAATGCGGCCTGTTAGGCAACAGAGGAGTCATAAATCTGCCAGGAAGGAGAACCGGAGCAAACATATTACAAACACATTTGTATTCACCAGGAGAAGATGTACTCAAAAGTAAAAAGATGTTTACCAAGATGAGAAAACCAACTAAACATGAGATATATAATTCTGTAAGTTGATGGTAACCTTGTAAGGATGGTGGAAAGGATATTTAATTAAAACCTGAGTTTTTCCCCTGGCAGATGGAAAACTCAAATCTAAAGATATGTACCACGAGAGGTCAGATATCTCAGAAGTAGAGAGATTAGAGCTGCAACTATTAGTTGATTAATTGATCAGTCAATCGACAGAAAAATAATCTGTAACAATTTCAGTACTCAATTAATTGTTTATTTTTTAGGAAAAAATTCCTGGTTCCAGCTTCTCCAATGTGAGGATTTGCTGTTTTCTCTGTTTTATATGATTGTAAAGTAAATCGCTTTGGGTTTTGGACTGTTGGACGGACAAAACAAGACGCTGGATGGCGTCGCCAATGACCAAGGAAAACGCGATAGGTATTTTTCACTATTTTCTGACATGATTGATCGATTCATCTTAAATAAAATGCTTGGCAGATTAATCGATAATGAAAATAACTGTTAGTTGCAGGCCTAAAAAAAAAGAAACTAAATCAAGTTTACCAAAACATGGTTGAGACTCAAAACTAATGTTTTTCATATTTACCAACCAAGTTACCAAATTCATGCAAAATGAGATATTTGCAAGATAAGGGGAGCAGCAATATTTACCAGGAGCTCACCATGTTTTGAACCACCGTCTGAACTGTCAGTGACGGTTTGACACTCGGGTAGACGGGAACCCCGGGCTCTGCTTTCATTGTCGGCTGGTAAAAAGTCAAACAAGTGTAATGTGAGCTGTTTCTCAGACATTAAAACATGAGTTAGTATGTAACTACACTTCTATGATTTCTGGATGAGCGCCAGGTGTATTATATAGGCATTTACACGGCTAAAAATGGCTGAAACGTATCGCTGTACAAAGTAAGGGGAAAGAGAGAGACGCTGGAGCAACGATCTGTCAGTGGCGAGGGGGTTTGTGCCTGGGTTTGAAAGCAAGTTTTGAATTTGTGAATGGGGCAAGGTCTTAAGTTGCCATTCGAAATCGTTTTTGATTTTTCAAATCAAAGCTAGTACACTTCATTTGTGTTTTGGGGGTTCTTAAAGACCAATGGAGTGGTACAATCATCCAGACAAAAGACAATGAACAACCCCAAACTAACAAGCCAAAA
Source organism: Siniperca chuatsi (assembly GCF_020085105.1). NCBI lineage: Eukaryota > Metazoa > Chordata > Actinopteri > Centrarchiformes > Sinipercidae > Siniperca > Siniperca chuatsi. Next base: position 25,415,695 of record NC_058053.1, read on the forward strand.
AATAAATATTTGCACGAAAGATGATCGACAAAGATACTGGGGAAACTCTGAATCAAAGATATTCATTAGGAGAGACTAACCGCAAAATAATGTTATTTATAGTACTAAGAGGTTGTGATTAACCCACAATCAAAGACATTCAGCACACCAATCCCTTCAGAGTTATTTACAGAGGGCAGATGGTCAACCACAAGCTGTTTTTGTTAGCTAATTCTTACTAATACTTTCCTGTATTCATAATCGGTTGCAACACAGAGGGATGAGGAACTATTTTAAATGACACATCAGTTTTGAATTCCTGGAATGAGATGGAAGTGTGAAGTTGTATGTCACAACCACATGAGTCCAAGTGAACTTAACCACATTAAGGAAGGATACATTATAAGTACAGCCGATCATGGAGAAAGCAAATTGTTCTGCTACCGTCAGTTAAACATGCCGTTGCTATAGCAACGCCTACTGACAGTTTCAGCTGATTTCTTTCAGCTATTTTGTGACTGTTTTTGAGCTTTGATATGTTTTAATTAGTTTTTCTGTGATCAGTTTTGTGCTAACTAAGCTAGCCGAAGCTATCCCAGACGGATGTGTTGTTAATACAACATTCTAGGCAACTATTCATTTACCCTTGGTCTAACGTAAGTTGTATATTTTACTCTTTTTACTGTAATCTTGTGGACTCTTGGATGTTTAGTAAATTAATCACTGTATTGTACTTCCCATGGGTACTTAACGCTGTTCTTTCACTGGTGATACTTTGTGTCTTTCTGGCATGAGGGACTATGTAACTTACTTGACTTCTGAATCCAGTTTTCTTATTACTGTGCCATTTCATTTTTTACAGTGCCTTTTTTCTTTTCAAACTCTTGTTTGTGGTATCATTTTTTTCTGATTTCTAGTCATTATCATCGAATTTGTTGGGTTTTATCTAGGCTAATACGGTTTTTACTGTTTCTTGCAGTACAATCTTCAACGGCCAGCCCCTGTCTTCAGTCTTCAGCAGAAGTGTGTTTAGCTTGCACAGCTGTGCACTTAGACGCATTGTGAGGGCAGAAGAGCCATTCTGATCTTTTCATTAAAAGCCCTTCAGGCTGAGCAGTGGACACTTGTGTTATGTAATAGTTTCTGGACGACAATGAAGGAAGGTCCATGGCACGGGGCCTTAAGCTACATCAGGTCTTTTTATGAGATTTGTTGACAATAACAAACAGTTCAATAACGGCACCAGCATTGTTTCTAAAATAGCAATGCAGTCAGCTGTCCAGGTTCGAGATTGTCACTTGACAATTGCTGGTTTGAATCCCCAGACTGGTTTTGATGCTCTGCGCTGGGAACGTCAATGAGTAACATTGATGCACTGATGTACCCATGAGCAATACACTGGTAGAGAGCAGATAACTGTGTATTTGTCCCAACAATAGCGTTCTTGTTGTTTCAGCCATCAGCTACTGATCATATGAGAGCTGCTAATGATCTTATGCAAGCAAGGATTGGAGTGTGTGTGTTTGGAACAGTGTAAATTTCTTCTGTGCATGTGATGTGTTGAAATTTTTGTGTATTTGCATGGCATGGTTAGTTTGTGGATGGAGGACAGGCAAACGCACACACACACACTCACTCACACACTGCCAGATGCACACTCCCAAAGCGCTCACTCAGTCACACACATTTAACTTTTACATACACACTTTCTCACTCTGTGTTTGTGTATGAATTCCCGATAAAGGTCAGACGTGACTGCAGCATGATTGAATCAGACTAGATGAAGTTTTGACATTATGAGCTGTGATGATTTAGTGCAATGTCAGCAATTTGAGCTGAATTTGCAAATGCAGTTTGAGGTAGACTCGCCAAAAGAAAATGAACGAGGAAAATCTAATAAAAAATGGAGTGGAAGAAAAAGGACACAGAGAGCGGCTGTGAAGGAGAGCAGTGGGTCGAGAGAGACAAAGACACATTGGGAAAGAGAGAGAGCGACTACAGCAGTGTATTTAAATGTTGTTGCATGTCAGTTATTTTTAGGTCACACACATCCAGCCTGCTCAGCATGATAGAAACACACACACACTAGTGCCACCTGCTGACAGTACATTTGGTGTGTTGACAGCTGCTAGGTGTGTGTGCATTTAGACTTATTGGAAGTTGTATTTTTTTCACCTTTGATGGAGCTAGGCGAACAGTTTCCCCCTGCTTCCAGTCTTTGTGCTAAGCTAAGCAATGGACGGATATCAGTACCGGATCCACAAAGATGGAACTTACATTCCCCTCTGACTCTGGGTAAAACAGCAAACATGTGTATTAATCTCCAGATGTTCCCCTAATCAAAACCAATTGTCAAAAGCCCAGTGTGGTTTTAATAGTGCTGTCAGCAGGAAGGAAGACCGTGCGTCTGCTTCTCTGTCTGTCCAAAGGAAATATGATCATGACATGTATAGTAATACATTTTCTCTCTGTCTCTGCAGGGTGAATTCATTCAACTGTGTTGGAGCTGGACTGAGCAGACCAAAGGTAAACAGCATTAAACCACTCTTATCGTTTCATACCTCACTGTCACATGTGGAAAGGTCTGTTCTGTGTTTGTGTGTGCTGGTATGTGCTTTATAGTGTTCACTTTACAGAGTTGTGTACTCTGTACATGCCCTAACGGTTTTCTGTCGCACTATATATGGCCAAAAGTATGTGGACCTTTTGGGAAACTTCATGTCTGGGGCTGTTTTGGTTTGTTTGGTGCTAGGTCCCCCAGTTCCAATTAAGAGAAATCTTAATGATACAAAATACAATTTATATTTTAGACAATAGTGTACCTACTTTGTCCCAACTGTTTGGGGAACCCCTTTTCCTGTTTCAACATGACAAAGCCAGGTCCATAAAGAAATTGTTTTCCCCGTGTGGTGCGGGAGAACTTGACTGGCCTGCAAAGAGCCCTGACATCAACCCCATCCTATGAGATGAACTGGAACAAAAACTAAAGCCAGGCTTTATCGCCCAACATCAGCGGCCCACCTTGCTAATGCTCTTGTGGCTGAATGAGAGCAAATTTCTGCAGCCAGGTTCCAAAAAGCCTGAAACCAGAAGAGTGGAGGCTGTCATAGCTGCAGATCAATGCCCATAGTTTTGAAATGAGATGTTCAACAATCATTCAAAGTATGTGTATAATGTTCAAGTGTCCACATAGTATATTTGGTAATATTCCAGAAATCAAATAGCTTCTGACAGAATTTATTATGGTGTTAAGATTGCTACTACTACTACTACTATGACTAGTACTACCACTACTACTACTACCTCCTATTATTGCTACTTCCAGACCACATTTGAGCCATCCTGTTTCAGTTCTTGGCTGTAATGTTATTTAAACTGGATTTTGGTGTTTGGAAAAGTCTTAGCTGACATCTGGTTCAGACATAGTGTGTAACATTTGTTATTGCCCCACCGTGTACATATTTGAGGCATACCCAAAGTATAGCATACGATATTTTTCTATTAATGTCCTGTATGTCACTTTTTCTATTTCAGTCCGTAAATATAAAACCAATTGGAAAAAAAATCAGGCCAGTACTCAACTGATGGTTAGAAAGCTATGTAGAGGTTTCCAAAATAAATGTTCTCGTAGTGACTATGATAATGAATCACTCCCAGCCTCTTATGGGCTTCTGTATTCTTTATACTGTGTATACGGGTTTCATCCCTTTTGAGTTCTCTGGAAAACTAAATGTCTCTGTGGCAAGAGGCTCCAACGTTTACCCACAGCCAACTCCTAAGTGCCAGAATTATACATCTGCGGTCAGTGCAAACTAATTCCTGGATACTAAAGACAGAAGGCATGTCATTTTACGTAACAGCCTGCAGGGGTTTGGTATTAATAGTGGAAAATGGCATGATACCCTTTGTGTGTTGGAGGTTTTTTCTTTGCTGTCTCCTAAAACCAAGGACAGCTTACCGTTAGCATTAAATATTGTAACCTCATGCTTGCCTGTTAGCTTGCACCAATTGGTCTCCAAGGGTATTAGTAAGAAATTATTATAATGCTAAAAAGCCATGTTAGAATATTAATTAAAATAAGATCTGCACATTAGGAAAGATTATGCATTTCGCATTGCTGAAAGAGTTTTATTTCAAAGTGAAACTACCATCAATAAAAATCCGATCAATGCTAATGAAACAGTAGCATGGATCAGAGTTTTATATCAAAGTCAGCACCATTATAACAAAAATTCTAACAGGGACAAAATGATTGCTTTGATTGCACGAATGTAAAGCACATCACTGCTTTATTCATTCTAGATTTTTATGCAACCTGCATACACTTGCATAAAATAACTTACATTCGTACAGCCTTTTTTTCCAGCTGTGTGTTGCTACATTGATAATAAAAAATGACAGACAAAACAGAGCAGCCACTTATAGACTTATAGACTACATGTACACGTAACGTATGCATATACATTTGACTTCACATGTCGGCTGTTGCTGTATAGGAGGTTAGTGTGGGGCGGCTGCTCTGCAGGTGCGCTGAACTCTAGTGTAACTGGACAGAGGCTGTGAATAATATTTCTCATAATTGTAGGTAAGGTGTATTGATGAAAAATAATCAGTAATAATAGCGAGTATGTATAAAAACAAAAATATCTATAGATAAGAAAAAGTAGGAACCCCAAGCACGTGATAAAATAAAATACAGAAGTCGAGCCTAAACTGGACTCAATTCTGACTCGGGTACAGCCCTACTCCAACATGATTCCTAACGTTAACGCTCAAACATCAGGCAACAGCTTTTCCAACCAAATACAGTGTTTGACAACTAAAACTCTGGTGTAACATGTTTGAGCTTGTAAGAAGCCCTTAAACACAGAACTTCATCTTCCACCAGTAGTAACCGAGGCCTTCCCCGAGCGACAAGTGAAGTAATATGGCGCATGTGTATATATGTGTGTGTGTGTGCGTGTGTGTGAAGAGAGAGAGAAGGTTTGGAGGTGGTTTGGGAACACTTGAAAATGTTGCTCTTTCTGTGATGATCAGACAGTTTGTTCAGAAACTTAAAGGGAGTGTGTAAGTTTGTGTGTGTGGTTGTGGGAATTTTTGAAGGGAGGGGTTCGTGTTTCTAAGTTTATTATAAGGAGCTGTATGGGTTTGGCAACATAGCAAGGTAAAAATATATAGCGTAATGTCTAATCATGATAAAATTGAATGTGACTGAAGCTGAGGGCATTAGTAGAGCAGCACACCAAGTCTCACACTGTACATGTAAATATGCTGCTATAGCAAGGCTAAACATTCTGCAATAAGTTGTATTATCTGTGTAAGTACATTGAGAGTAACGTGAAACCGGAGTCAAATTCCTTGTACAGCTGATTCTGATTAAGAACAATACTTATTGCAGCATTTTTAGTTATGCTATAGTAGCACAGTGGCTCCAGGGACGGCAATGTTGGTCCAGAGTAAAATATCTCAACAACTTTAGGGTGGAACAAGCTAGCGCTAGTCACAATCGTGTCAAAAGCTCTCCAAGCTTGCTAGCTTGGCAACTGTCAATTAGCAAGCCTGTTAGCTCGGTTGCTAATGGGACAATAAGTTCATACAGTTTATTCAAGAGACACTTTTGTATAATTGATTCCTGTCTCATAACTTTTTGCAAAACATTCCTCTTTTTTGTAGAGCAAAAAAAAATTAAAGTGGATGGTGCAACACAGCTAATAAGCTACAATAGCTTCCTCCATTTTGGACTCTTTGCTCGCTGTTCCCTTAAAGGTCAAGACAGTTTGCCATTTGTCAGTAGCGCGAATTTGCATGTCAAAGTTCAACAAAGATGAACCTGCAGATGTACTTCGCTCCTGCAAGTAAATCCACTGATCGTGGCCACTCCATTGAAATCAACTGATTTCGCCTGAGAAGTGGTTTTAAAATGCTCGTGGTACCAGGCCTTTAGGCCAAAAAATAAGGGGCGACTGTCATCTCTTAACATTTCTTAAAATAAACCCTTTTGATTCTGGTGACAGCTTTACCTATCCTCTGGCATCACCATCAGGCCAGATTTGGCATTTTTGGCCCCAGTGGTGGTACGAATCTGAGAATAGCAAAGTTGTGCCTCCACTTTCCATCCATCATATGGGGCTGCCACATATGTAGCATCACCTCAACTTTCCAGCCTGCTTGTGTATGGGGGTGGCAGCAAGGGTGACTCTGCCACACCATATCCAACTTTGTTAACACATCCACGGTAAATCCATTCAGTTTCAATAGAATCAACTTCCTGCTCGTTTGTTTCTTTTGGAGTAAAATTAGAACTGTTCTGTCCCTAAATCTGGAACACACCACTGTGTGTGTGTGTGTGTGTGTGTGTCTCAGCATCATGTTACACAGCGGCAGCTGAGTACCCCTGGGATCTGCTCAGTCAAATACACACACACACACACACACACACACAATGGAGCATAATTTGGGCCACATTGCATGCATACATGTGTGTATCTGTTTGTCATAAAAGTACACATGCCTACGCATGTGCTTGTGACTCACACAGTGCCACTACTTTTAGCAGTGCACAAAAACACACAAAAAAAGTACAGACACGGACAAACCTTCTTGCTGTGTAGCCCAAATTTATAAAATGAAGAACACTATAAACAGCTGGGGATAACTACCTTTGTGGCCCTGCCGTGTGTGTGTGTAGGTTTATTCAGTAGGTTTATTGTATACCTGAAGAAAGCAAATACAAACACACTGAAGCAAAGACTGAGGATTCAAAATAAATAGCAGTGTAGGTCAGCAGGGCAGGTAACAGTAATATGAAGTATTTAGAGTAAAATACAGCACAGTGTAGCTGAGCAGAGTAAAATAAGAGCAGTACAGAGTCTACCTCCCACTCATTATCTGTATTAATCTCCCTTCCTTGTATTGAGAGACGGAGGCAGATGTCGATATGAGGCAGAGAAACGAAAAGGAAATGATGTAATCCCTCCTGTAGGTCTCAGGGGAAGTGATATCATTGTTGCTAGATCAGCAGGCGGCTCCTCGCTCGTCCTCTGCTTCCTCTGCCTCTCTCCATTCTTCTTCCTGTGTGATACAAGATAATGTTTCTGTTCATTTATGCCAAAATAACACCTCAGTCACACAGACTGTATAAAATATGAGCCTAGTCTCCGTGACGTCATCCGTAGGTTTGTGGTATGCTTGTGGTTTTGTATATTTTAGCTAATTTACCAAAACTGCTGACCATTTTCCAAAGCAGAGGTAAAGCTGTTTGTTTTTTCAGTGTAATTTTCCTCCCTACCACTGAGCCATCAATAGAAATTGGAAGAATGTGTAATGGGAGGCTTACAGGTGGGTTCTTTGCGGTTGAAGAGGTTAACAACTCTGACAGCTGTAACAGAGCTGCTGCCTAAAATTAGATCTGCAAGTCAAATGTCAGAATCTCAGTCAAAATGTCAGACTTTATTTATTCTTTGTTGCCTAGTCTTGTCTTTGAATGACATACCTGTCAACCGAGCTGTAATGGAATTAGGGAGAAGTAATAGAAAATCTGTCCTCCTGTGTTTCTGCATGTTGCTCTGCTGTTCATACCTTCAGAGTTGGAGGCTTGTGTGAACGGCTGTACAAATGGATGCCTCTTTGATAGTGTGATAAATCATGACATTCTGTTGATCACAGATGATGATGATGATGAAGATGATGTGAGACGCCAGTAGAAGCACTACAGCACAATTCTTATGGGTAAAACACACACTTATGTAAACGTATTTTAGTAGGACATGTGGCTTAATACATAAACTGCTGATGCTAAAGTTGATATATATATATATATATATATATATATATATATATATATATATATATATATATATATATATATATATATATATATATATATATATATATATAGTTGAAAGAGAGAGAGAGAGAGAGAGGCTTATAATCAGCTGTTGAACTGTGTCATATTCATAAGCTATCAGAATATCTGTCACCAAAGACAAACAGTGAGTAAAGATGGACATTGGAAAATATTATATTATTGCAGTAATATTACAATGAAAGTTAATCCGGCCACACCAGTCAATCAATCACAATCAAACACTATTCAAAACAATAACCCTCCCTGAAAACTGTGCAAAACAACCCAAACCTCAAATCCTCCGAGTCATGGCGGCACGCAATGAGCAGCTCTCGCATGGAACTGAGAGTGCCTTAATGCAAGAATTAATTTGTGTAGATTCCTGGTGTTTCCCACTAAAACTTGACAGTACAACTTGAAAATATTCACAAAGAGTTGTTTCAAGGCCAGAGGCGGGAGTAGCACTATACTGCACTGTATTGTAATGTTGTTTTGTCCACTCACAATTATTTAACAAATTAACAAGACATATACTTAACGGAGGGCGGCACGGTGGCGTCCTCACAGCAAGAAGGTTCTGGGTTCAAGGGTTCTGTGTGGTGTTCGCGTGTTCTCCCAGTGCCTGTGTGGGTTTGGTCCGGGTGCTCTGGTTTCCTCCCACAGTCCAAAAACATGCAGGTTAAGTTAATTGGTGACTCTGGTAGTGAAATTGCCCGTAGGTGTGAATGTGGTTGTCGGACTCTGTCTAGTGTCAGCCCTGTGATTGACTGGCGTCCTGTCCTGGGTGTACCCCGCCACCCCGCATCTGGGATCGGCTCCAGCCCCCAATGTCCCTCTAAAGAATAAGTGTGTGTATAGCTAATGGATGGATGGATATACTTAATGGATATTACTGATTTGGATGACAGTTTGTGAGAACATGTGTTAGTGGTATATAAGGCTTATTGTTGATGGTTTCCTTGTTCCTCAAAGTAAAGCGTGGTTATTTTTCTTGTGTTTGATCAGGTTGAGGAACTCCAGGGTCTTGAAATCTGGTTGTGGAGCATCCTGAAAGTCCACTCTGTGTTTTCCAGCTTGCTTCCACGCATTCAGTGCATTAGCTGATTTCCAGACTAGAGCATTCTAGTACATGTCTCACATGTCTCCTGAATGAAAGAGCGACCAGCGAGCATAAAACAGCTTTACTGCAGAATCACTGTCTGACTTGGCAGCCCTTCAGGCCTCACACACACACACACACTCACACACACACACACACACACACACACACACAGCTCCTATAATTGATGTCACAGCGTGAATCCCCTGGTTAATTATGTTCCCTGGCGAGACACAAACACACACACATACACAGGCACTGTGTGTGGTTTATTTACAGCATCTAGTTAAGCGTGAAAGATGACATTAAAACCTAAAGTCTGTGAGGAAATAAAGTAGTAAAACCATTTATTCAATCTACTTGGTTTGTTCTGTAACATCAGATGTGCTTTTCCTTCATTGCCAGCAAGGGACATTTTGGCAGAAAAGTTGATACAAAAAGTGGAAAACACCCACAAAATAAAATACATTTCTAAAACAAATAATAAGTAAACTGATTAACACAATCTACTTATAAGATATAATTGTGCTTTTGAAGCTATTGAGACAAATGGAAGAACTGAGGAATTAGAAGGAAATGTTTTCTCATAAATTTAGAAAGTCTGGCAAAGTTTTTGCACAGTCAGTCCTTTACTGTGTGTGTGTGTGTGTGTGTGTGTGTGTGTGTGTGTGTGTGTGTGTGTGTGTGTGTGTGTGTGTGTGTGTGAGAGAGAGACAAAGAGAGAGAAACATCTCAACTTACTCTCTGGATTCACTCATTGCTTCTTTTTTCTCTGGATCTGATTTATAGTTTTGCTCCACAAAAAAGAGAGAGAGCGAGAGAGAGAGAGAGAGAGAGAGGTTGCAGTGTTTATATAGTTTACTTATTTTGAAGTTGTATCTTTTACTTTATTTGTATCTTCTATTATGTTACTAATCTGTATATATTTTAATAGCACATTTCTTCTGTTTATGTGTTTTTATTTCACACTTGCTTTGGCATGGTACCGTCTGTTTCCCGTGCCAGTAAAGTCCCATTGAATAGAGAGAGAGAGTGTGATGTCCTGATATAGAGCCGTGGGAACGGGCCATATTGAATGCAGTTGAAGGAACTTTAAAGCCTTTTCTGTTGTTGTTTTGTTGTGGCAGTGGACCAGTTGAGGCTCCGTGTTGCGCTGTGGGAAACTGGGAGCTGCCCAGGACAGATGCAGTGTGTTGCTCAAGGGCACTAAAGCAGCAGATGTTGGTGGAGTCAAGAGGGAGGAGAAACAGTTACCAACAGTAGTTTTCTTTTAAGTCTGTTTTTCTGAACTCGCCTCTCCTCTCGCTGTCTCCTCTTTCCTTCCCCCTTGTCTCCTCATGTCTCCTCTCATCTCCATCCGTCACCTCTTTTTAGTTTCCTCTCCTCTTATCTCTTCCTATCTCCTCTGCTCTTGTCTCTTCTCTTTTCATCTCCTCTCTTTTCTTCTCCATTTGGTTTCTCTCCTCTCCTCTCCTCTCCTCTCCTCAAGAGTTCATGTTTCCAGGTTGACTTGCTCTCTTTTAACCTTTAGTGCTGCCATGACTGAGTGCTGTGTGCATCATGCAATAGCCCCCCACATCCTGTTGAAAACATACCAAAGATGTGCAACTCAATGAGAAGTCCAGTACAGTCATTTCTACATGACTGTGGAAGTGTGTCTGCAAGGGCTCTGGGAAACTGCACTAATAAACTTTGTATTTATTGTCTCACTCCCCCTGATTAGAGGAGAGATGAAGTAAAAGATAGGAGGGAGAAGGGTGAATAGAGTAAGGAAGAAGAGAAGGGGGTGGGAAAACAGTAATAGACAAGGAAGAAGGGAGAGAAATTAAGGGAAAGAAAAAATGGAGAGAAGTAGGAGGAATGAAGGATGGGAGTATGATTGCATGGTTTCAGTCTGACAGACAGGAGGAGTGTGGCTGCAGCAGCAAAGTAATTACTGTTTACTTTGGACACACACACGCACAGCACTTATAGCCCATCACTATGACTTGCTGTCTCAGCTCAGTTTGACAGAGAACAGAGAGATGGCCAAATTCTTACTATCCTATATACAGTGGTCATGTTTAACTTTAGTTTTTTTCTCTGGGTTTGAGTTTTCTGACAGTTAAATTCATCCACACAATGCTTTTCTGCAGACACCAGAGTGTCCATGAATACACCAAGATGAGGTAAAGATAGTCCCTGTTTGCATCTACATTATCATGTGATGATAACTTCTAAAAAAGAAATAAGAGGGACTGACTGTGTGCTGTAGTAAATAAGCTTTCTGCTGCATGTTTCCACTCTCTCTGCAACTCGCTTTTCATAGCATACGGAAATAAATTAAAACAAGTCGCTACCTGTAAGGTACAGTAGGAAATCAAAACAATAAATTTATGATATGTTTTGGAAAAAAGTCAGGTGCGATGTAAAATTTTCAGTTAATTGACTAAAACTCTTTTTGTCCTTTCTCCTTGTCCTACGTCTCCCAGAATGCCACTGGACCACCCTCAGAAAAGCGGTCCACATATACATTGGCTTCATAAGGGTGGGAGATATGGACAAAATCTTAATTTTGATTATTTTAACTGTATTATCTTGACATTGATATGTTAGAACTACTGTATATTTTTGTATTTGAAGAGGTTTAACAGTTAAATCCATGTTTATTTCATTGAGTCAAAGTCAAGTTTACTTTCATTTGTTTTGGGGGTTTTTAGAAGAAAATCCAGTAATTATCTGTCTGGTGAGCAGGTAGTGTACAGTGGGTTTATCAGAGCTCATCTGCTGAAAACAGCTGCCAGCTGCAGCTGAAGGCTGAACCAAAGCAGCAAATTTGAATGCTCTAAAAACCAAAACTGTGAACTGAAAGACGCTAAAACGCTCTGTAGAGTTGCGGGGAGCTGCAGAGTTGGTGGTCGTTCTCTGGGGGTACATCACTATGAGTGACCCCTTTCACATCACACCTTTTCATTTGATCAACTATTGGTATGAAAATATTGATTAGTGCAGCTTTAAGCTTTCACACTGACACGTTTTGGTCAAATTGAACTTTGATTTAGACATGGCAACTGTGAACCATGAAATATTGATAAGAGAAACATATCAATATTATGTAGAAGGATGATAAATAATAATTATTACCTATTACATACACACCCATATGCATTGTGGAGCTGAAAAATGGATCACAATTTCATGCCAATTTTATCAATTTATGTTGGAAGCAGATTTGCGTGGAGCAGTTTTTGTCGGAGTGTCCGTGTTCTCTTTGACTCCATGCGAGGAGCAAGCTGAGTTCACAACGTGAAATGATTTTTCTTTTCATCTAGATTGTGCCTGCAAAGAAAAAAGGTTCATTTGTTGGCCTGCATCCAACCTTCGCCTGCGTGAAAACAGCAGATTGTTGTACAGGAGCGCAGCTGTGAGAGTTTTCACAACGCTCCTATAGTCCCTCAGCGGTCCCCAAACCACACACACCCAAACACACACTCGCCCTATCCTCTAGTCTAAATGACAGACCTTGCTAACCACAGGGATCTAATTGTAGCGCCGCTCCTCAGTGTGTGTGTGTGTGTGTGTGTGTGTGTGTGTGTGTGTGTGTGTGTGTGTGTGTATAGTGTTTTTCAATGTGTTTGTATGTGGGTGTGTGACATTCTGCTCTCTAATCTTGCGTGTGTGTTGGCTAACTGTCTCTCCCCAGAGAGGGACAGGGGGGCAATGACAAAACGGCTACCCAGGAATAGCACTCTGGGCCCTGAGCGATACTCTGGGGTCGCCTGGGTGGAGATCTGGAGGAGAGGAAAAAGGAGGAGGTGAGGAGAGAGGCTGGAGGAGGACAAGAGCAAAGAGAACTAGAGTATACAGAAGGGAGGTGAGATGGGGGAGAGATTAAGAGATGGAGGGGAGATGAGGAAAGAGGGGAGGAGGTGCGGAATAGAGAGCAGATGAGGTTGCTTTTTTTGTCATATATTTGGCATATACCAATATATTCTAGATAATAACAATAATGCAGGGAAAATGCTTTTTTTATTTCACTGTCTTTTTGAAAATACACTTATTCGCTCTCTTGCTGAGAGTTAGATGAAAATCAATAACTCTCATATCTTATAATATGAAACTACAGCCAGGAGACAGTTAGCTTAGCTTAGCATAAAGACTGGAAACATGGGGTGACAGCAAGCCTGGCTCTGTCTGACGGTTAAAAATAATCCTCACGGTGATGACAAAACATAGTACGGCACATAATCCCCCTTAAAACCACAACTCGTTTTTTTTTACACTTCAGTTTCTTTACATATTTAAAAAAAAAACATATAATGTGTAAATGAGTACGCAGAATTTTTACCTTTGGACAGAGCTAGGCTAGCAGTTTCCCCCTGTGTTTATACTTTATAGTCTTTATGCTAAGCTAAGCTAACCGTCTCCTGGCTGTAGCTTCATATGTAACGTACAGATATGAAGATATGAGAGTGGTGTGGATCTTCTTTTCTAACTCTCAGCAAGAAAGCGAATAAGCGTATTTCCCAAAATGTCAAACTATTCCTTTAACATTACATTTAAGTTCAATTGTGGCTTTATCTTCACTTACAGGGTCAAATCAACATGCAGAATGTTTTCATGCATTAAACTTTCGATACTTTCAAGTTGATAAATCAATACTTAGTTCTACCGTAAGTTTTTTGTTTGATCATTTGAAAGGGTATTACATCATGTATAGGGTGGACAACTGTTGCTACTGGTTGTCAACACAGAGAAGAATTCAGCAGCTGCTGTGTGTCTTTGTCTCTGATCTGTATTCCAGTTTAAGCCGCCATATATTTTCATAACTGTGTGTGTGTGTGTGTGTGTGTGTGTGTGTGTGTCAGTGAAGGATCATTATTGCCACCATTAATCACTGCAACACTCTCCAAAAGTGTGTTGACTTGTTCTCAGTGTGGTTACATAAATGGTTTATATACACACACACACACACACACTGTCTTAATCTCTCATAACCTTTCGCCCGAATTTCCTTGTCATGCTTCTTGTATTCTTTTGTTATAAATCATGTTTATGGTTATTATTATGATTGTTTTTAGACTGTGGAACAGACCACTCTGTCTTCCTGCAAATATTGTTGATATTCTAATGTTAACATAAAGTCTTTGTGTTTTTTATACTTATAAAAATGTTCATTAATTTTTTGCTCAGTACAAAGCCAATATGGCCGCAGAATTTCAGAAATATGCAGAATGACACAAAAGAACAAGACAGTCTAAAGGCCGTCTGGCAGCAGTGTTCATTTCACCCAACAATACAAAAGTGTGGACGAGACTAAAGATAGACACTTGATATTCTTCACAGCCTTACCAGTTCTAGAAGTTTACCCCCTGCGGCATAAATGGTCTCTGTAAATTTCATGTCTTTTGATTTTGATATTTGTTGTGAAAGAGGTAACCTGCCGATAGTGTCAGAGTCACCAAAATGATTAGGAACCTTCAACTGGGGATCAGGTGTATTGCATTTTTGGGCAATCTTGGGAGTTTTTTTTTACTCTGGAACAAAGTGTTACATGGAAGGATGGGCCGACTGCCCGCAAAAACTAATATTGGCATTCTTTGTCATGAGAGACAAAATGTCCCATGCCTTCCATGTCTCTGCTCAGCTCTCATTTCTGTCCCTGGCTCCTCTGAAGAGCTTCCAAACATTACTTAAAAGGTCTAAAAAATTGTATTAAGAAGGGTCGTGTCACTTTTCAGGCACAGCAGTTCAATCTGCATCTTGTCTGATTTACTAAATACAGCTGGACTTTGTCTCTTCAACTGTTAAATTCCTGCTGTCATTATCGGGTTCTGTCCATTTATTATATTTGTTATAACTTTCACCAGCTGTGATCTGTCACAAACAGGCTTTTATTGTCATCTTTGAATTTCTATTACAGCTTTCAAATTTGTCTTAATCTAAGTGCCAAGAAGCTTTCGAAAGGTTTCAATCTTGTGTGGATTTCTGAACCCTGTGGCCCACCGATTTCGGGAGTATTTGGTCCCAATATTGTCATTGTTATGATGGTGATCCAGGAGTTGAAGTGTCTTCTGCTGTTAAATTCATAGAGATACACAGAAATAACATGAAATCAGAATATATATATATATATATATATATATATATATATATATATATATATATATGTGAGAGAGAGAGAGAGAGAGAGAGAGAGAATACTGTATGAACGGCTGTGTAGTAGTGCAGGCTGTTGGCCACTAGATGGAGCTGAGAGATCACTCTGTCTTGAAACTGCAGAAGAATTAACCAATGTTTCATTTTCTTCTCCTCTTTTCACTTCTTCTCTTCCTCCTTCTCTCCTCTCCTTAGATGGATCAGTTGTCCGATGAGGAGGTGGAGGTCAGGGAGGAAGAGGAGGAGGAAGAGGAGGACAGCGATAAGGAGGACCAGGACCTGGACAAGATGTTTGGAGCCTGGCTGGGAGAGCTGGACAAACTCACACAGGTACACACCGCAGGGAAGCCCAGAGCTAATCTGCAAGAAACAAATCAGATTCTGTAGCATGTATGCATGACAGAATTTCCTCTATTGTGAAACCGTTATTACAGCAGAAATGCATTGTTTCAATATTGTGTCAAAAGTTACCCTAAAATCTGATCCCTGCATGCTGAAAATACATGGATGAATGGACTTCTGCCATGCAAAAGAGTCGCACACATTCATTTTCTTCTTCTGTCTATTCAGAGTCTGGATGATGGTCGCCCTGAGCAACCCACTCAGCAGAAAGCTCCCCTCAGACAAGAGACCAACATGGCCAACTTCTCCTACAGATTCTCAATCTACAACATCAACGGTCAGACACGCACAGATGCCTTTATTCCCTTGCAGTTTGATATAGTTTTAAAACGCACACATTTCCTCTCCTCCTCTCCTCTGTTCCGCCTGTCTCTCTCTTCTCCACGTCTCACATCCTGATATCTCTGTGTCTGCAGAGGCGTTGAATCAGGGGGAGAACGTGGATCTTGATGCTCTCATGGCTGATCTCTGCTCGATCGAACAGGAACTCAGCACCATCAACACCAAACCCAACAGCGTCGGCAGCATGGCTCGCCTGGGGTTGACCGACACCAAGGTACACACGTTTGCATATCGCTGCAGAGTTATCACCTCACAAAACATATGAAGAATTAAGCTTGTTTTCACAGTATGAGTTTTGGCCATCATTCATCTGTTATAATCAAATTTCTTGTTGCTGCCCATGATGAACATTTTCAAAACATTGAAAGCAGAGAGTCATCGAGACGTGTGCTCACTTCTCCAAGTAGAGAATTCAGTTGTGTTTGTTTTTATGTTTAATCACATCTAGTTGTTTTAAGGTGGCTTAAAAGTTTTGGTTAATACTTACTTTTTTACAAAAAGAGGAAATGCCTTTTTTGTTTCTTTGTTCTTATAATCTCAGAAAAGCTTTTGTTTTTTGAAACATCGTCTGCGTGGTCAGCTATACTCCTCCTTTCCGTCTCCAGGTCCGTCAGAAGCCTCCAGCAGGGCGCAGCAGCAGGCAGCAGCCAGCAGGGAGCAGCAGCAGTGGTGGTGGTGGAAGCAGTAGTAACAGTGTTAGTGGTGGGGGGGGCAGCAGCGGGGCGAGCAGTAGCAGCAGCAGCACTAGAGCGTCACCCGCTGGCACTATCAGAGCTCCCACCGGGCATCATGGGAGACCGGCACTGGCTTCTAACTTCAGTCTTGATGACATCACTGCCCAGCTGGAGAAGGTGTGTGCGAGTGTGGAAATGTATTTTATTATAAATATATATCTGTGTGAGTGATATTTTTGGACATACCTTATCATTATACTGTATATACTGTGTATCGGGGTGTTTTTATATCATTCATTCATTTCAGCAAAAACTCATATCCCTCAAAAACTCAAAGTTTTGTTTTGTAACATAAGCAATAAAAATGCCATGCTTTGATATTTGTAAAGACAAGACTGCTTGGCCTTAGGGGGGCGCTATTAGCAAGAAGTAAACATTTCAAACTTTAAGTAAACCAATAATTGCCTCATCAGACTCATTGAAGTCTGGAGAAATTCAAGCATAAAGGGACAGAGACACAGTGAGCTCTCTTGATAACCAATAGAAATCGGTCAGGGAGAACTGGAGCCTCATGCTGCTGCTCAGCAAAGAAGGAAACTTGTTTCAGTGTTTTTGTGGTTGAACAATAGGTTTCCTCCCAACTGTCATCAGTGTTTTGCTGCAACCTTCCAGATACTGTATGTTTTTTCCTGTTGCGTACGATTGTCTGGGTTGAAAACCAGTACTTTCATGGAGGAAACGGTGGTGTATTGAAACATTAGTGTTCCAAACAGATGCCAGAAGCCAGATGTGAGCGATCCGTAATTAAATAAAGTTTTTTTTGTCGGTGTAAATATAAAATTCAGTGTTTGTACCATCAGTTACTTTCATTCAATATCGGCAGGCTGCCAAGTCAGTTTTTAGTGTCACAGCAATCTCTGGCCTCATGTTACCTTACATTAATGATCCCGGTGAGTTCCACGCAGTGAGGTAGACTGATTTTGAATTGGGGGGGGGGGGCACTAGTATCGGATAGGTACTCGTTATCAGCAGAGCCTGAGTTCAGGTGTCAGAATCGGAACTGAGAGAGAAAACGTTGGATCAATACATGCCGACTCAGGATTTCTTCTGTCATACAGTTTTTGATGCCATTGCCTTCAGACCCCCGTGAGCTTGATCAGACCTTGCTCTATGAGATTACACAACCACAACTTGGGTGAAAATTTAATGAGATTTAAAAGATGAATTCATCCAGAGTTTTGCCTGCATTATGTTTGAGGGATGACATATTGACTCTACAAATTGATAATATGAAAGCTGCTACGTGCTGTCGGACCAACACACCTGGTCAAATCGTCTGTGCTCACTTGTGTTTGTTTTGCATGATGTATGAGCTCAACCTCTACCTTCTGTCCTCGGTCTCTGCTTACCCTTTAGGCGTCTCTCAGCATGGATGAAGCTGCTCGTCAGACCTCCTCCCACTCTCTTAGCTCCGCCTCCTCCTATACATCAGCCACGATGCGGCGGCCTGGATCCTCTCAGCGCCAACATCGACGCACAGGATCAGTCGGCACAGTCAGCGAACACGAGGTAAACTAAGCTTCAAAGTGGCCTCGGCCTCTTTATTTTCTGTTGATATTTTTTCACAGTTTATGAATAAAAATGTGGTAAATGTCAAGTTGATTAGTATTTTGACCTTATCAACTTTATATCACTGAATTGGGACCTTTAGGATTTGGAGCTGTAGAGTCTCCCCCCAGCTTTTTGGTTTCTCCAGGTTTGAGAATGACAAACCTGCTCTGTTTTCCAAACTGTGATATCTCTTCACTTTCTCTTGTTGTGCCACTTTAGGCGCGTTCAATTGTTCACTCCTCGCGCTCCTCCGTCACCTCGGCATCTGGGGTTTCCGTTAACTCTGCTTCTTCCATGGACTCACTGGACAGTGTTCTTCGCTCCAGTGAATCAGACAGTCAGCAGTCTTCAGTTACGCCCTCAGCTGAAGGAGCCAGTAAAGGTCATCACAACACAGAGGTACATGAATGAATGATTTGAATGTTCGTCTGACCCTAACCTTGCTTCTTTCAGACAATGTGGGGCAAAGGGAATTCATTATAAATACATTATGGTTCAGCTGAAATATGTTTTAAGATTAAGATGCAACTAATTGGTCATGCATGTACAGAGGTCTTTGTGAATCACTGGAGTAAATCATTTCCAAGACTGGCATCATATTGGAAGTCAGCTGATCATCTATATTTATCTCAGAAAACTTGTGATACATTTATTTCCCAATACTTAGAGGTTACTGTCTGTACTCGTCTTCTACTTTGACTGACACTCAGTTGCCAGTTTATTAGGGACACCTAGCTAACCTAATGCAGTCTAATACAACAGTCCTGTAATAAATCCTCCCTTCATGAAGGTTATAATGTTCAGTTGTTGTTGTTGTTTTAGAGAGGTGTTGATTCAACTGTATGATCATTTTGGAGGCTGCAGTTTGTGGAGAGTTTCTATTATTTTGTCCATTTATATCATTAGCTAGGCTAAATAACAGAAACACCTCTCTCTGTTTTAGCCTTCATGAAGGGAGGATTTATAGCAGGACTGTTGTATTAGACTGCATTATCTTGAGGTAGGTGTACCTAATAAACTGGCAACTGAGTGTAGTATCTACTCCAGAACATAGTGTTGAAAGAGCCCCCCTCCGTTAACCACAACAAACTGTTAGCTATAGCTAACTAGCCAGCAGCCTCATTTAGCAAATAAAGCATGCTTCTACAAAGACACATTAGCTAATGTGCTAGTCAGAAATATGAACGTGTTACTTGAGCAGATGCTCTGGTTAGCTAGTGGTCGTTAAACACAAAAAATGTAAGTTGGATTATTGATGAAATCAGTTCACGGACAGAAACAGCCAGAAACTAACAATATGTTCACTTCTGTTGAGACTCAGCTGTTCACAGAGCTCAGGACCTCCAATATGGCTGCCAAGCAGTGCGTACATCACCTGAGAGCTCTCCTTTGGCTAGGAATAATTCTCATAAGGTTGACCTGAGACTCCCATCACAACAGTCTACCTCAGTGCTAATTTCATGTGTTTAGCCGCAGGACTGATGGTGTTTGAGTGGATCTACCTCACTAAAACCTGTCCACTGACTGGGATTATGCTAAATCTGCTATCATTTCAAGCTTATTATGAAGAGATTATCTGATCCAGATGATAATTGCATTTAAAATACAGGAAGAAATATTAGAATACATACAGTATTAGAATAGGTAAAGGACCATATGCTTTACATTACTTTTGCTTTACTGCCGGTTGTTTTTTGAAGAGTTTTTAGATGGATTTCCCATCTTCCAGGCAGCAAGTTGTTTGTGGAAATTCATCACAATGAACTATTGTCCAAGTGACTTTTTGTGAGGTTGTAATGCAGTACAGACATTTTCAAACCAGCTCGCATTTAAAACTGCATTACCATGTGGCAGTCACAACACACACAGCGATGAAAACAAAAGCAGATGTTCACTGCTTGTTGACTTTCAGTCTTCATTGAGCTGCTGCCTGGATTGTGGGAAAACACAATCTAAAGGTTAAAAACTCCAGTATTGTAAAATATAACCAGTTTAATCAGAAGATTTTCTATCAACTTGCATCGTCGACCCTTAGTGTCTTTTTAGGCTTCAAGTCTATTTTTCCCCACTTTACCAATACTTTTTGTCTGTAAATATCAGTAGTTATCAGTTGTGTTGTTTCCCAGAGCTGCAAATCAGGAACAGGTCTTCTCCAACAGTCCACCCTTCCTTGCTGTTGAGTTTTTAATAGTGTAGGTTGTTTTAGGTTTTGCTGCAGTAGTGGTTTGTGTTGGTTGGCATTTTCTCCTACTGCTGGCTGTGTGCTGCTGACAGTTTCTGCTGCTTCAGGCTGTGTCCTCGCTTCTTTTCGAACCGCTCAGTTTTTCTATCCCAGAATACACTGAACAGAAAAGCCTGGTCATTGTCTTCCCCGAAACACCTACATAGTCAGATGTGAACAATTCACAGCTGCGCTAGCAAAATGTGAACAGGAGACAATGCCAAAAAGAGCTCATAACAATTACAGAGGTTGGTTTTCACCACGCATTTTGTGTTTCACAAGGCTTTTTTGAGCGTTTATACCTCAATCCCTCTTACATTTCTAACCCTGGTGGCTGCTGACGGAATTTAACCCTAAACCTTGTTAATGTTAGTGCCTTGCTCAACCCAAAGAAGAAACCAAATGAGCTGCACTGCGAACACAAACCCTGTTCAGCGAGTAGGAAACTGGGTTACTGCTCAAATTCATCCAGTGCATACACAGATACTACAGAGACCAGCGATGGAGAGAGAGGGAGAGAGGAGGAGTGAAGGAATGAATAAAATTAGAATAATGAGATGAGAGGCCAGAGTGAGTCAGTAAATGACTATAGATGATAAAGGAACAAGGGAAGGTGATGATGGAAACTAAAGGGCGAACACAGAGAGAAGCAAAGAGTGACACAGATTAAATGAAAAGAAAGAGGGAGAAAGAGTACAAATACCGAGAAAGAGAAGGAGAGAGAAAACAAAGAGAGAGGGATTAGAGGAGAGGATGTGCTGTAGTGTTTGTGCCCAGAGCGCTGCTCCCATGAGTCCAGCTCATTAGAAAGTGGGACTGCTGCAGTTTGAATCACTGAGTCTTTCTCTCCTTTACACACTCACTCTGAGTGTCTATTAAGGGCAGTAAAAATAACGTTTTAGGACTCACTAAATCCCCATTGCACTGTTTGGAGAAATAAAGATTAAATTGAGTATTGATTGTCAGATATAAGCTCTCTAATCAGAGTAGCGCTGTGTCACGAATGCTAGCTTGAAATGGGACTAGGGAGCTTATTATTATTATTAAATAAATAAAGTTTTATTATTGTTTTTCGGCTACATTGGTAGTCTAGTACACGCTAACTTTTGCCTTTCAACGTGATGCCAGGGAACGAGCGAAGAAAAAACAACAAAAGGCCACTGACATGCTTATCATTAGGCTTTAAAAAGGTTAGGGTACAATTTTAATTTAAACAATTAGTTGTCCGTCTGGACTCTTCTTGGGAACACGCCTGTGGGTTTACTGCTAGCCGCCATCTTTGTCAATTACAAAAAACCCTAAAAACTGAGGTGGGACGAGCAGCAACTTGAAACGCCTCTTCAACAAGCAAACACAATCCAAAATCTACCTCTTTCTGCATGATAGTTCAGATTATTTGACATAAGGACCCCCCTGCATTAAGCCTATATAAGGCCTCCACTGCCTTACTTATTGATTACAGTGTGATAAATGGACAATATGGCGAATGGAAGATAAATCATTTGTCGTGAAGAGGAAGAAGAGCCTTTAGTAAAGATGGTGGATAGCAAGAAAAAGCTTATCAGCCCATTTTCTATTTTGCAACATTGATGGGACAAATAAAATGAGACTTACACGCTTGAACTGTCTATGGTTTTAATAAGCTAAGCATGTAATTGTCCCCTGTTCGAGTCCGGCATGGTACCTTTGTTGCAGGTCATACTTGCTTATTTCCTGTAATCTCTCTACTGTCACTTTCCAATAAAGGCAAAAATTAAAAATGAATAATCCCTAAAAAATACATTTAGTGCACATGCAGAGCCACCTAATTTGTCGCCATGGTGGTTTTGTAGAGTAAACGGCATTATCCCAGCACAAATAGTCTTACATCGGATACAAAAAAGCTTTTTTTCCTGCTTTTTGAAAAATTATTTTCCTTTTTGAAGGTACATGTTAAACATCTGATTATAGTATCATATTGTGAGTTAACCTTTAACTTTCAGCCCTATGACTGCATATACTCATTGATGATAAAGTCAACATATTTACTCATTTATCATAAATAAAAATAAGGTGAGATTTCTCAGCAGGAGCAGGCTCCTAAGTCCACAGTTAGAACTAAAATCTGTGCACATCTTGACATATAGGTAAATTAGATACAGCAGATACTGAATTCAACTATTTTGATTTCACAGAATATTTAACAGTACAACCTGCGATCAGCTTAAACGTGTATCACACAGGAAGATACACACATACACCATCAAAGTCTTCTACGTAGCATATAGCAGCTCTCTCTTCCTGATTACTGCGTCCTAGAGGGGATCAACACACACATGTGCGCACGCATTTGGATGTTGTTGGTCAGATCTTGGCCAAAGGGAAAAACTGACTGTAATCGTGTGTGTGTGTGTGTGTGTGTGTGTGTGTGTGTGTGTGTGCGCGCGTGCCTGTTTCTACATGGGTTTGACCTAAATATTATTTTTTAATCCATGGTTATCAAGAGAGAACTAATGCTTTCTATAAAATGGTTTCTAGTGATTGAAGCACACACACACTCACACACGAGATTATTGAAGATGAGAACAGATAGTGTTTGATGTGTCTGAAAATAAAGTGTAGATTTGTTTATAATGGATATCAGATTTCAACAATATCTCTCGTTGGCGCAAAATGAGATAAGATTCAATTAAATTGAACAAACAAGTAATTAAATGTCTTTTGAGGAAGTGGATATTTTTATACCAAAACAAAAGTGCTGTGAAATATATGAGAGTATCAAAAATATCAGATCAGAAAAGCAAACTGGAATTAGACCAAGGTTTTACGAAACTGAAGGAAAAATATTTCTGACCCTTCGTCACCCTGACAGCCACGGCCCTGCTTTCCACCACAGACGACTTCATGTTTCTCAGTGTCTCCTGTACTCGAGTAAAAAGGCCACGATGAGTTGTGGCTCTATACTGGACCGAAGTCTGCTCAATAGGAACCTGCTCTGGGAGAACCGGTGACTTACAGCACTGATGCATGTATGTGGGATTATATAACGCTCAGTGAGCCACCGATTTAGCCCATGTCTGTGGAATTCACATTGTCAGTAAATATGAGTATTATAGTAAATAATTTAGCAAATAAATAAATAATTAATACAAATCTGTCTGGTATCCTGCTGGCCTGTAGTCCTGTGTGTGTGTGTGTGTGTGTGTGTGCGTGTGTGTGTGTGTGTGCGCGCGCCCTGTTTCCTACCAGTAAACCCTGCAGCGGTGGTGACTGTATACTTGTTTCTGTTTGAATTATTTAACCTTTATTTCCCAAAGAAATGTTAACAGGGCTCCGGTCCACTTTAGTTTGTAGTCTCAAGTACAGTGAGACAACAGACTTTACTGGGAAACCTTGCATGTCTCCCCACTGGTTTTATCACAGTGCAGCATAATCGACACTGAGTGAGAGCTTCCCAGTACAGTTTGTGGTCTTGCTATGTCACACCCTTCTCCCAGAGAATAAACACTAACAATTTTGATAGCAGAAAATGTCTCATCAAACGTAAAGGTCAGAGTGGGACGTATTTTTAGAAATGTCATTTTCAAACAACATTCAACCAAAAAGAAAAATTGAGAGCAATTTGGATTTCCAGTTTGCCTTAACACAAGTTGGGTTTTAAGCAAGTGGCAAACACCACGACTACATGGTAAAACAGTGAATGCAGTTCTTCTCATGGCCACTAGAAAAAACAGCTAAACTGAAGTCAATAGGAAAATTCAACACTTCTCTCTTTGTTTTTGTTTTTTTTTTTCAAATGAATTTTAGCTCAATAGTTCTAAAGTAGTACTTAAATACTTCTTGTAATTCCTGTAAGACTTCTGTATTTTGGTGGTATTTCTAAAGGGGTGTGTTTGGGAAGGTATTAGCTTGATTGACAGGGAGTTTCAGTTTATCACACTTTGCCGTGGTGCTTGCCACCTGGCTGTCCCACCTCAGCTCCTCCCCGGTTCCACCCCATTTGATCAAATTAGGATTTTCTGGATCCAGTAACTGACAAAAATTGCAACGAGCAGAAAACCCAAACTCCAGGTTTCAAAAAGTCCATTCGGAGACCTCTGGGTGACACACAGACTGTACATCCATGAACAGACGTGGTCTTGATCAATGAAAGTGCCTACTGTGTGACTGCAAGCTTGTTGTCAAGCTGACCAGATGAGATGAAGCAAACTTTTTTGACCAAAATAGCATGATTTCAAATTGAAGTTTCTTCTCTAGGAGTAGACTGGGCGGGTTGAAGAAATGTGAGCTCACAAAAATTAAATGAAAGCACTGCATCACAAAATAACTGCTTGAGTGTGTGGAACATCACAGACTGATGAGCTACAACGGTCTTACAGGATCAAATGGATTTTCTTCTTTCCTCAAGGGCCGCTCATGGTCTTAGTTATCTAGTCTGGGTGAAAGTAAGCTCGAAGTTACTTTGTATGACAGTTGGTTAATGTGTGCCTTAACATTTCCTTTCCATCCCAGCGTACCATTACCTTACTGTAATCTGTTTATTATGTGGACAGTTCTCCTTCACAGGTTTCAGTCTCTGACCACTTAATCAGTGATGTTGATGTTTTTCTGCTGCTGATCTCTGCTTCACCACACAGCTTTCTGCTAAACTGCCACATCCAGTCAATCAAACACCAGATAAATTCACCAGGACTCTCTCTGTCTCTCTCTTTAAAGCACTCCTATCTGGACAGGGAAACCTCTCTGATTCTGAGAAACATAGCAGGGAAACCTTCCCACCTGCTGACCAAGGTGACGCCACATTCACTACTGCACGCCTTTCCTCTCCTCTTGCATGGCAACTTCCTGTCCCCCTTTGTATGTCTTTGCATAGAGTAAATGAGCATGCATGTTGTTTCATTTGGGATGCTGCACCAGGAGTCATGGCCAACATGCATGTTGACCCCTTTTCTTTCCACCTCCCTCTTTCGCCATCTCCTTCTCAGTAGTGTTGAAGAGGGGGCGGTCTTTGTGTGTTAGTGTAGTACACAGTGCCATGGCGTGCACTGTGTGGCTGCAGTATCCTGGTGTATAATCCCAAAGCTTTACAGAGGCTGCGAGACAACTTGGTTTCCCCATGTAGTATCACAAAACTCTTACTTTCGTGGTAATTTAGCTGTACCAGTATACTGTGCAGCACCAGTGTAACCGCAGCCTGATTAACACAACCATCTGTGTTCATTTGGTTTGCCATGATGTGGAATTTGTCAAAGCCTGCAAAGCAGAAATGCACTGGAAATGTCAGATGCATTTTTAAAGTGGATTTTAATGACTGAACACACACATAAAATGGATTAAATGGAACAGCAACTTGATTTCAGTGCGTGAGCAAATAGTGATAATAGTCAAAAAATACAAATAAAAACTCAAAAAGGCCATTGTAGAGCACAAAATCGTCACATTATTCCTAACACGTAGAATATGCAAACTTTTGCTTTGCACCTTTTACAATGCACCTTGTTTCGTTCATAGTGGGGCACAAAAGTAGACAGAAATAAAATATGCAGTTTATATTTATGAAGATGATTCACAACTAACAATATTTTTACCTTAACCAGCCTTGTTTAAGGAATCAGAGAAGGAATGAATATTACCACGAGTAGTTCATTATTATGAACTATCCAATCATACTGTGTAAGTTGTGATAGTTATGCCTTGCAACACTTGTGTCAGAAATGCCTAATTTTTGTCATAGGACTACTCAAGATTCAAAAGTGATGAGTGACCAAACACATTTTGAGCAAAATATAATCATATGTCCTGTAGAATAGCTGCAGAAAAGACCAGCTATTGAATTTATTGATTCTGTAAAGCTTTGTGAATACTGGCCATTACTGTGTTCACCTGTGCATTTGTGGGGAGAAAGTATTCCTTGTGTAAGCGGAGGCATGTGCCACTACATGATACTGTTTCTGCATCTTACACAGCACCTCTTTGGTTCTTGTTTGCTGGTGAAGTTTGTTACACTCATGACAGAGTTGATTTGCTTCCAGTCAAATCTGCAGCCAGAGTGCAGAAGCCATTTTGCTTTTTTTTTCCCTATGAAGCATGAAGGTTTGCTTTGTTTAAGAATAATAATAAGGGCATGGGTGAAAGCAAACTGTACCTGACTTCATGCTATTATGTGCCAGTGGCTGAAAGGACAGAAGAGTCTTACAAGGATGCGATCACACAGGAGTCACTGTAAATGCAGAAGTCTTTACCAAAGATTCTGCCAACATGCCTGCAGTCAGAGCGTTCCACCATTTAGCCCATGAGAATATACCAAATTTAAGTTTGTTTGGAGAGTACCACTGGCTTAACATTAGTGTGGTTTGCATATTAAATCACAAAGGCCCAACTGATCCGTTGTGTCTATTGTACATTTAGTTGTCACAGCAGTCTTGCCTCTAATTGGACGGTGGAGAGATAAAGTGCCAGTGATGGAAACAGTCACAACTAAAGAATGTCACCCTAAGCTGCTAACACACATCCTGTGTGATCGTGCTGTAAGACTGCTTCAACAACACTGCACTTTGTTAAATGTTTGGGATGATAATAATAGTAATGATGATGTTGGAATTACTCACTCATGCTTTATGACACTAAATACAGGTAAGTGTGACAGTCAGCACTTCTGTGTCTGCTTTTATTTGCTAAAATCAGTTCAGGATCGTGCAGCATGTTCCTGTAAAACCATCGGAATCAATATTGGAGTGTAGATTTTCGAACACAATACTTCATATGTGATTTAAAAACTGCAAGCTTTCGTGTTTGGAAGTTGCAGTAATCAGTGTTGAGGAGGTATTGTCTTTCATACAGATTGTTGGGAAACTACTGTTTGTAAGTGTGTTGTTTTCTGTGGCAGTGATGCATATGTGAAGTACTCCTCCAGTTTTGCTCATATTTTGCGCTCAAAAGACGAACTGGGATACATGTGGAGAGCTTTTTCTTGTTAATGTCCATCAAAAAATATACATGAAATCTGACATTAGATAGAGAAATTATACACTACTTCTCAGGCTCTGCTTATTTTCTGGGATCGGAAACTATGACTCCTAGTCCGTGATGCTTTGTATTCCCCTTTTTTCTAAACTGCATTGCTGGGCCTAAAGGGAGGCGTAACTTTGTTGCACTGTCAGACCCAGTATGCTGGATACAAATTATTTCTTCTTTCTTTAAAGAATCTTTAAGGTCAAGTTCAGTGTGTGCAGTTTGCAGTGTGTAGTTTGCTGCGGTGACCTGAGAGGAAGTTGTTAAGCAGCAGGTTTGTTCTGTTTGGTAATGAGCGTTTGGAGCTCAGCCAGTTGCAGTGATGGAGCTCAGTAGATGAGCCTAGTGCTAGCTAACACCAATCAATGCAGATAATGGGACTAGCTACTACTCTAATTGTTGTTGGTGTTGTTGTTCAACCCAGATCAGGATGCTGGTGGAGATCAGCCTTTTCTGGGCTCTGCTGTAGCAATTTCTTATAAATAATATGACAATGATGTCGAAATTTGCCATTTCAGTTTAGCATTCCTGATGCCATACTACATGATGTACATGAATGTCCTTGGAGAGATGACTACTGATAATATGTGACTGTAATGTTGGGAA
The DNA here is from genome assembly GCF_020085105.1 of Siniperca chuatsi. Lineage (NCBI taxonomy): Eukaryota > Metazoa > Chordata > Actinopteri > Centrarchiformes > Sinipercidae > Siniperca > Siniperca chuatsi. The sequence goes on from NC_058053.1 coordinate 25,443,603, forward strand.
GAGTCTCTGCTGCTCTTAAGCTAAAGCTGTAGGCTTCTTAATGGCTAAGGGCAAAGTTTTATTTATCTGTGTGTGTGTGTGTGTGTGTGTGTGTGTGTGTGTGTGTGTGTGTGTGTGAGCATTGGATAGAGAGTAAGTAAGGAGGCTTTATTCTGATTGGATCGGCAATATCATGATTTGATTGGATGATAAAGCAGATGAGGCAGTTTGATTGGATGTTAGAGGAATGTGCCAGATCTGCAGGGATAATCTTCTTTGGTGCAGAGAGGGGGTGATTCCCCATAGCATCATATATACTCACATGTGTGCACACACACACACACACATACACACACACACAGTGGCTGGCTGGCAATGGGCTGTCTCGTTTTGAGCTCTTGTAACGGCAGCACACAGACATATAAATCTGCTCCGAGTCTTTTATCTTTCTTTTATCAACCTGTTTCAGTTCGGAGGAAAAGGAATATATTCCTAAACCTCAGGGGGTCAAATTGAGTTTTGGATCAAGCAGACCCCAGTAGGCTACCTTTTTAAAGTTCATAGTTTGACATAGTAGACATCCCTGAATTATCAAATTGTACACTGTGGACTTTTCCCCACTGATGCACCACTGTATTGGATTTTTAGTAACAGCGCAATACTGGCTCCAGACATCAGTCTAGGCCCGGTGGGTTCAAATTAAGTGAATGTAGTCAGATTAATGTTGTACTTTTAAGATCCATTTATCTCAGAGCAGCTGCCATTAGCTTCAAATCCAGCTTTTACTGCTGTGGAGCAAGCCAGGATAACCCATCTCATCGTTTTTCAGTGTTTCCTTCCTGCAGTAAGTCTGACTTCACTGATTCATGGCGTAAAATGCTCCGAGCTGCCTCTGAAAAAATGTGATTTTTGTTTTAATTTGTGGTCCCAGATTAGAGTGGGCGGGGGCTACGATGGGCCCTGAGATTCCAGGCAGATTATGAGCTAAGGGGCCAGTCTAATTCCTGCAGCGGTGATTAGGCTGAGGGTGTAATTATCACATTCATGCACTCGGCTTCCAGGGCACAGCTGTGTGAGTGTGTGTGTGTTTAAATGTATGTACTGTATGTGTGTATTTGTGCATGCAGCATAATCATGTCAGTGTTACACTGCCTCAGCAATAAATGCAATCCACCCACATACTTTCTCATTCACACACACACACACACACACACACACACACAGCTGGCCCACTTCTGCTGCCTCTGTATACCCTAAGTGGCATCGCTCCGCTCTGTTTTGAGCCTATGGTGGCTCAGGAGAGACACGTTCCTTATAACTTCAAAGGCAGCAGGATCTTTCCTGGGCAGAAGCTAATTTTAGTGGCTCTATAATGTAGGTCAACTGAATATCTATGAGATGGAGAGAAAACGTATACGCTACAAACTGGAAATGACGGTGATGACAGTGGTAGGAGGTCTTGTCTGTGGTGGGCGGAAAACTGCTGAAAAACTCGTTAATATCTAATAGAAACTGAGCATTTTATGTCCAAATGAAAATCCAGTAAGAGGCCAGTAAAGACAGATTTGGGCTTAATGGATAAATTAATGGATTATCATATATGAATAGGTTTTAATTGGTTTTCTTAATGGATAGAGATTTAAGTGATAAAACCTCTAAAATTTCAAAATAATGAAATGAATAATGCTTGGGAACCGCAGGGTGGCCGGTTCAAATCCAGCATGGACCAGACGGTACGGAGTGGGAACTGGTAGCTGGAGAGGTGCCAGTTCACCTCCTGGGCACTGCTGAGGTGCCCTTGAGCAAGGTACCGAACCCTAAAACTGCTCGGGGCGCCTGACTATGTGGCAGCCCTATCACCCGTCACAAAATAATAAATGGAGTGAAAAAGTTAATTTCCCCCAAAGGGATAAATAAAAGTAATGCCTCTTATTATTACACCACTATTAATGGGTAAATTAATGGTACTTGCAGGAACAAAAATTAAGGGATTCGGTTTCATAATGATAGAGGGTCCGAATAAATGAAGAATGTTTTTCACGTTCAGCTCAAAACGATATGCTAACAACATGTGCACTTAGTAGACACTAAACATTGTATTGCCTCAGAATCACAGTTGCATTTATCCCTCTCTCAGGCTTGTTAAGCATGGATTTTATTTTCTGCATAAATTAAAAACATCAGAAATCTGTCGATGGAAACTACGACTCAACAAGTCACTACAGACTGTAATACTATACATATATATGCATAGCCAGTTAAGGTTAAAGTTCTCAGGCTCAAATAAGGCTAACATCAGTATTCTAACATGCTAAATGTTGCATGTTAAACATTGGCAAGATAACACACTAACTGTGTGAATGTTAAATGTTAGCATGCGCGCTTGCTTGGTTTAGCATTAAACCAACAGCTGCCAGCTGAGTTCATTCGTGAGTTTTAGAAGTGCATGTTGTCAGAATAGGAACTGAAGTTTTGGAAATTGTGGAAATTTGAACCAGCTGGAGGTAAACGATGAAAAGAGAGGGTTTCACCCAGGATGCTTTGGAGGGGATCTTGATTTACCAACTTTCATGGCAAGCCATCCAACAACTTCAAGATATTCCACTCTGACTGAAATCAAGACAGAGTGACGCCGCCATTAGCACGGCTAAAATATGTGAATAAGGTTATAGAAGTGATTACTGATGATTACAAATCATTATAAGCAAGAAGGAAAACAAGAGATTTTCAGCTATAACAACCATTAGAGACCTCGTCTTGTTTTTAGGTTGGATTGTTTTAAAAATAAGCAAGATTCCTTTGATAATATTGAGAGTTGGGAGAATGATCCGGAGTACCCTAAATTTGAATATGTGGAAATCCAACTTGTAACCCTGGGCAGTGCCTTGCACTAGCATGCTGTGTGAGTGTGATGATGAAGATGTTGAAGGCAGAGATGACAGGCACAATAATGATTCTGATGGCTGTGATGATGAAGATGATGATGATAACTGACACTCCTAAGCCAGCTGCTTCAGGCCTGTAATATTCTGTTGATAAGGAATTGTGAATGCAAGCTAAAACACACTTTAATGCTAACTGACACAACGTAGAATATGTTGTCAGTTAGCATTAAAATGCTAATTGATGCGACATAATGTTATAGGACTGGTGTTTTAACATTTCCTGGCTACCTGCATTATCTCATTCACATTGTAACATGCTGACACTAACATTTTAATGAATATTTTTGAAGCCATTAAAATTTAGACTTTTATCCCACAGTTACTCCTTTAGTTTCTTTAATGTTAAAAGGCACTAACAGGTGATGTATTATATAATATATTTTGTCAAATTTAATCCTCTGATCTACTTTTTTTGTCAGATTCAAATCTCCACATATTAATTTTAGCTGCACTTAAGCACAAATAGGTGTTACATAAGTCTGTTGTCTGTGCATCACAGCTGCTAATGCTAGATTTATGTAATATCACAACATTTTTTAAAGTTGGTGACTAAATATATTATCAGACTGTAACCTGCCATTACCAGTTGAGTTCTTATCTATCTTTTCAATTTCCCCCTATTGTAAATGCTAACAGCCACTAACAAATGAAAAACATACATGTATTTTGTCATATTACATGGTAGCTGACAGTTTTTGTTATATACCATTTTATTTTTAAAGTTTACTGCTAACCAAATTGTAAGATTTCCATCATAGCATTATAACATATATATCCCAAGTTAATCTTTTGTCAGCCTTCGCTGCAGGCGTTAACCCCAACAAACAAAGCATAGGCTAGTCATTATGAAGCTGTTCATGAGCTTAAACTGTAGGATTCTCTGCTGCTTTAATAATTTGGGTCTGTGTGTGTGTGTGTGTGTGTGTGTGTGTGTGTGTACTTGAGGGGGTTTTGGGGGATGACGATAAGGAGATTGGCTGCTAATCTCCTCTTTCTCGTCCCCATCATCTTCATTTCATTCTGCCCTTTCACTCGTTCACAATATGGATCCTCGTGTGCGTGTGCGTGTGTGTGTGTGTGTAAGCTGACACACTGGCTAAGGTGGAGCTCCGCCGCTAGGGCATACACACACATTCAGACACTCATGTGAAATGACTGAAAAGATCCCCTTAAATTGACTGCATACTAAGAGAGACGGAGTGTTTGAGAGAGAGACAACGAGTGAATCAGAGAGCGAGAAGAGGACAAAATGACAAGGCTAAAAACGAGGGAAAAAACAAATCAGATAAGAGAAGTGGATTAACGAGAAGACTGTGTTGCATGGAGCGAGAGGAACAGAGAGACTGCGAGGAGGGGGCATGAGAGCTTGAGATAAAGAGATCAGTGCCTCTGCATGCAAGTTGGCACAGCAACAACGCCCCTCCCCCACAGCCCCGTCCATCTCTACTTCCCTCTCTCTTCCTCGCAGTCCTTCTATCTCGCTCGGCCAGGGAGGATGTGACAGGACAAGGTAGCATCTTTCACTTTGATTTACCAGCTAGTCGGTGAGTGAGTCAGTCAGTCAGCGAGTTAGTGAGGTAGTCACTAAACCAAAAACGTTAGTCTGCTGGTCAGTCACCAGATTTCCTATTTAATTAGTCAGCAAACCTGGCTCTCAGTCAAGACACGAGTCAGTCAGTAAATCAGTCGATAACTAGATTAGTCAACCTGCAGCTCAGTCAGAGTGTAAACTGCCAGTCAGATAATCAGTCAGTATTTCTACTTAGTTTTCTATCGTTCTTTCTCTCTTTATGTCTACTTGTGTTCCTATTTCTACTTTTATTTTTGCTTCCAGATCTTGTGTGTATGCCTGCACTCTGCTCTGCTGGAATTAAGGCTGTCTGACTCCTTCTGCTCCTCCATCCACCGTCCGTCCTCCTCCACTGCCTCTTTCTACTGTTTTCCTCATAGCTGATTATCTCGGCTCCATCGTTCTGTTGAAGCTTGACGAGCCGCGTGTTTGTGCCGAATCAAACTGAAAGACATAGAAGCTGTGATTGCAGATCAGAGCAACCCACTGCTGAGTTGTCAGAGATAAACAGACTGGACTTTTCCACTTTCTCATGTCTCTATCCCTCCTCTAGTTTGTCGGCTGCAGTGTCAGAGAAACACTGGCATTGCTTCCAGTTTGAGTGTGTGTGTGTGTGTGTGTGTGTGTGTGTATGGGAAATTTGGATAATTCTCCTTCAGAGGGACAATAACTAAATACCAACATGTAGCGCCCGAGCATAAATCCAATTCCCCTGCAGTCACAATAATACAGAGATGATGATGACGATGATGATGATGATTATGAAGAGGAGGAGGAGAAGCAGGTTTTGCGCTGCCAGCCAGACATGTCTGATGATTCTTCACAGTTTGGGCTCTTCAGGCAGTGCACCTCTGTCTTGTTGGGACTAACCTTGCGCTGCTGTTTTGGGGGAATTATCTCTGCTTTCACATCAACCTGTCTTAGCTCTGCCTCCCCTTTGTCGGGAAACTAATAGGAAGATAAGTATCCATCTGGAAGAAGCCTAATGAAACAGGAGGAATGTGTTAGGACAAATGGCGCGCGACTAGCTGACGAGACTGGAATACACCGATACTTTGTCCAAACTCCGATAACACTGGATATTCTGACCTTTTTTTTAATACCAGATTTTGTAGTTTTGTTTGATGCTAAGCAGACACAGAAGTGTTGGTTGTTTAATAGAAATCAACTGCAAATAAACAATGAATTCCTGCTGGAGGAATCAGGTAGGTGACAGGACAAGAGTGTATTTTAATAAGCACGTGTGTCCTTAATACGGATTGAGAGAGAGTGTTGCAGGAGTGTGTCTGTCAGTGCTACTGGTTTGTATTGACTGACCAGTATATCGTTTCTGTTGGCGTCGTCAATGTGTGTGTGTGTGTGTGTGCGTGTGCGTGCGTGCGTGCGTGCGCAGGAGGAGCAAGCTGCCAAGCTGAAGGCAGACAATATCCGAGTCGCCCTGGAGAAGATCAAGGAGGCCCAGGTTAAAAAGGTGAGACTGGTTCACACACACACACACATGAAAGATGCTGCAGAAATATGTGCGTGTGCCTGTTTGTGTGTGCGCGTGTGTCTGCGTCTGGCACGTCTCCAGCGGACTCAGTTTTCTGGGTCAGGTCAGTGTTACTCCACATTGAAAGCTCTGGCCAGTGACAGCTGTGGTCAACACACACACAACACTCAACATAATGACCACTGCATGTTAAGTCCCAATCCCACACACACACACACACACACACACACACAGAGAGAGAGAGACGGGATTAACAACCTGTATTTATTACACACAGAGACAGAACTCCAGCTACCTGTCTGTGTCTGTTGTGTAATCGTTTGTATGGTGATCCTGCACAAAGCTCCAAAAAAGTGACAGTGGATGTTTCTTCTCTCTCTCACACACACACACACACACACACACACACACACACACACACACACACACACACACACAGCAGTATCATTTAAGGGATATTTAATGATAAGATGGTCAAAAGATAACCATATGAAAAGCAAGTTTTCATTTCATGGGACCTTCAGTCTCATTTATACCATGGACATGAGAAATACTTCAATTTGATTGGCTGGTAGGTGTTAAAATATCAGGGGCCAAATGTATAAACGATAAATATGCACTATGACTACGCCATTTTTCACACATAAAGTGGTGTTTGTAAAAACAGAATGTGCTGTGATAATGTGTGCAACTTACACATAGTGGATACCTAAAACATAAACTGAAAAGATCTCTTCGAAATTAGTGCATTATAAATATTAAAGGCACAATGATCTATCTATCTATCTCTATAGATATAGAGTATATATCCAAAATCCAAAGCACAGGATTGGACCCTGCCATGATTTGGAGTCACTGATGCGTATTTAATACATTTGATTAAGACTAGACTGCAACTAAATCTAAGTTATGATGTTTTCAGGTTGTAAAGGGTTTGTATACATCAGTAATGTTTATAAAAAACAATTAAACAGTCATATAATTTAAACTAACACCCAAACAAACCTTTAATATCAATGATCAAATTTGATTGGGCGTTTTAAACTGCAGGTAACCATAGACCTTAGTAATGTACTATACCATTGTGGAGTTGGCAAAGGAAACCTCTAGCTTGTCTGTAATGTTACTGTGTGTTTTGTTGTGTGTATAAATAATTACTACTCTCTGCCTTCACTGTGCTGTACTGAGACACCTCATGCATTATTACTTTCTTACTGTACAAGCTTCTGTCAAAAAAACTAGTTCAGCACAACTGCTGCCATGGCAATGAACGAAAAGTGTTCATCCTCTGAAGAGCAGTCTGGAGTTTGTTTCTTTCTGATTTAAGTTAAAGAAATGTAGTTTAAATATGTAATGCAGTAAATTCTGTGAAGCCTTTTAGCGACAATGTAGCTCCATTTAATTTGATGAGAAAACAACAAAATGCAGTTGTCTTGTCAACTGCAGAGCATACGCACAGAAAAAGATGGACATAGAGGTGTCAAAACGTGACAATAACGATGTCAATTCTCATCTTCTCTCTTCATAGCTGGTGATTCGCGTTCATTTGTCAGACGAGAGCTCAAAGACCATGATGGTGGACGAGAGACAGACAGTCAGACAGGTATGGCTCTGACTCGCATTGCACTTGTAGTAGGGATGCCGTAACAGCAATGTAGCTGAAGCAGTTAGTTTGAAAAGCAGTGGCTGTTACAGTAGAAGTAGTAGTAGCTGTGTCAGTAGTAGTAATAATAAATAATATTCTTAATAGTAATATAACATTTGTGAGATCAGTAGTAGTCATCATTTTGTTAATATTTGGCTATAGCTGTAGTATCAGTGGTGGAACTACCAGCAGAAAAAGTAGAAGCACTTTAATAGCAGTAGTAGTAACATCGTTAGTCAGTAGTAACATCGTTAGTCAGTAGTAACATCGTTAGTCAGTAGTAACATCATTAGTCAGTAGTAACATCGTTAGTCAGTAGTACTATCATTAGTCAGTAGTAATATCAGTGGCAGTAGTACTAGTAGTCGTGTCAGTAGCTGTGGTGCTAGTAGTAGTAGTAGCAGCAGTAAGTGTGTTGTTAGCAGTACTTCTGTCATTAACAGTAGTTGCAGTTTCATAAGCAGCAGTAGTACTGACCACAACAGTAGTAGTGCTGTTAGTGCAGTGTTACGTGTGTGCTCACAGCGTCTCCTGTTCTCCAGGTTTTGGACAGTTTGCTGGAGAAATCTCACTGTGGTTACAGTCCAGACTGGTCACTGGTGGAAACCATCAACGAGCTTCAGATGGGTGAGCGCGCGCACACACACACACACACACACGCACACGCGGCTTTGTCCTATTAACTACTGAAATGCTCATTCACAGTTTTTGCTGGTTGCTAGATCTCAGTAAGCAGCTGTGGCAGCTTGAAGTGTTTTACGCTCCACAAACTAGTAATGCAGAGAGCTCTATACCACTGGCTCAGAGTAAGTAGAGGTTAACAGACAGCATATTTCAGCTGATTCAATTAAGTGTAGAATAACACCTTGGACTTCCCTTTTTGAAGTGCTTTTAAAGCTCAAAATGCTGCAGTGACTTCAGTGTTGATTGCTTTATCTTTTGACATTGCTAAAGATATTTTGTAGCTACAGATTTAAGTCATTTCTACTGGCTTTACTAGCTAAGACAGAAAAGCCTTCTGAGTGGTGCAACCTGATTTAGTTCATTACTAGTTTGACACAAACTAGTAGTAGTGCAACCTATTCCAGGTTTCCAGGTGCGTGTGTGTTGAGGGAAGGGCATTATTGAGTATATTTGTCAGTGACATTGTGCCCAGCAGTGACTATCAGACAGCACAGATATTCAGCCACAAAGATGTGAACACACACACACACACACACACACACACACACACACACACACCCCTCCCTTGGGAGGCGTGATGTGTGTTTGCCAGCACACACTGTACTATGAGCTTCAACTCCACTAACTCTTTGACAAACACACACACACACAGTCTTTATGTAGGTCCGGTGCAGTGATGCATGTGATCTAACCTACATCTTCAGGGCTTCTGCTGAACAGCCAGTCAGCATCGTTATGAAAGAGAGAGAGAAGGTAAAGTGTAGCTCGTTCTGCCACGTTCAGCCAAACCTAAACCTCTCGTCGTTTACACAAAACCATTTTCTAAAACCTGGGCTGAAGGCCAGGGTTTGGCCTTAGGAAGATTTTAAATTGGCCCGTGTTAATTAAGGAAATAAGTGGTGTCTGTAGCAGCGGAGGGGGGACAAACCCTTTGACAGCATCCCCCTACCCCCACACACACACACACACACACACACACACACACACACCAGCAGCACCCTGCTGAGTGCCCTTTGGCGAGAGACTGAATTCCTGTCACATCATAACCTCTGACCTCTCACTGCCTACCCTACAGGAAATAACAGTGGCACATAATAATTCTAATCATAATGAGAAGAACAGTTATTGTCATTAGTAGTAGCAGCAGTATTTGCTGTTATAGTAGTAATAGTGTTAGTATTAATTTTACTATTATAAGTATTAGTTTCCATTGCATGCCCAAATGAAAGAACGCATTAATCAATGTAAGAACTAAGGTGTTTTGTTCCTTATGATTATGATTACTGAGTTATTAAGCATGTTTCTCTTCTCACTAGCCTGCAGTAGAAGACAGACAGGCTCAGTATTGTCATCATTATTATAAGCATTAGCTTTTAACTTAAACATATTTGTGGCCCTTGAACTACAGGGGTAAACTGCTCCATCTCTCAGACTGATGTATGTAATGTGTGATAAATGATGACATACTGTAGCTGACAAGTAAAATGATCAGGGAAACTACTAAAGGTCTTGGATCTTTGCTTCATTCACAAAACAACTTTATAAGATGCTTAAATGAACAATACTATTTCTACTTAGTGTGCTGCTCATCTGCTTTGAATAGCTAGATTAATACTTTAGATATGTTTACCTCATATGTTCTTCATACAAAAAAAATCCTGGTACCTCAGTTATTTCATTGATTAATGCATTGTTTTTGCACGAGATACTGTTAAAGCTATGATCCATAACTTTTGGGTCATTCAAACTACAGAAAAGATGATTGAGCATCTAGTGTAGTGTTTTTGAAGTTGTTGGTATGTGAAACCAACCAAGGTAACATAAACAAGAACATATCATGTATTCACACTGTCCGCTGTACAGGTGCACACTAACAAACATAATCAACATAATCGATTATCAACAAATCATCAAATTACTTTGTTTCACTAACCAGTTAATTGAGTAATTGTTTCGGCACTTATCTTGTTGAAGGATTACAAATTCCAAGATCATATAATATGAAGCTTATAATTACTATCACACTGTCATAATCTTAGCTATAGTATTATTGGGAAATCTGTGTTAATGTGATGTAGTTGGACATAATAATTATAAGACATAAAATAGTTTCAGGTTAGTTATCTGTTAAAACGATATTCCACTTTGGATTGTTAGTTAATAAATGTATAAATGCTGAGGTACAGTAAGGTGTCAATATTTCAGAATGAGCTCTGTCACAGTGAAACTACATTATACTTACACAGGAACTGACTAAATACATCTGGCCCCAAATAACAGGCACTTTTTGTTAGTGAGGTCAACAAGTGGTCCAAATTCAATGTGGGTCACAGCTGACGTGGTTTTGTCCATTTCAGTCATCAGAGGAAAACATCTGAAAGGCAGCTGGGGTGAGACACTGAGTTCCAAAGAGAGGGAATGAGGGCAGCAGATTGCCATTAGCCATGTTGCCTCTGTAGAGCAGTGAGGAGACCAGGGTTATGAAGGTCCCTGCAGTAACGGTCTTCTTAATTTTCCAATTTCCCCATTCCCAAACAAATTAAAATATGTGCTTAAAAATCCCAGAAAGCATTGCAGTAGGACACCTTAAATCCTACTACGTTAGAGGCTGAACCTTGCAGACCTGTTTGAAGCAGTTCACTTTCAGATTTTGGATGAATGCAGCAAATGTGCTGCAGTGTTTTGTTGTTGTGGCTGCAGTCTTCTCTAAAAGGTTGATGACATTCATGGTTACTGAGTATTTAGTGCTATACAACAAAAAATGTTATTTCTCAGAAACAAAACTCTGCTGTATTGTTAAAGTATACAGGAAACCCACATAGTAGTACTACTACTTTAAAATGAGAACTCATAGTGGGAAAAATACCGGCTACACCCACTCCTCTCCTCTCCTCTGTTGAAAGTCATTATATAGCGACAGAGCAGATAAATATTTTCAAAGCGTAACGCATTAAAAAGCCAAAAGTGATATTTGTGGATTTAAGCAGCTTGTGTTTTGTGCAACAATCTTCATATTTGACTATTTTCATGCCAAGACACTAAATAAATGGTTTAGCACAACTTGGGGATACAGAAACACAGATGAATATGACAGCAACCTGACAGACAGATAAGTTACCTATCTGCATGTTACTTCAGTTTAAGAGTCATGCCAGTAACATTGTTAATACTCATAATAGGATTGAGTTGAAGTACCGTTGAAACACATTGGAGAAGCCGACAGAACAGGGCTCTACCTGCTGAGTGTCACTGCGAAGCACAGAACTAGATGACAATGTCTTACATTAATTCTACAGTACGTTCCAAGTAACTGAATTAAAGAAATAATAATAATATCAAATTCACTCTGTGCAGAGCGGATTTTCGAAGATCATGAGAACCTGGTGGAGAACCTGCTGAACTGGACCAGAGACAGCCAGAACCGCCTGATGTTCACTGAACGCATCGAGAAGTACGCTCTGTTCAAAAACCCTCAGGTGAGATGCATGCACACACGCACAACACATGCGAGGCATTACCAAAAGGCAACTTGTATAATTAAAACTATACAGATGTTTTTATATTGCTAACCTGTCTCTCCTGCTTCTCCTGTCTCATACTTGCTCCCTGTCTTCTACAGAACTATTTGTTGGGGCGTAAGGAGACATGTGAGATGGCCGAAAGAAACAAAGAGGCACTGTTAGAGGTTAGTTTGTTCTTTCCCCTCTTGCACACAGCTGCTTCCTCAAATGCATCTTCACCCACAAATCCTCTGGAAACTTTCCATCTCACAGTCTTGAGGGTGGCAACATGTAGAAGTCCAAGGCATGCACACACAATTTCAGTCTGACATGATACACTTTCACAGTGAGAAAGCAGACCAATTAGAGAGATGTCCATTTAATTCTGTTAAATAACGTCCTCTGTCGGATCCTCACATGCAATATTTAATCTTGTTTCACCTGACATGGCGCTCTGCAGCCAAACTGTATGGACAGGCTGCTACTGCTGTGGCTGAATCCAAATTTTACTTTTTATTTTCTAGTCCTATGCCTGCGTCAAACAGCAGAATCAGCCTCCCTTCATTTCGCAACAGATATTTGACCTGTGAGAGTTCTGATGCAGACTTTTTTCTGCACAATTAGCTGAAGGTGCTAAGGATAGTAATGTCTGTCAGTCAGCATGTCCCTTGGTCCAACACTGTGCTCCAGAGCAAGATATCTTGACAACTCACTAGCTAGTTATTCAATTTGTTGTGGCAATTCACGGTCTTCAAAGCATTAGTCATAATTCTGGTGAGCCCTGAACTTTTGTCTTTTGTTTGTGCCACAATCTGCCCAACACAAGGTATTTTGAGAACTACTGTCCACTCTGCATTTTGCTTAATAGCCATGTAGAAATAGATGATATTGGTATAAATGTCAGAAAAGCAGTGAAAATCCAACCTCTGTCACAGTAATGAATAATTCTTCACTACGCTGTAAACAAGTCAATCTGTCAACAAATTGTACTCATACGTTCTTTATGTGGTGTAGACTGAAACTGAACAAGTATCTGCTGTTTCTGTGTGTGTGTGTGTGTGTGTGTGCCAGGAGTGTTTCGGCGGCAGCTCAGTGTCCGTCCCCGAGATGGAGGGAGTGTTGTGGCTGAAAGAGGATGGCAAGAAGTCGTGGAAGAAACGCTACTTTCTGCTGAGGGCTTCTGGCATCTATTATGTTCCCAAGGGAAAGGCCAAGGTGTGTGCAATGAAAATAAGCTGAGAGGGCGATATGGAGAAAACAACAGGATTTGTTATTGTAAAACTGAAAAAAAAACAAAAAAAACCTTGAAATTCAATGTGTGTTTGTGCAGGCATCCAGAGACCTGGTGTGTTTTCTCCAGTTGGATCACGTTAATGTCTACCACGGCCAGGACTACAAGAGCAAGTACAAGGCTCCTACAGACTACTGCATGGTGCTGAAGGTAAACTCACACACACACACACACACACACATATATATACACTGCAGTGATGTGGTTTGGAATAAATTACTACTGTCTGGCTTGTGGCACAGTAGTCTTGCAATGCCACCTGGTGGTGTGACAGAGTAATGACACCTCTATTTCAAAGAAAAGACAACAATAGATAGAACAATAATATTTGTGTTTAATTATGGACAATAACAAGATTAGAAATACTAACTTAAGAGTGTTTGTAGCATCAATAGTGCCAGGAGTTGTAGTAGACCTCTCAGGTCGTCTGGGACAGGCCTGCTTTCTGTCCCCAGAGTCAAAACATTGCAGTCAACAGTCATATCTGAAACAAGCTCCCAGGAAACTGCAGGTCTGCTGCAACTCTGTCCTTTTAAATCATGGCTGAAGACTTTTCTGTTTGCCGCTGCCTTTTATTAAATCAAATAATGATTAATTTCTTACACTGCACTGTAACTTTTACTCTCCTGTTTTATTAAATTCAATTTTATTTATATAGTACCAATTCATAACAGAAGTTCTCTCATTGCACTTTTAGAGAGCAGGTCTAGACTGTATAATATTATTTACAGAGACCCAACAAATCCCACCATGAGCAAGCATTTGGCGACAGTGGCAAGGAAAAACTTCCTTTAAGAGGCAGAAACCTCGAGCAGAACCAGACTCAATGGTGGGCGGCCATCCGCCGCTGCCGTGTTAGGTTTAGACAGAGAGGGAAGCACAATGCAAATTCCACCTAGAATTTTAAAATAGCAATAATGTAATGGTAGTGGTAATATTAATATTAATAATAGTGATGACAGTCATAATAATAGCAACAGAGCCACTAACAACAACAACTGTAGTAGCAGTTGTCGAGCAGGAACACGGGGGCAGCAGGCGGTCCACAACCACAGATCCAGACTCTGCAGCTCCGGAGGCAGAAATACCTGCTGAAAGCGACAGAAGGAGAGAGGAGAGAAACGAGAAAGCACAGAACTACGAGAGAGAGAAGATGTTGAGTTAGTAACATGCAGTAATGGGATAAAAATGCATACAGATGGAGAGGGAGAGGAGGAGAAAGGGAAGAGGTGCATCATGGGAAGTCGTATGTGAAGAACTTTGAATTGCCTTGCCTAGTAATAGTACTAGTAGTAATAACACAACTAGTAAGTATCCTGTAGATTAATACTGTGTGTGTGTGTAGCACCCTCAGATCCAGAAGAAGTCTCAGTACGTCAAGTACCTCTGCTGTGATGATGTCAGAACCCTCCAACAATGGATCAACAGTATTCGCATTGCCAAGGTAAAAAATTGTCCTGTAGTAAAACATAAAATGTTGCTGCCCGATCCTGTAGAAACACTGTTATTCATACACTAACAGTCTCCATGCTGCACTATTAAATCCTTGCAGAAACGGATTGCTTCGCTGCAGTTAATGTGTTTGTTGCCATGTAGTTGCATATCTGCCAATACCTGTTGTCCGTCTGTCTATCAGTATGGGAAGCAGCTGTACATCAACTTCCAGGAGGCAATGAGGAGGACGGAGGCGGCCTACGATTGGTCGTCCCTCTCTTCTTCCTCCATCAAGTCAGGATCCAGCTCCTCCAGCCTTCCAGGTCTATCAGTCTGCTTTGGTTGAGATAATTCTGTGGAAAGTTCTAGGGCCAAATGTTTGATTTTTAGAGGTTTTCTACAGGTTATACAAAGCAGCAAAAGTGAACCACAGTAATTAATCAATATTAATAATATCCAAAAATAGAATAAGCATCATTATAAGTAGTAAAAGAAAAACTTATTTCTGCTTTTGTGTCCACACCCCAGAGTCCCAGTCCAACCACTCCAGCCAATCAGACAGTGGCGTATCAGAGATGACATCATCAGGCCACACCCGCTCCCAGAGTGTCGTCAGCTCCATCTTCTCCGATGCCTGGAGGAGAGGAACACAAGGAGAGGTGTGAACATGCACAAACACACTGGCCTATCCTTTCCTGTCATTGTACTGTTTACTACATTTCCCATATTTCATCTCTGCTTCCCTGCCAGCGGTCAAAGGTGAAGGGACGTATGCCAGTTCCTCTTTGTGCAGGAGGAGGAGGGAGTGGAGGTTAGACAGGAAGTGACGTAACAGGCATGTCAACAGTTTGGCTGCAGCCTTTAAAACACTAAGCTGTTTATGTTGGTGCTTTTAAGTGACCTGGGTTTGAACCAGTTTTCACACTACCATAATTTGACAGGTATAGTTACATCCCCTTTGTGGATGCAGCGCTAGCTAATGCTCTAAATCTCCATGCCCTTTGGAATTGCAGACTAGCCGTATGTACTGCGATGTCTCTGACGTGAGCGATGTCATCATGTCAAGTCTACAAGAATTCTACTCTGAGGGGATAATGTGCTATTAGACTTCACTCTTTGCCATGGATATGAATGCCAATTTCATGTCCCCATAATCTGAGGCAATTTATGCAAGATGTGTTCACTGTCTAGTGCTTTAGAGAGCATAACAGGGGTAGACAATATAATGCTTGATTTGCACAATAAAATGTCCCGTTACATTAAGTAGCTTAGCATAAACACTGTTATATTCACATCAAACCCTCAGCTGATGATCTGCACATTTGCCTGTCTCACTCTGCAGAATATAAACAGACAAATCAAAATGTTAGATTTACATCAATACACTTGTAACAAAATGTTTAAAAAATGTCTCACTAAGGATATATTTAATTTGTTAGATCTTGTAGGTGTTCTAATTTTGTTTTCTGCTGTTGAGCCGCATATGAATTTATCTGACCTGGAATGCGGGCTTCCAATGTTGATTCAAATAGTTCAGGTGACTTTCAAATCTATAAACGATTTGGGAAGATATTAATCCACCAAGTGTTCATTGGACAAAAGATTTACAAGAGATATTTATATTAGAAACACGGCAAATAGTTAACAAGCTGCAAAACACTTGACTGTATCTCCGGTGTGGCTATTTACAACTACTGATAGCGTACATTAAATCAGGATGAACGAATACTTGTGGTTGTTGATCATCAGAAGCTCGGCAACCACCAACACAAACAAAAATCAAATCAGTT
This sequence comes from Siniperca chuatsi, assembly GCF_020085105.1. Lineage (NCBI taxonomy): Eukaryota > Metazoa > Chordata > Actinopteri > Centrarchiformes > Sinipercidae > Siniperca > Siniperca chuatsi. The sequence goes on from NC_058053.1 coordinate 25,459,933, forward strand.
TGTTTAACATAATGGATAAATGTATATCAAGGTTCATTTCATGTCATGACAAGTTTGAGGTGAACTTGTCTTCGAAATGGGAGTTGTCTGGTGTACTGTATCCCTGTTTTTAAATGGCTGCAGCTAAACTGTTGATTTGTTCTAACCTCGTGGTGTGATGGAATGTCCTAACCAACAAATAACAGAAATTTACACTGTTTAGCCTACAACTAGTTGGACACATTTTCAACCAGATTGACACCATTAGGAGCACCTTTGTTACATTTTAGATCCAGTTTACAAAACAGTTCAGAGCCTGTTTGATACCACTAAAAGGCAGTCTGACAGGGGCTGTTGATCTGTCACTTAGCATCATAGCTGCGGTTTTCGAACGGGTCCAGCTAATCTGGAATTTGCAGGGGTTAAAAACGCAGCGCCTTGCTACACTGGACCTGATTGCTGTGTCTAAACGAGCACAGGTTCAGCTGTGAACCTAAACTGCAGCCAGCATAATGGTCTGTTTAATTGTCTGAGGACACAGCAATGGGGTTTAAGAGACCATGTGATTATGTTCCAGACAACACAGGTTTAAACCCATCCTAAAACAAACTGCAGTTAAACTAATGACTGAGCACCCCCACACAAACATTAGTATACATTCATAAAGTAATTGACAACATTTAAAACCAGTTAAGCATTGGTTTCAAGAGTTAAACAAAGAAAATGAAGGGATAGATGGACTGGCCTTAGTCGATCCATAGTACCTCCTTCGGTTTCCTTGCGGCTGGCAATGAAAAATTGACAATGCTCAAATAAATGTCAAGTTCATCCTCAAGGTGATTATTGTAGGAGAGTTTTTTCAATGGAGGAGAAATTTTTGTCTTCAATTGGAGTTTAAATAGCTGTGTGTTCTCAGACTGCACTGGTTTGCTGTTTGATTTCCTGCATCTTGTCTTGGATTGTGTGGTTTCAGAAACATGACAATGTTAGAGTTGTTACTTTTTGTAATTTTGTTTCTCTTGTGAATCTCAACCTCCTTCTCTACCTACCTCTCTTCATTTCCCTCTTTCTCTTCTCTCACTCCTGTCCATTTCTCTCTCTAGATGATGAGGATCGACCCTATCAGTAGGCCTATCCCTGTCCAGATACCTTCCCTCTCCCCACAGCCCCTCCCTCTCTCTCAGACCCCACCCTCCCGGACCAGCTACACCGACGGCCTCGTCCCATCTGAGGATTCCTCCCCATCACCGCCCTCGCCTCCTCCACCTCCGCCTCCCCCCATCGCAAGTGTGGCCCATCAGCCAGCACCTACCTCCTCATACATTAAGTACAGCACGCTGGCTCGCCTGCAGAGCCAGAACCAATCCAGGACACAGCCGGCAGGAGCCGCCCCACCTGCCCTTCCCATCCAATCTACCAAATCCAACTACAATACCCTCCCAGCTGCTTACAGCACCTCCCCTCCACTACCACCATCTCCTCCCCCTCCTCCTCCACCCACGGTGCCAGCTCCTGGCTCAGCCATGGCCGCACTTAAATTTGGTCCATCAAGCCCCTCTGCTCTCCCGCCGCCACCCCCACTGGAGGACGACCTGCAGGAGCCCTGCTACCTGCCGCCTCCTCCACCGGAGAGCCTGGAGGCCAATGGGTTGCCTCCACCTCCCCCCCCAGAGCCCATCCCCAACTCCTGCCCTCAACTCTCTAACAGTGGCCTCCAGCAGTTCCTGGCACAGAAGTTTCCCAACATGGTGTACGACTTCAGCCAAACTGTGGCTGAGGATAATTCTCCTCTTCCTCCACCTGAGCTTTCTCCTCCTACCTCCCTGCAAGTTCTCCAGCCTCTGTCCCCCAATGCACCCCCCCCTGCACCTCCCAAAACCTTTGCTGGTGGTTTTCCCCCTCAAACTGCTCCCAAACCCTCTGGTCCCTCTTCCCTTCCAATTGCCCTCTCACCTGTGTCACCAACACAGCCCCACAGCAGCCACGGACCAGTTAAAAAGCAGCAAAGTTTCTCAACAGGACATTCCCCAAATCAGCCACCTCCCACTCTGCCAAAGCAGCACAGCCTCTCCTCCAAAAACCTTGCCCTCTCTCCCTCTTCCTCCTCTTCTTCTGTCTCCATCGCAGCTGCCACCTCCTCTTTGGTCAAACAGATTGTCAATCAGTTCCCAGGAAACTCTGCTCCTTCCTCTCTACCTGCCTCCAACTCCATGGAAGGATCTAAGTTCACTGCTCCTCAGTCTCCTCCAGCGGTCAAGGCCAAACCAAAGTGGCAGCCAGGAGGCGTTGTGGCTCCACAGTCCCCAGAGTTCCCCCCACCTCCTCCTGACAGCTCCCTAGGAGATTTCCCTCCTCCTCCCCCCTCTTCATCCTCCTCCAAGACGGGCTCCCCCATAAAGAAGTCGCCTTCCACCTCATCCACAGGATCCACCAGGCGGGGCCCTCCACCAGCCCCACAGAGAGCCTCCTCCATCAGGTGCAGTTCATCAGGCGAGACCCAAGATGAGAGGCCAAAGAAGGTGGAGAGCCTGGTCAACAAATTTGGCCAAGCTCCTCAAACAGGTACCTCGTCCAGCTCCTCGTCAGTGACTGGGTCTCCTTCAAAAGATTCCTCTGCGCTTCCTGCTCCACTCCCTAAGCCGGGGAAGCTGAACTTGGCGAACCTCCCATTGGCGCTCCAGGGCCTGCAAACGGGCCAGCACCATCAGCCCTCTGAGTTTCCATCCCCTCCTCCCCCACCTCCCCCCTCCCAGCCTCCTCACCTCGACTCATCACCTGACTACTTCCCGCCTCCCCCCAGTGACTCTGAGCTTTTCCCTCCTCCTCCCCACCCATCAGAGTTCCATCACCCCCCAAAGGTTGCCGTGGTGAACCCACAGCCTCAGATGCAGCCGCCTCAACAGTTGGCAACCTCCTCCGTGTCGTCATCATGGAAACAAGGCTCACTGAAAAAGGGGGCAGTCCCGCCTCCAACACTGAACCGGCGGACCAGCAACACAATCCAGTATGACAATACAACTTCAATGCCCCTCTCACCGCCTCCCCTGTCCCAGACCCCACCTCCCTCCCTGTCCTCTTATTCTTCTTCCTCCTCTCCTATCCCCCCAACCTCCCCAAAATCACCAGGACCGAGCTCCCTGGCACTAAAGCCTCTTTTCCTGGAAGACCTCAACCGCACCCTTAAGAGGAAGTCGGTGTCTCGCCATGGCTCACTCACCTCTTCCCACCTCATCTCCTCCTCTAAGATGGAGCCTATGGGCACCATGGACGACATGGCACTCCTACCGCCTCCTCCCCCTGAGCTCCTGCAGCAGCAACAGCAGGGTGTCCGAGGACACTCCCACACTTTATCGCGCCACCACACACACTCCCACTCCACTAAACATGCCAACATCTCAGGCTATGCAACGCTGCGGCGAGGCCCACCTCCCGCTCCTCCAAAACGGGACCAAAGCACCAAACTGACCAGTGACTGGTAGGGAGCGAGGACACTGGGTGGAGCCTAAAGAACTGAACTGACTATTTAGGTCTCATCGTTCCTGCAGAGAAGAAATAATCAATGTCTGTCTTGACTTGTCCGTCTCTCCTCATCCTAAACCATCCACCCTTGGATTCCAAGCAAGTAGCAAGCCGTCTTTCCTACACTTAATATCAGATTATGATTGTTCCTATTATCCTCATTATTACTATCATCCTCATTACTATCATTACCAATACATGTTTAATCCAATGACATGAGTAAAAATATATATATATGTATATATATATATATATATATCTGTATACAAGCAAGCCAGAAAAATCACCTATCAAGCTTTTTTCACAATGTCTGTGCAGCTTTGCATTGAAATATACAAGACGAGACTTGAACGACAACAGCAACAGAGACAATTTGCTGCAAAATAACTGGTACTGCATGGAGCCGTGGCAATGGAAGTAATGTTACTGATGAAGGGAAGGAGCCATTAATGGAAGGAACAAGAGATACGAAAGTGTGATGATGTGTATAGAAATGTATGTTGTATGAACTAGGGGGATGGGAGCATTGCCATTTATTTCAAATTTTTTGTGTGTCGTTTTATATAAGATTATTTAATATTGGAAAGATATTGTTATTATAATTATTTTAAGTTTTTAAAAAGTGTCAAAAGAACGAGTTTGACTGGATGTGGGTCTGTATTCTCAATATGTCAGTTTTGATCTGGGTTATGAAACTAGCATACAGCTAGTTTTATTATTTCATCAAATCCTTTACATTTAGAGCTTCATGGCTGATTGGTTGGTGACTTCCAAGGGACAAGACTTAATACTTAAATGCACACTGATTGAACAAATACTTCTTGTAAGTCAACTAGAGAATCAGCCAGTAAAGCTGTGCTCAGATTACAGCCGTTTTGAAATCCTAACCAGTTTTGAAATCAAATGGAATCACACACTATTATTACAATTATTACACCAGAGGGAACTATACACCAGTTATCACTTCTTCCCTTCCCTCTGTCAAGTTACATGTCTTGGGGGCCATCAGGACATTGCTTGCACTTCTAGACCTGCCTTTCCCTCATCTCAGCTGTCCAAATAACCCATTCAGATTTCGATTTGTTAATATCAATCCGTTTTGCATTATCATGACCACAGAGAGTCAACCAGAACCTCCTTTAATCTGAGCACAGCCTTAGCAAGTCAGTCAGCAAGCAACAACAAACCAACTTGGACACAGACTTGATTACCACCTTGTTGAAACAGACTCTATTCTGTTAATTCATCAGTAAGTCATTCAGTTAATTAGGTAGTTTGATATCTAGTAGACCAAGCAGCTATTCAGCTACGATGAACTCTGTCAGAAAGAAGGTGATCATCAATTTGCTAGTTAATAAATCAGTCACTTGTTTGTCATCTTAACGACTGGTCAGTCACTTTGCTAGTTAGTTATTAAAAAGGATGTGTGTCCACTTAGCATCTTAAATGGTCAGAGAAGCCCAAGCGACACCCTGGAAACAAGTGCCTGAAAAATTAAATGCTCAAACTGCTCACAGGTGCGTGGTAACATCGTACCCCGCAGGAACCCGCAACTGTAACTTCTGTGATGTCAACCATTAGCTTTCTGACATTTTGTAGCCAGGGGTTTAGGTTTACCATTCACACACTGCCATTTTTGTCAGAAAATCCAAATTTGGGCAAAAAGAAGCCTGGGAGGATCTGATATGGGACAACAAGCAGCAACTAACATGGGTGAGAGTGATAGGCTTAGACAACTTTCAGGCAAGAGAACATACTTGTCTACTAACCTTAATTTCTTATTAATGGAATAGTGATTCTGAAAATCATCATGACAGCTGGTATTAGAACAAGTTGCGGTAAAATTGTTAACCAACACTTACAGCCACTATGTGCACAATTTTAACAATTTTACTCTAGCGCCCTTCAGTGATAGTATCAGAGAGTGGCCATGCCCAGAGGCCTCAGGCAAAATAGGAGTCTCTTTACGGTTGCAACCCCATTGAGCTCCCATATCCAGTTATAATTCTTTATTTCTTACTTGGGGTAACTTGTTTTTTTTGCCTCTGTTTCTGAACCTGGTGCCAGGAGGCAGTTGCAAGCACTCTAAAAGCAGTGGCACTTAAAGAAGGATGCCTAATGGATACACTTTGGGAATTAGCTATCTAGTTAGTAAGTCAGTATGATTCTGTTTTTTAGCAACATGTTTGAAAAAATCTTGTCTGTTAGTCAGTTAGGTAGTCACTATGGTATCTTTCAGTTGGGCGGCTGCATCAGATTAGATAGCCAGCTTGATAAACCCAGTCAGTTAAGTAGGTAACTAGTCTGCTGCTCCATCCAAGCACCCTTCCACACTCATAGTTACAGAAACATGGTTTGTCATTTTAAAGAAGAAAAACTGTGTCCAGATGAGCAGGTAAAGTTTTTCTAAATACATTTTCTGGTCATAGTTATATAATTATTATGTGCAGCTTAACTTTGGTCTGTATCTACCTTCTCGTTTTTATCATCCTTGCAGTCACTAGATTAAAATGATCTGCATGACATCACCAGTGCAACGGCCAGATGCCAAATATTCTGCCCCAGCTTTGATTTTTAATGTGCAATCATTTGTTTTTGAAGTACTCTGATTTAATTTGAATGTATAATTATGGTTACAAAATGATTTCAATTAGTTATAACATCAAATGTGTCTGTTTTGTGATATTGTTGGAGGAGAGAAGTCACCCAAGAGAAGTAGGCTACTTCCTATGCCCACTGCCCTGCAGGAAAATAATCACTAGGCCTACATCATGGTGTATTTCAGTGACACTCAAGAACAACATACAGTTTAAAACTGATCGATGTCTTGAAATGTCTTGCTAAAGGACACCCAGCAGAGCACACGGCTGTTTTGGTGTCAGATCTGCTGTTGCATTTAAAATAAATGAGAAAAATGAGTCAAACCGAAGTGCACATTGTAAAATTTTTCCACACATCTAATTTGATTGTTCCCAGGCTTTGGAAATTTGGGCATTGAAAAGTGTGGAGGACGGACTTTCAGGCATTGAGAAGCTGTGGGTTGGGCAGAGGTATGGCATCGCACTATGTTCAAGTCGTTGTGAATTGTCTTTAAGCCTTTTGTGATGTCTGATGATGCATGCAGTGGTGCAGTCAGACTGCCCAGCCCCTGACAGCATACTAGCTCTTGGCAAATATGAAAGTAGTACTGCCTTCAAGTTGAATTTGTGGGGTTGTGTTTTCAACAAGGGAACTTGAGTCTATGTTGTTCTTGGCTTTCAAGTAGTTAAAACTGTTGCTCACAACAACGATGGATGTTGCCTTGTTTTTTTTAAATATGGTGTTTTTACATTTCAATTACATTTTCAGTCTTTGTTCAGGAACAAGAGCAGACAAAAGACGTTTTAAATTGAAGTTACTTTCAAAGGGCTCCAACATTTTTTAAAAACTGTATACATCACTACTTGTGAACTCTAAGCTATCTGAAATTCTAAAGTTGCAATATCAGTAGGTTGTTCAAATGGACTCAATCTCACTTGAAGGAACCATATGAAGCGGAAGTCTACATAAAATTATAAAAGGTTAAAGGTCAGACAGACATTGTGTCTAACATTCTCAGTAAACACTTGCGTGAGGCATCAAAAAAACAAAGATAATCTCCTGGTTTCTTGCTCAGACGCTTATGTTAAATAAAATGTTCAAACCAAGATCATGTTGCGTAGCTATGGTATCATACATGGGGAAGGACTCTAATATTGATGCATTTTGGGGGAAGACGGTGTTCAAAAAGAGAAAATGTTGAGGAACATCAGCATCTGGAAGCAGATCAGAATAGGCAGGTGTTAGTAACATTAACAAGGGCTCTGCTCTAAATGGAGTTAAGTGGAATTAACCAGCATTTCTTTTATTATTTAGTCCTGTGCTATTCCTACTGTGACATGTCAAAATGTCTTCTGTGAAAACGACTGGTAATGGCCATGAGAATACCTGAATCCTGTCCAGGAATATTAGGGCGCTATTAGGATGAACTGTGCAAAATTTCAAGTTAGTCAGACTTATTTATGACCTCTGACTTCTGCCAACTAAAATGAATAATGTTGCTGGAGCACAACTTGTGATGCCACCAGATTTTTAGGTTCGGTATGACATTTAAAAATAATTGTCCCAAGATCTGCCTTTAACAACAGGTTTTTCACACTACCTAATGCCAAAACACAGCGCCAAGCCTTGCCCTTCCTGAGCTGACAGAAAGAAAGACAGTAAGCCAACCAAGTGGACCAGAAGGACAGCAAGCTCACTAGTGTGGACCAACACACAGGTGGACAACAGCAGGTGGGAAAACGAAGCGCAGGAAGCTGCAAACAACAAATGCAGACCAAAGACTGTAACAGCTTACAACAGAGCAACAGAGAGAGTGCTAAAAGACTGGTAACAGCTGTTTCTGTAGAGACTGTGATCCTAATGACTCATACACTGAAAACGATGCAGATATTGAGAAGCCCTACTATAGCTTTGCTTTACTATAGCTAAGTGAGAAGAGACTACAAATTATGCTGCAACTTAACAAAAAAAAAAGAGAATTAATTAATCATTGAAGTCATTTATCAAGCAGATATATCATCAAACTGTCTCTGGTTCCAGCTTCTCATGTGAGGATTTGCTGCTTTTAGTGAATTATGAAAAACCCAAGCCGCTGTATTCAAATTGTTTGTTTTGTCTGACCAACAGTCCGAAAGCCAGAGATACTCCGTTTACTGTCATAGAGGACAAAGAAAACCAGAAAATATTCACAAAGAAGTTGGAACGAGTGAATTTTGGCATTTTGTGCTGAAAAAATGACTTGAAGAATCAGTTATCAAAATTGTTGCTGATTCTCTGGCAATTGACTAATTAATCAAATAATCAACCAATCAATTAAGCTCTAATGTTTACTATGTTCACCATTAGTTGGCATGTTAGCATGCTATTTGCAATGCACAGCTGAGACTGATGAATGTACTGGAATGTATTGTAGTTTAACAGGTATTGGTCATAAACCAAAGTATGGGAGGAACTGTCATTTTCTGTCATTACTTTTTATACAGTATTTCCTTCCTATGCCACTTTATACTTCTACTCCACTATATTTATCTGACAGCTTTAGTTACTTTACAAAGTAAGATTTTTACACACAAAACATATGAAAATGTGCAAGTACAGCTGAAACAATTAGTAGATTAATCGACTGGCAGAAAATTAATCAGCAACTATTTTATCTTTAAGTAATTTTCATGTAAAAACACTTCATGGTTCCAGCTTCTGAATGTGAAGATTTGCTGCTTTTCCTTTCAGTGATTTTCATTGATTTGTAATAGTTTTGGGTTTGGACCGTTGGTTGGAGGAAACAAACCTTGTGAAGGTGTCGCGTTGGGCTCTGGGTAATTGTGACGACATTTTACAGAATTTTTACAAACCAAACAATCAATCGATTAATGGAGAAAATTATCAGCAGAGCAAAGCAAACACCCAAGTAGAAATTGCACATAAGTAGCCAATATTAAGTGACCTGGGTAACCGATAAAAGTTCTACCCAGCCCATTTTACGCACAAATAACCGCCCTCTGTAACCCAAAGCTCTACACAAAGCCGAAAAAATGGCGAAAAACAGGTTTATAAATCATAACTGACTCACCTGTTTGATGTGAGGAACATATGACAGAGGCTCTCTTAAACTTCACCTTCCGGAGGCTAAATCCACAAGCGCCAGGCGGGCTGCGGACGGCCCACCTGCTGCTGAGCGCACCTGGGACTCCTGCACGGCCACCTGCTGCTGAGCGCACCTGGGACTCCTGCACGGCCACCTGCTGCTGAGCGCACCTGGGACTCCTGCACGGCATCCTCCCCGTGTGTTCCTGCTGTGCTCCTGGTAGATCGCCACCTACTGTCAGCGCCACCTGGGAGTGAACCCTCCTTTGATTTTGCCTAGAATTTTAGGAAATCACAGATGAACTTCAAATCAACACTGTACTGTAATTGAAGGCTGTCTCACGGATGCTATTCGTCACCTGCATGTATCCTACCAATAAGCCATAAGAAACATGACAATCAAGCTCCTTTAAAATGAATAACTACTGGTCACTCATCTCTTCATCCAAGTGATGCCAGTGGAGGAATGTAACTAAGTACATTTCCTAAAGTACTGTACTCTGAGGTGTACTACTTATACTTCACTGGAGTCTTTTCTTTTCATGTCACTTTCTGCTTCTACTCCACTACATGTCAGAGGGAAATATGGAACTTTCTGCTTCACCACTTGTGTAACTATTTGACAGCTTTAGTTTTTGCATCCACAGAGCTTCTAAAATACACAGAGGAGTATAAGAAAGTAAGTAAAATGTTTGTTTTTTTACAAATTAAACTACCCAACATTATATACAAGGACAGCTGAAACGATTAATCAATTAGTGAGGTTTGGACTGTTGGATGGGCAGAACGAGCATCGTGAAGGCGTCACTTTGGGCTCTGGGTCATTGTGACGCCATTTCTCACTATTTTCAGAATATTTACAAACAAATCAATCGATCGATCAAGGGAGAAAATACTCAGCAGATTAATCCATAATGAAAATAATCATTAGCTGCAGTCCGATACAAAATAGTTCAAAATGAGCTCCACCTCAACCAGCTACAACAGTAACATCCTGCTTTTACATTAATAAGTAATAATAATCTAATGATATAATATATAATAGTACAACAGTCACAGGGGACGTTTTTCTGCTTTGAGTTCTTTTACTTTTAATACTTTAAGCACATTTTCCAGATTATACTTACATACTTTTACATAAGTAACATTTCAATGCAGGACTTTTACTTGTAACAGAGTATTTTTACTTAAGTAAAGGATCTGAATACTTCCACTGAGCGATGCACACTGCATCTTATAGATGAGTTTGCTGTTTGCCATGTTGCTTAAGTGACTAAATACGACAAATACGTCTATTTTTGTTCAAAGGCGTGTAAAATGCAGCACTTCCTGCTAAATCGCCATGTTTTTTCAAGTGAGTACTAACTTGTTAGTGAAATATTCAGACCCTTTGTCCTTACTGTGAGAGTCTTCCATTTAATCAGTTGAGCACTGAGCACTAAAGACGGAGACTAAATAATGGAAAACCCAAGAATTACAACTTCAATATGACAGTGTGATATCGACGTAACAGATGGTAATCTGATTTTTATTTATCTTTCCGTGGGAGCTGGATCACTGCAGCAGCAGCAGCAGCATCATATACCAGGCGATACATTAAATAAATATTGCATTCTGGATTCATGAAATCAAACTAGAGGAAAACATTACAATGAAAAATACAGTGGTGGAATGTAACTAAGTACATTTGCTCAAGTACTGAACTTAAATATAAATTCGAGGTACTTGTACTTTACAGTATTTCCATTTTATGCAACTTCATACTTCTACTCCACTACATCTCAGAGGCAAATATTGAACTTTTTACTCCACTACATTTGTCTGACAGCTTCAGTTACTAGTTACTTTTCAGATGACATTTTTTCATACCCTTCCTGTCCAGTGAAAACCATGTATTTCCAAATTTGGTGATTTTGAATGTGAATGTTTGTGATGAACTGAAGGATGAAGTTTTCCTTTATGGGTTGAGAAAACTCTCCTACTTGTTGAGCTAAATAAACTCTTTAACCCCCCCTCGGATCAGCAGGAAAATGCATCGTCACAGAGCTGAAAACAGGCTGTTTCTCTGAGCTCATGAAAAGTTGACTTTGTAGAGATACGTGGTTCTCACAGGACAGCGACACTACAAACATATGATGATCTTATAGACCATGATGCATTGCTGTAGATTAAAACTACCCAACAGTATATAAAAGTAGTTAAAATGAGCTCAACCTTAAACAGCAGTAAAATGCAACAGATACATTATTGCAGCAGTAATATTAATCCAGAAACATCAGATATAATAAGAAAACAGTGACAGGAGCATTTTACTGCTCAATGAGGACTTTTGATACTTTAGGTACATTTAGCTGATAATACTTAGATACTTTTACTTGTAGTGGAGTATTTTCACAGTGTGGTGTTAGTACTTTTACTTAAGCAAAGGATCTGAATACTTCTTCCATTGCTGTTTAAACATGCTGGAACAATGTACATGCATGTATAAATCATATTAGAGGAACTGCTAAAGTTAAGAATGAAATATGTAATTACAATAAAGTAATAACTCTTAGAGGTACCAACCTTTATTTAGCACAGATAGGTTTGATCTGATCACACTCACTAAGTTACACACATTCACACCTGGAAGCTTCCCAGTATAACCACAGTCTGAGCTGCTGGCCACTGAGAAGCTCCACTGGAGCTAGTTGGGGTTAAGGATCTTGCTCAAGGGCACTTCAGCCGGTCTTGAATGGAGTGGGGTCAGTGTCTGGGGTCCTTCTGGTCCAAACAGGAAGCAGCATGAAAAGAGGAATAGGTAATGAGGATAAAGAGAACATAGTCATTGTAATTAACATCTGTCTCTACAACTCATCTGACAACTACACCTTCACCCTGTCCACGCCACCTCCAGTTACACATTAGTGTGAAGGCTTAACCACATGAACCCACTTATTTATTAAACTTTAATACAGGCTGGAGAATGAAGGAAACATCTGTTTTAACGGATCACATATTACCTTGGTAACACATATAACCTTTGCTACATTTTCCTTACAATAGCTTTGGTATGTATGGATCCAAATTTGGTGCGCATTTGAAGCAAATCTCTGAAAATTAAGCAAAAATTAAAAAATGCATCCCAACTCTCTCGCTCAATTTCAGCAATCATCAATGTGTAGGGTTGTTAAATGTAAAAAATGTACAGTGGTTAACCACAATTTTGTAGCTGTAATCTCTGCTGTCTAAAAACATCTTCACTTTATGTCTCTCCAGCAGCAGTTACCAGTACATTGATCCATTGAGATTCAGTGTAGATGTACAGAGCTTTTCTGTCTGTCCGCAGCACCATCACGTTCTCCCCCCGCAGCTTCCTCATCTGTTTCTCTCCGTCTGCAATAAAGATCTGGAGAGAGACAGATATGAGCCTGTTTTACACAGAGAACTTGAAAATGTATTTTTTTTTATTCAGCCAGCGTTGTTAGATGTGAAGCACCTCATGGAAGTGGCTTATAAGTCACTCACCGCTCTCCACAAGGGGGAGCCCCATTGTCACGCCACACTTTACCTGCGCAGCTACAGGTAAGTAAAGTCATAGCTACTGCAATGTTAACACCTGAGCCACCTGAGTGTCACAGCTGCAGGGTTTGCTTCTTTTTGTCACCACTGTTTTTGTGTACATAAGCTTCTTTTCATTTCACACTTGTATATACTGTTAACTAAAATAGAACAAAACTGGAACTTAAATGTATCACACTAACATCTGGATATTAAATACCTACACAGGAATAAAATTCAGCTTGTGGCTGTAAAACACCCACTGCTTGGCTGTTTTTAATGAGTCTGTTCATGATCATTTATTCCCTTTCTTAAACAGTAGAACCGAGGTTAACATTACGCTTCACCATCAGACAAGTGAATTTAAGTGTTGATTATAACACAACAGTCACTACAATGTAGTGATCAGTGAAAATACAAGGTATCTGTTTTTAAGATCAACCTGAAAAACCAATAAGACGTGTGTCTCAATCAGCAGTGTGTGACACTGACCGTCTGGACTCTGTCCAACAATCGTTCTGGGCTTTGAACCTGTGAACAGCTGCATTTGGCTGAAGGACCTCGGTTTCCTGTGTCTCCCTGCAGGCCTGGTAGGATGTGCACTACAACACAAGGGATCAATAATCAGTAAGTCCACAGAGCTGATCTATACAACACCATCAGTATAAAATATTCATGCTATATTTCCTGTTCTGAGTTTCTCCTTTTAACAGAAATTCTGCTCTTGCTCACTAATTGATTCCAATGTCATCTTTTTCATTCTTTTAAAAGTGGAGGGATTAATAGTGGAGTATGCCCCCTGAACTGCTGGTTCTGGTCTCTGGCTTTCAGCGTAAAACACGATTCCAACATCTGACATCCAACATCTTACCCGCACCGAGATTAAGAGTCATTTTGACCAAACTGTGGTGAATAGGGAGCTGGTCATTCCAAATTGGGAGACTTTTCTCATTTGGAGTCATATTTTGTCAAATTGCTGGTTAATCCATAAACTTCCTGCTGTCACGCACCTTGTCCAGGTAGTCCAGGCTCTCCAGTCAGACCAGGCAGTCCTGCAGGACCAGGATGACCCGGCTTTCCAGAAGGTCCACGAGATCCCTTCAATGCCTGCACACAATGATTTATTCATTCATTGAATAACTGATTGACCAAACAGTTAGCTGGTTAGCAGGCAGACAAACTGAGATACCAACCTCTTACAACCAGCTGTGTCTCTGCAGTATAATGGAGGCAAATGTTTGAATATGGGGCCTGAGCCAAGTAGATATTACTCATATCTGTATTTGGATCTGAAGGTTCGGGCTGAGGGGAGTCCTGTCTCAACCTGCCTGATAGAAGTGTCCATTATAAAGGTGTCATGAATAACTACTCTGCTATAAGATCTCAACTATTATTTAACATTTTTAACCACCAAAAAGAATAGGCATACATTATTTAACAAGTCTTGAAATAATAATCACAATCAAACTGCAGTAATACTGAGTTATAGATGACCGACTGGCAGGATAACCGTTCAGTATTTTTCTCTTCTTCCTTTACAATAATAATGTTTAGTTTGCTAAGAAGGTGACAGTATTTGAACATACATTCAATAAGATCGATCAGTGATTGTATTGTCAGTTCCCTTCTATATGTATATATCTGTTTGTACGCATCTGTATATACTGTACCTACCATGGTTCCTCTGCCTCCAGGCTCTCCTCTGGGTCCTTGCTCACCCTTCTGCCCTGCATCGCCGCACTGGCCTGGGTCGCCCTGGAACAGCACAGCACAGAATACCATGCTTTCGCAGCTGAACATACATTCATAGTGTTCTCGGCTGTCTTTTATTTTGGACTTTATTATGTCAGCCAGTTGTCTACCTTCTCTCCTGACACTCCAGTGATTCCACGCTCACCCTAAAGAGACACACAGATTGATTGGTACAAACAGTTTCACTCAGTCGTGTAATTATGTCACGTTTCCAGCAACAGCAAATGAAAGAAAAGAAAAACCTTTTCCTCACCATCTCTCCACTGGGTCCTCTGCGTCCTTTCACACCTTTATCACCCTAGTGGATAGACAGAAATAAATAAAAGAAGGTGAGAAATAAGTGGCAATCATAAGTGTTGCTCTTTAGAAATGCCAGCGTTGTTCAAAGTGTATAAAACAAAAAAGAAGACATGCAGCGTAACTGTCACTTACCCTGAATCCCTTATGCCCCTTATCGCCCTGTGAATACACACACGAGAGTAATTAGTTCTATACTTTTTCCACTACCGTTGTTTTGCACACCAGGCCGCACTAATTCGTATTTCCTCCACTCCTCGCAGCAGAGGATAACCATGATGACCTGCAGTAAAATAGTCTTGCTTGCAACCAGGGTCAAAATTATCTTTGTTTAGGTTTTGAAATTTTGTGGCACTTTTTTGTGTGCCAACCGGTAAATACTGTAGGGACGAATGAAAGAAAAGATGCAGCCACACGTGAACTGGTCAGATTAAGAGATTCGGCATTATTGCAGTTCAGAGAAACATCAAACCTTTAACATGTCATTAGGACAAGGAACAAACTGTATTCTTGTCAACTTGAAACACAAACACACTGTGATGGACATGTGCTGGACATTTAAAACTTAAAAACAAACAGAGCCTGGGAGTGTCCACTGATTGTCTAGAGATCAACATTGTACCTTGTTAAGTTCACACTATTCTATTTGAGTATTTGCACACAATGTTGTAGTTGTGGTAACCAGATAGCTACTTTGATTTCTTTCATGCTTTCTTGCTTGAAAAAGTAACAAAAGGTTAGGTCCCAAAAATCGCTGCACAATTTAATGTAAGAAGGCACGGTTGTCATAACAACCAGCGGTGCATTCAGGTAGCCCTCATCAGGTTATCATGCCACATGTTTCTAAGTTGCACTTGAGCAGCAGATGAGGTAGTAAATGTTACTGGTAAACTTGTGCGAGTTACGTGATTTACTGGATTTCACATGTTCTTCTGTGTGATTTAAACACATGATGGACAAATGGCAAACAATGCATCAGGTCAGTGGTAAATATATCCATATAACTTTAATTTCTCTGTCACGATGTGTGTAAATAACGTGGTGATGACTAACACGTCCAGGCAGTAGTAGCAGTCGTAGTCGCTGACAAATACTAAACCAAGTAGTATATGATTTGGAAATGTGATCATTTACATAATCTATGAGTTGAGGGCTGAATGAGTTCAGCAGAAATCAAAGCTACAATGTACCTTTATCATCCCAGGAGTTCCTATGTCTCCATACAGGCCTCTCCAGCCTCTGTTACCCTTCTCTCCCTGTGGAAACATCAGATCACAGCATGTAAAGTGAATTATACTATTTTTTGCCAAATCTAATGTTTACAATACTAATCATATTGGTAGTGAAAGAGAACTCTAAAAGTGGAGGACTTTCTTCCTCAAACGTTATTTCTCAATGTTCACACGGATGGATCATTTCTGACTTTTGAAATATATTGTATTATATTGTATATAATAGTTCAAACTGTGCTAATCCAAGGAGAGGAGAGATCGTCCTCATGGCTCTACATGTGTTTTTGTTTGTTTGTTTTCTGTAACAAGTGTCAGTATCTTGAAACAAGACAAAATGAGATCACCCCACAGGTGAAACACATCACCGCAGCGGCAGGAAGAAAACATTTACACCTGAATGATTCAAAATGACTCAATAACCCAAAGATGTTTTTCAGTGTAGTCGTCCAAATAAGTGTGCCTTTTTAAGTTATACTACATAAGTTGTCTTTTAGATGTGAGAGTATGTCAGCGTATGATAGTGACATGGATAGACCTTTTGACCTGGCTGTCCCATGGCTCCTTGTGTTCCGGGTTCTCCCTCTGGACCCATCACACCAGGTTGGCCCTAAAATACACATTACACACAGTTTGGCACAACATAACTGTTCCTTTTATGACCTTTTGTTTATACAGTCATCTCTATCTGTCTAAAAAAAAAGAGAATTTTGTAGAGAAGAGCTTCATGCTTACACAGTTGCACACGCAGCAATATGAGGTTAATGCATTTGTGTGGTGTGTGTGTGTGTGTGTGTGTGTGTGTGTGTGTGTGTGTGTGTGTGTATGTGTGCATGAATGTGTTATACTGTACCTTGGGTCCTCTGGTTCCTCTGCAGCCCTTTAAACACAAACACCATTAAAGTGTACTGTATAGTGCGACTAACAAAACACAATAAAAACATTACGACAACATTATATTAAAAACTGTCACAGTGAATGAGCACAGAAAAGCTTAGCCTTACTTTTCTGCATGTCACTACTTAAATTAAATTACACATTTCTTGTTTTATGGTCCCAAAAAGAACCAGAATTCATAACCGACATCGGTCGTACCTTTTCCCCTTTCGGTCCTGTGATGTGTTCTGTTATATCAACCTGAAGAGTTAAAGGCAAATCAGCATGATTTAGTTTTAAGGCATGCATGTTTTACCCATGGACACATTATAATTGGTCAGTTAATGCATTTCAAGTTGAAAGCCCCTCTGTGTAGGATTTAAAAAGTTCAGACATTGGCCCTTCCCTAGAGGTATTATCCATTGATACAGTAATGCACATTTATTTGTGTGTGTTGTGTGTGTGTGTGTGTGTGTGTGTGTGTGTGTGTGTGTCATCACCATCAGCTCTGCTTTCCATTTGACTGTAGGAAACAGAGGTGGTGGAGGAGGAGGAGGGACGAAGACTTCACATTTCCGAGCTGACCACCTGCTGTCTCTGCCGGACAGAAATTCTGCACAGACAGACAGATGGAAGACATTTTCTGAAACCCTGAAGTGACTCATTAATGTTCCTCCAAGCTTTAAGTTTAGGTCGTGTTAGTTTACATGGTTTTGAGTACTTAGCAACCACAACATTGATTACAGACGTTGTCTCACACCCTTCGCCCATGCACAGGGCCCTATCTGGTCCACAATCATGACAAATTATTACTGCATAACGTGAGCTCCGCCAGCTTTTTCCTCAGCTGATGTAGGTGAAACCTGTGGGGCCCCAATCTTAGAGGGCTGCATCTACACTCGAATCACAACCGCCAAACACATCCAGTTCAGTTTAGAAGAAAGTTAGAGCAGTAACTGCCCTCATTCTCCTCGCCTAGTGGGACTAAAGATTGTGACCATTTAACCCTCCTTATTAAATCTCACCATCCAAATGTTCATCAAATGCAGACTTTATACTAAGTAATGCTCTGAGAACAGGTGTGCAGACGTCTGACGGGGAGGAGATCATGAGTGTCAGCCAGTGAACGGTCCTCTGCAGCTGTGTGAGCTGACCGCATGTCTGACACAGGAGGGGCAGGGCGAAAGAGGAGAAAAGGGGGGCACGTGTGTTCCCCAAGATGACTAATCTGAGTCCCAGATGGGTTCAAGTTTGCCACACTGTTCTGAGAGAAGATGGGCCACCATTACTCCCCAACATCGAGGAAGATGTCTACGCAATCTGTCAAGTGGCAACTGAGCACCAACTTCACAGCATGTTACAGCTGCACCTGGCTTGGATGGGCTGTTCGTTTCATCTCAAGTCTCATGTTTGTACTCACTGCTTGTGACAGAGGAAGCAGCCGGCTGGAGGCCACTGAGCAAGGCAGTCCATCCCAAAACCAGCTGAGTCAGCATCTCCTCTCTTCCTGCAACAACTGAAAGTAAAAAAAAAAAAAAAAAAAAGTGCATACATCTGTATAATAGAAAACAGGAATATTTGCATGTATAATTGACACGTTTAACTTAATGATGAAAAATAAGCACTTTAATGTGTTTACTCAAGTTCCCTTTTCCTAATATTATATTTTGTCTGAAGATCTGGGGCCTCATTTATCAACCCTTACTTCAACACATTAA
The DNA here is from genome assembly GCF_020085105.1 of Siniperca chuatsi. NCBI lineage: Eukaryota > Metazoa > Chordata > Actinopteri > Centrarchiformes > Sinipercidae > Siniperca > Siniperca chuatsi. Next base: position 25,478,507 of record NC_058053.1, read on the forward strand.
ATCACATTTATGAATTTCTTGTTGTGCTTGAGAATGTGCATACATTTATAACCACTCCTGACAATACATACAAACAAACCCCTCGTGGTGGACAAGCAGCAGGTGGCTGTAGAACACGTGGGACTTTTCATTGCATACAGTGCGTATGGATGCTTGATAAATGCCAACTTTTTGTGCAATGGGGAGTTATCTCATGCAGATTTATTGACTTATTCCATTCATGCATTGAAAAATAAGGTGAACCCTTTATCTTTAATCTTCCATCCTTTGAGCTTTCTTGCCTGCACTGGAAAACACAGATTAAAAGTCTCCTGTCAAATCTTTTCAACTTAAATTGTTCTCGTAACAAGTCTGAGATGGGGCGGAGAAAATCTCAACTCCACTTGTAGTTGTAAATTTCAGAAAACGTATTTATTCCCGAAATAAGGCAGAAAAAGACAGATCACTACACTGTTATCAACAAGGTACCAGTAGATTTTCAAAAAAAGTCATCATGCAAACTAATTCACATTTAATTAGTGTTGACAGCCAAAGACAATTAACTCACTTCTCTTAAGAAAATTACAAAAACAGCCTCAAATATAGAAGAACGAACAGACTAATTAAAGATGTGTATTACAATCAATATAATTCCTTTTCTGAATTATCTATAAAATATGTGAATGTTTGGAAAACTGCTAACCCACTCAAAAAGATGATGGTGCATCCAAAGCCATGTATCCTCATACATAATACACTCAACGGTTTTATTTTTGCTTAGTGTCATGACTGCTAACTCTGGCACAGATGCTTCTCGTAGTTATCAGATATCAGAGGAGGTTAAAACGACTCAGTGTGGTCACATGCATTGTAATCGGCGTTGTGTCTTACCTCAGTGTTGCCTCCTCCTCACAGCGCTGTGTGGGAGCTCTCGTCCTGCAGTGGAGATGTCTGTTAGAGCTGATTCTCTTGCTGGTCATCGTCCAGCAGAGCTGGAGCCCAATCTGCTAAGCTTGCACGCTGAGGCCGACTTATCTCAATAAACTGTGGAAATGCAACGCAGCCTCTGGCAGCGCTCTGCAGAAATAATCAGATAATTACTTAGACACTGAGCCAAAGAGAAGCCTGCCTATCAGGCCATGCTGTAGAGGTTGAAACAGTGAAAACAGACAGTGGCACCTTCTGTCATATTGTATTGTATGATCATTACTGTATTTCCATTTCCATTCTAGGCTTTAAAGCAAGTTCCTCACAGCGATCATACAGCTTAATCTAGCTGTAAATCTAACCGATGCTCTGATTCAGAGACCTTACAGTGAGGTAGAAAAGCTATGACCAGCCACGGGGGGTCAAAGATCAGCGCCTCATTTAAATAAGTGGCAGTTCATCATATTTTTTTCTAGGTGTTGTGTGTTAAAGGAGGATAGCTGCTGAAAGAAATACGATTCAGGTGATAAAAGCAGTAAAATACCTAGGAAAACATTACCAAACTCACTCCACATCTCAAACAAATCAAAAGAGGAACCAGCAGAAACCTTTAGTTTTTGCTGACCTTCAGTGGTTTAACCTCTTACCTCGCTGCAGTGATGTAAAGTGTACTTCAGGGTGTGTCAGTATGCCATGACATCACTATTGGGTGTGGTCAGAGGTGCAACAGGCTGCCCTCTCAAACCCCAGCAACACTGTCCGTTTGACCTGTTGGACATGATTTCCATTTCCAACTGAATTTAGCACAAAACAGTGCGTCAACCAAAATTAATGTCAACTTGAATTCACGGTTCCATGTGGCAAGTTAACAAAATACATGTACCAACAGAACTGTAAATAAGACTAATACACACACATTTCACATGGCTTAGAATGGCTGCATCCAAATGGACGATATACTGTAATGTCTGTGCCAACACTTAAAAACTGTGAAAATATAAATCTTTGTCTAGATAATCAAAAAACCTTAAACTGTCAAGTCAATGGAATTATTACAGGCAGTTCTGTTTTATCACTTACATACAATTAAGTCTGATAACATTTGCAGCACTGTGAATATGGCAGCTTACCCAGATATGAACAAAACATTTCTAAAATACAGTAATTGAAACATATTTTATTGTACTGTAAGTTACTGAATGTTGTGTCATTGCACAGATAATGTTGTCATTTAGACTAACTTCACATGGCGCTCAAACAGGTATTTCAGTCTTTTCCTGAACCATAAATCCAACCCAAAAAGGGACCCTCTGTGCCACTGATCGCATGTTTGTGGTGCTGTATAGTGGTGGCCAATTAGAAGCCCATTTACAAAATGGATTCTCTAGGAGAAATCTGGCTGGGGATATCAGGTTTCGCTAATATCCTACCCGGATTATGAAAACCAGATTTGTTGTATTTGACAAGTGGAGATCTTCCAAAGTTACACTATTTAGTGGGAAACTTCCTCATTTTCAGGAATTTTATACTTAACTTTGGAAGATACCCACTCGATTTGACTCCCTCAGTCTGTCAAAGCCTCACAGATAAACATTTGAATACATTTTTGCACAAAACGAAGACTGGATTTTGCCCCCCCAGATTGCAAACACTTAAATTTGCCCATAGTCACTGCCATGGACCCTTCAGCTTTGTCTGACTAGTATACAGCAGCCTTTCAAGAGTATTTGATAAAAATAAAAATCAGGTTGAAAACATCTGAATTGTTGAGCTGTTTTCCTGATGCTAGTTGTAAAAGACTGCACCCAAATCATCAAATAAATCTAATCTAAACTGGCTGAATGGGTGATAACCTTTGCTCCTACCTGATGTATGCAAATCAGACAAAAAGCTTAAAAATGCAGTTATGCCTAAAAACAAAAAAAAAAATCATATCAGTTCTGTCTTTTATTAAAGTATTTAAAACCACAAATAAAGACTTAAGTGCAGACTGTCTACTAACATCTACAGTATGCCTCATAAATTTAAAAATGCAATAAGAAGTTAACATGAAATGACAAGGTTTACAAACCAAGAAATACTACAAAATATACAAGAGCACTGATGAGTTGAATTGTAAACAGCCTGACAACAGGCACATGGAGGAAATCAAGTGACATGCGAGAAAGCATATGTACAAAATTGTAAGGTGTCAAAAGCATGTACGGGGAAAGAAAAAAAAAAGTAATTTTTCTTCTACATACATTTGTAGTCTCACATCAGTCTTTTATTACAAAGTGTCCAGTGGATAAGTAGGAAAATACCATCCATGTCGAGACTACAGCTATTAAAAATCTTCTTTTGACACAGCTTAAAAAGTGTTACTGTGCTTCCCTTTGAGTGTTTCTTAAAATCGTATAAACTACAGAACAGCTCAAGCTAGAAATGAAAAAGAAAAGTGCTGCTAGCATTTATTAAAAAACACTTTAGAGAAAAATCAAAAAAGGTGAGACAAGGCCAAGGCATTCTCAGTTAAAACCATAAAAATCCTCCTTTGTGAATCTGTTGATTTAACAAGTCTATCTACACAAAGCCTGGGTGGATAAAAGAAAACGTTCAGATCCTTTGTTGCAGATTCCTCTCCAATAGATTTGTCTATTAATGGGCCTTTTAAACGCCTGAATAGCGGTCCGATCCAACAGAAGCGGTAGTGCCTCTTCAGGGTTTGCCATCTGTCTGGCAGAGGCGCGTCTGCAGCTCGACTACCACACACCTCATCATGCCTCCTAACTGATCGTGCATCTGAACGAGCTGCTGTGGTGAGCAGTAACCGAGTTCTAGTGGAGTCATCCTGCAGGTCAGGGCCTCCACCTCTGACAGCAGCCCTTCAGGGTGTTCCTCAGGTCTCTGTTGCCCGGCCGGCGCGTCAGTTGTCTGATTCCCGGAGCCTTCTTGCTCTGGCCTCCCATCTGCAGAAACAAGCTCGTCCACCAGCTCTGTTGCTGCAAATAGAAAGATGAGGGTTTTTTTTTAATATATTTTAAAAGGTTCTGCATTTTGAGAAATCTGCTTATTCCTGGAGAGTTAGATAAGAGGATCAATACCCATTTGATGTCTATACGTAAATATGAAGCTACAGCAGGGAGACGGTTAGCTTAGCATAAAGACTAGAAACAAGGGGAAACGGCTAGCCTGGCTCTGCCCAACAAGCACCATTAAAGCTCACTAATGAACACATTATATAATTTGTTTAATCGTAAAGGGTAAAAACTTTATGTGCTGGACTAGTTCGTGGCTAGGTGAGTTCATTCCAGCTGAGACTCTAGGAAGTTATTGGTTCCCAGCCAAAAAAAATAGTCCCACATAACCCCCCCATAGAACTCAACTTGACAATTTTACACTTTGGTTTTTGTACAGATTAAAATAAATGGAGGTGTATTGTGTTAATTAGTGAGCTTTACAGGTGCTGGTAGACAGATTTTGTAACGTCAGCATTTAACCTCAGTGGCACAGACTTTGTCCTTTTTGAAAACAATAAAAACTGGCTGAGCAAGCCTCATTACATTTACACACCTAGTGTCTCTACTGAGGTCTTATCCTCCTCATCCTGGTTTTGAGGAGCACTGGTCTCCTCCAGTTCAGAAGTCATCATCTCCATTTCATCAAAGCTCTTCAACTCGTCACCGCCTCGTCCTTTACGCTAGAAGAGAATTGTTCAGATGTCAAATACAAGAATTTCACCTTTATATATATTTTTAAAAAATGTGTTATTTGTATTTGTGCTGCGTGATATAAATCCTGTTGCAGCCCTCTATCCCCTGGCACACCTGTTGTTCATAGATTTTAAGTGCCTTTTTGACATTGGAGATCTTTGGGGAGCGAATTGGCAGAGTCTTGATTTCACTGGGAGTAAGAGCACTGAGGTCACCGACTGTTTTGATGTTTCTGGCTCGAACAAGCTGCCCAAAGCCACGAGACCTATGAGAATCAACAGTTTTGTTATTGTATGCTGTTTTCATTTAGGCTTTACATAGATTTCAAAAGGAGAAATATTTGACCCGAAACAAAACATTTTCCTTTCATTAACCCTGTGCTGTACTCACCACATGTTGGAGGATATCTGAGGCAGCACAGCTTCTACAGGTGTAGAGCAGCCAACCAGGGCGGGGTAGATACAGTCTCTGGAGACAGGCCGCGGTTCTTTGCTCATTTCAGAAATCTGGAAAAAAAGGGTTGCATCTACCATTAGGACTGACAGCCTCTAACGGTGAACCAAACAATTAAAAGCTGCACTAATCAATATTTTATATTAAAACTGAATCAAAACAAAACGTGTACTGTATGGTGAACGGTGTTTGCAATGATGCATCCACAGAGAATTATCATCCAACTCTGCAGTTCTATGGAGCTTTTTAACCACCCACAGTGCTTTTCATTTTTGTGCATACCAGGCATTTCTTGGAGCTCTTGTAACCTGGACTGTGCAGATTTCTGGGACTTAAGACCAGCAAGCCCTTTGTTGGAGTAGTGACATACTAGAATAAAGAGCAGAAGGGCGTCATGTTAGATCAAAGCAGATCATTTTGGTTCATGTGATCAGAAATTAAGAACAATGCTGGCCTCATTCACACCTTAGGCTGTGGGATACCGCTAACTTTGGATCTTCTGGGGGAGCTGGTTCTGATAGCAGGGCTGCGACGATCAATGTCGTCTGCTATTTCCTGATGTTGGATTGGATCAGCAAAAGACACACGCCTGGACTGCAAAGTTAAAAAGGAGAAAATAAAGTTACTTTCACCAAAATTACAAATACAACGTCAGATTTTTATATCGGAACTTGTGTATTTGAAATGAATTTTGAAATTTACAAATGCTTTGTCACTTACTTTGACAAGAGGTGAGGGGGTCTCATCCTCTAGTGGTCTCTTCTGGCCCTTCTTAAGAATACTGGTTGATGGGGAGGCTGAAGGAGACCAGGTTCCTCTGGTCCTGCCACTGCTGGGGCTTTGGACGACATCTGCCCCCATTACAGCCTCCAGGTCCTTCTGCTTTGCCGGAGAATCCGGAAAAGCCTCTTTGCTTGTAGATTCTGATAACACTGAAGTGTTGCAAACACCAGCCAGAGCAGCATCCAAATTTGCAGCTACATCGTTCTCAGCATTGGTGGTCTGAGTTTCCTCTTCATCCTGACACTCCATACTCTGGGTTTTGCTGTCTTTATCGCTCTCCTGTAGAGGTGTGATGTCATCACCGGCACTGGTCTCTGTGGGCTGGTTTGTTGATTTGCCTTCTTTGATAGAGGCAGACTCTTCCTCTTCCTTTGAAAAATCCTCTATGACATCTTGACACGCCATTTGGTTTTGTCCAAAAGAGGTGCTGTGACTGTCATCAACTGCATCCTCCACTGGAACAACTGGATGTTCTTGCTGGTTTGAATGTGAATCATCATTTTGGTTTTCTGTAACATTGACAACAGGCTCAGACACTTGTTCATCTTCCTTCTCTGAAGACTCTGAAGCCTGCAGTTTCTCTGTTGTCTCATTAGAGGGGGCCAGTGCTTCCACAGCAGATGTCACAGACGGGTCACAGGGCACCTTTTCCTGAGTCTGTTCAGTACTGATCCCAACTGATTCAAGCATTTCAGCAGATTGAAAGTCCCCAGTGTCACTTTCTTGCGAAGAGGAATTATCAAGGTTTGTTTCAGAGTCCTTTTGTCTTTGCTCCTCCTTGCGAGGAGACACACTGAGCGATTTGCTCTTTGTGTTGTCGGCCTCAGTTTTCGGTACAACAGTATCAACTTCTACCTCCATTGGTGATTCTTCGTTACTTGGCTCCTCAATGTTATGTGTAACCTGGAGCGATTCAGAACCCTGCAAATCTGGGGTTTTTGGTGAATCCTCTAAATCTGTTTTTTTAGCTTCTATGCTTTGTGTATCTGCCTTTTGAGAAGTATCAGAACAATCCATTCCCATATCATTATTAATTTTGTCTTCTTTAGATTCAAGGGTGAGAGGACTTTGAAGAGACGCTCGCGGTTTCCTCCCTCTCTTTTTGGGCATAGGGGAATTTTCTCTGGCCTCGGAGGATTCAGACTCTGAGGACTCTATATTGGCCACTAATGCTTGAGAATTTCTTCGTCTTGAGTATCTGCCCCTGCCTTGAGAGGACTCTGTTGATCCTGCAATATCTAATGACTGAGAACTCTCTGGGGTTGAGCTAGGACTCGACTTGGACTGCTCCTCTTGTACCTTGCTCCTTCTGGTCCTACCTCCAATTCTGGCCTCTGCCTGACCGACAGCTGACAATGCTGCCTGAGAATTGGACCTACTCTGCCTTCCTAATGAATCCTTATTTTCACTTTTCTCTTCAGACTCAGATGATGCCTTGCTTCTTCTGGATCTACGCAGAGACTGGCTATCAGAAGATGAGGGTGTGATCACTTGAGAGTCCTCTTGACTAAGGTTGTCATCTGTACCTTCTCTTGTCTTGAGTTCGTCTTTGACCTCTGATTCATTCAGCAACTTGTTTGTTGTGCTTTTTCTATCTTGGGACTGGTCATTAGTTGAAGAAGCAACTATCTGAGAATCTCTCTTTTCCCTTTTGGCCTTTTTTTCAATGAACTCAAACTCTTGGGATTTGCCACCAGATTGAGGGGAAGGAGTGGTCATCTGAGAATCTTTCTTTGGCTTATCACCATCTTTTTCGGTCTGTTCTACAAGCTCAAACTTTTGGGATTTGCCACCAGTTTGAGGGGAAGGAGTGGTCATCTGAGAATCTTTCTTTGGCTTATCACCATCTTTTTCGGTCTGTTCTACAAGCTCAAACTTTTGGGATTTGCCACCAGTTTGAGGGGAAGGAGTGATCATTTGAGAATCTTTTAGCTTACCACCATCTTTTTCGGTTTGTTCTACAAGCTCAACCTCTTGGGATTTGCCTCCAGTTTGAGAGGAAGGAGTGATCATTTGAGAATCTCTCTTTGGCTTATCCTTTTCGACCTGCTCTACAAGCTCATGCTCATGTGTGGCAGTTTGGCTGGACTCTTTTTTGTCAGGCAAAACCTTTTTCTTCATTCCACCCTCCTCCTTGGTCTCCAGGGATGATTTGCTCCGCCGACTGGGCCTACCCTGTGACTGCATTTCGTAATCAGACTGTGTGTCCGACCGCAAATCAGTTTGGCTGGACTCATGCTCTCTGGTGCTTCTCCTTCTGGGTTCAGGTTTATAAAGGAACTCCTCCGAATTGTTGTACAGTTTGATCTTGTGTGATCTACCCTGAGAGTTGGTTTGGCTTGACTCACTCTTGTCTCTCTGAGCCCTTGTTCGTAATCTGTCTCTGCCGTTGTCCTCCTCAGCACCTTGCTTACTTCTCGTGTTTGGTCTGCTTTGCATTGAGCTTAACTTTGGGGAATCACTTTTAGGTTCTTCTCCAGAACGTCTCCTTTTGAACAACGTGTATTTATCTTCCCGCTCCTCAGGGTCCTCTCCAGGCAGCAGAGGTCTGACTCTGTAGCGTCCAGACCGCCTGGGTTCGCCTGGAGTAGTCTGGGTCACAGAGGATTGAGAATCATCCAGAGTCGGCTCAGATTCCTCTTCCTGGCTTGAGGGTTTCATTTCCTCTAATGCAGAAGCTATTTTTGTACTCTCCTTGCCCTCCACTTCAGCCTGGGTGTCTGGGATAACATCTTCGTCCTCTGTTGTATCACTGGGCAATCTCTCAGTCAGCCTTACTGGCTCACATTTCGTCCCAGAATCTTTTGGCCTTCGAGGAGACTCTGGGGCATCGTTCACAGGACACTGCATGTTAATTTTTCCTGCCTGAGTAGACTGGGAATCCTGAGAGGACGATGTCTTGTTGGTGTTTGAGCGTTCTTGGCTTCTGGAGGTCTTTATGAGGGGACCTGTGAAAGTGGACGCACTGCTGGGGCTGGCAGGCTTTCCCTCAGCATACTTCTCCAGAGTGATAAAGGACTGACGGCGACTGTTGGGTTTCTGGGGAGTCCCTGAGACCAAATCTGAAGAGCTAGATATGTTAGGACTTGTGCCTTCTTTAGACTGCATATCCAAGTCTTCTGCTCTATCACCACTCTTGGTATCCATAGAAACCTCCATAGAAACATCTGCTGACTCAGGGATCATCTCTTCCTGCTCGTGGTTTTCTGTCATGTTATCTACTGCTTTTGGGCTGGCATAGTCTTGAGTCTCTGTTAGAACTTCAATGTCTTCCTCATTTTCCACATCTTCCTGGAGAACCTGAAAGAAACCAAACGCAAGTAACTAAATCTGTCTGCAATATATATATATATATATATATATATATATATATATATATATATATATATATATATATATATATATATATATATATATATATATATATATATATATATATATATATATATATATATATATATATATATATATATATATATATATACACACACACACACAAGTTTGGTGACTCACCATGAAATTACACCATGAAAGAGTGAAACATTTCAGAGTGAGACAAATAATCAATCATGCGATACACTATGATATGTTCTTTAGATATCAATACTCTAGTGGCACTATTGCAGTCTGCAATTGTCTACAATAAAAGATGAAATCGCATCTGCTTCATTATAACAAGATAACAGTCTGAACAGTTTTAAATAGAAGTCATCATGTTAATGATTCAAGAACTTGCAGCTCCATGAAAACACTTAAGAGTATAACCTAATTTCAAATCTGTGTGTGAAAGAGCACACCATAAAGATAATGTGCTGATACTTTGTTTTGCTTTGGATTTCATTTCAACACTACACAAACATGTTAATGTTGATAATTTATTGGTTTCATCATGCACTGTACGAATAGATGGGGGCTACTGCATTTGATTACGAAATTGTGGGAGGTATTCTGGGCAACTGTCCAACTGTGAGGAGACTATGGAGCAGACCCAGAACATACTGGAGAGATTACACATGTGGCCTGGGACATTCCCCCCAGGAAGAGCTGGAGGGCGTGGTTAGGATGAAAGACATCTGGGCTACCATACATTGCCTGCTGCCACCCCAACCCTGACCAAAAGAAGCTCCGGAAATTGATAGATGGATGATCTGATTTCTGCTTTTTGAAAAAAGTATTTTGCCATTTTTGTGTGGAACTTTTCTGAATTAAGATGCAGGTTAGTAGTTAGACAGTAGTTAGTGTAGTAACAGTTTTTAACCTGAAGATGTTGCCATTAATGAAGTTAACACTGAAACTCCAGTTAGTCCAAAAATACATGTGGTCTGTGTTAGCTGCAATTAATGCACAAGGGGTTTTTGTTTTATTCATTTTTGCTTTGGCAGAATGAAAAACAGGACAAAACAAGCCCCCCAGTGGAGTCTTTCTTGGCAGTGTTTTTTCATTTTATTTATTTTATTTTATTTTTTTAAAAACCACCCGTGATGGGGATGTGCATTTCATTACCTTGCCAGGAGTCTCTTTGGTAACCTCTTCAGTTTGTTCAGTTGGCTGTTTGTCCCTGTGGAAAAAAAATAGTTTATTATACGAATGCTGTTATTTTTATGAGAGAGCAGGGATTTATCTTGATTTTGTTAACAGATGCTCAAACTTACAGAGAGTCTTCTTGGCTCTGTGTGTACTGGGTGAAAACCGTTGTATCCAGAGAAGCATCAAGGTTGTTGTACATGGCAGGGATGTCAACCCTGTGCCAAAGAAATGTTAACACTACACAAGACTGACAACACGGACACTTTAAATGTATTTCATAAATGCCACTGATCGAACTCTGACCTTTTAGTCCTTTTCACCTCCTTCTGGTGCTCCGTCAGAACTCGCTCCTTCGTCTCAGGAGGAATGAAGACAAAGTCGATTGAGGCCTCTTCCTCCAAAACGTCTCTGCGAGGAGGCTTGGGAGAGCCAAAGTCCAGTTTTGTCTGTTGAAGGGAACACAATGGAAACCAGTTGTGCAATGCTGGGATGATGAGCAATTTAAAAAAATAAATAAATAAAAAAGGAAAAACCAAACAAGTTTGAGGAGAATATATCGTAGCTGTAACCTTGTCCTTGCATGGTCACAAAGTGCATGCAAGGACAATGCAATTTGCAGAGCTACATTTTAAAGAAGAAAAAAAAAAAAAACAACACTGTCTCCTTTTGCTTTTTAGCATGCATGTAAAATATATTTCTGCTTATATTTCATTTCAATCGTTCATTGAAAGGGTAATCGTCCACCACTTTCTTACACATTTTAGCACAGCAGTCCTGTCCTGTAGTGCAAGTACAAGTTTTCAAACAATATCCTTTTGTCTGACGCTGTTGGGATAGATATTTAGAAACATGGTCCAATCTAAACTTACAGAAACTGGCTTGGAGGTCTTCGTGGAGCTTCTGTCCTTCAGCTCAGCAGCCTTTCCCAGCAGTGAGTCCCTCTTCCCCACAGATGAAACTGGCATCCCACTCAGCTTGGTCTCCAACTGGGAATTCTCACTCTGAAGACAGAAGATCAGCCGCAAATAACAATGAGAACAGAGAGGGCGGTGAATATAGCTGAAATCACAACACTAACGTAAAAGCAACTCACTGAATACTGTCCACTGAGCTCATCAGGAACACTCACAACCTCAAAGCCAGGAAGAATGATTGGGGTCTTCTGCTTCACTTGGCTCAATATTGGCCTGTGTAAAGAAAATGGCAACACTGATCAGATTGCTGTAAGCCCACCTAAATGGATCCAATTTCTTCTATGGTTTGGTTTGTCATAAAATAAAAATGTTTCTATCGTTGCATTCCAACTGTAGCAGTACATGAAGTACCGATGATTTTATAGACAAAGACGCACATGCAGAAAAAACTGAAAAGTTGAATGAAATTAACACACATACATTTGGCCTTCTCTGGGTCAAAAAGTGAACGCAGCATTAAATATGTCCTGAAGATTTTCACCTGATCTCATCGGGGTAAGTGAGGCTGACTGAGTTGGCGAAGGCTGAGTTCCAGAACTGAACGACTGAGGTGCGGATCTGCTTGTTCTTGTGAGGAAACAACACACAAAGTAGAGGAGACAGCAGAGCCAGGAGTTCATCATTGTACGCCAAAGTAGAACGGGCCTGCAGACAGCCGAGAACCTCACAGAGAAGCTTCTCCAACTGCGGGGAGGGAGACAGACAGTTATTGCCTAAAATGCTTAAAAGTAAAAGTACTTAAAAACTGTGTACCCATTTGACAAAGAACTCACCTTTCCCAGAAGCTGCGAGGTGAATTTGGGCGGCTCACTGGCTGCTTGTTTGTAAAATAGGGTGAGAGGTTGAATCAGAGAAGTCAGGGCTTCCTTGACAGTGTTGGCGAGAACGAGGTTGGTGAAGAGAGCAGACAGAACGGAGACCAGGGCCAATCCTGTGGCTTCAGAGGAAGCCTCAGTGCCCTCCAGATACACCTCTAGACATTGAACCAGCAGGGACTGGAAGGTGGACAGATTCCCCAGGACCTTATTCCTCTTTCTCATCCAGTTTACTGGAGTGTGAGGAGCTGGAAGAAACAAGAGTGAAAGATGTGAATTCTCCATTTAATCCAAGTGTGTAGACTGAAATAAGGTTAGCTTAAGTTCTCTTACACTTCAGCTTTTGCTGAAACTGAGGAGTGTACGGCGAGAAGTCCACACACTCGACCATGACTTGGAGGAAAGTGGCAACAGCATTTAATGTTGAAGGAACCTAGAGGATCAGACAGCGTCAATATATCAAACCAGGATTGTTTTCAAAACAAATTAAAATAAATAACTCAATCAAATCTGTAACTGATTTATTATAGCTGATATATAATATTCATTTCGCCAATCATTATGTTTAGACGAGGGTCTAAGGATAGAGTGTCATAGGTTGTAAAGATTGTCAAGTCCCCTGAGGCAAATTTGTGATATTGGGCTGTATAAATAAAATTAACTTGAGATAAATTAAAGTTTTCTAATTTTGTCTTTTGTTTATTTAAACACAAAAAAATGTGTTAACCTCCAGATGTAGATTCAATTTTCCTGATGACAGTACAGTAGCAACCATCATAAATCTCAAACTTTATTATTCTGAAAACCTCTTACATTTGAAATTGAATCGTCCTCACATTAAAAGCAAATTCTGTACAAATACTAAAAATGACAAAATCACATGATGAATATTGAGAAATATGGATCCAATCAGTTTATTTCTCCTTAATTTAGCTATAATTTTATTTTCTTTCACATCTTTTCCGACAAAGATTTATTTTCCAGTGGTGGTCATATAAAATATAAAGTACTCAACATGAAATAACTCAACGATTGTTCAGATGTTTACATATGTTCGTGGTTTCCTCTACTCACCATTAGGGTGTCTCTGTCTATTGCAGCTGTCATCTTTGCACAGAGCTCCTCGCAGCAGATGTTCTCCTCAGCTGTGACCACCAGCGCAGAGCAGCGGGCAAACACTTTGTACAGCTTGGACCACGAAGACAGCATCGACTTCTGGGCCGCCTGAACAACAGACAGGGATCAGGTAATTTCCTTTGGTCAAAGTGAAGACAGGACTTGGGAACAGTTGTTAAAAGTACGATGGACATGTAGGTAAAACAAAATCTTAAGATTAACAGACCTGCTGTAGTGGTGTGCCGCGTAGTAGGTGTGTAATGGGAAACAACAAGGCCGAGTGCATGGCACTAAAGTTGTGCTCCAGAGCGTCACCTTGGTTGACTTCATTAGACTGTAAAACATTTTTATTTTATTTTTTAAATAAGTGTTTGAAAATGTTACTCAGATTAAATTCATTTAGTTCACTTCACAAGCTGTCAGAGGAAAAACATGACTCTGCAGTAAGTAGCTGTGATCGCATCTTCAATGATAACAGCCTAATGTTCTGTGATCTTAATTTAAATTCTTCCCAGAAAATGACTAGTGTAAATGTTAAACTGATGCAAAGAGACTTATTTCACCTGCAGCAGCTCCACTCACTGCATGCTTCTTTTGTTTGTAATGCACGGTGGTATACACCTCAATTTTGAACTCCTTTTCCTCATAAATGCACATAAGAAGTAGGGTTGAGTGGGTTTATTTCTTTTTTCCCCTTCTGGTTGTTTTTTTTTTTTTTTTTTTTTTTTTTTTTAAATAACCACTAAACAACAACAGTGGTCATCTATCCCACTCCCATGAGTGATGCCACTGCTTCTCTGCCTACCTGTGTGATGGTGTCAGTAAGCGGGCTGACCATCACACTCCACATCATCCACAGCCGCTCCTTGTCCTGCACAGACCCAGCGCTGCATCTGATGGCCCCCAGCACCGCCTCCCCAAACGCCAGAGGGGAAGTGGGGCCCGACAACCCACAGGCCACCAGCGTTTGAAGGCACTGAAAAAACCTGCAGACAGAAAGATAACAAGCAACACTCTTACAGGATATACAGTAATATAAAGAGTACATTCTTAAATTCACATAGCTCCAATGCAAAAAAACTATGAAAAATATTTTTTATAGCTTAAAAGATGTATTAAGTTGTTTAGTTTTTTTTGTTTTTTGTTTTTTTTAGGGCTGGGAAAATATCTAGTTATTAAAAAAAAAATCAAAAAAAATCAATGTAAATGAACAAAATCAGTTTTGTTTTCTTTAAATCAGAAAAAGGCACACGTTTTGGTGGATTAATTCAAACTCATTCTGCAGTTTACATTTGCACTACCAGAGGGTGCCAAACCATTATCCATGACACCACCACTCCGGTTAAATAACGTATTAGTACTGTATATTAAAACATCACTAAAACTAAACATCAAAAACAACCATGACATTTAAAAAGTGCTTGAACACTTAGCGACGGTAATTATGATAACTACACTAAAATCACGGCGGCAACCAGGCTTCAATCTTGCAATTTAGTCATGAGGTAAAAAACGAAGTACTTGTGAATTTGTTAATGCCACATTAGCAGGCCGTTCAAAAGGACTTTTCTTGTAACCATGGTAAACTTGACTCCACTTGCAGGCACCACTTAACTGCTAGTAACCATAGTAACAACTTATGCGTCGCACTACATTACCAAATAACATAGGGGATAAATATTTGAGCACACGCAATTTTAATTTATTCGCCATGCGTTATTACGCCTCTAAAATCAGTAGTGTTTATAACCGTTTCGAGTCGCATGACTTGCTGTCAGTCACTGGACCAAAGTATGTTTTTCTCCTGCAGGTCCGTAGCAGTGATGATGCATTTATCAAAACTCTTTAATAAATGTGTTATCTGTCAGCCAATGAGGCTTCATGTTTACAAGTCTGCGTGTATCCTATTGAGACTAAAACGGCAACCATGGCTAAAAACGGCAACTTTTTTGCTTTGGTCGAGACTGAGACCAAAGCAAACTACAGATGTGAGAACAGATTAAACTGACATCTTACATAAATATATAAATGATAATAAATGTTAGACCCACCTCTCGTCTTCTATGTAGGCTGAGAGCATGCTGCTGTTGTAGAGGAGCAGAATGAGGAACAGAGCCGGCGTTCCCTGAGGAATGAAAAACAAAGTTTAAACAATCCTTTTAAAGAGAATATGAATATGTGCTAAACAGTGGACCAAGAAGCACTCACATTTAGCACATCCATCTTGCCCACTTGATAGGTGGCAGAGCCAAGAACTCTCTGGGGAAGACCTTTCACTGTGGCCTCAAACAGAATCTGAGGTAAAAGATTTAAAAAAGACAGCAGAGATATTTGGATTTTAGCCATTTTACCCAGAACAACTTCTAAAAACAGAACAATAAACAACAGAACAATAAAATTCAAAGATATTCAAATCAGTATTTAAAAGCAGCCAGTCAAGGAGGCTGAGAGTCACTGAAACGGAAAATTAATAAACTGTCACCAAAGGTGAAAAACTGTCCAAAATAGGTGAAACAAAAATGAATTCTACTTAAAAAAAAATAATAATAATTTTTTTTCATTTATTCTAAGGAAAACATTGTCTTTGAATGGAGGCTAAACAAACTAAATGACTTTTGAGAGGCAGGTTTTGAAAAGGTTCTAACTTTAATGATGCATTATAGACCTGTACAGTTTTTGATATTAAAATGATTAAATACTACCTGTTGGTTCAAAATGCCTGTTCTGAAGTTTTATAATCCTCAAAATTATAACTTATTTACTAACTAATTTCTAGACAGACCTGTGTTTTCGCCAACTTTCAGTTTTGTCCCCCTACTTTGTGTTTTTCAAAGTCACAATGGAAAGTAACTAGCAAAATAATATTTAAATGAGTTGCGATATATGAATGAACAAATACATTTATTCTGTGTGTACCTACAGTAAGTAAGCTACATGAACGATGAGGCAGAGTACATGAAGGTTGTTGATCTCTCTTACCAGGACTTTGTCTGCAGGCACAGCTTCTGAGGTGACGATGCTCTGCAGAGCCTGGAGCATCAGTGTCAGTACTTCACAGCCCTGACGATCCTTCTTACTGCCTACTGACAGCAATGGAAGAGATTAATCTCAAAAACTCATCAGCAGAATGCCAAATGCAAACAAATTATGTTTTAATCTTCTTTGGCTTTACTTGAGTCGGAAATGTGTCTAATTTAAGAGAAGAGAGTCATCATTGGGGACAGACCCCTCAGTGTTTTTTTTCTCTTCACAGCAGTCCAGACCACGAGGCTCTGAACGCTCCGACTTAAACTGATGACAGTGTTAGTGGGTCGGGCAGGGGACGAGGATGAGGTCTTACTGGTCCTCCTCCCAAATGCCAGAACCCAGACCCAATCAGAATGCTCTATGTGGAGCTACGAGGCGGGAACCACAACTTTAAGATCCCACCCAGATGAGCAGCAGCCACAATAACAGCTGGAATGGTTATCTATGAAGACAATAACATAACGCAGTGGGAATATCATTCATTCCCTTCATAGCTGGAATTTGCAAGAAATCATGGTTTGTCTGGTCAGTTCTGTATTATTGTATATTGTAGCAGTAATAAAAGTCACGCCAATAAATAAACATAAATGCCCCACAAGTGTCTTTTTTAAAAAAGGTACTTGTGGCATCACAGGCTGTTTATCAAACATTACAGTACATTCTCACAACATGTTCACAAATCGGTAAAATTGCAAGAGTCACTCAAACACAGCAAGCTCTTTTGCGTTTACTGCAGAACAAAAGTATAAAATGCTGAAATTAAACAGGGAGTAGCTTTCTGTGCTTAAGTAGTTTTTTGTTTTGTTTTCTAATGACAAATTTTCAAAAACGTGTTGCAAACTTAAAGGAGAAGTCTGATTCTACAACTACTTATAAAGACGTAACATACCATAATTGTGCATGTTTAGCGACTGGACTGGAGAGCAGATAAGATTGTTTGGATTTGATGAAAAGACGGAACAAATGAGTGTAACATTCATTTGCATTTCTATGGTAGTGCTCTCCATAGCACATGTTAAGAGTTCAGACTTACTGTCAATCAAGATGACTTAACATCCAAGTACTTACCAGACTCTATAGTTAAGTTGACACACCGGACAAGACTCGTCCATATGAGAGCCAAAAGAGAATCTGTAGGAGGAGCAGAAGAGATGGAACCGTAACTATGGTTATACTCAAGACAGCAGGTTTTGGGTTAAAGCTGAGCTGGGTGAAGATCTGAGAATGTGCACTGCAATAACTTTTAGTGTAAAACCTGATTTAAATGCATTAAATGATGTTTCCTCTCATCCCTCTGCAGTGCTGTTACAAAGATACTTTCCCCGTCTTTGTCATGAATATACACTCTTATAAATGAGAATCCTTTTTTGTCAGGATGTTAGAGAAACAAAGTGGTTGTGTTGGTTAATCAAATACATGCAAGCAACATTCCTGGGAGATCACTTTGTAATGTCTTTTTACTGTTTACCTCACGATCATCGTGACGAAAGATAAAATAGTTGCCTCCGTGATAACTTTCCAGATTTGTAAAATCCTGTGCGAGTATTTACAAACTGTTATGCTGTGTTTTGGCATCTGACGAGCCTTTAAACCCATTAATATGTTGCTCCAACTGGACTTCCTGGGTCATATTTCATGGTTTCAAAAGGTACCTTAAACAATACACCCCCACCATCACAGCCCCCTGCATTGTTTTAACACAGGGCTGATTTTGTTCTGAAGGCAGAAGAAGAAGAAATGCAGTTGCTGCAGAGAGCAAATCAGGATACTTAAATGCATGTGAAAGCAGTTTGATTCACTTAAACCAATATTGTTCCTCTTAATTATATTTTTTCATTACTTCTTTAGTCTTATCAAGTAATAAGAATCTGTTCTCAGTCAATAAACATAAACTGCCAAATACAGCTGTTTCCATATTTCTGAACTCTGACCACTGACGCAAGAATGGCCTCCTACAGTTTATCTGGAGCTCTTGACAACAAAACTGATTTAATTCAACTTGGGTAACAATGATCGGCGCTCTGCCAAATGCTGACAGGAGGAGAGGGTATTCCATTTAACTGTTTACAAACTCACCACCTAGACTCTTAAGAGAAAGGAAATCTCATTTACACGACTGAAAAGAGTTTTACTTGACTGAATTGATTGAAATTCCCCACTGACTGACGTTTACCTGGAGCGTCTTTGCCGATGTTGGTGAATCCATCTCTGATGTTCGAGGTGAGCACAGCAGCATGTTTAGTGAAAGAGGAAGCACCAGAGACGAGTGGGTGGTTCAAGGGCTCTGGAAAGAAAAGAGAATCCCGCTCATATAGGAAACATGTCATAATTAAAATGCCGTTTGTTTTTTTCAATTCACCAACCCAACACACTATGCAAAGGTTGAACAACTGACCATTCAGAACCTAGCATGATGAGACTGAATTTCCATTTGTTTTCACTTCATTATTCAGTCTGACATCGTATTTTGCCCAATCAATAGAAAGTGCCGTGTTCCTCCCACTGATTTAATTTTCAGTTGACACAGAAGCTGTGGCAGCGATTGCTAGGAACAATAAACAATGTTTTTCATGGCAATTGAAGAGGAAGTCAACTATTAATCGGTACAGCTGCCTCATCCACGCTTGTCACAATTGTCTTGTCTTTTGTTTTTCTGTCTCAAGACAACGATGCCACCATTCTTAATCCTGCTTACAAAGCTCTGATTGGCTCGGCTGTTTTAACAACAACAACAAATAAAACTGAGATGCACACAGCAATTCAGACGTCTAGAAAAAGACTCATCAGAATGTTTCCCGACCATTTTCTGGCTATTCATTAGTAGTGTAAGACAGGCAGAAAAAATAAATAAATAATAAAATTCCCACTGTTTTGGTGCCCGTTTATTTCCTACTTTGCTGCCCTAGTTGTCCGTTTCTTGGGAATCCCTGTTGAATAAGTACAAATACAGCTTCAATACTGTAGATCTGCCCTGCATTTATAACCTCGTATGTCGAGCCTGTCACATTGGGGTGATGCATTCTGCCAAGTTTTGTCTGTGCAAGTCCATTAAAAAGATACCCTGTGGAGTTTTTTGTAATCAAATAAAAAAGGGTTTAAGATCACCATGTGCCAGAGCAGGTCGGTGCAAATGTATGAAAGGCTGTTGGGCCATCATGTACAAGAAGGTAATGTGTGGCTCTGACTCACCAAGACTCAGGATGAGTTTGTTCTTTGCAGCTGTGGCAATAACCTCTGGTCCCAGAAAATAGTGAAGCAACATCTCCAGGCCCAGCAGCTGGATGGAGGGGAAGGTGGAGGGGATCTGGACGCTGGAGTTCAGGCTCATCCGAGACGTATTGGCTGAGCTGTTAAAGCCTGAAGTGCCTGCAATAGGAGGAAGAAAAAACAAATTACAGTCTCCGTCAATGCCCTTCCTTACTCAGATGCAACTTAAGTTTTTGGCCTAGTGCATCATATACTGTAGGGGATTGATAGGCCTGGGTGGAGGGAGGTGGATGTATAAACATACCAGTCTTGGGTGTACCAGGGGTAACAGCACCATTTTGACTGACAGCTCTAGAAGGGGTGCCTGGGACAGAAGAGGAGTCAGAGCCAATGGTGCACTGGAGCAGAGGAACAGAAATCTGGAGAGAGACAAATACTGTTCACTCACACCACAATGTTTTAGCCCGCAGTACAACATAAGTTAGTACATCATATCTAACCTATATATCGCATATATCCTCATATCAAAAACAAGCTTTCTGAAAGTTCCATGATGGCAAATGTGAGACATTTTAAGGCCAATTTAACATCATAAATAAAGAGAAAAGCACATATGAAACTGATCACTGTTAATTGGAAATCGCTAATTTTTTTGGACAGCATTCATTTACTAAAGCAGATGTAACAATAACTTAACATATTTCATGTATTTACCTAATAGTCCTTTCAATACTGGAGATGTGTGCATATCAAGACTCAAACTGTATTGTATAACAAGACTGAACACATGTTAAACCTGGGTTTGACCCTTTCATATGGGACTGTCTCTGATCAATGACACACTCCAACTGTACAACTTGTGTCAAGTTGTGTGATCAGAATGTAAGTATGTATGTTTTATGCAGCATTATCAAAATACTCTACAAAGCAAAAAAGGGACAAAACTTTTGAGATTTTTAGGAAGGCTGTTGTAAAGTCAAGAAGCCATGGCAGAAAAGGTACAATCACTGCCAACCAGCTAACAGTGTGATGATGTGAGACTCCTCCCGGTGGGGACAGCAGCTCCTTCAAGTACAGAGGGACCCAGAGTATATAAATCAGTCCTAAAGATAATGGGCATAATATGGGATCTATGTTTTGTTTGTGCCTGTGCAGACTGGCTGGACAGGTGAATGAGACGTTGCAGTAGTTGAGATAGAAAGACAGGCATGTCTAACCTGATCAAAGTTGGGTGACAAGTTGGGCCCGAGTTGGACCACCAGGTACCACCAGACCTCCACCTTGGTGAGCAGCAGGGCCTCTGTCCTGACATGGATGGATGCGAGGGGCTGCATCAGGAGCTTCATACGTTTGCTACTGCACAGGATGTCTTCAGGAGAGACATGTAAGAAATTAAAACTCAACTGTGGTGACTGTGCATAGCTGAATCGAAAGAGCTCAGAAACAGGATTAGTCTGAGGAAAGAGAACTGGGACCAGATAGTCGGTGGCTCACCTGGATTGAGGGCAAAGTTATCTATGAGGCTCTTCCAGGCAATGAAGGCGATCTTCTTAATGGTAGGAGAAGAGCTGCGGAAACCAAGTTCCTCCAGATGCAGCAGAGAGTTGATGAAGGGTCCTCCTCTGTGCAGCAACTGCGTAGGAAAGGACTTATGAGTGATGGATACTGACATAGCCAGCAGTTCCTCGTGCTTGGGAAACCTCGCACAAAGAACACTGTAGTCTGAACCACAGCTCATCTTCATTCTTTTCAAATCGGGATGCAAATCAAGTTTTGTTTGCCCCCCCCCCCAATTCAAACATTTTAATAATGAATCTGAGTCAAATCCAATGTCATAATGCAGCTGTCTTAAAACATGCTTCACTACAAATTCACATTTCTTTATGGACATTATTGATTTGTCCATAAAGGAATGGACAAATCCCTTCAGTGATAAAGGTAACTGCAGGGAGGTTGAGAGGCAAAGCTACGGCGTTTGTTATATATTAACTTTATATCCTGATATTACATTATTGATATGTAACAAATACTTGAGAGCTGGCAGGGAGGACTTTCGATTAGATAGGAATAATATTATATCATCTGCATATAAGGAGATGACATCGTCCTCCTCCACAACCCTAATCCCTGAGATGGAGGGGTTTGATCTCATTGCGATGGCTGAAGGCTCGATCACTAGTGCAAAGAGCAATGGGGATAACGGGCAACCTTGACGGGTGCCCCGGAATAAGGAAGGGAGATGAAGTATCTATGTTTGTCTGAACTATTGCTGTGGGGTTGTGGTACAGGGTTTGAAGGCCCAAAATTCATTTTTCATAATAGTGCAAAAAGAAAATGCCACTCTACACGATCAAAAGGCCTGTTCTTCTGTATGGGACGTGGATCAGTCTTACATTCATTTACTAATAACGAGCAGACATACACAAACTTTACCTTCCCGAGAAGTTTCACAAATAAGGGCCAGAGCTTTAGGACATTGGTTTCATTCTTTGACATGAAAAGCTTCTGGAGCTCTGGGATCAGTTTCTGTGAAGACAAACAGAGGCACGTCAGCAGAGTTACTTACGAGGAGGGCTGGCAATAAGTGCTGCATGTGAATCGTGCATCTTGAATATTCATATATTGAATATCAACAATCTGAAAATCCAATATTTAATCCTCAAATATTTAACTGAATGTTTCCGGACCTTTGGTGCTGTGCTCATTTCCTTACATCCCACAAGGTACGGTACAAAGAAACAAACTGTTACTGACACACACAGATACTCACTGAGGACATCATTGGTTCGATGATAGCAGCCACCTCCATCTGCTTTTCCAGGAGAAGAGGCATGCCCATCTCCATGGCTGCTGCGGCCCGTAAACGCACCCTGGAGGCAGAGTGGACCACCAGCGGGATGACAAGCTTCGCCCATCGTACCACTCCTTCACCCATCTGGGCCGGCACTTGCTCCAGCATCCTATAAATACCAGGAGTAATTAGATCCAACTCTTGTAATCACAACCAATATACTAGAATGATAAATTACACTAAACTGTATGTTGTTTCAGCATGGACATCACAATATAAACATGTACAGTAGTTATAATGCCAAAGATGCAATGTAATAAAAAGTACTCAAGCCCACCATGCTACACCGTATAAACTAGTTTACTGCTTGAAAGAAAATTAACTATAAAAAAAAAAGGTTATTTCTTCACTATAAATGTCCACATGATAAATAACATAATCTAGCCTAATTTATTTAATTACATTTCAGTCACTGCCATAGTGAATGACCAACATAACATAGGGTTACCCGCAGTGTTTTAAAGCAGAAGTGGGCCTCGGTGGAAATAAAGACTACTGCCATTCACATATCAGTACACTTACTGTATATTCATTATCATTCAGGGAAAAAAACAAGTGCTGTCCAACTAGTCTTTTTCAGATCAAAAAGAAATGACAATCTAAACGTTCCAGCTTGTGAGACATGATACTGCTTCAGGTCGTTACCAAAGAGGATTTTAAAAATGATATGAACCTTTAACAAGAGGCATACAATACCATGACACACCTACTTTTGCCAGGTTGACTATATTGTAATACTAATAGCTAAGTATTTAATAAAACTGTGTAAAAGTAAATCAAACAACTGCTAAAGTTTCTCTAATATCAGCCAAATTGGTGCTTAAGATCTTTCAGATTGAAGCGACAGAGGTTAACTACTGCTAGTGACGAATGAAAGTAACTTTTTGTGAAAACACACACACTGAAACAAAAAGTCAGCCCCACATTGATAATTAAAACCTCAGGACTGGGACCTGTCATCACTCCCAAACTCATTCACAGATCTTGCAATATAAAAGAAACACTAGACAACTAAACCCAAGTTATGGATGTTTTCTGATGCTCTTCTGGCCTTGTTTGCATCCATAATGTTTGTAAACACATCACTAAAAAGGCCTGTATTTTTAATTGTGATAAGTTGAAACTAAATACACATTTTTCTTCAATTCAATGTCATATGTGACGATTTCTGTAATTCACATGGTCAAAAAGAGGCAGAATGACCCTTTATAATTGCCATGTACAATTACAGGCAAAAAAAAACTGTATATACAGTATATCTCAATGGCAAATTGACACAGTATGTCAGATTTGTACTATTCTGCACATTTATTAGTCAACCACCAATAGCAATGGAGACTAGTAATCATCATCATCCAAGGAAGGATCTGCTTCATGTCCTGTTTGCAAATATAAATACTCCCACCCATTAAAGCATTAACATGACCCATTGTTCTTTTACCTGATGACCACGTTCAAGGCCTCATGCTCCATTACCACAGACTGAATGTCCTCTCTGCTCCACACACTCTCCAGCGTTCCCAGTATAGACGACACCTGAGTGAGTGAAGCAACATGAATCAACACACCTGCATTGTGACACGTTCACCAAACCACCACTTTCCTGATTTCAGTCACATTTCCCTGGATTCAAATCTCTGCTGATGCTCACTTTTTTGGCAACCACATCTGGAGGAAAGCTCTGTTTTGAGATGACCCATAATGCTCTGGTGCATGTGTTCTTATCTGTTGACTTCACCACCAGGGAGCAAAGTGCTGACAGTATTTCTGCTGCAAAGGTTTCTGGAAAACAAAAGAGAATCACCCTCAACAGCAATTACATTCCCATAGAATTTAATCTCATAACGTCTGAAATAATGTTGACGTATAAAATATGGAAATGAACGTACCAGACACTCCAGAGACGATGTGAGAATGGTACAAACAAAACCCTAAAGCTTGCAAGGCAGCTTGGCTCAGCTCAGCATTCGGACTTGTTATATGAGCCTGGGAAAAAACATGAGACAAGAACAGAATTAGGTATCATAGATATCAAGAGCTTTAATATAAATATGGGAGTTCCTCCAGCGTTATGTGCAATTATGTGCAAAAGACTCACCAAGATGGCTTTACCGAAACGAGAAAAGTGCTTTTCAACTGCAGGGAGAAACTGGCGGCCATCCTCTCCACTGAGCCGACTGGAAAAGAAAAAAATATGTATATTATTTTTACTGTCACAACACATCCTCTGACATATCCAGAGGACGGTCAAAGACGAGCACTAGTAACATACTTGGCGATGGTGAGGTAGGCGTCCGTCTGCTCAGATTGTCCAGCAGCGCCGTCCTCCAGAGTCTCCAGCAAGGGGAGGAAGCTGGAGCCGCTCGGAGGCTCCGCAGTCGCCATCATTATTCCTCACCTCCTCGAGGCCTTTTAAAAAAAAAAAAAAAAAAAAAAAAAAAAAGAGACACACAGAAAGCAGGAGTATGTTAAGAAAACAGAAGTCATGTTAGAAAAAAAAATTAGAGCAGGAAGAGGCTGAACCAGGTCATTCTCAAGAATCTTAATACAACACTCATGTGCTACTGTATACGTACTTCTTAAGAATCATTGATTGTTGTAATCATCCCTCCTGTAAATTAAGTGATCTCTTTTTAGTGCGACTGCTGTACACCGTAAGTTCTGTACAAAAATGCATTACACAGTTTAGATTAATCTAATATGAAGCTTCAGCATTCTGAGTTGGATTTTGTCCTTTGTCTCTTACTGCAGAGTCAAGCTATGGAGGGAAGTCTTCACAGACAGTAAGGAGGGGAGAAATGATTACAGCAACCAATAACTTTTTCAACATGCAGAGTGAGTGTAACATTAACATAGACTTGGAAAAAATTTGAAACAATAACTTCTCTTTTCTTAATTGTCATTTTTGTCATTGTTTTCAGCTGGTAGTATTGTTATTCTGCTCCTTTATGTGCATATTTATCCTTTTGTCCTTGTGTAATAATGGAAAATGAATAAATAATTTTTTCAAGATTGCATGGACATGAACTAAATTTAAACAACCCATTTAACAGCTGGATGGAGAAATGCTTTATCATTTCATTTTTTTTTTTTTTTTTAAGTAGCACATCTGTGCAGCTGTTGATAGTCACTCACACCAAAAGTACCAGGAACTTAAAAAAAAAAAAAGTTCCTTCAGCCCATTTGTGTGTGTGCCTCCACCCAGTCTAAAGACCCGCGAAGATTAGGCAAATTACACCCATCACACAGCTGCATAACTGTTTTAACTTATTACTTTAACACGTCACCTGCAATTCAGCATAAGGACCTTAGCTTATTTTAACCTATGCACTCTCACCTGTTTTAAATACTTTGCTTACTGGTATCTAATGGTGAAATTGAGAGCCTACTTCCTCAGAGCTTTGCAATATTAAAATATGGTAACACAAGCATACGCACTACTTGTCTTTTTACATATATAGTAGTATATACTTGTTTTCTGATACAAGAACAGCCACTATACTACATTATAGTGTGGAGGAGATGTCATGGACTGCTCCATAGCCTTTCACAGCCACCTCACAGAGCTGGCATAATGAATAGGAATAAGCAGGGACGGGAAAAAAAGATGCATGGACATACCTCAGTGAGATTTATGTAAAGCTGCGTTCACCCTCCACTGTATCCAGAGCTGTAAACATGGGATAAATGAAGACAGAGGTTATGACAAATGCACAGATGTGTGAGGGCACATGTTAGGATTAGCTGTCAGTGTAAACACCGTCTCTCTCGACCTCATCACTTTGTCTGCTGGATGCTACCAGAGGCCAGCAGTGCCATTTAGCAACTTCCTCTCGGGACACCCAGAAGAACCAAAACAAGTCAGACTGTCGTGAATACCACCCGGTGAGCTCACTGAATACACTCGATACAATCTTCACAAATTCAGAAATATAAAAAAAATAATAAAATAAATCACTGAATCACTGGACCGTGCGGAGAAATAGCAAGCAGCCTGCTAATGTTAACTAGCTTTAACAAGTTAGCAGCGCTAGCGGGCTGCATGTCGAGTCTGTCGCTAGCAAAGTTTCAAGCGCGCACACAAGTGGGCTCCACGGCTGCTAAAACACCGCGGTGACAGCGCCTCACCTGCCGGCTCACCTGCCCGCGGCAAGGCGCTTTATTCGGACTCACCGATTAGCGCATAAACAACGCTAACGAACAAATATTTACACATGCTTGCTTGCTTGACACAACACACACACACTGACCGCTCACCTCCGAGTTCAGGACGAGACACACCATCAAAGCCAGCCAACACACCGGCCGCCCGCTTCACTCTGTGATGTTTCTAACTCTGCACTCCAGTTTTATATGTTTAATATATATTATTTTTTTAGCTTCCTTCTTCTCTTGTGCTGCTGCCCCGCGAAATTGCTGGCGCCAAACCACCACGCCGACGTACAAAATTACCTTTGACCCTGCATACGTCACGCTCAGATCCGCCCATTTTACCTTATAAGGAAAAACAGCAAGCTGACAGCGTTGATGCCTTTAATATTACCAATAAAAACAATTATAAAAATAATAATAATAATAATACTAACAACAACAACAAGGCGGTTTAAAGTGCTTTACAACACAAATGACAAATAAAAAGGAATAAATAAAAAGAATTACATGCAATCGAATAAAAAAAAACAATGCAGTGCATGCTCAGCCTATGTGTGAGATATGAATCAATATTCCCAAATTTAATTCAACAAAAGGCACAGCAGGTGGTTGACACTTATTCTGGATCTGAGGAAATATAATGCATTGGCACTTTTCCCATTTATTTGGTGCTTGTGATTAGAGCTGGAACTAAATAGTAGTTTCATTATTGATTATTTATTTTGATTAACCGGACATCCTGAAGCCCAAAATCAGGTCCTCAAATGTCTTGTTTTGTCCAACCAACGGTCCAAAACCCAAAGATATTCAGTTTACAATTATATAAAACAAAGGAAAGAAGCAAATCCTCACATTTGAGAGACTGCAACCAGAGAATGAGTAATGTTTTTGATTAAAAAATGACTTAAACGATAAATCAATTAGCAAAATAGTAGTCGATTAATTTTCTAGCAATTAATTGATTAATCCTTGCAGCCCTACTTCTACTCAAGAATTTAATCTTCCTCTGATACTTGGAGCGTAATTTAATTTTAAACTGTGATTTAGGACTGTGTTAAGTAGAAATTCAAACAAGACCAGCATCTTAATGGATCTTAACTGGATGTTAGTGATCTACAGAGGACTGATTCACTCACAGATAGTATTTAAGCCGGTCACCTCTTCATCACTACAGGTCAAAATGCGAAATGATTTCTCCTTTGATTCTTCCTTCTTTAACTTCTGTTATGAACTCGAACAACAAAACCAACTCAACTAAACAAGAAAAAAGAAAAGTTATGATGTGCAAAGTCTCAAAGTTTCGCATAATTAAGCAAATTAACGCATGAAATACATTTTTAAAAAAAGGTAAAAGTAGGAAATACTGGAGGCTTTATCCTCTCAGATTCCCTTTGATTAGGCCTTGTGGAACTTAAAGAATCGTTTGGAAGCTTCAGTCCTCCTCGTTGGTAAGGATTATATAGTGGTGGCTTCCCCCTCCGTATAAACCTGGAGATCATAGTTCCTAATTTCCTAAAAAAAGGATTCTGATATTGGGATAGGGAGGGTTTGAAATAAATACAGAAATTTAGGTAGGACATTCATCTTTATAAAATTCAGCTGCCCGATCAGTGATAAAGGTAACTGCAGGGAGGTTGAGAGGCAAAGCTACGGCGTTTGTTATATATTAACTTTATATCCTGATATTACATTATTGATATGTAACAAATCCTTGAGAGCTGGCAGGGAGGAGTTTAGATTAGATAGGAATAATATTATATCATCTGCATATAAGGAGATGACATCGTCCTCCTCCACAACCCTAATCCCTGAGATGGAGGGGTTTGATCTCATTGCTATGGCTGAAGGCTTAATCACTAGTGCAAAGAGCAATGGGGATAACAGGCAACCTTGACAGGTGCCCCGTAATAAGGGGAAGGGAGCTGAAGTATCTATGTTTGTCAGAACTGTTGCTGTGGGGTTGTGGTACAGGGTTTGAAGGCCCAAAATTCATTTTTCATAATGCAGCAAAAAGAAAATGCCACTCTACACGATCAAAGACCTTCTCAGCGTCAAGTGAAACAGCTAAAACTGGGTCTTTAATAGATTTAACACTATACACAATATTAAGGAGCGTCCTAACATTGTCAAAGTAGAAGCAGTTTTTAGTAAATCCTGCCTGGTCCCCTTTAACTAAAGCAGGTATGACTTTCTCCAGCGTAAGAGCTATACCCTTTGTTAATATATTCCAATGAGTGAGATTTGTCTATATGACCCACAACCTGGTTTTAATGAAACTATTAAAAGAGCTTGCATAGTTTGGACACAAATTTTCTGTTGAATGGTTAAACATGTCTAAAAGAGGGTTTGATAGTTTACTCAAAAATGTCTGTGGAGAAGCCATCAGGTCCAGGGGCTTTACCTCCAGGGAGCCTGGCTGAGGCATCTGACACCTCTTATTTAGTGAGCATGAATACATCTTTTCATCAAAGAAACAATTTATTTCATCAGTTTTAACACCCTCTGATGAATGTAAAGAGCTTGGGGCTGCGAACCATATCAGTCCCATTCTGGGATTTAATAGCCGAAATGTTTCTAGAGGCTTCTTCTCTTCTGAGTTGCCATGCTAACAGTTTATCTGATTTGTCTCCCTGTTCATAGTATCTATGTTTCAACCTAGCCATTGTGTCATATTCAGCTCTTGTTGTGATCAACCGGCCAGGAATTGATTGTGTCTGTGAGCAAAAATGTTGTTTTTCAAGACTTTTGATTTCATATTCTAAAGAATTCCTTTTTAGATTGGTACTGTTTCTTTTTCAGTGAGGAATAACCCCTAATATATGCCATCAAAGCTTCTCCGGATAATAGGTGGTGGGACAGATCTTTTATTTGTTGAAATGAATCGATCTGATAATAATCACAAAATTTTGGTCATTTATTAAATGATTGGGAAACCATCCAAGCCCTGCAGAGGATAAGATTTGGCTGTAGAGGAGGAACTGCCTTTATCTGAATCCGAAACAAAGTCTCCTCCAGGTATGAGCTCAGTGGGGGAACATTTAGAAAAATATTAATAAAGAAGTTCTGATTTGGACATTTTATGTTAAGCATGGTTATTGGCTCATCTGCCAGAAAACCTCTAACTAAGATGCATCTGCCCCCTTTGTCTTTCATTACTTGTTCAGGATAGAAGAAGAACTTTTCTTATTAAAATAACTACCCCTCGGGGTATGTGATGATGAGTACCCCACATTACTAACTTTATCAGTCCATTAGTACAACATAGAGGCTTTTATGAAGAGTTACAAATTTGTGTGTATGGAAGTGTGTTTAAAGGACAGTGATGGGTCATAAAAGATGTAGAAATGAGACACAACAAAACAAAGAAGCAATGTTAACCCAATACCGTAATGCTTTGCAGTGTGAAAGTTTATGAAAATATAATTGGAATAACCACAAACCAGATTTGTTTTCTATAAATTAAGCATCAGGACAGGTGAATACAAAGTTAGGATTGTTTATTTTTCTAGAAGGTAAGAACAACACAATTTAATGACCTTGTTTATTTGACAGAATTATTTCTTTAATCAGCCATAAAGACTGATTATAACAGCACATAAGGTAACATAAATACAGTAACAGGATTACAACAATGTTGAACAGTGTATCAAACCATTGGTCAGTGAAAGTAGTGGGTGTAATTCTGTGAAAACAGAGATGCATCAGAGGCAATATATTGTAACTGGAAGCCCCCGGCTGTAACTGAAGCATCAGAGAGGAACTTTAGCGTCATCACGTTTCCTGTTAAACAAAACATCAAAGACAAACGTAATTGATTTGTATTTTGATAATCCAGAGATCCATCAGTGTGCAATAGCCAAATAATGTCTTCTCACAGTGAGAAACATTATATGCTTCTTATATGAAATTATGAGGGCATCTCACCTGTACTGATGATATCGTCAGGTAAATAATCGCCACAGAATCTGTAAACAAACAGATTAAAATGTGGTGCTCACATTAAACTTTCATGTCTCATTCGGCTCACTTCAAACACAAGCAGAGGGCAGGAAAAATAATCGCTACGTTTACAAAATCTCTACCTCTCGACTGTCTAACACAGTTTAAGCTTGGCACTGTTTGACCACTGAAGGCATTTAATGTAAACACTATAGTGCTGAAAGAATTAGTCGATTAATCATTTCGTCGATCAACACAAAATGATTCACAAATAATTTTGATAGTCAGTTAATCGTGTTTATTGAACAAACATGCCAAACATTTTCTTTTTCCAGCTCCTCAAATGTGAGGATTTGCTGCTTTTGAAAATGTTTGGGCTTTGGACTGTAGGTCAGACGAAAACAAGCAATCTGAAAACGTTACTTTGGGCTCTGGGAAGTTTTGATGGGCATTTTCACTATTTTCTGACGTTTTATAGACTAAATTATTATTTGATTGGCTGGCTAGTTGTAGCCCTGGTAAACACATAAATTAAATACACATGACCATGAGAGGTGCTAAATGTCAGTGACCTTGTCTGAGAAATATGCACTAATGCATGACTCCAAAACATATGGAGAACAAAGATTCCAATAATCAATGAATAATGAATGAATATTTATTTGGGTTTAAATGGAGCTTTTCATTCAAGGACATTTCTATTTTCACCATAATTAGTACAAAATGACATAGTTTTCCATGAAATTTCTTAACTTATGGACCCAAGAAGTAAGCCGTTAACCATGTAGTGCACTTATTTAGACTTTTTGGTTGAAGCTATGTTTCAGACGTCACAACATGTGATACAATTGTAATGAACACCAATCAGAAATGTGTATTTTCTGTGACTACAGTATAAGAAAACATAGATGTATTATTTAGCAGTTATACCTGGTCTTTAGCCGATTGTAAGATTTAAACCAAAACGAGAGTGAGCTGACTTTGCGTGACCAATGATCTTCACCTTCTGCATTTATTTCCTCAATACTACCATCTCCCAAAGTTCTCAATGAAGATTTTGATATCACCTCTCCTCCTGAAAGTCATTCTCTGACAAGTTTTGATTCGTCGTTTACTGGACTCTGGATGTTTTCGATTTGCTGAAATATATATATCCAGTATTGTGATGTGGCGCACACATTTTTGGGGAGGATTTTTCCTTCACTCTATCATTACAGTGGGCTCTATTGAATCTTGTACAATGTGGTCATATTATGCTCAATGAATAAGAGATTGTTTTCAATATATTAAAATACATTCTTTGAATATTTTCTGTGATTTCTGTGACTATTTTTGCAGCTATCTGATTTTTGATAATGTGTCTTGAATGTCTTATTGTACGTGTTAATATATTATCTTGTTTGATCAGTTGAGCATTACATCAGTATTATGCCTACATATATCTTGCCCTTCATCATACATGCCATTTCCCCATTGAAGACCCTCTTTTAGTTCTATAAAGGTTTGGGAGCTACGAGTTTGGATACTTCCTACTCTTTCCCTCAATGAGCCTCACCTCCCAGCGAAGCCTGAGACATCATCGTAGCTGTCGTACACCTCCAGGTAATCTGCTAGGCACGCGGTGTCATCCTCCACGTCAAACTCCAGGAAGTGGAGGCGGATCCTCTGGCCCAGGCGCACACGGATGTGCCAGTAGCAGATCTGTTCGTCCTGATACTCCTCAGGGAAGCCAGGAGACTGAATGATCCTTTGCTGATCTGTCAGCACCCCACCACACTCCTTGGCTGTAAGACACATGAATGACATGTAGTGATTAGTCTTCTCAAAAACATGTTTTAATGCCAAGTTTCTTAAACATAGTTTCAGGACTCCATGTTAGGTTACTTTCCATACAGATTTGTGTGATATTTACAAGAAATATTGATATCTAATACATTTCTAACAAAAATAAATGAATTAGGATGCGAATACATCACTACAGTAAAAGGCAGCTCTGGACCATGGTCAGCTGAGGACATGTGGACAAATTTGGTGTCTGTGTTCAATGACCACTTTAAACTCCCCACAGTGTATTCCTTTAATCAGCTGGTGGGATTGTGCATCTGTTCTTGTGAAGCACTTTGATTCGGGGGGTCTGTCTCTTGCGTGTGAGCTCCAAATGATTTCAGAATAGGAAAAAGAAAACCTTCTGTTGAGTAAAGGAAATCAAACACACATGTTAAGACCGGTGACAATGGCATCAAAAGCTTTTCCACTAGATGTCCTGGAGGAATTAAAAATGTAATGTTATTTCTCATTTGTAGACCGTTTAAAAAAAAGTTATCTTACATCCATCACTGAGGCACAATTCAGCCAAAATATCTGATGTAGACAGTGAGATGGCTTCCACGGAGGACTGAACTGGTGACATGAGGAATTATGTAACTTTAAGTTAGAGAATAATGAAATTCATGTGATCATGCTTGGGTAGGATGAGTGACTCTCTAAACAACAAACCTCATAACCACTAAATATGAAATGTAAGTTGCTAGGAAATGAAAGAAATTCTGTTTGATTTCATGATTTTCAAAATTTTAAAGCGTCTCATCAGCAGTTTGACCTGACTTGAGGGGAATGTAACATTTTCTAAATAGAGCCGGACCAGTAAATCACGTGGGACAATATTATCGGCACATATTAGCACATCACAGATGTATCTGGATCCGCATATATGTCAGCCAATAAGTTATTACAAATAAGTAACAGAGGCAGCATTGCGATTACATAGTTTGTCCACCAGAGAGCACCTACAGGTTTGTTTTTCAACTGTTGCATAATCTGCCCAGTACATGTAGTGATTACAATTCTTTCATGACCAAGTTTACAGCTGTTACTATCAATATTTTTTTATACTAACAATGCATCAAATGAATGTGTGTAGTGTGAAAGGTGTCGCTTGAAGTGATGAACCCTCCGAGAATTATCAGCCGACTCTGCAGCTCCCTGCAGCTCTTTAGCATCTTTCAGCTCATTGTTTTGGGTTTCACGACCCTACGAACTTTGTGGTTTAGATTCACAGCAGGAAGCTGCTTTCAGTGAAAAAGCTCTAAAACCCCATTGTAAGGCTCTCTGCTCAGCATCAGCAGACAGACACTTGACTAGCTGGTGAACATAGTGGAGCAAAGCAGCTAAAGAGTCGGAAATCCCCACCCTCACATTCGTCAGGTGGCCAGAAACACAACTTCAAACGAAAGCTAATGTTGCTCCGTATCTGCAGGATGTGTAATTGTTTGGTAACACATTTGCCGTTAACAACTTTATAAGGTGAAAATATGTCAATGTTGTGTTTACATATCTTTTTTGCTGCCATCAAGTGCCCCCTCCCCCTCAAACAAAATCAATGAATGCAGTACAATTTTGTACTTTCCCTGTTTTGTACAACTTTCTACTTCCACTCCACTACATTTACTTGACAGCTGTAGATTTGTAGATTTACTTTTTATGTGCTAAAAATACTGTATAATAAACTCAAATAATATAACGCATTGATATTTATACACTCTGAGAGGGAGATTCTGCATAGTGAGTACTTGATTTTAGGCCACTAGGGGGCGGAAAAACTAAAACAATAAGAACTGACGGACACACCGCCCTGAAATTGCCTTGCAAACTTGTTATGGCTAACGTGTTGGCAAACAGTCGGCTATTTACACATCTAACAGTCAGTGAGTTTGTCAGAACCTTTTCGCTGAAAATGGCGTTGATGAGAACAATTCATTTACAGGCCATTAAACCAAAACGATGAGCTAAAAGAGGACAAAAAGATCCTTAAAGATGTGGAGTTGGGTAATTATTCTCTATGGGTTCACGAGTCGTTCAATTCAACGTTAATATAAAAACTACTGATTTAGAAAAGATGGATGCTTTTCTAGGAGTTAGTGGAGACCAAAACAGAGCTAAAAGGAGAGTGAATATTGGTACTTACTTACATTCAGAAACACATGTTGCACCATGTCTGCTGGACGTGTATATACGCAACTGTTTGCTAACAAGTTCACTTGTCAACTTTTTAATAAGGTGATAATATGTCAGTGTAGTGCTTACAGTCAGTTATTGCTGGTTTAAGAGGTCCTTAAATCAGCAAAACACATATCAGCCAATATGTAATTATCAGACTCCCAAATATTGATTTTGATATCAGCCTCAAACATATCGTATTGGCCGGGCTTTATTTTGATATATGGGACTTGTAAAAAAAAAAGCTTTGAAAAATGCATTATGAGTCATTTTCTATTTATTCCAACTGCTATTAACAGTGTAAACAAGCAGAGACACACTTGAACACTAACATATTTATCTTCTGGAAAGGATGTTTATGTGGGTGTCTATTTCCAAAATATTGCTGTAGATTGTGAAATCTTGCTGTAGATTGTGAAAGCATTAATGTTTCACTCCATCTTTGTGACACTGGTGAATCATTCAGGCGAGGTGGCTGTTAAAACCACTTACTCATAGGCCAGCCTGAGTGTTAGTTATCACTTACTCAGTTACTCACTGACATCTTATCCAAACTGATCATCTGACTTCCTCCAGGTTTATTCTTGGTCTGACCATGATAACTCACAGGGTGGCACTGAGATTGTGGCTTTGAGTCAAAGCAAACAAAAGTCTTCTCTCCCACTGTGGTCCCATCCTGCGCTGGTTAAGTTATCTTTGTCATCGCTCACATTTGACTGGAAGCAGTGGTGATGAAAGCACCCTGAGTGACTCTGTGGAGCCTCAGACTTGATGGCTATTCTTAACATGTGGGCCTGGGTCTCCCCCACTGGGACTCACAACTCTTGACATTTAACCACAGCCATACAGTCATCGCTTACTCTTTAAACCACACAGAATCTTTTAAGCCATTTAGATATTTCACTTCAGTGAAAGTATCAGTACCACAAATACTACTACAAGTAAAAGTCCTGCATGCAAAATGTTACCATTAGTAAACGTTCAGATATATTAGCATTCACATGTGCTCCATAAATCAATAGTTTTTATATTTTATATACACTGAATTGAACAAAAATATAATGAGAGTGTCATCGCTTGGGAACCCATAGAGAATAATTACCCAACTTTTCAACTTTGACAAGGATCTTTTTGTCCTCTTTTAGCTCATTGTTTTGGTTTAATGGCCTGTAAATGAATTGTTCTCATCAACGCCATTTTCTGCATTCATTAATTAATTTATTTATTTTTGGCCACTTGATGGCTGTAAAAAAGATATGTAAACACAGCACTGACATATTTTCAACTTATAAAGTCATTATGGTGAATGTTTTACTCAACCATTACCTACTTACACATTCAGCAGACATGGAGCACATTACATACATTTGAGGACCAGAAAACCAGAACAATCAGCAGAATTCGCGTGATAATTCTCATTTAATCTATTATTAATATAAAAGTATTGATTAGTGCAGCTTCAAGTACAGTACTTAAGTGAATGTGCTTTGCACCTCTGTGCTTAAGCCACCGTTTACTACTGTATAAACATATACTCACAGTTTGGATTGTAGCAGTACACATCCCATCTCTCACTTTTGTTCAGCCTGTGCCCGTAGTCGACTATGCCAATCTTCCCAAAGCCACAGTTCGCGCCAGCTTTGACGATGGGGTAGCCAACACGCCCCCTGTCGAACCATCCGGCTGCACACACATGGAAACCTGAACAAGAGCAGAAAAATATCGGTTTTATGCAACAAAACTCAGTCACAGATGATAAACTACTGTGTTCTGCCAACCACAGAAAGTCTTTCTTTCAACTCCTCCAACAGGGCAGCCTCAAAAGAAAAAACCTGGATCAGAGCCTTCTGGTGACCATTACAAGATCTGTTGTTTGTTTAGCTTAAAGTTACAATCAGCAGACCCCAGCCTGAAGAGCCCAGATAAAAGCGGGACCTCCTAGGTAGACTGCTGTGGGGAAAGCTGACAGGGAGGCGGATCGTAATGCCAGAGCGAGGGGCTGGATTCAATCTCTGTGCCAAGGGAACAGCGATATTACCCAGCCAAGAAGGTGTTAACAGGCTTTTACAATACTCGTGCGATCGTTTAAAATTTGGCACAGAGTCATGCAACAGCAAAGCACTTGTGGAAAGAAGTGTTTCACTCAATGCTTTGCAATGACCTTTACCCTATGAACATACGAACCTCTTTTCCTGTCTGTTAACAGCATTCCAGTGGGTGAAGAGACGTGTCACTACTGTTACATCAGAGACCTGTCCTCAGACATGATGCTAAATGTTTAAAGTTTTTGAGAAAGGAACGGTAAACACAGCTCTCGCTGCCTTCATTTGGTGAAATGGACTGATAATGTTAACTGCTTGTGAAACAGTATCAAGTTGACAGAGTCTGTATCTGCCTTGAGTGACTTATGATCCATACACTTTTCCTGGAGTAAATCTTCTTAGGCAGGTGCTCTGCATGTGCATTGTGGATGAGTTTGTGTGCAAGTTGCCGCAGACCTATTTGACGAGCCGCCTCCAGTTGTTCATAAGTGGCCAGCTTCCCTCCCTCGTATTTGCAGACAGCCTTGGCCTCTTTATATGTCAGCTGGTATCTCCCTTTGCGCGATTCCCGGTGGTAAACTCCAGCTGCTTGTTCTATCAAAGAGAGAGACAATAAAAAAAAGCTGCTACCACTGTCTGCAGCAACCGCATTGATTTGTTCTGCAGCACTTAATACAATTAAAGGATTTGGCTTCATTTTGCAAGGTCTAAAACACGGGGCTACAGCCAAGCAAGTGACAATGTTTTTAGTGAGAGGGTGAAAGTTAAATTGAGCTAAACATAAAACATGAACGAGAAAGGCTAACTGTGTGATATTTCTTCTGCATTTTGGAAGTTCACCAACAATTGGGTCACTTGCTCCCTGGCCTCCTCAATGGGGAGTCCTCTGCTGATCCTGTTTTGGCTTTGCGCATGCATGACTGCAAAACTCGGCAGAAATTAGCCTCAAGTTGATATTTTGAAATTTTTAACCTGTTTTCACACTAATTAAACTCTGACGCTCACAGCTACAAGAACCTTACTGCCTTTTCACTCGGATCGGCTCCGAATGGCACTAATTCTGCCACACTCTGTGGAAATAATGGTCACACCAGTAACTTTCTGTAACTTTTCAAAAGAAGAGAGAAATGATTGAGAATCAGTGCAACTGAATCTGCCATACCTGAGCACTCATCAAAGTTAAAAAACAAAAATGCAATAGAGGACAGAAGTTGCATGAAATAATAATAGAAAATGCTGTGCATGTGATTCAGGTAAGGCAAACTCATTAGCACTAAGAAACACTGTTCGGTTATTTCCCCTCTCACCTTGTAAAAATATAAAGAATGGGGTTCATAAAATGAGTCAGAGGTGTATGTATGGAAACCTCCACAGCTTGTCTGATTTCTACTTCAACACACAGGAGGAGAGACTCTAAGCTGTGGTGTTAATTTCATTTCAGTAAGATTACAAAATGTGGAAGCCATTCTATTCCCAAAGTACTAGAAGTGGAAATGAGTTGAACTCTGATCTGTTTGAATCTTGGAAGGCCCTGAAGATGAAGTCACTTCTCCATGTTTACTGGCCTCATGCAGCACTCAGCCAGGTCATAAACATACAGTTGGCACAAGAGAAAGCTGCTGGACTGCGTGTTGCCTATTAATCCCTGTTACTCCTCACAATATGCCTTTATGTTAGGATTTTTTTTTTTTGCTGCGTTTGCAAAAACAGGTACAAAGCAATCTCAGGTAAAAGTAGCTGATTACATGTGAGAGAAGTGGAATATGTTACTACACAAAACACTTAGCACTGGTTAACAACGTTGAAACTGCAGTCGGACCATTGGAATAAACTGCAGGTTATATTGGTTTTAATGAATGACAAAGGGAATCACCACACCTGTTATATGACACTGATCATGTCAATATAATTGGTCTTTACTCGATCATTTGTGTCCCGATTGTCTTTTCAACTTCATCACAATTAGTACAATGAAGACAGAGTTAAGCTGCAGGCGGTAAGAGCTCGATAATTAAGTGGTCCTACCTGTCACAGCGTAACCGACATTTTTTCTAGCTACGGATTCGACAGCAAGAAAAACTGCTATTTACCCAGCCATATTGAATTATGAAATATTCCGTTTTTGAAGCCCCATGCCTGCGCCTCTTTGAGCAGGAAGCCGAGTATCCAGAGGAGGGCGAAGACGCGCATCCTGCAGCCCTCAGTGCGCAGCTGCTCTCTCCAGATGTTCCAGGAGCTGCTGCCTTTATATACGAAACACTGGCTGCTGCTGCTGCTGCTGCTGCCTCCCTGCAGAGGAGGGACTCTACTGGCTTTTACTCAAGTACTGCAGGTTAATTAACTACAACTACTGGTCACTTATTTGAGTATTTACATGTTGATGAGACGTCTAGTTTTGTTCTGTTCTACTTTCTGTTTATATTGATATTGAGATAAATATTTATCTCATCTTAATCATTCATCTTACAGCTGGGGTTTGCAGATTCATACTTTTAGCTACAGTATAAGGTCATAAAATATGCTGTTACCTGGTGAAGAAGGTCTTGGAATTCTGAAATGTCAACTTTTCTGGATCTTGCTTTAGCTCCGTGACACAATGGGCATTACTTTTTGAGTTTTAGAAAGAGAGAGGGGTTGCAGATATTTGTCAAACAGCAGAGGAGCATGTCATTCTTCAGGTTCTCACCTGTCAGCACATGTAGTAGACAGAGCCAGTCAGCTCCAACTCACCAGCTCCAACATTAAAAACGGCTAAATGGATAAAAACATGGGTAATTTAACTTTCGGAAAACAAAGGGTACTTTTACATCCAGTAGTGTAGCCTACATATTATTGCTAATATTTTCTGTAGCTTAAAGCTGCATCAATCGATTTTCAGAAGAATTCCCCACCAAGTGGAAAGACACACAACCTTGACAGACATTAATACTATAAAGGGACACTTTTACATCTCAGGATCAGTTTACTCATCATCAAAGTAGCTCAGCCTGTGGAAACAGCTGTCTGATGTCTTCTGTGACTCTGGAGAGCTTTTTCCAAAGTCTGAAGAAATGCCTTGGCTTGGACTTGGACTACAAAATGTTAACAGAAATCCTCCATTATAAACTTGGGGCAGGGAGTTTGAAAGGTGTGGATATTTACCAGGCAGGCCGGGTCTAAATGAAAGACGTTGCATTAAGGGAAGTTTAAGATCCGGCGTCCAATATCCAGGATATTTCGTCCCCTGCTGCTTCGATTTTGACCATTTTTTTTTTATATTTTTTATTTTTTTGCCAGTTTCCCAACTTTATGGAAACACAGCACTAAATAACTGAGGTATATTAAGCTCCATTCAATGAGAGATATACAAGCCGCTCTGAAGACACCAGGAGTGTTGCAAGACACTGATGAATGTAACCCTAACCCAGTATTCACTCTGGTTTGGCCTCCACCAACAGCTGAGAAGCTTTGAATCGAGGGTCCAAGAACAGAGGGCGTCTTAAGCTGTACAGATTATAAAGCCCCTGGAGGGAAATTTGAGAGTAAAAAGTACAATATTTCCTTCTGAAATGTAGTGGAGTAGAAGTATAAAGTTGCATTAAATGGAAATACTCAAGTAAAGTACAAGTACCTCAAAATTGTACTTAAGTACAGTAAATTTACATTCAACTACTGATATTGATATTGCAGCTTAATTAGGGCATAGTTTTGAATGCAGGGTCATTTCTTGTGCTGTGTATATGTTTTAACAGAGGAAAGGGGTTGGAGTTGCTCCACCCAGCTCCCCTGAAGAGTCCTGTCAGCACAGTTGCTCAACAACACAGACCACAGGTGGCCCGGCATTGCTGAGTAATAGGAACAGTGCGCAGCACCATCTGTGAGGTTTTTCCAGATGTTAGGTGTCTCCCACAGCTTCAATAACGGGGCGCACCACCAGAAACACATTCGGAGTTGAAACAGGGACTGTGTTTTGCCTGTAGTTTGGAAATAGATAATGTAAGGGCCAGCCCAGGCCTGTTTGGAGCCCAAAGCACAATTTGTTGAGGAGTTTTTTCTCAGTTGAGGCTAACCATTAGCGTTTCACATGCAACGATTAGCAATGTAACAATGTATCAATATTATGAAAATGTGCACAGCAACAATTAACTGGTGAACAACAATTGTTGTGAAATGTGTGAAAATAAATCAATCTGCTGAAAAAGTATTTGTTCTGAATGTTTTTCTTTTCATACAAAGGTCCAATTAAACAGTAAAAAACAAAAGTATAACATTACTTAGATACTTAAAGATGCTCCAATCAATACTTTTATATCAACAATGGATGAAATGATTATGTATAGTGTGAAATGAGTCACTCGTGGTGACGAACCAACAGAGAATCACCCAGTTCTGCAGTCCTCATTAGCCCTACATTGCATGTTAGCATCTTTCAGCTCATTGTTTTGGTTTTATGGCCCACGACTTTCTCTCACCGTTCTCATCATCGCTTCCATTGAGCTCTTTTAATTTCCAAAAGATCTGATAAACCCACTGTATGCTCCCTACTCAGCACCAAACAGCACAGTTGGCGCCGAGCTGGTGAACATAGTGGAGCATTTAGAAGAGTTGGTGGAAACCAAAACAGCACTGAAAACTGAGTGAATACCGGACTTACATTCGCCAGGTGGCCAGAAACACGAATCCAAATGAATGCTAATGTATGTGTAATGTAAAATAGGAAACTCTTTGCTAACACATTCACCATATCAACTTTATAAGGTAACAATATGTCAGTGTTGCGTTTATTGGTCATTGCATTGTCCCCAAGTGGCCAAAAATAAATAAATAAATAAATAAATGAAGGTTTAAAGTATGATGAAAGAAATGATGAGAGCAGAGAGCTGCCTGGTGGCTGTGTGGCTCCTATTTTTCTGATTTTAAATAAGTTACTTGAATCATAAATCATCAAGTCCCGATTGTTCCACAATAAACTTAACATCCTGGTACCAAAATGAGGAACCAGCAACTATCAGGGATCCAAACATGATAATGTACAATTTCATTATTATTTCAGTAACGTTATGATAGCACAGCGGCAGATATACTGTATGAGTGGCAGCCAGTGATGACTGTGTTGCTCATTGAGGTTTTATTTCCCCACGCTCATGTATTAAAGTTATGTCTAACACCAAATGTCTGCCTGAGTTCAGTTCAGTTGGGAGGAGTCCATAATCTGTAGGGTTAGTAATAGGATAGCAGTTGGAAACCCAGAGGCAGCAGCGGTATATTTTAGGTCAAACAATGAGGTAATGCATATCTCACTGAATAAAATATATTAGCCGTTTAAATACAGTCCTTGGAAAACCACATTTAAATATTCAGACACTGAAATCGGTACAATGTGTTTTTCAAGAGCATGTCCTTGGTAAACAATGTGATACCTCACTTTGCAACATGATATCTCCTTTTCTCAGGTTAATGTGAGAGGACACACACACACACACACACACACACACACACACACACACGGCTGCTGGGTAAAATTGTCCTGAAGTGGTTCCAGATCTGGAAGGAAATGATCTGTACCTTCTTAATTCTCAGTGCGCCCCTCCCATTCAAACCCACACATGGAAAGTCCGTCTCAGACGCAGTAATTGTGACATATACTGTACATTACAGCTGCATTTTAATACGAGATTCATCATCGTTTCCATGTGTCCGACAACTACAGGAGGGCAAACTGGTTACGCAGCTTGGAGTGAGTAGTCTGTATCATGATTAAGCAACAAAAAAAAGTGCACTTTATTATTTATACTACTGACATCATGTCTGTCATGAGGGTAATAACTGCAAAAAACATGATAAATGTGCTCAGAAATAGGAGGA
The DNA here is from genome assembly GCF_020085105.1 of Siniperca chuatsi. Lineage (NCBI taxonomy): Eukaryota > Metazoa > Chordata > Actinopteri > Centrarchiformes > Sinipercidae > Siniperca > Siniperca chuatsi. Next base: position 25,520,831 of record NC_058053.1, read on the forward strand.
AAAGACCGCATAATGTTGACGGAGCTCATACAAGAGATGTTTCTTGAATTTAACATTCATTTAAAACTGATCTGACTGTTGTCATTGATTTTAAATGAATAAGTTTGTTTCAAATGTTTAAGTGGGATAGCTGATGTAATGCTAAGAGATGCATCTTGTTTAAATGGAGAGGACAAAAACAAATCAGTACAAACTGACATTAAGGTTTAAAAATCTAAATTAAAAAGTGCAGCAATAGTCCATTCCATTATTCATACACAAATATTAATTATAGTGTAGCTTAAGCTCTAAAATCGATGTTTTTATATTAACAATAGATCAAATGACTACTTGTATGTGTAAATTCTTGTAGCAATAAATCCACAGAAAAGTATCACTCAACTCTGCAGTTCCCCTCCCCTACATAGCACGTTGGCATCTTTCAGCTCATTGTTTTGGTTTTTACAGCCCACAACTTTACTGTTTTGGTTCACTCTCACAGCTTTCATAGTGTCGTTTTCGGCCACAGCAGGCAGCTGTTTTCAGAGAAAAGCTCTCCAAACCCACTGTACACGAGCTGCTCAGCAGCAAACAGCAGACAGACACAGTTAGAGACTAGCTGGTGAACACAGTGAAGCATTTAGCAGCTACAGAGCCAGATATTTCCCTCAGGATTTGTCAGAGTCCAAAAACAGAGCTAAAACAGAGTGAATATCGGACCTACATTCGCCAGGTGGCCTGAAACACGACTCTAAATTAAAGATAATGTTGATTCGTATCTGCTGGATGTGTAATTAGGCAATTCAATTCAATTTTATTTATATAGCTGCAATTGTCTCATTGCACTTTTCATATAGAACAGGTCTAGACCGTAGTCTTTATAATATTGTTTACAGAGACCCAACAATTCCCACCATGAGCAAGCACTTGGCAACAGCGGCAAGGAAAAACAAAAACCTCAAGCAGAACCAGACTCAGGGTGGGCGGCCATGTCGCCTGCTCTGGCCCCAGGAATACATTTGTCTATGGTCGCTGGTGTCGCTAACTTCACGTTTCTCAAGATAGAGCTGCCAATAACTGCTAACAAGTTCGGGAAATCAACATAAAGGGAATAATGTGTCAGTGTTGTGTTTACAACTTGTTTCTGTTGCCACCAAGTGGTCAAAAAATATTATTGCAGCTTTAAAGTTATTCATTACATGCTGAGTTCACCAAAATAAAACATATAATAGAGTTTTAAGCTAAAGGTTAGTTTATTTAAGTTTGGTTGTTAAAGTTCCAGTGAGCTTGAACTATTTGGAATGACGCGACATCCTCTCCACATGTCAAACACGTTTCTGGAGCACGGCTTGTTTTATTGTTCAGACTCTCGGGCTGACCGTTGCTGTGAACTACCTCCACATGCACATTAAATACAACAGGCCCAGATGGGGAAAGACTGGATAGATGGAGAGAGAGATGCAGAGGATAATGGTGTCTTTGTTTCTGGACTGTTTTTTTTTTTCTTTCTTTAATTTTAACAGGCTGTACTGACTGACTTCCATGACTTAACATCCTGGCACTGGCGTGTTTGTCAAACTGGAGCTGGTGATGGTGGTGTTCCTCGCTCTGGTGGTCTATCACACGCACTCATGCATGCACACTCATATGCAATAAAACCCACCCTCTTCAATTTTTTTTCAAGCCCTCCTGCAAATGAAATGACAATAGCAGAATACACTATCATGTCTTGTTTCTATTGGTTAGTAGAAAATTCCTTATTCATCCATCCACAGGCATTAAATGTTTCACCAATCATACTTTTTATAATATTCCTTATAAATTTGAATGTAAAATGTTAATTAGACTCTCTTTAATGAATAAATACATCCTCTTTACTTTATTCCCATAAAAAAAACACCTAAGCATGACTGTCCTTGGTTAAATAAAAAACAAATGAACTTGGTTCAACAAACAGTCTCTAAAAGCATTTAACCACCACAAACTAATTTCCAAAGCAAATCTGTTGAATCGTGTGTGTATGTCGTTCGCGTTGCGTAACTCACAAGATTAAGCGCCGACAGCCACAGTTCATCCTGTAGCAAACATGAATGTCTGTTTCAAATCAAGTTTTCTCTATAGCATTAAATGCTTAAATAAGCAACAATCCAAATTTAAGTTTTGACAAAATTATTTATTAAGAGTTTGATATTCAAAACTGATTGGGAGCAAATCTCTGCAGCCAGATTCCAAAATCTGGTGGAAAGCCTGAAACCAGAGGAGTGAAGGCTGTCTTAGCAGTAGATTATGACCATGGTTTTCAAATGAGATGTTCAACAGTCACGTATGTGTGATGTTTGGGTGTGCATTTTCTGCATTTGTAGTGTGCTTTTAAATGTTGGCTCGCAGCCACTGTAACTGAAGACAAAAGAGTTCAACACGGACTCTCATTGACTGTATTATGCAATTTACCGAATATCGCTTGCCGTTTTTTATTAAATGGTATAATATACCAATACTGACGTAATTTCCTGACTGTTATGAATGTTTCTCCTTTTGGGAGGCCTCCTTCAAAAATGACTTCTATTTTCTGCGTTACCTGTATAGTTCACAAGACTTAGCAGAAAGAGTGGGGGGTGATAAAGTATGCAGACTGCATAATATAAAGGCTTCAGCCAGTGGACCCACCTAGGAATCCTTTCAAATGTTTTAGCCCTGCTACTTTTAAAGTCTGTGCACACCGCGAGCAGCCCTGGTGTCAGCCAGTGGAGGCTTTTAAACATCACCTTCTCTACCGGCCACAGCCCTGTGCTAAACTCAGCTGTGGATCCTGCCTTGGCCAGGTGCTGCTTGACAATGTGTTGACGTCTACTTTGGGGATACAAGTGACTTCCATCAACAGCATGAGTCTGGACACTATCAAGAATACCTCACCTACTTCCACTATTAACGTGACTTCCTCTGCCATGACCACTCACACTCAGTGATGGAGTGCCGGAGCAGAAGAGCATTCACTTTTTACGAGTGCTGGCGCCTCCTGGTGTTCACAGATTGAACCTAAAACACAGAGTCTGGTTGTTCTTAGGCAGGAATATCCGCTTTCACTGGTGGAAGGAGGACACAGATCCTTTACTTAAGTAAAAGTACCAGTACAACAATGTAAAAATACTCCATTAAAAGTAAAAGCCCTTCATTCAAAATCCTACTTACTTAAGTAAAAGTACCAGTACAACAATGTAAAAATACTCCATTAAAAGTAAAAGCCCTTCATTCAAAATCCTACTTACTTAAGTAAAAGTACAGAAGTATTATCAGCAAATTGTACTTAAAGTATCAAAAGTAGAAGTTCTGTGCTGTAGCCCGGCGGTTCTCAATGTAGGGGTTGTGCCCCTCTAACAGCTCACAAGATAAATCTGAGGGGATGTCAGATGATTAATGGGGCAGGAAAGAAGAAAAAACAAAGTTCTGCTACACAAATTTGTATTCAATTTTTGTATTAAAATTTAATTTTTCCTCTTTAGGACTCCAAGAGTTAAACCATCTGAGAAGTTTAGAGGGGAATTGTCGCTTTGGTGCTGCTAAACATCTGAAAAGTGGGCCCCAACTGGACACTACTTTTTTGTAGGTCCCAACATTTATTGCTCGTGACCACTTACAAAAAAGCCACTGGTTTAATCTTTAGCAATGCATTGTGTTTAATAATCTTATGTGTTTTAATGTGAAATGTTAATCTGTAAAGTAACTAGTAACTATATCTGTCAAATAAATGTAGTAAAGTACAATATTTCTATCTGAAAAAACTCAAGTAAAGTAAAAGTACAGAACAGAAGGCTACTTGAGTAACTGTACTTAGGAGCTGAGCTGAACGGTCTTAGAAACGATCTCTGAATATCTCAAAAGAAGACAGTGGTGGAAAGTAACTGTGTCTGTTGATAATCTTACTCATACTCATGAAAGACAACACTGATTCAAGATCAGTCTGGCAAGAAAGAATTGACCTCTTATCGTTGTGTTTATTCTCCCTGGGAAGCCCTGCTGGCAACTTGCAAGTACTTGACATAATGATTAACAAGCCAAACATGTTCCCTTGTCCAGATATTTGTGCTCTTACCACAGTACATTGTTTCACAGAAGAGCCTAAAAGGAGTGTGTGGGTAAATTCACAAGCACAACCAAGCATCTTTCCATCCACTAGCTGGCAGCAGAGGGCAGGATACTGGGGAGCAGAGACTTACCGACAACAACAGATCGGCTCAAGTATTGCCCTGAATACCTCTGCTATTTGTACACATATGCAAAAAAAGTAAAAGCTATAGTATATGGACATTACACCCATATGTGATTGTTGAACATCTCATCTGAAAACAACGGGTGGTAATCTGCAGCTATAACAGCCTCCGGTCTTCTCTGAAGCCTTTCCACCAGATGTTGAACTTGGCTGCAGGGATTTGCTCCCATTCAGACACAAGAGCATCAGTGAGGTCCAGCACTGATGCTGGGTGATCAGGTCTGGCTCACAGTCGACTATCCAGTTCACCCCAAAGGTGTTGGATGGGGTTGAGGTCAGGGCTCTGTGTAGACCAGTCAAGTTCGTCCACACTAAACTGGAAAAAGTTCTTTATATCTCTGGCTTTGTGCACAGGGGTTTTGTCATGATGAAATAGGAAAGGGTCTTCCCCAAACTGTTGCCACAAAGTTGGAAGCACACCATTGTCTAAAATTTCATCGTATGCTGTAGCATTAAGACTTCGCTTCACTGGAACTAGGGCTGCACGATATGGTAAAAAAAAAATAAAAAAATCAGATTGTGATTAATTGTGTGCAGCCCTGGAACTACGAGGCTCAAAAGCTGAAAAACAGCCCCAGACTAAAAGTACACAGAAAAAAGTTAACTCATTTGAAAATAGGCGTCCACATGGGGCAATAAAAAAAAAAAAGCAATACCCCAAGAGTCTTACAGGGAGAGGCAATGTTACAGCATCCAAACTTGTGCTGCCAAACAAATAAATGTGGACTCAGCTTCAACCATTCAGTGGGAATACAGTTTAAATGAGGAAACGCATCAGGGGATGACAGTGATAATTTAATTTGATATTTATTCCTAATCCTCTGATCAGTGTGTGGACAAGTAATGTATGACAGCAACATCATACAGTAGACTTCACTTCAGACTTGGTGTTTCCTTTAATTTGTCCACTTCCTGTAATTCACCTCTGCCTCTGAGATCAGATTTTATAACATAAAGCTTCTTGATGGCTAAAATAAAAGTATACTATCAAACTAAACAGCCGAATGAAGGAAAATACTGCAGCTATGTATGTATGTATAAACGCTCAGATCAGATTGACAATACCAGCATTCAGCAACAGGAGGCCAAAGGTCAAAACACTGTGACTTTCTGACAATGCTATTTTACACGGTTCGCAGAGCTTTTGTGATGCATTCGGCCTGAATGTGTCGCTGCTGTGAGAGCAGGCAGGCATGAGTTCATGGAAGCATGTGGACTCCAACAGACAGGACGAGTGACGGGTGAGCTGCGGTCACACTCACTGGGGTTCATGTGAAAATCTCCCATTCCCCGAACTGTCTCTGCATTCAGAGCTGGGAACTAAACCGCAGTTTACACAAAACATTTACATCACAAAGAGGTTAAAGCCCGACAGAAAACACAGTCGCAGCTCCTTTTTCCTCCTCCCGATGGGGAGTGAAACGGGCGTCTGCAAGAGTAACACTTCGTTAGTAAAGACTGTCATAAATTAGCCTGATAACCTCAGACAGAGATGGTTACAGGCTGTGGACTCCGACTCCGTTTATAATGTGCATTTTATAATGCAGAAGTGCATCACACAGTTAGTGAGAGCGGATTACTTTAAAACTCTGGAGGTGGAAGAAGTAATGAGAAGTAAAAGTACAGCATTCAAATTTAAAGTAAAAGAACAGAAGTACTAGCAGGAAAATGTACTTTAAGTATGAAAAGTAAAAGTACTCGTTATGCAGAAAGGCTCCTCAGATTACTGGATGATTATTACTTCAATCATTATCAATATGTAAGCAACATTTTAATGTAGCTGGTAACTCTTTAACTACTTTATACACAGTTGGGTTGTTTAATCTGTAACGATGCAACATATTTTATGAACATGTGTTTTGTATGTAAAATGCGATTCTTCAAAGTAACTACAGCTGTCAAACACATGTAGTGGAATAATAAGTAAAATATATTACTCTTAAAATATAGACTAACTGTAAAGTAGCAGAAAATAATAATAAAGATGAATAAAACAATAACTTAAGTACAAGTACCTCTAAATTGTACTTAAGCACAGTTCTTGAGTAAATGTACTTGTGTTGCTTTCCATTACTGCACAGGAGTGAAATGGGTTTATATTTTCATGCAGATTTATAGATAGAATGTAATGTTGGATTATGGCAACATCCACTGCGTGCTGGTAATAAACTGGGATTAGCAAGTGTTACTGAATTTCTTATTTAGGAGTAAAACACCTGTTGAGAAGGCAAAAAGCAAAAGAGTATTTTTACACAACTACTGTACTTTAGTACAATTTTGAGGTGCTGGTACTTTGCACAAATATTTAGATTTTGGGAGACTTTCTAGTCTTCATTTACTACATTTCAGAAGGTATTAATGTTCATTTAAATCCACTGAATTTATCTGACAGCTATAGTTACAGGTTACTTATTGGGGTATTAAAGAAGTCACCACGTAATCCCTGGACCTTCGTCCTCCTTTCTCTCTTTCCCCTCGTTTCCTGTCATCTCTCATTTTTGCATTCAAAGACAAGGCAAACTGAGTTACTTCTCAGATCTAAATATTGGTGCTGTCAGGTATAAATCTTGTATCTGCTTCTAAAAGTTCTTGACAATCTTTGCAGCCCTGTTTCAGCTCGGTGACACAATGCATTTTAAACATTATCTTAAGAATGCTTAAAATTTAACCTCCTGTACAGGCTGGTATAAAAAGAATAAACAATCCCCAAATTAGAGATTGATAAACCATTTTTTAAATTTCATTATCTTTAACACTGACAGGGATCTTCTCCACAATGAGTACTTTCAACTTGAATACTACTTTTTAAAGGTAACCTGTGGAGTGTTTGTTAAAATGTTAAAGAAATTGGCTTTGTGTGTTTTATAAGGAGGCAAATGCATTCATCACAATTGTTTGACCTCAAGGATACAGACAGTGAGTGTTGGTGAGTATAAACATTACTTTTGATTGTTTACACCACAGGGCACCTTTAGTACTAATCATTTTACTGAAGTAAAATACTTACTTAATCCTCTTCATCCCAGGTGGGACAAAAGGCCGCAACAACCTCCACAAGTCAGAAATGGATGACTGGGTGCAAGGCTAGCAACCTCACCCTGTAAAAAAAAAAAAAAAAAAAGCTTATGCTACAGAAACTGCAACAAAAATTTAAATTTGCTGAACTTTAAATTGTAATGGAGCATTTTACCTTTGTTAAATAGTCTTGCTTTAAGTAAAAATAAAAATATCCCAATCTCCCTCAGGATGAATAAAGTTCTATCTTATGTTATGTCCTCTTACAAATGAACGAATTCTTAAGCAAAAGTTATATACGCTAACTTTAAGTGAAGGATTTGAGTGCCTTTTCCACTACTAAGCACATTACCATTACCTTGATCCCAAAGCTGTCAGTGATGACTGCCAATTCTTGAATTTCCACTGCAACAGCTAATGAGAGAACAGTCGGTGCATCTACACAGCACTTGGCGAGGTGTTGCCTCATTTTCAATTCCTCTAAGTAGTAGAGTTGTCAAGCTGAGAAGAACTGAAAAAGAGAAATGATGCAGGGTGAACAGAAAGATGCTGTGTTGAGGAAATAAAGCAGCAGGATGGTAGAAGGGAACTTTTTTCTTGCACAGGGAAGCAGTCAAATAAAGGAACTGAAAAAGTCAGAAATAGCTTTTCCAGCAGAAAAGCTTTTCTCTGACGAGTGTTAAGTGTGAAAAGAGGAGGAGGAGAAAGTAGGACCTCAGCTGCATGTCCATTATAATACAGCATGTACAGGAAGAAGCAAGTTACTGTAACAAGATTCAGAGTCTTACTTAGGCACAGAGGTGCTTTGAGATAAACTGTAATGCTAACATACTAACATGTTCACATTCACATGCTAACATGCTGATGTCAAGCAGGTGTAATGTTTACCATGTTCACCATCTTAGTTTGGCATGTTAGTCTGCTAACATTTTTGCTAATTAGCGCAAAAACATAAAGTACAGCTGTGGCTGATTGGACGTCAGTTTTGCAAGCATTTGGTGATAAACCAAAATGAGAAATTTGACCTGATGGTGGCGCTAGACGAAAAGTCAGGAGATCGTGGCAAATATCATGGCCAAAAATGTCAAAAGTCAGTAGGATTCAGCCACTGGGCACCATGAAAGTCTGTAGAAAATTTCATCTACTAGATGTTGAGATATTTCAGTCTGGAACAAAGTGTCGGACTGAGCGACATTGCCATCCCTAGCGCTGTGCTGCTTGCATGGCTAAAAATAACAGTACAAGCTCTCAGGACATATTCTGTGGTCATTTTACTTAATTGTGAAACCATCTGCAATATTTAGCAAACAGTTATGATATGCAAAAGAGATTAAAATAAAAAATCTAAATTAGCACCCATCATTTGAACAATGTGTGGGAATCATTAGTAATAAACCACAGACCTGGACAGTAAAAAAGTTGAGATGTTGCTTAAATATCATTAAACATCGAAGAACAATTTCTCTACTATGAATTTATAGGTTCTTGGAATTACGGCATAACCGATCATATCCGTTTGTCACAAATGTCAGATCTAACAGTCCATTTTAGTTTGACTATGCAGGAGATTCGCCAGTTATCAGTCATCGTTTACCAAACACAGTTGAACAACACGGTCTTAAACATCAAGAAAATCTTGCAAAAGGCAAAAACTGACACTTTAAAGAAATCCAAAAAAGGCTGTGAAAGCTCAGAGTAAAGCATGTGCCACTGTGGAAGAAATACCCTATGGGGTGTGTGCTGTTTGTAGTAAATCTACTCACACTGAAGAGTCTGGTTTCCTAAAACGTAACAAATGTGTACTTAGCAGAGAGACAAAAATTCACCCTCTCTAAAATCAATTTCCCATCATCCCGCTGAGCTATGTGTTGGGCCACTTCAGCAACAGCTAATTAGGACATTGATTCTGTTAATGAGGGTCAGACCTCTGCTACGTACAGCAATAATCAGTCTTGATCATCAAAGTCAAACCGTTAAGCTGTTATTTTCCTCTGTTGACTCTTTTTTTGCACTTTTGATCTGCAGGCGCCCCCCCTCCAACCAGATTAAACCTGAGCTCTGTGACTTCACAAGCATGTCACTGTGCTGGAGGAAGACTCTCACCCAGTCAGGAGGGGGGGTTGGGGAGGAAACCCACTCAAAACCACCAAGAGGGAGGAGGGTGCAGAGATTTATGAGCTCACCTCAAGCAGGAATAGCAGAACAAACATTGACTTGTTCCACATCACAGCTGTAGTTCCCACCTGTCAGAAGTTAATCTAAACCCTTCACACTTCAAAGCAAGCTACAGATACGCATGTGAGCTTTTAGAGACCCTTACATGAGAAATAACTTGTACAAGACGACAAAAAGAGGGTCTGATCAGCTGATGTGTTTGATTTGTTCTTCAGAAGTTTTCAACTTAAACCTTTGCATTTCTGGGTTTTCCAATGTGTGAAAAGGTTTTAGAACTTCCTCAACAACAAACATTAAAACATGTAAATTGGAGGTGCGTGGGGCCTTTATTGGAGTCATATTATTTGCAAATGTGTGTGGAAAAAGTTGTGAAACGGTATCTCAATCCGTATACATGCGTACACAGATTTGTGATGTATACAAGAATCTTTACTTGTGTACTCAGATCTGTGTACACATTTACATTTATGTACACATTCACAAATCTGTGTACAAACGTACTGATTGCGATGCAGTTTCACAACTCTCCACACACATTTGCAAAAAATATGACTCCAATAATGGCCCCATAGAGGTACGATGCTTTAAAATGACAATATGTTAGTTTGAAGTAAGTGACTGAATACGTAATTATAGGGTAATTTTGTAAAGTAGTAGCATAATGATCATCATATCTGGGAGGGGTCTAACCAGGGTGGTGTAAACGACAGCATCAGAGGACACATCAGACCAGCCTCCCTGTCTGTGTGATCACACACATGTAAAGAGCATGGTTAGCGGTGCAAACAGATGTTTTACTAAACTTTGAAGTGTGCATATATACACACACAGAGTTATGTGTGATGTTTAAAATTAGACCACAGATTTATACCACTCCTTCTAATGCAGCCTTTGTAAACACGTAATGTACGACTGAGCCAAACACAACAGACTCACTGGCTTTTGACATAAGCAAATTTAATGTTCTTGCTCTGTGTGCAGTATTACATAAACATGTAGTGGCGTGAATCCTTTTGTGAACTGTTCATCCAAGTGAAAATGTTCACAACTGTACAGGGAGAACTTTATACTAAAGGTTCATGTGTAAGCTGAAAAAGGTGTGGGTGCGTGAGTTTTAGTAAACTGTGCCAAGACACACAGCCAAGCCAAGTCAAAACATTTTCATTTCATTTGGCACTGTATGTACATACATACCCATGTATTATTATTTACATACACTCTTTTCACTCAAACACACATACAAACTCCAAGTCCCTGCCAATTTACTCTGAGACCATCACAAAAAAGGCCTCAGAGCACCCTTCTTTGTCGCCCAGGCTCAACCCATCTGTAGCATTTCGTACTGTCAGATTTCCCTGTGACGGTTCAGACTCTGCCTCTTCCTGTGGGAACAGTGACGGTAGATTTATGACTCTGGACACTATCCTTTGAGGTTTCTCAGTGTTTCCACCCACTCCCACTGCAGGCAGGGTGGACACAGCATCACAGGGACTTTATAATGTAGCAGCCAGTCATATTGTATGCCCAAATCCACATTAACTCAAAGTACTGCATGTGTTTCTATTCCAAGTTAGAGGTGATCTACTCTGCATCGCCAGTGACTATATTTGTAACAAATCGACTTTATCATACGAGAATGCTTTAAGGCAGTTACCACAGTGCTGAATATACAGCATTCAACAACCCATCTCTGATTCTGATGTGTTGTTAAGGGTTCAGAGGCTGGTGGTATTTCATATTTTTCTTATTGTCAACAAAATTGACGAAAAGACCAAAACCAACAATGAATTGATGCTACTAACAAGTATTGTCTGTGTATCCAAAGCCTAATACTTATTCCTCTGTGCCATAGAGCTCCGTTGTTGTGCAAAAACTACTAAAAACACTTAAATGAGCCAATTATTTTCATTACAGATTAATCTACCAATCATTTTCTTGATTAATCGTTTGGTCAACAAAATGTCTGAAAAAGTAAAAAAAAAAAAAATGCTTATCCCAATTTCCTAATGCCCAAGGTGACATCTTCAGTGTTTGTTTTGTCCGACCAACAGTCCAAATCTCTGTCTGTCTGTCTGTCTGTCTGTCTGTCTGTCTGTCCTTCGATTTTCTCAACAAGCGTTCATCCGATCAACTTCACAGTTGGAGGGTGTATTGCTGAGGACCCAAGGAAGCGCAGTGTGAAGTCGTTTTGGATGAGCGGTTCTCCAGAAAGCTGCAAGCATCAATACTGAAGGCCAAGCAATCTGCCCGTTCCGAACAGGCACGTTTTGAACGGGCTCTGCACTAGTGATACAAAACAGGGAAATACAGCAAATACTGGCGCTGACTCCTGAAGCTGGAACTAGAGAATATTTGGTGTTTTTGAGAAAAAAAAACACAAAAAAAGACTTAGATGATAATCCATTATGGAAATAGTTGCAGATCAATGTTCTGGTAATTGACTAATTAATTAATCAATTAATAATTGTTTCACCTTAACTGTAAATACTCACTAGAGCTCCAAATGTGTATTAATCTGTTGCTGAAAATAGTCTCCAACAAACTCACCGTTTCCTCCTGTTTAAGTGATGTTTGCCACTGTGTTTTAGCAAATTGCTTTTAGAAAAATGTAACTTTATATTTCTGACACATTTTAAAGATTTGTCTTCAGTAGGAACAAATGAGCTTGAATCTGAGTGCCACAGACACGGTGGAGAAGTCTGAAAGTATTAGAGACTACCACAGTGTTGGTTTTGGTCTTTTGATGGCATTTGTTAAAAGACAAATACAGAGTTACACCAGCCTTATCCTTTAAGGGTTCAGAGGCTTTTTGGGGGGGATAAGAGAAAGGAGTGCAATTGGAGCATACAATAACAAACACACACACACAAAACAAAGGAAAATTTAAATCTTTACGAGATTTGACTCTTAATATCTTCTGTGCAAAATGAAGGTAAGAAGTCTATTGCTTAGTAAATGTTAGTAGTACCACAACATCATATGTGCTTTTTAATAATCCTGCAAATTTGAAATTATCTGATGTGGAGTGAAATTCAAATTGTTCAGAGTCCCGTTGGGTGCATAGTTTACTAAAAAAAAGGCATTTTTAGTGTATAAAAATATACAAATATAAGCCAATGTCCTGCCTGCTCTGTGCAAAGAATGAGTGGTGGTTTCATGTGTTTGGAGTTATGGTTTGTTTATCTTGTGAAACTGCAAACAAACTCACGGCTAACTCTACTCTCTCTTTCTCTCTCTCTAAATGAGACCTAGGAGTTCCTGCTTCATTGCTCCTCCACCGACTGCCGCTGCGGACACAGATGAAGAAAAAAGGAGTCACATCACGTCTCTGTGGTAGGCTTGAATCTCCTCCAATAAAGATAAAAAGGCCACAGATTCCCCCCTCGGACACAGTCTAGTTCATTTCACTTCTGTTATCAGTTGTGAACCGTGCAGAGGGACGAGTGTGTTCAGTCCGCCGTCCACCTCAGCCCGTCCTCTAGGGATCTGGTCGTTGGACCGGTCCTGCCGTGCCCTGTGCTGAGGGATCAGTGGACCCCTCCGTTGTAGGACTTCCCATACATGTTGAAATCTGTTTCTACAAAATGTGTAGAGACAGGCTGCTTGTACAGAGGGTTGGAGGCCTGAGGGTGGGAGAGATAAAAACAGAACCGTTACACAATGGCACAAGATGAGAGCTTTGAACTTCTTCATAGTTCCCTACTACTCAACATCGGTATCAGTATCGGAAGTTTGTAGTAAACTACACCAAAGCAACATCTTCCAGGTGAGGAGGATCATCCTTACCATCTCGTATCGGGCACGTGAGCGTGCGCTCTGGAAGCGTGAAAACTCTCGCCGGTCATGAATAGTGATGACTAACTTCCAGGCAGCGAGCAGCACCACTCCCACCAGCAGGATGCTGCCGACCACTGCAAGCAGCACTACCATAGCATCTGGCCCACCACCACACTCTGACACAGGAGAAGGAAAATGTAGACTCTGTTAGACATTGAGTCCCCTATTTTTGTAGAGGTGCAACGACCAGCGAAAGCAGCGCTCTGATGGTTTGGTATTTTCCTGACCATGAAATTCACTCTGCCCGTCTGTGTGGTATTTTGGTGCCCAGCGCAGAGCGCATGGTGCACAGGTGGGAGGAGAGGCGCGAACAGGAGGGGGGTCCATTCAAAATGAAGCAGTGCAAAGCAGTTGTTGGTATTTCGGTGGAAATTGTATCTTAGACATGCTGAGAATAGACTTCTCAGAACCGCATCTCTTTCTGGGCAACATCACTTCGCTGCCACTCTTTTCAACAGAAGCAAACTGAGTACTTGGAGCAAATGCGATGCAATGATGGAATAATCCTTAAAATATAAATAAACAATTTCAACACCCTTCAACCAGTAGATGCGTTCAAATCAAAAATCGAAGTTTAATGCGGTTAAAGCATAATGCCGGTAAAGCGGCCTGCATTTATCTATAATTAATATGAGTGATTCTTACAGTGTCTGTTGTCCACAGCTGTTTTATACTGTATGGAAAGTTTCTCCTTCAGTAAATCTCTGCAGCCATCTGAAGGCAGCAAGACAGATTTGTTGACAAATCTGGGTATAAAACAACCACACACACCTCTACACACTTCAGACGGGTCCATTATAACTCGCCATTCTGCCCATAAACGTGGGATCACTGGGCCACATTAACCCCGTGCGTCACAGCCTCCTTTCCAACCCATTTTGTGTTTTTTTTCTTGAAGTGCATTACGATGCAAACGGTGGTGTATCAAATAGTACAATATGATGTGACAATTTCCTGAAATGTGAGATAGAGCAGAATTAAGATGCAATTCTATCTTCATTGTGCTAATTAACTGTTTAACATGTTTGGTCCTGTGTGCCGTGCTGCTCTCCACCGTCCAGACAACAGTATCATTTCCTGGAGAAGCGTCTTCCCATTTGTTGAGCTGTGGTTGTCAGTGTATTTATCAATCACCACACCCTCTGATCTATATTCCACTTCATCCAGCTACATGAGCCAAAATAGCAGATGGAGATGGCCACCCAGTCTGTGCGCCCAAGACCTACCACTTTGCACTTGACGTTACGCTTGAGGGCCCACAGTACTATGACAAGCAGACATACCTTTAAATCTGAGTATATGATCAATTTAGCCATCTGTCGTCTTCTTTTGTTTTTTTAAGATTATTTTTTGAGCTTTTTGCCTTTATTTGATATGAATAGCCGAAGAGAGACAGGAAATGGGGGCGAGAGAGGGGGGTTGACAAAGGGCCGCAGGCTGGATTTGAACCCGGGCTGCTGCGGAGAGGACTCAGCCTTGTACATGGGCGCGCACGCTCTAATCAATCATTGGTTAGTACAATATCACCATAACTGAAAGGAATGATGATAAAAAGTCGCTTACTCAGTTAAAACTGTTTACCAAGTTTGTACTTAATCATCAAATGCAAAAACATTTCAGGGTACAAGCCACACAAATATCTGTTTAAACAATTCACATTTTGACATGAATCCTTGGCTGAGACCAGGCAGGTATCCATCAAGGCAGCGTCGAGCCAGTTTTAGTCAGTCAAAGAAGTCTGATGCTATGTGACAGTGAAGAAAATAAATCGAAGAGCAAAGACCGAATAATCTTTAAAAGTTGTGGTGGGCGAACCTTGTTGATTTATGCACCATAAATAAAATCTAAAGGCACTTGGTTGTTAGTGGGTGTCACCTAATTTGTTGTTGTTTGGAGCACTGACCTGGCTCTTTTAGAGCTGTGAGGATGGATTGTCCGCTGGCGTGCTCTGAATATGTGAACTTCATGACACAATCGTTGTCTGTCTTATACAGACAAAGCACAGCGCCGGGGTCCTCCGTTTCTGGAAGGGAGAGCAGGACAGAAAAACACAGAAACACACTGAGTTAAAGAAAGAAAAGCTGATAAGAATTTTGCTACAGTACGAATCTTACGTTGGATCAGTTACAATCTTTAAGTTAATTTCTTTATCCAGCTTTTTACCACAAAATGACTAAATAAAACAAAATGAGATGGAGAAAGGGCAAGGAAATAACCTTTTTTTATTTTATTAAAAATAATGAATGAAACAAAATGACAAGAGCATGCTGAAAAACAAGAACAGCCTCCCGAACAATGGGTTACTTGATTAAAATTCCCTTTTATTGACTTGTTTTGGTTAATTACCTTTGAGCTCCTTTGCTGTTTATGTTAATTTATGGAAAATATTCTTCTAATTGGACAAGGATCTATCTACGTTTCTCAATTTTATTTGTTTCTTCATTCTGCAGGACCTCACTTTCTACTGGGGTTTTGAAGGAGGTATTATCATATTATCATTATTATTATCTATCAAGGTTTGGCTTTAGATTCAGGAGAAAAGAGAGAGGAAAAGGGGAAAAGATGAGGTGAAATTGAAGAGAAATCTGACACTGAGGGAAAAACAGAAAACACTTGTGAACGGCCGTCACATAGCCTGAATTTCTTTGCTGTGAAATCACAGCAGACTGAAAAAAAATTGCATTCCTTGATTGGGACGCCGATATTCTCGGTGCCCTTGTTTTCAGTCAATCTTCATCACCCAAAAAGACTCAAAGGCACACAAGGGAGGGTGAGGTCACACTGCCCTGGTCCACCCCTCCCTGCGCTCACCCCCCTATCAGCCCCTCCTCCTCTATTTCATGCACAAAGTATCTGGAATGTACATGTGGAGTCCATTAAGGCCAGTCAGATGGCTGAACTAGCGGGGAATGCTATGAAACACGTCGGATCTGGGCCAGGGCCATGCTGGGCCAATATGGAATGGTCTTATAATAGTCTCCATAACTAAACACACAACCGTCAGTCTTCTCTATCTCCTCTGTGCAACGCCATGCAGCATCACAGTCCCATGAAGGCCACAAATCACTGTGCACTTATTAATACATTCCTAAACATCTCCCGACTGTTTCCCTCCAGGCTGTGAGGGACGTAAAGCAAAGCTTTACAGATAGAAGCACTTAGAGTAAACACAGTGGGATTCAGTCTGCGCTGTTAGACCTCAAACTCCAGCTTCCTGCTTTTTAAAATGACACGAGAGGCAATGCTTTGTAGCAGGTACATGTTTGTTTAATGGGTGGACTCTCGCTGTAGAGAAGGTAGGACAGAGGAGGTTTGCGATACTTGAATGGACTGAACTCTTTGAACCAAATGAAGGGGTGTAGCTGGGGGTGGCTGTTGTTTCCTGCTGTGTGAAGTGAAGGTGGCCGTGGTGCTGTTAGAGGCCCAGACTGACACCTGCCACATAATAACATAAACCTCAGGACATGACTGACCAGTGCTCACTGGTGTGCTTTCATTACTAATCACAGAGGTGTGTAAGGTGCTAAACAAGAAAAGATGTGAAGCAGCAAAGTCCCAAACAACCACAGAGAGCTGTGCATTAACAAGACTAAGAGTCTACTGCCATGCTAGCGGCTCTGTGAGGTTGAACTTACAGGTACAGCATGCTGCAGCATTGATGCATTATTACATTATAACAGCATGAGGTTCTTCTTCCAACTGTTTGACAAAGGCTTGGTTTCTCAGTGAGCGCCTTCACAGACTGCTTGTGGGATTTGCTGCTTTGTGTGATTCTGCCCTGGACACATTCTATCACATCCATTTGCTGCTATATGCTTTTGTCCAAAGTGACAGTCGTTTTACACATACATATGGGAGCAATTTGGGTTTCAGTGTCTCGCTTAATGACGCTTTGACACATGGACGGTAGGAGCTCAGGGATGCAATCTTTTCATTAATGGCTGACCAGCTCTACTGAGCTACAGCCTCTCCAGACACAACTTCATCTTTATGTGGCACTAATTTAAAATAACCGATTAATTCAAGTATCAGCAACCAGCCTCTTCTTAAATGTTGTGCTTTATTTACAGTATGTTATTTCCTCCCACTAACGGCAGTGTTGCACGCGGAGGGTACTGAAGGGCCAATGAGCAGAGACAAATGCTAATGCAGATTTTAATTTTATATATTATAGCATACTTCTGTTAAAAGTGCATATGTAATGCAAGTATCACAATTTTCTACAGGTCAGTGTCTAATGCTAACAGGGAAAATGAATGTGATTACAGTAACGTTACCTCATGACACAGTTAGCCAAGTACACTCCATCTTGTTATTATTCCATTATCAGTGTGTAAGTATTTAAAATATGGCCATTCTTGGAATAACGGTGCTTAAGCACAGTATTGGGCCGTTGTGGGTGCTTCTATGTACTTTATCACATCAGAGGTGTTTAACGTGTCACATTAGAAATCACTGGACGACTTACTGTACTCTGGCAGGGCCCCACAATAACAACATGAAAGGTCTAATAAAAAGTGACAGTGGAAGAGGTATGTAATGTGAAAAGTGAAACAGCTGCAGATGCCACAGATGTGAATACTTTTCTCTTCCAGCCAGCTGGTCTGTGTGCGTGCATGTAGTGTGTGTGTGTGTGTGTGTGTGTGTGTGTGTGTGTGTGTGTGTGTGTGTGTGTGTGTGTGTGTACTTGTGTTTACTCACTGAGGGTCTCCACAGTGATGATTTCATCCTTGCACAGGCGCTGGCAAGTCTGGTTATCTGCAAGCCGTCCTGAGTTGAAAAGCCGGCACTCGATGCAGTCCCTGAAGCAGAGGAGAGCAAGTTTAATGGAGAAGCCCAGTACTAAAATCTTTAATTTATTTTATTATTTTTTTTTAAAAAGGGCTTATCTTTACTCATGAGCTAGAAAACACGGAGAGTACACATCTACACAAGACCTTGCACAATCTTCTAAATGTATTATATGAATGCTGTGTTTATTTTTACTCTGAGTATGTCAGTTGTCAAAAATGCCCCACGGCGCTCACTTAAAACTCTGGAAGTTTCTCTGCAGAAAACAGTGGGTGAACCGTGCAGCACTCAACAAAATAAACTGCAGCCTGTGATTTCAGTTACTGTTTCAGTGTGCACCAGTTAGCAATGCTAAATATACAATTGTAGCACAAACAGTCTGGTCAAGGGTGAAAGGTTGTTCTATAAAGATTGCCATTGCCTTGTAAAACTGGAGCCATGTGTATGTAAGGAGGCCTGTTGAAAGGACCCAACAGTTTTTCTGTACTCACAGAAGACTATTCTCTTTACTAGTCTGAAACGCATTTAACCCCAACCTCAAAGAGCCTGAGCTGCCACACTGAGTAATGCAAGTTCAAACAGCGGGGCTATGGTTTCATTTCTTAGGGTCACAAATGGCATGAAAGTTATCTGAACAACTCTCTTATGACTTCGTCAAAGCTTAGATATGTCCATAAGTGAGTGAGTTATGGGAGGGTTTTGACTCGATGTGTTTGATGGTTTGACCTTTTCCCTGGTTGGCTGACTGCGTCTCATCACTGAAGCAGATTCCTGAGGGCAAATCGCTGCACCTTGTTTCAGTTTTCCACCTTCCTTCTCATATAATTAACCCATCTGCTTCCTCCATCAAATGATGTAAGCGTCACAAAAAAACACTTTTGTCTCCACCATCAGTGGTGTGAAGTGCTCATTACAGCGTGATGTGTTCTTACAGCAGACTTTACCTTTTAGTGCCACAGGCATCGGGGCAGGTGGGGCATTTTTCACAGGTATCTCCAAAAGCCCCCGGCTCAGTACACTGACAGCGGCCGCACACACAGCTGCCTCGGCCGCTGCACATCTGCCCGTCGTCTGAAATGCAGGACGACGTCTCTATAGAGCAGTTACAGTTGTCGCCAACGTAACCAGCGTGGCATTTACACTCCCCACAGTGACATTCTCCATGACCTGGGGAAGAGAAGAACAAAGAGGGAGTTAAGATACGCCACTGTTTAAACAAATAGATCTGATCTGATTCTGTGTTGTCATGACTGTAATTCTGGGATACTATCCACAAACGCTTGAGTAAATATTGGGGGGAAAAAAATATAGTAGTATATTCACACTTTGTGCCACTTGCGATAAAGAAAATTACAAACCCATCATGTGATAGCTCCAGTAGTCAATCCAGTACCAGCTGAGAGCAGCTGCCTGCTGTTTGCAGCAAGATTCAACACCACAATCTTGGTAAAACACAAGTATTGTGTAAAGCAGTATACTACAATGGCCAAAAGTGTGTGGACACTAATTAATTTATGTGATGCTATAACTGCTCCACTCTTCTGGGAAGGATTTTCACCAGATTTTGGAGCCTGGCTTCAGGGATTTGCCCCAATTCAACTACAAGAGCTTTGGGGAGGTCCGCCAGTGGCTGGCAGTCAACGTTTTAATAAATCCTAAAGGTGATGGATGGGGATGAGGTCAGGGCTCTGTGCAGGCTAGTCAAGTTACTCCACATTGAACTAGGAAAACCATTTCTTTATGGACCTGGCTTTGTGCACAGGGTTGCCGTCATGTTGAAAAAGAGCCTTCCATGAATATAGTAGCACACAATTGTTTCAAAATATTATTATATACTGTACAGTAGCTTTTAATTGGAACTAAGGAGCCTAGCACAAACATGAAAAACAGCCCCAGACATAAAGATCACAAAAGGACAAGGGTGTCCAGATCCTTTTGGCCATATAATGTACGACAGAATTCTACAAGCAACAAGTGGCACGAAGAAAGGTGCTGCCAGTATCCAGATATTTGTAATCTGAAACAATGTCATTGTCCTCTGTATCAGTGTCTCCTGAGCTATGATCAACTGAAGTCAATAATCATGTCTTTGGTTTTTCAGATATTTATCTTAAAATGTAATATATTCATACTGGACACAAAACTCATTGCTACAGTGTGACATGAGGTGGACACACACACACACACACACACACACACAAAGAGAGAGAGAGAGAGGAGCTCACAGTTTTCTCTTCCTGAGAGAACAATTTGACCTTCCTTTGCAACAGTGAACAACTGGAGCAGCTGGAGCTTTACAGTCACTGACCTAATCCACATCTACTACCAGCACTGAGCAAACTGCCCCTTTTGTACCACACTCATTGACTTTTTATCTGCACTGGAATAAATCCAACAGGAGGCAAGCCTTAGGGAGAAAGCTGTGTCCCATGGGGGTCTTGTTGAAACTCTGATTTGTCTTGGTCGTCTGTGTGATCGCTCTGCCTCTACCGCAGGCTGTTCGAACACAAGAGGAATCCTTCATATAGGGAGGACAGCAGCTGTAATCAGGGAAGCATTACTTGACAAGCTTATTTCACACTAGTTGTTCCAAGACCCTCCACAAAGACCACATTCATTAAGCTGCTATCTCAGATGGATAAGGAGTGGACAGAAAGGAGATGGCTGCAGGCGGGTCAAATCCAAGAATTCATGGTCTGTATCAGAAGAAATATGCAGAACAATAGCAGGAAAAAAAACATCTGTACTGTGATGTATTGGACATACAAGGGCAGCTGCTAAGCTTGAGACCCTTAAAAGACGACTGGTGATGAGCCTGTAGCGGCAAACTGTTCTAACAGAAATCCTAACGGGATCTGAGCGGTTGTAAAAACCAGCCCGTGGCTTCATTATGGAGCCTGGAACCCCCCAGTCCCTCGCGAAAACCACACTGTTGTTGGAACCTTCCTCGACGTATTCTAAGAGACTGAACATCAACAGTTAGTCAATTAATCGATTCTATTGATGCACAGAAATTAATCAGCAACTATTTTGATAATCAATTAGTCCTTTAAGTCATTTATCAAGGAAAATACTAAACATTCCCTGGTTCCAACTTCTTATTTGTGAGGATTTGCTGTTTTTCTTTGTGTTATGTGATAGTAAACCAAATACCTTTGAGTTTTGGACAAAACAAGGAACCATACAATTAATCAGTTAATTGAGAAAATAATCACCTGCTTAATTGACAATTAAAATAATTGTTAGTTGCAGCTTTACAGCAGTCTAAATTTCAGAAAGGCCAGTCATGCGTTTCAAGGGTTGGGAGTCACCATCATCAGAGAAAATTATTCTCAGGGATGTTTAAGAAGAGCCAAGGTTATTTTTTCCAATAAACTGACATTACATTTCATTTTCTAAGCAGTTCAAATGGAAACACAGTGAAGACAGAATTGTGATCTAACGGAGGAGTGAAGACTGAGGAGAAAATGGGTCACTAACACATGAAATCACTGTTGTCTGTCTAGGAGTGGCTGCTCCTTCTGTCCAACACGCACTCATGACAGTTGAGTAAAGGAACAATCAGATTACGCTGCCGCTCAACCTCAGACACAGTGGGGAAGAAAAGCAGAGCCTATGATTAAATCCAGGTCCTCAAAGAGCTCACAGAGACTTCTCGAAATGCAGAGGAAACATTCTGTCTTATCATCAACCAAGTGGTCAGGGTTGTGCAACATAATGTCTGGACTCTCAGACCACAGACATGCAGGAAATTCTATTTTTGTATAAACAAGTCTCCCCTCTTAATTATTCAATATAAGCTGCAGAACTGGGCATTTTTCAGGTGGAAAAACAGAGGCTGATCAAATTAATCCTTTTTTTCCTAATCCTTTTTTTTTGTGGTTAGGAGTCTGGAGCACCACTCCCAAACCTCGGTCAGTGGAGGCCGGCATGGCGAGTGGCATGTGGCTGAGTCATGGTACCAACTCTGGGAATGTGTCCTTAAATGACAGCACTGCTGCTCGGGCATTCAGAGGGCGAGCTGGTTGGTTTTTTCGTTGAGAGTTTGAGGAGGATAAAAGAAGCGTAAGTGCAGCTGCTTTGACAATGGCTTATTGTTCAACAAGTCCTGATGAGCTGCTACCAGGTCTGCCGTCTACAAAACACTCTCCTCTGCTCATTATGTTTGTGTTATGGGGTTATGCATGTCTGTGGATATTGTTTCACAGCCCTTTAGTTTGGGGAAGGAGCTGCCTGGTGTTCTCCTATGCTGTTTTCTGCAACTTTAAAGCTGCACTAATTTATAAAATATTTTTATATGAACAATGGATCAATTGACTATGTGTAATATGAAAAGGGTGTCAACAGAAGTGACAAACAGATAACGAATTATCGCCCAACTCTGCAGTTCCCCCCAGCTCTACGGAGCGTTTTAGCATCTTTCAGCTCATTGTTATGGTTTTACTGTTTTGGTTCAGTTTCACTCCTCTCATCAGCTGTACACTACCTGCAACAACACCAAACAGCAGGCAGACAAAGTTAGCAAAAAGCAAAGAGTTAAAGTACTTCCACTGATGCAACCAGTTCATTTTTGGGGGATTCAGACAGACAAACCCAACACCCTCTTATCTGCAAGGAGCAGTCTTACCCTAACAGAATAATACCATAAATATGAGATCCCAACAAAGTCATACTAATGGTATAAAACCTTGTCAAATTATGGAGGGTACTGCCTCTTTAACTAGATACCGATCTTTTGGCTCACCACATCTCTCTTGAGATGAAGTGTCATCCTGCCAGAAGAGAACACCAGCACTCAACACTAGACAAGCCCTCATCCACTCACCATGCTTTAAAACAGATGTTTGTTTGGAGCAAGTGCACAAGCTCTTTATCCCACCATTCCTTTTTGTTATTGAGCAGTTAAGTCGTTCCATTTCTTTTTGGCTGTATTGTCAGGCCATTTTGATTCACAGCTCAACAGTGAGATTAAACACTGCTCATGATAAACACAGCTGTGGCAGAGGAGGAGATATGGAATGTGTTCAGATCCTTCAGAGCTGTGACCTTCCTCTTTTGCTTGCAACTTTTCCATGACGTTTCTCTAGACATTCAGTCAGCCTGGACAAGCAGCCAAGGTGAGGCAAAATGACAGACGAAAGAGCTGTTAAAGCAAAATCAGAAGACAGAAAGTTTTCAAGCCATTATGGCAGAGGAATTTTGGGAGTCGAATTTCAAAGTAGTTACTAGCTATATATCACAGTGGCTGTGTTAGCTTTGTTTTAACTTCATTTCTAGTGTGATTTTCTGAACCAGATGTATGTTTTCTTATTTCTTCTTATGCCATTTTTATGAATAATTTTAACAGAGAAAATTATTATAAAGATTATAAGAAAACATTTATGCATGAGTCATTTCTGAGCTGAATGCTGCCCTCAGAAATCTAACGAGCCTGGGGCGGTCGTGTTTACTGTGACCTGATGCGACTTCATGTGGGATCCAAAAAACAAATGGTTCAAACAAATACTACTGCTAATAATAATAATAATAATAATGATAATAATAATATCATTATGGGCTGTGGCTACATTCAGAATGACAGCATTTTCAGAATAGGCATGGCAGAAATCCGACATATCAGTTTGAGTAAACTAGGCGACGGTAAGGAGATCACTTGGATCACCAGAATTTGGCTGAACTTCAATCTACAGTGCAGATCCACATGCCTCAATAATTGAAATTGAAGGCTAAACGATAAGGCATATAGGCAAAAAATATGTAAATCACATGTTGTCCTAAATAGTCATACGGTCGGCAATCGGCAAACTAAGAAAATTGAGAGAGCAGACTCAGAAACGAGGGTGCTCATGATCGGGATTGCACGCTCAAATCTGATTCTGCTCTTCCGAATCCATGCCTGTGTGCTCTCAAACGTTGGCGTGCAGACTGAGTAGCGCTCAAAATATGTTTTGAGCCCTCTCAAATCTTTTGTCGTCAATATACTTCCATAGTGACAAGTGTACAAGAGAATGAGCAAATCAAAGCAGGAAACCAGGCAGTCAGAGTGCTCAGCCTGGTGCGTTAGGTCTCCCTCGTGCTGCTCGCTTCCTCTGCTGAGCGGATTATAGATCACTGAGTTCATTCACAAGTTGCATCACTACTGCTGAGCGGGATGAAAAAAAAGAAAGAATAGTCCAGCGCCTTCATTGCCTTGAATAAAAAAAACAATCTGAGTATACAATATACAATAAACCCCACATCTGCATGATTATTGAGTCTCACGCCAGTTTAATGCTAGTAAATGTAGTAGGGAACTTAGCTTTAGAAGAACTGTGTAAGACTCAAACACTGAATAGATCTGAGATTACGCTACGTCCTATACATATCTTGTGGTTGGCACCACCAACTACTGAAGCATCAGCTCCCTAAAAAAGTAATGTAATATAAATTATGGGCTCTACATTCTCTCAGACTGACTGCCTTTGAAGGCACAATTATGGGATCAAGAATATATTTTTCACTAAACTAAGCCAGCACTAGATACAGTACAGAGACAGCCTGTAAATGCATTCCCACATTTTCTGCCTGGAGATAAGCTGGATTTCAACATCACATTTAAAACAGGCTTGAGTAAATATTTGGAGATTATATAAAAGAGGAAATGAGCTGTCAGGTTATTTTTATAAGGACAGTCGTTGCACCATATCATGCAAATGTGCAAGACACTGAGAGCTTGGGCTCTAAAAACAAACAGGAGCTCAACTAATACTGCCCGTTTCATAAAAGCAATCAAAATAAACACAATGTTCCCAGAGCAAATTATATCTGACATCTGAAAACAACAGACCTTTGTGCATATCCAAATATTTCCTGTCTGCAGTGAGTGTACAGAAGTATTTGACACATCATCCTCTCCCTTGTATGTTTTGTGGGCGGAAAAACAAGAGAGGGAGAATGAGATGGACTGGACACAGATGTGTAATCCGTCCGAAGTCTACAAACCCAGTCCCAGTTGTTTTAGAGCAGCTGGGCATCATGTCTAGCCTTGTGAGTTGGGGTTATTCGACCCTCTGCAAAACCTAATTGTAAAGCTTAATTTTTAGCCAAATTTTCTAAACGTTTAATTGTGACAGAAGCTTGCACAAATGAAACCAAACAACACCAAACCAAGCAGGGATTACACAAAATGTAATAGGCTTCTTTCAGACTGAGAGGCATACAATCAGTTTTACACTGAGCCAAGACTCTTTATCTGGTCTGGAGGAATAATCTTCTATAAAAGCTAGAGAGTTCGTCATTCTGAACTCAGCAACCCTCATTAGGAGTGCAGTGTCTGATGTGATGTGGTAGCATCATATCAGGGGCTGGATGGAGGGCTGAAATGCTCCCTCTCCTTCCCACTGTTGACGCAGAGAGAGACAGTCACTTCCTGCAGTGGCGGTCAAAGAGCTGCCTGTGTCCCAGAGGCTGTGGTGCGTTTGTGTGTGTATGGGAAGAAAACATGCCCTCTAATCTCTTACATCTCCAGTTGCAGTCTGAAGCATTGCCCTACTTTCTGCTCTCAGCTGAGCCAAATGAAAAGCTTCACTGAATATTTTAAATACTTGTAGTGCACCCTGGGTCGCCTGCATCACGTAAAGAATTTGTACATCTGAAAAAAAAAAAAAAAAGGCAAGTAAAGATGTAAGAAGTCTGTCTCTAGGGGGGATGAAAAAGGAATACAGGTTTTATTTCCTGTGCCTGCCAGTTTCCTGTGGGAAATCCTGGAGTACATATTTGGCATACCTCCATATCATTTTTAAAATAATGTTGCTACAAAAATATAAATAAAGGCAAATATTAAACCAAAACTGCAGGCCTACTGTTCAAAACTAAACGGTACAACTTTCCTGATTTCCGTGGAAAGTGACAGTTTGACGATATTTAAATCATGATTCCTAACAGTACACTCCAATTCCAGTACAGTCCAATTCATTTTTGTACATATCCATCAGTATACTTCTGTTTATAGTAATGTCATCTGTATACAATGTCCGTAGTGCCACTTGTAAAAAAATTTCATAATATTGCTCTCTTGCATTTATGCACGCACTTTATATCCTGCACGTGCTTATTGCACTTCTGGTTAGACCTAAGCCGCTCAACCTAAAAACCTAAAATTTCATTGCCTTGTACTTGTACATGTGTAATGAATCTAATCTAATCTAATCTACACTATGTCAACTTTGTAAAATGTTACTAAAAAAGATCATTCTTGTTGGTTATAATCACAATGGCAGCAGGCTAACCAAGGTAAATCAGACATCCTTCTTCCTGCCCACATCCTCCATTGATGCTTTTTGTGTACCATGATAATATGTCACCATTGGAATCCACTGTAGTTGGTATAATTCAACTGCAGCTACAGTGGTGATCTTTGTGACAGACAAAAGTTTAAAACTGCCACCACAGTTTCTAAAAAAAAATAAAAAACAAAATTTAAAAAAGTAAGTCCAGACTTACTTAATCAAGTAAGTCTGGTGTTGCTTCTTTGTCTGACTTAGTTTAAAAAAGCAAATATGTCAAATGACAGAGTGCTTTGTGCCTTCATTTCAGAGAAGTTCGGCTAGACAAATCTATTATAGCATGCAGCCCCTCCCTGACCCTGGGAAGGAACGCAGAATATGTCTGTGACTTTAAATGAGAGCTCTGGCAGCAGAACAATATCACCAAAACCACTCAACCTAATTACACAGTAGGCTGTGGTATAAGATTACCGTTTGGTCATAGGCTCAGACTGGCTTGAGAGGGTATTTCTCTTTTTTGTGTGTTTGAGTGAAAAACATACAGAGAAAAAATGAAAGAGAAGCTGCTCCCATCATGCTTTGCATTCAAACTCAGTCCAAGGTTGCAATGTTCTAAAATCAACAGGTAGTTTGGTTTGGACTTATTTCCTCTTTGAGGGGAACTTTAAATATATTTAAGTATCCAATACAAGCGCACAAGCAAACACATTTATTTGGTAGAGAGAGTCCTGTCCATTTGTGGTCAACTATCATTTCAGTCTCCCAAACGCTTCAACTACACATCAGCAAAGCTCTCCCCGCCAGACAAAAACTGTCAAAACAGTGATGGAAACAGAAGTGATGCTTTCATGACAGTTGGGAGAACCACAAAAACAACCAGTAGAGAAACCCTCTAAGTAAGCCCTGTGAAACCTCTGGAGTGACGGCGGCTTCTGTAAATGAGGCGAGTCAGCGAGCAACCAAAGTACTGATGAAGCACTAAAGTTTTTTTCCCCCCCAAAGAAAAATTCACAGACTGGACAAAAGTTAACTCTCCAACATGAGAAATAACATTAAAAAAATCAGTTCCTGTGTCTCACAACGCACAGCTGAGAGAACGTGTTTGGATCATTTCCCCAAGCCGGGTTCTTTAGGTTTACTAGAGGACACCGTCGAAGTTTAAGACACAGTGAGGCACATTTTCTGTCATTCATGAGAAATGATAACTAATCCTCCTTCAGGGCTAAAGGCTGGAATACATACTGTTCTCATAAGAAACAAGGGAGACAAAACACACACAGAGGCTCTTCTGTCTGTCTCTCCAAACTCAGAGCTACTGAAGCTTTGCTGCCCAGGAAAGGAAACTTGATGGAGGGGGAGTGGTAGTAAATGTCATTCAATTTGAGGGACTAAATACTTCTTGAGATTAATCGCATTTCAAGAAGTGCATAAAAATTAAAGCCAAATATAGCCACTGGATTACAAGAATTTGAGTTATATGTTGTGAGATTAAAGAAGGCAGATGATTCGTCTTTAAAATCGAGATCGTCCTGGCAGATTTAGAGGCCCGGAGCACACAGCAACAACATCCTGCTCATCCAGTATTACCGCAGCAGTAAGCAGCACAGTACATAAGAGCAAGTGAATTGATTGATATCTTATGCCTGTGCATTATGGAGCTAGTGTGAGAAAGTGATTAGCTTAGCTTAACATTAAGACTGGAAGCAGGGGGAAAAAGTTAGCCTGGCTAACAAAAAAAAAATCTAAAATATTCCTATGAGCACCTCTGCAGCTTAGTAATTAACATGATCTTATATTTCAACTGTGCACAAACAGTGATGGAAAATTACTTGGTGGTGTTAGAGGGCGTTGAATGCATAGTATAATTATTTTTTAACAAACCCCCTTAAAAATACAAATGATGGTTTTTAGTCCTGTATGTGTACGGATTAAACAAACAAGATACAGCGTGTTAAATACTGAGCTTTAGAGGTGTTGGTAGGAAGATTTTGTTACCTTTGGAGAGAGCCAGACTAGTCGTTATACCCCGTTTCCAGCTTTTATGCTAAGCTAAGCTAATCATCTCCTGACTTAACACAGACATGCTGTGTTGTGGATCATCTCATATAACTCTCAGGAAGAATAAGCGTATTTCCCCAAATGTCAAACTATTTCTTTAAACCATCAAAATGAGCTTTGAAAGTTAAAAAGTCCACAGTAAACGGCTGTGGCAGAGTACTGTAGTGAAACTGAAAATAATTCTCTACCACTCATACTCACCCATTTAATACTTTAATACTTTTGAAAGCAATTCCATGAGCTACACTTCAACTCAAACTTCAGTTTGAGGCTCCTGTGATGTGTGTTTTCTATTTGCTATCCAAATTTTAGCTGTGTGTGTGTGTGTGTGTGTGTGTGTGCGTGTTTTAAAACAGCTAAAAAATGTTGGCTGTTAAAATGTGCAGGCCAAGACAAGCTCTCTCTTGTATGCTGAGCCAAGCTATTCGTCTTCAGAAATAAACAGACAGACAATATCTGGTCTGCATGAGACGTGGGGGGTAAAAGCCTTCTTTGGTTAGGTTTGTGTGTGTGTGTGTGCCAGTAAAAGAATAATGCCACCTTCAAAATAAGCAGCCTGCAGAGCTCACTAAAACTAAAGGAACTTGCAGCAGGATCAGATTGGGTGCAATTACAGGTATCAACAGCTCTGACGTGTGATTTTTACGTGGATACCATCACATGCTTGACAACAGACAACAGTCATTACTAGCCATGAAAATAGTGTTTACTTCTAGATTCTCCTCAGTCATAGGAGTTTCATAACTCTGAGGCAACCAGCTATTTGTTTAATGCTGGCCTTTGCTGAGTAAGAATTTCATTTGTTGACACTCCATGCAGTGCTGGGAGAAAATTATAATTATCTCTTACTTAAAAAAAAAAAAAAAAAAACACATACTGGAATACTGCAAAGTAAGCTTGATATTTTTTTCATAATATATACAGGGATTTACACTGCTTTTGTGTTGGATGGGTGGCACAGAAGAAATGGCAATCAACTGAATGAAGCAATCTCCTTCCAGCCACAAGAAAGCCAAAGTACCACCTCCTCTGCTAGCTAGCTCCTGTTCCTCTGGCATCTTTAACCTTAATGGGTTTTCATCTATTAAATCTGGGATAATTTGGTAGGAAACTTATATCTTACACACTGTTGTTTCAAGAGCATGAACCTACTGGATCTCCTCAAAGTATTCCTTGGGATAAACTGTTCAAAATAGTTCAAAAGTAAAACCTTTTATATAACCTGTGCAATACTGCTGTAGTGCAACAAGTAAAGTGCCACTGCAGTAATGGTGGCTTGTTCACCTTGGCCTACTTTCCTACAGTACACTACAGCAGAGTTTATAATAGCAGTTTTGTCCTGCTCTTTACTGGATTTGGGAAACTTTAATACATTTTTTACACTTTAAACTGCAATACATCTACTGTACATACTTCTACTTACTTTAAAATGGCATTAACTGATTTTTGGCCACTTTAGGGCAGTGAAAACAAGCTGTAAACACAACACTGACATATCATCACCATGTAAAATGATTAGAGCTGCAGATTTACACATCCAGCAGACACAGAGCAAGATTAGCCTTGATTTGGAGAGGTGTTTCTGGCTAACCGATTAAAGGAAAGTCCAATATTCACTCTCCTTTTAGCGGTTTTGCTCTTCACCAACTCCTGAGGGAAATATCTTGCTCTTTAGCTTCTAAATACACTATGTTCACCAGCAAGTCTCTAACTGTGTCTGTTGTTTGGTGCTGAGCAGGTAGTGTACAGAGGGTTTTAGAGCCTTTTTCCCCAGAAAACAGCTGCCTGCTGCAGAGTCAGGTGATAATTATCTATGGGCCCATCACTATGTGTGTTCCCTCTCATTAACATCATTTGATTCATTGTTACCATAAACATATTGATTATAGTAGATTTAAGTAAAATAACAGTACAGTAATAATACTTTCCTTTACATAGGATATTTTAGCACTATTTCCAGACCTCAGCATGCCCCATTTGTTTACCGTTAGATAGATTAGATTAGCCGTAGATTCAGTCTTCTCTCAGATAGTAATCGATGGAAGAAGAAGGGTTTCCACTCCCTGAAACCTACTCTACAAAGAGCTGAATTCAGGAGCTCTCAATTTATTTTCTCATCAGCACTCTGGTTCAACACACTGTGGACGCCCCAGCATGCATCCAACATTGAGCAGTCAGCTGTGGGTTTTTTTGTATCCCACTGAAACAATTACAGTCAGCTGTTTAGCTTTAAGGATCGAAATCCTGAGGACCTCTGGGGGCTATTAATGCTGAAGAACCACCCAAAAACCTGACAGACTTCAAAACAAGCCCTGAACAGCTGCTGAGTCACACAATGAAACCCAAACACTTCCAACACTTGACTGTGTAAATGCATCTTTGTCTGGTACACATACATGGTGACTTGTGCTGTGAGGCTTGGGTCTGACTTGATATGGGTTGTTTTTGTGGCTCCAGTGTCAAACTGGGGACAGCCGTGCATGTGAACAGCATGTGAATATTTGACAGCTTTGCTAAAAAATTTAAACCTGTACTAGGTTTCTAATTTTAAAAAGGGAATTTCTTCAGCTTTCGGCTTTGTCCCAAGCCCCATTATTTCAGATACTAACCTCTTTTGTTGCCAATTTTAGCTACACCCAGATTAAGATAGATTGAGACTCAGAGACCTCAAACTTACCACAACTCCAGTACAAAGAAACACCTGCATGTTTCTAAGGAACTTTATTAGTCTACACACAAAGATAGGATCAGGGTGTGGCCTTGTATCTGCAGTATTTCACCCGAAAAACCTGAGGTCTTTGTCTGCAGCGGTCAAGTTCAGTCAAGTCTCAAAGAGCAGAGAGTGGAGGAGAGGGAGGTGATGTCTGATTTTGTTTCACCGGTCCCACTCTCTGTTCTCTGTTGGGGCTGAGCACACACACGGTGATCAGACCGGCCAGAGTGGAGATTACTCCAGTTGACGACAACTACACTTGTTCATGTAAGTGCAATAAAACCTTTGCGAGTAAAAAGCCAATACTTTATCAATACACCTGTTCAACAAGCATAAACATGTGAACATGTACAAAGCGATATTTTAATCTGCTCTGTCTGATCCACCGACTCTATGTTTACACAAGCACAGCGAGCTAGCTCGGCTAATAGTGAATTGTTACAAACAAGCTAAAACGAAGCTGTCTGTATGTAGTCTAACTGTTTAGCTTAGTTTGTCGTGAATCCTAAAATTTGGCAAATTCTTGCAAACTTACTGCTGGCTGAGACAAACCTGCCCCTCCACCAGCTAACTTACCTGCAGTGAATCACAGCAGCAGCAGAGGGAGGAGGACAGAGGACAGGAGGACGGACTGATACTGACTGATGTCGGAGTTCTTCATTCTTTCTAAACTTCACTCAGTGTTTTGATGTCAGGAATGTGATTTATTTTATTGACATTTTAGATTTGTTTTCGGTGAAATATTGAGTTTATATAGTGACTTTGCTGTTGTAAACATTACTGTTGCTGCTCTAGAAACATTTAGTTATATTTAAAATATTAAATTCTAATCCTGTTCTGAATCTCTTTTAAAATAATATATTTTTAAAAAAGCAATTATTTAGTAATGAAAAAGAACTGATAAGAGTATAGATTAGAAAAGTTGAATCGATAAGATTGTAATGATACCCATCCCTAAACACGAGTTTAACAAGAAACAAGAAACACTAATTTTATTGAGGACCCACTCAAATGACCACTTGTGGGTACAGGGGACTCACTACACTGAAAACCTCAACATCACTGTGGATATGGTTTTCATTATGTAGAATTCACAGCATGGGCACACTTGTCATACAGGCAAAAGGTGAGAACATGTCTGGTTGAAAATGGATCTTTGGCAAACCAACTTGTGGCCAGGGATAGTGAAAGTCATAATAAGATGCAAATGATAAGTTACATGATGCTGACAGAGACAGATTCTCATTTTTATTCTTTTATTTTCTTTCATACCCTAGATACCCAGAATTAATGCAATTTACATATATATGTTGTCACAGTTTATAGTTGCATATGTTTCACCTCTTTTCTATTAGACTATTAAGTTCAATCTATAAAATGTGGAAAAAGCAAGTGAAAAGTGATGAGCAACAGGTAATTATTA
This sequence comes from Siniperca chuatsi, assembly GCF_020085105.1. Taxonomy (NCBI): domain Eukaryota; kingdom Metazoa; phylum Chordata; class Actinopteri; order Centrarchiformes; family Sinipercidae; genus Siniperca; species Siniperca chuatsi. Next base: position 25,553,353 of record NC_058053.1, read on the forward strand.
AAAGGCCCTACACATTACTAGTCCACCCCCGCAGGCGACATCAATTTGCTCTCAGATTAGACCTCTTCTTAGCACTGTGTGGGCTCGTACAAACTGTGCTTGATTAACTACCTCACTCTCACATTAGTTTTGTCGCGCCTGGTAGGGTTCTTATATGTACATTTAGTTTGTGACCTCACATAAATCTTTGCATAACTCCACCCAGCTTCAAACTGAGCAGAGGTCAGTCTTAAAAACATCTGTGGGTTGTGCAGGGTCTTTAAATATGAGCGTAGGAGGATACTGTGCTTAATTTTTTGAGTGGTACAAAATAAACTCTGCCAGTGAGTCTTATAATAAGTAAAGCAGTATTATTATTATTATTTTTTTTTTTTTTACATAGTGTAATAATAATAATAATAATGATGTTATTGCTAGTGATCCTCTGACTGCCTAGGTCCTGTCAGCCAAATGTTAACTAAGACCATACTCAGTAATTGCTGCATGTTCAAGTAATGACACATAAAACATGAATGTGACCAGCAGCTACTGATTCAAACATTTATCACACTATGTTGCAGGAGGAGAGATCCCAGCTCTTTCCTACTGAAAACAGCAGCCGACACACAACTAGCCTTGACTGGCATATCTGAGGACTTGCTTCTTTTAAATAAATTATTTAATGCCCCTTGCAACATGTTTCAAAATACCATTCAAAATTAATTTCAAAATACCATTTTAAATTAATTTCATACAGTATTTCAACCTCCATCTAATAGACAAGCTACAAAAGCAGAGCTGCCACAGTGAAAAAACTCCCAACACATTATCTCATTAAAGCTTGAGGGTATAAACAAGACACTTGCTGGTTTTGACAAGGATAAAACAAGATGCTTTTATCGTAAGGCGTTATCTATACATCAGATGAAAATAGGATCTCAGAAAAAGAATGTAGAACAATGATGTCAGAACAAGCTTCCCAAAAAGGAATAATACAACTTTGTGAATGTCACTTTGGTTACCTAAAGTGCAGAATTTTCTTTCTGACAGAGCTGCAGGGAAGACAAAAATCCTTAGGTGTCCACATACCAGCTGAAGCTGCACATATTTTCTTAATGGTGAAAGTGTCTTTCAGGAGTATTACCTGTGTTTCAACATGTCTTTGCTGCGGCTAGGATAACAACTTGCACCTCTTTATTTCCTTCCCGTCAGACTGGACTGTTTTAAACCTAAAGCAAAGAAAAGTTCATCTCTTGTTTTTAATCTGACGGGTCCTCTGAAGGAACAAATAGACCAGTTAAGCCAAAAGGCACTTTGGGCCCAAAGAGAACGGTTTCCTTCAGTGATGCACAGTTTCAGTAATGCTCGGCACGAACAGGAATAAACACATATGTTCCCGTTTACCTAATAAGGAGACACGCACATGCATGCATCCACATGGTGGACCTGCACGCACGCACGCACACACACACGCACGCACGCACTCGCAGGACGCAGCTTTGGGACAGCAGTTTTATTTATGGGGTAAAAGAGTTTGTGCAAGTCTGGAAAATAAAGCCACGCTATTTCTGGCAACAGGAGACTGCTGAGCGCTTAGATCATAATTCAGAACCAGCTGCAGAGTCGGCAGTGGAGATGTGGGTCAGGGGGGCAGGAGGACGACGAAGTCAAGACTTACTCGAGCCTTGTTAAAAACAGACAGGAGAGAAGAGCCCGAGCAACACGGGATTTTTGAGGCCGATAATGATAAATACTTGTGAGTAAAAAGACATCTGATATATCAGCTGATATTCCTCAACAAACACTCAACATAAGCAAACATTTTTACCCCTTAAATTTGGTTGTGAAAAGATAGATAGATAGATAGATAGATAGATAGATAGATAGATAGATAGATAGATAGATAGATAGATAGATAGATAGATAGATAGATAGATAGATAGATAGATAGATAGATAGATAGATAGATAGATAGATAGATAGATAGATAGATAGATAGATAGATAGATAGATAGATAGATAGATAGATAGATAGATAGATAGATAGAATCATCAAAGATGACAGTAACAGTAAGTATCGTCGCTGTCCTGTGAAAACCATGTATGTCCAAATGTCAACTTTTCATGAGGTAAGAAAAACAGCCCTGTTTTTAGCTGTGTGACCATGGGTCATTTCGCTTAAAGGAAAGTTCACATTTTTTTCAAGTCTGTCCTTAAACAACAGCCACATGTCCATAATAAACACTCAACGAGTTATTTGAAAATATAAACCTATTCTTAAACAAGAAAGAAAGGTTTTTGAACTCATAATGGAACACTTAACCAGTCTCCAAATTTCAAAAAGGGACAACAGTATATTCTGAAGAGTACACTTAAAGCATTATAAGTAATAACTAAAAATAAAACAAAACAATTTTAAACTTGAATAAATATAAAATGAGGTTCAAAAATAAATAAATTATCTTTGCACACATACGCTGATAATGATTTATCTGTAAAAAGCGATTATATCTGTCTGTACATATATCAGTCAGGCTCTAAAGGAGAGTTAGTGACTTATCCTTGGATGAGTTTCTACTAAAGAGAAACATAATAATAGACAAAAACAAATATTCGTGAATAAATCAGCACACTGACCCACATACAAACACTCACTTCATCATAGGGGTTTGAAACAGATCATTCACAGCTACACTATACAAATCCTGACAGTGTCTATAAAGCACACGTCTGTCTGCACGTCATTCACCTTGAAGATACTCCTCAGAAGGCCTCGGGGCTCCACGGACAGATACAGACATAAACACAAAGACAGATGGCCGTGTAGATACTGAGGATAAGATTACCAGAACATTCAGAGACACACAGTCGTCTAACACAGGTCATCTGACCCCAGTTACAGTACATCCTCGTCCCAGCTTCCTGCTTCCAACTACCTCCCCTACACAGAGCTGACCGACAGATTTTTAGGATATTTTTGACTGAAAACCCCAGTATCGAGGATGAGCTATTGCTGCTGTGAGCCGCGTTACATTGCAGTTTTTTTTTTTTTTTAATTTGTCTTATGTTTTCTGGGTGCTTTTGTTGTTTGTGCTCATCAGAAACTTCAGTAAATACTTTTGTCTTTATGTCATTGTTGCTTTTACACAATATCTTTTTTTTTGGTGGTAATTCAGTGTTTATTGATTTTATTGGGCAATCATTCAGTCATTCAACATACAAAAAATTCACATTGCCCAGGAACACCCAAACCCCTCTCACCCTCCATCCCTTCCCTTGCATGGGACATAAAAGTATTTAACACATAAATCTATATATCTATATATAAAAAGGAGATTGGTCATTGTTTAGTAAGATCTAATTTAAGCTAGGGGTCAGCGATATGGTCTGAGAAAAAAAAAAAAAGGTGGATTTATGGATCCATTTAATGGGCATTAAATATTCATTCCATGCAGATACTTCTCAATTCACTCCAGAAAAGTTCCAAAAATTGTTTAACCTGTAATGCAGCCTTTAATACCAGACAACATTTATGTTGTCTTATAATAATCCTTGTGTATGTCTTCCAGCATATGTCTTGTATTTTTAAGATTAGTTTTTTTTTATGTGTGCAGATTAATTGTCTATGTGTACTTCTGTTTGCACACTCACTTGCATTGAATTGCCCCCTTGAGGGATGAATAAAGTAGTCTGAATTGAATTACATCATGATACTATACAATAACAAAAATCCTACATGTGATGATAGAGGCTTGTTTGTGAAAGCAAACATCTGCTGCATTAAACACTTAGAAAAGTCTAATGTATACAAAGAGTGATTTATTTTTTATTTCCAGCAGCGGCTGATTTTGTTTATTCATTCTAAGCAACAGTGGTTTAGCTTAGAATGAATAGAGGAAGTAGTTATTGGCTGCAATTTTTCAATACTTGAAGACTTGAAGAGAGAAGATGTTGTAGTAGAGATGTTTTAGGTCAGTTTTTCCTTGATTGACAAATCTCTCAGACTGTCACACTCAGTGGTTCAGGACGCTGGAGGTTCATGTAACATGTCTTTTCAACACTGATTTGATGCACTGAGCAGTTTCACTAAAAACCTGGCCTAGAACACGTCCTCAGTTAGCCATTGCCCAATACAGTGTAAACCTCATATAGATCTACAAACACCCAAACGGCTCAGTGAATTCTACTAGTCCATTATAATGAAAACCGGCAGTAAGCTCATCTATTCATCTGCCTAAAAAGTGAGTTTACCTGAGCTAACACAGATATCTTATCACAGCCGAGCATCACAAAAACAAGTTTCAGTAAGCTGGATGGAGGGGGAAAAACAACCTTTGAGTCACTCATGGCAGGCAGCTTTTGTAGCAAGTTTTATTATGTCTCATTTCATTGGGAAGAGAAAAAAGAGAGCTAGTAAATATAAAATATTGCCATAATTTTTGACTATTTTTTTTCCAACAAGCATTTGCTGAGTCTTGCAGTAATGTTCCTGGTACACCAGCATAAAACTCAGGAAAAGCACACTGGGGAGCTGTGTGTTCTAGTGGTTTGAGCTGGTTTGGCTGCCTCGTGTCACCACAGCGCATATACACCCATTTAATGTGTGCACACATTACACACACAATTACAGCTCAACCCAACAGCCAGTCTGCCCGGCAGGTGTGAGCCACAGCTGGGCGTGGAGTGCTGCCTGCTTCTGGCCCTGCGTCCTCACATTCAACTCTGACTGGAAAACCAGCAAACTTGCAAGATGGAGAGTGGACTAGAGTTCAATGTTTACTACAACTTATCATGAGTAGAAGAAAATAATTGGTGTCACAACACAATAAATGCAAAAAAAACTGTCCTCATCAGACTAAACTTGAATGAACATTGAATATTAACAGTGTGAAATATTAATCTATTTAAATACTACAAACATGAAAATCCTGTTCAAACTAGATTCTTTAAGCATTAAAGTTCATTCTTCATATTGGAAAAAGTAGTTTATCAAAACAATCTGAACTCGAGATCCACTTACTAGCTTTTTCCTGAAGCATACTAACTGACCCATCTCCAGGACAACTGAGCAAACTCCATCCACTGATAAAGATATGGAAAAAGCTAGTAAGTGACCTTTGAGTTGAGTTTGTCAACCTAGATTCTTTGATTTAGCAAATCATTATTGTCATTACAAAAATCATTAAAAACGAAGCATAAAGCAACATGATTTGCGCAACACAATTAAATGCGTCCAGTTCGCCATCTGATCTCATTTTCGCGGCACAAAGGATGCGATTTAAATTGAAGCAAAGCACAATACAGTACTGCTCAGGAAGACGAAGGAGGAGGAGCCGCCAAAACAAACTCGGGCTGAGAGAATGACAATATCAGAGATAAACAGAAACCTCTACACTGCAGTTCACCGAAAAACATTAACAACAACAAAGTTTTGACAGGCACTGATGGAAAGAAGAAAACATCAGCCGTAAAAGACGAAAAAGATGAAGTTGAGATGATTACTTCATATTTTAAACATACAGACACAGCAACATGAACACGTGTATTATTAGCTGTTACACATTGGCAAAAAAAAAAAATCAAACTGCACACAAACAGCACAGTATTGAGAAACAACACTGAATCACAAGAGACTACGACAATATATATATATATATATTATTTTATTATTTTACCCTGTATCCAGACGGCCCTACAGAGAGAGGTTTATATTCTCCATACCAGTGCACAGCAGCTCATGTTGCCAAGACAAGAATACTACAAGAAACATCACAAGTTCAGCAACTGATACCAAACCTGATCTGCCAGCAGTGTGACCATGGCTCACTCTCCAACCAGCACTTTAGATTCACAGGCTGATAGCTACACCTCAGTGAGCTCCATGGGAAACTCCTTTCAGACATTCAATGAGATGAGTGATTTAAAAAGAAACAAACACTGAGGACACCATGCCAGCTGATTTCCTCTTTAATAAAACCTGCTATGCCTTTAGGCAGTTTATAAGTCTGAACACTCCCGATTTGCCCAGACATAAGACTACAAATGAGCGTCAGCAGAGTGTGACCAATCCAGGTGGAGCATAATACTATTTACAAGATACTTTTGCTTGCTAATGGGTTTGAAACAGACCTTAATAGTATTTCCTGTGGGTTTTTAGAAACGTGTGGGCACAGAACAGTTTTTACAGCATGCCTTACACAGGGGACTCCACAATAATTAACTGCCAGATTCAGAGGAGCGAGGGGAGGAAAGTGTGGAGGAGGTGTACCGTTTGGTATCATTAGGAACTCATTATGGCTCTACACTGGGCAACCACGCTGGGAAAGGAGAAGAGAAGAGCAGCAGAAGGTAGTGGACTGTTAAGATTTAATGACTGCTTATGGATGATCGGCACAAACAAACAGCCATTCTGCATCTGTGCATTCAGTGTGTCCAGCCTTGCTGGACAAACGAAAGACTTCTGTTTCTACTGGGTATAGATAAATAAAGGCAGGCATTGTGTTGGGGGATTGCGCCAAAGTTGGCCCCACTGTCACAAAGCGCTCTCTGTGGTTTCACAGGAACAGCCGTTGGCTTGGGGATGAGCCAGTGTGCCTCCCCTCCAGCCAGGAGGTCTCGCACCAGAATGCACAGTCTTGGACCCAATGTTCTGGGAACACAAAAGCCTCGGCCTGTTTGGTATAGCTGAGCAGATACAGTGAGCCAAACCTGCCTTTTTATACCAAGTCTCTTTGGGCATCAGAGTAAAGCAGGCACAACTCAGTGAGCGGAAAAGGATTTTAAGCTGGCATCAGCACATGAGTCACTGATTACCCGAACATATTCATGCCTCAGGATGGCAAAATGGAGATGATTACAGGCCACAGTGATTCAGCTCAAAGCTTTGAGAGTCGCTATACAAACTCAGTGTTGTTGGTTTTTAATCTGTGACACATCTCTCATATTAACATCAATTTCTATTTCAGCAAACAAGTCTCTCCACCTCTCTCAGGTCCTCGATCATTCCAAGACAAGTATCATACCAAAACAAGCCCTGCGAGGCAGACACGAAACACAACACAAGCTGAACATCTGAACAACTACTATTGCAGCTGCTCCTCTGAGCTTCTTCTGGGAGCAAAGCCAGCAGCCCTGCAGGTGACTGTTTCAACTCACTCAGAAAATAAAAGCTGGGTTGGTTGTAGTAGAGTCAGGAAAGGGCCAAACCACCAAGACACACCCAGAGCAGGTATGGGAACATGATTCAACATCATGAATGTGCATTAATCATAACCCACAACAAGCAGCAGATCTAAAAAGCAGCAGATCTAGCAGCAGATTTAAAGAGTTTCCCTACGGGGATCAATAAAGTATTTCTGAGATCTAAAGAGTTGACGGCGTGTTCAAGTTCAATGCTCAGGGAGGTGAGGTCTCTCAACAGCTGTAGTTCAAACCACCACCTCACTACAAGCAATTCGATGGAATCCAAGGATTCTCTTAACATCACCCTGATAGCAGAATTCAAATACACAACTCAGACCGACTCGGCTTCACTGGCAATATAGACAATCTGTGGATGATATTCCTACCTGAGCAGAGGATGCCTTTGTGTCGGGCACAGGAGAAGTCGTCACATTCGCAGAAGCTGCCGTAAATCTTGCCAAACTCAGACTCATAGCACAGACACTGGTTGCAGCTGCACTCTCCTCGTCCGCTGCAGATCTGCTTGCCCTCGGCCTCCCGGCAGCCGCTGATGTACATGCTGCTGGCTTCGCCCTCTTGGCACTCACAGCGGGCGCCCAGGTAGCCCGGCTCACAGTGACAAGTCCCACAGTTATACGTTCCTGCAAGGGCAAGAAACTTTATTCTACCGACTGATTACGAATTTAGATGCATGACTTCCAGGTCCCTGTATACCTCTTAATTTATTCTGCAGGATTATTCAGCTACACCTACAGTATCAAATTCAGTTTCTAGCCATTATGATCATTTCAAGTCTTCTAGAGAATGTTTTTGGTGTTTTAAACTTGCACACTTATAGTTGTTTTTGACTTTCCCAGTTAGTCATTTAAGGCACTCACTAAAATGTGTACAGAAATAATTTAATGTATTCCTGCCAAGAAATGGGATGATAACTATGTAACTCAATACCTACTTTATTTCAAATATATATATATAGCTCAAGTTTAAAATATATGGTTAGAATATAATTTTAGCTTTTAAGACCATCAATTTCTCAACAACAACCACCACCACCACACGTGACAGCCTCTCCATAATCATGCCAAAGAAAGTAGTCAATTAACAGGGTCAAAGTAGGAGTTGTCCTTAGTTATTGAAGTCAAAACACCAGGTCTGACACCACTTCCTTGAAAGTTTCAACCTACAGGAAGCAGAACAGCAGCAGTTTTCTGTCCTGTGTGATTAACAAGGCTCATGGTTTTTACAGGAGCCGATTTTCACATGGATTTTTATGTCCCCTTGCTTTCAAAATGATAGCGTTTCCTGCTGCAAGATGTCGATCTCTGCAGTTTAATTAACATTAAACAACGTCCTCAGGCAAGAGAAAACTGAGCTGCTAATTATGTACCAGAGTCTTTTTAAGTTTGTAAAAAAAAAAGAAAAAAAAAAGAAGAAGTAGAATTGTAAACTGCCTAATGTTTCTGTTGCGAATGGTATTTCTAAAATATTCAAAATCAACACAGATAAATTACCAGATTTTTGGGGAGGATAAATAAAAAGGGAATATTATGAGCCCTAGTCATACAGTGTTAATTTACCCTATAAGCACTTACTCCAAATTTCCTCTTTTGAATGCATTCAAACCACTCTTTAAAAAGCAAATAAAAGTGAATGTATAACAGATGTGTGTAATCTGATTGGGCTTTTATTCTTTTTTTTTTGCTTTAACATTTAGCTCCCTGAAAATCCAGGTGAAATGTCCAGAAATAAATGGGAAAACGCAAGATGAACTACCGATGGAGCTGCAGATGCTGCTGTTGGTTTGTGCTGTCCGGCTGCAGCCGCAGTCACACTGATAATCCACAGCCACCTCCAGACGGTCTTTGAACCCCACCGGCTTGATGGTGAAGCTCTGGTCAGTGCCACGGGGAGGGCAGCTCCTCGCCTCCACACTCACGTTGAATGATACCTATAACGGGGGGGGTGTAATTAGTGGCACTGATGGAGAAAGGATAGTGACTTCCTGTTTGTGAACTGAGAAAGGTTCAGGTCAAGTTCTGATTTGAGAGATACAAGAGTAGAGTTTTATAGAACAGCAGCATCATACAGCCTCTAAACCACAATATCTTTTGAGTTTCTATATTTGTAAGTGACCTGATCCCACCCTACATCTTTTCATCTGAGCAAACACAGCCACCGACACTTCACAGCTGCCAGCTAGCCTGTGGACATGAACTACACATGACCCTGTGTTGTTATGTTTACACCAGTGGGCTTATTTAACCCAAAGTGAAGTTTACAGTGTGCAGCTGATGTGGCTTTGCCTGCGCAGAAAGTGGGACATACGCCCATTTGATTGCTCCGAGGAAGGAAGTCTCAAAAAAAAAAAAAAAAAAAAAAAAGAGGGAGCACGTTCTTCTGGTATTTTCCTCATATTTACTCAATCACAGAAACCATCCTCGACACTGTCTGTTCAATGTAGAGCTCAGGGTTTTTTCTTTGATGTTGCACAGATAAAATCATGCAGCTACAGATTTGCATAACTGGATGCTGAAATAATGCAGGTTAATGCAGACAAAGTGCTAAGAAGAAAAGCACAGAGCAGACAGCGACATGTTCTACTGGTTTGGCTCTGTACATTGGATCTGAAATAAAACAATGATTGTGAGGTTTACGTGCCAGATTTCAACTTTAATTTCAGGGTGTTTACAGCCATTTTAGATAACCCATGTAGTTATGTAGCTCTTTTTATACACGGCCTCAGACAAATACAGACAGACAGTCAGATAGACAGGCAGACTGATAGGCAGACAGATTATAGAGTATACACAGCTATAGAAAGAGAGAGGAAAGGTTGCATATTCTCATCTACTTTGGCTCAGAGATCAAAACTGTTGCAGAGGGGAGAAAATATTATCTGCTTTGAAGCTCTGACCAGAAGCACTTGATCCTCAGAAGACAAACTGAAGTCTTGTACCAAAAACAAATATTCCACCCTTGCAGCACCTGCTGTTCTTGGCAAGAACATTTGTGTGTTTGGATCTGGATCTCCTAAGTAAAGGGGCATCCCCTTGTCTCCTGCGATCTCCTACAATTCAAGACCAAATATGTCACAACCTGGGCAAGGCCTGTCCCATTGCAAATGTGTTGGATAAACACAGCCTCCCTCTGCCTAGATCTGACGGACACAACCAGTGTACCGTTCATCATGCTCTGTCAACGCCTTGCTACTCTTTGTATCACCCTGACTGTACTGCTGTAATCCATTGTTTAACTTGCTTAAGTAAATCGTCAGTGACAAAGATAGAGCTGGTCCATAATGCTGCAGCAAGACTCTTATGCAAGTCCAGCATCAGAACTCACATCTCCCAATCCTGACTTCACTTCACTGGCTGCCAGTTTCTCTTAGGTCTTCTGCAGGGCTTGCCGTCTGTCACTCAGTCACACTCAAAACCAAGTGTGACCGGCTTTTGCAGTGGTGGGCCCAAGGCTTTGGAACAGCTGCTATACCAGCTTTTGACATTAGATCGATCAGAAATGTGGACTATTGTACAGACAGGCCTTTCACTGATGTTGTTGCAGGATGTTATTTGTTGGTGTTAGTTAGTTATTGGCCTTACAGTGTTTGTATTGACGTGTGAAGTACTTTGTGACACTAATTCTAGAAAGGTGCTATATAAATAAACATACGTTTCTATGTTTACTACTCTTCAACATCCCAACACCACATTTCCCAAACATAAAAAACATACAACACAAGCTGATTCAGGATACAGGAAGGAACTACGTCACATGTTTCCCAGACTGCCCCTCCACTTCAGTGCGGGAAGCCCAACAAGTTAACGAGGGACACAATTCAATTTACTGTAAATATGAGTCGCGAGGAGGCCAGTTCACCCAATCATGTGGCTCGTTAGGACAGCGGAAGAAAGAGTGAGGAGATGATACATTGAGACTAAACTCACTGTTGGGTGAGTCATGTAATACAAGGAGAGATGTACAGTAGGGAATCAGATCAGGGAAGGAAAAGAGACAGTGTATTAGGTTGTACTATGGTATGGTGTAAGAGGTGGACAACTGAAACACATGTAGACAGTAGAACAACACTAATCACAGTGTTAATTTTGATAGAAACATTTAAAATTGTATCTCAAAAAGACTTTCACAAAAACCTAATTCAAATGCTTCTGGTTTGTTTGGACAAAAATTCTTTAAAAAAAGAAAAGGGACCCGAAGTATGTTAGCGCAGACTTGGTTTCATTCATATGCATGAGCCTATTCAGTGGTCATACATTTCTGTAGTGTTAAAGATAAAAGGATGGCGGCTTAACTATATACACTCCAGCTAGCATTCCTCCTCCTGCCAGTTTACTTCTTTCATGGCTTGCAGTTTCACAGGCCTCCTCCTGCCTACTTTTGTGTGAAGTCATTGAGATGCATGATGAGGCTCGATGGCAAGCTCACAGACACAGTGACTGACACCTGGGCCATATCCTCAGTAAAGAGTGGGAAGCTGGGCACCCAGCAGACTGAGCTGCTACCCTCCTTTCACTGCTGAGGATAAAAGATATGAGCGAGGCCCGTCACCCGAGAGCCCCCTTCCATTCAATGGTGTTATTCTGCCTCAATCACCCTCAACTCCAGCACCACCCGTTCCCATCCCAAAACCGTCCCAGGAAAATAAAGCAGTCGGGAGAAAAGCACAGGGGGGTTTTTGGAGAAGAATTCCACCATGCTGAAGTTCACTGTGTAACAGCATGTATGAAGCTGCCCCTTGCTAGCATTGTCAATGGATCCAGGACTCAATACAAATCTTAATTGAGGGCTGTATAGAATATAAAGTGACCACCAGAGAGAGGGCTGTGCAAAATTCAAAGCAATTAAGATGTACCATCATCCTGTGTCACCTGACCTTTGCTTGTGTTCAGAGAGACAGCAACTGAGAAAGCATTCCAACTGCGGTAAATGCTTCTGAAGCTTATAGCCATGTGGGGAGGCTTCAAACATTCACTATATTATTCCCAGGTACACCGATTCCACCTGAAGGTAAGAAAAGAGCTTATACCCAGTTTGGGAGCTCAGAAAAACCAGGGGGGGCTGTATTACAAAGCGAGTTTAACTTATTCTGGCTCTTTTTGGGCTACCTAACCTCACTAAGCCTAATATGGATGATCCTGGATAACTGGTATCATAAAGCTGGCTTTCAACTTGCCTAACTTTGAATTTTCCAATCCAACTATGAGTGTAATCACATGAAACAGGCAAAGGTTTTAATTAAAAACCAATTACATGCAACATCAACAGATCACGAGTGGACTACTTAATATGAGGTAGGATGAAATGGTTAATATCTGTGGGGAAGTCAAGTTATTGTGGTGGCAGAAATTAATATTCAGCAAAGTAAAAAGATATACAATGAAATCACACAATGGGAACAGAAAAAGAAGCAATAAAAATAGTTGAAATAATAATAATTTAAAAAAAATGCAAGGGGCTGTGTTAATGTGGGCAGGTTGCTCCAGGTACTGGCAAGAAGACCCAGAAAGTCCAGTTTGAGTAACAGATCTATGAGCTTGGAGGCTTATCAGACACTAAACACTGCATAGCAGTTTATAATACTATGAGACTGGTTTTACAAGTCTGGAAAATGATCACAGGAGTAATCGACTTCGGTCTTGATGATTGTGAGGCAAAGGGTCAGCCATGTTCAACATATTTACTAGGCGAACATGCGTTGTTTTTGTTGGTCTGAACGCAGCCTAAGGGCGAGACTTGTATCTGCTGACTGAACCCAGCTGAAAGGCAAAAGAGCAAATATTCCCTGAATGAACAGTCTCTGCCAAGAGAGCTGCGTGATGATAGTTGGATCTTTCCTTCTTTTAGATATAGTAGCTAAGCATTATCAAGCAGTTCAAGTATAATTAACAAAATCAGTTCATTAATGATTAAAGAAGCAGAGATCCACACGTACAGGAAAAAAAAAAAAAAAAGAAATTGGTTCAGGTAGGAAGATTAGTGTCCTGGAGTGAACCTCACAGAAACTCAGCCAGTCATGGTGACTTTCATTACTGTGGCTATATGGTCTCTTTGGTTACAGTGAAGAGCAATATAAAAAAATAAAAAAAACCCCTCCCCTACATCTCAGTTTGATTTCATCAGACAGGAACTCACTTTAAGAGGATTCAAAGGTCACACAGTGTTTGCCCAAGACTGCCAAGTCACAATTTGCTTTCTTTAGTCATCGACGGTGATTATAAATATCAGTTTGAGCAGAGCAGAAGGATTAGGGCTAGATGATATGACCTAAATTTAGTTTAGAATGAATTTTCATTTTTACTCTTATAAAAACGACAAATGTTGACTGTTACAAACTGCTAACTATTTTTTTAAAAATACATCAGTGCCAAACAAATTTATTTTTTGTGTTGTTCACTTCTGATCACAGTATGGCCTGTTAAAGATTCTGGGCTGATTGGATGGTAGAACATCCAACTAGACTTTATCGGTTATTGTAGCTATTCTCAGTTTAATTGTGTAGGTTATAAGATCATGTATTTTTTGAAAATTGTGACTGAGTAAATTTGGGCCGATAAGAGATACATCTGATGTACTGTCCAGACCTAAGAAGGAGAATAGCTTTCTAAAGCACAAATGAGATATACCTCACTATAATCAATCTGTCCACAGTGAAAGGTCTTATCAATACAGCATCCTGAGACCAAGCAGAAATATATTGTGGAGCCTTGTGATAACCTCTCCAGCAGTAAGGGTTACATCATTTTGTGCCCTGCCCTCTTACTGTATATGTACTGTACTGTCTTCACCTGCATAATGAAGCTCTTGTACTGAAACATATGAAGACATTTTTCTACCAAAACTCCTGACTCGCACTTGTTGTGCGATGGAAACTGTATCTATAAGCAAAACATCTCTACATGAAACATACAAAACATTATCGGTAAATTTAAAGTCACAAAGAAAATGGTTTCCTCTCATACAATTACAACTCAGCAGTTACACTTCCTGAAACCCATTAACACAAACTCAGATCCTATACCACAAGTTATGGAATTCACACACAAACATTATCATTATTATTATTATTTTTTTTTTTTTTTACATCTGCTGTTGTAAACATGTGGAAGAATCCACTGTAGGTCTGCATGGGAATGTATGTAATGAGAGTACCAACCTATCTAGCACAAATGCAGGTCAATACTGCCAACTGCTTAAATCTGCAACCTGGAATGCAATGGTTGTTTTCCCACTCTCAAACAACAATTTCCATGGTCCCTCAATTCTGCTTCTCTGAATGTGTCGCAAACATGATTTGATCTCTGGCAGAATAAGCTGGGGACTTTTTTAGCCTGTGTCTTGGTGTTTTTCAATTCACAAATACAAACTCTGTTGCACCAGTACTTTGTATATACTGATAATACGAGAAGCAAACTAACTTATTTACACACAACAGCATCATCGTTCTCATTAAAAAAAACTCACATAAGTATGTTTTTCCAGGACAATGCAAACATTGAAAACTGAATGCATCTGACAGGCCACTGCTTTATGTAGTCATGGAAAATCTGATTCATTCAAAAACAGGTATCCAAACACAGTGAACCATTTCTTCAAGATCTTAAAGTCACTGATAAAGTTTTCATAACCCAAAAGAATAAAATGGTGTAGGTGAAGACCACCAGGCCGCTAGAATACTTTTTCAGGGCCAACAGGATGCATAAAACATTTATAATGTGAGGTGAGTTGGAGAGGGGAGTGTGGACAGGGACTCACAGTGTCGCCTATCTTCAAGTCAGCACACTTCCTGAGGCCTGGCAGCGGCTTTCCATCCTGACAGGTGGCAGTGAAGGAGAGGCTGATGTCCTCTGGGTGATCCCACACTGACAGCTCCACTTTAGAACGGATGTTCTGAGGAGAACACAGAGTTTGTTGGTACATGTTAGTGATTCAGGGTTTTAAAACATTACTTTTGTTGCATGGTCTAATAAATCCTTCCAGGCTTCTCTGTAACAGTGAACAGAAGATTTGTAGCAGTTGCCACTATGCACATAGACACTTTCCAGTGTCCTGAAACTAGAGCCACATTAATATGATGCCTCCCACACAGACATTTATATTAAAACCACCTCAATATATCTTTTCAGGCCTGTAATTCTGGTTGAGTAACAGCATGGAAAAGAGAAACATGGGGAATGTATTGCCTTGATTAGGCACATTTTTATAGTTAATCTTACCAAAACCACAAGCACCGTGCACGGAGGCAGGTTGTATGTGTGTGGATGTGAAATACCATGGCTGTTTGCAATGCTGCATCTGGCTCTATGCAACACGTGCAGACCCAGTCTGTAGTCGTTCATGTACATTTTCTGCAACGTAACTGTGCCAAGGATAAATCAGCATTGCACTTTGTGCACATGGATAAGCATGCCCTCATTCACTCCCTCTCACACACACTTACACTTTTCTGACCCTGAACACAATCACGCCAAAGGAGCAGCTTTGTGCCACAGTCAAACTTGAGGAAAAATGAGCTGGTTACACAACGTAACCTCACAGTGTTTGGCAAAGCCTATCTAGCTAACAACCCCAGAGCGGTGAATATAATGTGGCAGCTGGAATGTTAATAAGGCCGTGAGTCAAAGCACTTTATTCAAGCTCACTCCCACACACTGAGCATGTCAAGTCTGTGTTTGACACAAGTTTCTGTCGCCGAGAAAACGCTGTCACGGGCCAAAACAAGATGCATTTCCTCCTGACTGAGGCAAGGAAAAATCTGTACACCCACACAGGAAAACATTTAGGGAAAGGTTGACTACATACAGTACAGTTCTTTGGTTTCGAAAAACACACAAAATGTTTTTATAGGACAGGAAATCAGATGAAAATCGGGCTTTTTTAGGGGCCAGACAGAGAGAGGTGGAACATCCTAGAGAATAATATAATGTAACGTCACATCGCATATCATGTGTGTCCACTTCTAACACCGATCTTTAATGTAGTGTCCTTTACATGTCTAGCTGACATTTAGACCATTGCTACCTCTATTTCTAAATCTGTCTGCTTTAAGGCACCTCCAGTTCGTTCAAACTGCAGCAGTAAGATTTATAGATAAGACTTAACACACATCGCATTTTACAGCCATTTAAACCCCCATACAACAACCTTTAATAAACGGTCGATATATCAGTCCATATGGTCTTCAAAGCAAAAGAATATTAGCTGTTGCGCCATCAAACCTGAACTTCAGGTGGGATACAACATTCCCAGTAATAGCACCATCACTGTTGTGCTTTTTACTTTAAACTGTTATATTGGCTGAATCTGTCAATGTTTGCTGTTATAGGTTAGAACTGATTTTACTTTGTTCATTCTATGCATCTTTTTTCTGTTTAAATTACTCTGTAAAACAACCATTGATCAGTTAGTTTACAACACAGGGTTGCACAATGAAATGTAGCTCCTTCATGCTACACACAAAAAAAATATGTACAAATATTTAAATTTAGAAAAGAATAAAATAAATAAAGATATGGTTTATTTATTTAAGTTACTTCACAAGAATGTATTTCGTAGGTTCCACTCATCAAGATTTAACTTAAGTAAATATATTATTTTGTATTCCTAAAGAGCTGTCCCTAAGTAGGGCTATTGTTTAGTCCAGTGGTTCCCAACCTTTTTGCCTTAAAACCAAGCAATGTCTACTTCCTCTCATTACTAGTTGCGGCCAGTTCAACCAAAAAAAAAAAAAAAGAGATCCTTTTCTAAAATTGTATTTTTAGAGGCCTGGAGAGGTTAAATTTTCCAGTAAGTAACTAGAAAATGGAGTAGAGGAAAGTCTGAAAAAGTAAACATGAGTTTGTATAATATGTTTTTTCTGGTAAATCATTTCGTGACGCCTCAGATTTATCCTGGTGAGGGCCCCGCCCCCTAGGTTGGGAACCACTGGTTTATTCTATAAAATATTAGAAAACACAGAAAATTGTCCATCGCAATTTCTCAGAGCCAACATGACAGCTTCAAAATGCCAACAGTCCAAAACCCAAAGATATTTAACTTCCAACAAATCCTCACATTTGAGAAGCTTTGCATGGCATTTTTGCTCGGTAAGTGACTTAAATGATTACTCTATTATCAAAATTGTTGATTACTTTTCTGTTAAACGACTAATGGTTTAATCATTTCTATCCCTATAAACAAATCTCTATGAAAAAAAGTCTAATTTGTTACAAAGTCAGCTGTTGAAACCACCTCAGCACCCCAACGTCTCCACCAAAATGAGAAATCCAGCTTGTTTGCAACCACCCATGTCAGCTGGAGTGGGAAGACTAAAGAATTTGCCTCTGTTCTCTTCCCCCTCTTCTTATCTTTCTTCTCAAATCCCTCTGTGTCATTACTTGACTCTCTCTCTTCTCACACACACACACACACACACACACACACACACACACACACACACACACACACACACATACCAGCACAATTTGTCTTTACTCACATTGTAAGCTGCGATGATCAGCTGAATTACATTCTTAGAGTCCTGGTCCAGGATTTCTACTGTAGTTCCAGGTATGAGTGCAGTGAAATTCTTTGTAAGGGAAGAAATGAGAGACAGCATTAGTTGCCTAAATATAACGGAATAAGAAAAAGTATGCGTACTTTAAGATAAAACGGTAAAATCAAAGTACCTTATAAATAACATACAGCCGTTTTGTCACTGCAAAGATGAGAAAGATGTTATTTTCTGCCAGTTTCTCCCCCAGAAGAGCCAGAGAGGGATAGTCCTGTAGAGAGAGATGGCAAGGGGCATTATGGGTATCTCTGTGCACACATACTGTATCCAGACTTCCCAGTTAAGAAGCTAGCTAATGGATGTTGATGCTCTTCTGACCTGCTGGCCTTTTGACACCAGAGTAAAGGTTAATGTGGTTTCTTCTTTTAGATAAGAATTCATTTCAGTTTCACAAATAAAGAGTCAGAGCATTCCAATTTGCACTTTGAGATTAGGTTATTTTCATTGGATGCAATTTAGTCCCTACTGAGATCTTTATTTCAGAAAAAAAAAGAAACTTGATTTGTATCAATTACCAATCCAAAGCTCTTACTCAAAAGCAGAAATATGGAACAATGTGTCCCGCAAACAGAAAGATAAATCACTGCAACTTGTTTAAGCACAACAGGACTGAAGTCAAAGATAAACGAGTATTCAAGAAAATTCTCTCCTTTTACAACAGAATTTCTACACTGTAGCTCTTCTTCGATAAACACGACTATCAGTTCAAATTCTGATTTTAGGGGGAAATAAACCAGGAAAACAAATGACAAAAATCCTCATTAAATGGGCGCACAGTGCCATTCACATGATATTGATCCATTTTTATAGAATTAGTCCTCTGGCATCTTTAGACACTGTATAAACTCATCATGTGAGAAAGACTTTCTTTGTGTGCTTTTGCTGCATCTGACAAAAAAATCCACTGGCTCCTGATTAGCATTATAACTCATATCAGAACTGACTGTGGACGTGTGCATTGGCCCTTCCCTCTGCAATTACCACCGCAGGCTGTTTAGGCTACTAATAAGCATGTGTTCTTACTCAAGTTGCCGGGTTAAATCAGAATTTTTAAAAATGCCTCATTTTACTTCAGCTGAATTCACTCAAGTTTTTCATTTTTCTTTGGAATAAAAGACAGATTCAGCGAACATACTGGACATTAAAAAGCACTCAAATCCAGTGATGTAGGCTTGGATAAGAGCCAGGTGGAGGCAGAAAAGGCTAGCATACTATCATAAAAATCCCATGTCATCAAAGACGGTAGCAGGCTCAGTGTATCAGACATATCTTTGTCATTCTTTGAGTTAACACTGGAAATTCAAACAGCCATTCACAGCTGGAGTTTGTAAGGAAAAGTACCTGAGGTTTACAGAACAACAGACACAGTGTTAGAGTAAATTCTAGCTTCTAAGGGGATTTAAAGCTACAAGGTGAATTGGCCGCTATAAAAGAGGCTTCTTAGACTGTTGTCATTCAGGGTGTTTTTTCTGAAATAACCCTGCTACTCTTTTTCTCTTAAGGTTACTGTAATGTTTTATTTCATAACAGTCTAGTAAATTGTTAAAAATGATAGTGGAGGAGTCTTTATTTCAGACAAGGTCACCCACCTCCGATATAAAACACTGCTGGAAACCCTGAACACTGCTTGGTTTGTGAGCCAAACAACAGAAAGGGCAGCTCTTCTTACCATCTTTGTGGAAGCGCTGTACTCGTTCTCGTCATTGAGGTGACACTGTCCATCGTGGGGCTGGACAAGGCCTCCCAGCCTGCCGTCCAGAGCGAGGTGAGGCACATCGTCTGTGGCAAACACCAGCAGGTGGTAGGCCTCCTTTCTCCAACCTATCTTCTCCTGTTTACAGGGAACAGCAGATTGGGATGAAGAGAAGAGATGGTTTTTTTGGTATCCTTCTTGCTTGTGCAGGAGGGTTAAATCTAATCTTGTTACTAGTATTTGGTTTAGTTATTAGGATTACACCAAAGGATGATCTGAAAAAATGATTAAAGCCAGTATGTGTGAAG
This sequence comes from Siniperca chuatsi, assembly GCF_020085105.1. Classification (NCBI taxonomy): domain Eukaryota; kingdom Metazoa; phylum Chordata; class Actinopteri; order Centrarchiformes; family Sinipercidae; genus Siniperca; species Siniperca chuatsi. The sequence continues at coordinate 25,573,082 of NC_058053.1, forward strand.
GAATTTCAATTACTGATGACAGAAACAACATTTCAACACATTAATAATAAAGTAAAAGGCTTTATATCCTGGGTCATACCGGATTCCTTATCACTTCCCACAAGGTTGAGAACCACTGATCCAAACACACACAAAACAGTGAGGGTGCAGCAAAAGCCAGAGGTTTCTGCCACAGGCCCAGTCCTGGCCATTATCAATAGGAAACAACAGGCAACAGCAAAGTGAGCATTTGACAGAGTGCTGACTAATGCACGACTCTAAAGTAACATAACATTTCAATCATTGAAGAGAGGGATTTTGTCATTCTTTTGTTCATTATTTGGCCTGTACAGTATACAGTGGAGCTGTGGATGCCCCTATCAGGGCCTCTTTGAAGAGTTATTATAGCATGTGTTTAGCAAAACAGAAACTATGTGGTGTGAGAAGGTTGAGCTTTGCATGTAGGCGCGACAAAAACCAATGACTAGCTCCTGTTGTTCAGGAAATTGAGTAAAAAAGGAAGCAATTAGGAAATAAACATGGACCAGGTATTAAAAGGTTTAAAAAAGTTATTCTAAACAATCACAGCCAACAGAAAAGTCATGTAGGATTTTTACATTATAAAAGATTATAAATCATTATTGTCTGCTTCTAGCATTTCCCTTAGTAAGATCCACATATGGATAGCTGTTCTTAAAAAGAAGCAGCTAATCAGCCTGCCTTTGGTTTTTCTCCCATTAAATAAATCATTTTCTCTGTTAGACACAACGCAACTACTGAATTCAATTTATTTATTTTACGTCACATTCACGTGATTACCTTCACATCGAATTGCTGACCTGACTTTTTTTTATTTAAAAGAAGAACTAGGATCAATCAGGCCTTCGGACAGACACAGTCCAGCCTCCTAACCAGTGAGTGTTTGAAATAGTGCAGCACGAGTAAATTACAAGGCAGGAGCTACTTGGAGGGAGTCATTCTCTTCCTGTAGAAAACAATTAAATTGGGAGAGGAAAACAGGGATATGACTGGGCCTGCGAGAGACTCATCCTCATGTTTAACCAGCTGCACCAGACTGCACTTCCTGTCTTTCCCCCGGTGCTTTTAATTAACAAACAAATAGGCCAGACGCTTGTCACAGGAGCATCTCAGTAGTTTCACAGTGGCTTTCCCCTCCATCTGAACCAAATGTGTGCTGTCACTAAATGCAGCCAAGTCAGGTTTCATTTAAAAGGAGCATTCCAAGAATCTCAGAAGGGCGCTAAATAACACTACTCGACGAATGTAAGCCTCTGAGAGAAGAGAGATCAAGAAATGAGACACTTGTCACCTTACAAACAGCAGCCTGCAGGATGGCGTCAAATCCGCCCTCTGGTGCGTCCCGGTTGCGAGATACCATCTGCTTCTGCACCTCCTCGTTAAAACGGTCCACTTTATCTGTCAGTGAGAGGATGTGGCGGAAACCGAAGGTGGGGACACAGTTGGGGAACAATTTGTATCTGTGCAGGGTGACACAGCACAGAGGTAGAGATCAGGACAATATTCAAAGCAGTTTAACAGTTTGGCCTTGTTTTATCTGTATTTATGCCTTTCATTTATTTACCACCATAAAGCTGACTTGATTTGTATGATATTAATGAAAAATTTGCAAATCAATCCTAGCAGAATTATTCTAAGGGGTCACTGATGGTTCATTTTACTTTGATAATGGCTTAAAATGCAAAATCAGACAGACATTCTTCAAGATCCAGTTGATCTAAATGTATAAGTGGGGGCAGAAGTGAGCTTAGGGGTCAAAATGTTGTCATCTATTCCTTTAAACATTTTCCTGTCATGCTTTACTGTGTGCGCCTGACACACACACACACACACACACACACACACAAAGCCATAACCTAAATGGGAAGTGATGCGCGATGGCAGGCGCTGGGTTAGTGCAGTGCAGTCTCACCTCCGGGGCAAACATCGTGTGCCACAGCTTTTAAGCCTCTATCTAGTCTGTTCTCTTTCAGTTTGCCCTCATCAACAACTCTGAGGAGCACGGGAGCAGAGGGGCCATTTTGAAGAACTGCTCATTCACTCTGCTTTATCAAACATGAAACATCTCTTATTCTTGCAGCTGCAGGATATCTAACTATACATGCTTCATCAATGTGCAAAAATAGAATGTGTGGTAAAGAGTAAATTATTATTTCAGGATTTCCCTTTCCTATCTACTGTGGCACATATACATCACAAGAGAACAGTTCTTAACCTCACATACAGTCTTGTATAAATCTACAGTTTGTTGGTAGGGCTACATTTAAACTGGGCTGCCATACCTTTAATATTAATCTATCCATTAGAATTTGAATCCAAAAGTCATCAAAGCTGCATCCCACTTAAACATGCAGTAAATCCTGCTGCCACTACCCACCCATTGCACGGGTTCTCCTGATACTTGGGTGCTGTGTAGGAGAAGGGGGACATGTTTTTGTCCACAAAGGAACCAAAGCCCAGCCTGAAGTTGCTGGTGAGCTTGCCCATTTCCTGGGCCAGCTTGGTACCCAAGTTACGGATAGTGTCCAGATCATCTTTCATGGAAAGAGAGAGGTCCATCAGGTAGTAGAGATCCACTGGGTAGTCCTCCACCTGCCGCACCTGCAGCCCAAACCACGTCTGGTCTCCTGGATGGGCAGGTGGAAAGACTCTGTTAGCTGGTTTACTCACAAAAACATGTGAGCGTTGAGGATGATTCTTTTTTAACTGCACCTTCTCTCATGCATGTGCAACGGTTATTCCTGAATCTGTGTGTGTAAAATACTTACCCGGCCGCAGACTGAGAGAGATCTTCTGAGGCATAATCTGGACGACATCGTACTGGGTCGACCCGGACCCTTTAGAACTCAGGGGCATGTTCTGCAGGACAGAAATGCTGCTGGTGGGGTACTCGATGAACCGCGCCTCGCAGCCCCTCTTCTGCAGGTTTTGACTAAAATCGCACCGTAACGTCAGAGTCCGCCCCCTCCCAAAATCCTAAAGGATGGAAAGCCACAAACCTTGCATCACTGATTGTTGTAACTCATGAAACTATAATGACACATGTGGCCTATAATCGTTATTTAACATCTGTGGAAACTGTACACTGTACCTCCACAGTGTATAAATCCTGAAAATAAAGCAGCAGATTTAAACTATACCTCTTGCGCGCACCAGGCGCAACTGGGGTGAATCAGGAGGCATTCTTCACAGGACGTAGCGCTGCCACTCATACACATGTTAAGACCTGAGAAGAGGTGGGCAGGGATCATAGACAGGGATGGTTACAGTATTGAGACTGAAATCCCTAATCTATTTCTATAAGGACTTAAAATTAGAGACCAGAAAAACAGAAACCCCTGTGCACAGTAATGCAATCAAATACAAAACTTACTTTGTGAAAATGCTAATTTTTGTGTCTGGGGGGTGTTTATTCAGCTCTATGGTGATGTTTGAAACTTTACTTTGTGGTGTTGCACTGGAGTGCACTATACTGTAGAGTGTTTCTAGTATTTATTTGTATATGTAAATGAGGTAGACAAAATGTTAGAGACATCTCAGAATATACATGCAGCCCAATAAACCAGGCCTGCCACTGACACAGTGGCAACCATTATATTCACACAGCAAGTCTGCATGACATTGCACAGGTGTATGCACGGGTGCTTCTATTTTTCAGGTCAGTCAGTGTACTGCTTGTGGTACAAAATGATAACATTTCCATAACTGTTGGCATTTGATTGTTACATTCCTTCGACATAAAGGCCTATGGCGACCTGTAAGCCTGTGTGTGTGTGTGGCATATCTAAAACTGTTATGTTACACAATTCCTTCATTACTTTTTAATATTACTGCGAGCCAAATATATAGTATTTCTACTTCTTCTCAGTCATCTCCACTGTAAACCGCCAGTAAACATGAACAACCAAATGTTGACTTGTGTCTCTCGCCTCCATGTGGCTCGTTTACACTAGGTCTCAACTGCGCGTGTGTGTGTGTGTGTGTGTGCACCAAACACTGGCTGATGTATTTGCAAAAACCGGGCTGATAGTAAATACTAGAGAATTTATTGCAAAGCGGACAAGCCTGCTTTGTCCTACCTCTAGCAGTGTGCAGAAATGTTTCCAGAAGCACGCAGCACAGAGCCGCTCGCCACATCCACGTCCCCGGGCTCCACATGGTGCCACTCGGCGTGTTTATCAACGGATTTCTATCTCTATTCGCAGATGACACCGATTTATTACTTTACCATCAGACCTCTCGTTGGCTTTAGTCCTGTTGATCAGTGCAAACCACAACAGCAAAGTGTGCTTAGACCATCTCAGCGCCACTGAAGCTGTTTATTTGTCGGCTCATACAGAGGGATCCGTGTAAAGGCAGGGACAGTTTTCCATTGTTTTAAAGTATGCAGAAAGCCAGCGCTCCGCACAGTCCTGTTGATCCGCTTCTTAAACTCCGGTCCGCTGAGTTTCCCTCTACAGCCTTCCACGTCTCGACTACTTCACCCATAGCTGACAGCAACTCCAAAACTTCTCCATCGATTTCACGACACGGTCAAACTGTATGCACAAGTGAACCGCAGATCCCGATAGATAAATAAATGCATACGAGCCCAGCAGTGACTTTCTTTCCCAGATTTGAGTTGCTTTCTCGGTTGGTCCGGTTCGCGTCCCAGCTGGAATCTCCGCCCATTTCAGACTAGGGATTACATTAACCCATTCGTCGCTTTGTTGATCAGTTGGCACCATATTGTGGTTGACACCCGCACAGCCCTGCCTGCAGTTTGTGCGGACACCTAGCGGTGGCTCTCTAGGACTGGTCCAGGAACCGTCAGGGGGGCATGGATTTGTTGCTGTTGTGGACAGCAGCATGACTAGCAGATCAATTTCCTCATTTGTTGTTACACTGGCTGCTTGCATCAACAAGCATTACAATGCAGCACAGTTGAAGGGTGATACAGTGCTCATTTAGTACTAATCTAAGGAGTCAATTTACCTCAGGCACCCTAGTCCACCCCAAACTCTGGTCAGAGGGAATCCATCGTCACCTGGCTTTACTTCTAACTGAAAATTCATTATTTGAAGTTTGATCAGAGCTCCCTTTAGCTCCTCTTGGTGGCTGGTGTCTACAGTAATTTATGCTATTAGAGTGGTCAATCCAACTAGGACTGTTACTCAAAGAAAGCCCTTGAATCAGACAGGGGGCTCACATTTAGCACAATAAGGAAGAAGGTAAGAACATTTCAATGTGTGTCCTTTTTATTGACAGACATAAAATACAAACAAAGCTGCTGCATATACAACTGTATGCAACCTTCAACAACATTTTATAAATCATAAACTATTTTCTTTAAAACAAATTTAACTGCCGAATAACTGGCAGAGGAGGCACTGTGTGAAGCCCTCAAACTTTCAATGTACCAACTTTTGAAGATCCAAAGACCCTTTAATCAGTAACAATCGATAATCTGATGCTACTTGAAAAGAACAGACACTATGGTAGACTGTAGCAAAGTTTTAGAACAACTTTTTCAGGTTTTTAGATTCATTGCTTCCCCCTTCTTTGAAATATTTGACTAGTAAAGAAAAACTTGAGGGGTTGTGATGCTTTTCTAACAAATCACTGGTACCAACTTAAGTTTTGGAGCCCTGCTTCCTCATAACTGCGTGGCACTCGATGGCCTGGTCAGAAGCTTGGACGTCATCTCGCTGATGGTCCTGAGAGGCAGGCCGCTGAGGACGCCCTTGTGCTTGGCCTTCAGCTCAATCAGAGCATCCACAATCCTCTGCCTTCCAATGTCTGGGTGGCGCTGTGTCAGCTCTGCCATCAGGGTGTCGAAGCTGCCCATGGTGCCATAGTGTTGGGGCACACAGGTTCCCTTTGCCGTGGGGGAGATGCAGACCACCTTCCTGCTCTTAATGCTGGAGCTGAGCCATGGCTGAGTTATCAGCTAGAGATGACAGAACAGATTTTTCTTGACATAAGAGCAGAGAATTAATCAATCCCAAAGCATAAAAAAACATATACAACTGTTTAAATTTCCAGGTTTATGTCAAATGAATATATTAACCTACAAGGCCATTATATTCTATTTTAAGGCTGCAACCAAGCAGCGACCTCCAGGCTGAAAATTAAGACAACGCAAAGAGCCAAAAACTGCAGTTCCTCAAATGGCCACTTGAGGCTGGCTCCAAAAGGCAAGTCAATCTCATTAACCCCCATGTTAAAATGCCCAACTTCACAGCAGAAAGAAAACATTTTACAGTCTGGTATAAAAAAAGGTTTCAGTCTCTATAGTTAATTTCCCCGTTCGTGACAACTGTGAGGGGGGTGAATTTCTATATAATTCACCCATTTAAATTATATTAAGGTTTAAAGTTATGCATAATTAAGGACGTGGCCACTTTGAGTGACAGGTGGGTACTCTCAGGCGGCTAGCGGCCAGGTGCATCATCAACCAGGCTTCATTCGGCCGTCTCAGCGCCACCTCTTTGCCTATTTTTGGATTAGCCAGAGTCAGGGTCTGCCAAGATGGCGACGGCCGGAGCCGCCCACTTTGAGCTTCACAACGGCTCTTCAGAAACCTATGGGTGACGTCACGGACACTACGTCCCTGTTTTATACAGTCTATGGCTGCAACTAATGATTATTTTCATTATCGATTAATCTGCTGATTATCTTTTTGACAAATCAAATAATCATTGTCCATAAAATGTCAGAAAACTGTGAAAATAGCCCAGTATAATTTCCAAGGTCACTTCTTTGTTTAATCTGATCAACAGTCCAAAATTTAAAGATTTTCAGCTCACTTTCATATATAACAACGAAAAGCAGCAAATCCTCACATTTGAGAAGCTGAAATCAGAGAGCATTGGGCATTTTTGCTTTAAAATTGAAAAGTTTAATCAATTATCAAAATAGTTGCCTTAATGTTTTATGGATTGACTAATTGTTTGAGCTGGGGTTTTTTTAGCATTCGTCACACAGCAAGAACTGCCAGGGGCCCTGGGTTTAAGGGCCAAGACACCAGTGACCCCGGTTTCCATCCAGGGGGTCAGTGTGGACATTGTAGAGGATTACAAGTACCTGGGAGTACACTTGGACAATAAACTGGACTGGGCCAAGAACACTGAAGCTGTTTACAGGAAGGGCCAGAGCCGCCTCTACTTTCTGAGGAGGCTGAGGTCCTTCAACATCTGCCGGACAATGCTGAGGATGTTTTATGAGTCTGTGCTGGCCAGTGCTTTCCTGTATCCTGTTGCATGCTGGGGCAGAAGGTTGAAGGTAGCGGACGCCAACAGACTCAAACTGATCCGTAAGGCCAGTGACATTGTGGGGGTGGAGCTGGACTCTCTGGCGGTGGTGTCAGAGAGGAGGATGCTGGCCAAACTACACGCCATCTTGGACAGTGTCTCCCACGCACTCCATGACATGCTGGTCATGCAAAGGAGTACCTTCAGCAGAAGACTCATCCCCCCACAATGCACCACAGAGCGCCACAGGAAGTCATTCCTGCCTGTGGCCATCAGACTCTTTAACTCCTCCCTCTAAGTGTCAGTCTGTATGACCCTAAGTCATTAAACTGGACATTGATCATTACATCTCTGCAATACTTGACATAATTGTGCAATATTCTGTGTTAAAACTCCTGTGCAATATACTTCAGTTTAAAATTCCCTATTGATATTTATTCATACCTCTATTACTGCTGTTGCAATATCCTCTGTCTCATTATAATCTTAATAAGCTACACTTAACTTGTCAGTTCATGCACTATTACTTTATACTGTATTATCATCAACTGGTAAACCCACTTTGTACTTCACACTTATTTTATACTTATACCCACTTGGTACTTAATTTATTTTCTGACCTGTATTGTAGTGTATTATATATTTTTTTTTGCTTAGTATTCCTGTGTGCCCTGACGTGACAGTGAGCTGCTGCAACAAAAGAGTTTCCCCTCGGGGATCAATAAAGTATTTCTGATTCTGATTACTCAATACACATGGCCAGCAACCTTTTTACTAAATCTGTCCTGATTTTCAGGATTTAAAGCAGCTGTATCTGTTCAGCTCCAAATGCAGATTTAAAAAAAATGCTATAACTGATAATACAGCATGTGCAGTAGATCATTTCAAGAGGCGCAATCCATGATGCCAGAATTTACACTTCATTGCTAACATTTTCTACCTATGTCCACCAGTTTCTCTACATGTAAATCATCTCATTCTTTTCCTGCTCATATTCTCACCGTTCTTTTAGTGTTGCTGGAGTCAGGCTTGGAGGTTTGTGGTTTGGTGGTATCCTGTGAAGGCTCGGGCCCACTGATGGAGGCTGAGGCCTGACTGCGACTCCCACCAATGGCTCGGTTGATGTGCTCCACATGTAAAGTATGGCCTTGCATGCTGCAGCCATTCAGCTCTCTCACCGCAGCCTCGGCAGATTGGGGTCCACTTATCATCACTATGGCAACTCTAGAGAATTCAGCCAGCGAGACAGGCAGTTGTTACACTGACATTAATGTGTCCATTTGGGAAGCAAGTTGCTGCTTCAACAGCTACATGAAGCGTCTGACTTAGCTAACTGACACCAATGAATAAGGACTTTAGACAAAACAGGTAACAAAACCTTACACATAGCTAAAGCTGAGGAACATTTGTGACTGCTAGATGCAACAACACATGAATCTAATGCATGGACGACGGAGTAAAAGTAATGTGTGTTACAATAGATGTTCTCAGATATCAGAGCAGTAGCTTACCTCAAATCATTCTTTAAAGCAGAGATGCTGACTTCAGAGGCATGGTATTTCTCAAACCACAGCATCACATCACTCTGGCAAAGACAAAGTTGTATTTACAGCCTATACTGCCCTCTGCTGGCTATACTGGTACTATACAATGTATTAAGGTGAAATGAACAAAATCTGAATTTCTATTTAAAATTTCCGACAAATATTTAATTACATGTGTCTATAATAACACTTATACTTATACTACTCCGAGATGGTAATGTTTGAACAGTCAGCAGCAGAAATGTACAAACTCACCTCTGTCACATTACTGGGCAGGTTGGAAACACAGAGTAATGTGCTCTTGGCCTCCTCGCTGGCTGATTCTGTGGTTTAAAGAAATTCACCACTAAGCATCTGATCCAAAATGAATTCAAAATCTCTACATTTGCAGCTATAGTGCTTTAGCGACATTCACTGACCCCTTACCATTGTTCTTATCTTTTAGGATCACTGTTGGGTCCTCTCCCGTCTCAGCAGCTACTGCAGGTCCTGCAGGCTCCAGGTCCTCTTCGGCATCATACCACGCCTCACGCGTGTTGACCTCTTTGCATGCAGCTGCTGTTCACACAAAGAATGGCGCACCTTTGATTTAATCAACTACTTCCCAGGTAATTATTTAAAAATGTGAGAGGGATGCTTTTGCTTACTTGTCTCCTTTTCTTCTTGCTTGCGCGCATTATGGATAGCATCTCTATCCTGGGGGACAACAGTGACAGCTCTACTTACTTTGCTGTTCTCCTTCTTGATCTGTTTTTCCTTTCTCTGACTATGCTGGGAAAGAAAAGAGCCAAACACTAAAGCTGTTCAAACTGATGAGGACTAAATGCCAAATTGGGTTCAATAAGCGGCACTAAAGCAACACCAAGCTGCTCAAAGATTTGGTTTTAGTAGTACTTTTCTTTGTCATCTCAGTCTCTAAGCATACCTGGCAGCCATTTCTGCTTTTATTTTCAGGACATCCGTTTTCCTCATCTGATGTATTATGTTGCTGTGGCTCCTGGGAGGTCCTTGGGATCAGGAAAAACAACATTACAAAGTCAAATGCCTAGTCTGATAAACCGTTGAAATTGAATTACATCAGACACAAATGCATGTATATGCAAACATACCAAGATGGAATATTTCCCAGCATATCACCAATAATCTAAACAGGGACAACAGAGAATTAGACATCGACTATTACAGCTGTGGTTAAAATATAGGAAATCACCAACAGTTTTAAGTATTTAGACATTTAGTAGGCTGAGCCTTACCTGTGCAGGGATGTAACTTGCTCCTGTGGTTATCTTCTCAGAGTCAACAGACAGAGGCTTAAGTTGCTGCAGAGGAACCCCTGCCGAGATCTTATCCTTCATCTGATTATAGTCAGATTCCAGTTTTTGCAGAACACTTGCAATGTTTTCAGGAGGGTTCTTTGGCCTACAGAGAAAGGGGAATAATAAAAGTAGATACTAGTTGGCCTAAACAGCTGGCTTCCCTTTGCATTTTAACAGAGGTGGGAGTAAGTCACACATGTGCAAGTCACAAGCAAGTCCCAAGTCACTGTGTTTAGACTCAAGCAAGTCGAGTCACTGCTAAATGTCAAGACGTTCATGGTTTGCGGTCATTTTGAGACTCTGTATTGATATCAATGCAAAAACATTCATCATTACGGATGAGTCCTCCTGCTCCTCCTCCTGCACGGCAGTGCATGCTCTACCCAGGCGCCAAGCCTCGCCTAAACCAAACTAAGTATTTCCATTGTCCAGAGTTTATAGAGAAAAATATACGCTCTGAATGGGTTGATGAGGCAGGGATGCAAAGCAAGCACTTCACTACGGTTGCCAGCTGGGCATAACTATTACTATGATTACTATTTTCTGCTGTGGATTGTATAGACTAAAAGCCTACATCCATTAATTTACAACACTGAAATTTTAATCCTCAAGGAAAAATACCTTTTTTTTGCCTGATCTAGCAGGATTGCATTTGTCACACAGTTGATTAGAGAGAGGGAGAGTAGCTGAGTTACACTGACTTTGAACTAGTGAGGGGCCGTGAGCAGAATTATGACGCTCTGTCTTGAAAATCTGTTAATTCATAAGCTGTCTGAATCAGAAATCTTTCATTCTGGCGCTTTTGTGCCACAGTATCATGCTTAACTAAGCAGCTATAGCCAGTTTTAATACCTATCACATGGAATGACTATTGAGCGATGGCTTCTCAGAAAAAGTATTCCAGCTCAAGACTTGGGCCAACAGGAGGTTTCTCAAGGTGGGTCACCTGAAAGTCCGACAGAAGCGCCATCAACTGAGAAATGCTAGGCACCTGCAGTTCCAACTGAGCTGAAATTTGTTCTCTGCATTTAACCCATCCTGAGTACTAGGAGCAGTTGGCAGCGCCCGGGGGAACAACTCCAGTTCTAAGCCAGCGCCTTGGTCAACAGCACTGACAGGAGAATTAACCTAACGTACATACTTTATTTTGATGAAATTACTAATTTACATTACAAAAATTATGTTATACTTGACACCCATTAAGTGTCTCAGTTGAAGAGCAAAGGTAAACACAGGTAAACTCTGATCAATATTGATCTGATGTCTCCTTACATTTGGGTGAGCTGGCCTCCCTCAGCAGAGGTATGGTAGAGTCTCCAGCAGTGCTGTCTGCACATGCTGTACTGCAGGGCCAGTAGGCACAGCTCTGCTTGCTGAGTACGCTGGAGACAGTCACATTCCTTTTTCAAATTACAACACGAACTGGAAATAAAATAATATAATTAAAGATATTAGTCCTACTGCTGAAGAAATTCCTTGGGGGCAAGTCTAACGTAGGACTGTGTGTATCTGATACATTACCTTTTCATTTTCGCTTTTTGCTCTCTCAGTTCCTCTTTAGCCATCTTTAGTTTGATAAATTCCTGAAATGTAAAAAAATTAAAATAAATAAATAATAATAGGTTGTGTAACGTTTTGCTGGAGCTACTATAATGATTGCTCTTTGGTTTCAACCTTACCTCAGCGAGGTAGTCCAGATCTGCCATGTGGACTTCAGTAATGACATGCTTGTCAGATGTTCCTAGGTCCTCAGTTTGGGTGAAAGCTGACATGCACAGTGCCAGCTCAGTGCCAACCATAATGTCACAGGTAGTAACGCCTGGCATAGGCGAGGTGTACTTTTCTGCAGTGTTCGTCTTGATGACAGACTGATCAGACGTCAGGGTCTCCCTGCTGGCTGCCAGTGCTTTATTATTAGTGGTGACTGGATATGAGTGAACCCTATTAGCATGCGGTTTCACATCTTCGCTGGCCAGACAGACAAGTATGCTGTTATCGTCCTCCCTGATGCTGTGGAAGTTGTCACTCCGATCCTCAAAGCTTAAGCTAGCTTCATCATCATCATCATCTACGGTGTACTCATTACCATAGACCATGTGATCCTGATACCCCTCCTTTGTTCTATTTCCCTCAACTGGGTCCAGAAGAGAGCTGGCCTGTTCTGGCTCTACTGACTGAATAACGCTCCTGTCATTGTACTCTGAACCATCCATTTGGATACCGGCAAAGCTGTAGTACTCAGAAGTAGACTCGTTCTCAACTGTTGGCCATTCTGACCTGTAACATGAAACAGTGTTGCTCATAATCAACATGAACTCAACTTGCACACTTAGATGAAACACAGAACAGTAGACCTGAAAGAGTTTCATAAACAAATACACTTACATGTGAACACATCAAATACTTTACAGAAATGTAATAACAGACAAAGTTTATTGATATTAAGACCTTAAGTAAAAGCCATTTAAACTACAAAATGGACACACAAGAGTGAAGTGACATATCTTCTGTAGTTAGATATGTTTTGCCCTGGTTTATCAGGGTATGACTTTTAGACTAGTTCTCAAACTGATGAATTACAAGGCAATTTATAATTCCCAGATATATATCTAAAATGTAAATTAAAAAAAGAGCCTAGATGGGCATGGAATTAACATATTACAAATTTTGTCAGCCATAAGATGCATACTCACGGAAATGGACTGACTTCAGCATATGTGAAGTTAACACTCTGCCCTTGTGTCATTACAATCTGGCTCCTGAGCTCAGGCTTTCCCCCCTGTCTGCATCTTTCCAGCTCTTTGTCCACAGAAAAGCTCGCCAGGGCTGCTGGACCCTTGCACACAGCTGCACTGCTGCTACTGCTAACCATCTGCCATGATGGTCTTCTTTCGTTGTTCAGCTGGGACAGATGTGAACCTTCCTGTATTATTCATATTTTTACCAAAAAAGGGAATTGCACATTTACAACTTAGAAACAGGTAAAGACTATACCAGTGTTATAACTTCAGCTGTTTAATATACATACAGAAAACCATTGGTGGAATGTAACTAAGTACATTTACTCAAGTACTGTACTTAAATCTAAATTCAAGGTACTTGTACAGTACTTCCATTTTATGCAACTTTCTACTTCTAGTCTACTACATTTGTCTGACAGCTTTAGTTATTAGTTACTTTTCAGATTAAAATTTCCAAATTTGGTGATTTTGAATGTGAATGTTTGTGATAAACTGAAGGATGAAGTTTTCCTTTATGCGTTGTGAAAATTCTCCTACTTGTTAAGCTAAATAAACTCTTTAACCCCCCCTCGGATCAGCAGGAAAATGCATCGTCACAGAGCTGAAAACAGGCTGTTTCTCTGAGCTCATGAAAAGTTGACTTTGTAGAGATACGTGGTTCTCACAGGACAGCGACGCTACAAACATATGATCTTATAGACCATGATGCATTGCTGGAGATTAAAACTACCCAACAGTATATAAAAGTAGTTAAAATTAGCTCAACCTTAAACAGCAGTAAAATGCAACAGATACATTATTGCAGCAGTAATATTAATCCAGAAACATCAGATATAATAAGAAAACAGTGACAGGAGCATTTTACTGCTCAATGAGGACTTTTGATACTTTAGGTACATTTAGCTGATAATACTTAGATACTTTTACTTGTAGTGGAGTATTTTCACAGTGTGGTGTTAGTACTTTTACTTAAGCAAAGGATCTGAATACTTCTTCCACCACTGCAGAAAACTGTTTATACCCTCACTTTCTGGGCCTTCTGATGGTTTGGTTCCTGTATGATGGGGCTGTTGAACGCTGGTTGGACGCCGTCTGGCAGGGGGACTAGCTGTTCCTCATGTGGATGTTTTTGTGATCCATCCCAGCTGCTGCTACAGCCAAGCAAGGTTAAAGTCTCCCTCACATTATTGGGAAGCATCTCCAACGGATGTGTTTGGGGCATTTCTTGCAAGAGGAGCAAATAAATAGAACTGTTAAGTTGAAGCTTTACTAGTATGAAAGTTGGGTTTTAATGTAAGCCTAGTCCTAGACTAAAATGTTTTTCATTGATTTCTGCATGCAAGTTATTCATCCAAGTAGCACAATGTCAAGACAATGATTTATCCACTGGCCTGAGGTTGTAGACTTGCCACATGAGTCATAGTTTTAAGTTACAGTCCGTTACAAATTACATTACCCGGAAAACTGACTCTACAAAACAATTTGTGAAATTTTTATTCCAATTTTATGACGTAGGGTGGAACAAGTTTCTGGTACTGGTAGTAATACTGATGCTGGGTAATTGAAAGAAAGAGGACGGAGATGTAGCAGAGCGCTAGCAGCTTTCCAGACAAAGCTTCTGTTTGCTGTGTTGGAATTTAAAGGGCTTTTGTGAAGTAGCCCCATTTTCTGTTTGGCAAGCTGATGACTCACTGGGATATCTCCCACCACAGGACGTGTAACCTGAGTTACAGTACCTGTTCATCCATCAGTACCACTACCAGTGACACATTTATGCAAAGAAACAAAACAAAATCTGAATAATGCATTTAGAATCTCAGATGTTTGTTTGTCTTTGAAAATCATATTTAGTGCTTAGATAAATAAAATTAAAAAATAGCATCACTGGCAGTGTATAAGATTTGCATATTACCACATCTGCACTTTGCTCCTGACGCTCTAGATCTGAGAATAAAAAAGTTTGAACAATAAATCACTGTAAAATGATAAAACCATAACCTCATTTGATGTAGTGTGCTATCAATTCACTGCATTTACTGTGAGACATACATTTGCTTGTTGGAGGTCATGGTTGGCTGGGCAGGACTGGTACTTCCAATGTTACCTGCATTGTTTGTAAATAAAAACTGTCATTGTTTAATCTGTGCACAGCTATTGGAAGGTTATAGCAGTTTAACAGACTTACACTTCACATAAACATGATGCGTAGACATTTCTAGGGCAGGATGTCTTTTCAGGAACTGGTGAAACCCTCCGTCATCTAGGAGAAAAGGACAACAATTCCATTGAATTTGACTGATATTAATCTTACAATTTTAAACATACGAAAATGGGCTGCCACCTTTACCCCAAATGACCTTCCCCTAGATTACACAGTGGTGGGCACTGGCAGTTATTGTTTAGATGAAAATGATGGCCACAGGCGTTGCTCTTTTCATTGTTCACTGCCAAAGTTTTTCAGTTTCCATTTAGAAGGCAAAGAAAGAAGGGAAGGAAAGAAAGGGTCTCAGGATAGTAGGTGTTGTCGATTAATTAGAGAATAATTTTCTCGATTACTCCCCCCCCCCCGTATAAATTTAGTATGCATGTTCAATCAATGACTAATAGATTAATAGTTTGATCTATTAAATGTCATAAAATAAGGGAAAATGCCCCTCATAACGTCGTGGAGTCCAAGGTGACCTCTTCAAAAAGGTCTTGCTCTGGCAACCCAAAGACATTTGATTTACAATTAGATAATGACCAAAGAAAGCAGCAAATCCTCACACTGGAGAAGCTGGAACCAGAGAATGATTGGTACTCTGCCTGAAAGATAACTTGACAGTTAATCAATTATCAAAATTGTTGCCAATAAATTTTCTGTCAACTAAAAAAAAAAAAAAAAAAAAAAATCAATTAACTGATCATGTCAGCTCCGGTGTGTTGTACAGACTGTACAGATTAGGGCTAAGGTGGGCACAAGTGGTCTGAACAGGCTTAGCCTTGCTCCTATACTCATCAGTTCAAAAATGTACAGAGCAGATGCGACTTTGGACTGATGTGACTGCAATGAAACATACCTTGTATGATCTTTCTGTCCTCTGGAGACAAACTGAGATACCAACCCAGCAGCGTTGGGTCAGTTAAGGATAGGTATGGATGAGCATCCACCAAATCATATACTGACCTGTAAAATGCCAAATAGCTCTTGGTTATTCATGGTCATTTAAACTTTATAATATATATATATATATATATATATATATATATATATATATATATATATATATATATATATATATATATATAGAGAGAGAGAGAGAGAGAGAGAGAGAGAGAGAGAGAGAGAGAGAGAGAGAGAGAGAGAGAGAGAGTGTGTGTGTGTGTGTGAGGATATAGCTGCATACCTATCCAGAAAGAATTTCCTGCTATTTTCTGTTGATGAAGAAACACCAGTTAGATGAATTAATGGCGTCCTGGACAAAATGTGTTATTGCGAACAAGTTTGCTATGACAATATTGATTTGTATGTAATGTTAACAAATGAAATCTACAGCCCACCAGAAACATTATACATTCACAGCCCCCTGCAGTAGCAAAAATGATGGGATAAGTCAGAAATAACTGTGTATCTTTGACCTAAATATTTACTTTACGGCTGAAATTACTTTTAAAAGACATCTTCAAAGTAATAACAGTATGTTCGGGGACTTACTTGGACTTGGCTTTTCAATCACTGTATTGTAAAAAGAGGGTATCACCCGCGACGGCACCACCACGCCCGCATAGTCACTTGCCATGTATGATGGCCTATGTCCTAGGCTAGGAACAGTCACCTCATAGGGTAACGTGAGTGGAAAGCTTGGCCACACTGTCTGAAAAACAGTCATGGGTTGAGTTTTCGAAAAAGTCGTCCAAAAATAAAAATAAGGAGTCGTTAAGGTCGACAAAGTGTTAGCAACATAGTGTGACGCCATTACAACGACGTAAAATTAGCTAACTTACCTTAACGTTAGCTAAACGTTAGCTAACTTAGCTAACATAACTTAGCTAACTTGGCACAAAGGATAACGCCAAAGTTATCTAAAAACTAACGTCAATTAACTTGAATGTCACACGCTTGTTAACGTTACCTGCTGTGTTGTCATTTTCACCGTTTTTACAAAATATCAAACGAAATAGCGGACTTCAGTTGCAATAACGTTACTAGTTTGGAGGTGGTGGCGTTAGCTAACTACCTTTCTATTTAAACACCTGGTTAACCTGCCAATTAAATTAATTGGTAGCTAGATTTTGTGGCGTTTAAAGGGTCTGTCCACCCAAATAAGGAACAAAACCACTTCCTCACTTCTGTCTAACGTTAATGGTATCCAGCCATGCAGTTAATTTAGCTTTGACTTAATTTATTTATTTTAAGTTTGACATTTTTGCCTCCCCAGTATCTTTACACAGGACTATAATTTGTAAATGTTAACGTTACACTATTGGAAAATTACAAGAAACTGTCCCTGGTAATCTGGATAATCAACAGATCTTGTTTTGAACAGTTTTCATAGGCACTATTTCTTCCGTGAAAGTAGGTCCAAGGCAACATTTAGCTAATTCGCCTCCATTTTAAGCAGAAATCGCAGAGACAGATATCTCAAAACCTGGGCAAATCAAACTTATAACTATCTCCGTGATTAGATACCAAAGTTTTTTGTTTGTTTGTTGTTGTTTTTTTGTAGTTCAGTTGAAAATAATAGTTTAATAGTAACCCACCTCACACAGCCTGCCAGGCGGTGGCGCTACAGGTAGCAGTTAGCAGATTTGTAACTGTTAATAATGGCGGTTGGAAAGTTATCAGGGTGATTGCTACACATTTAGCTGCAGTAAGTAACACACCTTTTCCTCACTTCCTCTCAGCTAAATCGAAAGAAATATGAGGATGGAGGAAGAACTGACCCACAGTACATAGCCACAGTGCCTTAATTAGCTTGCCCTTCATTCACCTTTTGAAGCACTGGAAGTTGGGGCACTAATTAAACCTCAGTAGACTACTTTTTTTTTGGTACTGGCTGAAATTTATCCACACAACTAATGCTGTCAAGTTTCTGGTCAGATTTGTCATCTTGTTGACTTATTCTTCGATCCAAAGGTTTCAAATTTAAACCAGAATTTGCCCAATTTTACACTATTTTATTCAGGCAAATTTTTTTGTACAGCTCTTTGTGTTTAAATGACATTTAACATTTGAGAGATTTGGCCTCTTTTATGAAATTTGGTAAGGGGCTTGTAGAAAAACGTGTTTATACTGTATTTACCAAAGTAGTAGTAGGAATCTGCTTTGGTAAGTTTATTTGGTAAATCTACTAAAAGTATTGTTTTGGTATCAGTTCTGAAACTCAGGTATTGTTATGAACCTATAAGCCGTGCAGCTAAAACTAAACACAAATCTTATATTGTCCCTGTATGCCATTATCATGGTACAATATCACTGTCAGGCTCTGCCAAACAACGTAAAACATTATTTTTTCATTTCATCAAATCATAAAAACTTGAATGCTTAAACTGGTTAAGTATTGTCCAATACATTTGTGGAGGTTGGTGTATGATTTTAAAACCCCCATTAATCAGCCCACTAAACTAAAAGGTCTTCCCCTATTTCATTACAGCCCCATTATTCACTAAACAGGGGAAACCCACACTGAACAGAATATGAAATAGCACTGGGCTAATAACATTTACATTTTCAACAAGGATCTCATCAGACAGGGAATTCCCAATCCTAACCTGAATAGTTTGCTCACATACAACATTTTTAATCCAGTTAAACATCTTTTCCCTCACTCCAGTATCATACAGTTTTATTATTAACCCATCCTACCATTGCATGTCATATGTCTTTTCAATATCAAGAAGCACAGCTACAACCGTCTCCTCATTCACAATGGCTTTTTAAATGCCAATATGACTTGAGTAGTAGGTTGTTCCAACCCTAACTCACTCTGATACGGGACAAAACAATCCCCCTCTTTAGCATTTGTACTAATATGTCTTTTGCCAGTTTGCGCCATGTTTAAATATTTCATATCCCATCTTTATCTGGAGTATTGTCTTTTCCTGATTTTTTTGTTTTGGCTCTTTTTAGTTATTGTAATGGTGCAGTATAAAAAAACTCAGTTATGACATCAAAGTTATCTCTTTGTATAATAATTGCATTTCTTCTTTATTACTTTTCCAATTCACATTTTCTAAACTATGTTTTTTTTTTTTTTTACTATGTCTGCCATTACTTTACTATTCACAGTTTTAACCCCACTGAAATGCAGGACTGTTATTGCAGTCTGTCTAGAACTCTACCATTTGGTGAACAAACTTTCTTTAGGTCTGTGTTAGGTCCTTATTCATTACTAAATATCTTCAACTATGTTTTTTCTTTTTTTGTGCGTTCCTGTAAGACCCTTCTTGCTTTAGTTATCACCTGTGTGCTGCAGCATACACTGTTTTACCATATATTATTGATTTGACTCAATTTTCATAACAAAACTTCAACACAAAACTCTTACAGGAACACAAAATGCTATATTCTTTTTTTTGTTGCTTAAAATGTCTGTAGCATGCAATTTAAACATAAGAGACAAGACACCAAGCACTAGATATTTTCATACATTTTACATTACGTTTAATAATTAAAAATACAGTAAGCGTTTACTTTAATGCTGGCACACGCAAAACATTTTTTACAGAATTTATAGTAGATCAAACTCAATACATAACTCTGTTTACAGTAATTACAAGGAAAGAAACGCATTGCAGTGGTGGTGAAGTGACTAGCAGTTATGTTGCAGCGCCACTCACCTGAACCATCCCTTAGTTATGCTGCTATAGGCCTGGACTGCCGGGAGACTTCCCATGATGCACCTCCTCCTCTCCCTCTCCATCTGTATGCATTTTTAGCCCATTACTGCATGTTACTAACTCAACATCTTCTCTCAAAAGGAAAGTCATATTTGAAATAAAGCTAGCTGTACACTTTGAGTCTCCCTTGGCCATCTCGCTTCCAGTCATCCCCACTGCCCCGCTCTTCCCCGCCTCATATCCCATCATTCATCCCTGCAATACACATTCATCTTTATTTAACTCCAGTCTCCTCTCATTGTGTCTCGCAGTTGAGTTCACTAGCTAGCCATGACACCTTTTATTGTCCTGGTGTGGAAATTCAGTGTGCAGCTAAGAGTGAAAAACACATATTACAACAGCTCCAATTCTCAACTCCCACAGTACACCCACGACAGAAAGAAAGCTGCAGCCTGTGAAGAATTCAGCTGCAACACTTTGTCCATCTACTGCAACGTGTCATTTACAGTAGTGAAAGTCTTACAGGGCAGTAGATGTTTGACATCTACATGTCAAAGTCCATATCAGTCCAGTGAAACTGAAACCAACAGGAATGGAAAAAACATGTACCTTAAATGTGTGGCTGGATTGTGTATCATAATTATTAGCAGTAAGGAGAAGCTAAAGTAATACCACACATGCTAGTTGAAATAAGTGAGAGCTATTAAATTCATTTAAAAGAGTGACTTCAATACTTGGCTGTTGAAAAAATGCATTGTTTATTGACCAGCGCAGCGTGTCCACTAATACAAGTTCGTACCAGTTAAATTTAATGGGAAATAATCTATTTTATGATATACATCCAATTCCAAAACCCAGATTCTGGTCGCCTATTAACTATACTTACGCTTGTCCACTATTTTATCATCTCATACATGCTGGTCTCAAAACAGTCTCACCACAAGGTCCATTTAGTAGCTGTTCTGAGGAAGAGGAAGATCATGGATTTTGCTCAAGAATGAAATGAATGTTCTAGAAACTTTCAGTCTCAACTTTTAGGCACTCTCATGGATGAGAAGTCCTTAAAGTGCTTCGAAAAATTAATTTTTGAACTTCTACAATTCCACGACAACTGGGCAAACTCCGTCGCTGAGAAAGATTGTGATTGTGTACAATTGAAAGCACCAGGACATCTTCTAAATGGATTTTGTCAGTTACTGTCTCTAAGATCAAGAATTAACTCTCAGTCTCGGCATTAACATTACTATAAGTGTGCTTTTCATATCTCAGCCTTTTACAAGCTGTTGTTATAGCTCTGTTTTATCAGCATGTTATGCAAGAAACGTCTCACCGGCATTGTTATCACTTCATTGAAACCAGATATGTAATGCTAACAGCAAAGCAGCTCATTAACAAACAGTTTCCATGAGTGATGCTCAGCAGTGCTAATGAAACATTTTGGCATAACTGTCACATCAGATGTAAATCCCCTCAACAAGCCAGAGAGCTTCGCTGAAAATTAGATTGCTATGCTTACAATACAATACATTCATTTGGCAGACAGTCTTGTCCAAAGCAACTTCCATTTTATGACCTACACATGTGACACGTTGGAAGCTGTTTCGGGTTCAGTGTCTTGCTCAATTAAGGACACTTAACACACATGGGGGAAGTTTGTCCTCGGGAAGCCTTTTCTGCCAGAAAGCCTTACTACTTGGTTAGGTTTAGGCACCAAAACTACTTGGTTAAGTTTAGGTAAAAAGAAAGGCAGAAAGCCCTCAAGGCAAACTTCTCCCACGTGCCACTTCAACAGGAGGAAAAGAAGAGCCGGGGATTGTACAACCAGCCTTACAATTAATGGCCTATCCATTCAACCTATACACAGTAGTGAACAAACAATGGTCACGTAATAACGAACTGTAAATGGCCTACAACATGCATTGCACATGATGCTATTGTTTCTTGACATCTGAAAAGAACACAATATACAGTATAGTCTCATACAAAGGATTCACTGTATAGTTTATAGTGAATGTGTGAATGATGCAGCCCTGGTGTCTGATGCGGGGAAATCATCAACTATACAGGAAGTGCTGCAAACATGCTTTGTGTAGAATAAACAAAGGAATTAGTGGGTTGTTTAGTACCTAGTGACAGTCATAAGCCATATGACACAACTGAAGAGCATAAAGAAAAAAGCACCATGTACAGAAAGTCAAACTTGAAAGCTGAAAATCCAAAGATAAAGATCACGCAGCCAGCTCCCAGCACTGGCTGGAAGTGCAGTGCAAAAACCCAGCATCAATGAATACTAATTTCCAAAATACATTGGCAAAGATAAAGGTGAACAATAGGTGATGAGGAAATTGAAAGTTCCTTTTTGAGCCTGGAAACAGCAGTCAACAAAGCAATCTCACCACAAGGTCCATTTAGTGACTGTTCTGGAGCTTTCTGTCATATCACACAATCTTCCTCAGTCTTTCTCAACCCTAACTAATGTGTTCTTTAATTACATTTCTTAGGCTAATTTGTGCTGTGTATGTCTTTTACTGCCTTGTTGTACACGCAAGATACCCTACTCATGTTCTAGTAGGACAGGTACCCATCCACTAGAGGGCAGCCACGGTTAAAAATAAATATGAGCTCTCATGAAAATCTGAAATAAATAAGGACTTGTGGGAGGTGTGTGTGCATGTTTGTGAAAAATATGTTATGTAACAGAGTTTTAGGAGCAAGGTCTCACCATGGTAATTAGCATTGTGCGAACACAGCGTGTTGGCCAAATAATGTGAAAGATTTGTGCTGTTCCCTTCCCAGCAGCATGACCCATATTTCTCAGTAGTCGTAGCCAGAACAGAGTGGTTCACTCTCTCAAACTGTGTGTGTGTGTGTGTGTGTGTGTGTGTGTGTGTGTTGAGTGCCTGCCATGGTCTGAAGATTCAAAGTTGAAACCACATTATGCTTGAGCTGCCTTGTCTTGTATCTGGATCAATAATTTACTTGGAAGCAGCTAGTGGTCATGTGGTATGATGTATGTTGAAGGACTGCCCATTTGGTATGTCCACTTTTCTCCCTGGCCAAGCCCAGGGCCATGTATCAAGAACTCTGTAATAGTGTATATATTGATTTAGCGTGATGTTTATGGTGCAGCCATCTTTTCTTCAACATGTATACATTCTGTCCGTATCTTATTGTTAACCTTTGGCAGGTCAATAAGTGGCACTGGACAAGCAGGAGGCATTCTGTATTGGTGATGGAGCGTTTCCAAGCTGATAAATAGATCAGGATCAGTATATATTGGGCTTATGGCTTAATCCTGACTGGATAGAATAATAATAATAATAGTAAACTTTATTTGTATAGCACCTTTCATACAAGGAATGCAGCTCAAAGTGCTTTACAACAAAGAAAATTACATGCACCGAGTGCTTCACATGAAAGACATAGAATGAACATAAAAACAGGGATAAAATGCCATAATTAATGGAAAATAAGATGGAAAATAAAACTCTCTTATAAAATTAAAATAAAGATAAAAATATAATACATAGAATGCATAACATAAGGTGGAAAATATAACCCACTAAATAATGATAATAATAATAAAAATAAAGTAAAAAAAAAATAGAATGCATGAAATCGTGTAAAATACAGCATTTTAAAAGTTCAGATTTTCCGGCATGTATCAGGAAAGACACAGCTAATTAAAGGCTAACGTGAAGAGAGACATTTTTAGCTTGTTTTTAAAAAAAATATTTAGTGAAATGGCTTCCCTGGTAATAGGTAGTGATGTTCCATAGCTTTGGGGCGTAATTGACAATAATAATAACAGTAACTTTCTTTTTATAGCATATTTCATGCAAAGATGCAGGCCAAAGTGCTTCACAAGACATATATATCAATAATAAACACCAAAGGCAACAGAAAGAAGAAAGAAGATAAATAAATAGTTTGATAAATGATACCAGTAACGTCAGCCCAAATTAAAAGCCAAGTTAAAAAGAGGTCTTTAATTTATTTTTTAAAATACCAAGGGAGTTTGCTGTCCTGAGATCCAAGGGGAGGGTGTTCCACAGTTTAGGGCCATAAAAACAGAAAGCAGCCTCGCCAGGTTTCTTGTGGGACACTTCAGGAACTTCTAAAAGAAAGGCAGTGGAAGATCTGAGAGTTCTTGTTAGGACATAAAATGAGAGGCAGTCGCTAATGTATGAGGGTGCTAGATTATGTAAGGCTTTGTAGATAAGTAAATGGACTTTAAAAGCAATTCTAAAAGACACAGGTAACCAGTGCAGTGATACAAACGAGGGGTAATGTGGTCTCTTTTTTTGAATTGGTCAAAATCCTGGCTGTGTTCTGAATTATCTGTAATTTTCTTAGATGTTTTAGGGAGCCCAATTAAAAGAGAGTTGCAGTAGTCTAAGCAACTAGTAATAAAAGCATGTATCAACATTTCAGCATCGTTCTGAGTTTAAAATGATGAATTAAAATGAATTTTGGCAAAGTTCCTCAGATGGAAAAATTATGTTTTTGTGACTTTGTTAAAATGGCTAATAAGGTTAAGATCAGAGTCTAAAACCAGTCCCAAATCAGTAACTTGTTTTGATTTGCTTGGACAGGCTAGCAAGCACTGACTCTAGCCTCTGCCTTTCTGCTTTTGGACCAACAAGTATAATATAATGTTTTCTCCTCTTTTCTTTTTGAAAATTTTTACTCATCCAAATGTTGATGTCAGTGACACAGGTATAAAGAGCATTTAAGGAACTCTGGTTGTCTGGTGAAACAGAGATGTAAAGTTGTGTATTGTCCGCATAACAGTGATATTTTACATTATGATTAATTAATACTTATGTTGCCCAAAGGGAGCACATATAAAGAAAAGAGAATAGGACCCAGAATGCTTCCCTGCGGAACGTCGTATTTGACGTCTGTGACACAAAGTCACCTAAACTAACAAAGAATTTTCTTTCAGACAGGTATGAGCGAAACCAGTCGAGCACTGTTCTTAGGTCATTTACTACCTTTAATAAAGCAGTTTCAGTGATATGGTTGGATCGAAAACCGACTAGAATTTATCTAAAATGTTATTGGTATTCAAATGACCTTGTAACTGCTCAAATACAATCTTCTCAAGTTTACTTCTAAAAGGAAGATTTGAGATAGGCTTGTAATTAGCAAGGTCACTAATGTCCAGATCAGGCTTCTTAAGGAGGGGTTTTACTAGAGCTGTTTTAAAAGCAGAGGGGAAGGTACCTGACTGCAGAGATGTGTTGATTATTCTTGTTGTTTCATGGGAGATGCACAGGAAGCTGGATTTAAACAGGGTGGTAGGAACGGGGTCTAGCGCACATGTGAATGACTTCATTTTGTTGATGGTGACACCGATTTCATCATCTGTTGTCAAACTAAAGGATGTCATAGTAGATGGAGGCTCACCTGCCGGCTGATCACAGAGAGTTGATGAATCTGTATTTGTAATACTGGATCTGATGGAGTCGATTTTTTCTTTAAAAATAAAGCAAATTCCTGACATTTGAGAACTCAGGCTTCGTCATTTAAATTGAAGGCCGGAGATGGGTTCAAAGGGTGTTTATCGTGGAGAAGAGGACTTTGGGGTTTTGTTTGTTATCAATAATGATCTTTGAGAAGTGGGCTTGTCTTTCTTTTCTGACAGCATTATAGTAAATTCTCATGTGAGACTTTAAGATGTCAAAGTGGACAATTCTGCCCTGTAGCAATTTCTTTTTAGCTGGCAAATAGCAGCAGATTTCCAAGGTGATTTGTGGGCTACTTGTTGTTTTGTAAGTCTTGGAGGAGCAGCAGTTTCAAATAAAGACCTCAACTTATTATTAAGATCATGCACTAGATCATCAACTGAGCAAGCATTCAATGGAGGAAAAGTATTCATAATATCTAAAAACCTAGCATAGTTATTGAGGATTCGCTTTACAACAACAGACTCATGACACTGTTGTGATGCAGACATAGTAGCATTAAAACAAACAGAAATGGTCAGAGTGAAATCAGGGAAATCAGAGATATCTATTTCGATACCCCTTGTGATAACCAAATCTAATGTATTCCCACGGTTGTGGGTGGCCCTCTTTGCATGTTGCACAAGACCGAGACAGACCAGAACATCTAAAAATGACATAGCCTTAGAATCAGCAGTGTCGCTGACATGGACGATAAAATCACCAAGTAAAATAATCATAACTGGTAAGAATAGAAGGTTTCTGGTGTGGGGAAGGAGACGAACATTTTTAGAAACACTAGCAGCGTAGCTCTAGGGATGGCAATGTCGGTCTGTCAGTCTACCATTTTGGTGCAGAATGAAATATCTCAAAAACTATTGCCATGAAAATTTGGACAGACTTTAACAGCCCCCAGAGGATGAAGCCTACTGACTTTTCCTCTCCACCATGAGGTTGACATTTGTGGTTTTGAGTGAAATATCGTGACAACTAATGGACAGACATATTTTCACCCCTGAATTTTCATCTAGCACCACCATTGGGTCAAAATTTTAATGTGTCCAATACTCTGATTTATGGCCAAACTATTGACATTCCCATCAGCTTCAGCTGTACTTTGGTTTTAGTGCTAATTACCAAATGTTTGGATGCTAAGACGCTAAACTAAGATGGCCAACATGGTTAACATTATACCTGCTAAACATCACCATGTTAGCATTGTCATTGTGAGCATTGTGTCGAAGTGAGCATGTAGCTCAAAGTACCCTTAGTACAGCCTCACAGAACCGCTAGCGTGGCTGTAGACTCCAAGTCTTATTCAAACAAGGATTGATGGGTGTGTGATAATATACAGATACTGGAAATATTAATGACAAGTCCGTTTACACTGGAAAAAGCTAGCAAGCAAACCTTGAGTTGAAAAAGCAAGACCACTGTTTCCACTGTCAAGAGTGAACTTTCACGCTCAAATACTGGACATTTTCATGGTGTGTTTGTGACAGTGATGCATTGCTCCATGTGAATCCGACAAGAGGACTGTGGGTGTCTTTCTGAGAATTCACAGCTAAGGTGTGAATATTGATATTTCAATTCCTACAATAATTTGCATTTTTACTGTTGTTTATTAATCAGGAGAAGAATGGGTTTCAGAAGTGTTATAAACAGTGGAGTAAGGGCATAAAATGCTTGAGTTTCTGCCACAGCGTTGCAGTGATAGAGCTGTGATATAAACTAACATGATCGACAGTATCTCCACTTTTCATAGAAATTAATCTGAAGTGGACTAAATTCGTCATGTTCCAAGCCACCCTTACACCTCCACCAACTGCTTTCAAAGAAAGAGGAAAACACAAAGAGCAGCTAGGAGTAAAGTTTATCAAAAAAAAAAACATCTGTTATGAGTGCTGGCAGCTACTATATTCACACATACACACAGTATCAGGGTAGGGCACCTCCCATGAGCACACTAAAAGGTCTTTCATAGCATTCAAAGGCACTCTGCTCTCTCAATCAATGGAAAGCTGCCTGCCAGGCTGTGTTGCTGGAGACCAGGGCTTGGCTTTTACACTCTGTGGTTTGATAAGGCTCTGACTCAACACCAGGCAGAGTGCTGCTGGCCATCAAAACAAAGTCTGAGTCTGAAGCTTCACAGTTTTATCACATATCAGATACCATCATGATATGTTTTCCAGTTCAAGACAAATGTAACTCCAGAGTGGTATTACAAGCCAGACACTGTAAAAAGCACTACACATGCCCAGCGGTGGAAGACGTACTCAAATCCTTTACTTAAGTAAAAGTGGAAATACCGCAGTCTAAAAATACTCCATTACAAGTAAAAGTTCTGAATATCAAAATGTTACTTAAGTAAAAGTACAGAAGTATTATCAACAAAACGTACTTAAAGTATTAAAAGTAAAAGTACTCACGATGCAGAATTGTACCTTAGGTACAGTACCTAATGTAAATATACTTAGTTACATTCCACCACTGCACACGCCTCAGGGAAGCATTTCAGATGTTGGGAAATCTTCGATGAGTTGTTAAAATAAAACAAACATCACAAGATAGTTGTGAAACATCATACAGCTCACAAGTCCTCAGCTAGTGTTCACACACAATAACACACACAATCAATTCAAACAACACCCAACGGCTGCATGAGCTAAACTCCCAACTCAGATCCAAGTACAATTTTGAGGTACTTATATATAAATGTTCTACATTTTTCTCCACTACATTCATTTGACAGCACTAGTTGCTAGCTTTTTAGATTAAGATTTTACACACAAAATATATGTTATATAAATATATAAAGTTATAAAATGTGATGCATTGTTATCGATTACAGAACTACCCAACACTATTTGAAGCTTTTAGAATTAGCTCCTCCTCGACAAACCACTTAAATGTTAAATACATCAATAATATTGATCCAATAATATAATATAATAATGTAACACTGACAGGGGTCGTTAAGCATTATGAGTACTTTTATATTTGAAACTTTAAGTACATTTTGTTGCTAATACTTCTGTATTTCTACTTAAGTTCGAATGCAGGACTTTTACTTGTAATGTATTTGAGTATTTTTCTAGTGTAGGACAATTTCTATGAAATAGAAATGTTCAGTCCCATTACAGTCAACAAGGATACAACTATTTTGCCGTGGGGCAAAATTGAGCTGCTTGTTTGTTATTTGGTTTGATATCAGTCCATTAAAGGAAGCTGTTGCTCCAGGCAGGAAATGTGAGAATGTTTAACAGCCTTCATTGATGACAACCTTTTATATTTTTTCAATGCAAAAACAGTTCAATGTTTTCAAGCCTTATACCTCCATTCATTTCTCAGCTTGCAGACTGCACTTTAACCTCACAGTCATGAGGGAGAACATGTATTGGATATTTTAATATTTATGGCTTACGCTATGCTCTCAGACAAGTCTAATACTTGGAACTCATGAATAATTCTACACACTCAAATAAGCACAAAACAACAGCATCAAAAATGTCTTCTTGTGCAACATACTTTTGGAGCTCACTGGTTTTACGGCA
This sequence comes from Siniperca chuatsi, assembly GCF_020085105.1. Taxonomy (NCBI): domain Eukaryota; kingdom Metazoa; phylum Chordata; class Actinopteri; order Centrarchiformes; family Sinipercidae; genus Siniperca; species Siniperca chuatsi. The sequence goes on from NC_058053.1 coordinate 25,601,756, forward strand.
TCAAACTGTGAATTATTTACTGGTGACTCACTTAACCACGAGAACATGAAGGTGTAACTAATCCATTAATATTAAAATGGTCAATACATCTTTTCTTGTTCTTAGACTCTGGTACTGTACGTGTTGACAGCAAACAAAAGCACTGAACACATTGTGGTTTTATTTCCCAAACAAGTTAACCTGTGTAGCCTCCGAAACAACCAAATGTAAATTGAACAATGTCATCATGTGGTTAAATGAAAGAAATACATATTGACTGTCAAAATGCTTAATGGGATCAAACACCATTTACAGCGTTAAGAAAATGAAACACGAGTGTTTCTTCTTGTACATGGCTAACCAGATGTTTCTCAAACACATTTGCCCCCAGGTTAAAAGACAATAATCATTTACCCAGAAATGTATCTGAAGGAGTCAGGAGAAGCATGTGACTCAGAAATCAGCCAGGTCAAGCACAGTGACTGCCAGACCACAGCAGCCAGTCAGCTGACTGGCGGGAGAGAAAATGATGAAACACACCAGGACTGCAGGCAGTGAAGCATAAAGGACCGTTTATTGTACCCAGTACAGATGATCATAAACTCAGCAGTGTAAGAAACACATTGTGAGGGGAGGGAACCAAAGCCTATACAAGTGCAGACAATCTCCATGCCTGGGGTGGATCCCATGATATAACGTTTGTCTTCACTGTGGCCTTAGCTGGAACTCTGAACGAACACACACACACACACACACACACACACACACACACACACACACACACACACACACTTCTCATCCATTCTCCAACCCAATACAGAGGCCTCTTAAAGAAACAGTCTGCAGTAGTAGCATAATAAGGATAGAGATTGGTTTTTAAAAAGGTACATGTCTATTAGAGCCAGAACTATACAGCTTATACATTAAAATCAAAACAAATGCAGCCTTATAGCAAAAATATATACTTTATATACGTTTGTCTTTGCCCCCATTCAGAAACATAGATAATGAACACACAAAAAAAAAAAATAATGCAGAGAATATCACAAATATCTTCTTTGTCCAAAGACAGTAAAGCGATATGTTAGTGGACACACAGTCTTGACTGGTTACACCATGCAAAGAGAAGCAGAAGTCTCCTGTTGACAACTTGTGATTGGCAGAAAGGTGTCCAAAAGAAGGTGTCAAAGTTTCACCCCTTTTTTTTTTTTTTGCATGCAACGTCCTGATGCTCCTGCCATACTGGTGCATCAGAGGAACTAGTACACTGCCAAGGAAACATTAAGCACCCAGAGAGAAATACAAAAAAAAGGAGCAATGTGACCATTTATCATACATAATAACGTCTTAGGCTTTTATGAATTATCAACGCCTCTGGGAAAATATGTAGTCGTGTTATGTATCCCTTTTGAAATGGAGGAGATGGAGTGCTAATCATCTCTAAACTTGAGCGATAAAGGACCCAGCAGTGATGAACAGACATGAGTAGTGTAGTGTATAGACTGTGGGCTCCTACCTCGGGGTGCAGTCTCTAAAGGGAAGCAGATACAATCTCTTACATGGGTAGAACGATTAAAGAACGTAACATTTACACGAGAGCAGCCCAACCAACTAGCCTGAAATACAGCAATGCCCCAGAAACCTGAGCGTTCTGGGTCTCTAAAGTCTCAACAAAATTGTAGAACAGCTGGCATATTAAAAAAAAAAGAAGTGTAGTCCTATCTACAGAAAACAAACTGATTTGTGGGTTTAGAATATGTCGTGTGTTTTGTTTTTTGTCAATCCGTCTTTGCAAATTAAAGCCCTTTCACGGATCTCGTGGTTCAGATGTGGTGACATGAAAATGGGGGGACCCAAAAAGGCAACTATAGAATAGTGCTGCATTTAGAATATCTCATTAAATTTTTACTGTTTTTACTCTGTTGGTTATTCGATTGTTTTTAAGAAAAGCAGATTGTCACAAAATCAGAAATGTAACAACTTTTGCAGTCTAGTACAAAGGGGGGGTCTGTCAGTTCTTGGGCAACGTGTGGCCTTGCTTCGTTTGGTCTCCATAGCAACAGCAGCCCCTTGCCTTACTTTAGGAAGCTTGTAAGGTGGGCAGAGCTACCGAGTCCAGTTCACCCTCACAGGTTTTACAACCGTCTCTCTCTCTCTGATGGCGCAGTAGAAGAGCTGTCGCAGGTTTTTCCCTCATTCATTCTTAGCGTGGGAGCTCACAGCATTTCATGAAGGTTTTCCAGGGAGCAGAAGAGGGAACCATAAAAGGAGTAGAGCGCAAGGTTTTCCTTCCAAGCAGCTCAGCAGTTCCAGCTCTGGATTTTAAGAGTGGGCGTCAAGAGACTTTGGGAGTGTTTGCGTGTACATGTATGTTGTGCGCCAGGACCCCGCCGCCGCTTGTTAGTAGCCGTAGCCGTCTGCGAAGGGCAGGCCTGCCACACACTGCTCGGCGGCATCCAGCAGGTATGGAGCGGTTTCGTCATAGTGGGTCAGGGGCACAGTGTCCTCGTCCAGCCCCGGCAGGCTGTCCGGGTCGACCTTCAGGTTGGGCCTCTGGTTGTCAGGGAAGGCCATGGAGAAGAGGGCCTCGGGATCACACACAAACTTGTACACGTACCTCTCCCCAGCCACCTGAGAAACAAGACAAAAGACACATTTAACTCACATATAAAACCTCCTGATTAATACTTCGTGTGCATTTTGAGTGCATACATAACATCGTATTTGTAAATGTGTTGTAAATTTCCTTTACAGACTCTTGACTTAATGGTTTAGTAGTCTAATGCCAGTACATTACCCTGACTGATCCACCCATACTTTATTTTTTCAGATCAAATTTAATTAAATTGTCTTGATTTGAACCTGGTTGAAATCTGAGGCAGCAACACTAAACATAAATAGACAAATATATTTAGTAGAAGGAGAGATGTGGCATGCGGGCTAATATTCACCGCAACTATTTAGCCGCTGGCTGTGATAAGACTCAGAGCACCCCCCCATGGCTGTAATCAAATATCACTACCTAGACTATTTTAGCCCCCATGCAGCACAAAGTTGCTGAGAGAAGAGGGTGGAGGGAGAGACAAGAAAAGGGTGAACGTGCCTTTACCTTCTGCATGATGCCCTTCTCGTAGTAGTAACGCAGCGAGCGGCTCAGTTTGTCATAGTTCATGGCCGGCCTGTTCTTCTGGATGCCCCAACGACGAGCAACCTGAGGCCACGCAAGACACAAACACAAAGAATTGCTATTAGTTACAGAGAAATGGTATGTAGTTCATAAGATCAACATGATTACAGACTTGTAGCAGAGGTGAAGAACTGGACAGAAGACGTAAGTCCAGTTGTGGACAGTGGGCACTGACCTCCTCAGGCTCAATGAGCTTGAACTCCATGCCACGTCCAGTCCAAGCTATGAAGTGGCCATTGGCTGGATCATCCAGCAAAGTGACCAGGAACTGCCAGAGCTGCAGGGAGCCACGGCGCTGGTAGGGAGGTCCGTCACGGTAGACAGAGGGTTCCTGTTTTACTTTGCCTGTGAGTGGAAGAAGAGCGAAAGAGAAGATAGCATAGAGAAATAAAAAGAGGCAGAAGGGGAAAGAGTGAAGAAAAAGAAAAGTGTCAATCAGCACTGTACTCCACCACGGCCACAGTGTGGTGAGACATTCCTGCCAGATGGTGACTGTGAAGTGGACTTGCTGTTCAGTATGCAGTTTGAGCAGTCAAAGGACTCAGAAAATGCCCACAGTAGCCCACTTTATGGGCATACAATATCTAGTACGTTTGCGCTAACCTTGGGTTTATAGGGACAGTTTTTTTTTTTTATTGTTTTTCCAATCTCACCTTCTAATCTTTCAGGGACCACACAGGTATCATCAAAGTACAGCTGAGGATCTCTGTCAAAGGAGAAGCCTGAAATTGAAAAAAGAAAGAAACGCAAATTTAAATCAGATGAAAGTGTAACAGCAGATAGAGCGTGGGAAACAGGCTTTTGTTCTGACATTAAGGACCGTGACCACGTTCAACCCAGAGATCCAAACTGCATGCAAAGCAATGTAGCTGGGCAGCTTCCCAAGAGTGGAAGCTTGTATTGTGCTGAGCTTCTGCCAGCTGCTGATGTGAAAAATGTTCTGTATGTGTGCAGCAGCTACACAGGATTCATTGATAGATTCACTTCCCCTTGAGCTGTCATTTCAATGCTGCTGACCGCTATTCTTCACCCAGCTATCGCCAACGCTGAGCTTTCAGCAGCTCGATAAGTCACAAGGTTCAGGGTCACAAAGAATGGACTCCACTAATGAAATAATTAAAACATCGAAGACATAAAAAGACAAAAGCAGACAATAAACTGAACTTACTTTCATGGTTATTTTGGTAGAAGCTCCCCGCTCTCCCAAACGATGACTGACAGTTAGGCACTTCTGTAAACAAAGAAGATGGGTGTATAATTTTAGACCAGAGACATCCTCATCATATCAAATGTGTAATACATCAAAATCCACCTCGCAGCTGACAGATATATTTGGATCACTGCCACTGTGTACAACGATACATGGCTTTGATACTTATCTGCAGTTTATATGGTTTGTTCTATGTTTATGGAGGAGACATTCAGTCCAAGCTATATTGGCGTGTTAAGTCACATTGATAAATATACAGTATAGGTATAAAAAAAGTCAAAACACATGGTGGCTGCTTTTCTGGCCAACCAATGGCCATGTTCATCTGCAGCTGGGCTGAAATGCCCAATCACAAACACACACACACACACACACACACTCTGGAGTGGACTAAAGCCCACATCAGAGTACACTGCACAGCACACAACATCCCACGCATGTCCACCAAGCCTGTAAATAAGATTAGCACCATGGCTGCTGTTTTAAATCTCAATGACAATCAAGTTATGCCAGTCCTCCACCCTGAGGGGTCTAGGACTGTCTTCCGTTCGCAGTGTCTCTGCAATGCCTACCAACCATCTCCACCCCCACCCATTATTTTGTTTCCTGTCTACTGATAAGACAACCAGAGATCAATCTTAAGCAAGTGTTTCCTTAAGTCTGTCTCCTCTTGTCCTCACTTTAGGAAAAAGTCTGCAGGAAGCAATCGTTATTGTCAAGTCTTATCATGCATGTAGAAGAAGAGAAAAGAAAGAGGGAATCAAAGAAAGACTCTGGAAACTTCTTCTGTCAAATGCTGATAATGCATGGATTCAAATTGTGGCTTTAAATCTACATTAATGCTTTTGTTACTGTCTGTAGACCACCAACGCTGGGGTAACAATATGTTCCATGCTGGTATGCCGAGCATGCACTTCTTCCATCCATCTAGAGATGCTAGGCCTCTGTGACGTAGGTATTTAAAGGCCATAAGAAGCTAAGAGGATTTGTCATTACATCACTGCCCGGCCAGCCGGTCACCCACCAGGCAGAAGAGGAATGAGAGTATATGAGAGTGACTGAGCGAGAAAAAAAAAGTTTCAGGAAAGGAGGATGTTAATGCATCAGAGCAGGGACAACAGCTGGGTGTGTGGGCGTTAGGATCAAACAATGCACCAACAGTCGCTCTGGCTTGTTTGATTTAAACCATGTGAGTAAACAGCATCTCTGCCATGACTGTTTGACAAGGCTTTTGGAGAGGACTGGCACCATTTGGCCCCTTGTGTATTTTGTAAAACCAAGTTGAGAATTTCCAGGCTCTTACAATCAACTAGCTGTGCTGCAGGTCACTAAGTCCCTCTGAGGGCACTGGCCTAGATCTATTCCAGGTAGGCTCAGTGAAGAGGTTCTCTGCACCTGGCTGGATGACCCATTTACTTTTTGCCCTTGGAGGCTTAAGCTGAGCTAAAAGACCCACTTACTTGCATGACTCTGGAGGAATGATGCAGATTAGGCTTTGAGAGTGTGTGTGTGAGAAATGAGCACCTGTGCCCAGGCCTCTGCTGCATGCTAAAACTCACAGGCATGTGTTAGTGCCCAGAACAAACATGGCCAGGCACATTCCTCACCCTCTGCCCGCTCTACTTGCACACAGCCCCAGACAGTTACTTTCACACAGTTAGCCATGAACTTCCTGGCTGAGCAAGTGCAGAGAAATAGATATGCAGAAAACTCCACAGGGACATCTTGAGGAGGTAATGGACTCTTCTAAACATATTTTATGAGCAACTACCCTTCCACTCACCAGAATCGAAGCAGAAGTCACGAGGCTCCTGCTTGATGGCCATTGGGTGGAAAGCAGCCTGACGTGGAGCGCCCGGAGGTGGACCTGGGGGTCCCATTGTGGGGACGCCTTGCTCGGTGTATCGTGGGTCGATGAGCTCTTGCTTGAAACCCTGGGGAGGCACGGCTACCAATGGCTCTGATAACTGCCGGTGGTACGGTGGTCGGCTGTCACGCGGCAGACTGTTGTTGTTGCTCGGAGGCTGGGGCAAGAACTGGGGGCGGCCCTGACTCTCTGATGGGGGAAAAGGTAGACATGGCTCTGACATCTGCCTCTGGAACCTAAAGATGGAGGGGAAAGTGGCAAGACACTGTGATTAAGTCTCTTTTCAGAAACACTGCTTGCAAAGACACTAACCAAGTCCCATACGCAGATAGAGAGGTTAAACTCTGAGTGCTCACCTGTGCTCAGGTGTGAAGTTGTTGCCATCCTGGCTGATGGGTGCGCAGGGCACGGCGAAGGGCGGGCTGTGGTGTTGGACTGGGAGTGCTTGCTGGTTGGGAGAGCCTGCGCTTACTGTTATATGCTGCTGCACGTGCACTGGACGTGGCCCTGGGGTAGGATTGGCTACATGCGGGTGTGGAGGGGGGGTCTGCTCACTCAGTGGGTGCGTTCCTGCTGTGCTGGTGGGGCCGCAAGGAGAGACTGGTGTTGAGGGGGGAGTTAATGGCTTGAACCCAGGAGTGGGCTTCCTGTCACAGGCACTGTGGATGAAGAGATGGCGCACACACACACACACACACACACACACACACACACACACAGTCAGTAAACCCTTTAATCAGAGAGGGCTAATCAATACACAATCCAGTGGCTGCTGTCATGCTCTTGGTAGACTTCTACAAATGTAATTAGCCACTACATACCTGTAGCTGTAAAGGCACTTCTCTCCGTAGGGCATGGGACTCCTGTCCTGGCGGCAGGGAGAAAGCTCTTTGGAGGGAGTCAGCTCTCGTTTGATCTTGGCTGGTGGCGGGCCATGAAACATCACTAGATAGGAGGAGACATACAGGGAAGCAACATAATTGAGTGTATTGGATAAACTCCAGATATCACCTAATTGAAGCCATAAACAGAAGTGCAGCAGTTATCTTAACCACATTTGGAACTGATGGATAAATGGACGTATGGACAACGTCTCTGTATTCCCTCGACTGACAGAGCCACTTAGCAGCAATTTATCATCCGCCCTAATGACGGTCAACTCTGGGCTCTGAAAACAACCATCTATCCGCCACTGCTAGGTAGCATGATACTAACTGCACTACACACACAAAAGCTATCAAACTTCTCATCTGATTCCCATTAGGGCAGGCCAATGCCAATACCCATGAATCAGTGTGGCTGTAATCTAATGGCGGTGAATGATTTTCTTCTCTCGTGCTGTAACCATTAGACACTAGCTGCAGCTTTCTGCGTATGGGCTGCAGTTTCCGGGGCGCCACATAATAGCCAGGCAGAAACTAGATCGCTGGGCACAGAGGAGAGGGAGCCAAATAAATCACCCATGGTGCTGATGGACCTAAGCAGAGCTAACAATGGGCACGTGAGCTCCCCCCGTGTGCGCTGTGAAACCTAATGGCTCGAGTGAGACTCCTCACACAGAGAAAAGTAAATAATGGGGAGATTAGGCATCTTTTCTTACTCTGCACTGGTGGGCAAGGAGGTGGATTAACAAACAAGCACCCTACATGCAAACTCCTCTCCTGTACCATTTCACTAAAAACTCCAGAGCAAAATTATACATAGTTCGGGCCTGGGTCAGTGAAACGGTGGTTCACCCCATGTGATGTCCTACTGACTGTAGCTCATATCGGAAAATCTGGTTTTGGTGAATAGGCAACTTGTGAGAGAGAATGGCCTGCAGCCTAGCAACAGAAGCAACTGCCAAACTCACCTTTCTGTATCTCACACATACCCGCAAACACACACACACACACACACAGCATACTGACAGTACAAGGTCACGGACTACACCACAACGGCACTTTATGAGCTGACTGCATACAGTATAAACCAACATATGCACACAACCTTGGACGGGGCCCTCTATAAAAATACATACATGTCAATGCATCAACCTCAATAATATGTTACAGCACTACAGGCTAGTGGTCAGTTTGCAACTCGCTATGCCACATTAACCATGATTTAAAAGGCAGCTCTGACAAAGACAGGCAGCAACCACACCCTGTCTCCACCTCCTACGCATCAGACGAAAACATAAACCCAGAAAGACAGAGGGGAGGGGGAGAACATAAAATGCTCCATTGGGCATAATTCAAATATATCCCTTGGCTGCAGCCTAAAGGCAATGCGCACAGACAAACAGAAGGCCGTACGGAGCAGTTTGGGGGACGGGGTGCTGACAGTTTGGGGCGCGAGTTCTAGGGAGCCGGACTGAAACAGGCAGCTCTGAAGCTGCCCCATCCACTGGAATCTAGCCCACTTCAGCAGCAGGGCCTGAGTGCGGGAAAGTGTGAAATCAGATTAGGAGCTTGGCTCATGTGATGCCCCATGCCAATCGGCTGATTAAACTCAAAATGGAGGAGAGAGATGGAGGGAGGGGGAGAGCAGCCTTTCCCAGAGCTGTGTTTTGAAGACGAAGAATAGTGTTTGTCCTCGGCAGGATGAAGAAATTTCGATAAAAGAGGGGTGACCTGGACATCTGGTCAGGGACAGTAACTCAAGAAGAGGTCTTTCCTCAAAGCAAAAAAGAAGCCCATGCTATTTTTTTAGTGGTGAAAATTTCTGACATGGCGCTGCTTAAACATAGCTTGATTTTCAGCCTAAACTGCCACTGCTATTTGAATCTCTGCCCAAATCAGGCAAGAACCAGGCTGGGCATAAACATCCTAATCACCACTGGCTTTGACTGATATCAAAAAAGCAGAATCTGTTCAGGGGACGCACACAGTTATCAGAGATGAACAATAAAAATCAGGTACTCACAGCTATCGGACTGGAAATCTGGGACAAATTGTTCGTCATCAGGCACCTGGGCTGTGAAGATACAGGAGAATGTTGCACATGTGAGAAAAAAATATTTCCCCTTTTGACCGCTCTATAGCTAACAACCTAACACTGACACCTTTATGTGCCCAAAAAAGTGTGTACAAAGAAAAAAAAGACAGAGAAAATTAATCTTTTGGAAATCAGTTTGTTTATTTTTTTAAAAAGAGTAACAATGTAATCTAACAGAAAAAGTAAAGTGAGCAACTACAAAAAGCTACTTTTAGACAAAGGGGGTCTTGGTCAGCAGTTTCTCATGTGTAGGACTTTGCTCTTCTTGCTCTAATTGCTAATACAAAAATAGCAATACTTCACATTCTCATAAAGTTAATCTTTAAACTTAAAAATTGCCCAATTTCATCCTGTTTAGAAAGACAGGACTAAGAGATAAGAGATGTTTCCTCGAAATAGGAAACACACTCTCCAGTGGCTGGTTGTAGTGGAAGGATATTACAAGCAAAAACACAACTTTCACAAAACTAAAATAATTCCACTAAAATGAATTTGCAGTGTTTAATAGGTGGAGGACTTTCTATGCCAAGAGGCAGAGCAGCAGAAAACATTGGCAGAAACTTTCAAAAATAAAACAAATGGAAAATAAATATAGAACTCACCTTCTGCAATCCAGATCTCTTGCAGCTGACTGAGGTCTTGGAAGAGTTCTGGAAATCAAGAAGTGAAAGATATCGAGCCTTTAAGTGTAGATACTATGTTTGCACATGTTGATGTGGCATCTAAAAACGCATTTGCATCTGTTCATCCACATCAGCAACATTACCTTCCGTGTCCTGGGCGAGTTCCGTGTCGACAAACTTCCTTTTCCTGTCGCTTAGAGGCCTGTTGTGAGATGGTTCCTCCACGTGAGACTTGTGCTGCTGGGAAGGAGAAGATGAAGAAATGTCAGACCATCGACCATCACAAAAATGTCACATCCATCCCAGTGGACAATGGAGATGGTTTGTAATGTGATCTACGGTGACCACAGGGATGTCCATCCATGATGTAGAGCCATGGGTTCAAAGTGTGAGGATGTGATGTGTGAGGCTGGCATGTGTCCACTTACACTGGGTGGGACCATAAATGGGACTTGCTGGTCATAGAATCCATCCATGTTATCTGGGTGATTGGGCGGGGGGGGGGCTCCAATATTGGGGGCAGGGGAAGGTGTTCGCTTTAAAGCGACAGCGCCTGGGTCACTGGAAAACACAAGATTGGAAGTGGAAACATGCAGCAGGGGTTTAGATATACATTTCATACAAGAAACATCCTCTTCTGCAATAAAAACGTAGTCGTTATACCGTACTATTAAACGCAATACAAACATGGTCAGATTGTGTCAAAGGGGCTGTGATTCATTTCTATTGTGTTTTTCTGAGGCTATACTGTGTGCTGGGCTTCATTATATAGTAATGTGTTTATGTAGCAGCAGAAGCTGGTCCTCTGCATCACGTTCTGATGCTGCAACAAGGTCACCAGCTTCTTCCAGCCCTTTATTTAACCAACAAACAGCTCTTTGAACCGCGGCCATGCCGAGCGAGAGGACACGGCACAATATAAACACGCAGTCATCATGGACCACATGTAATACAGTTATATAAGCCACACTCACTGGCTATCTGCAGGCACTTCATTCCACCATAATCAGCTTGGAGATCATGAGTAAAAGACTTGGAAGGTCTACGGCCTGTGGCGTGCACTACAACGCAAAGCCTCCCAAACAAGATAGAAAAAGAGAGTCAAAGAGCTGATTAGTGTCTTATAGGCTTGAAACCACTGTTGGGTGACAATACTGGTGTTACAATTGGCAGAATCCAAACTCCCTGCTCCCTTGTGTACAATAAGTTAGAAACACTAGGAACTAAATAAGTTCCCTTTAAAACAATAACATAACACCAACACTGCTCTCTGCTCTCACATCTCCCTCAGCAGAGTGATATGACTCAGTCCTCTAGCTCCTGTTAATGGATGACGAACACAGGATAGCTGCTGGGCAGTAATTACAGGCGCGCAGCACAGATACCACTCATAACAGCAGAACTCACTGCAAGAGCATTCATGCGCAACACATGTTCATATAGCACGTCAACCAAGAGTAGTAAGTGCACATTAACAATTGTATTGGCTCTACTCTGACGTGCTGTTCACATGTAAGTAGTTAAAATTAAGCAAACAGTAAGAATTTAACTGCAAAACGGGAGGCTTTACATTTTTATTTTATTTAAATATGGGGCAAAAAGTTACTTTATTATTAAAAAAAAGGAAACTACAGTAATGATCTACTAATTATATGTGACGGCAGACTATTACAATATTATAATTAGGATGAACTTCAGGAAAAACAGATATATAATGTGAGACATGGTCCCTAAACGCACCAAAAACTAGACAAAGTTTACCACATACAGTTAGCCTATAATTTTCACTACAGCTGCACAGCCATTGGGGCATTAAAACCAAAAGTAAACAGTAAGTCAAACTTCCTGTCTAATTCAGACCAACTTTTATCACTGCGCTAACATTACAAAATTTGATCATTTTCGGTAAAACTTTTGCGTTTCAGCCGAGGTTGGGGGGGGCGCCGCTGGGGGACGACGATCACCAGACCCTCTCCCGTGCCCCCCTCCTCCTCCCCCCTCCTCCCCGCCCTTCCCCCACCCAGCCCTCCCTTGTTTTTCTCAATGAAGTGAAACTCGACCCGTCAGGAAACACAGAGGGAGGAAAAAAAAAATGGCCCGTCCATTCATAAAATCACAAACAGCCCACTGACCGCGCTGATAAGCCAAAGCCAATATCCACGCAGATAAGCCAAGGACCGAGTATAACACACACTGGGCTCAAATACGGCATACGGCGCCTATTTTACGCAGATAGGAGCCGATATAAAATGGTTGCCAAAGTAAATATCTTTAAATAAGATGGCGTTGCGCTCGTTTGTAGTCTAAAACAGCGTTAGAAAAAAAAATATATCTAGCCATAACAGGGCTTCATAAAAGCAAGTTCTCGCCTAAATAAATATTGCAGCTTACCTTGTCTGTGTGTATGTACGTCCTCTTTATCGAAAGAATGCGGTAGAAATATCCACAAATTAAAAAAAACAACGTGTCGATAGTCGGATAGCCGTCTGCGCAGGGGTAGACTGATGTGCCTCCTTCGACTCACAAAACTTGACTGAGCTTTTCGTTAATGGCCCGGTCGGTTTTCCCCTGGGCTCGAGCGGCACGCAGAGACACACGCTGATTGGTCGATCGACCCTGTCCGTTAAGCAAGAAGCCAATGGCTTCTCCGGAGCTCTTGAATTATGCATGATGTTCGGTTTGGCCAATCGCAGCGCAGCACTGGCCTATTTTTATGAATGGCTGGATTTCATTCACATTTTTTTCACCCATCAATGCCAAGATGTGTTTGTTAAAGGGCCAGCTGCAGTGGAAATATGCGAAAGATCGAAACCTACACAGAGGCTGCTGGAGCAACGTCGGTGTCACGCACCCAGACTTTCCCTGGACTCTAATGATAGATTATTACACTGTAAGAACAAACTGGAGTTTAACTATGATATTGGCTCTGACACACTGTACTTTATTGAACATATTATTAAGGTCTAAATTTAAAGTTAATTTTAACAGCGTAGTAATGTGACAGATTTGTGAAATGATAGAAGATCAGTGCTTTCTTTTGCCACCCAAACATATTAAGATCTAATTTGGACATTTTTCATGGCAGATTTCTCCCCAGAAGATGAACCATTTCCACTTTTTTTTTTTACTTTGTACACAAGATATGTCATTACCTCATAACCATGAAACTTGCTGAGCGCGTTCATGCTTTCCAGAGGATAAACTGCTGTGATTTAGCGACCTTTTCTCCAGCTTCGCCACGTTTTAAGCCCCATTACTGGTAAGGCTCGAAGTAAAGCAACATGGTCATTGTGTTGTTCATCTTATCAAACACAAACCGTCTTAAGACTTTTAAAAAACAAATTCTAAATGTTAGAACAGCTTTGGCCTTTGACTCAAAACAGTGGTGGAAGTCCAAACAGATCTGCTATAAAAACTGAAGCATTATTTTTAAAAAAAAGTGCTCTTCAATTGTAATAAAATACCTTTAATTTCCACAGTTTTAAAATGACAAACGTAAAGCCTTCCCAAGGTTTGACTGTCATAAAGCATTGAGAGAAAATAAGATATCGTGACCTGTGTGTGAGTGTTTGCTCACAAATATGTGTGGGAAGGAACAGCTGTTGAAAACCACAGGTTAGAGGTCATAAATAAATAACCTTAGTCATTATCACCTCAGTCACCAAATTAGGAATCCCCCATATAAACTCTATGTCACTGCAAACGTCACTCAGAGTTTGAAACAAATTCCAGCAGCTGGTATGAAAAATATTAACCCCGGCAAATCCCTGCAGCCACGATACAGAGATTATGAGCCTACTGCAGAGGCAATAATAGTAAGAACAGACTAACACACATGTAGTTGTCACACAGGACACAGTGCTATCTTCGTTGGTCGTCCCGGAGGTCTAAGGCCAAAGGCGAACAGCTTGTCTTTCAGGACATGGGCTCCACTTGGAGCTGTAGCGCTGAAAAATGTGGAGGTGAGAGGGTTTAAAAATATCCACTGTGAAATTCAATTGTACATGTGTGTGAAGCATTAAATAGCAGAGGACATATCTCAGTGAGACTATTTCAGAAGCAACAGCCTGCAGGTCCACTGTATGGTGCACCTCTTCGTTGGTGCGGATGTGGTGGGTGGTCACTTGGAGGCGTGTGGAGAGTGAGCACATTGTGTTGCTGTTCTTACTCTTTCCTTAAATAAATGTGCCATATGCAAAGGGTGACATGCTGCTTGTGTACATACCTCTCTCTCTGGATGATTGCGAGTGTGAGAGTGGGCGTTGTGAAGACAGGGCAAGATTTAAAACACCAATTTCCTGTTCCCTCGAAGGCTACTACTGCAGGTTAGTGTGACACTGACATAACGGCCAGGTCAGCAGTGCTGCCTGGGTGCAATGTGGGCTAATCCTGATGCTAAGAATCCTTTTATAAGCCATGTGAGGATGCCACAAAAATACTGCGCCTGCGACCTCTGAACCGTGATCCTTCATGTACATGTACTGCCACCTCGCTGGACAGACAACCTAACGCAGTTCTGAGGTATGAAGTTCATTTTTGACCGTGGAAACAGCAGTGGAGAAAGCAATCTCACCACAACGTCCATTTAACAGCTGTGGAGCACATAAACTTCATCAGCTGATAGAGTTTGCCCAGTTGTCATTGAATTGCAGATGTCCAAATTAGCATTTTTAGAGCACTTTAAGGACTTTTGCGCACGTTGGCTTTAAAGAGCACTTCACCTTCGCACTCATGAAGGACAGTTTAAAAAAACTGATCAAAATCGATGCAGCCCAACCAGAGATATCGTCTTTTTCATTCCACACGTTCTTCTTCCTTGTCAAATTTGGAGCCTGCATTACCCACAATGCAATTAGATTCAGGTGTGTTATGCTAGTAGCGGCTAAAGTAGCCTGGAACCTCTGGCCTGCAGCAGAGATGAGCAGCGGGCTGCAGAGGTCTGGTAAGCTCACATCTTTCTAACTCCACACCAACAGATTGTTTTTCATTTTCAAACTTGTAGTCTTCAGCCCCAATTGACGCTGACTCAAGTGACATCACTTGAGGCAATTTTTCAGATTTTGCAGCGCTCCCTCTGGAGCCACAAAAGGCTTTAAACAACTTTTTTCACATATGAAATAGTACTCCCAACACCTATATACAGACTTTGATGTGTAAAAGCTGAGGTTCAAAGTTCATTGCTGATATGATTGATAGCTCCAGAACAACTACTAAATGGACTTCGTGGTGAGATTTTTTTTTTCTAAAAGGCCTTTTTCAAGAATGACCTTTGAATCTCAGCTTAAGCCAACATGGATGAGAAGTCCTCACAGTGCTCAGAAAAAAAAAAGGAAATTTGAACATCTAAACTGAGCAAACTGTCTGCTGATGAGGATCATGCAATATGGTCAAAAGCTCCTGTTTTCTCAACTACCACGTTTTTGTTAATCTCCAATACAGAAACTATACATTTACATATGAACATGGAGATTTTTTTTTCTTTTACAATTCAAACTCTTATATATTCTTAGTCCTTAGCCCATCAGTGAACCTGACCTTGAGTCTCATCACAGCTAAAACAACAGCCACAGTGATGAGGCACAAGAGCATTATAACTGAGAGCCTCGGCAGTCTGTCCTAGCTTGCAAATGTCTGTCAAAAATGCACATTTCAAAAAGAGTTAAAATGGGAAAGTAGTGCCTCTGGGTGCAGGATGCTCTCTCACTGAGGGACAAGATGTGACTTGCCTGCTATTAATAGCACTTTGGGAGATAATTCCTGCCTTGTTATCTTAGCAGCCGTACTCAAGAAGGCTTGCCAAAGGCAGACTCTTCTGAGGCTCCGAGTTGTATAACCATGCTTTCTTTTATTATCTCTCTTTTGTCTCTCTCCCATTCTTAATTCAATGCCTCCTTCTTTGACATTTTCTCTTCTCTTCCTGATTCTCTGTCTGTCTCTAACTCTCTCTCGCTCCGGCTCTTTTGCAGGCTCTGTAGGAAGCTACTGCGCCTCAGATCAGGGCCAAAAGGGCAAAAAGAATATTTAAAATGATGAGGAGCTACAAAACTTTCTCTTTGTTCTATTGTAATTAGCTTATCCAGTGTTTTCAGTCATTGTTTTCTTTGCTTTAAGGTTTCAGATGTTAACTCAATGAGAGAAAACGCTCTTGAAACCAAATTGCACATGTAACTTTTAACAAGACTGAGAGTCTACAGCCATGCTCGCAGCTCTGTGAGGCTGTTCTTCTAGGCACAGCAGTACTTTGAGCTAAATGCTGTGCTGATAGCGTGGGTAAAAATGACACCACACTTTGCACAGATCCTTTAGTTTTAAATTATATTACATTACCTGTGCTGTGAGTAGGCTTTCTTTCATATTCTCCACTAATTCTTGAACAAAAAAATTGAGTTGCCTGTTTGATAAATGCCATAGTTTACTGGGACCAGAGCAGCCTGGGATTTAGCAAATTTCTTAAATTGTCAAATATAAATATGCATGTGCTAGGAGAGGAAAAAGCCATAGAAACAGTACAGCAATGAATAATACCTTTGTCAGTGGTGGAAGAGGTACTTGCACTTTACTTGAGTGTTTCTATTTTATGCTACTTTATACTTCTACTCCACTAGAGTTCAGAGGGAAATATTATACGGTTTACTCCTCTACATTTATCTGACAGCTTTAGTTACTTTTTACTTTATGGATTGCGATTTTACAAACAAAAATAATAAGTTTATAAAATATGATGCACTGTTATAGATTAAATGTCCCAATAGTGTAGAAAATTGTTAAAATTAGCTCCACCTTAACCGACCACAGCAGCAAAATGCTACTTACACATTAATACATCCATAATAATAATATAAGATATAATAGTAAAACACTCTTTGCTACTTTAAGTACATTTCGCTAATAATACTTAATTACTCAAGTGACATTTTCAATAGAGGACTTTTACTATTTTCACATGGCAGTATTGCTACTTTTACTTAATTAAAGGATCTGAATGCTTCCTCCACCACTGACCTTTGTCAAGTTTAAAATTGTTAACACTGCATCAGACCATTCAAGAGCATAACTTCTGTTGTAAAGGACTGAATGACCTAATATTGTTATTGTGTTATGTGTCTGTTATTTTGGGCACCTTCTGAACTCTGGAGTCCAGTGGGGAAACGCGGCCCTCTTCAAACCATTGTCTCATCGTTTGTTCACCATCACCAGATTTCCTCTCAGATTGAATCGGACTGTTTAATGTCATCAGTGACTCACAGCTGTTGTTGGATGTATTTGTCCTCAAATGATCCATGAAGATTAAAAGACTCAGGTTTCTGTCTTTATCAGGTTGCTTTAACAGACAGTATGTAACACATTCTGATCATATCACGTGAGTAAATATATGTTTTTTGAAAATAACAGAAGCACTCTGTAGAGTTCAAAGTTCCAATTCAAATCAAACCAGCTTAAGTAGAAACACAAGAACAAACAGAATCAGTGGTCATTAGTTTATGTGAATTAAGAAAAACAGGGACAAAATTCATATTCAACCTCCTCTGTTTATTTGGTAAAATGTTTTGTTCACTAAAATGCCAACAGCTAACAAACAGTGAGGGTGACATACAGTAGAGACAGACATAGGGCAGACTGCAGAGGCTGGAGATATTGATTTTTCAACCTCTTTCATCCAATCAGGATCCTGGACAACACGGGGGACGGTCTGCCCTTGACCCTCTGCGGGCTGAGAGTACCCTACCATACTGACCCTGAGGGGGGACAGAAGGCTCATATCACAGACGCAGAGTTTACAAATCGGATAATTTGATTAACTGTCCTCTTGGTTACATATGATAGCTTTTTCGTACCCTGTAATAAGCCCCTGAAGCTGTGTGATGACTTTGCTATTGTGATATGTAGTATCCGATTTGTGATCCGCTCTGTAAACTCTATTTCTGTGATTTGATGATTTAATGTACATGTAGAGCCACAGCACGCTGACGGGGCTGTGCTGCATCTGTGCCTCTGATGTCACTCAATACCGCTAATCTGTCCCAGGATGAGAACTGGATCATACTGGTCAGGACTGTATAGCCACCTCTGCCTCGGAGGGGGGGCAGACAAGCAAAGGGTGGGGGGAGGGGCCTGACATAGTCCCACATGGGGGGAGCAGATGGAAACAAATGACTGTGATTCTGTTGATTAATGAAAGAACGCAGACTTGTGTGGTGGTGGTAACAAATCACACAGGATCCCAGATATGAAATATTATACAGTAACATGTAACACTTCCAAACATTTTGGGAAATACGCTTATTCACTTTCTTGCTGAGAGTTATGCAGTTTTCATGTCATATGGGATGGATGGAAGAGATAGGAAAGAATCCCACGTTTACGACTTCACGTCATTGCAGTTGGTCGTGCGAAGGTTAAAAATACTGTGAATTGACACTATGACGTGATATCCATTATATGTGGGTTTAATTACGTTGAACGACATTTGGCTGACGCGAGACATCCTTCATTGTTTAGTTTTCCGGCTCTTCCGAATTATTACGACCCAATTTGAATATATATGAGGTTTCAGAAAAAGTCTTTCCAGTCATAATACCACTTTGATGTTGAAGGGAACACTAATTACAAGTTGGAAATTGGTAATTACGATAACTTGATATGACACGAACGCAGCGGTTGAGGAAAACATTGACACCACTTTCAAGTCTGTATGTAAGGTCTGGGACTAGACCCAGGAGGTGATTAGCTTAGCATAGCATAAAGACGGGGGGGGGACACACACACACACACAGAGTGAACAGCTAGCCTGACTCAGAACCTGTAAAGCCAACCAATTAACACACTATATCTTGTTTGTTAAACTGTACAAAAATAAAAATGTAAAATTGTCAATTTGTGGTCTTACTGGAAGTTAACACGCTGTAACTATTTCTTGGCGAACAGCCGGGAGCAGTAATGCTGCATTCATGCATCAGCAGAATGGGAACCACAGGAAAACCTCCTGTTATTCCAAGATGGTTACCATAACTGCTAAACAGAAACAAACTGTTTTTGGCTCCTTTTAAACTAGCGGAATAGGTTGTATTAGTGTTAATATTGGATTTTATTTAGATGTAATTGCCAGTGATGGTGGCATTGGAGACATGTTACCAGATATTGTGTTGTATTGTTCAGAAATTCCTGATATCTGATATAGCAAAGACAATGCACAGAAGTTCTGAGTGGATGGACTATTGTTTGTCAAGAAATAGTTACTCCCCATAAAGGTACAACTTGTTATTTTATCTTCCTGTTTGCGTACAGACAGCTTAATGAGCTTTAGAGTTGTTGGTAGGCGGGTTTTAAACTTTAACAGAACCAGGCTAGCTGTTTTCCCTCCTGCTTCCAGTCTTTATGCTAAGCTAAGCTAATCACCTCCTGGCTCCAGCTCTGTACTTAACACACTGACATAACAGTGGTATCAATCTTCTCATCCAGCTCTTGGCGAGAAAATGAATAAACATATGTCCCATAATGTCAAACTATTCGTTTAAGGAAAAAATCCACCAGAAATACATTAAACTTCTTTTGAAAAGCAGCTAATCTGGGTGATGTATTGCATTTCTGGTACATTTTTCTTCTTTGGTGGTGTATTTTATTTGTTCTCATGAATAATATGAATGATAGATGACGTTATATTCCATAGAGATATTTTGAGTAGACTAGAGAGCCATGTGTTTTGTATAAGGACTCTCTTTTTACAACTGGAAATCTGTTTGGTGACTAGACATGTAGCCTGCGGCCCTCTAATATGAGTTGTCAAACATCCGTTTCAGAGTACAAGAAATCTCTAACTGAAAAAAAAGTAAAACAGGCTGGTTGAAGTCATAAAAAATTACATTTCAGAACAAAATAGCTCCTGGAATGAACATAACAGCTTGATATATTTGAGTGTCCACGGGTGGATTCTTCTTTTAATTTTCCTGAACCTGATGCCTTTTGAATGCTTTGACAACCAGCCAGTTATCAAATATTTAAAAAGTAGCAAAACAGAATAAAGGATAAGGCTGGTGATATGTTATATTTTTCTTATTGTGAACAGATCCCATGAAAAGACCAAAACTAACAATTTATCTTACTAAACAATGACTACGCCTTATACACATGAATTCTCTGTGCCACATACCTACTTTTTGTCCAAATATTGATTTAAAACACATCAATGAGCCACCCTGTTGCACTGGGTGACATGTTCCTTCATTACCATGAACATGGGCACTGTAGTTTTTGAGTCAATCCCACTTAAAACCGTCCTCCTCTACTCAATCGAGCACCAAATGTGTATGATGTGAAAATAGTCCCCAACAAATTTACTACTCCTTTAAGTAATGTTTGCTAAAAACTACAGTGCCCAGCTGTTTTAGGAAATTATTGAGCCTTAAAAAAATAAACAAAATATATGTGACCTGTTTTTAAAGAGTTAAGTATTCCGTGAGAACAAATGGGCTTGGGACTGAGTGCCACAGACAGGGTATTGAGAGATGTTGGTTTTGGTCTTTTTTCATGGGATTTGTTGCCTTAGCCTTAAAGACAGCGTGTCACAGGAAACTCGATCTGCAGGTAAAGACAGACACAGATATCACCTCCCTTGTTTGCCAATAAAGGTCAGCTCAGTGGCAGCAAATTACATCAGTCCCTTACCATGATGGGGACCAACCTCTGCTACTAACTGAAGGTTAGGGTGACACAAAAAAGACAATGCTGGGTTGCCAAATATTGATAAAACCATCTGGATTTTCTTTGTCTAAATGCTGTGGGTCAGCTGTTGACAGTTTGGGTTAAAGCAATTCCTTTTTTGGTAATTTTTAGGGCAATATGTTATTGAAAATGTTGCTACAAATCGACAATCGTTTATGCGATTTCATGTTTTCTACGTTTCTCTGTCTTCTGTGTGAGCCCTGTGCAAAGCTGTGAGCACAGAGCGGGTCCATTTATTTGTTAAGGCAATTGATTACTTCAAAGAACAGGAATAGACATGAGTTGTGACACACATTGGAAATTCACTCAGACAGGCTGTGTGGGCTTTCATGTTGCTGCCCTTAGATCTGACAATAAATCACAAATGGATGTTGTAATGTTAGAAACGTCTGGGAATTTCTTTTTTTTTTTTTTATGTAACAAGACAGCTTCTTCCCTGCCTTTTCTTGCACATGATTATAAACATGCTGCCAAAAAAATGAAAACCACAACAAATAAATATATCAGATAAATGGAATTTTTAAGCAAAGAAATAAGTTTGAATAGTCTGATCCACACACTCCTTTTTGTTCACTCTCCTTTTGTTTCAGCAGGCATGCGGTGATGTAAGATAACTTCAGATAAAATATTATAAACAAATATATACACTTGGTAATATAGCTGTCTAAAACCATCATTTCAATAAATGTAAAGTTACTGTAAACATGCACTCTTTTCCCACTGAGTTCTCTTGGCGCCCAGGCTCCATTGGGGACAACTACAAATTAAAGAGAAAAAGATAATGATGTGCTGTATTTCTTTTCTTGTGACATTCCCACAGTGTTGTTGTAGCATTAAGGTTATGCCAGTTATGTTAAATGGCTTTCAGTTGGTGTATATTTAAACATAAACCACTTTGATGGATGAAAGTGACACATGACTAACCTGAACTCCACCCCAGTTGATGTTGATGCTGTTCGGAGGAACCCCACATCACATCTGGGTGGGGAAATATCTACAGTGTATGAGGATACACTGGACATCCTGTCTGTTTTGATGGGGCCTGGGTGCGAGAGTAATGACTTAGTGTGTTTTAAAGGGAAACAGGGTATAAAGGCATCAAAGCCTGACCCTAAAGTGGAGCTCAGTTTGTACCATCAGAACATCTCCTCAGTCTCCCTCTGCCCTGCACTGTTAACACTTACATTTCAGCAGGGTGCAAGACAGTTTTCCACAAACGTCTAACTCACATCACATATAGATCATTTGAGTTTTAACATTCACACATTTACATTCTCTTTGAGCTTTACATTTTTAAGGTATCAGTGTGTAGTATTAGTCAGTTTGGATTGAGATTTCTTGAGCATGAAAGTTCATTCTTGACCTTAGTGTGTGTGTGACGAAATAATCTCAACTCATGGTCCATGTATTACCTTTACCTACAACCTTTTTCTGAAGCCCATATCGATGTTTGAGAGTAACAAAAATCTGATGACAATAAATCGGTTGATATTCGATATTCGTTGATAAGGATCCCCTAAATGTTTTTTTTTTCTAAGATTTCTGACCAAGATATGTTCTGTGTGGGACATTTTACAGTTGAAAAATAAACTAGACTAACTATGTAATGGAGACACTGTTTTTAGCCGTGCATGGCTCTAGGGATCGCAATTTTGGTTTGTTGGTCGGTCAGTCCACCACTTTGGTCCAGACTGAAATATCCCAACAACTACTGGATGGATTGCCATGGAATTTGGCACAGACATTCATGTCCCCCTCAGGATGAATTGTAATGACTTAAATGATACGTTAACTTTTCATCTAGAGCCACCATCAGGTCAACATTTTAATTCGTCCAATACTTTGGTTCAAATACCTGCAGAACTGATGACATTCCCATCAGCCTCAGCTGAACTTTGTGTTTAGTGCTTATTAGCAAATATGAGCATGCTAACATGCTAAACTAAGACAGAGAACATGGTGAACATTACCTGCTTAACATCAACATGTTAAGACGGTGTAGTCCCTCATTCGTCCAGGAGTGTTCCATCGTAGAAAAGGTTTCAGTCGTAGTCATCTGGACACCGTTTTCAGAATCAAGACGTTTCGGCTCCCATCCAGGAGTCATTCTCAATTGTGAAAAATGGTCTGAGAAATCAGAAATTTAAGCTACTCTGTGTTACTTAAGCCCTGCCCTCAGGAAGGAGTCTTCCAGAGTTTCATTTAGAAACCTTTTTCACAATTGAGAATGACTCCCGGATGGGAGCCGAAACGTCTTGATTCCGAAAACAGGGTCCAGATGACTACGACCGAAACCTTTTCTACGATCAACATATTTACATTGTCATTGTGAGCATGTTAGCATGCTGACATTAGCATTTAGCTCAAAGCACAGCTATAGTACAGCCTCATAGAGCCACTAACATGGATGTTGACTCTGTTTTTCAAATTGACTCTGTTTTTCAAAACACAGAGTATCTTTGACATTTCTGTACTGCAATTTCTTGCTTCATGTCAGCGGACATATACACCAATTTCAATATATCTGCAATAAGCTTTATTATTGGTCTAGCTCTACTTTCGCTTGAGCCAGCTCCATTTGCTGACGAAGACCATGTGTAAAGCTCTGAAACAGCTAGTATGTGAACCATGAGATTATTTTGTCACACATTCTGTAATTGTGGTGCATTTGTTGTTCCTGTTTATTCTACAAGCAAGGAAGAAGCCAAGTTGAGGAGAGAAGATGATACAACACTTAATTCAATGTTGTTATTCACTTAAATAATCTGAATTAGACAAAGTGGAAAACTGCCTTCAGAGAGTGACTGTAGCAGCTCTGTACGGTGAAGAATACTGATCTGAACCCCTCTACACTAGGAATTCCACATTAATAACAATGATATATTAAAAACACATTCTTGTGTACAGTATATGTGAGCTACACCTACTTTCCAGAAATATACATATACTCTTTCTGCACATACTGTGTAATATAATTTGCCATATTGTGGGGACAGTAATATGTATACATTCTTTATACACACTGAACTAAGCTCCCTGGTCAGCTGTTTCTGAATGATATATCCATCTTCAAACACAATTCCTCCTATTTTGTCTGTTTCCTCCATTGCCATCACATCTTTATTTGGTGTAGTTAAACAAATCATGAAAGCATTAATGCCACCCAGCACACTGCAGTAGGGGCAGGCTCTGGGATTTGCACTCTGACAGCACACTTGACATTGTGAGTTGATGTTTGACACGGTAATTAGGCGTAAGGTTTCACTGGAGGAGCGATAGACCCTCCCTGAAATAGAGGGATAAATTTAGTTCCCCTGTCAATGCTCTGGTAAATAAAAACCCTGGGGGCCCTGCTGTTATACCCTTGAAGGGATTTGTTTCAATCCTTGACCCACTAGAAGTGTCCTACGGCATACGGTGCACAGGAGCTGTTGTTGATTCGATTTGGATGGAGTTCATCAACCACATAGGACAAATGAGTTTCTTAAGAAAGCAAAGATGAACTACAATGTCTCCAATCTCTACTTTCAATTTAGACTCTGGTCAATTTATATAGTGATAACTGGACAGGCCCGTCCTCTGCCTGAAGTCTACCACCAGATCATCTACACAGTCTGTAAATATGCAGGCCAGTGATGCTAAGGGGCTAAAATCCCTGCATGTTTCCACCCATACCAGGCCACTGTTACACCCCACTGCCATCAACCCACAAACAAAATGAGTCAATAATGGATGAGGCTTTTCCACTCCTCTCCTCTGCTGTACCGTGCTGTCAGTCTGTGGGGAGGCCCTGGAGCAAGCAACCGCTGTTTCATTATTCATACAGGTGTTTTAACGCAGAGGTGGATCTTACTCTATTTACTCACCAGCCTTGTAAACAACCACGATCACTTCCACACTTCTTCTCTTTCTCCCCTTCTGTAGTGTGTTGGAGCTCTTTCTTTCTCTACTGGCTCATCATACAACCTGCTTCTTTAACCCTCCATCCCCTCACTAGCACTTTCTTTACTTCATTCAGGGACTGTGAGTGAATCCCAGGGGCCAAAGTTGTGTTTAGCAGGCATGGCAGTACTGGCATATGGCTTTTGGGCAGGGGGCGCTTGGACTGAGAGACTTGGCTGTTGCAAGTGGCTCAGACTAAATCCATGGCTGGGGCGGCGGTTTAGAGACAAGACTAGAGGATGATGGTTACACAGGAATAGGTCGGTACTGTATACTGAGAGTCTTGCATTTCAGTTGCTATCACTGCAGGTTCCTTTGAGAATAAACTGTCTGTAGGCATCCTGACTTTAGGAATGCTCCACTTGTCAATGTAACCCTGTTACTGAACATCCCACTTTCAAACTCCAAGCTTGGAACAGTGTACCAGTCACCTGATGGAGCTGCCTATACAGTGGGTGGCATGTGTATGTGTGCATATATGTACTGTATATGTGTGTTGTTTTGTGTTTGGGTATGCATGCATGTGTCCTAGTCGCGGCTCCGGTTGCGTTTTTTGAAGAAAAAGAACGGTGTCTTCTGAGGCGGGCCCAGTAAAATGGGGACCTGGTTCTTGTGCGTGATCCTGATCTGCAAGATTCAGATAGAGAAGGACACGATATATAGGTATTAGGTTTGTACAGCAATCTGTTTTTAATATCTTTTTTTGATAAATTTACCAGGTTGACAGTCATCACTTCCTGGCTCTTCACAACAGACTGTTACTCACTGCGACCTTGCAAATAACCCACATAACACAACAACATAGCTTTATATCTTCCGCCCCCATGAAGGTCCACTATGATAAAATGGAAAATGGTTGAAAAGCTGTGTGGATGAATAGATTATAGTTGATTTCCTCCTTTTCTATGAAGAATATAGCCGGTCTGTGGTATTTGATGGCATGACAGTGGTGGAGGTTGAGGCTAGTGGTGGGCAGAGGAGGAAGATGAACAAAAGAGCAGGGAAATGAGCCAAGACAGGACAAACGCTGCGTAGCACTCATCTTGGTGTGGCAAACAGCTCACGTTATCAGCTGTCAAAGATAAGTGGCTGTCCACTGGCATCCAGGTGATGCTTAGAAGACCCGACAACTCCATCCAGACTAACACAGTGATGTGGGTCTAACCTGGTGTGGTGCTTACAGATGAGCCCGACTATATCCAGATGGCATCAATTCACCAGTCACACTAGCTCTAGCTTCATCCCCACCAGAGCAGTGGTATTACATGTCAAGAGCCTGTTTTTGTAGCCAGCCTGTATCTGCCAAGGCCTGTGCCTTTGCCTGCCACCTGACTAGCAATGCACCAGACCCGTCACCCTAACCTTGCAGGTGAACCCGCACAATGGTGGCCCTTTGTTACTTTTTTTGGCTGAGCTGATTCTACATTTTTTCACGCAGGGCTACTGTTGGTCAGAACGTGGCCTCAGTCTGGCTCTCGACCTGACACCAGTTTGCTTTGGGACAACCCACCAGGGGCTTCTGCCCCAGAAAAAACTGCTCCCAAGGTTTCAGGGGCACACAAACCACTTCACCACGATGAGGCTGTGTTCAGTCCAACATTAGCACTGCGATGGCACAGCAGACGTGCCATGCTCTGGCAGAAAACGCAGGAGCATCCGGCCAAAAGAATCTGGCTTGACTTTTGCCACAACACAATATGATATCATAAAGCTAGTAAGGGGCCACTCAAAAAGTATAACTGATAATATTGATTTAATGTCTGACCCAAAACACTGGATACAAAATAATTTCTGGATAATTCATTCGATTTTCTGACTGGATTTTGGAGTTGGTCATACGTACAAAGACCTTTTAAAAAGTACAGTAAGTAAGATGTCTTTTTCCCCAATTACTGGTTAAACCACTGACCAATGGCTTCCCTTATGTAAATGTGAATTTTCTATTTTACATTTAGGCAACTGCTATGCATTTTATCATTGTCATGTGCTGTCCTTTATTCAAAATGTGTTTCCCAAGAATTGAGATGAAGCCTATGCACTGGTTATAGAATACAAAAATCCTAACAAATGGGTGTCTCTGGGACAAAATACATATATATGGGGTCTCTTGGGCCTAAAGGGAACCTTGATATATTTACATGTCAAGGACCTCCAAAGCGACATGCTGTAGGCCCCATGAGAATCCCTATCTTAGAACAATTTTACAACATGGGAGCAGTGATTCTGATTTAACTCTCACCGTGCAGGGGGGCTGCATCCAGGGCTCGCCATCGATCTGCATGGGCAGCCGTCGGGACGTCCTGTGAAGAGAGCGCAGAAGGACGAGCAAGAGAGGTAGGGGGAGGGAAGAGACAGAGAGAGCGGGGGTTGGATTGGAGGTTGTGAAGGTCAGATCACACACACCTCTGAGGCACGAGAGGCCTGTTCACGCTGTCCCAGGACAGGGTCAAACACTGCACCCTTTGTTCCCATGAGACCCATTCCCAGACAGGTCCCCACTCTTTAAACTCACAGACCCACTGTATATATACACACACACACACACACACACACACACACACAGTTTGTTGGTTTAAGACTTTCATGCATGCCTCTCTGGCTAGAGAAACACAGTATGGGAGAATGACTGTGATGAATACTCTTTTAATTCTGGTCTAGGAAAATATTAGGGGCAGTTTGCTGAACAAGTGAGAGAACAACTTGTGAGTGTCACTACTTTGTACAGTAACTGGCTCACTGCAGATGTTAAATGGACTGAGTCTTGCAAGAGCAACAAAAACATCTGAACTTAAACCAAAAAAAATGTGTCTGCACTTGATGTGTTTGATATAATTTTATAGAATCTGAATCCAGTATCAAATATGGTTATCATATCCGATGCTTTCTATTTCCTTATTTATTTAGGTCAGCTTTCAACATTTGTTAGTAACTAAAAGTTATATGTACAGTAAGAAACTAAAACTCAAACAATCATGTAAGTTTTCCAATTAGTTTTTGTTAGCTGAGAAGGCAAAAACACCAATCTTGGAATCCATCTGACAACGATTTAGCCTCTGGGGACAATGGCCAATGTTTTGGGGCTTCCGGTGCAGCCAGCCGATATAGGGATAACAGATATCCGGGTCATTGTTTACAGTCCGATTAGCAATCTCGGAAGCCATCGGCTAACACAGATACATTTAAAAAAGCTAGTAAAAAGCTAATCTCTAGGGTTCTGAGATAGCCGATGGCTTCAGAGATTGCATTTTGGCCAATGCGTTCCCCCCTCTTTTGCTCTCCACACTGTTTACCTGCATGCAACCAAAGCCTGCTCAAACGTGATTGGTCAATACTACTCGGACTACAAACGGAAACCAGAGCTCTTCCGATACCAAGATCTTATCCCTTATGTACAGATTCTGCTTTCATATGCAGACATCTGTTTATAGAGATTACAAAAACACAACAGTTTAGAGCGGTTACCTAAATAATGTTTAATACCTGAAGCAACATAACATATGTGACTCACTAAAATAAACTATTTTCTCCCAATACAGAATTATTAAGTTGATCATCTTCAGTTATTGATAAGATTCACTACTGTTCAAAAGTTTGGAATCACCTGTTATATTGATGTTTTTCTTCTTTCCTTCAGTAATGGCTATTTTAACATAGATAAAAACAGTATAATTATACACCAAATGTATTATTTACATTTGAAAGAGTTTCAGAATAATTAAATGATCAAAACTTCCGTTCAGTCCATGTCACCACAGTGTTGCATGACAGGGGAGAAAACCATTTTTTCCCCCAAATACTCTTTGACTTTAAATTTGTGTTCCAGTCCAGAAGCGTAAGTGACCCCGGATGATTTTTGAACCACAACTCTGCAACTGGGCTCTAAATATTTTGAGAACCCGTTTTTCTTTGGGCCCTCTGCAGTCTCCTCAGTGGTCAGATTGAATAGGTTTAAACTGTGATTTGTTAGTCCACAGTATGTTCAGCTGCTACTCCGTGATCCAGTTCCAACAGTGCTAACCCTGGACTAACCTACTGTTTCTATTTTGAAGTATTAAGAATAGCTTTGCTAAAGCAACACGCCTGTTAATTCCAGCTTGTTATAGGCATTATTGTGCACTTGACACTGAAACAGGAACCGGTTCCTGTTTAAATCTGCACAGATTCTAATGCTCAGCTTTCTTTCACCAATGACTGCTGATTTCTTATATTCCTTATTTAACTGTTGCTCAGAGGGATCTTTGTCTCTTTCTGCCTTTTCAGTTGTCAGTCTGGTTGAACCATTCTACAGCGTTTTGTTCTCCATGTACAAAACATGAATTTTTTTGCAAAGCCTTCATACAAAATAACATCTATTTGTAAAGAGGACTTTCTACAACCTAAAAGCATGAAAGACCATTCAAAAATATATAGTATTCCTCTCAGTCATCTGACTATACCGCATCAAGCTTTTGTGGCAGGCGACTCCAAACTTTTGAGCTTCAGATGCGTTGTTGTAGTAACGTTATTGTTAGGCAGCAACTCACTTTTTCCCACAATTTTCCATCTATGGTGTTGAATTCATAATGCTTTCACACAATGCTTCTCACATGTTTGGTGTCACAATTATTCGATCAGAAGGGCACGCTAGTTTCCTTCATTTTGCGTGAACAACCAACAATAGTTTAATTTGCTCAGGGTAACAGAGCACGCAATAGTACACAGTACAAACTGTTGTGAATAAACACTGTGAAATTTGAATTTTGGTATATCAAATGTTTCCCATGTTGAAATGGTAGTAGGGCCTCACATGCTTCAAAAGAGATTGTCGGCGCATGCAGTCTGCGCGGTTGTAAAATGGTCTGCGTGGAGTCTTATGGATATGGGCAGATGACAAAAGTTACATGACTCAGACCATTACAGCCATGAAGATGTGGAAAACATCATTTGTGCTTTAATTACAGATATTAATTAGCTCCAGATAATATCTGCCACAGGTGACAGCAACAGACAACATCAGCTAAAAATGAAACACCTTCAACCTGAATGCTCTTACTAATACACAAGATGGAGAAAGGATAAGAAATTCATCCGGGTATTTAGCGAACCTGGAGCCAAAGCCAAAACTGGCCTCAACACTACAGACAGACAATTTCTCATCTTGTGACTGAAGGAATACATTTTTGATCACGCATGCATGGAATGGAGATGGATTCATTTTGTGCAGAAAGTACAGTTTCCAGTTGGTTGACCAGATGGAAGATAAAGGGAGTGGAGGGTAGTGACACAAGACAGATGAAGGGACGGATGGAGAATGGAGATCAGAAGGTGATAGGAGGGAGGAGGACGGATTAAATGTGGGAAAAGATGGAGGAAGCAGCTGAGAGACAGGAGGTTCTGACCTGATGGTGACGTTGGCACATTGAGCCAGTCTGCGTCCTGCACTCTTCAGTCCAGTGTAGATCTGTCCCATCTCTATCGCCCCTTCAAGGCCAACCACCTCTAACAGCTGGTCACTGAGGTCTGGATGGAGAGGGTTACAGAGAGCGCGTCTTAGAGAGAGACATAGAGATGTTAAGAGTTCTGTTATAGGTGCTTTGCTTGACCAAACTCAAAAAGAGAGATGGTGAGAGAAGGTCATTTCTTGCACTGAAAAGTAAATTTTTCACATCAGATGCAGATGCATTCCTTTCGATTCTCCATGAAGGGGCAAGATTTCTGGTAGTTTAGGATACAAATTTGTACCAATTAAGCCTGAACTACATGTAAATGACTAATAGCAGCCTTGGCGGTGAAAAAAGCAATTGTCCCCCTACTGCCAAGACCTGGATTCAATCTCCGGAAGTGGGGCATTCAGTTTGGTCCCATCGAACACAATTGGATTTTGTGTGGAAAACTGGCTGAGGAGCTGTTCCATATGATAATCAGCATGTGTCAAAGATGGAAAACAAGATGCACCATGATAGTAATCAAACACATACTTGCTGATCTCCAGAGGAGGAGAACTGCACTGAACTATGACCTTCTTTGGCATGTATTCGACTTTTGAGCTGAGGCATTAATAGACACTTTGAGTTCTGCTTGCACTTTTGGCCGGTAGAGTCCTGTAAATGTCTTGTGTGTGTGTGTGTGTGTGTATATAGTTGTACTTTTTAAAGGCATCAGGATGCTTCAAACGGAGTGATCATCAAACAGCATCTGAAACCCCCACCTCACACACACACCTTTGTGATGTCACAACTAGGGGGGTTGTTTCAAACTGTTTTTGTAACTTTACAAAGCCTACAATCCAACAATCACGCCTTTTTCACAACTTCTGTTTCAAGCCTTCTTTTTTCATTCTTTACACAGCTACTTCCGTCGTTTGTACACCCAAGTGCAATAATACCTTCGAGAAGAGACTGTCTGAAAGTGTGAACCCTTATCCCCATTTGTACGATTAATCACATCTGGGGCCTCTCTATGACGGCTGGCTTTTTGCCCAGACTGCAAGGGTAGCTATTTGGAACACTTTTGCATTTAGGCATGGTTGGACGACACTTTACAAACTAGTTTGTTTCAAGCTTACCCTGGCCATTAAAACTAAATGTATAATTAATAAAGGTTTATTCGAAAAAGAAAACTAGTGAAGATTCATGTTCTTGTAGCAGCATTAGTGACTCCTTCTGGTTGGTCGGTTTAACTTGTCTACACCCTACAAAGGTTAAAGGTGGGATTTAGCAGCATAAAAAACTGGGGTGAGAATGGAAAAAAAATGGTAGCACTCAAATTTTGTCATTATTCCCTAATGATTATAATATTAAGTTTATTTATCATTTTGGTCGTTTGGGGTATCTAATTGTACTTTTAAAAGCTACTAAGGTGTAGGGATACAACAACAGACCTGCAAAAAAGGGTACCTTAATATACTTGTATACACTATTCAAGTCCCTTAAAGGTCCAGTGTGTAGGATTTAGTGGCATTTAGCGGTGAAATAGCAGTTTGCAACCATTTGAATACCGTTCGCCTCACCCTCCCCTTCCAAGTGTGTAGGAGAAACTACGGTGGCCACGAAACTCGCGAAAAACGCGACAGACCTTATTTATAGCCAGAGTTTGGTTTGTCTGTTTTGGGCTACTGTAGAAACATGGCGGTGCAATATGGCGACCTCCGTGGGAGGGGATCCACTCCCTATGTAGATATAAAGGGCTTCCCAAGGTATTCAAAGGTATTTTCAGGTGATTATACACTAATGAAAACATAAATGTTCAATTATTAAATATTGTATTCCATTTCTGCCAATAGCTCCTCCTAAATGTTACACACTGGACCTTTAAGACACACTTAAATCTGGAATAACTGTTTTTTTTTGGCCACTTTGGGGGCAGCGACATCGACAACACAACATCGACATATCATCTTTTATGTTGATATGATGAACTTGTTAACAAACAGGTGCTTATTTACACATCCAGCAGTTACGGAGCTACACTGTCATTCATTTGGAATCGTGTTTGCATCACCTGATGAATGTAAGTCCAGTATTCACTTTCTTTTAGCTTTGTTTTGGTCTCTACCAACTCCTTTTTTATGCAGTTTTTACTACACACATTTCAATAAGCAAACACACTCTTGCTTTGACTTGCTTTCTCTCTTTCTCTACCTAACACACATGACATGTCATGACAATCTCAATGAGATGTTCACCTGGTTAAATAAAGGAAAAGAAAAAAAACAGCAGAGGAGAGAAGAATGTCAAACCTTTTAACAGATTGTGCCTCCTTATTATCTTCTATGAATTTCCCTTTGTGTTCGCTCTCTGTTTGAAAAGTGTGATGGCTAATAGTCAATATTTACAGACATAATCTTAAAAGGTCAGTGATGATGTCATTTGACATTTCACTTTCAGTATACTTTAGCTCATAAACAACCCAATATGATTGATAAATTATGTGTTTGTATGGCCCCAGCAACTTCACAGGTTTTACAAATGAATTATTAGAGAGAAATCTGAGAAATGTTTCATTTTCACAGCCAGTGTGATAATTTGTGACGTGCTACATCAGAATCAAATCTCATACCCTCTCATACAACTGTGTTGGTGGAAACTCACACAGTATACACTAATTAACTGTGGTTGTGTACAGATCACATCTTGTCCAAACATGGTAACAGGAACCAAGCTGGATGAGCTGAACAGGCCAACAAAGACTTTTATTTTGATAGTTATTATTATGCTTTAATTCTTAGCATAGTCTTTATTGGTTTAGTTGTTTTTATCAGGATATATATATTTTCTCATTATTGTTATTCTGTTTACTCTGACTGAGTCAAATCAACCCCCCAAACTGTGTGTGCTTTATTATGATTACATGTTCCTAATGTTAATGCCAGACAAAAAAGGCAAAAAGAATAACAGTACAGAGAATCCAAATAAATATAAAGGCAATGAATCTACTTGATTTGATGGCTCTAGCAGAGTTTGCAGCAGGAGAGAAGAAAGGGTGTTTGTGAGAGGCACTGAGGGAAACCAGTCAAACCATTCCCCGAGGGTCTCAATCCTCCATCCAGCCCAGACAAGCTACGACTGGCAGCGCTGCATGTTGTGACTGGAACCACAGGCTGCAGGTCTGTCTGTCTGTTACAGTGTAAACAATGTTAATAATTTCCCAACGTCATCAGACCTCAGTCACCCTGCTGGCTTTGTTTCAAATGACAAACAAGAAACTGTTGTCAGTTTTTGCTTACTCTGGAGAGGAAATGTGTTCTGCAAAAGCCTAATGCAACACAGGGTCATGACTTTTCACGTTTGGAGCAATTTAAGAAAAAAGGTATGTAAACATTGTGACATAAGCATAGAGACCACTTAAATTTGTTTTTCTTATCCTTTGCTTATTCCTTTAATAAACTCCCTTGTGCACTGTAACTGTTGGCAACACATATCGTGTTGTTGCCAACAGTTACAGATCATATATTGAAATATTGTTTAAAAACACACACAAAAAAACAAGAACAAAAAAACAAATAATGTCTTAATTAAAAAAAAACTGGGTGATCTCTCTTCATCAGTTATTCTCACTGTGGTCAAAATAAAACTATGTACAGCAGCTGGGTTAATGTTAGTTTTAAAATATAGTGGATTTGCAGTTTGTGTTGGTTCACGTGTATAAATGCATGGGTTTGGACCTGCATGTGTGGCATTTGGAAAGTGCTGCCATTTTGTGCCTAGCTTCAAAGATGATCAAGGTTTATCTGGGAATGAGTTTGTTGCTGCTGAGTCACTGGCACTCTTTAATATTTCAGATGACAATTCAAGACAAAATGTCAGAGCAGAGACAGAAACAAACATTTTAAAATCACTCAAACGCTGTACTTCAGTTTTTTTTAAGTCCTCTTAAGAATTAAGTGCTAGGGGCACATGCATTAGTACAGCAGTACTCGTGAGGAAAAGAAACTGCAACTAAAAAGGTGAAGAAATCTCTTTTAAAATTATAGTTTGATATATTACATATTTATATATATATAATTCATTTGGAATCATGTTTATGTCCACCTGATGAATGTAAGTCCAATCTTCACTCTCTTTTAACTCTGTTTTGGTCTCTACCAACACCTGAGGTAAATATCTGGCTCTTTAGCTGCTAAATGTAAGATGTAAAAACCCCCAAATTCCCAGAAAAAACACTGAGGACATGAACTCAGGGTCCTAAATGGCAGCTACAATCCTGATCACATGTCCATTATCCTGCGTCGAATACAGAAATGATGCCTCATCTTTAGACTGCATGCTACTGCACAGGCACCGACACATGTTCACCATATGTATCTCTCATCTCTGCAGAGCTTTCCAGGAAATAATTATAATAGGATTAAGCATCCATTAAGTAAAAACTGGACAGTTGGAGACTAAGGGATCAAGAAGAGGGAGACTAGTGACACAATGGATACACATGACAGATGGGAATTAAAAGGAAGGCTGGATGTAACGATAGATGAAGTCTGTCATTTTCTGCAGTTGAAAAATAGGGAGTGTGTGAAAGCTGTAACACGGTCTTATATTGTAAAGTTTGAAGAAAGAAGAAGTAAAAAAATTCCAGTGAGTGTTGACATGTTCTATTTTAGGATTTTAAAACAGTGCTATTCATATATCCTTTTCCTGTTGTACTATGAAAAATATAAATCCCCCTCCTTCGCACACCCACCTATACTTCCTCCAAATACCAAAAATGGGCATGCCGTCCTGCCCGTGTCCCAATGTGAGAGCCTGATGGCAGAATAGCCCACTGTGCTGGTTCTCACCTCTCTGATGATTCCCGCTTCATCAGATCTCTGTGCTTTTGACTCTCAGGCAACCAGCACTGTTACTTCTCAGTGAGGTAGAGCTAAGAATAGAATAGAACAGCCTCTTACATAACGCAGCCACAGTGCATTCTGGGATGGGATGGCATTGCTTTGCCAAGCAGCGGGCAGCGAGAATCGTTACTGTTGTGCTGCACTATTTTCTCTGCTGTGCAGGCAATCTGAAGGCATTTCAAATTCATTATTTTAAAAATCACACTTGTGTGAATATTTCTAAATACATTATTACAGAATTTCTTTTAACTGTTAAACAATTTTGAATATTTAAATCAGTTTAATGAAATACAAGATATATAAAATATAGTTTACTCATAATTAAAATATAAATATAAAGGAGTATGAAAGAAAAATGATAAAGAGGGAGATGAAAATATAAATTAAAGGATATGGGTGGCTATATTCTATATTTTCATCAAATCCCATGAAAAGACCAAAATAAACAATGCATTATTCCATCGCTCAGTACTTTCTGACTTCCCTACTCTTTCTGCGGCTCTCAGCCCCCAAGCCCATTCGTTTTTACTGAAGATGTAAATCCTTAAAGTCCAATTGAAATTAAATAGCTTTCTTTGTCTGCTACAGCACATATCTGCTCTGTAAATCACTTGTCCCGAGTTCTCCTTTGGGAAAAATCTGAAACCAAAAGGGAAAAATGTATATTTCCCATTTTTTAGTTTCTCTATGGCGCCCTCTAGTTTTGCATTCATTCGACGGAATACAAGTAGGTATCCGTCTGCGTAGATGGAGACCTTATTTTGATACAGCCAATCGAATCTTGCACAAAGCAGTAACGTTAGTGCTGTATCATAGGCAGAGCAGACGGTGAGACTGAGCCAGACAGCAGCCTGCTACACAACACAAGAGCCACAGACTTTGAACAACAACCCACGTTAGCTTCATGCTAAAGTGTCCTTATCTAACTTACAAACAGGAACACACGTCTTGCCTAGCATCTTTGCTTATTGAACGAGCGACCAAACAAACATTTACTGGGGAAAGGTGCACCGCTAGAGTCAGTTTGCAGGCTACATAGCTAACTAGCTGCTCAGCGGCAGCATATTAAACAGCACGTAAACGTACTTGCAAATGTCACTTCGGTTTCCCATGACATGACCAAGTCTGTTTACATTATCTGTCGTTCCCTATGGTGTAACACCGGCACTCTCTTCTCCTTGAACTAATAGTATCTCTGGTAAACTTCCCCAACAGGACTAGTCTGAAGGTTATTTGTATCTTTGAGTCTTTAACAGGTGTTAACAATACGGTGTAGTCCCTCATTCGTCCAGGAGTGTTCTATCATAGAAAAGGTTTCAGTCGTAGTTATCTGGACACTGTTTTCAGAATCAAGGCGTTTGGCTCCCATCCGGAAGTCATTCACAATTGAGAATGACTTCCGGATGGGAGCCAAACGTCTTGATTCTGAAAACAGTGTCCAGATGACTACGACTGAAACCTTTTCTACGATAGGTGTTAACAATGAAAGGATGGGAGTCATCTTATAATCAGGCAAAAATATAAAACAGCTGGGGACTGCAGCTTTTAACTAACGTTATTCAAACAGGAATAAATTAATTTGTTGGCGCTCTAGTGAGCAGTTACCGCACCATGACGGTGTAGGTGGGATTAAATAAAAAGAAACTGCACTGCCCACGTTCATTTTAATAAAGGAACGTCACTCAACAAGAATGAAGCTCTATGGCACAGAGGAATAAGCTATATCAGGCTTTGGCTACACAGACAATACTTGTTAGCAGGATCCATTTATTACTGGTTTTGGTCTTTTCATGAGATTTGTTGACATTAAGAGAAATATAGAATATCACCAGACTTGTTCTTTTCAAGTTTTAAATTTAGTGATGCGTTATTTATAAGAACCCTTCAATTAGAAACTGAAAGATGAATTAAAAATCCCTCAGAGGAATCACTGCAGCTTTCATTGTGGATCATGCTTGAGGTGTTGGGCTATAATTATAAGCAGGCATTATTTGTGCATCCTTCCTCCGCCCACTTGCCCCCCGACCAGCCTGTTTTTGTCTCAGGGTGGCCAGAGTCATGGCAGATGGTCAAGAGGAACTGCAGCTCACCTCGCCAGCACTAACAGAGGTAAAGGTACGGGGGAGAGCACTTGGCCATTTGACAAAGAACACAATGTTACTATGATACAATACAAAAATACACCACACACACTGTAAGCACCCAGATGGTGAAATTTCACTGCTATATTTCTGTCACAGTTTTGTCCAGAACCAAATCATCATGAGAATCTTTTTCATGGGAAAGAACACATTACAGTTCTGTTCTTAAAGACACTTTAAGAAACGTCTCATGTCATTATTTTCCATTCGCATCCTGTTTGAAAGTGATTGGCCTCGGATCAGTCATTTGTCATTCATTAACTTTGAGTAAATGTATCACTGGAAGGTCATCCACTCTCCAACCATCCACTGAGAGCAAGTCAGCAGCTTCAGAGGAACTATTTCCAGCTACACAGACCAGTGGGGGTGAATCAAAGTAATTATAGTCTGCTGTTTCTGTTGTGTGAAGAAAACAATATGCAGTCTCTGGACGCGATCTGCCTAATATAGCCTCCTTCATGGTGTGTCACAGCTTGACTGTTGGAGGGGAGGGTGGGCAGGGGTTTGTGGACTTTGTGTGTGGAAGCAGGGAAGAAGGAGGAGCAAGAGAAGGCAAGGTGAGGGGAGGGAAAGAGCTAGGGGGTGTGATGGGTGGAAGAGGAGAGAGAGGAGAGAGAGGAGAGAGTCGGACAAGCAGGGAAAGAAAACAAATGAGTCATGAAGAGGGAAACCTGGACAGAACATACCTGAAATAGCAGGTTTTTAAAAAACAGCACCAATGTACTGCCAGCGTTGAGCAATTTATTTGACAACTGTAATCTATTACTCATTATAGATTGAAAAATGATATACATTACTTTACTAATTACTCATCGGAAGAAGGAATCAGTTAGCCCAGCCATGTGAAAGGTGCTTTCCAGCAACATTAAAGCTACTACACCCACAGGTCACATTTTCTGTGATGTGCAGGGGTGGAGACATTTTAACTTTTGTAGAAATAAAACATTGTGGTTTTACAAGCAGACGGTCCACAGTTTGGCGGTATTTACTGACCATCAACAGCTAGCTTAACTAACCCTGTGACTGCTAGAGTTGGCGAGTAATTGGCGATTTGATTCGATTTTTTTCAGGAAGAAGAAATGTAAGAGATTTCAATGTATAAAGTCAAGAAAACTGTCTTGCCCGTAAATGTGAGGGCGTAGGTTTCAAGGTGAGTGTATATCACACTGTAAAAATACTCTGTTACAAGTAAAATTCTTGCATTTTACTTAAGTAAAGGTATAAAAGTATTAGCAACAAAAAATACTTAAAGTGTCAAAAGTAAAAGTACTCATTGGGCGGCAGAATCATTGTAATGCTACCGTATCATATGCTATTTTATCCGATTATTATTACTGAGTACTGCTGCTGAGCACAGTACACTCACAATTCCCACGTTTCAATCCCTAGACAACTGCGTGATACATCCACTTTATTCATGTGCATCATTTCCAGCTCAATCCACAGCAGGAAGTTGAGGAAATCTGATCCTGGAGCAGAGAGGAAATAAACAGGGGAGGGGAGAGATGGTGCAGAGATAAAAGTTGAGGAGGAGCATGGTGCCGGGATGGGCTGACACCGGGGCCTCCGTACGTGAATCCTGTTCCTGTCAGCAGCTCCAGCCCTCACTGTGTTTTCTGCTGCTCCTCTGACTGTTATCTATCTTCATCCAGCTGACAAGAATGGACTTTTGACCCCACTTCACTTACAAATTCAGACAGGTTGACCTTTTGTCTCCACCACAGCACATTTGGAAACCTTGAGCTTAACTCTAAGATTTTCTTTGTCCCATTTACTGAGTGTAATTTACACCTTGACGCCAGAACAGCAGGAACACTGGAAGATGAGTTAAGGACACAGGGAAGCACATTACCAGATGCAGTGTGTTTTTGAGTACAAATGCTTGTTCAAAAATCATAGATGTTAAGAGTTCAGGTGTTTGCTTCCTAGCTAAAACTACAAATAAAAAACATTGATTAAAAAAATCATTGCAAGTAAGAGAGATAATTCACAGGAGAGGGGGTTAGCGATACAGTAAAGCAAAACTAAATAGAAAGTAAAACTTGTATAAAGTTTCAGTGGCGCCTCCCTGACTCAGACTTCTCTCAGAGATCAAAAATTCACAGTTCTGTGGCTACACAGACAATAAATGTTAGTAGAATAACTTCATTGCTGGCTCTGAAGAAGTTTGAAGTTTAGGTTAAAAAAAGATTTAACAAATGCTAGCGTTATCCCTTAACTTTACTTGGTTCTTATTTTATTGGGGTTACTCATGTTTTACAGCAGGGGCCGACCTTCTCGCTTTAGTTTGGTGACGAGGCCCTTCCAAAATGTCTGAACCTGAGCCCATTTGAAACTGACTTGCATCAGTTCTTTCTGTAAATGGGTACCGGACCTGAGACAGAATTTTTAAGGTGTGTTCAGTTTGAGTGTGAAGTGATTTTGTTAGATAACGACAGCAGAGAGATGACCAGAAACAAAGGGAGCGAGAGGCCACCAGGGTTCACTGTGAAGCTCATTTTAAAAGGTCCCCACAGTTGCATATAAAGTCAATGCAAGGTATGAGTGGACGCGAACGGTGCGAATTTGCATTGGGCAGTGTAAACCGAGGCAAAGATGAGTGGAAACTGTTTCATCTAGAGCAAAACATTTGCGCTTATCTCAAGACTGTATGTTTCCGATTCATGAACATACAGAGGAAAAAAGAAAACGAATGTGGTGTGGAGGAAAAAAACAGAAACAACTTGAGTTCCTGGTAAGTTTTGAGACCAGAGTCTTAGCTGTCACATGAACACACACACACATACACACACAAATATACACACACAGTTGGTGTGTACATTGCTTGCTTATAGCTAACGTCTGTACAGTGGGTAAAATGCACAGTCCAGCCATCAAATTTGTGCAAATGACAACAGACAAAAATGTTTAAAAACCTTTAAGCTTTCACAGCAGTTAAGCAGGTACTTTCTCCCAGTTTATGGACTGTTGTTTAAACCGGGTAACAGATGCAATGTTTAACTGTCAATAAAGCAAGTGACTGTATTCCAATTATACCTTACTATAGGCTGTCTCTATGTGTCTGTCTCAGCTGTCGTTTCTGTCCATGCAGAACAAAAACCAGAGCAGAAACACAGTGACTCAGAGGACTGAAGTTTCATCACTGAGGTCAGAAGAGCCCAGGGCGTCTTTCACTCACTCTGGGTAACCCTGGCTGATTGCATTATCTGCAGCAAATGGATTTAAAAGCTTTAGTTTATTGCGCCAGAGAAAACAACTGCCATAAACAATTAGTTGTATGATAAACATCCAGGCACGCATATACACTGACTGAGGCACGCTAGCGCATACGCACTCTAAGGCATGCAGAAACTGAGGCACATAAATGCATAGTTTCTCTCTGAAACTAGAGCACTTGTCCTATTTCCTATTTCTCCAGCATTAGCAGGAGAAGCTAATTTAATAAGGGTTAAATCCTGAGGGACAACTCTAGAGCACAAAGATTCCATCACACACGACGTGAATGAATTCACACAGGAATATTTACATATTTTCCTAAAACTGTCCCTAATAGGTGAAGCTAGTGGGCCAAACCTGATAGTGTACACTCATGTAAAAAATCACGCATGTACTGTATGTAAACGTGTGTGTGCAAAGCACAAAAACATCTGTGTTAATGGGTTTTTTAGTCTCATATTGAGGAATTGGAAATGTTGCAATAATTATCAGGGTATGTCTTTGTATCATTATGTAAAGGTCCCCACAAACTAAGGCCTCAAACGTTACCTCAAAGTTGAATCAACTCCTTTCTAGTACCAACAACAATTAAAATGTACACATTCACAAAAGCGTGGTATAGTACAGGGCTCCTGGAATGTATTGTATATATGAGTATGGCATAAGAAAAATCCCTTTAAGTGAGGACGGTTTGTTGGTCATTACTTCTTTAAGAGGCTACTTTGGAATTATGGCTCAGATTTAGGTCAAGAGTTAAGACCAGGCTTAAGATTTACAACATGGAGTCAATGGCTGCAAAAACTCTCACACGTACAGTGATACAAACTTGTGTTTTTGCTTGTGTGCACAGTGCAGTGCGTAGATGTCTGCACTGGTTTCTGTGACTATAAATACCTGGGCATATGGACTAAACGGTCCTGTTGAGCCAGAACCTTTGGACTGAACTGAAAGAGGACAGGGGCAGCAGAACAGGACGGTGGGGTCAACAGCTAATGGGGCCTCAAAAGTGACCACATGGTGATAGGAACTGTATCTACTGTGCTGTATGTGTGTGTTTTCAAAGGATGCTAAAGGAGCACTCCAGCAATTTAGCATAGCAACTTTCATTAAGTTGGGGGACTCATAAGAGACTGATTAAAAAAAGAGCGGTCAAAATTGAAACAGTGAAGGCCAAGATATCCTCACTTTTACTCCTTATGGGTCAAGCTCCAAGCACTGGATCCTACAATACCCATAATGCAACACAATAGCAACTTTCGTTAGACCTTCCCTGCCTCCTAAATGCCCACATCTTTCAAACTCCACGTCCCAAGTTTGTAACACGGGCTTTCTTTTAAAAGTTTGTCCGAGACAACCCTGATCTCAGACTTTAGGAAGCTCCCTTCAGAGCCACATA
This sequence comes from Siniperca chuatsi, assembly GCF_020085105.1. Classification (NCBI taxonomy): domain Eukaryota; kingdom Metazoa; phylum Chordata; class Actinopteri; order Centrarchiformes; family Sinipercidae; genus Siniperca; species Siniperca chuatsi. Next base: position 25,643,324 of record NC_058053.1, read on the forward strand.
AGAAATTATATAACTAGTAGTAGCTTACTCCTTGGAACGAGCACACTGAACTTCATGTAAACTCGGTGGATTTAACCTTTAAGATCACTGAAACCTACAAAGACTAGACATCCCCCACATATTGACTATTTTCACCAATGGACACAGTTTTATTTAGTCTTGACAGTCACAAAAGAGCACATATTGAACATGCTGAGTGACAGGTGGACTGTGATTACAATTGCATCATAAGGGAATCCCAAAATGCAAGAACCCAAATTCTTGCCTGTTCTTTCACTGAAATAGAAACAGACAACAGCTTGCATGGAAAAGGCAAAGAAGCTGAGGAAAAATTCTATAGTCAAAAGGGATGTGGATGGAGAGACAGTGGCAACAAGGACTGTGAGCTCTGCAAAGAGAGATGGAGGAGACTTCATAAGACTAACGGTGCATTCACGCATACAGATAGAGAGAGGCAGGCAGTCTCTTTTCTCTCACAAGTCTGGAGCTTACGAGTGTTTAGAATGAAGTATGTAATTTACATATTCAGCTTCAACTGGACAGCTATTTTCTCATATTGTATAACAAAGTATATTATTTCCATGTTTCCATGCACCGTTTTTCTTATTCAAGTGCAGGGATCTCCTTAAAGTTATATCGTACAGAATTGGGAGGACGCTGACTACGCAATCAACGTTTCCTCCATTTTGTTTGAAGTTCTTTTACGTAGCTGAGTGGAGCAGAAAACAACTATGTGCTTCTGTTTTACGAGGGAATCAAAACAAGCGCGACTGGTTGTCACTCAGAGTTAAACATCTCCTAACTTCCCCGTGTTGAACCGCTGGGAGCCTTTTGAGTCTCTGAGTAATGGTGGGCGGCGCCAGCATGTGACCTAAGGTTCAGTTCACAATGAATGGCTGCATCTCCAGTGTTTGAGTCAGTAAGTTTGAAGACGGCATAACGTGAACTTCAGGCCCTGAAACTTGGATTATAAAATAATTCTCACTCACAGCACAACATGCATGTTACCTATTTTACATTCATTAACCAGTTTTTTAATTACTATTTCACCCACTATGTGATGTTAATGTTCCCAGTTCCACCCATGTTTAAAATGATCATAATGAAAACAACATATAGTGGTAGTAGCACTGCCAGAATCATATTTATAGTCGATCCAATAATTGTAATATGTTTCCCCACTTTTGCTTAAAATGCAGCATGAGTGCAAAGACTGCATCTACAAAGAGGTATAGTCCATCAACTATAAAAATCGAAAGTCACTGTTTCCTCTTACGCTATAGTTTCTTTCAGTATGTCTTCCACCTGTCTTCCTTTTCTCCTGTCTTTTACTCTTCCTCTCCTCCAGTCTTGGCTTCAGTATTGCCCTGAGATCTCCATGGAAACAAGGTTTAGTTCAGTCAGCAGAGATGTAGAGACAAAGTGAAGTGATAGAGACAGAAGTGGGATGAATTGAGAAAACCTTGGTGAAAGCATAGAGTGGGTTAATTTCTAATGTTTGTGGACATCAGATGCAGGCTCAAACACCAGCTGGAAGTAACCCATCCTGGAGATTACTGTAGCCATATTATAAAAACGTATACTGATCCAGCACTAATGATAAATGACAAATTATAAAAAGATAAACTCAACACTCAGGTAGTGAGCATGTACGGTGTTTATATACTGGTGTCATACACTGCTGAAATGTTGTTGTCCAGAGTGACACAATTGTCAAGGCATCCCAAATATCAAGCATTTTTGATATATTTGACTTTCTTAAGAAGCAGCTGTGGCGCTCAGGAACAGCAGGAGATACCTGCCAAACTGTGCATTCTGAACTCACATCTGTAATTTGAAAAGATGTGTCTGTTAATGAGCACCACATACAGGGATTTAAAACTAAAGCATTAAGAATCAAAGGCCCAGCCGTGATAGAGTGAAAGTTTCAAAATAAGGAGATGAATAGCGGTGTGGAAACATCTATAAAGTGACATGTGGTTTACAAAAATAGCAGCAGCATACAAACATTGTAGAATATATTAAATGGATGTCTGATGACATAAAGCGATAATCAGACGAACATCATTGGAAATACCAACATGGTAATGCAGTGATGTTTCTAGGTACGCGTCCTGCGTCTCTGATGCATTAAAATCCGAAAGGACGCAGTAAACTCACTATCAACGTGTCCAGGTGTCCACCCTATTTTTTCCCTGACAATGCTACATTGTGAACAACAAATACGTGTTGAAATCATATAAATAAAGAAACCTCGCTGTCAAAAAATATTATTTATTATCAGTCTGCAGCCTCTCACCTGCTCTCTGTGTCGGGGCTGAGCATACACAAACACGCACAAACACACAAACACGGAGCGCAGTCAGAACCGCAGAGACTCGAGATGACGACAACTACGCTTGTTCATATAAGTAAGTGCAATAAAACCTTTGCGAGTAAAAAGCCAATACTTTATCAATACACCTGTTCAACAAGCATAAACGTGAACATGTACAAAGCGATATTTTAATCTGCTCTGTCTGATCCACCGGCTCTATGTTTACACAAGCACAGCGAGCTAGCTCGGCTAATAGTGAATTGTTACAAACAAGCTAAAACGAAGCTGTCTGTATGTAGTCTAACTGTTTAGCTTAGTTTGTCGTGAATCTTAAAATTTGGCAAATTCTTGCAAACTTACTGCTGGCTGAGACAAACCTGCCCCTCCTCCCTCCACCAGCTAACTTACCTGCAGTGAATCACAGCAGCAGCAGAGGGAGGAGGACAGAGGACAGGAGGACGGACTGATACTGACTGATGTCGGAGTTCTTCATTCTTTCTAAACTTCACTCAGTGTTTTGATGTCAGGAATGTGATTTATTTTATTGACATTTTAGATTTGCTTTCGGTGAAATATTATTGAGTTCCTATAGTGACTTTGCTGTTGTAAACATTACTGTTGCTGCTCTAGAAACATTTAGTTATATTTAAAATTTTCAATTCTAATCCTTTTCTGAGTATATTTTTTTAAATGCAATTATTTAGTAATGAAAAAGAACCGATAAGAGTATAAATAAGAGTAGTAGTATCGATACAATCGTAATGATACCCATCCCTAAACACGAGTTTAACACTAAAATTTGTCAAAAAACACAAATTTTATTGGGGACCCGCTCACTTTTCCGGGGACCCACTCAAATGATCATCTGTGGGTCCCGGGGACTCACTATATTGAAAACCTCTGAACATCACTGGTAATGTGGTGATTTTGGAAACTATAACTGTTAAATGGTTGCTCTCTGCAGGAGATTACAACCATTGATAATCAAGAACCCTTAATTATTTCCAAAGGTAAAACTTTAAACCACATTTAATGGCAGTCTACACTTGTGCTATTTTATTATGAACCACGAACAAGCTGACACCCTGGAGCTGCTGATCACAGTTGTCATTTGGTCTTTTTATGTTCCATGACGCTTTGGTTGTAATCTTGATTTAATATCACATCACTAAATATACAGCGCAGGGTTTCCCACAGTGTTATCATAGTGGAGATACACCGCCTGACCCCATTAACGTCTAAAAACACACTGTACTTTTATGAATGTAAAGGTAGAGACAAACGGCTCAATCACTCACAATCAGGTGGGAATGTGTAAAGATACACAGCTACTTGTACATGTATAAATCTGAACACACAGACTGAGAAATGGTTGGACATGGGCAGTATCTATTATATAATAGTCTTAATTTATTTACTGAACATTCTGTTGTCTCCTTTCTGACGCAATGTTGAAGGTCATTTCATGGCATTCATCTAAAACAGATGTTTGGCGGTTGTCACTGTCCTTAAATACCAGTTCTGCCAGCACTTCCTGTCCCCAGGGACAAGAGGATGACAGAGGATGCTAATTGTTAGAGGCTAGTGGACACAGCACAAAACATCAGACTGTTTAATTCAAACCTACACAACTCTATTTACCTGGTGACATGATACTGTGACACCACTGAATTAGTCTGGGTAATATATTTGACGTACATCATCACAGAAAATGCAGTATCTTTGTTGTCCGTCAACAACACAATGCCCGGATCTGTCAGGCTAACTTGCTCCCGGGAGTCATGACAGTAACTGCGACATGCATACACAGGCAGATTGGGATGTTTTGGAGGAGTACACAGAGCTGTGGCACTGAGCGCCACTCTAAAATAACTATTTCTTATACATCCCCAGCTGATTGTCACTGATTGACACATCGAACATTTTTCGACTGGAAAAACTCAGAAGAAGGTTTTGTTTCTTCACTCAGCGACATGCTGCTTTGACCAATTAAGTTAAAATTATATGAGCTTGATCATTCAATACCGTCAAATACGGTCCCAAGTTAAATCTGATGGGTTATAAATTGAATGAAAGGATAGGAGAGAAAACAAATCTGACATCACAGGATCACAAGATAACAAAATTACAGTTTAATCTCTGACTTTTCTTGTAAAATACTGGAAATGTACCTCTTCGGGCCTCTAAAAATCTTTTAAATAATAAAATCAGACAGGGAAAATCACTCTTTGGCCGACAGTTGCCCTGCAAAAAAGTGAGCCCTCTCATTCATTTGAATGGAGCAGGCTAACGGTGCAGCGGGGGTGCCCATGCAGGTTCGTCCAGCAAAAAAGTTGAACAAGCCTGAACTTTTGCTGCAGCACAAAGCATTCAGCAAAAAGCTGCATTGGCCAATCAAAAATATGCAAGCGCATCGTCATGACAAAAGATAAAATAGTTGCCACCATGATAATGTTCCAGACTTGTAAAATCCTGTGTTTGAGCTTTAATAACTACTGTGCAGTGTTTTGGCGTAGATTAATTCAATGCATTAATCTGTTAGTCCAGCTGGACTCCCTGGATCATATTTCATTGTTTCACTGGTGCCTTAAAAAACACATCCCCACCAACCGGGCCCCCTGCGCTGTTTAAATGCAGAGCTGTTTTCTTTCTGAATCCCCGCTTAGGTTGCACTGCTCATATCTCATGTCCAGACTAAGGCCATAATAGACAGTCACACATAGACATAATATAGCTTTTCATCTGCAAAACAGCCCTACTTCTCCGCAGGGTTTTGAAGAATTTATTCAATAAAAGCCTATTATTTTTATTATCATTACTTGTGACCTTAGTGGAGGCAATTACTAATTCAGTGGGCGCAGCCTACCTCCAGTATACTGCTGGAACCCTGCATAGCCTACTGTTACACTTAATATGCCTATATATGTTTGAATGATGAAACTCAAACAAAGCCTTTTACAGCAGCTTCCCGTAAACAGGTAGGTGAATTTGCTTTTCTTCTTTCAACACTTTCCTTGGAAGGTGCGTCCTCATTCATCTCCTCTGACTCACCTTGCACACAAAATTTGAGCTCTTTAGTGTCTGTGACGGTGCTGGCTGGCATCCTGTCAGGAACCTTTTTGCTCATGCGGTTGTAGTTCCTCCTCTTCTTCGACTCGCCCCACAAGTTGGAGCCGCCGTGCATGCTAGGAATGTTGAGCACGGCGATGCCCTCTAAGGAGGTATTGCTGAGGTCCAAGATGATCCCGTCGCACTGAGGGAAAATTAAAAGAGGAGACAAAAAGACGAAACATTTAAGAACTTTTAAGTTTGCACAACACGAACCCATTCCAGCTGCTGCAGTATGACAGACACTGTAGTAATATTGCATACATTCATTTATTGGATGCTTTTGTCCAAAGCGACTTAAAATAAGTGCACTGAAACCATGTAGAAGCAAGAGCTAAATATCTAGCTAGATATTTAAAATAAAAAGAAGACATAAGTAAGTGCTAGCAAGGTTTGTTGAGTTGTAGTCTGAAAAGGTGAGTTTTTAGCCTGCGGCAGAAGATGGGCAGTGACTCTGCTGTCCTGAGTTCAGTGGGGAAGCTCATTCCACCACTGTGGAGCCAGATCAGAGAAGAGCCTTGACCGAGATGGGCAACCACATGGGGGGTTTCTGTCATCAGGTAGGATGCAAACAGACAGAGTGCAGACCCTGAGACGCCAAATCCTTTAAAGGTGGAGAGGGGGATCTGCTGGTTCAATGTTTAAAATGCAGCGAAGATAGGGTGGGAGGTGGAGGGAGTGAAGCTGAAAGTAGCCTCTAGAAGTCTAAATAAGTCGGTTTTCACCGCTGAACATTCGATTATTTGTGAAAATTTTTTTTAGACACATTCTCGCTGTAAGGAAAAGCTGTGCTTTCATTACTGAGCCTGTACTCTAACTGCACCGTTGGCCACTAAGAAAAAGAAAAAAATCAGGAAGCAGTGCATTTATTAGTTAAAATAAGTAAGCTTCCAAAATAGTGTCTGTGGTCTGATTACTGACCTGCTGCATGTAAGCAGATTTATAGTAACCAAGTTACTACAGGGCATGTAAATGATTTCCTGCGTAACCTGATTTCTGTGAGTAACATAGCCTCTTGTGTGCATTTAAATGTACTGCGTGAGAGGAAGCTAATGCTAACATCTAAGCTAATAGAGACCACAGACATTAAAGCTCCAGTGCATGAGTTACTGTATCATAGAGTAAGATAGCTATCCATGCTTGTACCCACTTTGCACACCAGTGATTTGTTTAAGACGGCAAGATTTATTTCGGCCTGATGCATTACCTGGACAGACGCCAAGTGTGCAGTTGTGTGAAGCAGCAAAAGAGACAGCAATAAAATAAGTCGGCGCAATGTCAATACATATTGTATGATATAAACAGATATGAAGCAACCCCATTTGGTACTCTTGGCCTAACACTGAATTATATTGTGTCTAGCCTCATCTGGATTCATCAAATAATTCAAACACCCCAGAGAATGTCAACAACACATTGCTGTGACTCGCATACACAGCTGATTCATGCTGAGTCAAAGAAGCCACAAAAATGCTGGACTTGACTGCACGCCCACAACATGCAGGCAAACCACAGACGAACCATCACATAATATGTCCGTGAAACACATGTGGAATATGATGCATACTTGTGCCTGCACACATACATATATGCACAGCCAAACACAGACAGACACACACACACACAGTCCAGTGGACAATACTGGACAGCTCGGTAAAGTGTATACAGAGCTGTTCACACTGTCCAGTGGTTTGTACCTATACTGAACCAGTAAGTAATCCACTAACTGGGGATTTTTAACAGCATAATTCATTCTGGACCTCCTGATACATTTGTTCTGCTTTCACATACATACATATATATATATGTATATATATACATATACATATATACATATATATATATATATATATATATATATATATATATATATATATATATATATATACATATACATATATACATAAATATATATATATATATATATATATATTCACTTATTTTATATTGTATACACTCAACTTTCAAACACATGCATGTATTTTCACTTTTGCACTTTGGCTTTAAAACAACTTTTCTTTTGTGTAATTTCCAGAAAAAACCCCATTGGCATTACAATGTCTTACATTAGGACCAATAAGATATAAAAATATCTTACACTCCTACATTGGTGTTAGATAGCATCTTCACTGCTTTCTGCTCTGTTTCCCTTGTCAACTATGTAAAGTCCAGTCCTCCCTTTTTTAGGTGCTAGTAATTAAAGAGTAGTAAAGAGTTGTTTCTTGTTAGACATGATGTCACGTTGCTTGGAAATCACACCCCTCTGAGTGGTAAACACGTCAGCATCTTCCAGTGTGCATACATGAAATAGCTATTTTGCAATCGGCTGCGCAGACAAATTCAGAAAGAATTTGGGCAAAAGCTTTCACGTACAGACTACTTAACAATGGAAACATAATGCCATTCTTTCTAAGAGGCTGTATTACAAACAAAATTCAAGGTTTTCTGAGTCAAGTGTAATAAAATCCAAATATTTCTTTACAAAACTGCCCATACACAAGAAGATTATGCTTTGAAGTCCTTGAGATTTAATCAGGCTGACAAATTCTGCTTTAAAACAGGAGCACGAGTCTATATGCCTATATTAAATCATATCATGTATCTGTCCACGTACCTTGCATGAAAAACATCACTGACATATAGATTGTGGCTCAGGTTAGTAGGGGTTATTTGTGATTACTGCTCTGCTCAGTCTAATCGTTTGATAAATATATATGCCAAGGTAACTAGTTTAGAGGAAGTGAAGGGAGTTGTTTTTGAACTTTGTAACATGGGCCTATCATAACTAACAATTAGAGATTAAAAATATTTTCCTGATGTTTAAAGTAGGAACATATCACATCATACATTGACAAATATCAGAAATAAGTCTAGTGATATTCAATACAGTGAATCAATCATAGTAACAAGGATTGTCTGTGTGATATAGTTAATTTCTCTGTGCCATAGATATTCCATTGTTGTCCAAAATTCTTGAAAACACATCAGTGAGCCACACTGTTGCACTGGATGACATGTTCCTTCATTACCATGAACATGGGCACTGTAGTTTCTCTGACTTATATATAAGTCAGAGATTGGCTATAATATAATAATATTATAAAGAGTATGGTCTAGACCTGCTCTATAGGAAAAGTGCAATGAGATAACTTCTGTTATGAATTGGCGCTATATAAATAAAATTGAATTGATTTGAATCTCATATACACATACTTACTAGAGCACCAAATGTGTATTAATCCGCAGCTAAAAATAGTTCCCAACAAAAGCAAAATTTATCCTGTTTGAGTAACTTTTTTTAATGAAACTAAATATTTGTGAGCCAACCAATGGGCTTGCAGCTGAGTGCAACAAACTGGGTAGGAAGAGACAGAATAACATGTGTTTTTGTTGGATTTGTTGACAATAAGGAAAACATGGATTATACGAGCCTTAACCTTTAAGAAAGTAGTAGAGGATGTTGGGCATGAACCCTCTGGGATGGAACGCAGCTTTTTTGCATTTGGCCCCAATGGTTTCTGAAAAAGTGTGTTTCCTGTGTGTTTTCTTGGAGTCGTGCTGTGCTTTAAGCACCCAGGTGACAGATTATGCAGTGCTGTATGACAGAATGAGGCAATCAGTGACTTTATGGAGCATTAATCTGATGATGTGCTATGAATAGCCCACCTCATTAATATGAGAAAACTACTTTGTTGTAAATTTTTAGAAACACATAAAATAAATACAGCACTTGAAAGTCTGTCAGCGAAAAGACAGAAAAGTAAACTTGTTGACATGTAGTGTACACAAGATGTTTCATATTTGATATCTTTTTTTTGCATCAAATACGGTATATTCTTGGGTTTTTAAAGATATTTTTCCTAATTTCTGCCAGTTACACAACCAATCACATTTTGTCAACACTCATCCATTATGCTTCAGTGATAAGACTGTGACTCACCTCGACTTCTATGCATTCGTTAAGTTTCTTGCAGGTGGCAGATATGGTCTCAGTGGTACCAAACTCAAAGTACCAGAGCTTGTTCTTCATTCTGAGGGGAAACAGAGGACAGGCATGTTTTTAACACATTAGAAAAAATTCCCAGTCCTAACTTAGCTTGCACATGAGTACAGTGTTGCGAGCCTACAGCTTGATTTGTTTAGGGTGTACTGCACACATATTGAAGCTGTCCAGTGCCTTGAGTCATCTCACATTTTGAATCCGACAGCTCAGGACGGCTAGCGGCCACGTGACCACAGAGGTCAAAGCTCCATCGATGCACCCTAAAGCCTTAAACGGGAGACACTGGCACTGGCAGCATTGACTGCTAGAGACTGAACCACAGAAAGTTAATCCCACCATCTGTCAAACAGCCATTCTTCAGTTGTCTGCGCTTTCATCAAAACAATGCACACAGTCGCCTCAGTGCTCGTATGCCAAGGGTTGAAATGTCCACACTGCCTCTGGAGGGGACACAGGATGAAACATTGCTGGTGGAGACTATAAGATCAGGGTAAATATTATTGTGATTCACAACATTCAAAGCAACCCACAGGACTGAGCAATGGTTCATTTCTCCCCTGCAGACCATTTGTCAGAGGTGACCTGATGGATGCGGTTTTGTTTATATCCTGATGTCATTTGTTGCAGTTTTGGGGCTGGACAGTGGCTGAATAACACAGTTTACAGTCAAGGTGAAATCTCTGCTTGACCAATCGGTAAATATCCACTCTGATGAAACACTGATGGTGTTTGTATTCAGAGTTTCCAACAGTTAGGAATGGAGGGGAAACCAACTGGTTCACTAAGAGAACCAAAATGGTGAAAAGTCATAACTCAAGTCAGCAGTCCTACACTGTTGGTTTGTCGCTGTAAGTTGTTATCTAAAGTTTTTGATTTTAACAAAAGAGCACTGTTGAACCCTGCCAAAAGCAAACATGAGGATTCATAGTTCTTTAAAGACAGCACTCCCACCATCTTCCCACCACACCTCACGCTGACTATAAGATTCAACTTTCCAAAGTGAGCCCTAATCTGACTACAAAATGTGTGATAACAAGAGTAAGAGTCTGCAGCCATGCTAGCAGCTCTGTGATGCTCCTGTCTCTGTTCAAAGATGTCCTCACCGTCGGAATTGAATGGTTTTTTCTCCGGCTGTCAACTGACTACTGGTCGATAACTTTGACACCTTCCCAGTTGATGCTATGACCGTACACTGCAGCTGTTGCAAGTGACGTCATATACCACAAACTCTGAACAGAGGCAGGGGTTATGGTCTCGAGGTCCTGTACTTGGGTCACGTGATGACACCTGAGCAAGAATACCCCTGGGAAAAGCTAAGTAAGTGAACCTTGAGTTTTATTTTTATCACAGACATGTGTTACATGTGTTACCAAGATCAAGAATGACCACAAACCTCCAAGCCCGAGTCTACAAAATGATTTTCTTCAGCTTTTTGTAAAGGCCGTGCTCATCAAACACACCAGACAACGAGCATAACTGATGTCTCACCCTGCATTACTCTAGAAATGACACATATTTCATGATATGACAGCAGGTTCATTGGCATGTGGACATGCTGCTGATACTGACAACACAGCTATTGACACAACAGCTCAATCATGTGGGCATACCAGTGCCAAGGTTATGGGCCACCTTGGCACTGAGAACAAGACGAGGACGTAGAACATTTAAACAGAACACGGCCGAAAGAAACCGTCGCACTGATTGAAAGGTTTTAAGTATTTTTCTGTTATTAATGATTTAAAGCATTAAAATCATTTACAAATGTTTATTTTACTTGTAACTGAAATGTCTTAAGCCGCTGTACATGTTTTTCTCCTTGCTAATTGTCTTTCTGTCCCTTGTTCTCTCTCTTTCACCTTAATACCTCCCCAGAAACCTCTGCGGCTGTCAAATCAGGGGATTATGAGCATATTTGAGATCACAATTAGGAACAGTTGCGATTCTCAATGAGGCAAGCTGCCTAACCTCATTAAGCTGCTTCCACTTGAGACGGTCTGTAAAAAATGCAATTAACTCATGTTTTTTCCCCTCTCTTATGGACAGAGAGTGCAACAGGGAGACAGACTACATAAGCCTTTCCTCCATTATTCCCATGTTTCTTCATCAAAACTGGTGAAATGCTGGAACAAAGAGGATCTTAAATAATCTTTAAAAAGGTTGTTTTTTTCCAATTATGATGAGGAAGACATTTTTTGTCCCATTTTTAGCCTCCGGTTCAGTTTGTAAGGCTGTGTGTGCTGAGCCCCGGGGCTTGGACTGGCAAAGAAAGGGTTTAGTGTTTTGTGCTTGCAAGAGCGAACAACTGATTCCCTAACAAAGCAAAGTACTTATTAATTCTATTCAACTTCAATGAATGCAGTTGGTTTGTAAGATAACTTGTCTCTTTCAAACTGTAACATTTCAAAGAGAATTCAAAGACCTGGTGGGATCACATTTGGTCTGAGAGAGAATAGAGACTGGCACTACAGTAAAGTGGAAGATGGAACCATGTTGTTATGAAAACATTGTTCAGGTGGTTCAGCAAAGCTCGGGGGCTCCAAAACTCTCTAGCTGTATGCTGTTTCTAGCTATCTCTCGCCCACTGGGCCCCTCCCTACAGACAAGCATCTCCTTTAATCCCCAATATGAGCAGAGACCTTACGACCCCACCACCTCTTTTCTGCCCCCCCCTCCTCCTCTCTCATACATCTTGTGAAATCCGGAGGACACAAGGTGACCAGTCAGTAGCATTAAGTTATAGAGGGTGAGTTTTGACGTCACTTTTTCATGTGACACAACCAACCTGACCACCACTGAGTTTTGAGTGGCAAAACAAACCCTCTGTGGATGTTCTGATGGTGAAGCTGCAATACCGGGAGGAAAACAAACAAAAGCATCACACCGTGCTCAGTGGTCAGTGGTAATGACATTTGTGTTGTCTTTGGGAGTTTTCTGTGGACAGGTTTGTGGAAATATTTCAATTACATTTGTTCACAAATCACATTTGTTTCAGAAATCTGTGCTTGGTTGTTTATTTATTTTTAATTACTGCCTTCTTTGTCAATCTTTGTCAAAAGAGCTGTGCAGCAGCACTCAACCGTTTTAGCTGTTTTCCATGTTTTTTTCCATAAGTAGATGCTGACTGATGCGTGTTTGCCACTCAGGTGGGAGTGACGATGTATGTGGATGTCCTGTCCATACCCTCTATATCCAGCTGATCCTGACTGAACGCATACGGAGCTGTGAAGTGTGAGCATTTATTTTGGGCGTCCGGGGCTCAAGAAGTAAAAGTCACATTCATTTTTTACATGGTAAATGTTAGATGACAGTTGGAGCACTTCCAAGGCCTGGATGGACACGAAACTCTCCCTGTTGTATCATCAGTACAAAAAAAAATAGAAATTGTGTTAGTAAATATCTAGTTCTCTGATAAAAAGTCAGGTACAAGCCTTTGTACATAATGATGTGAGGAGCGAAGCCAGTTACAACTCCCAAGGCACATTTCGCTAAGAAACATCACCGAGCTCAAAAGTATATTTCAGGTGCTGCTATTGGCAAGCTGAAACTAAAGATTACGCTTCATAGAAACCTGATAATACATTCAGCACTTTAAATCATTTTACTTTCAGATTGTGGGGCAAGTTTTGCATTAGGCGTTTGTGGTGCAGTGTATTGTTCCCGATTGCAACAACAAAGCATTATGACTTTGCAAAAGCTCTGATTCGCGCCTCTGACTGGCTTTTTCTTCATAGCAACATGGGTAGTCATTTCATTCAATGTTTATATGAAATATATGAAATATTGATTTATAAAACTTCAACACAAGAGCTCCATCTATGCCTTTACTGTACATGGTGCGTAGTCACCTGATTTCCCCAATAATCATGATTTATTGATCAGTTAATGTCTGGAAGGATGTGCCTACAAGACACATCTTGTTAGTGGCTCAAAATAAGAGAAGTCAATTGAAAAGACTTCTTATGGTCTATTATTTTTGATATTTAGAGAACAACTTAATGGAGTAGCTTTTGTTCCTTTGATTGTTTTTGATTGTTTGAGTACACTGACATATAGTCTGTCCTCTTGTCCAGTTCACTCTGTGACAATTTGCAGCATGCATAAATGCAATACACTGAATACAATCAGGATGTGTTTCTATGGCAAAACATACTTAAAGGTTGCAATAAAAAAATCTAGATGTGTTAACTGGGTTACACCTGAAGCATTTAATAGCATTTAAAGGAATCACAGAGTTGCCTTAATCAGATAATAATATACTTTTAAAGGCAATATATCAAATGAATCCAATCCAATCATAGCTATTACAACAGAGCATTATAATAACTTTAGTGTTTGCTTTGCTACAGTAGGTACAATGGGTCTTTTCCAGGAAAAAGGCTCCTTGCATACAGGAACTGGTGTATTTACTTTTCCAAGAGCAGTAACAGCAGCTTGTTTGGAATAAATAAAAGAACTGGGCAGCCAACATGGCAGTCACTGTGGCTGAACAGACAAAAAGTGCCACCTGCGAAGAAATCCAAAAACTTGATCAACAGAATACTTAAAGGGAAAGACAACACTGGCTGCAGTGTTTTGGGCTAGAGGTTGAGAAGGTGCTGATATCTGATCTCTGCTAATCCAATCAGGTGATAAGTGTCAGTGACCTGTTCTTTAGGCTTGACAAAGCAGCTTATGAAGAGAGCTAATGGTGACTGAATTTGCTAATAATTACTATTATTGTAATCACTACTATGACTACAGAAACAATCATTTAATTTAGTAACAGAGTTCGGCAAATGAAAAAAAAGAAATACATTTCTGAATCTCAGTAGTGGAAAAATGTCTTTAATCAAGGTCATGTTTATGTTTATGTGTTTGAGTCACCTGCAGTTGTGCGTATGTATGCATGTATTTATGACAAAAGAAGTCCTCAAATGTGTGTTGTGAACGTTTGCTCACATCTTCGCATGTCCTTGTCTGTCCAACAGGAAGCAGAGTGAGTCTAAAGATTTTCCCTTCGAGACACCAGGAAAGATGCAGCAGAGGAGAGTTTAAGACATCTCTGCCTCACTCTAATTTTAATTTCAATGATACATAATAGCTTGGTAATCATTTTTCTTTACCCAGTGCATATTACATACAACTAATGTTAGTTTGACTTAAAAAAGGATAAATCAATGTTGTGCTGAAGTGGTGGTGCAGCTTAATGTCTAGAGTAGGACACCTTCATCTTTTGACAGTACTAAGATGAACACAAGCAGGTCATCACACGTAAATTCCAAAAAAGCTAAGACTCTCAGGTATATTTTGCTTTTTGACTGCTCAACTGTGCTGACAGTTGCCACACCAAGTATAAAAAACGCCGACAGACCTGATCGTTTCCACAGAGAATATAATGACAGTTGTCAGGGTAGCTGATACCCAACTATGCTTGTTAGTGAAAGATAAACCTCCACATAAACTTCAGATTTCCCAATGGATTCTCTCATTATTAGACATCATCTCTCTGGAACGCGCTATAGCTCAAACCAACGGTGTAAAGGGAAATACAATTGACACCTTGTCCAAGGCAATGGAGAAAGTTAATTTAGTTATATAACCCAGAATGTGAAACAACATCTGTGACTGTATACAAATGTTCATACCTTTACCAAGATATGATTTTACATTGTTTTCCTGTGGCTGTTTTTGACATTTATAACTGACGTTTCGTTTATTTATTTATTTTCACTTTGCTTTTTGTATATATACATATATATATATATATATATATACATATATATATATATATATATATATATATATATATATATATATATATATATATATATATATATATATAGGGAGGAGAAGGGGAAACTTTTAAGACTGGAGGGGCAAATAAGAGCCCTTTTGTCGGGCAGTTGATGAATGTCATAATATACGTGGATAAACAAGAGTACCATGCTTATGCCATACTTATGTTAAAATGATCCATGTCCCCTGAGAGTCGGTGCTATCCATGCTAGCTAAAAGTGGCTGATGCGATAGTGATGGTCAGTGTGTCAATCTGTCTCTGCCCCCGACCCCTCACCTTGGTCATATACTACATTGCCAAGCCTCCGCACAACTGTTCACCCCCACCTAGCCCTCACTCACCCCTTCACATTTTCAAAATATTCTGTCTGGGAGGAGCCAGGCAAGATTCAATTTTTTTTTTAATCACAGAAACTGCATCTTGCGTTCCTGTATGTATTGCTATGTCCAGAAAACGGGACATATCTTTACATAAAATGTCTCCTAGTCTGCACAAGTGTAGATTTGAGGCCAAATCCATGAGAAAAAGATGCATTTCTAAAATGATTCTCATTTACCTCCTCGCTCAACAATTCCAAATCTAACTCTTCTTCTCTGAAACTCCCCCACTTTGGATGACACAAACACGCACACACACAGAAAGACAGCACTGTCCGCACTGTGAGAAGTCATTAGCACCTGGGCTTTGGGCTCCTGGAGGTCTGGCTATTGTGACCATTAGCTGCTGGCGGGTTGAGGTGTCAGGAGTCACACATCCCTTCTGTCCCAACAGGCCTGGGATGGGAGGTTGACACTGGGGGGTGGGGGCTGTATGTGCTAGTAGACAAGCGGGGGATGGTGCGTGGTGCGAGTGTATGAAAGACACACACACACGCAGACAATGTAGGCTTGTGAGTGGCAGGGATGACAATAAAGCACTGAGCTAAGTGCTACATGTGGCTATGGGCCTTTCTCACCAGGTCAAAGGTGATCATCATCTGCTCACCCGTGGAGAAAAAACTGCTCGTTCTCCACAATGACTTCTTTCAATTCAAATAGCTGCAAAAAGGACGGATATTTACCCTGCCAAAACATCAGTCAGACAACAACAGAACAGTTGTAGTTGTCCATCAGCTGTCTGTTACTCTGTGGAAGTACTAAAGAAGAAAACTCACAGAAGAACAATAACCTCCAGTGTTGGCTTACTGTCAATAGTGTACATTAGACTGCTGCTATTGTATAGTACAGTTCATGTTTTGTGAACACTCTTGCTTGGATCAGAGCCATTAGTCAGTAGAATAGAAATAGTTTGAACCATCAAAGAGCAACAGTGAAGCACATTTTATAGAAAAGGAAGAGCTTTACTGTGTTTAACTGTGTGTGCTGAGTATGTCCTGCTCTCCACATAAATGCTTTACATCTTTTAACTCTGGCGGTTGTTTAATGGATCAAAGAGAGGGCCCCCAGAGAACAGAGGTATCTTTCTTTTATCACCCTCTCTTCCTTCTGCCTGTGATGCCTGTGATGAAACAGATATGGGACTCGTGATGGAAACTTAAGCATTAATTATTGAATTTCAAAGAGCGAACAATCCATCTCCCGCTTTCGCTCTCCCTGCTCTGCTTTTTTTATTTTCTACAGAATGTAGACTAATTAACTGTGGAGGGAAGCAGCAGTACACATGTTGTTGTCATCTTGCAAAGTGAGTCAGTGGCATTCAAAACGAGCTTTTATACTTTACTGAGTAGTCCAACAAAGTCAAAGTACACATTGTGACCGAGGCGAGGGGGTTCGTTTTTTTACTGTTTAGCCACACCCCCAGTGATTTGTGCTCATGTGTACGTGAGCAAATGATTGGTGCAAGTCCGCATTCAGCCGCATCGCTCGGCCAGCTCTTTGCATAGAGGTTCACTTTGAGACACTTGAGAACATCATCACATTTACAAACACACCGACTGTTTGTTAACACACACACCTCGGCCTCGGGCTACAGCAAAGACAACCGGCTGGCCACAGAAGTGAGCCCAGCCAAGCGGCACCATCAACTCATCAACAGTGTTTCACCACAGGGCCACAGTTTCTGTCCACAGAGCCTACTGCTGCTGTTTGTTCTCTACTGTGCATCTGAATGAGTCGTCAGGGAGAAGTGTGGCCACAGCAAAGGCTGCTGGAAATGAAAGTAGGGAGACATCAAAAGCCGTGTTTCCCCTACACTATCTGATATTTGTGGATGGCATCGGTTTTGGGGCTGAAGGTGGTTAATGTTCATATTTTAAGGACAAGTCTGGAAATATTCTTTATTTTTCCTGTTGTCAACAAATCTCATGAAAAGACCAAAACTAACAATTGTTAGTTTGTCTCTCAGTTGTTCCCAAAAGACATACATTTTTAAAAACGGGTCAGAAAGGATGGACTAGAATAAAGGTGCCCATGGTGATCATAATGAAGTAAAATGTCAACGGTGAGGCTCATGAATGTGTTTTAATAGTTTGTCTGTCAGTATGTCTGTCTGCCAGTATGTCGGCCCTACCACTTTGGTCCAGAATGAAATACAACAACAACTTGTACAACAACGATGGACTGCAAAGACATTTTGTACAGACATTCATGGTGCCCAGAGGATGAATCCTAATGGCTTTGGTATCCCCCTGAGCACCAGCAACAGATTGATATTTGTAGTTTCAAGTGAAATGTCTACAACTATTGGATGGATTGCCATGAAATTTGGTTCAGACATTCATGTCTGAGAATTTATTGTAATAACACCATCAGGTCAAAATGTCAATTTGTCCAATACTTTGTGTCCTGCAAAACTAATGACATTTCCATCAGCCTCAGCTGTACTATATGTTTATTGCTAATTAGCAAATGTTGGTATGCTAACAAGCTAAACTCAGATGGTGAACATGGTAAACATTACAACCGTTAAACATCAGCATGTTAGTATTGTCATTGTGAGCATGTTAGCATGCTGACGTTAGGGTGCAGCTCAAAGCACTGTTGTGCCTAAGTGCAGCCTTAGGAAACAGATGCCTCTACTACTTCATGTTGGCAGTTAGTAGCCAACACAAAATGTGCATGCCACAGATCCCAGTAGTGGGCCACCCCATGTCATAACTTAAACTAAGTGTGGGTACAGAAGGGGTGTGAAGAGGGCAATTTTGTTCGCAAGGTGTGCAATAATTTCTGTGGAGTTGTCCTCAAATGGGATGCCAGCTTTGCAGAGCCGCTATCATGGCTGTAGACTCTCGTTTGACAACAATGGAGGTTGTTGGTTTGGGTCTTTTCATGGGATTTGCTGACAATAAGAAGAATGTAGAATATCACTAGTTTCACACTCATAAAATACATTTTCATATGTTTGGGATATCTGCAGCGAGCGTACGTGGTGTGGATACAGCATTGCGATTGTTTTTCGATACGAGAGGAGCAGCACAGTTAAAGTGGCACTTCACTGATTTTACACATGAAGATCAGTTTACTTATCACAATGAGTAAAACTCAACGAATGAAAACAGTTGAATAATGTATTCAGTGGCTCTGGAGGAGCTTTGTCAAGTTTGAGAGAAAAAAACCTCAAAATGATCTTGGATTACGTTGCGGACTTCTAATTTATAACAGAAAGCCCTATAACAGATGAAGCCAGCAATGTTATAGATTCCATGTCTGAAAAGGTCGAAGTTTAATCAACTTTCTGAACTTCTGCTGCTAAGGGCAGTGCATCATCGCTGAGATATTTCTTCTCACCTCACTCTGGACTGCTGTTTCTCTCTCTGCCGAACTCTCACACTCTGTAGTCAGACTGTTACGTAATAATTAATTAGACAGCTATGCACTTGTCTGCATGGCCTGCCATTTGAAGATACCTTCTCTGCTATTAGAATGACGTGAACCTCCATTAACGTCTGTCTTCGTCCGCCTTCATTCAGTTCTCCTGCAATGTAACAGCATTGTTTCCAGACAATTAACTCCTCATTTGACTTTTTCTAATTAGTTGAGAACTTTACCGGAACCAACAAACACGAAGAAATGTAACGGACAACTAATTGTTGGCATTCCAAACATTTGTGGCTGGACTGTGGAAACCATGGCTCCAGCCTAGTTGGACTTTGGCTCATGTCATAGCTCAGTTCAGTTTTACCACAAACGAGGAACTGCCAATATATTGATTCCACTATGCAGGCAGATTTTGTCCTGTTATTGATTGCTGACTCAAGTGTGATATTGGGTTTCCAGATTAAAGTGCGAGGTCACTGGTTGGTTATGAGGTTGCTTGTTAGCTAATGGTGTTAAGACGGTGGAACAGGGAACAGTCTTTTTGACTGGTAAAACACAATGTTCTGCCACTCTCCGCCTCAGCCACTGCTCAATGCCAGTGCGTTTTACTCCTTGTAGCTGTTTTCAAAATATCCTAGCCGCTCACCTGCTGTTGAACTTTTCAGGGTGCTTCTCCCGCATCAGATGAAAGCGATGGGCGATGGAGGCATCCTGTAGGAGAGAACAGAAGAGACAACATTCCCTGCAGGGCATCAGTAAAACCTACACATTATCACAGCTTGCTATAGGTCAAATGCTGATTTATCTAAAAGCAAAAATGCCAAACATTCTCCGGTTCCAGCATCTCCAATGTGATATTGCTGCTGTTCTTTATTGTATATGATAGTAAACTTTGTAAAATCTATGGGTTTTGGACTGTTGGTTGGACAAAACAAGACATTAGTTACCTCGGGCCCTGGAAAAGTTTATTTTTAACATTTTATAGACAAAACGATTAATCAGGAAAACAATCAGCAGATTAACCAGTGATGAAAATAATCGTTATTGGCAACATTACTATTTACCATATTTATTCGTTGCACTTGATTTTTCCACCTGAGCACACGTGTCCACAATCTCAAACTGACAGTGGTGTACAAGTACCTAATTTTAAGCTAACTAGACGGCATTTTGGCCAAAACTAAGACCCAAGAAGTGAATTTTCCTTGTAATGTAATTGTCATTGTGACAATAGTGTAGCTCTGTATAGATATTTGGTCTCTGCAACATTCCCACTAAAACAAACCCCTCGTCGTGTCAGTAATTCAGTCTAAAGTTGGATGACAGTGTAAAATAAGTAGAATAGAGCTCTAGAATTTGACATGACACAAAGCAGCATTGGACAAAAGGTCACAAGTTGATCGGAGCAGGGCTCAGGCTGGACCCTGCCCTCCTCTCCCCATGTGTTTAACCCCTGACCTCTGGGGCAGAGGTGACTGTAACCCTGATCAGTCAGAAGAGCAGCCTCGGTGTGACCTCGCTCATAGACAAACAGAAACCCCACCAGGGGGTCATGCTGTCACAACAGCATTATCGATGTTCTACATCTTAAACCATGCAGGCATTTTATTATTATTATTATCACTTTTCAGTCAACACAGAAATGACTGACAGTAACAAGACAGTCAAATAGGGCTTTATGTTACATTACAGAGGTTTCACCCTTTAAAATGGTCAACTTGCTGTCATAATACTAAACTGCATGAGTCAAATAAATGCCAAGAGAGAGTTTCGATCTGAAGCTCCTTTTAAACTTGCACCTTGTTACTTAATGTGTTGGCAATTTTATTTGGCTGCAACACCTCCAATATGGCTCAAGTCTGAACAGCAGCACAAGAATATCATGAACAACCCGCAAAATGCTTTACAAAGGCTACAGCATGTTGGCATACAGCATACAGCAGTGTTCTGGACGCTTTGAGTGGACGTGATCAATCAAACAGAGCAGCCTTAATTTGGCCGCAGGTTGAGCTTGACCAGAGCTGCTTCTTCTTCACTCAGGCCTGAGGATGTGATC
Source organism: Siniperca chuatsi (assembly GCF_020085105.1). Taxonomy (NCBI): domain Eukaryota; kingdom Metazoa; phylum Chordata; class Actinopteri; order Centrarchiformes; family Sinipercidae; genus Siniperca; species Siniperca chuatsi. The sequence continues at coordinate 25,664,342 of NC_058053.1, forward strand.
TGTCTTTCACAGATAAACAGCCACTGTACATATGAAATAAGTAGAAGATGCATGGGCTCAGAGATTATATCAATTATACGTCAGAAGAAGTAAAATATCTAACGTATGTAATTCCTATATGTGATGGAGATGGTACACAGCACCAGAGCATGGTGGATGAAAAGTGTCACTCTGATGGAGTCAGTAATGATGTTAACATATGAAGGCAGAGTTAAGGAGTCATCCCTTTACTCTGTCATTGTATAATAACATCATCTGTTTCTGCCTAAAGTGCTTAACAGAGACAAGACACATGACACAACCCGATTTACATCCACCAGTTAATGCGTAAACACAATAAAGACATGAAGACACTGTCAAGTCAGTAAGACGTGATTATGAAATACACAGAAGAACTAATTACTAATATAACAGGTTTTTGAAAAACATATAATTGGCAGCTGCAATTACAACAAAAATCTAATCTAAAGTCCTTACATGTGGAGACAGAGACAGTCTTGCTATACAAATACCTCATTCTGATATAGTAATCAAATACGCAGTTCTCATATGCAGCAATAACACATATTAGGGGGATAAATAGGTGCTTTATACAATTAAATTAATTGGGCCTAAATCGAGTAACGTAATTTGATAGATGACAGTATTTATCTTTCATTTTTCATGCATCTTTTGGCAATGTGCTGTGTTAACAGAATATCAGTGGCTCATCCACTAAAGGTATAATTTTCTAATTCTCTCCTTATTCAGCAACAACACTTAGACGAGCAGAGAAGAAAATGGTGACTATGCATCTGTAATTTTAAAGAAATTGGAAGCTTTATAATTTCATGATATGAATAAGTCAGGGGCTCAGGTTCAAACTTTACTGTTTACTGTCATGGTGACATTTAGACAGTTGGTTTAGGTTCACAAATCAGTAAAAGTGCTTTATTTTCTGAGCTCTAATCCTCTCCTGATTATTTTAATGCTAATTTTAAGTAAAGCTATATCAATACAACAACTAATATTTTGTACATTTTATAATGAAGGAAAGAAAAATGTGGACCATAAAAGTGGCACAAAGCCTAAAAATAAATATCAATAAATATAAATTACACAATGTGACATCTTTAAACTTCACACAGTATGCTAATATTACCAACCTGGCTCGTCATTAGGTGTTAAGCTGCCAACAGGATATAACAGGCAAATGAGCAAGCTGCAAGTGTTTTGTTCCTACGTTTCCACTTCCTGGAAGTGTATGTAACCCATGCGTTATTTAATTTCATGGTAAAACTAGGGCATCGTAGTCACACAACTGATCTGTTATACCCTCTTTTTGTGATTCGGGCTAGAACAAGAGGTGTATATTTACACCAAAGTCTTGCATCGTGCAACTCTGACAGGCAAGCGCATCTGTGATGACAGCATGGCACCCTGCCTGCCTGTGCAGGTGTTTCAGCGCTCTGCAACAAGGAGAATGGAAGGTTGTGACAGGACAGGTGGACAGGTTATACAATTATACGCATCCTCATTCGTCACCCTCAAAATCATCCACTGGTGCTACCGGCCTGCCGCAACGCACCTCCTCAACCAGACACTACGGCGATGTGCTGAGATCTCACAGCATCAGCAAATATCGGATCTTAAAATAGAGCTGCATTTGCTACTTTAACCGGCTGAGAATTTGATACTGTAACCAGGGGAGTGAGGAGACATCACAGGTGAACTGCTTTTCTGAAATGATCCCACATGACACATGAGGCTAACTTTGCCCACAGAACTCAAACTAAAAAGCCGATTCTCATGGCAAGGTTACTCATCACAACAACAAGCGTGCATGAAAGAAGAAAACATGGGACAATTCAGTAAGGGAAAGTTGTTTAAAATTTGCCAGAGGAGCCTTTGTCACATGTGAGCAAAACAGAGAGTTATGTTTTTACTGATTTTGGTACAATGTGGGCAGTGAGTCCAGCACAGCATGTGGATCAGGGCCAGGCAATGACACAAAGTGGCTGCAAAGCTTTTCAAAACATGACGAGCTGTTTCATGTCACTAAATCTGCTCTCAGTCTCCTGCTGCAGGCAATCACTGACCAGTCCTACTTTTATGCATTCTGTCCCCCTGAAAAATCTGGCTGTAACAATATGTGACATTTGCCATCGCCTATAGTTGCCTGTGTGATGAAGGTTGTTTTGATCTTGCCGTTTGAAGCTGTGCACATGGTGTGTGGGGGCAAGAGGAGGTGCTACTGGATGGGTGATGTGAAAAGTAGGAAGGGAAAAGAGAGAGACAAACAACAAACAACAAAAACACTGGCTGGAAAATGTCACCTCAGTGGGACCCACAGCACCCGGTGGAAAAATAGGTTGTCAGTTCACCCCTATTGTGTTTCACTGGCCTCTGGTAAGGGACTTGGTTAGGTTAACGTCAAATAAAAATGTCATAGTCAGCCTCAAATCTCTCATATCCTATGAGTCTATTATACTGGGAAGCTCAGGTTAGCATGCGGTACACAGAGCAAGATAACCACATGCTGTCTATGAGCACTTAATAAACGACAGAATAGGTCGATAGCCAATGACTCCCAAAACGACATATATGACCGTTGCAAAGTAACAGCGACAGGCGTACCGAACCTTAAGTACGTTACGTAAGAACGTCACGTGACGTTAAACACGTGGTTAACGTTGTGAAACGTCCACAGTTTGGTTAGGTTACTTGGTTAGGTTTAGGAAGAGATCATAGTTTGGATTAAAATAAGTATGTTACGTTACGTAAGTCACGTGACTTAAGTCGCATACGTTATGTAACTTAAAACTTTAAATAACATGAAAAGTTAGGCATAATAAAAATACTAATATGGTAAGTCATTTCATTTATTGTCACATGAATTTGACTTAAGTCAAAATTTTGACCTGGTATTTCAGAATTCTGACTTCCTGGGAAAGGGGCTATAGTTGAGTTTTTTTTACAGTAAAAAGTGTAAGTAGGTATTTTAGAAAATAAACAGTACTGTTACTTTCCATCCTTGTTGCTGTTTATTTGTGTATCTCACAACAATCGATAGAGCTGATGTAGGAGTGTTAATATGAGAATGAAAAAAAAACAAGAACTTTGGTTTTGGAAAAATTTGGAAGAGTCTGCGGAGGAAAGTAAAGTTATGAAATGCGTGAACAGATGAAGGATCCTAGAGTATCTTAAAGGTGGCCCTGTGGAGCAATGTTTTTAAGAGTGGGTCCCTGTTTTGTTTATATCTTCTGCTGAAGGATTCACGACATTCCACTGATCGACTGCTGGCGGCAGCAACATGCCAAGAAATGTAGCAATATGCCAACAAAGGTAGCGAGGAAGATTGCGAGCTAGCAAACAAGGATGTTCACAATCCAGGTTTCAAAATATCGATTGACTTTGCAACATTTGTTAGATCTCAAGGACACAACGCATTTTGGTGAGAAAGACTGAAGTAAATATAACTATATGTGGGCATTTGAAGGTTTTATTATAGGTGGTAAAGAAAGATGACAGGAGAAAAGGGTGAGTGATGCAAGAAACGTCTCTGGCCTGACATGAACCTGGGGACCCCTAAGCCATCGGGGCACCCTTATTGTTTGTTTACAAGAAAACTCCACAGGGTACCTTTTAAAGACTGTAAAAACCTATGTTCTCAAACAGCTTCTGACTCTGGGGGATGGGATCCTGCGTGAACACACAATTTTCTGCCAAAGTAAGAACAGCTTTGGTTGTTTCACATGAGAGATTTCTGTGTTTCTTTTCATTCTTCTCACTGGTTTGATGTGGGCGGCACTCAGTTTGAAATGATGTCATGTACTTTTGTGCACCAGTCAGGATTTAGCAACATTTGAAATTAAGCTGATTAACAGAGTTTTTTTTAGTGTTAAACTCTTAAGATGTACTTTTATTTTATTTTTTTATGTTGCTTGTTTAGTCATGAATATTTAAATGGGACAGTTCACCCCAAGTACACAAGTGAGTAACCAAGTCATGATTAGAGGAAAGAGACATTGCTGTTGAATTTATCAAATGTATTTTTTTTGGTGCTTTGAGCACCACAAGCCGAGTGCTATATAGTCCCATTATATTCAAAAAAGGCAGACATCTCTACGGTCGATATCTCCAAAACCCAGTGACTCACACCAAAACAATCTAGAAGGATAAACATCACTACAGGTAAGAGGAAACATATTTATTTTTGATTTTGGGGTGAACTGTCCCTTTAATGTCTTACAGACATACTTAAGATTTGAAGCAAAGTTTTCAGGGGCTTTGAAGACGGTGTGTGTGAATGTGTTTTTGTGTCGACGTGTTTGACCATGTGTGTGTTTTTGAGCTCCGTTCCTCCTGTCTTTAAGACCAGCCAGGTGTCACTCAGCACGGTCATTCATTACCTTGGTAACCTGGCCTGAACCTGGCAGGCGCTTACTTCCTGTCACTGATACTTCCCCTGACCTTCAGTCTCTGCCAGCGCTACTCCATCTCTCTCTCTCACACACACACACACACAGATCATTTTATATGCACACTTTCTGTTCCTTGTGGCCTTGCCTGTTTTCTGAACAAACACTAACACACTATTCTGGACAGCATTACATTTAATAGGCTGTTGTCTCAGTACACTTACTCTCCCATAAGAGGTTATATACTGGCAGCAATTTCAGGGAGTAACTGTAACACCATCACAGTCTTCCTACTTCCTACAAAACCATGAAAAATTCTGATGTGACTCTCAACCTATGAAGTATTCTGGTGTCACAAAGGCAAACACTCGCCAAACACTCGCCAACCATTGCAGAGATCTGAGTTCAGCTACCCTCACTAGTGCCTCCGGTTTGGCTGAGTGCTCAGTAATTCCCCTTTCAGATATGCACCCCTTTGTGTAAATCTGATGGAGACTTAAAACGTTGGTCTCATGTCTGAATAAGCACCTGAGTCACTTTTACATAAAAGTCACGACGGCAATCTTACCAGGTCGGACCTAGTAACATTTCCGTAGCGCTTTCAACGACGGCGCAAGTCTGAATTGAATGCCGTCAGATTAACATAAAAGCTGTAGCAGCACGAGATGAAACATGCAGAGAGAGATTATAAAAGCGTCATTCATTCTTTCCAATTGCAGGATGAATAAAATAAAGTCCAGCAAAACGCATTACATACAGCATGTGAGCTAATATGAATTAAACGAGAGTCCCAACTTAACGTCCTCTCACTCAATGCTTGTTCACTGTTTGACTTTATAAAACAGGCAGCAAAATTCGCTCTCTAATAACGTTAAATGATGAAAGTGATGCGGAAATGTATCAGTGGATTCACTGAGGCACGTTCCTCGCACTCACAACGGTTATTAATTAGGACTTCAAGAGCAAAATATGTTGTAAAATCCTTCAATGATGCAGCCTGTGAAAGAACAAAAACACTCTTCTTCCTAGCTAACAGTTTTAACTCCCGGCTGCTCTCTCTCTCTCTTTAATTCACGATAACGATATTATCGCGATATCTATTATCTATTATAGAAAATATGAAAAATGTTTAAAAAAACAATGCTATCAGTCAAATTCATCTTTAACTTTGCGTGTTTTGTCTTTACCGCCACCTACTATGACAAAGCGAGAACAGAAAGAAATGGAAATGATTGAAGAGGCGCTGGATTATTTACATGATATTATCATATGTGTATTATTATCAATTATCAATATTTCATTTTTAAATATCACTGTTATCGTCAATACCGTTATATCGCGACACCCCTAGTCTGAATGACAAAAAGCTTTAACAGATAGATGAACCAAACAATGTTACGTATTCCATGTCTGAAAACAGCATATCTACAATGGGGAACCGGGTGAGAGATCATATCCTCTGCCTGAATTTATCAAGTGTCTCACAGTGAGTTCAGACATGCAGCTAGAAAGAAGCAGGCTGTCTCTAGCCTCCTACCGAATCAGTAGCTGTAGGGAGGATTTCATTTTGAGCACATCATTTACATATGTGGGCTGTTGGTTTCTGTCATAGATGTGTATTTATTTTCTGTGCCAATCAATTCAAGTACCATTGTTTCTTCAACTTGTTACTGATTTTAACTCAAACTTTTTCTAACTCCCCCTTGTTGCGTCGCTCGGTACTAATCTTTGCATCTCTGTGGTCGCACCTCCTTGAACAGCAGACTCTAAAATCACGTGGCATTCTGCTGCATCCTGTCGTTTGGTAGCTGCGTGTCTGAATGCCAATACATGCTCAAAATTCTCAAGACATACGTTCTTACTTTTAGACTGAAGAAGATTCAAGAGGGCTGCAGTGCACGGCATTAACCCCTTCATGTTAGGTGTCTGCCTATCAGGTGGAAGAAGCAGCTAGCGACTTATATGTCCATCAGAAGAGGCACAGGATAGTGTACACCCTCCTGGCTAATGGCAAAGTCAGGGATTGCGGTACACATTAGGAACTGGCCATTAACACTAGGAATCATCTTGCAGGGCACACACACACACATTCATGTGCATTCAAGTGCATGGACATAAATACACATTTACACCTGTGCACCCATCCACAGAAACTCCTGCACAGAGACACGCGCTGCAGAGGGATCAGCTTCCTCCCTGTAACATGAGGTGGCATCTTTAATGGCTGCTGACATGGTGTGATTTCCTTCTCTCAAATTCCTGTCAGGAGATTCTTTCCAGGCTGCAGGTCAAGTGAAAGCACTTTAGGAACCGATACCGACCAGCATATGTACACAGATGGTTAAATCCACTGCTATTATTTGTAAATGAATTTATTAATTCAACAGAAAGCATGTTTTAGGACGGAGGCTTTCAAAGTATTATTATTTTAATATCTGCCACGGAATCAACTTCAATACTGACACATTTAAAACAAGACAGGAAATATCTGTGCTGTAACTGATGGAGCTATTAAATGCAACAGTATAGAATTATATGGAGACACATGAAGCTAAACATGAAGCAGAGGGGCTTCGCACAAATTCCTATTGCTCTCTGCTTAGTGTAGTACTGCCAGCCCCAAACAGTGAGCCCACTGCTCAATGAACCTTTAGGCAGCAGGTGCTCCTGCCAATAGCACAGTGGCTAAACCTACTAAATCCTCTTCTTCTATAACGATTATAAATATTAATTTTGGTATGTTTAATGCTATTTCCAAATATTTGCACTTATAACATGCAAACAGAAAAACTTATTTTTTATATCAATAAAATCTTATCTCATCTAAAATATGTGACTAGACTGAAACAGAAATGACATAATATACCTTCTGATTTACAGTTCTGAGTGCCTTGACTGAGCCAACCACATGCTCCACACCATGTCATCCACAATTAAGTCAGTGAGATAAAGGACAGATGATGAAGCTTTCAGATTTGGCCTTGCCAGCCTCCCGTCTCCGTAGCAACCAAACCCTGAGTAGCAAGGTCTGTGATGGGATGGCAGGAAACGCAAACCCTGTATGGTTAGTAAACCAGATTTGAGGGTTACTAATGGCTACATCATTGGTGTGAGTCAGAGATTGTTTTGCTCAGGTGTCGTGTGCACCCAGATACTCAGCCATCTGTCACTATGGCTCTCGCAGGCCCAGCGATCTGTCGCTTTGTTTAATGAGAGGAAAACTGTCACAGTTTCACACAGACTGCCTATACATTAAAAGCTCTGTGTTATTCTATATTTTTCTTTTTGTCAACAAATCCCATGAAAAGATCAAAACCAACCATGTGTTACTTTCTTTTTCTTGGCACTATAAGCCCAAGTCAAAAAACTTTAAAAGACTAAGTTGTTGTGGACTAATTTTAGCCACAGATTAATTTGCTTTGGAAAACTTATACGTGAGGACAAAAAATTTCACTGGTGGGTTTAATGCAGGAAACCTTGCAGACTGTGTACTTGGTCACTCCAGCGTTCATAACAGGCTACAGCCCGTCAGTCATCACTGATGAACCTGGTTATTATCTCTGATTAACAGTAGTTTTCAAACATTTTTTTCAAATTCCTTCAAATTTACCTTAAAGCTGGAGTGCAGAACTTTTGTCTCCCTCTTCGGGCAGTGAGAGTAATTACACAAACACTGTTGACGCGTGCCAGACTCGTGTTCAGAAATAGTTACAAAATACAGAGACATTTCCACAGCTCCAAGACAATAATCCATTATTTAGGCAGAGAAATGTAATAGCTAGATAGCCCAATCCAAATATTTTACCAACCTGTCCAAGAGCAGTAACGTGACATTGTGTCTGCCCTCAGTCCCGTCTCTCAGCGCTCTCCAGCAAGTTAAAGCTAACGCTACACCAGTGGTTATCCGTGTTTGTCCTCGCTGTCCATCACTTTCATTTTTGGGACTCTAATCCTTCCTCTGAACGCTGAGTTTCTTTTTTATCTGGAGCATCAGAATGCTTCTTAGGTTTTACTAGCATATTAACACAAACTATACAATCATAATAAACACAATAAACAATAATAAACATTCTCTCCAATGGACCTTTTTTTTTTTTAATAGCAATGGCAGATCGCGGCGCTCTCTACATGGCTCTGGGTTGCTCCCTCCTTCCACTCTGGCAAACCAATAACTGCTGGTTGGTGTAAAACGCATCATTACCAGTGCACCAGCACAGGAATGTCGCCACAGACACCAGATTTAAAAATTCTGTATACTGCGAAACACAGAGAGATTTACCTGGCGGCGTTAGGCTTAATCAGCATTGCGTGAACTCGTTTGGCAAGGGCTTGAATGTAACAGACCTAATTTGCTTGTGTTGTGGGTCCCCATTTTGTTTGTCTCGTGTACACGCACAAGGACATAAATGCGGGCGCACGTGGGTTCCTGCCAAGGATATCGTGCTATTCCACTGATCAACAGGTGGCGATAACTCGCCTAGAAGTCCTGCAGTACACCTGTACATTTCTGCAGCACGGTGAGAAGTGAAACAACTGTAGATCAGTAAAAACTAGATTTTCAGTGTTAAGTTACTCTTTAAGTATAACAATGCATCATAATATATGATCTAATGATTTATTTTGTGTATTAAATCTGTAAGTAACTACAGCCATCACATGAATAAAATGGAGTAAAAAGTGTAATACTAAAGGTGGAGTTACACACAATAGGAATATTTCTTACACCACCGTTACGTCAAAACCGTACTAAGTATCATACTTAATGTAAATGTATGTAGCTCCTTCGCAAGTCTGGAGACTACTGTATCGGATTATACAGTGATGATACACAAACTGTTGAATGTGAGAAATTAAAGAGACAAAATGTGGCAATACGCATCATCGAGCCAAGACAGCTTGTTAAATGTTATTGTCTACCTCTATCTGACATACTGGCAGTTGATTCATCTTGTGCTGCATCTTTGATTAAAAAGCTGTTTAGCCAGGACAAGGTACAAATGAGAATGTACAAATGGCAACGTGTTACATATATATTACTATGTCACTGGCTTCCTCTGTGCGGTGTTATGCTTACGTGGTGTGCGTCTACACCGACACATACGCAGATATCAGTGGGGGTGCGGTTGTATAACATCACCGTGGTTCATCCTCCTCCTGCCAAAACCCTCTAACCTTCTACCTGTGCACATATGTCCACTTCACACTTATGTCACTTCTGTTTACTTATAGTCATATGTGCTGTATATTCAATGACTTTTACTGTTATTATTTATCAGCTTAATGGTGCTTGAATGTTTAAGAAAAAAACATCAGATGGCACGTACTTTAGCCGTTATGGGGATGACTCAGCTCAAAGTTTGGCAAAACACCAAGGTTAACAGTCTGGTGTCCATTGCTGCACTGGAATATTCACTGTGCTTCTAATTACAAGTTCAGTATGTTGGTGTTTATTTACTGTGCTGGTAAACGAGAAAAAAAGAAGGGTGCAAGCTATTTATAGGATGCCTGCAAAGACTGCAAGCTGGAATTCAATTAAAGAACTACGAATTGTTGTTGTGCACAGGTTGATGGTTAAACTGTATCCTCAAGATTCATTTGTCCAAACCACAATACAGAAGTGGTAGGTCTATGGTCCATGGCCGCTGTATTTAACACATTTACTGACTTACAGTTGGGACAGAGCCACTATTTAACTACATTGAAGCTAAATCAGCAGTCCAGCACTGTGAAAACTTCACGAAGGCCTCGTTTGTCACCTCTGTATAAACGTCCCTGAGCCTTTATACTAGTATCTCCATCAGGACAAGATAAAAAGGTTGCTAAGCAACTGGAACCTGGCAGCATGTTTCTTGCCTCCAATTAAAAGATGAAAACCTGCCCAAGAGGGAGCAGAAATTCACTGATGAATCTACTAATGGCTTATGTCCACAAAGACCAGATCATCTTTTTCCACCACGCTGTTATTGTAACAACTATGTCTCAGTCAGACAATTTGGAGGCAGGATTCTTATGTCTGATTTACAAAACTATTAATCGGAACAAATAACCAATATATCTGATGCTATATTGTATATTTTATGGTTTTACATACACACTGGTCACTGGTTCAAATTTACATTCAAATGTATTATTGAGATTACATAGATGAACTTTATTAGATTTTGTTAAGGGCATGTTTAATTGTAATTGGCCAATACCAAGACATTATGTCATAGTTGATTAAGCTAAATATTCAATAAATACCTGTTGGTAAATGGATAATTAATTATTTATTTTTTAAAATATATGTAACATGACATTTTAGTGGTTGAAAAATAATACACTTGTATTAGAATTGGATGATTATTGGATGTTCAATTTTTTCTTCAAGTTCTTTAAGAAGCATATCTAGTAAATAAATGCAAACAATAGTGTGGATTTCTTTCCTTTGAAAACTTTCCCCAAGTAGTTTCCACCATAGTCAAGCCACACAGGAATTTAAACATGTCAGTCATATGTAATGTTGTTCTCTGTATCAGTTTCCTTACCACTCCAATAGAGAAGTAGTTGTTGACAATGCTGTAGGGGACAGGGTCTCCCTTCTCCTCCTTGTCATCAGGGACGATGTCTATGTTCCAGCGGTCCAGCACCACCTCTGTGCTGTGCTCAATGTCCCGGAGGAACTTCAGCAAGCTGCCACCCTCATAACCTGCCGAGAACAGAGGAAGATGCTATAAGTAAAAATACGAGTAAATGCACAGATACAGAGACCAGAAAGGATACATGATATGCCCTAAAGTACACCCATGTCCACTTTTGTGTACTTCTGGTGTGTGGCTGTATGTCTTGGTTTGCTCCAATTAGTTCCAGTTTGACACTTACGTCAAGGAACTGACCATAACGCAATGCTTCATTTAAGAAAAAATCTTAAGGCTACAGCATGCAATAATATTCTAGAGAATAACCTGACTGGCCTGCACAGAGCCCTGACCTCAACACATTTGGGATGAACTGGAACCTCACGACCTCACGAATGCTTTTTGTAGCTGAATGGGAGCAAATCCCTGCAGCCAGGATCATTTGCAAAGCCTTCAGAGAAGAGTGGAGGCTGTTATAGCAGCAGATTAAGGCCCATAGATTTGGAATGAGAAGTTTAACAATCACATATGGATGTAATCTTTTAATCCAAGGTGTGTTCACAAACTTTTGGCCCATAGTGTAACTCTTTTTAAATGGCTAATCGGTCCAATTCTGTAATCAATTCTGTACTATTATACTGTATAATTATTCCAAGATATAATATCCTACAATTTTGTGTTGTAGAATACTTTAAAAGGTCCACTGTGTAACATTTAGGAGGAGCTATTGGCTGAAATGGAATATAATATTTATATTTTCATTAATGCATAATCACCTGAAAATAAGAATCGTTGTGTTTGCATTACCTTAAAATAAGCCGTTTTTAATCTACACAGGAACGGGTCCCCTTCCACAGAGGTCTCCATGTTCCACCGCCATGTTTCTACAGTAGTCCAGAACAGATAAACCAAACACTGGCTCTAGATAGGACCTTTCGCGGCCACTGTAGTTTCTCCTACACACTTGGAAGGGGAGGGTGAGGCGAGCGGTATTCAAATGGTTGCAAACTGCAATTTCACCACTAGATGCCACTAAATCCCACACACTGGACCTTTAAAGTCAGAAAGTGTATTTTGTTTTTTAAAAAGAGGGTTTAAAATATAAACGTAATAAATTGAATCAGCCCTAGTGTGAGTTCATGTGAACAAAAGCTGGCAGAGATTTTAATCTCCTGACTTTACCTTTCCATAATTAATATTTCACCTAATCCATATTGTTGAAATGGTGGACTACAGTATATGGGTTCAAACATCAAACACAATGGCACTGATTAGGCTGCCATTTCATAGAGCCCACCGCCCTCACCACCACCGAACACAGCCCAGGCCTGACAGCTCCCCAGGGAGCTCTCTGGTTTGGCTCCGCAGCTGACAGCCTGCTTCAGCAGGCATCTTAATAGCGATCAGAGGCGGAAGTATGTTCTATGGGTGTCACGAGGGGGTGAGGCATTAATGAGTAGCATTACACTGGGAGCATCATGTGTGGAATACGAGCATGTTTGCATATACACATTTTCTGACATACTGGTACTCTGAAGATATATTAGCAATTTCAGAGGGAACAATTTCCTTTTCGTATAAAAACAATTGTACCTTTCCCACGGGATCCCTCACCACATTTTATCCTGAATATGTGCACACACTCACACACACACATATGCACTATGCATTCATACACATGTGTATCACACACTAAAGAGCCCTTCAATAGTCTCAAATATACAGACATCAACATAAGATATCAGTAGAAGCTTTTGTCACAGCCATAAACTCAAACATAATGAAGTCCTTTGTGGAAAATCTAACAAGACTAACGAGTGTGAAGCCATGCTAGCTTTTCTGTGCAGGTATGTTTACATTTTTACCATGCATCTTAGTAACATTTGCTAATAAGCACTAAACACAAAGTACAGCTTAGGCTGATGGAAATTGTCATTAGTTTTGCAGGTTTTTGGTCATAAACCAAAGTATTGGACAATTTTAAATTTTGACCTGATGATGGCGCTACATGAAAAGTCAGGGGCATGTCAGGGGAAATTTCATCACAATCCATCCGACAGTTGTCAAGATATTTCACTAAAAGCCAAAAACCTGCTGGCCATTGCTAAAGGAAAAGTCAGCATATCAGCAAAGTCACTAGGATTCATCCTCTGGGGACCATGAATGGCTGTACAAAATTTCGTGCCAATACATTTTGTGGATGTCGAGATATTTCACAGGATAAGTGAAATGTTTGACCTGCTTTCCCCATTGGGATTAACAAAGTACTATATCTATCTATCTATCTATCTATCTATCTATCTATCTATCTATCTATCTATCTATCTATCTATCTATAAGCCAAAAATGTCAACTTGCTGGTGGAGCTACAGGAGAAGTCAGGGGATGACCATGATAGGGATTCATCCTTTGGGGAACATGAATGTCTATAATAATGAAAATTTAAAAAAGAAAAAGAAAAATCATGGCAATCCATCCAATAGTTGTTGAGATATTTCAGTCTGGACCAAAGTGGTGGACCAACCGACTGGCAGATATTGCCATCCCTAGAGCTACGGTGTTAGCATGGGTACAATCTGACTGCTCATCCTTACGCTGTCTGCAGAGGTAAATATTCATCAGGTTAAATGGCTGCAGAGCCTCCATCTCTTACTTCAATGTTTATTTCTGGGAAAGATGATCAACATGATTCAACAGAAGTCCCAAAGCCCCCCGGACCTGCCAGCTTATTGACAAAATATCATTCATAAGCCTGGCTAAGTGCTCTGCTGGTCCTCCAAGCAGCAACAATCAAGCAGTCATAACCAGCCATTCTAATTACTGCCCCAAAGTACTGCAACAAATCAATGGCTGGCAGAGGATTTACAGCACAAGTGCTTTGCATATTAACAAATTTGACACATAAGAGCTCCTAATTTCCTCTTCCCATCTTTCATTTCATAAAAACATGCACACACATACCTGCCTTTTGCATCCTAGTGTGCCACCGAGAGCCTTCCTGAAAGTTCAGACACTCTAAACTGAACCCTAACAGAGTGTTTAGACTGCTGTCAAGTCAATCAACTACCCATAGTAAGCCTGTTCTGTCTTTAACGAACCAAACTGAACCTTTAAAGATAATCTGATATCTTTTTCTCTCCCCTGAAGTATTGGGAGAACAACTAGAAATCCATAAATGATGTTTTTCATCCCCATGATCCAGAGTTTCCCAGTCCTTTGTAATTTTTTAGTTTAACCCCTTAACATCAATATTTCTTCTTTTATTTCCCCTTAAGTAGCTTTAAGGCTGGAAAAATCATCTTATTCTGTCTGACAGTATCATATATATTCTGTATCAGATTTTTCCAGATCTTCATTGAAGCTATATGATGTTTGCATTAGGAAATATTCTAGATGTCTTGTGCATCGTTTTATACACATTTCCATTTCTGTGTGAAATGATTCAAATTTGACCGGCCTGTTCTGGTCTAGATTACACAAAACACACACACAGATGATAGAGTGAGTGCCTCACCTCCTCCCCAGCGTAAGCAGCGTGCCAGGTCGTTCCCTGTGCCCAGAGGAAGGATGGCCACTGGAGGGTGCCTGGCAAAGTTGGCCTTATCTGCAAAGGCAATGACAAACAGGTCGGTCTTATATTTGGTGAACAGTCCTTGAAACAACTGTTTCTAGGACAACTTGCTTAGTACTTCTATTCCTGTGTGCACTGACGTGATAGTGAGCAGCTGTAGCAAAAGAGTTTCCCCTTGGGGATCAATGAAGTATTTCTGATTCTGATTATTGTCGTTGCTTCTGTCATTGTGTCTATTGGTTATAATAACATTATGAGTTAACTGAGATCTGGGAACATGGCAACATCGCTAGAACAAAGCCTGATGAGGCAAGAAATGCAAGTGGTCAGATGACCAGATGATGATGTAACGAAGGCTAACTTTTTAGCCATGTTACATGTATCTACCACTTTAACTGGAGGCAAAACCAAACGTGAGTACACCTGGAATGTCCTTAATAATCCCTCATTGCACCTAACCGGAAAACTGTGTGTTCAGGATTACGGCAAGTACAGCAGGTCAAAATGTAGTCTGTCTATAAACTGTGGTGGATGTTTACATTAGACAGTTTGGGTAAAAATTTTACCTTTTACCTTCATTTTCTCTGTCAAAAAATGTGGCTAATAGGATAGTTTGTTTACAACCTGTCTGACTTTCTAACTGTTTGTTGCCCCACCTGATTTCTTTTTAGCGATCCCAGATCTCAGTAACTAACTTGGTAACAATAACCCCTAGAAACCATGGCCCAAAATAATCCAAGTTGTAACTACTGGTAATTTTTGATGTTCCAGTCATTGGTCCAGAGGATAGAATCTGCGTACCTATACAGTCGAGGATCCAGCCCACGGTGCCATCACCTCCACAAGCAAGCACCCGGAAATCAGGGACGTCATGGAAAAAGTTGAGCCTAAGAGGACAGAAGATCCAGTAAATTTAACCAACACATGCAAAAACAAGTGTTTTACAAAAGGTATTGTTTGGCCTTTTTCTACACAAAGCTCCCCAATCTCAATGTCAAAGTGTATTATAGGTGATACGTCCACTGATCAGATTTCATAAGACGGATTTTCTAAGTTCTGAATGATTTAATGAACTGAAAGGCTGATGGGCAGAGAGACACAGAGAAAGAAAGACAGAGAGAGAGAGAGAGAGAGAGAGAGAGAGAGAGAGAGAGTTTAATCAATGCGTGCCCTCTCCAGCTGTGTTCACTCCACTCCTTTCCCTAGAAACCATAGTCACAGAATGGTCACAGAGTGTGTGCCCTTCAAAGGGACCTTTAATGTGTGTTGGGACAAAGGTGTCGACAGGAGCTTTCATCTCTCTCTGTCATGAGACAGCTGCATACAGGGCACAGACCCCTTTCACACCGACCACCTGGTCCTGCACAGTAACACCCATAGACCCTCCAAACCACATCTTAACTTAAATAATGTGGGTTTACTAAAAACTACAGTGCCCAGCTGTTTCAGGAAATTGCCAGGCCATTTCCTAAAAACTAAACTATATATTTGTGACACATCTTCCCATCTTTAACGTCTGCAGAGATGGTAGGGAAGTTGGAAAGTACTGAAAGATGGACTTAGGCTGCATTCAGACTAACTTTAGCCCTGTGTGAAAAAAATGCAGACCAGTCCGCAGGGTCGTCCACCAAAAAAAGTTGAACCTAGCACAACTTTTGCTGGGCTGCAATGCGACGTCATTCGGCAAAGTGATGTGTGTGAGGCAATCAAACACATGGAAGCGCAAATCCTAATAGGTTACTTTTTATTGTGAACTCTGATGTTTACTTTGTGATCATCGCGATGAAAGATAAAAAAGCTGCCACCGTGATAAACCTTGTGTCAGAGTTTTATAAACTGCTGTGCTTTGCTTTGGTGTCTGACAAGCCCTCATACTAATGGATCTATTATCCAACTGGACTTTCTGGATTACATTTCATGATTCACTGGTACCTGAAACAACATTGCCAGCCTTATTCCTTTAAGTCTAAACAGTCTAAAGGCGTACTCCTAAACAGCGTTCTCAGTTTTTGCTCTAATGTTACTGTCTTGTCAGTGGTCCACTCAAATAAAGTAGGTGGTGGATTATTTCTGGATCAGGTCAGATGATGCCGAGGCCATGAGGCAAACAGCCCTCTCTAATGGACATGCAGAGAGACTACACCAACATGCACTCGCTGTGGAGACATTTCCACAACATGGAGCTATGTATCGTATCAACCAAAACCTTTCCATGTCAACATAAAATTTTAATTAAGCCACCTAATCCTGACTGTTTGTGGCTATGCTTTATGTATGACACTTTATGAGAAACATGTCTAAGAACAAAGAGACAAATGGAGGTTTACATTAACGGAAGGGCTGAAAAAATGTTTGTAATGACTGAAAGTACAGCGAGGAATTGCATTCCCTAAACAAATTACTCAGAGTAGGCTGCCTCTCACCTCAAAGCCTCCTGAGCCTGTTGCTAGGGAGCCCATGGTAACAGTTGTGGAGAGTTCAGCTGAGAGCAGATTAACCCTCTACGTGACAACAGACCTTCATTCAGCCCTGTGCGATTATTTGTATGCATGTGTTTATATTCACTTGTGCATACTGTAGAGCATCTCTCGCCCTCTTAGCAGCACCAGCACAACTCTCCCACTGCTCAGTAATAGCAGTATTACATCACCTCATTTAAGATATGAAAAGGCCCCTGTGCTCAGATGTGTGTTACTGGAATAATAGACCAAATGCACTTGAAAAGATGGAGTTGAAACGACAAAGGAGCTTCTTTATCAATAACTACATAACATTACTGTGAGTCCCAATCACAACAATATGGTCTACTGTGGAAACAACATTTTATCAAGAATGGAATGAAAAATGTACTAATAACAAAACTAAGGATGAGCAAAAGTGACACGATATTACACGATTTTTGACCTAACATCCTAGTAGTGATAAGTGATGACATTTTGGGGAAGCCTGTTTAATGCCTATTAACCAAACAGGCAAAGATTACTTGTTTCTTTGTTTGAACAAAAACGCTGTTTAGTTCACAACGTTGATCACTGAACTATAACGTATTTATGACGGAAATTACAAAAACTAAAATTCCAAAAGGCTGAGTCTCAAATCACAATATTGATATCTTTTCCAGTGTTCAAAGTCACATCAGAGTAACACAGTCTTTGTGTTTGACGCCGCATGTATCATCTACAGCTTTCTCCCCTAAGACCTGAGTGCGTCATTGGGTCGCTTTTCCTACAATGAGCTCTCGAGGGCAGCAGCTCCGCTAGTCGTGACTGAGAGAGAGTGAGACATAAACAGACAAGGGAGGAGAGAGATTCACACAAATGGAAGTGAAAAGATGGTGAAGGGAGTGTTTCACCTTCAAGGTAAAGCATTTACAGCCCTTGTGCTGCGTAGGGCAATTTTCTTCCGTGAATGGACAGAAGAAAAGGCACAACAGCATTCATTTCAAAGTACAAGCTGTACTCAGCTCTGACGTATGCACGAGTGTGTGTGTGTGTGTGTGTGTGTGTGTGTGTGTGTGTGTGTGTGTGTGTGTGTGTGTGTGTGTATCAAGAGGTCAAATGTACTGCGGTGCTCCCATTCCCCTTCACCGACCTCCACAGCAGCTTAGTTTGACATGAAGGAAAGAGGTGGTCTGACAGTGCAGCTCCCTGACTGAACAATAACTAACTGTATTTCTACTTAATGTAGAATGTAGATGTTCTGAAATAGATTCTGAAATATAAACTCCTGATGCAGCTTAAAGTGATAGCTTTATTTCTTTGTGTCTGGCTCTGTAGGTCAATTCTTTATCCACTGAAAGATAGTCTGAAGTTTGCATATTCTTTTTAATATGCTCTAACAGGCTGGTGCAGGCCTGTATCTTAACCCAAAAGACCCAAAGGATTTCTAAAGGCCCAGCTAGACACGATCAATCTCTGATCAGGACATGGGACATCACTCAACTCAAGAAATAAATCCTGCCTGAATGAGCCTTACAACTGATATATTGATAGTTTTTTGAAATACATTTTAAGTAAAAAAAATAAATAAATTTGGACTTTCCACCATGTTCTGAAAGAAGCATGCCATCCTTGTGTGAGGCCTACATTATGAACAGTGTCCTGGGACAGACACGGTTGGCAAAGGCCTGCTCTATCCATTCACCGACATAAAAATGGCAACAAAGAGATGAATCCAGCAGACTTACCCTACCATTGGTCCCCCTCGATCCAAACTGTACACCTGCCTGGGGTTTAGTAGGTACCTGAACTTTCTCAGTACCCTGGAAGAAGACAGAAAGACAGGAACAATGCAAATAGTTAGAAATACATTGAGCAAGCTGAATAGGTTATGTGTTCATCTATATGTTAGGAGACCTCCACCATAGCCTCTTAAGGCTGCACAGGTTTACTGCATGTCAAACTGTGCTGAATGGGTTTAATTAAATCTTGGTTGCAGTGTGTGTCAGAATATATACATTTTGAGGCATGTCAGAGGGTGCAATAAATGTCAGCTGAATCGTAGCGCTATGATGTCAATAGAAAAGAAATACAAGCAAAGACACGTCATCAACTTGCATCATTCATTTTTGCGGTTCTCATGATGAAACCTTTTCAGAAGACCAAAGAATCACCAGCATTTTTCTCAGGATTGTCAACTTTTGCCTAGGATAGCCCAAAATTGCATGGTACTTGGGAACCTTTAAACTCTGCTGGGATAACGAGATGGGTCCATTTTTAGAATCTCATGTTAGGCAGCCAAACAGTTTTTCAAGTACTGTATATTTAAAGTTCTACATGAGAATCCAAAAAGTTTCCAGAGATATAAAATACATTTATGTCAAGTTGACTGATGTGTATAAACTGAACAACCTAGAATATAACATTTCATGGAATGCTGCAGCCATACAAAACACGACATCTTGGGTTTGAATATTTAAATCAGTGTAAGCATCATATCACTCTGTGAAGGCATGTGAAATTACTTCTGTATAACTTCCACACGCATCTGAAATAAGCCAAAGTGGCGCTGCAGTTTCTGTCTGTAATATACAGAAATAATCATTTCAGACTTCAGGGAGAAGAGGCATAATATAAAAGAGAGATGAAGAAGTGGAGAGTTTTACTTTGCAATCTTCCATCTATGATCTTTTTGCTCTCACAGGCTGTCAGTGTGTTAGCGCGCTGCACATCGACACAGCAGCAGTTTCCTGTAACCTTGTGAGGGTTACATAAACTGCTCATTGAAGACAATTATCTTCATGCACATCTCATGCAGGCAATTTTACGGGCTCATAATATGCTTCTAATATCCAACAGGAGGCTAGTCAATGTATTTCATTACACTACTTGAATATATTTATATTAACAAGTGAATGGATGTCTTAGCCATGTGTACTAGAAATCTCCACTACACAAAGGTACATGAGGGACTGATACGTTTAGTCAGTGGATAACAGCGATTTAGACAAATGATGTGAAATCTGTTGACACTTGTATGTAGGGCAGAAATTTATACAACTAACTGATAATTTGCTGTAGTCATAAATCAAACTAAACATGTTATGAAATGAAATTTTCCCCAAAATAGCAACACAATAGCCTCTGGTTTCCTGTTCAAAATGATTTTTTTGTTCTTGTAATGTCTATTAATACAGAATAATTTCCTTTCTGATGGTAATAAAGAGTGTGTTGCTATGGTAATGTTGTCAGGCTGAGGCAGAGCAACACTGGTCTCTGTTGTGTGGTACAGTAGGTGGGGAGCAGAGCAACAATGAAGACATTTATTTACAGCTTGTACAGCCCTCCTCATCTTTAAATGATAGCATTCAGAGGGACAGCAGGGAGGTGCAAAAACTATGGTGCCCTCTGTGAGAGAAATCAGTTTTCTAAAGTGCGCTGTGATTTTCAGATAATGGCCCAAAATACCTCTAATAACAGTGTAATTTAATCATACTATATCTGGGTATCCAAAGGGACTGATTACCAATATTAAGTCCATGTCTGTGATCCTATAGTTCATTTCTCACTACTTCCAGAGGCAGACACTGTACTTGATATATAAATTATCTTTAAGGCTGACAACCCAAAAGTCTCAATTTCCTGCTGCAAGAAGACACTGATCATCACAGTTTACAGTAATAAGGTCTTCTTGTCATGAGCACAGCCCAGAAAATGCTTCAATTAATAAAAGGTAAGGAGACAAGCGGGTTGTCGGGGGGGTTGGGATGAGCTACTTGCTACTAATTATGCCTCCAAAATCCCAAACAAAATAAAAGAAATCAATAAATCAGTGGTTAATCTGGAGTGTTTGTATGCAGGATAATTTAATGCAGAATTAAAATGAAAAGAGAACATTCTAAATTAAAAGACAAAGTGGCAAATAAACTATTATATTGTACTAATCCAACCATAATTAAATGTTAAAGAGAAAACTGAAAAGGCAAATTTTGTTGAAACTGATATTGAAATGACAAATGGATATTGTGAACTGTCAATTTGAAAATGGAGAGTGAAATTTAAACTGGATAAAAGAAAGGCTTAAATGAAAATGCAAAAAAATGAAAAGCTCAAATGCAGAAGCTTAAATTGACATTAAAAACAAAAACAAAAGAAAATTAGAAAGAGAGAATAAACTATTAACATACAAAGATGTGAATGATGTTTTCACCCATTTAATTTATTTCTTTTTTTCAAAAACCTACTAATAAACTAAATTCCCAGATTTTATTTTGAACACTAAAAAATAAAGAGCATTAGTTATCTTTGACCTATAAAATAAGCAGGTTTCAAAGTGTTTATGTGAAGCCAAATGGCTGTCATCAACTTTAACTTCTAACCTCTATGCATGATCTCCATACATGATGTTGCAAATGATAAATGTAAAAGACAATAGTAGAACAGACCACCTGACCACAGCAGAAGGCCCGTGGGTGGCCAGAACTTACCGCTCCCCCTGTCTCCCTCCACTCTTGGGATTGACCAGGACCAGGAGCGGGTGAGTACCTGGGAGAGGGGTGATCTAGAGACAGGAAGGAAAAACAGACTCAGGCATCTGCTAACCAGCTTTGTGTGGTCACAAACCTACAGGATGGACAGCTGCTGGATGCCGGACCAGCGTACCTGCAGTGCTTGTCCGTCTCCAGGGGAGAATTTGAAAGTCTGATTGGTGTCATCAGGGCTGGTGCTGGGTGGCGACTCCCCCTCACCACGCTTCACCACAGAATGACGGTCCTGTGAAAGGAGGAAGACTGATGGACTGGTGCACGGGCCCGGGGTCTTATTTACTCTACAGTGATTCCATGCTAAAGAAGAAGAAAACTGTGCACTAAAAAATATCATCTTTTTACCTGCATGCACTTTCTCTTTATAAATCAAAATGAGTTTTAAATATTCTACAGGTGCCTTGTATTCATGTATGAAACGCCCACTATGAATATGGATAATATGCATATAAAATCAGCTTGTCAATGAGGTATTGTGAGGAAAATTGAGAAGTCAGACCACAAACCCGAAAATAGACTCATCATTAGGTGTGAAATTGAGGCAGGTGTTTGGTGGACATGGGTCTGACATGACTTGTTGGAGGGAATCAGTTGAATGGCAGCGTGTCATTAATACAGCCAGCTCAGTCATTAATCCATCCATTCTCCACTGCCTATCCAGGCTGTGGTGGCAGCAGATAAAATACAGCTAAAAATGCTGTTTCTGTTAGAGTTGTGGTCCTTGTTGGTGTGAATAGTATGACACAGAAGCAGTGCATTTGTCCATATTTGGCAACAATTTTGGGTGCAGTCTGGATCGCACTGAGCTACAGAAAAAATTCTACATAAATACACACTTTACACTAGGGACACCTGACTAAAACTAATGCAGCCTAATACAACAGTCCTTCATGAAGGTTATAATGCTCAGTGTCTGTTCTGGAGAGGTGTTGATTTATGATCATTTTGGAGGTTGTAGTTTGTGGTGCTGACAGGTGTTTCTATTATTTTGTCCACCCCATTTATATCAATGAGGGTAGCTAAATAACAGAAGCACCTCTCTGTGTAATACAATATAGTTCAGCAGCACCACAAACTACAATGTTTAAAATGATCATAACCTTCGTTAATGTAGGAGTCATTGCAGGACCGTTGTATTAGACTGCATTAGTTGTTGTGAGTACTAAGTGTTACTGAGTGTTTATTTCAAATTTCTATTCATATTTTGATACACTATTCCTCCTTCATCTGTGGAAGTGAACATCGTCTAAATTGCACGTATGTGCAGTCTTGTATATGGACAGCAGAGAAACGCATTCTCACCAGGACAACAGGGCAGATGTACGAGGGCAACAGAGTGTGGTCCCTCAAGGCTCCTCCATCACACTCTGGCTTCACATTAGATGCACACTTATTATGGAGCTACGGAGGAGAGGAGAAGCAGAAACATAAGACCTGTGGGCGTAATCCATCTGTGAGACCGAGTATATCAAACGTTACCAGTATGAAACGCTGCACTTTTGAGGTTATTTATCCTGACAGCATATTCCGACTGTTTGACAGGCCATACAGTATCAATCAAGAAGTTATTTATTTGTATTTCAAGCAGAATATGTGTCATGCTGAAATGAGAACAACTGCTCTGTGAACTTGAGAGTTTTGACAGCAGGATTAATGTTGAGCAAACCCCAAGTCAGTGGTGACATCTAGTGGATTTGAAAAGCAATGACAAGTAAAATGTATGTGTGCACGTACTTGTATTACTTGTTGTTTACACAGTACATTGTGGGGATTTGCCTGATATTTGGGGACAAAGGCTGATCCCTATAAAGTAAACCATTACATTTTAGGGTCAAGGTTGGGTTCATGTTTGGGGTTTGGCTTATAATGGTTGTGGTTAAGGTTAGGTAAGTCTCCAGGGAATTAATATGGTACACCTAGCTAACACCAATGCAGTCTAATACAGCAGTCCTGCTATAAATGACCCCTTCACGAAGGTTATAATGTTCAGTTTCTGTTCAAACTGTTTTAGAGAGGTGTTGATTCAACTTTTGATCATTTTGGAGGATGTAGTTTGTGGTGCTCTTGAACTGTATTGCGTTACACAGACAGGTGTTTCTGTTATTTGCCCTCATTGATATTAATGGGGTGGACAAATTAATACAAACACCTGTCAGTATAACAACCATACAAGTGAATCGACACCTCTCTGAAACAGTTTCACTTATAACATTGATGAAGCTAGAATTTATTGCAGGACTATTGTATTAGTTTTAGCTAGGTGTACTTAACGAACTGGCAACTGAGTACACTCCGTTACTTAACTCAACCTTCATAAATAAGTTTAATACATAATGCACTAAAAGAAAGGTAAACAATAAAAATAATAATACCCTACAATGAATCTGTTGATACTACTGCATACTTACAATGCTTTTCTAATGGTCAAGTCTGACCAATCAGAGTCTGGAATATGGCCACAGATAAAAGTGTTACCTGGTAAGAGTTATCTGTGTCTATAAAAGGCAGAAACTCACAGTGATCTGACACCAGACACAGTGCAGGCCCGTTAGGCCCTGGTAACACTTGATGCTTCTGTGACAGCGGTCGCACTTTGTAGGAGAGTTACCCTCCATCCATACATGCTGCATAGCCTGGAGCGCAAGAGAGAGAACAGAAAGTCAGTATTCAATGTTATTTAGCATGTAATAATTACATTTTTAATTAGTCATTAAGTCAAGATGCAAACATAATTTAGGGTTTAGAACATTCTATTTGTTTTCGCAAAATATATAATGCAGTTATAAACGTTCACACACTGTTGAAAACATGTAACAAACACAAAAGTGCAATATTGGTTTAAACTAAAATAAAACGCTGCTGATTAAAACCTGGGCCTCCCAAACACTGTTTATCAGGAGAGAAATAATACATTAATGGAGCTTCAGGACATCAGGACAATAACAGCTGAGACACTTGGTTGCTTTACTGGATAAAAAGCAAAATATCCTTCTTTTTGACTTCAAGCTTTTTACTAGAACTTTGTTGCACACAAGACAAAGATGACTTTGTCCTTCTTAAGCTTCAACAGAAGCAAAAACAGTTTTTTCTTTTTTAGCAAAGTAGACACACATGCTTTGATCCCCTTTTGGGTTGTGAGAACCTCAGCTTTAGGGCTGAAACTAATGATAATTTTCACTAATCTGTAGATTATTTTTACAATTAATCCTTTAGTCTAACAAATGTCAGGAAAATAGTGAAAAATGCCCATAACAAGTTCAAAAAGCCAAAGGTCACGTCTTTAAATTATTGATGGGAGGGAGTTTTTGCCAGAGGCCTGACGGTAAGTTTTGGTCATAACCTAGAACTGAAGAAAAGTACAAAGCTCTACAGAGTGTAATCAGCATGTGATCTGAGACAGAGAAATAATTCTGTAGAGCCTAATCACGTCACTGCTAAAATACAGAGGCTATTAACTAGATAAGAAGCCCCGCATGACCTCACAGACCATCCCATGATCCTCGCTGCCCTGTTAAACAGAAGCATGAGTCAGTGGGAATCTGCTAAACAGACTGGTCAGTGTTCCTGTCTCATTACCCTGCAGCATCAGTCCATGCTATCAGCACGGCATTTCATGTGCAGAATGAACCCTTTCATGCCATGTGTTTGTACTTACGTTGGTGTGTCTACGTGACTTGGCGTAGGTGCTGATGCAGGCAGCAATGTCTTTGGACACACAGCGTTCGTGCACTGTGTACTTGCATACTGCGGGAAAACAGCAAGAGACAAGAGTTTGTAAAATACTTACAGTGCCACAGTGTACTTTACATCACAGACCAGCCTCAAAAAAGGTCGACATATTCGTCATCTTTAATATTTAATGCTATCTTAAACTTCTTTCACTTACTGGTCCTGTCTCATCTTTATAACTAAAAACACAGTTTGCAGGGAATTTAATTAAAAAGTTTACCACATTAGAGGTAATCTCAGACAATAAGTGAGTAGTTGCATCCAACAGTGACAATAACATCAGCCTCGAGAACTGCTCCCTGGTAGAATTCAATCAATAATGAAATTACACACGATAACATCGTTAATGTTTTTTTAATGATGACTGTGAGGACTTTTAATTGAAAAACAACATTGACTCAGAGGCACTCAGGCACAACAAACAACTTAAATTTGAGTCAGATGCACGGAGCAACGTGAAAAACAGATAAAGATGGGGGAACAGACAGAGATAATGACAGAGATGGAGAGGAAGTCAGAAGACGAGGAAAAAGAATGGAGACAAAGAGAAAACAGAGAAAAGCACCAAGGCAGGCAGACAGACAGGCAGACGCAGAGAGACGGGTGACACAGCGACTCACTGGAGCAGCAGAGGCCCTGCTTGCGAACTCCGAGCAGCATGGTATGGCAGTAGTTACAGTAGGCTGGTTTGTTGAAGTGCTTCAGACGCCAAACATGCTGCCCGTCTTCCTGTACATTCTAGGAGGAGACAACAAAGGATAGATGAAGCATCGAAACTAACGCTTTAGTGGGACAGCATCGACTGTCGATGGTTTTGGTTATTATTGTTGCTACAAACAGTGTAGGGAATTCTGAAATTGACAATAACCTAACCGAGAATATACTTTATCCGTGCAAAATGGTCCATGTTTGAAAGCAGCTCATGTGAACATTAAATCAAGAAATAATCTGTAAGATATGAAAAAAATACATGCTGCCATTTCATCATCATTATCAGCTGGTTTTAGCTTATCACAGATATACATCAGTCAATAAGTAACAAGAAATTGCTGTACAGAGATTAAAAATAGATTTGAGGTAACCAACCAAGAGGAAGCAGTGTCCCTCTTACATAGTTTGCCCACCAGAGAGCACTGTTTTATTTTTCAACTGTAAAATCTCAATATCACGCTCAGAAATCCAGCACAGAGTTCAGGAAAACGTATACTGCACTTCCGCTGTTCTTAACACACGAAACCAACCAAGAGGAAAATCCTGTGACACAAAGGAAGTATGTTTTGTGTGTAATTTTGTCCAGCAGTAGCAACACAATGTTAAGTGAGTGGTTAGCGTGCGAGGTAGATAGTGTGGGTGTGAGAGTGCTACTTACAGGACCTCAATAACCTCAACACACTGAAAACAATAAGGTACATTTCAGTCGGTGCTGCTGACTGAGAACTGATCTCAAAACAGCCAATGAGTGCCTAAAACTCGAGATGTCAAAAAACATATAGAACAACAAAAGTTAAATGGTTGTGTGAAGACAAACAATACAGTTTTACACCCACACAAACACTAATATGTACCGTATCCATGCCCAGCAGGACCAGTAAAGGGATGGTGGTGAGGCCTCCTCTGATCCACTCCTCCAGTGTGACTGTCCCATCTCTGTCGTAGTCGATCTCTTCCATCATCTCCTTCAGTATCTAAAGTGAGATAAATATATATTCCTTAAAACCAAAGTCAGTGTCTGTTCTGTGTATACCTACACGGGAAAGTCAAAGTCAGTTACAGGCAGACAACATACTGCGGTTCAAAGTAGGACTCTAATATTATTAAAGATTCTGTTAAGCAATGTTCCATAAGGCAAGCTTTTCAGTCATCAAAAACAGTCATCAAAAACAGACATACTGTAGATACTACTACAGGGACTACAGACGGAAATGAGCTGTTCGCTATATCTGGTGCAATAAATGTATTGTGCATTGTCCCTGTTAGATGAACAATAAAACATGTAGAGGTAATGATATACTCAGCTCAGGGTTCAGTTCGATTCACAATAGAAGGCTAAGGTTTGAAAGAGCGAATGAAAATTAACTGACAGTATACAATTCTTTATGTATTCCTCCATGAGTATAAAATGTGCAAAAATTGTGCTTTCACTTTCACCATTTCATAGCAAAATGCAAATAACAGACTCTTGAATAACTTAATCATTTTTCTTTTTTTTCATATGCAGATCTAGAGAACAAGAGCTTTCCTCTAACAGGCCTGTCCTTTGTCTGTATAGCACTTTACCGAGAAAGCAATTTTGTGGTTGTTTTTCTACCTTTTTGGAACTGAAATCCGCTTCCTGGGTGTCACTTGAGGTTTCAGCTGGCATTAAGCGTGAGTAAATAATGACAAAACCTTCACAAAGGGGCCTGTTTACATTTCTCTTCCTGTTTTGCTTCAGACTTTATTGCAGTCGAGAGTTTGCTTACCGGTCGCAGTTCTGTTGAATCCCACTCCAGATACTCTGCCACATGCACCATCTGATTGATGATGCGATCCAGCTCCTACAAAAAGAAAGACATACCATATAGGACAAAGAGACGAAAACTGCCATCCTAGCCATACCTACCTTCTACTAAACAAGCATGGATGACAGGCATAAGAAATGTGAAACTTCTCCTGCTTGTGATGTGAATAATGTGCTTTTAGTCAACATTAAAGTCAGCATTCAGTAACGTCAAGCACAAAGTGTAACACAGTCTGTAAGTGTTGTATATATTTCCCTGCATATTGGACATATTCGCAGAAGAGATTATCTGTTTATTTGATCACTTCAGCAAATGGCTAATATTAAACTGAACAGAACAATTACAAATGATCTCATGTAAACACAACTGCTGTCACTGAGCGTTCAGGTTTCTATTCTTAGAGCTGCTGTGTGCAAAGGGCAAAGAGACAAAGCACAGACAGAAAGATGAGACGGGCGGGAGAGAGAAAAGCGAGGGAGATACAAAAAGTTAAAAGAGACAGAGCCCACTCACCGAGCTGTCCAGAACCCCGTTGCCGTCTGTGTCGTACAGCCGGAACATGACTAGAGGGAAACGAGAGAACAGAGATCCCATGATGACTCAGATACCGTCAGATAATTAGTAGCTCTCTGAAGCTGTAACATTCGTTCTTGGACTCTGTCCAGATGGCAGCGGGGTTAAAGAAGTGGAGCGTGCTACTTTTGTACCGGGGCATGGGGACCAGTTAGCAGAGATTAGCCTTGTCAGTGTGCGCCAACATAGCCTTAGACACTAAAGAAGTCAATTGGGCACAGCAGGGCTTAAGCATGTTACTGACCTGCCCTGTGTGGGAGGTGTAACCACCGTACTTAAGGCCCTGGGGAGGCAGCCAGCGAAGGAAGCGAACAGCCTTATTACTCTTGCTGTCAACCTGAGCTGACATGCTACTGAGACCAGCGGCATTAGTGGCCTGAGCACATACACACATTGCATACGACAGCTGCTCCCAATCGACATCCCCCTGAGAGGAGCTGACCCTCTGCCTGCATCCTCCATCCCTGTCACTCACACTCCAGCTTGTCCTCTGGCGTCCCCCTCTCTAGCAGGGAAAGGTAGCAGACGATGTCCTTGAGAAAGACCACCTGGGGCGACGGCAGGGGGGAGCTTTTCTGGGGCGACGGGCTCCTCCGCAGTGACAAATGCTTCTCAGAGTGGCTCCTCTCTGTTGATGTACAACACAAGTGTTCAAAGCTACTCACAGCACCCATCAGTCTTTCTACTCCACTGTGGTTCCTCTGGTGAAATTAATGGAAAGAATAAAGTAAAAGCACCAGTAAATTACACATTTAAGTATTAGTTTGACAGTTTTAGAGAACTCTGATCCCAGTAAAACAGGTAGAGACAAAACAGAGCAGTGGAGAACAGGTTGACAAAAGACTATTTACATACAGACAGAGGATGGAGGTGCCACGGGCTGCTGACCAAAACAATATGACATCATGTGATAACCAATCTGAAAAGCCATCACTGGATTAGCAGCACCTAGATGGAATGAGTCAAGTCTAAAAAAATACAACATTGTAATGCACTGAAATGCCAGTTTTACATAAAAGCACTCACTATTACCTTTTTCTCATGTTGCTTTTAAAAATGGTGCAAACATCAAGAGACCTTTATCAAATAGCTTTCCTCACTTTACCTTGCAAACATCTAGCATTGTCTCCAACGAACAGGAACTACAAACTTTTATTAGATTTCTTTCTAATCACTGGCATAAGACTCAGCAACTGAATGTTTACTGGGGACGTTAGTACAGCAAGGCCAGACTCAGATTTCATATGATATTTTTCTTCATTTAAGATTATGGTAAGCAGGGATGTAACAATATTTTGTGGCACAATAAACTGCAATACAAAAATGTGACAATATACGTCATGGCGGTGAAAAATGAATGGCAATATTAACTACATCTGAACAGTTATGGCTCCCAAAGGTTTCTAATTTATATCTGCAAACATTAAATGCCAGTAGTTGCAACTAAATGTCATCCATTAAGTGTCAGAGGTTTCAACTCCTGCCTGGAAATGTTGTTAAGTTTATATTCTTGTTTATATTCTTATATCCTTTCAGACATTTACCACTTCTCCTGATAAGCACACTCTAATCTAGAGATTTTTATTCTTGAGATTAGTTTTATGTAAATAAATGTAAAAAAAAAAAATCCTTTTTTCTATTAAAGAGATTTTATTGTTTGCATTTTGTAACAAAAATTTGCATCTAAAACCTAAATTAAGAAACTTTACCAATAAATAAGAGCAATAAAATAATAGTTAAATTAAATTCAAAATAAATCAAATAAAAACAATAAGAAATTTTATACTGAGGTCACGTGACAACAACTAAACCATCTCCATGACAACTGAGCAATGCCATTCAATGAAGACCAGGAGTTGTGGCTGAAACAAGAATTAAACTTCAAGCTCGACAAACACTAAGTTTTAAGATTAAGAATGGTGAAACTTGCAAAGATTGTTGTTTTCACGCTTTGTTTTCATTCCAACTTTGTTAAAATACAGTGAGTGTATCTATCGGTGAATGCTATATCACGTATCGTACCAAATCATAAAATGACTGTATGATTACACCCTCACAGTAAATCAGTCTACATATTCAGCTCGTGATAACCCTTGAGCTCCTGACAAGACACACTACAGGTTTGACACTGACATGCTATATGGGCCACAAGGACCACCGGCCATTTTTGACAGGAGCCAGATTATGATCCTATCTGCCAAAGCACCACTGCCAACTCACATCTTGTCTCAGTGTAGCTAACCTCACCTGGCGAAAGTTTGGGGGACACTGGTGACCTGGCAGGAACAGCGTTGGGGGTCAGGGCATTGCTGCTGGCCTCTGAGGTTTTGACCTGGGTGCAGGGTGATCGGTGTGGGCCCCCAGGTGTATGGGCCCCTGTCCCTGAACGCTGCGAGGAGGAGCAAGATGAACAAGGGGAGGTGGTGGCTCCCGAGCCTGCGGTGCTCATCACAGTGGAGTGCTCCGGTGTGTGTCGGCCCATCGCAGACAGGATGCTTTTCCCGTTCATCCCTGTTGGTGGGGGCACCGAACGAGACAAAGGGGATAAAATAGAGGAAACAGAGAGAGAGAAAGAAAGGAAAAATGAGTTGAACAGAAATGATGATTATAAACAGTGGAGGATGAGGGGAGGGCATGTTAGATGCACAAAGAGTTGGTTAATGGTAAGGAGCAACATAAAGAAATACTGTAGAAATACGGTAAAACTTCACAACAACAATCCAAATACAAAAATCTCAGGATGCATAGAGGGACAGGAAGCAGATAAAATTACAACACTGCGTTTAAACCTTACACAATTCACAAAGCATCACTGATCCACAGGCAAAATACCATGAACTCACATCAACACAACAAGAGCACACCAAAAAGAGAGCAGGAGGTTACAGCCAGCAGGACTCTTGTCCCGTTAAGATGACATCACGCTGATGATATGGGCTACTCGGCCTGCTCTGGTACCTGTAATGGGTGCACAGGCCACTTCGGTCTGAATAGAGATGCCTGCGTCAATGGAACGGACTTCTGCTGTCAGTCATTGTTTCGAGGAAAGAAAAGACAGCGGCAGACGCAGCAAGAATGAGTGAAGAAAGAGAACTCTATGTTCTGTATATAAAGTAAGAACAGATAATGACTGTTTACAGGAACTGCATGGGTTTAAAATTAGATGGCAAACATTGTGAGGAGAGATAAACTGAATTAAGTGAGTACATCAGAATAAAAGCCCTATTTTTGGATCCTTTGTCAAGAGGAGAAAGCTAATACTTCTACCTCAATTGCATTAACAGTGGACATAATAGAAGCCTCTATTATATGGTAGAGAGCAGGAGACGGTGATTAAAGAGACAGATAATATGTCGGAAGCAGAAAACAGAAAGCAGCATATTACATATAGTGAAACAGTCTCTATAGTTGCCCAGGCAGCGTAATTGATAGCAATATTGTTCATTTTATCTCTTTCCTCTGACTGGGAGCTTCGGACAGAAAGACAGAAGAGATAATTAGAAGACATTGAAGGATTTGATCAGTACAGTGACCAGCTCCATCCAGACTGGTTCATGACATGTTCAAGATTACCACCAGGTGTCAGTGCAGGCTCTATCAGCTGTCTCCTTATGAGAACTTGAATCGAATAGCTTTCTTGAGTACTTTAGATTTTGCACAATGTATATAACTTAACACATATAACACAACAACTGAGGAGATTACCATAGTGTTAATGTTGCGATCCCAGCAGAAGAAGCAGCAGCACTATCGCAGATTAGTTTCTCTTCAAAACTTTCTGCCATTGTTATTGTCATTTGTTCAGACTCTGCTGACCTTATTATATTACATATAACATTATATACCAATAAACTAAAGAATGTGTTGATTTATCAGCTAGTCGACTGACAGAAAATTAACCAGCAACTATTTTGATGAAGGATTAATCATTTTAGTCATTTTTCAAGCAAATTTGCCAAAGATTGTCTGATTTCAGCTTCTGAGGATGTGCTACTTTGCTTTGTCATGTATGATAGCAAACAATTTTCACTTTTTTCTGACATTTTATAGACAAAACCAATCAAAAATCATTTAATTGAGAAAGCAATTGTCACATTAATTGCTAATAAAAAAATTATTGTTAGTTGTAGCTAAAATCGCCCCCACCGTTGACGGGCTTCATGGCATCTTATGCACACGTAGCATTAAAAGTATCCTGTGGAGTTTTTGACGTCTAGTAGCACTATGGAGCAGTTTTTATATGGGTTGGGGGGAAAAGGACGCACGTGTGCACGCTACACCTATTCCTGCCAATCCTTTCACACGATTCCACTGACAAGATATGCAGCAATGCGCCAACACGAATGTGAACAATGCAGGTTTCACATTTTAAAGGAATAAAGTCTTTCATGAGCAAGGAAATGCATTCATCACGTTTGTTAGACCTCGAGGATACAAACAATGCGTTATGGTGAATAACACTGAATGTCAACAGAACTTTTGTTTGTTTTCAAGAAAACTCCACAGGGCACCTTTAATTTTTTGAGGACAGAAACAACCAACCCCCCCCCCCCCCAAAAGGAACGCAGGCTACATGAGGCAGCAGTGACAACTTTACTGCCATTTCTGCAGTCATTAGATAATTCACAGTGAAGACTAAAAGGATGGCAAAGAGAGTGAGGGGGATGACATGCAACTGACGTCTCTGGATGACGTCAAAGCTGGGACGTCACAAACTTTGTTAACACTGGGAGGCTCAGCACCAATGCTGCTAACCAAAGTGACATGCTGTCACTCACATTTAGACTCTCTACACTTGTTGCTTCTTACTTTTACAAGCAGTATACCACAGAAATAGATTTCTAATTCAACAGTCCATCTGTCTCCTCAGCTGCTCTGCAGTGAGGAGCAGACAGGCAGAACCTAGTGCCAGGGCCCACGCAGCACTCACATAGAAGGATGAGTTTACATACTGCACAGAGCAAGTGACCTACAACACCCGAAGAGTTCTGTCTTCTGCTCTGGTTAGCGTGAAGTCAGTGTGCAGTCAGTTTTTGGTGAATAATCTTGTCTGTGTGCGGCCGTGTGCCTATGTGTCAGTGTTCATCTGCATGTTTGCAGCAAAGAAAGGGCGCAAATATAGACTCATCTGCAAAGAGACAATGTGACTGGATTAAAGTGGCAGTCCACGTGATCATCTCTGGTGTTAAGTGCTCAGTGCTGTTGTGTTTCACAGAGATGACTTGTCAATCAAACAGAATGACCAGTACTGTGATGTATTTTCCCTTGAATCACCTGCTGAAGTTTTTGTAGGTTTTCTCACAGGATGTTGACACTAAGAAAACCTCAAAGACTTAGAAGAAAAAGTACCTGTAAGAGAGCAAGTAAGGAGTCTTTGTTCTTAACCCAAAAGAAGATTGCAGAAAAACTTAACAAACAATCAAATGTCACTGTTAAATGGTCTAAGTTTTGCTTTGATCTGGCATTGTTTGTTCCTTGAAGGAGAAAGAACTAAATCAGGTACAGTTAAATAATTAATTCAGTCTGAATAGTCGGACACCTCTCTGTCTAGCCGACTGCTGCTGATTCAACATGCGTCCATAAGAGCCAACTAGTGCCAACAACGCTAGAAACACCAAAAACTACAGGTGATGATAAGCCACAGATGCTTAAGGGCGCTCTACTGCTCTGTGCATTAGGGTCCAAGTCTGCTCAGCCATGGCGGCCATCACAGCTATAAAACTTCAGCATAGAAAGTGTTCAACGTGATATCCTGGATAAGGCATGCTGATTAAGATATGCCACGAAAAACAGCCATCATTGTTTAAGAAAATTGAAGAAAATTTTTCCAGGAAAGGCCTGCCTGACATCTTGTGTGAAGAACAGCCAGTCCAACAACTTTCATTGAGTAGGTGTATACTGGATCATTGTTGTATTGTATCAATCTGTGTCAGCAGCAACACCGAAATGCACTTGAAAAGTCAATGGATGGGAAAGTCATGGATTATAACCTTGTGAATGATTTGATCAGAGGTGTTAAAAGATGCAACTATACAAATGCAAACAGCCTACCCAGTAAGCTCGTTCCTGCACGAGACTGAGCAGGAGAGCAGCCTCCCGTCTTGCTTTTGAAGGAGGTGAAGAGGTGCTGACACAGCTCTTCTGGGATGTCATTCTCCAGGTATGTGGCCATGAAGAGCTGGAAGCCCTCATAGTCAATGGGCTGCAAGGGGAAAATAAAGAGCAAATAGGCTAACTGAATTACTGAGGTACACTTATGAAGGAAGTTTACACCAACCACAGACAATTAATCTGTTACAACAATGAAATAAGAGAGAAATGTGATGGACTTTTCGATTCAAGTTGATCTGCCCTGAAATGATATGCCAGTATTTTCTTAAAAGTAGCATCTTAATGACAATATGGCTTGAAGCCATTAAATTGAAAACATTCTCAATAGATTTTATAGAAAGGCTTTAAAAAGGTCAGTAAAATGTCAAAAGCACAAAGTCTGTCAGACCAGTCAACTGACCACCACAGAACATCTCTTTATGGTTAGCAAGGGCAGAATGGAGGTGCTGGAGGCTGCACCAGATAAGACCTTGGTATTTGGAGGCCTGATGGCTTAAAAGAAAACAAAACAATGTAAAGAAAGCAATGTAGACAGCAAGAAAATGTCATATTAACATTCCTGAGCTGTAATGCTGAATACAGAACTGTAATGCTCCTTCCATTTACCTCCTGCAAATCCCCCCCTCCCTCAGCTGCCCCTCACACAGCCATGTGGTGGGTGAATAGTAGCACTGAACTCAACGACCCCATGAACTTTGGCCTTTTCCCCTCTGGCAGGGTGAGAGACCATCTGTAGCGGATAAGGCGGGGTTATGTTATGTTAGTGGACAGAATGTGCATGCAGTCTGCTGACACAGACACCACACAACATGCAGAGCCCGCCGGGCTGAGGCTTACTTGGTTGAGAACGTCTTGCTTCTGTTTAACAGTTGGAACAGTGAAGCGGAGAGGGGGGAGGAAGGAAGGGAGGAAGGAGGAAAGAGTGAGGGAGGAGTGGGTAGAAGAAGAGAAGGGGTTAGCTACTTTGTGTGAGGTAAAACCTTCGATGGTGGTGGTTAGGTTGCAGACCAGACTGACGATTCCTCATCTCTGCATGGACTGCTTGGTTCTTACTGCGCTGCACTCACCCAAGCACACTCAATCATAGCCTGAACAGCCTGA
Organism: Siniperca chuatsi; assembly: GCF_020085105.1. Classification (NCBI taxonomy): domain Eukaryota; kingdom Metazoa; phylum Chordata; class Actinopteri; order Centrarchiformes; family Sinipercidae; genus Siniperca; species Siniperca chuatsi. The sequence continues at coordinate 25,699,927 of NC_058053.1, forward strand.
AGCTATCTGGTTGCACAATTCAACCCTTGACCACTTACTCTGAATTCAAATGAAGGGTGATTAATCAGACAAGCACAAGTATGATGCAGTGCGATGCAGCAATACAGACTTTCAATTAGGATTTGCCTGCTTGGGTCTCATTTTTCCGTCAAAGACACACATAACTAATAGCATTAATGATGGTTGGATTCCATTCAGATAAAACAGATCCAGGGGCCTGGTATTGTGCACGTTGGCTCACTGACATGGCTTATTGATACACCTAAAGTCAACAGAGCCATTGTTAAAGCTCAATAGCAGTATGTTGGACAGTTGGACAGTTGGACAATCTGTTGCACGTTTGCCAAACAATAAAAAAGTGAAGCGAATGTTGCCTGGTGCTCGCCAATCACGGTGGATGGAGAAGCACATGCAGAAAGGTTCAGTAGCAACATTGTTTTATCCTCACACCAGAATACTATCGAGAACACCAAACATCAGACAGTGACCTGTGACCTTTTATCCAAAATTTGGACGACTGTTCGAATGACGAAAGCATGTCTGTTCTGTTACGGTCTGACCGAATCCACAGTTCACTGTGTGTGTACGGTGTGTGCAACAGCATGTGGTGTTCAAATTATTTCTTATGAATTATATTTTAGTTCTTATTTGTTCCAACTTTCTTGAAGATACAACCCTAATCTGAAGGGTCTTAAGTTATGATAAATGCTTTGTTACATCCTGTAAGAGTCAACGACAACACTAGTAAAAATAGTAATATTTTGTTATGAAAAAGTTATCACATAGAGCTTTAATATTATATCATATTATATATAAAAAAAACTTTTTGGAGTAAACGGAACCTTGGAACTAACCAATGACATTTTCCCTCTCTTTGTGTGGTTATTGCCAAATAATGTTATTGATAAGTTTATTTATCAGTTTTCCCAAAGCCACAACTGAACCAGTCACATCATTCTTGTACAAAACATCTGTGCCCTCATCTACATCACAGTACAATTTCTGTCCACATCTCCACCAGCATCAGCATCCAGGACCTCGACTGGCTCAGCACTGGGGGTCTCAGCGCAGATCTCATCAGCTCAATGATTTCAACTCTCTTCACTCAATTACTAAATCATGTTTGAGCCGGTGCATAATGTAAGGACTGACGACTGACCACCGTGATAAGGTTTATTCTGCCAAATCCCCATGACCTATACCCTCCCTACGGAAGCCAACTTATATCTGTCAGTCTGGTTGAACTGCCCATTTTGTATACGTTTCCAGACGAAGGGATCACATTCGGGCTGCAACTAAAAAATATTTTCATTTACGATTAATCAATTAATTGTTTCGTCTACAGATTATCAAAAAATTGTGTAAGAATGCCCATCAAAACTTACAAAACACAAGGTGACCTCTTCAAATGTCTTGTTTTGTTTTCATCTAAAACCCAAAGATATTCCATTTACAATGATATATGACAAAGAAAAGTACTAAATCCTCTCATTTAAGAAGCTGGAACCAGAGATTCTTTGGCATTTTTTCAAAATGTTTGCTTGAAAAATGTCTGAAACAATTAATCGATTACTTAAATAGTTGACGATTACTTTTCTGTAGATCAACTAATTGATCAATCAACCAATCATTTCAGCTCCGGATCACATCGGTGTCATCGGTGTTTGCCTAATCAGTTTGTATTATGTGGTCAAGATTTCCTCTCCGGTTTTAAACAGATCTGGTGCAAGTAAATGCAAATGAACTAAGCAAACATAATAAGGCTGTAGTATGAGCAAACTAAAGCCCTTTCCTCCCACGGAACATTTGGTTCACACCAAAATAGGACAAAGTAAAGCTGATCCCTTTCGCACGTCAAGATTTAGTGGAAATATGCTTCTAATATGCTTCTGTTCAGTGGGTTTGAAGCTGCTGTAACTGACGCCCATCACAGAGGAACACACCGTGATGAGGATCCTCCCTCAGCTCAACAGTGTTGACCTAACCCTGAGAGCTCCCAAAGCCAGCCAGCCATTATTCATATCACTCTCTTCTCCTTATTTGGCCAAACAAACCACAAGGCTTTAATTTGCTGTGCATCGTGTAGCACGGCAGGTTCAGACAAATATGCTCATGCACACACATGCCATAGAAAACACGCACACACACACAGTCTTTTCACATACTACACTATAGATATACTATATATGAAATCATAAAATACAAAAAGCTGTTTTCATATTTTGATGGATTTTCTTGAATGTAAGTACACCCAGACGCATTTGTAGAAATTCTCGTCCCTCTGGAAAATACTTTACCCCAGAGTCTAACCGACGACTACTTTCCCCGTGAGTGGGCTCACATTCAAGGCTGCCAATCTGCAGATATCTCCCAAGGGCAGCTATAACACATTTACATGGTTAATTAAATCTTTTTCACTTTGGCAGGGCTGTCAGAATGATTTGACTGACTTGCTTTTGGCATTAAAAGGTAGGACTATGGGGCTTCTGTCCTGTCTAGATCCCAGACTGGCAGAGTAGATCTGTCCATCTACAGTACAATGTTATCTGACTGAGAAAATGAGAATGTCATTTGTAATAAGCTGCAACCACCTTGCAGGAGAAGGACTAGGTCAGACGTGAACAAAGGGGGATAAGAACTTGGGATCACTGGTGTGCTAAACGCTTATCATTTTCGAAAAAGGTTTGTAAAGGAAACTGATTTTCACATAAAATAATAGTAAGTAATAAAAAAATTGCTTTTGTGCTGCAAAGAAATTTTTATAATTGGATTTTTCTATTGATTTTTGTGTAACTGATATATAAAAATCAATTTTCATCTATTTCTAATATTCAAAATAAACACAGATAAATTCTCTCTTTTTTTTACACCCTGGACAGGTCGCAAGAACACTTACTAGAAATGTGCCTCACATTGCTTGTTTTTAGTTTCTCTTAGTATAATTGTCTTGTTTGAATGGTGTGGTCACCATTACAATACAACATGTAGTTCCCTCTATCATGCTCTTGTGGGTGTTTCTGCCCCACGAGAGAAAACCCTGGGGTTGTAATGGACAGCCTCAATTATTGAGAATTATGGTACTACTGTTTGTTTGCTAATCTTTTCAGTGGAGAACACCCAACATTACTCACAGCTAAAAGTGATTCATTGTTCTTTTTATCTATTGTCCTTAATCAGTTTTTTAAACTCCTTCAGAAGAGGCAGGCCCACACTTAAATACACACTAAAAATAAGCTAAATAAAAGCACTGAGTGAGAAGAAAGAGAGGTCACAGTCTTCTTTTGTCATCAGCTGGCTGAGTAGATTCCACTACAGCTGGCACAGTGGACTGATGAGTCATTCGAGGTACATGGTACACACATACACACACACACACACACATTGATAGATGGCAGAAACAGGGCCACAGTGGTCATCGTGGCGGCGGCGTGGTCTCAGAAAGACCACATGAACATTAAGTGTGATTCTTATGGCGCCAAAAGTCCAGCCGGGCTGTTGGTCATGTCATCACAAATACTGAGCAGAAACTTACAGCAGAGTGGGGGTGATAATGAAGAGGGAGAGGAGCAAGAGGACAGGGGTGAAGAAAAGGGAAAATGTATTTTGTGCATGTTAAGACAACAGAGAAGGAAGAAATGTATCATGAGGTAGGCAAAATGATGACATTATCATAAAAATCATATGGACATATAGGCAAGGTGCCAATACAGTGGACGAGGAATTAGACATGAAAGCAGAGATGTTTTGGCTGACCGTCATCAATCAATCGCCCCCTCTCACATATGAAACTTGCCCATGTAAATTTATGTGTAAAATTGATTATGAAATGTAAAAAATGACATTAATTAATAAATACAAATAAATACAAAATTTTATGAAAATGCTGACGGTGAGTGTACCTACTGTGGGTATATACAGAGAATACGCTTTTAGACAGAACGTGAGGATTTAATGGAAAAAGTGAAAACTAGTCTCATTGCTTTCAGTTTTTACAAAAGTTTATTGTTGAAGCAGCTGATAAGAGCACAACCCAAGTGATGTGATGGTGATGTGCAGGTGAAAACACTGGGCTCAAATGAGAAGCTGAAGGTTAAAAGTTAAATCTTTACATGTTATTTTTCCAATTTACAAGTGAGATGCCAGTGCAGTAATGTCAGCTTGTCAACTTTCACATAGTTAGTCTATACTGTACATCACCATATACTGTTAATAATCAAACTGATCAACTCATTGAACTGCATGGCAATGACATTTCTAATAATATTCCTTTAAGTGTATTATTTTGTGAGTTTGTTTTCGAATGTTCATCATCAGTGTAGAAAACAACTGTGCATTACGATACCACAAAGTCATATCATCATATATGATCCCACTGCAGGATTTCCCACACAAACAAAGACTATTAAACTTTTGCAAAATATATACCATGAACGTTTGCAATGTGGTAATTAATCAAATCAACACATTTCAATGTCGGGAAAAACGAAAACTTGCATCACACAGCTAGTATACTGAAGCTGGCCGTATATCACACACACCAGCTGAAACACAGATTTTAATTAAACGTCATAATATTGTGGTTTTGTAAACTGTCAGTTTCTTCCTGTGATGCAGCCCAGCAGTAGGGATGTTTTGTGAATGTGGGAGACACATCTTATATACAATATACATACAACTGTATGTATGTCCAGCAGTGAAAGGCAGGAGGGTTCAGGAAGTCAAGGTTCAAAATTACCACCCATCAAAATTCAAAACCATGGTAATATCAGTCATTGAATATAAAGTTTATAGAGAGAGTCTGGTAAACTTTGTCCCCACTGACCACCGTAAAAAGGTGGCAATCAATGAGTCAATCAAGTCAAAGCACATCAGTCCATGTCAAACTGTTCCTGGCTAGCAGACTGATAAAAATGTCTTTCCACCATGAGAGGACAAACACAAAACAAACTAAAAAGTGAGTAAGCAAAGTTGAAATTACTACCGTAAATCTGCTCACACCACATCCCTTGAATGTTTTACACAGGATCAAGTCGTGTACACATAATAGCACTGAAAACGGGTTAACTGGCAGTTAATTACTTAGTTTACAAGCGCTCAGCAAGTGACCCAAAAACCTCATCTTGAATGCTAAGTGGGTAATGTGTTAGAGACAGAGAACAACGAGAGAGATGGGAGTCAAAACAAAAAAAAAAAGCCAAGAAATCCAAAGTCTAGACGACGTTATAAAAAAGTCTGCACCAACTGCTGCAGCCACTACAGTCTACAGCTCAGCCGGGAGCTGATCTGCTGACATCAGGCGCCAAAGTTGATGCTGAGGGTGTGTCTCCACCACAGCTTTTATCTAGAAATAGGGGGAGTGACTAAGCATTTCGGTGATTGATATTACACTGATTCAGAGGATCAAGCATCCGATAACGTCACACCGTGTGTTTGTGTGCGCACAGACGGTAGATTGTGTTAGAATGAGACAGAATATCAACCAGAATGTGACAAAAAGGATAAAAGCTGATTAAGGATGATGGAGTAGGGAATTGTGGCGCAGACACACCTGTTCTGGGTTGTATTTGGAAAGGACTCCTTCACCGTGAAACTCCTCCAGCACATCCTTCAGCTTCTTTGTGGAGTCTGTGGAGATAAAAGAGAAAAACAGAATTTTGTTATTACATTTACTGTCGATATATTTGCTTTGATACACTTGGCTCACTTCTGAAAACCTTGCGACTACACAGCAGAGCATTTTTTTTAGCAAAGGAGCCCCATAGTGCTGTACTGCACACCGAGTACACTTCCTTAAGCAGTTCTTATAATCATATCTCTTAGTTGAAATGTTCCTTTGGATAAAAGGTTTTCTCAAAACTGAACAAACATGCTACATCTCATTAACGAATGCCCTGATAAATACTCAGTACTAGGAAACGCTGCATCAGTTGAGCTGAGCCTGTGAGTCACCCTGTTAGCGAAAAGTAAAAGGGGACATGGTGTCTTTCTCACTTTTTGATGCTAATCCCATATCCATGCACACACACACGCACACACACACACATCATAGAGCCTCTGTCCAGAACACTAACTGTGATGACCTCCTCCCACGATCATCTGTCAAACAATTACAGGGGACAAATGTACACATGTGAATGGGCAGATCACCACTCTACCACCATTACCGCACAGACTTATGCATGCACAAGCCCAAGACCTGATTTCACCAATCATCTTAGCTCTCATAATCAATTACAGATGACACTTCACTTCATTATTTTTAGTGCTCAGCAGCTTTGCAGCCTGTAAAGCTTTCCTATTTCCGTCCTGCATTAGATGATGTCCACAATGACAAGGAGACAAAGAGAGAGGGAGAGAGAGAGAGAGAGCGAGAGAGGAGTATACAATCTCAGATAAGATGAGAAATGTGTGATTAGAGAACATCCGGTGTGCAAAAAGAAAGGGGCAGTCTACTCTACTGCATTAGCTGTACGCACAATGCGGTCAGTGATCTGCAAGCATGAAAAGAACATCACCGTCAGATGCACTCAATCAATTAACATTTGAAGTAATTTATTAACAATAATACCAAACATTCCCTCTTTCCAGCTTCTCAAAAGTGAGGCTGCTTTCCTGTTTTATATCAAACTGAATATCTTTGGGTTTTGGACTGTTGATTAGACAACACAAATATTGTGATGGGTATTTTTCACTATTTTCAGATATTGTATAAATTAAATGATTACACCAGTTGAATGAAAAATAATCTACAGATGATTCCATATTGAAAATAATTGTTACAGCGCTGCTTTATAAAAAGTAATGTCGCAAAACCAGGAATGTCTTACCATTTCAATCACAGCTTCAGCCTCAGCCAGTGTAAGAACTTGTGGGCTTAGTTGATTAAAAGGCTGCAACATTATTTTTACTATTAATTAATCAGATTTTGATCATTTATTTTATTAATCATTTTGTCTATAAAATGTCAGAAAACAGTGAAAAGTGTCCATCACAGTTTCCCAGAGCCCTTTTTATTGTTTGTCTTGTCCGACCAACAGTGCACGTGGGAGAAGTTTGCCTTGAGGACTTTCTGATTTTTTTTCCTAAATCTAACCAAGTAGTAAGTCTTTCATATCCTGACATTTGAGAAGCTAGAACCAGTAAATGTTTGACTGAAATGATTAATCATTTGCCAAAATGGTTGCGATCGATTGATGAACTAATCGTATCCTTTCTATTTAATCATATGGCTTATTAATGAAACTAGCCCTTTAGCCCGATAGTATTGCTCCCTCACTCACATACCCCTGTCTCTAGAGAAAAACAGCCAGTGTCCTTCATGAGTCCTTGATTGATTGGCTGGTGATACACAAGCCTTCCTGTCTTTCCACTCCTCACCATCAGTAAAAATGAGACCTTCCCAGCCTGCAGGAGCCTTCCCATTTGTCATGTTTCGATTATAGTCCATCTCTACTGCACCCTGGTACATAAAACCCGGCTTGACCACAGCAACAGCAACATGAATGGGGTGAGGATTAGCCTAGCCTGTGTAATGTAGTGTGACCTAAATGTAGGTGGCTCCTGTGGCTGCTAGATGCTCATTACACAATTTTAACAAGTTCATAAACTTTACAAAGCCACATTCGGTTTAAAAACATAAATAACGGGCCCCTTATTTCTGTTTTTCTAATAACTTGAGCTAAATGTACACTGATGTTACATGACAGAAGACAGTCAAGCAGAGGCAATTTGACTGAATGTTTAATTAAACAAACAGTTTAATTAATGATGCACCTGGCTTAGCTCACCACAAAGGTGAGATTTCTGCTTTATCGGAAGTGTTTTCAAACAGTATTTTTCAGTTTTATAAGAAAAAAGACTTCAAGGAACAAGACTAACTGGTTGGTTTGGCAAACGTACATGTCTGTCTCCCATGCAGCGGCTGAGATATCAGGGAATGGGACTAAGGCCGCCCCAGGCAGTGTAAATATTGGATTTTAGGTTTGGCCTCAGGGAGACATTTTATGATTTCGTGCAGTCTGTAGACTTCTGTCAGATCATGAAAACACAAGATGATGCAACCCACTGCAGGTTAACAGGTAAAAGGTAACATTTAGATTTACATTTGGAACAAAGTGACCGAATGGGATGCTGAAGTCACAGATTGGGCAAGAGAGAAGATGTAGCATTAGCGTTATTGGACAGAGTACGCTAGTTAGTTTTCAGGGTAAAAAAGGGGTATTTTTCTTTAAGGTATTAACAATGTTTTTAGTTTTTGTAAACATCTTTTCTAAAACTTTAGAAAGAATGTTATGACAGCTGCCACATATTCAGTATTAACCAGTAAACTAGCAGCTGTTACAGCTGATACTGTCAAATTATACCAATTGACATGAAAAAACACAGACATAACAAACACAGATTTTGTACAAGAAATACTTTTCTATTCACTGTTAAGCTGCCAGCTGGTCCTGAATGCCTTCCAAGTGTAAACACCCATTACAGCGTCATCAAAGTGGCTTTAGAAAGATATTTAACACACAAATCTACATGAGGGCAGACGAATTTCTCAGCAAAAGTTCAGCAGAATTTATGCCGATGTTAGTTGTATGTAAAGTAAGAAAAACACGACTTTCTCCATTAAGGGCAGGTAAAGTTCATTAACACCACTAAAACCCGTAAAGTAGCTAATTGTAAAATTCAAAATGGCACATCCCCCACTAGAGCACTGTTGCTGCTCCACTACCTTCTGCTCTGTACTGCCACTACTGGCTCGAAGCTGTATTGCAACAGCCTAGGCCACTACGAAAGTGTTGTAATTAAGAGTGGGTGATATAGATAAAATTCTCTGTCATGACATATGTCGTTTTATATTACAATATCAATATATATAGCGATTGACGTGATATAGTACGTTTTCTGGAAAATCAATTAAGAAACTTTAATGGATCAAATATGAGATGGCTAATGTTTGTTTATGTCCAATCCAGCAAGTTAAATACCTGACAAATCAAGGTCATTTATAACATAGAGGCGAAAATCATGTAAAAGTCCAATACTGCCATAAAGAAGTCCTGCTCACTGATTTGCAACTCACAATAGCCTAATACAAACTACATATGGAATAATGGTATGGCAAAATCTCTTATCCTAAACAAACTCACTGAATATTGTCTCATATATATTGTCTCTTTGAAAGGAAACTTTGTGTTGGTGCTATCTTTGTCAACCTAGGAATTAAGGTTACTTTAATATTCCAGCTACAGGTGAAGCCAGTAGCCCTGGGCCCTGATCCGTCAGGGCTGGCTAGAATATCTTTCCACATAGATTAACTCATTTAGAACAGTAATGTCAGAGCTTGGTTTGTTTACTTGAAAGTATTTGCATTTCATATTTAGTTTTAAAAAGTGTTACCATGGACATACCAAAGATTAATAATGTTATGGTTATATTTTGCAATGTATCCTCAAAGAAAAAAAAACATGTTGACACGTATTGAAAAACAGACTACCAGTAAGTGAATAAAAAACAATGATTTATGCAGGATTGTGTAATTCCTGAACAGAATAGCTTGCGTGAGAGAGTAATTCTCTATTCATCATCCACAATGACAGCCATAATCCACCAGCAACCAGAAGACAGATGCTCTTTTGACTAACAAATGTGGTTGCTAGTGAGGGAAGAGGTAGCCACAAGGATTGTGAAAAAAACATGGAAGAATAATGTGACACCAATCATCCCAGCTGAAGTCCTAGTCTAATGCTTGTTCTCCTTTTCATTTTACAGTGGTTTTGTAACTGAACCTATAAAAGGCAGAGTCCCAGCAGTGAACAAATGTCACTAATAGACTGATAATCATCATCCGTACAGTAACTGTAAATTCATAAATGATAGAGTGAGTTAAGAGATTTAAAATGAATGTAGAAAATGGCAAGCGTTTGATAATTCCCTTTACTTCGAATCAGTCCTTTTTAAGTCTTTGTCTTGGACAAACTGGAACATGCTCATTATCATATAAGCAACAAAGAAAATTGGAAAAATGAGGAGGTGAAAACTACAAAGAGCCAGTAAAAGAAAAATGGGAAAGTAAAATAATTACATTTTAAGGAAACAACTTTTTTCTTTTTAACAATAAATCTAAGTTGTATTTAATGCATTATTTGTTTATGTAGTGCTTCATATATCTTTTTAGTGACATTTGTGGCTTGTGTGACTGCATAACTACTTCGATGCACTCTTTTGAATTTGAGCTGTATAAAGCCTTTGGCACGCTATAGCATGGATACCACATTATTTGGTTTTGCAAACAAAGCTTTTGAGCAGCATCAGCTGCACTGGCACACACATACTATACTGCATATGCACACACACACACACACACACACGTGAGTACTCACACTCGCTGTATTGTTGCAGCTGGGAAAACTCAGCTGGGCTCAGACATACCCAGCTCCCGTCTCCCATCCTGCCTGAAGCCAGGGGCAGGGCTCTGTGTCTGGGAGTGTGTCGGTCCACGAGTGCTGCTTGGGGGGTTGATGGTTATCCTTGGGTCAAGTTGTGTAATAAGACTGAGGCGAAGAGGTTTTGGGATGTCATCGCTGCCTCTTTACATCAAGCACCTTGCGAGCACATAGGAGGTTGAAAGTTGAAATAACTGAGGCCACAGGAGTAGAAAACTGGGAAGATGACAATGTGTTTAGTTGCTTTCACGTACTGAATGTTGCTGAGATGCTCCAAATGTTGAATTTGTCACTTTGAATGCCAAAATACAAAAACAAAAAGGATAGAAAAATAAATTGATTTTAGTTTGCTAGTAGATATGGGAGCTGCTCAGCGGGCCTGTGGCAGTGAGGATAATGGATATCAAGGTGTGTATGGTGACTGTCTGCCACAGTAACTAACTACTCCTCGTGACTCGGAGATGGCACAAGGTTACTCAGCAGGTCTGCAACAAAAAAACACCTTCTCTGACCTAGAGAGAGAGAGAGAGAGAGAGAGAGAGAGAGAGAGAGAGAGAAAGAGAGAGCAGCAGAAGAAAGTAGAACGGGGGAGAGAAAACAGCAAAACATAAATTTAGGTGATCATCAACATTCTCTGGACTGTATATAAAACAAAAAATGCATGAAAAGCTTTATACTCATAACAGAAAAATCTTTAACATCTCAATGTCATTTTAAAGATGGGGGGGTTGTAGAGGAAGAGGGGGAGGGAAAGAGACAGCAAGGTTGACAGCAAAATATGAAGAAGAAGACATTTAGAGCAGAAAGGGAGGTGAAGAGTGATGGAGCATCTGAACACTGAGGAGAAGGGAAAACAGCTAGCTAAGGAAAAGGCTGCTTGGGCTGTCGTGCAGGAGATCGGCATAGTTTAATCACTGGACTGAATTTATAGTTTTTAATCTAGTGCACTATATTTATATTGTAAATCTTTCTTTACGTCAAAATGCATTTCATTTCTACAGCTGATAGAGACTTGAAAACTGAAACAACACAGATTTACGTAAGAAGAAAATACAGTAATGTATCAACAGCACAGAGGGCACCCTCCCTAAAACAGCACATATGCCTTTTTTATTTCAGAACATTTAAATTGTTATGGTAAATGAAATTTGTGTACAATAATTTGCCCACTGAGCCTGCTCTCAAGGGAAATTCACAGAAAGTTTTATAACAAGAATTGTCAGTTATCCTCAACCAGGTCATTTTTTTTACATTACAAATTAAGTCAAAACTATTTACCAAAACACTGACAACGGTAACGTACCTAAACCCTGAAACAACAGATTTGGTAAATTGATTTGTGATTTTTCCATTACTTTTGGCGGTAACTAGACATGTAACTAATAACTTTTTCAAATAAATAACGCAATTAGGCTACAATTACTGAAATTGAAATGGCACCTAACTCGTTACTTTTGTCTTACCTGAAAATAGTGGACAACTGCAGAGGACAGCGGACAAATGCAGCCTATTCCCCGTTTTTTCCGGTTTATGATCTAACGCCACTGACCGCTTCATTCAGACCAAATCAGGTTTGTGCGGCGGTGTGTGGGGGGAGGGCGTGTTTATTTGTGCTTTAGAAAGTAACCGCTGTGAAACAATGAGAAAACAAAGTTTTGTTTCTCTGATTCACTGGCTATCTCACTCCAGGTGCTGATTCTTGGTATCCTTATTTTTCAGCATAGACTACAAGCTAGACACAGACTTCGACGCTGGGTGGGCCTTCACTAAAGGGAGGACATAACTGGGAGAGTATCATAGTGTGGTCCATGAACTCCGCCTGGATAGCGCCTGGTTTCTGTGATATTTCAGGGTGACTGTGAGCAGTTTGACCAGTCTGATCGCTGGATTGGCCACCGCAGCGTGACGCCGGGATGCACTGATTGTGTTAATAAGAGAACTGAAAGTAACGCTAAAGTTACTTTCCTTTGTAACTAATTACTTTTATATGCAGTAATTAGTAAAGTAAATTACTTTTGAGTGAAATAACTAGTAACTGTAACTAATTACTAAATTTCTATAGGTTGCACAACACTGCTTTGCACGACTACAGATCAAATGTGGAGTGAAACTGAAGTGACAGAGTTTGTTTGTTATCCAGAGTAACATCGGACGTACAGTATTTCTGAAAAGTTCAATTTTTTGAGAAATGTTTTTTCTTGTAATTTGGGCAAACCAACCCTTGAACCTGATAGCCGTATCAGAATCATGTCACATCAATTTTGTGGTTGAAGTTGATGCGATTAAGTAGCATGCTGACAAGTGTACGGTTAGCATGATGACATTCTAACATTTAGCATTTAACTTTAACGAGCACTGGTAACAGGCTGACAGGTATTTTAGTGCAACATGCTAGTATTAAGATGTTAGCATGCAATATAAGTGTTATCTCAAAACAGCTGAGGCAGCTAAGACCGGAATTCAGGCCAAGTCCTCTAATTTCCTCTAGTCCTCTAATTTTACCCATTTGTGTGTTTTCTGGTGCTCCTATCAGCAGGATGACATCTGGGGCACCTTACCTACAGTTTCCAGGTTGAACGTGTGTTACCCAATCAGCAGCGATGTGTATATAAACACAGTCGTATTAAAAAGGAAGCGCGCTTGCGTACACAACAACTCACCACCGTTTCCGTGCCTTTTTCTGGAATGGCACAGGTGTAACTCATAACATTATTAATTGCTGCTCTCCGATCCTGGGCCCTGGCTTTCTTTGTGCATGCTGGTTCACTGGGACACTTTAATGAAACAGAGCCATCATTAATATTATAAGTTGCATCTGTGCTCTTCTGACAAGTCAAAATGTTTCGCTGTAAAAAGAAACCTACACCCAGTTGTTGTTGAGAAAGTGTGCTGGTACCAGCTAGCATTGCAATTCTTATAGAGCCACAGCACTAGTGGCTTAAAGTCACTAAAGGCACAGTCTCCATTGTAAAGGGGTATAAATATAATATAATCCAGTATGGATCCTTGCTCCTGCATTTTGTTTACATTAGAGATGAGAGGACTTTTGACTAATGCCAGGGTACACATAATTCCTACAGAGAAAAGATAAAAGCATGGGTGACTAACTCAAATTCACCAAGGGAATAGCAAAAGCTTATTTTCAGAAATGGTTCTCCACTGAAAGAAAAACAGTTTTAATTTACTCCTCAAAGTTCAGATTAGCATAAAAACATTGCATTTGTGATTCTAGCCACTGCTTTACATATGAGTCAGTTGGAGTCAACATGAAGTATTTGGAGGCATTTAGTTACGGAGAATCCGTGTTTTGAAGTAGTCAATGTTTGGGTCTTTGGAGGTTCTGCAGTAGATAACAAATATGCTAGAATTGGTCAGGTGCCTGTGATTTTTTTTTAGGTGATATGGTTTAGACTACTAAGGAGAAATTATACTGTTGATGATAAAGTTACGTCCAATATTAAAATAAAAAATATGTTGTCGTAGGGGCGAGGTGCTATATGGAGGTATGTGGACCCAAAAGCAGATGACAAGGAAGTGGTCTCAGGGTGAAGTAGCCGGATGACTACCGTGTTTATTGTTGGGTGGAATGCAGACAAGAACAGACAGAGGTGAGCAGACAGGTAATGAGCAGACAAAAGCCAAAAGCCAAAATCCAAGAATCCAAAAAGGTTCACAGGAGGACAAAGAATCCAACCCAACTTAGCGACAAGGCTCGGCAGGAACAACACCATATGTACAACAATAATCCAACCGAGAACAAAGAAAAGACCAAGACTAAATACCCTAGGGGAGGTGAGATAACAAGACACAGGTGCCAACAATCAAGGGAGGACCAACAATCAAAACTGGAGGGAAAACACAGACAGGAAGTAAAAACACAAGACACACAAGGGAAGGAGACTACTACAAAATAAACCAGGAAGTGACAACACCAAAACCTCCACATATGTATACGAATAGCCAAATTATGTTGTATTGTTTATGAAAATTAACAACTACTTAAACAATAGCATAAACTCCACCTAACTATGAACAATATACTGACAAGACATGAAGCCTTTTGACAGCAGAGTCAGTCTATTTTTAAATACTGCCCATCATCCTCTCCGTAGTTTGTGAGAACAGATCAGCATGATTTGACTGTGGTCAGATTAAATGAAAACAGTTTGCATAGAGGAAACAGTACAGTAAACAAAAAAGGGTTGTATAGATATAGACTGGGATGAACTAACGTCACAAAACAAACCTATAGAATACAGTCTCGATAATATCTGCCTATTAAACGATAATGCTGGTATTATATATTTTCTTATTGTAAAAAATCCCATTAGAAGATCAAAACCAGCAATGTTTTAAGCTGTCTCTCAATACGTTGTGACTTACCTATCCCGTCCCTGCAGTTGGTTTCAGTGGAGCAGTTCCATAGCAGTTTAACTGACATTGTTACATCCACCATTTTTCAGATCTGTGCCAAAAAATTATTGCTATTGACTTTATGCGTTTCAGCAACAAGGAAGTGCTGTTGTGTTGTCTTTTTAGCTTCCTGTCTACACTGGAAGTGGGAATGCGTCGTGTTGTGTAGATGACATCTGCTGCTTGGGATCACCTTGCACCTACATTTTAGCAAATATCTGACCACTTTCATTATATAACATACAGTGCGAAGGACTGTGAGGTGGAAGAAAATGAGAGACTTTCTTCTACAGCAGTCTGACATCAACCGCTTTTTACCTAATTAGATCAGTTCTCCTGCACAGCTCCAAGGTTATTATCCTTAACGAAAACTAAATGTGAAAAAACATTTTCGTTAACTGAAATAAAAATAAAAACGAGGCTTTACAAAAAAAACGCTAACTAACCGAAACTGTATTGTGTATTTACAAAACTAAAACAAATTAAAGTAATAGAGAAAATGTCCTTAGCTTTCGTCTTTCGTCAGTTTATTTCATACTACACAAGCCTAGTATTTCAGGTGGATATGAAATCACAAAAACCACTTGGTTAGGCTTTGGAAAAGATCATGATTTGGGTTAAAATAGCCGGATTTGTCATCACAAAAACGTAACCCATTCATTCCCACTGAAAAAAATATGTCATTAAAAATGAGTCATAAATGTAGAGTTTAATTTCTTTAAAAGGTTAGTTAATATCCTAAAATGGCTGCTTTGTAGTTTTTAGCAAATGTTACTCAAACCTGGAGTTAATAGTCCTTTTGCTGGGGACGCTTTTCAGCCGCAGAGTAGCCTAATGCACATTTAGTGCACTAGTCAGTATTTAAGTATTAAGTAAGTAAGTATAAATTAAGTATTCAAGATGGTTTAATGATTTGATTGACTCAAAATGAACAGTGTGTTCATTAAAATGAAAGGACATGTCAACAGGGTGACTCATTCACAGCAGTATAAGGTTGTCAGAAATACCAGAAACCAAAAATTGTCAGATTTTTTTTTTACATTATTTGGACATTTTTTTAAAAGATTTTATTCATTCAGTTAATTGTTCAATTATATTGTGTGTAAAATTTAATTTGAAACCTTAAAGTCTAAGTTTCAAAGCCTTCACCACATGGAATAAAATTATTTATTTATTTATTTATTGGTCTAAAAGTCAAATTTAAATATTTTGAGTGTGAAACAACCTTGCCTATAAAATGTCCAAGTGTTAGTTGTACAGTAGTATGTTAACTCCCCCCAAATGTCCACAAAAATACAGATGTCTCTGTATCTTCAACAGTACCTACGCCCCTGGACTTATTTATGTGTTTTCAACTTATAGCAATGTAGGACGATGGCGCAGAGGAATTAGCTAAATCTGGCTTTGTCTGCAGAGGCGATACTTGTAAGTACAGTAGGATCAATTAATTGTTGGTTTTGGTCTTTTCATTGAATTTGTTGACAATAAGAAAAAGAAAAATATCCTTTAACCCTCCATTTTCTCCTTTTACACTATCAACCAGGCTTTAAAAGTGAAGCAGTGTTCTTACTTTCCCGCTTAATATCCTTCCCCTCTCCTTTATCAGCTGCTCTCTTCAGTCCTGGACTACATGGGAGACAGCCGGTGGCATGTGCTAATGGGCTGCACATGTTTAGTGACGTTACCAACGCAGAGGGAACAAAGGGGAGATCTATATGTATATCCTGTGAGTGCATGACAGACAGACTGAGAGAGAAGCACGTGCCACTCGAGCGTACGGGGCCTCCCCTCTGTGCAGAGAGGGATTCTGTTTTGCTCACGAGGTTGCCCGGCAACTATGACGTCACTGGAGTGCACGACAAAGAGAAGCACCGTCACAGTAATAAACAGAGAGAGAGAGAGGGAGATCGCTACGGATACTATGAACAGATGTAACTACATGATATGCATTAATTCTGTGCATGTGTCTTTCTGACACACAGATGAGAAGATCAGTACCAGTCCCACGCCTGTGCGTTAAATACAGATAGTCAGGTAGTCAGGTTTCCATCCAATTTCCAGAAATTCTGCTAAAGAAAATGCAAAGTGCCTTTCCATTCACTACCGTTATGAGAATATTAGTTGAAAACATCGAGACTGGTGGTGCTAATTCTCTGCTCGAGTGCCATTAAACCATCGCAGAAGAAGAGGGCACAACGAGATGCGGTCATTAAAAGAGCGCCAGTCAAAACTAAATAGAAAACGTGATGAAACCATGGAATTTATGTTTTGTTTATGTATTAATTTGAGGAAGGTTACAGCCCCCCCCCCCAGATATGATGTTTTCATCTGCAACCATTTTTCATCTCTTCAGTGAAGCGGAAGCTTCAGTGGATGTTTAAGTCACATGCTTCATGTACATCATGATTTATTTGCCAGTTAGTCAGTTTCCATTGCACTTGCACGTCGCATTTTGTTTTTATCAATACACAGCAAAACAATTTTGCACGAAACTTTTTCCACTTAGATATGAGAGTGGTGTCAATCATCGCATGTAACTCTCAGGCAGAACGCGAATAAGCGTATTTATGCTTTATGTAATATTGAAGTGTTCCTTTAAGTTGTCTCAAAAATAAGTGAGTGAAACAGACCTCACCGAAGGGAGTCAGTTGTACGAGCCTCCTTCGAATCTGCTGCCTCAGTGCTGTGGTTTTAACAAGCGTCAGTGACTCACAGAGCCTCTTGGTGTTAAAAAAGAAAGAGAGGGGTTATTTACACATTATGTTCATTACAGTACTCTGTCTGTTTGATTCTGAATGCTTGAAAAAGCAGTGGCAACTTAGGAAACCAGATACAATGGTTTATATATATATATACACATACATATTTATTGTATATTGATTATATGATTATATTTCCGATTATAAAATTCAGATTGTGCCTAATAGGGAAAGATGGCTCAAAAGTATTGGATTTATTGACAACGTTTTTCTGGTCACGACAGTCTCTGGAAAACACAATTTGAAGCTAAGAAATATGTTAACGCCTCACCCAAATTTCTTTGACTAAACCTAAGACAGCAGGAAGCTGAATATATGGACCATTTAATAACCATTCAATCCAGTCCAACACACCACTCCAGTCTGCTGTTGTTGTGTCTGCACATTCACTACCAAGAGGTGTTCCAAGACATAAAGCATGTGGAGAGAGCAACACTGCCAAATTAGGATACTGATGATGATTGCAGTGACAACACTGAAGAGGAGGGAAGGTAAACAGAAACCGGAGCTCTGACATAATTATGTTCACAGATGAAAAGATGGAGAGAAGTCTGCAGGACAACAAAAGCGGAGGGCAGATCCAGAGTCAGTCCAGCCATCAGAATCAGAAGATTCTAGTTTAAAGTTGGCAGTGACCTTTACTATAAAACTGGAAGCAAAATGCCATACAGGATGCTTCTAACAGACATTCCCCTGTCTAGTGTTGAGCAGGATGCTGTGGGCTAGGCAGGCCCTCACTACAGGAAGAGAGTGTCGAAGCCCTGATAGCAGCAGCGACACTCGACACAGACTCTCGCTCTCGCCAGCAAAGCGTTTTCACTCAGTGTGGGAATGTCTGCTTGCAGGAAGCCATATGCCTGTGTGACCATATGATTAAATGGATACCAACAGCAGCTTTTCTGTGTCAAACATCAGTCATTTTCAGCACTGAGATAATCTTCATGATCCAAGCACTTGCTAAATATAGACCTCCCGCTATAACTGGGTCGGTAGCTTACCGAACAACTGTAGAAACCTAAAATTCAAGCCCCAATTCGCACCTGCATTATGTGGTGGTTCCTACTGAAACATAGTATTGGTTGGTTATATTTTTGTTAACTGAAGCTCAAATTTATTGGCAGTGCTTTTGGTGCAAGTTCTCCAGAAAATAAATATGTTTTTCTTTCTCCAAAAGACTAAAACTGATTATTACCTCAAATCTGCATTGAAACAAGATCTCAGCTGCACGTTACACTTCAGTAAAGGTCTTTAGGCTTTAATCATGACTGTGAAACCAATCATATGTAAATGTTTATAATGGGGAAGCACACTTCACACCGCATAACAGAAAGCTCTTTCGTGACAAAAGGGAGGTGAAAGATGACAAGTTGAAGCTTGAGTCAACTGAAATTTAGTGAACTCAGAAAATTACCAGGAAAGACTCGAGTACACTAATTGTCTCATGGGAATTTACAAGCACGAGCGTTCATAACAACACACAGACGAAGCACACTCTCCAAGCGCTCAACAGCTACAACTGCAACCCCATGGGTTCTACACAAAGACCTAAACACCGCGTCAGGAGAGCTTTCTACTCAAAACAAAGTGTGTTTGTTTAGCATGGCATTACAGATCACACATGCAGAAATCTTACTTTTAAGTATTATGTGTGTCCTAAGAATTAAGCGCCTGTGCATGTGGTATGAATTTGGCAGTGCTGTTCCTGACTATTAAAGGGTTGCACACCTGCAGTAACAGTAACTTGCGCCTACTTTGGGTTGGATTTGCATTTTCCTGTGTGTAGGTGTGTTAGTGTGTGCCTGAAATCCGCACTTTTTCCATCATCATCGCTTTCTGCACATTCAGAGCTTTCTGTAGCATAAGGAGATCAAACAGCTCAAGTGTGTGTGGGCCGAGATTTTAATTCTTTCACCCTTGAGACCAAAAGAGGGCATATTCTTCGGTATTATTCACTGAAGCACTTCAATCACCTGAATCCTATGGCGGGTTTCCTCTGCTTTGTTCAGATCAATTAGTGCCTCTAATGACTCATTAGGCTCTTTGTAGTGGTCTAGGATGCTTAAGAAAATGCTCACAGTACTTGAACAATAAAGAAAGGCCCTTAAGTGCAGTGACATGATTGACAAAATGCCAAATGACTAAATATATTCATTTTTACATGTGTATATGTCTTGTTTTATATGTTATGTTTTGTCGTGTGTGGACCCGAGGAAGAGTAGCTACTACTTTAGCGGCAGCTAATGGGGATCCAAATAAAGAATAAAGAACGACATTAAACTATTTTGAATGCCAAGTAAACGTTAGAGAACACCGTGGCCCAGTTTCAGTGTCCCTCCAACGGCTGTATTCACACCAAATCAGGCGTTGTGGCGAAAACGCCACTCCTCCCATTCATTTGAAAAAAACAGAATTAACTTTTGGAGAAACACAACCTGACGTCATGCTGCGGTGGCCAGTCATGTAAGCTGGCGATCAGACCGGAAGACGCCCACGGGAAGAAGAACCTTGTTTACCATGTAGCATTGTAGCACTGGGCTGTTTACCCAGCACCTGTGAAGATGGCTGGAGGCTGATCGCTGCCGTGATGACGCTGTAAAACCCTGCCATGAGGGAGTACAAAGACATTAATCACCATGCAGTCGCTTGGCGTTGTATCACTCTTCAAGTTGGGATATCTGGTGAGTATTTCTGCTACAATCAGCACACACATCACACAAATGGGCCATGTAGGGACACTCCCACACCGCCGCACAACCCTGCACTAATCGCCCCAGCGCCTGATTTGGTGTGAATGCAGCCTAAGTCGTAAGCACTGAACCCTCACAGACTTAAATTTAGCTCACCTGTGACATCACCGTTAGTGTCTGAGTATAGAAGTGTGTGAGGGCTCCAAACTCTGTATAATGAATGGGACGTTACCTGGACACGGGACAGTAAAGTGTGAGGACGACATTTCATACTGCTGATATTTTGGTTATTGACACGTGTGTTTACAATTAAAAAGAAAATGTTGTCTTTCTGACTTCTTCTATATTTTGTTCATGTTTCCTTTTATACAATGCAGAATTCCAGTAAGATCGTAGTTTTAATATCATAGTGGTATACTTTGTGGGTTACTCTCTTGAGCAGGTCTTCAAGAGTTGCAGACGTTTGTGCATAAAGGGCTCAAAAAGTCAACCAGAGAGCCCTCAAACACTTCCTGATTTCCCAGTGGGACAGCCCTGAGCTCTCTTGGACTTAGTGGATCAAAGTCTGAGTGGAACTGGGCCCATCTTTAATAATTCTTGACTCCCAAAGAATTGCAACACCATTGAACGCTCCCTGTAAAAGTCCTATTTAATTACATTAGAAAAAGTACAGATATACATATGTTTTGGACACTGACCCATCTTAAATAATGCCTCCCACGTACCTGCAGGATTAGGAGACCGTCCTCCCAGGATCAGGAGCCATGGAAGAAGGGGATGTTGTTATAAAATGACAGTCTGTGTAGGGAGGAGGCCAGAGTGGACGGATGCATCAGCTAAACATTGAACTTAAAAACAGGAGACCGCTGTTTGTTTCCAACCGAGTACAGCAACAGCACAAGTCAGTGCTCGTTTATTATTGTAACCATTACTGTTTCCCTAAACCTTTTGTGCCTAAACCTAACCAAATTTTAACCATATGGTTGTCACATCATAAAACATTTAGTTTTCAACGGTGATTTGAAGCGGAAGGCACAGACAAATGATGTCATCCTGCTGATAGGGGGACGGCATGAACAAACAACGTCGTGACAAAGAGGCAGCTCTTTGTTACCTGCACAGCTTTGCACTTTATCTTATCTTATTCGCTGCAATACATCACGTAGAGTATGCATAGTATTCACACTTTTAATGTCTTGTATTGTCTTATTGCTTTTATTGTTTTTTGTGCTTCCTTACTGCAAAAAAAAAAAAATAATTCTCACGCACTAATAAAGATCTGAACCGAACCAGAGAAGCTTCCTGTTGACAAAGAAGCAACTGGTGAATTCAATCAGTGGGGGTACATGGCTGCATACACCTCGGGCCAACAGAGGGAATTAGCAGTAACAATGACCACAATACAGAGGAACTGGCCTTTCCAAATTGAGAGCTTTGACTCAGACAGAATCATTTAGTCATAAAACTAACCACTTCTCCGACATTTCTGCTGAAATGGATTACTTTTTGATGTTTTGCTCAGGATAGAGATTCTTTCGGTATGAAGTTTTCAGTGGGGGGCATCGAAGGGCAGGAGGGAGGTGCACAGGCCAAAGACATAGTTCAAGACAAATTAGCGGCTAATATTGTTTCACAGAAGGGACTGAATGGGGGCACAGTTAACCTTAGGGGCTGTTGACTGGGCTTCATCTTTACCCATAAAAGGAGTGCTGCTGATCCCCTGTCAAGACTTGACAAGGCACACATACTATACACAAAATCACACACACACACACACACACACACACACACACACTGTTCCTGCTTCTTGTCCCACTATGTTCACCTCTCGCCCCCGTTATCAGAACTCACTGTTTCCATTTAGTTCTTTTTTCAAAATGTGATCTTCTCTATGATTGTTCTTTCCATCTCATGAGAATGAATCATCTCAGTTTTCAGCTCTGTTTTCACAGCTTGCAGCAGAGGCCAGTATGAACGTCAGATCTTCTCAGCGTCGTTAGTCATCTACTGAAGTTCTACCACACAGTCATTTGCCTAAAGCAGGTGTACATTGTCAAGGTTACAAGGATAAGAATAAGAAATTAAATATGTGTGATGTGCTGTGATCCACTGTAGCTACCACATACAGTACACTGAGCAGACCCTGGGCTTGGAAATGGCACTGTAGCTGACAATCAAACTATCTGAGAACGTTGTGGATTGATCTGCGATTAGCTCTGCTGCAGGCTAGGCTCACATAGGGCCATGGCTTTCTGTTCGCTAACCTACTGGGGATGTAGCCTCACAAATACCAGGAGTATTTATGGAAGGCCGGGTGTCATAGCAACTGAGTGATTGTGTGTAAAACGCAGAGGGGAGTGGAAAGGCCAAGCTATACACAACAACTGATTGCACTGTATTTAAAGGGGAATGCCAACCACTTTGAAATAATAGATTTACATGCTCTTTCTCTGTCTTATGACAATTCAGTGTTTCAGAGTATATGTGTGAAATATAAACAACTCCTTCCCAGAGCCTGAATCCATAGACACAAAACTTCCTCTGCAATGGCTTTGCGTATACAGCACAATACATTGATACCTTGATAATCTTAAAGATCCCCTCCAGGGATGTTTTAAGACAAATAAAAACATAGAACAATAATTTGTGTCTGATATGTTTTTTTCAGTTGACTTTCAAGTTCAAATACAATGCAAAATCCAGAATCTATGAATATGCAAATATTTTTCACTTCAAAAGTTTAACCGCAGGACACAAGATGTCTCCTACTTCACCGAAAAGTCCATTGTCAAGTGTATGTGCATTGGAGGTTTCAAGTTTCCCCATCAAACTTGTGTAAGTTGCATACTGGACCATGATTGGCTTCCTAACTACTGTAGTTGTGATGTCACAGAATCATCTCGTACATACACGTCTTAAACTCAGATGTAAGGTGAACACAGAAAAACTTTGCTCCTTCAGCCGATGTGATGTGTCGAACGCTGCATGGTGAAGCTCAAACATCCAAGTGAAGTAACAATAAGCAAAACATCTATTTTGCTTTAAATTTTGGCCTACGGTTCTTTATCTTCTTCTTCTTATCTTTGGGGGGAAAAAACCTTTTTCAGTACGGTATGATAGTATCACATGTACAGTACATTCTGTATCTGTAGGTGTGGGTATCATTTAGATCTATGTCAGCTCTTTGTTCTGATTCTGGTGATATTTTGTATTTGAGAAAAACATAAATAGATAAATTGTGAAATATCTTGAAAGCAAAAAACACCATTTTTTTTAGCAGATTCAGGCTGCCATAAACAGTCACTTAGATATTTTGTGATTCTCTCAGTGTTTCCCCTACTACCATATATCATCTCCCACTAATCAGGCAACAGGCAGCAAACTCACAGTTTTCTTATCCTGCTCTGCTCAAAGCTGTAACGATGATGCAAACATAAAGGCTTCAGTATGCCTAAAGTATGCGTTACATTGTCGAAAAACATCTGAAACCCTATCAGAGAGGGGTGTGTCCCATTTTTTCCGAGACAGATGTTCAGACAATCACACCCCCCCCACGCATGTTTGCAGAGGTGTTATATAAAGTAAGGCAGGATTTGAACATCACACACTGTATGTTGTTGTTTCACAACTGAATCTGCAACCACTGGAAGACTTTCAGTGTGAAACAGTTACAGTCTCATGTGGCTTTAGTCACGCATGATAGTAACTTCCAACTCCCTAGTGCATAAAAGGGTCTTAAGGGTCTTAAAGATATGGAAGATTTTCAACACTATCAGCAAATCTGTTGTAAAGTCATCATGAAAATCAATCCATGTTTAATGGTGACCTCATGCTGCACTAGTAAAAAAAATCCTACCAATAAAGACATCACAAAAAGTCTGACCCAGACTTTTCCAGTGAAGGCATATCATATAATGTCACTGTTGTTCATTTAACGGTCTGTTATTATGAGACAAACAAGAGCACTGCAGATGGTCTGGTGTGCAGAATATATTCAGTTAGGGAGGTTAGGCCTGTCTGCAAGCTATTAAATTTATTAGATACCATATTATCCCAAATTAAGCCTGTTACTTAAAGATAGTGCTGTATTATTATTATTATTTTTTTTTTTTGCCTTAAAGTTGCAAGGCTAGTAAATTTCTATCAGTCTAGAATTCTTCAGCCCCAAAAGTTTCCAGTAAGCCCAGTTTAACCAACCAGTTTTCTGCAGGCTTTTGTTAGCTGCGCTGCTTTTCCTGCAACAGAATAAATAAATTCCCAACAAGTGGAAAGTGTCTCGTTCAGTCTTTCCTGCAGAAAGGGACCGGACAATTTGAAGTCAATTTGAAATTCTGTCTGTTGTCATGAAATGTCATGTTACAAGCTAACAAGTTACAGTCTTCTTTTTCCCGTGGTCCCAGAACTGAATGCTTTCAAGAGCTTGACAGGCGAGTGTGCGGACATGTGACGAATGTGAAAAACAGAATGAAGGAGCTGCTACTGAGCTGAATACTTTGGAATTCATCAAACACCTGAATCCAGTCGTTAAAGTGGCAATCTCAAAGATTTTCATTTAAATAAATGTCTGTTACGTCATTATCTAATCGCCAAATGAGTTAACACAATGGTGATTGAGCTTATGGCCCACTAATTAAAAATTATATGAAAGCCCTTGCATTTGCAGTGACCGCTCTCGTTCATCAAGAATGCGTCTAGAAAACAAGACAACGGTCATTTTTGGACATTTTTTTGACAGCAGATCAGTTTGAAATATAGCAGGGGGTAATGGAACAAGAAGAAGCAGCGTAAGTGAGCTGTTAGATGAAGAGCTGCAGGCGACCGGCTGCACACCTCCAACTCCTCAGCCAGGTAACCAACTCCTTTCACCGTGTCCTGCTGCTCGCAGACTCATGCCGTGTGCAGCATAAAATCAGATCACGCTTGCTCACAGAATGAAGGAAAAAGGCCAATTACTGCCTGACTTTTTTATTAAAACGACAACAGTTTGTTGTTTTGCTGCCCCCAGAATTCTGTGACCTGTAGTATTAAACTGCATTTGCTGTTACCGCCAGTAACTCAAATCAACCGGAACTGAAATCTTAAGAACTGCCACTTTAATGCTGATTCTGTTTGTCATGGTGAAATGGAATTAGAGAGACCAGTAGGCAATAGGATGTCATGTTACTGGTTGATGACTAAATTTAAAAACATGATTACTTTGTTTTTTACTTTTTATTGGTTATTTAGTAGACGTGGAAATTACAAATAACTTTGCTGATTCAAATCATTTCGTTCAAAGATTTGTGTCACTATGTTGTTTTTTCGTTTTATTTAAAGCAGCTATAATCTATGTTTTATAATGACAATGTGAAAACAGTGTGACAAGGTGAGGTGTTGCTCGTAGTGATGAACCTACAGAGAATTATCAGCTGAATCTGCAGCTCCCCTCGGCTGTACAGAGCTTTACAGCGAGTTTCTGTCCAGACCACAACTTAAATGTTTTGGTTCGCTCATTTTCGGCTGCAGCTGGCATCTGTTTTCAGAGAGAAAGCTCTAAAAACTCACTGTCCACTACCTGCTCAGCAGCAAACAGCAGACAGACACAGTTAGAGAGCAACTGGTGAACATAGTGGAGCATTTAACAGGATGAAATGTTGCTCTGTAACTGCTGGATGCATAGAAAAGTAAGTGTATACTAACAAGTTCGACAAATCAACTTAAAAGGAGATATGTCAGGTTTAAACTAATTGGTCACATCCCCATTCAAACCCACATTAATGAGCAAACGCCATATCATTACGTCTTGGATTTTAACAAAGTTCAGTCTGTTACTTGTTCAAACTGTTTCATTCAGTTCAGCACAAAATTAGGTACTTGGTAATTGTACTGTTTACAAAGTTAATGGCTCAGCAACCACCTATCTGCAATAGCGTTATCGCATTATTCATTCAACAACAACGCTTTCCTGCAAGGGGAGCTCCAATGCCAAAAAGCTACTGATTCAGTCAGTGACAATGATGACTCAGAAGCCCCTTTTACACCTCGCATTAATGCATCCTGGGTGATCCGATCACAAGTGGACAGCTCTGCTCACCAACAACATCATATTAAAGTGCGAAACAACGAGAAGAAGCCACAACAACAGGCAAAATGGATTCTCATGGATGGAGTAAACACGAAACACGCTGTCTGATGTCCTCTGGGAGTTTCCTGATGGACAGATAGCTTTATTGTTGCTAAAGTAACCGCCATAGACTGGTAACCGCTAACTGCTGCTAACTGTACTGTGACGTTAGCTAGTTAGCTTAGTTAGCCACGCAGCTAGTGGTCCAACTAATGCTAGCTGACTCTGCCCGGACTGGGAGCTCAGAGCACCGGGGGAGTGTTGGTGGCTAGCACAGGTGCTTTGGACTGCCGGGAGGAGGAGGTTTAATAAAGCTAATAAAGCTTTATTAAAGCTTTAAAGCTAATAGGAGTGCTAGCTGCATGGGTAACTAAGCTAACTAACTAACAGCAGCTAGTTAGCGGTTACTTTAGCAACTATTAAAGCTGTCCATGATCTGTCCATCAGCAAACTCCGTAATGTTAAATCACTGAGAGTTGAGGCAGAGGACATCAGAGGGAAATGTCACTGCAGGGTTTTGGTTTTCATAAAATACGATCCAGTTTCACCAAAATCAGTGAATAAAGTTATAAAGTTGTGTTTGTGTACAATAATCAGTGAGGCCCGGCCCCCAGAAACACTCTGCTCCGCGTCTATCGTTTTTCCAACCTAATTTTTGTCTCATTTGCGGTCTGATAAACGATAAATTCATTCGCATTTGGTCTTTGCAAACGGAAATGACGTACGTGTTTATTTGCATATAGAGCGGGGAAGTGAGATCCGATCACAAGTGGTCACTCGAGACGCATGTGGAGACATGCCAGGTGTGAACTGACGTACTTGGAGCTGTCCACTTCTGATCGGATCACCCAAGCCGCATGTTAACGGCATAAACAGGGCCTCAGTTTAGCTTAAGGATTTGGCATTAAAGATTCATGTACAAAACACCTCTATTTTAGTGATTTACAGTGTTTTTATGTGGGTCTAAATGTTTATTTTACATTAATGAGACACCGCATTTAAAATATGTTAAATATGTCTACCTTGTTTTGTTGAACAGTGTTTCTTCTCTAAAAAAAAACAAAAAACAATAACAAAACAGGTGTTGCAAAAGGGAGGTGGTGTCTAATAATCAGGGTTATCTTCTATTCGGGTCAGTACGGAAATTTAAAGAATCAGTTGAGTGGGTCTGTGCATGCTCTCGTCCTAATCACACAGATCCATATTCAGACAGGCGATTGTTCGCCTCTTAATCAATGTGATGAATTACTGTCTGATGGCACACGGATCATCATCAGGAGGCTTTCACCACCATCTTCACAGACCTCCACTGACCCACCAGCTGGCCTCTCACAGAGACATGATTTCACACCGTTTGAATACACATGGCACTGTCACATAGACATATACTGTATGCACAGGTGCTTATATTCTTTCTTTGGACTCAGAACGTGAGCTGCATCACAGCACTGCTAAATGATCCTCTTCCCTTCACCCTCTATCCATCCTCTGTCTTTACACTCTATCTTTCTCCTCCCTATTCAGTATCTGCCTCTCATTCTCTCTGTTGATCCTCTTCTCCTGATTCTCTCAGCTCTGCCCTCTCTGCTCGCTCGCTGTATTCTCACAGACGAGACTTGGGCAGAGAATCCCTAATGTTTATCACCGACCAAGTGGATGCTGTCAAGGAATAAATAACCATCGCATGTGGTGATTGCTTGATGAGATGTAATTAGGCGTGCCGACTGCAGATTAATCACGAGAAGTCAGCCGTCTCGTGCTAAAGCATCGCTCTCAAGGAGGCAGCCTGGGATAAGGGAGTGACACTAAGATGTGCAACATATTCTCAAAAGCCAAATACCGTTTAATTAGAGACTAAACACAAAGTTTTAGCTTTAGAATTATAGTTCACAACACATATCACAGCCTTTCTGTATCCCGCCTCTCCTTCTCAGAACTAAGGACAGCACAAGGTTAAAATAACAATCTGAAATATAGACACACATTTTTGGTCAATTACTTCTGTTAATTTAATACATGCTGGTTGAAAATTGATGATATACTGTACCTGATTATGAGAATTAATTTAGCAAAAAGTGTTATGCCCTTCGGCTTGCAACTCCCTAACAAAGGTCACCTTACTGGTGAAACGTGTTCGAGTATACTTTCAATTGACTACATCAGCCTTGCAGAAACAGCCTTATGATTAATTTTCCCCCTGAAAACAGTGACCCGACCCTGAGAGGTGATGCTTGACACTGTCACTGGATACCAACTGATCTGATTATAGTATAGATATTATCTTGTGTTGAACTATTTTGTCTCCAGCTGGTTCCTGTGGCAGAATGAGTCATTTTGTTTTTAATCCACCTCCACCCAAACACACATCCCATCCAGTGTTGTTCTAACCTTCTCCACGACAACACAAGTTGTGATGCCATTTATCGCAAAAGCTCACCACAAAGCCTTATGAGCATGTCTGGTTCAGATACAGTCAATCCTTTATTTATTTATTATTTTAAAGTTGGAGTGAGAAAAGGTTATGGCACGTTTGGACACACAAGCAAAAACAAAGGAACAAAAGGAAAGGTACTTCTGCAAGAAACAAGGAGGGAAATGTGTCAAAACAAAAACATTGCAAGTGCTGAGAATGTGCTGAAAAAATAGAGACAAGGGAGAAACAGCAAAGACAGATCAGACGACACTTATTTAAAATTTAAAAAAAGCATGATCCTCGACATGGAAGCAAGAGTACGAGACAGAAATGGGAGAAGTGGAACAGGAGGAGTAATCACAGAGAAAGTCTTCCCTACCTCTGGCCATTGCTGCTCCCACTATAGTCCATGTAACATCCCTGTTTGGTCGTCTAGCGAAGACCCAGCTAGTCGGTCAGGCAGGCAGTGGGCTCCAGGATGAGGAGCCGCGGCCGGGCTGGACTGGTGTCTGGTTCCCAGGAAGCAGGCAGCAGCAGCCGAGTCGTCCTCTCTGCTCACACAAACACGCGGCTACACGCAGCACGACAGCGGAGGCACTGGAGCCTCGTCGGGGACAGCAGCAACATCCCTCCCATCCACCCTGAATTAATTAAGCCTTTTTCCTCCCTCTGCTGCCCTCCCCTCTCTCTCTCTCTCTCTCTCTCTCTCTCTCAGTCTCTCTGATTCTCATGTGCGCATGGTTAATGCGCTCTCTCTCCCTGTATCTGCTTCCCCCTGTGTTTGGTTTCCTCTCTTGCTCTCTTTCCTCTTTCTGTCTCACTGAATAGGTTGTGAATGGGTCTGCTTTTCCTCCTCCATGCCACCTTCTGTAGGGTTAAGTCTTTCCACTCTTTGTATTTTTTTCTACAGTGATTAACAAAACAGTGAATGGAAAAATGAACTCAATATATTCTTATTTGGGCCTTTTAAGGTTTTAAATGGTTTGCAGAGAACAGTGCCTAAATTAGGAGAAACTTCAACACTTGTGAATAAGGTGCAAAATGATTTATTGATTTATTGATCTTTTTTTTTCTTCCAAAATGTGATTATTAAATTTAGATTTTTACTTTTAAATCTCAACACTGTTCAGCTCAGCAAAGACTATAAAAATCACCATTCTCTTCGGGCACATGTTTTAAACATTGCACATCATCAAGAGTCCTTCGCATCTCATACCTACTCCATACAAAATAAAATGGCTATTCAAGAAATGTTGTTAAAAGTCTTGGAATGGATCAGAGAAGTCAGGAACTCCTGTGGAAAATGCTCCATTATTATCCTTTCCCAACCAGAGATCCTGGGAGCCTTACAGGAGCTCCACTGAATCTAGATATTTTTCACTAACTATGAGCTAAAACATAATTATTTAATTAAAACCTATTTAGTGTCAAAAAACTGAACATTATATGAATCATAACTTTATGGCAGAACAGTTGTATTGGATTGTATTAGATTGTACAGGTGTACCTAATAAAATGGCCATTGAGCACATTAGAGCACATGTTTAAGGCCTATTAAGAGATGGCCTCGTCCTCCTGTTTGCCTTGAGTCAGTGTGGGTTTGACCCCTGTATACCTGTCTAGTTTTTGCTTTAATGGCATGCCTTATAGCATTATATTATATACATTATAGTATTCCCAATGCATGTTATACAAGTTTTATAATGTAACAATTCAGAATGTAACAGGAAAAAATTGCCACTTGTATATAGACATAAGAATTAAGTTCTTTACCAAATTCAAACTCAAATAGCAAGAATTCGCCACTCTCAGACCAAAACAAAATTCAACATTGGTTACACATTACTTGGATAGTCCGCCTACACATAGTTTATAGAGTATTTGTAACATTTCAGCAGCTTATTTGTTGAGATTCAACAATTCAACTGTTCTGTAGGCGGACTGTCCAAGTAAATGTTACTTGGGGGGGAAACTGACCTCTTTTAGATTTTTATAATTTATCTCTTCTCTTCTACAGTACAGTTCTCACTGTTAGCATTGCATTACCACCACCACCACCACCCCCCCCACACACACACACACACACACACACACACACACAGAGTACATCCTGCACAGTATGTCACAGAACGCTAAAGATGTCACTGCAATGTGTTGGCCTGTTGTTGTGCTGCTGGCTATTTCTGTAGTGAAGTCATTGACGAATAAAGCCAGTAGTGTCTATTTGTCTATCCTCCCTTCCTTTCTCTCAGTTCCTCTTATAGCGCTAACACACACATTGTACATATAACAATTTTCTTTCTCCTTCACACATACATGTGGTGTGTTGCCTCATTTCACAGAATCCTGCATCGCTTCCTGCTGCTGTAGATGTGAGCTAAAAGAGGCTGATCCCCAGAGAAACAAGAGGAGCATGCGTTATTTTTCTCTTCTCTCTCTCTCTCTCTCTCCCTCCCCTCGTTCTCACATTTCCATCTTCCTGTCGCCTGGATGTTACACTGAGCCGTTGTCATTGTCAGCGAATACAATTTCTACTTTGCTTCTTGTTCATTTGCAACTCTTTCAGCTACCAACAGTAGTCAAACAAAGCAGCAGAGAGGGGGATTGTCAAAAAAAGAAGCATTGAGCAGAGGTTGTACTGTAAAGCCACAATCCAAAGATCAGGACGATCCTACTGATGGGAACTCTGGGGAAGGACAAGCAAAAAAAAACCTACAGGGCACGTACTAATCTTAAAAGGGAAACTGGCTCTCCTGCTGCCTTGGTTCTCCTAAGTAGCCCAGAGGAATGTGATTGTATTGGAGGAGAAAAACACAATTCGTTCCAAGTTTCTACCACTTCCCAAAGTATGTCTGTCATTCACTGATAACTTTCAAGCAATGGTTGGTGGGTTTATAAAGCAGTCAGAGGAGGGAAGGGGGGCCTGTTGAATGTCAGAGATGATGATGTAACTGTAAAGGTCACATGGCTTGGATAAAGTCACATTCCTCTAATTGAAACTTGAATATCAGCCACCAGCAGTGATAAAGAGAAGGAGCTTAAACTGCAGCAGCAAAAACAAATGGCCCCCAGCTTAATTTGCGAAGCAGACAAACAGGATAAAAATAGCACAATGTTCCTTTTGTGATCAAAAGCAGATTGTTTTCGTCTGGTTTTACTGACATCCCCATTACATACTAGCTCGGAATAACTTAATTACAAGTCTCCTTAAAAAGATCTTGTGAAAGATTTTGTTTTATGCCAACCCCGTCTCCTAGAGATTATGTTTATGTACTAATTATATACCTAATTGCTGCCTGGATCATTTTCGCTGAGAAGGTTTTTTCCATTGTAGGAAGTACTACGATTTTGTACTGCACGCAAGTCATACGGAGGAGGTTGGGATGGACGGTGGTGCAAAGTGCAGGACTTTGACAACAGAGCATCCATTTGTATCATGAGTTCTGCTTGTGGTTAGGTTCAGGTAACAAAACTGCTTTGGTTAAACTTTTCTTTTGGCCACTTGGAGACAGCGGAAACAAGTGAACACAACACTTTCAGCAAACCATTTCCTATTTACTATGTACATCTAGCAGTTACACATTATTAACATTATCATTCATTTGGAGTCAGGTTTGTGTCTATCTGATGAATGTAATTCACTCTCTTTTTGCTCTGTTTTTGATCTCTACTTACATGAGGGAAATATCTGGCTCTTTAGCTGCTAAATGCTCCACTATGTTCAGCAGCTAGTCTCTAACTGTGTCAGTCTACTGTTTGCTGCTGAGCAGGTAGTGTACAGTGGCTTTTTAGAGCTTTTTCTCTGAAAACAGCTGCCTGCTGCGGCCAAAAACAACACTATGAGAGCGGTGAGAGTGAACCAAAACAGTAAAGTTGTAGCCAGACAGTTAAACAATGTGCTGAAACTATAAAGCTCCGTAAAGCCAAGGGCAGTTGCAGATTCAGGTGATAATTCTCTGTAGGTTCATCACTACGAGTGACCCCGTTCATATTGTCACATTATTTTCACATTGTGATTTGATACATTGTTATTATAAAAAATATTGATTATAGCCGCTTCAAGGCTAAGGAAAGATTGTGGTTTTGGTTAAAGCCACACTAGCTGTTTACCTTTGTTTCAAGTTTTTGTGCTTAGCTAAGCTAACTGGCTGTAGTAGCTGTAGTTTCATATTTACTGTACAGACATGAGAGCGACATGAGATCTTTTCATCTAGCTCTTGGCAAAAAAGCAAATAAGAGTATTTTCCAAAGTGTTCTGGAAAAATAACCGTCTGTACAGCAGAACCTAATCATCTCTTCGTGAAACGAGAAAAAGAAAACTGAACAAGAAACCTCCTCTACAGTTTCTCCAGTTGACTGTTATTTCCATTTATCAAACCTGGAGTGTGTGGGTGCGCCATGTGAGTTCGGACACAGGTGGCTTTTAACCGTCCAAGTGATGAGTTGAGAGGACATTGGGTTGGTTTCATCACAGGGAGAAACAACAGTTGCAGCATCATGAGCGTCATAAGTACGAAAATGGGGAGACTTCAAGAGTGGTATGTGAGTAGATTTAAGGAAGTGACGCTCATATTGAAGGTCTGAAGGTCACAAGTCTGTTTCATGCGACACCTGCTACTAGGGAGAAAAAAATGGTAGAAGATGCATCTGCTGCTGCTCTGGTTCTTTGTTTCATCTGTGGAGATCCTGTAATTGTAGTGGTTGAGTCAGAGAGGGCTCCACATGGGTCTGCACCACAGCCTGTTGTTTCACTTCCTCTAAACTTCAGATGTTTTCTCTTCAGTACAGAGCAGCATTGTTAATACGTCACAACCACACAGTTTCACCAGCAGTATTTTACCGTTTGAGTCGTGGACAATCATAGACATGGAAACAAACAGTCTACATATGTCTCACCACCATGAATACGTTGTTGACTACACACCACCTACGCTGGCAGTGTCTCACACACATACACACAATAAGAATCAATATGACATCTGCAAAACAGGAAGTGGGAGGTAGTAATAAATGGACTAAAGACAGATGCAGTGGCTGCAAGGCAGTTGCACACGCAATGAAGAGAGACAATAACAAGACAACAACACTTAAAATCTTTTTCATTCCGTTGGTTGTTTTTAACCCTATAACATGACTGATTTTTTCATCCTTGACTGCACATGAAAATAATAGCATTGGTAGTCATTCACTTCCCCGTCTGTCCATCCTGCTCATCTGAGCTCCACTCACCTGCATCAACACCTCCCCAACAACGTGTGAATCAAAGAGTTTACAAAAATCCGTCAGGGACGCTCTCCAGAGCCATTGGTATCATTTGTGCACATTTCATAATGGAGCACACTCTCGGCTGATAAGTGGCTGACAACTCAATTACTGAAAAGAGTGGGTTGTTTTTATTTTGTACTTTGGCCTTGACACCAAGCATTCATTCCTCCATCAGCTGGCAGTCATTTCTGAAAGGCATACACATGGAGGATTATTTAATAGGACTCAGACAAGGTTAGTTCATCTAAAAGCATCCAGCTTTCAGAATTTTTGCAGAATAGTTACAGAAGAGGCAACCTTTGAGTTCAGAGTTAAACACTAAACTAAAATTAAGAATGTGTTTTTTTTGCAGCAAAAAAGAAGTAAAGAGCAACAACAAAACTGCACATTAAAGTTGTAATACTTTAGAGTCCTTACAAGTCCTTGAAGTTTAACACTACAGGTCCTAGAATTCTGAGTGCAGAAAATACTCTGAGCAGCTACTTTGTCAGAAATACAACAAAAGAGCAACTGTTATATCTCTTTACAGTGCAGCCAAACAAACTCACAATGATTTAATTATTGAACTGCAATGTGATTTCATGCTGCACATCGCACGAGTAGTTTTCCACAAAACAAACATAAAAATGGTGTGTCCTGTAGCTGTTTCAGAATAAAAGCCACCTCATGTTTTGCCAGTTGAATGCTTTTAATGTGAGCTAGCAGGCTGTTTCGTTAGCATTAGCAGTAACTTAATACAGCTCTGACACCGTGTAAAAAGAACAGTAAACAGTGGGGCTGTTATCAAGGAGATAAAATTACACTGGATTACATTCATGCATTCTGTGAATCCCTCTTGCTTGGATAAGCAATCTAAATCCAGCTCGGGAATGGCAGACTCCACCGCTACCAATACAGCTGAAGTCCTGCATCGCGTCCGGGCTAGCCTCTGTTCCACTAGCTTCTGTGACTCAATGCAATCTCTCATTCAGCATTTCTTTCATTGTTCTTTCTGAAAAAATTAAGCGTGTTCTTCTGTTGAGCCGTGACGTTTAACTAGCAAGAAGTCAAGGGTTCATGGGAAATGGTGTTCGTTGACTCTCTGGCTGAACTGCTGTAATGTATGCAGCCAATCCAGATACATCACAGCCAGCCAATAATGGGATTTATATTTGAAATATTAAGCAGCCTGAACTTCCTCTGGGGAGAAGAGGCATTAAGATGAGTTAATGTTGCGCTATCACTCTGAGCTCCCACTGTGCACAGTGCAATATCTGATTTTTGATACACAGAGAAAGAAATCTGCTGGATTGATGAAATAAGTAATAAGTATTTTATATTCTTAACAGTTTTCCAATATTGCTCAGAAACACACCACAGCTTCTTGAGCATCTTGAAATGAAGTCAACATTAGCAGAGGCAAGCAGAAATTCCCATTTAAAATGCACTCTGGGGCACAGTTTTTTATTCATTAATTAACTAACAGGCTCTGTCAGTGCAGAGTGATAGAGTCATCTATCTGCTGCTTTAGGAACAAACATTTTCCTCAGCTGTTACTCCCATGCACAGGCTTGACACTTGTGGCCAAAAGGGAATAAAGTGAATCACTGACAATCAATTTATTGATCGACTTCACCTTATTTAGGACGTTACGTTTGCTAGCCCAATTATATCAAGACGCATGACTTCCTGTCATCTGGCTGCTCCAAACAGGAGTAAGGCGTAAAGTAACTGTTGATGTGAACTTCAGCTGACAGGTATTATGGAGGTCAGTAAGCAGAATGACAGCTCGTGTGTCTTGCCATACTGAACTTCTTTTAATGAAATAATGTTGCTGCATTGCGAGATCTCAGCAATTTACTCACTGAGTACAATGTTATCATAACTGATAGAATGGCCCAAAGTACACAAATACATTCCCAGTTGTAATAAACCAGAATGATCCTTTATAACAACCTTTAAAGTCTACAGTGTCTGGATGTTGGATACTGTAGAACTTCGCAACACGTTCTCATTGGTTGACTCATATATAAACCTCTCCTTGGGCTGTTTCCACCTTACCTGTGTGCAGACTGGTACAAGTGTAGAGATCAAAACCAATATGGCCTCATGATGTTCTACTGAAGTTGGTTTCCCGATTAAAAATGGAGTATACACTTCCTCTTGGAACAATGTACAGTACAGGAGGACTTGAAATTGTCAGAACTGATTACTGTTGGTGTATTTAAGTAAATTTTAAAGTACCTGGAAAATAGTACTCTTGGTCAAAGTGTTTGCTTTTTGAATTTATTGTTCTTACTTTATTTTAGATTTGGAAAATCATAACTATATTTAATGTATACTCTTTTATTGCATTTTATTTGGATATTGTGTAAACTCTTTTGTAGTGTGCGACAGTTGTATATATTTGTGTAACAATTTTAAAAGAGATTTTAATCTCAGCGAGACTCTTACCTGGTGTAGAGAAGAAATTAACTGAAAATAACTGTGAAATGAAATTTGAGTTCTTGAAACTTTCTATATAAAGAAATGTAAACTATAATGATACTGCAGCTATTGTACATTCTATAAAACAGTTATTGGACACTTTTGTGAAATATAGTATATAGATAAAGTCAGCAATAAATAGATATATACAAACATGAATAAATAAATGAATAAGATTTCAATTTCTTAATTTTGATCATTACAATTTTGACCAAATGAGTACACAAACAAACACAAAGGATTTACATACTGATTTCTCAGCAATAGCAAAAATCTATTTTAATTTTAGTTCGACTAACAAACTAGAATTATGCTTTAAAGCATCCTTTAAATTATTTTGGTCTAAGCCTGTTTCATTGATGCATAATTAGCAAATCAATAGAGCAGGACAACAGCCCTGGTTATGCATAATCAGTCTTAAAATGTCACCTTTTAAACAGGTTGGATCAATAGCTTTAACAGTGAAATGATAAATGTACATAATTATCCACCAACCCCTTCGCCAGCCCCAAAGGACTTCACATCACGCCTAACTCCGTCTCTTGGGGGGAGAATAGTGGCATCATATGAAACTGTCCGGGGGGAAAAAATCTAACTCAAAGGTCAACTTCTGGGCTGCTGCCTGCCACAGACTACTGATTGCTGGTGAAAGCATCCAACATGCAAATATCAGGCATTCAAAGTCATCCTGAAACCTTTGCTGCTCGTCACATCTTGAACTCTCCATCTCTGCTGTCTCTTTTTCAAGACTGCCCTCCCAAGACAAACAGCAGCATCAGTGGTTTCAGCAAATCCCCAAAAACAACATGTTTGTTTTGGGGGATTGTTTCATGTTTGTTGGGAGCAAAGGAGGAACTAGTGTGACAACACAAATTCCACAGAGGGAGGAGGTCTAGGGTGGACGGCTGGGTCAACAAAACATCGGACTTTAACACAGGAAATCGCTGTTAGTTTCATGTTTCCTACCTAGATTTCTTTTAACAGTGACCACGATTGTTCCCTAACCTTAAGTAAGTGTTTATTATTGTAACCATGACAACAAAGTCCCCTAATCTTAACGAAGTAGTAATTCTAACCCAAACCATGATCTTTCCTTTGTTTTTGTGCCTAAACCTGACCAAGCCTTAATCATGGCGTGGTCAGAACATACAACGACGTCGTCCTGCTGATAGGGGCATCAGATCAGAAAAGTTTTTTAGGTTTGGTTAGGTTTAAGCACAAAAAACATCTCGGTTAGGGTATGTTCATAAATTGTCACACATACTCCACTGATAATCTGTTAAACATCTACAGACAAAGTGAAACAGTTGAAATGTTACAAATACTCTATAAACTTTTTGTGGGTGGACTGTCCAAATAAAGTGTAACCCTTTTCACTCCACTACAATTATTTGACAGCTATAGTTACTAGTTACTTTACAAGTCGAGATTTGTCAGACAAACCGTATGAAGAACTTTTAATAAATGATGCATAATAAAGAATTTAAGTAAGTAAGTAAAAATTTTGCTTAAACGATTAATCAATTAATCAATTATTTGGTGCATCAATTATCAAAAAATATATCTGTTTATCTGTTACCTGTTTTAATAACTGATCAATCAGTTTGACAACTGTGAAATGGTTTATTTGCCCTCAAACAGTAGTTATATATCAGTAGTATATACCTTATTAAAAAATCCACTATTATACAGACTTCATTTAATAATAAAAACAATATGGCCAAATAAAAGAGTATGTGGTTTATATACATGCGCAGGTGAAACAATGCAGTGATTTCCAATGCTCATTATGTCTTAATCTGGAGCACACAGTCTCTTGAAATCATCCCAGATGGCCGACTCATGTGGTTTGATGTGGGAGCTGGGATGCAGAGGAGGCGGTGAAGGACACTAATATCAAGGATCGCTTTGATCCTACGAGGTAAATCCCTCTCTGATGTCACTGAGCCACTCCACTTTTCACAAGCTGATTGTTAATGAAAAACACAAGCTGTGTTACTCAGCCATGATGGATTGGACACAGAGTTGAAGTAGGAATTGAGCAACATATTCAAATGAAGAATCCATGCATGTTAAGTACAGTAATGCACTGTGTATTATGCAATATGAATCAAACCAAAATGGGTTTTTTTAAAAGTGTGTAATGATAAAAGAGTTAAAAAATGAACCCACACACAAGCTAAGGGAATTATAAAATCGATGTAAATAAAAACGAAGATGGTTTTACAGCTCCAGTAGTAATAAACAGAGCCAAGGAACGTACGCATTTTTACATTGGACAAGCACATCACCAGGAACTGGGCAACAAGTCACAATAAATCCATAATCATTTCTTAAAGGAACTTGGTAAATTTTTGTTAGAGGAAAGACAAAAAACAACAACAAAGAAACAAACTAATTTAAGATATTTAATAAATAAACATAAAGACATATCAAAAATACATATAAATAAGAAACTGAAAAATTAAACAAATTAGATTAAAAACATTTTAGCGTCTTTATGTTCATTGTTTTGGTTGTACGGCCAGCAACTTTAGTGTTTTACTCATTTACTCATATTGCTCCCATGAGGCAGCAGTGTTCAATGAAAGACCCTGTTAAAGCCACTGTACAGTACCTGCTCAGCAGCAAACAGCAGACAGACACAGTTAGAGACTAGCTGGTGAACATAGTGGAGCATTTAGCAGCTAAAGAGCCAGATATTTCCCTCAGGAGCTGGTAGAGACCAAAAACAGAGATAAAATAGAGAGAATATTTAACTTACATTCTTCAGGTGACCAGAAACACGACTTAATAAACGATAATGTTGCTCTGTGTCTGCTGGATGTGTGAATAAG
Source organism: Siniperca chuatsi (assembly GCF_020085105.1). Taxonomy (NCBI): domain Eukaryota; kingdom Metazoa; phylum Chordata; class Actinopteri; order Centrarchiformes; family Sinipercidae; genus Siniperca; species Siniperca chuatsi. Next base: position 25,739,309 of record NC_058053.1, read on the forward strand.
CAACTGTTTGCTAACAGGTTTGCCATATCAACTTCATAAGGTAAAAACATGTCAGTGTTGTGTTTACAGCTTGCTGTGCTGCCCAAAGTGGGCAAAAAATCTATTATTGTGGGTTTAAATAAAATGTATTTAATTTCCCTCTGACCAACCAGAAGAGGTGTAGCAACAAAGACATGATCCCTCACCTGCTTCCCACCCATTGTTGGAATGCACCGCCAAGCTGAAGGCACCACTACTGGGAAATCGAATCCCGGGTGTTTGCAGTGGAGGACAATAACTTTACCCCAGCGCCACCTTTGCACCCATTCCTTTTCTGCCTCTTTTCACAAAAAGATACCTTTTCAGTGTCCTTTGTGGGAGAATCTCCACTGTGTTTGTACAACATGGTATGTATGAAATTTGCACTACAACTGTTCATATTACAGATCTGTGGCCTTATCCAGCTGACCTCAGCTTCCCAAGCAGCCTCTGAATTATTCAAAGGTTCACTTCAATTATTTAATCTTTAATTCAAAAGAAAATGCATAAATTGGATTTAAAATATTCCAATGCATTAGACCTCAGAGATGCTGCTCGAATGTGCAATACATACACTAATAAGACCCAAGACTGAACTAAAAGAAGGTAAAGCTGAAGCCTTAGCTACTCTAAAGTTTCATATCTTACTAATACATTTGTTTGTTTGCATTCTATTTTAACATGAATGTTTTTGTTCGTTCCTCCTTTTTTCATCTAAATATGTAGTGTATTCATTCATTTACTTCCTGAAAATCAATAAACATATTGCAAAGGAGCTAACTGACTTTTGGAGAAGGTTTTGTTTGTCACACGCACAGAAAGTTATTATCAATAAAGTTAGGGGAAATTACTAACTCTATAGGCCTACAATAAAATTGCAATGATACACTGTTAAAAACGTTTATCATTTGATTTTAATCATAGTTTGTCATGTAGAAATGTGTTAAGTAACCCATATTTTTATATTGAAAATTAATGCGGAATGTGAAACCTGTTGCTCTGAGACGAACACACAGAGAATTATCACCCGACTCTGCAGTTCCCCTCAGCTCTACATAGCATATTCTCTCTCACCTGTTCATCAAACACCCACTGTGCACGACCTGCTCAGCACCAAACAGCAGGCAGACACAGTTAGCGACCAGCTGGTGAAAATAGTGGAGCATTTAGCAGCTGAAGAGCCAGATATTTTTCTCAGGAGTCAAGTCAAGTCACTTTTATTTATATAGACCAATATCACAAATCACAAAATTTACCTCAAGGGGCTTTACCATCTGTATAGCATATGACACCCTCTATCCTTAGAGCCTCGATTCGGATAAGGGAAAACTCCTTTTAATGGGGGAAAAATGGAAGAAACCTCAGGAAGAGCAAGAGAGGAGGGATCCCTCTGCCAGGACGGACAGACATGCAATAGATGTCATGCGTACAGAATAGACCAACATCATGAAATCACAGTACGGACAATCAGGATGACAAAATTATAAATAGATTGTAACATAAATGAAGAATATGGATCCAGTAGGACATTGAGCAACTTCAGGCGTCGCCAAACAGACCTGAGCCACACGACCTTCTCTCCACTATGGAGTCCTGGAAGAGGACAGATGACGCAAACACACAAGAGGCAAAACTCAAGCTCACCATTCACACACGGAGAAAAGTACAAACACACACAGAGGGTCTCCATGTCAAGAGAGGATAAACTAGAGAGAGAGAGAAAGAGAGAGAGAGATAGGCAAACAGATTGGATGCTCATGTGATGTGGGACACAAACAAACAGAGGGTTAAAGAGAGGCAGTGGATTTCAGAAATTTAACAGTGTTCTTGTTGGCAGGACAAACATGGACTATAAGTACTAGGCTTAAAAGATTCACTGAGGCGGACAGATAATGGTAACAGGTATAAGGTAATTAAAAATAAGCAATGAGCTGTAAGTTAAGGCGAAAAGATGATTTTAAGGTTGGATTTAAAGGCCCCAACGGAGTCACTGTCTGAGTTGGTGGAGACCAAAAACAGAGCTGAAAGAGAGTGAAAATTGGATTGACATTCATCAGGTGACAGTACGAGTACAGTATTTTTGTGTTTTCTTATGTTTTATGTCCATAAAGTCATCCTAACACCAGCAGTAGTAAGAGTAGGAGCAGATACCAGAGGGCTTGAGCAGGGGGAGCGCAGAGCGTTTGACCTACGTTAAGGGACACCTCACTTCAGTCATTACACACACGATCTGAGGAAAGTTGTGTCTGTGCATCTTTCATTCAAATACTCATTTTCAGGTATGAGTCCCTTCATAATAATGTTTTCGAGTGTGTAAGGTGAATGTGTGTATGTGCTCAAGAAACTATTTGTAACACGGTATGTTCGTGGATTGTGAAGTTGGCTAATGAAGTTACATTTTTTCAGAATCAAGACGTTTCGGCTCCCATCCGGAAGTCATTCTCAATTGTGGATGGGAGCCGAAACGTCTTGATTCTGAAAACAGTGTCCAGATGACTACGACTGAAACCTTTTCTACGATAGAACACTCCTGGACGAATGAGGGACTACACCGTCCTAGCCACATTAACCTCTTGCAATGCTAACCGCACCGTCATCTATGGACTAACGTTAGTGGTACCTCGTAGCCTTGTGGCTGGTGTTGTAGTGTGAAGGCTATTCTGTATTGATGTTTGCCGAAGTGTCTATTACTGCATGAGTGTACTGTTAATGTTGCATGTTCTAAATTATGAGTTGCGAGTGTTTTGTTTCGCTTTATTACTGGAATTTAAAGTTGGAAAAATTTGTGCAAGTGCTGGGTGATAGAACAGACAAGTTAGATTGCTGTTTTAGTGTACATTTTCTATTAAAAAAAATAGAAATAAAATGTATAAGAAGTAATATTTCAGTAGAGTCTACTGGGTACTGTAACTGATATTTAGCAGGAGAACTCTACACATTGTGACACTACTGGAATTTGTATTCATTGTATGTGGTTATTTTGATAATCCAGCAGAAGGTTTGCGTCCATGCATCTTTCATGCAAATACTCTCCTTTTCAGGGCTTTTACATGTACACAGAGAGCTCAACGGAAAGAGAGTAAACAACGCTCACTGAACCTCCCTGTTTAAGTAAAGGTTGAATGAATGAATACATTTTATTGAAAGGTGTTTCTAATACTTTGTCGATCTCATGGATGGATGGATGGATGGATACACTGACTCTGTCACAGTTTATGTGCATTACACTCAGACTGTTAGCTATGAGGGACAATAGAGGCTAGTGGGGGGACAAAGGTGGGCTCATGAGATGTGCCCCGGTGCAGATTTTTCACACAGCATGGGACGTTTTATCTTTTCATTTCACCACCGGTTCGGCAGGTCAAACAGCCCACTGGGAAAAGTCCTACTGCTCCAGATGACCACTTCGAGCCTCTGGTGCCACATTGCCTCAATACCTGCACGTGTTTTGTATTCTTTTTTACTTCCAAGTCATGCATTTTTTATTAAGCTTTGTAGCATTTAAAAAACATTTCTTACATTCCCCTGAAACACTGTTTTAAGGCCTTTCATAAGACGTGTGATAAATTATTGAGTTCAGCCTGAACCTGGCAATTCAGACGGAATTGCTGGGTACACTCAAGAAAGGCAGTATAGGATAGAGAGATTCAAACACTAAATCAAACTGTAGACCTGCAACTTGAAAAGTGTTTTTCCTCGGTTTCTCGCCTATAAAATTCACCTTTCTTCACCTCAGCCTCTGAGAAGGTGCAAAGACAGGAGCTGCATGTTATCTTTAATGGGAAAATGAGGTGAGATGAGCAGATGCAAGCAGTCAACAGCTGAGGTTTGCTCTTCATCTGGGACATTAGCAGATAGTGGACATCTGGTCAGACTGCAGGGTGGCAGAGAACTCACTGCTCCAAAATGGAAATGTCACAGAGACCTAAGTGCTCACAGCAATTTGACATTCAAATCAGTCATTGCCATTTTTCAAAACAATGATCCCCTGTGTACTGTACAGGCACCCACTATCACGCAAGGACACACACAATTATACTGTAGATGTGCACTCACTAACTGAGGCAAAAAACAGAAATGCATCACAAAATATGTAATACATCAAAATTCACAACTTTACATTTGGACCTGCACTCACTTTTTAGCCATTTTAGTGACATGGCTCTAGAGATGGCATTATTATTATTGTTATTATTTGATCTGTCCATCACTTTGATCCAGACAGAAATGTCTCAACAACTACTGGATGGATTGCCATGTAATGAACAGACAATTGTACAGACAATCATGGTCCCCAGAAGATTAATCCTACCAACTTGAAATCGGAGATTTCCTGAATTTTCATTTAGCCCCACTGTTAGGTTGACATTTGTGGTTTTGAGTGTAATATCTCAACTTTTTGATGGATTGTAATAAAATGTGGTGCAAACATTCATAGAATTGTGAAAACTTTGGTGATCCCTTACCTTTTCATCTGGCAACATCACATCTCAAAATTTCAATTTGTTTTAGCACCAGATACTTGCAAAACTAATGACATTCCCATCAGCCTCAGCTGTACTTTGTGTGTAGTGCTAATTAGCAAATGTTAGCGTGCTAATGCTCTTGTCTAGAATGCCGAACATGGTAACCATTATACATGCTAAACATCAGCATGTTTAGCACAAAACACAATCCTATCTCCTATCTGCAAAATGGTTACTGAAAACATAATTAATTAGTTTTCCTAAAATATCCACTATGCATGACAAAGGATTTTAATAATGACAATAATATTATCATTAAAGGTCCAGTGTGTAATATTTAGTAGGAGCTATTGGCAGAAATGGAATTGGAAAGTATATTTTAATTCGTGTATAATCACCCTAAAATAAGAATCGTTGTGTTTTCGTTACCTTAGAATAGCGGGTCCTTTTACAGAACCTGCCATGTTTCTACACTAGTGCAGAACGGACAAACCAATCACTGGCTATACATTATTAATGCTCTCTGTATTAATTCATATGTTTCTAGAGATACACCCAATCTTATTTATAAACCATTATATTTAAATATGCATGTAAGACATTATTCATTTATCATTACATTTAAATTTAATAATCAAACAATCTGGAGTTATTACTGTACATCTTCTACCATTTCCAGCTGATGAAAAGTTGTAATTATACTCTTGACTTTGCAATGCCCTTTCCTTGCAAACATCTTTTAGTTTAATCAAGATAAATCACTTTTTCCCAAAACACCAGAAGTAAGAAATGAGATTGATGCCAACGCAAACATTAGTGAAACATCCCGTTCCTCATATCAGACACAGCTTGTGTCGTGACAGGAAAAAGAGAAGGCCGAATGGGCAATTAGCAAATTAGTGAATCCCCAGCTGAATGGTCATCTGATTAGTTTGGTCCTTAAGCCGTATGTGATCATCCTGGATCATTTTCTTTCATTTCCGCTGCTGGTCATGGATGTATTCCAGCTGCTGGGAGTAAACATACTGATGTACTGTTCTCCATTGCCCAAAAGCTGCACTCCTAATGTGATTAGCATGCTTTAGCTTACAAGCCCCACTGTGGAAGTCTAGATGACCAATTATAGAAGGGAAGGCAACCGTGTCAGATATATCCCTACAAACTGAAGTGTTGAAAAAAGACATAAACAGCAACAGTGAGGCTTTTTCCTTATGTGTCCTATTATGATTTACAGCATTGCTTGTGGTGAAAGAGGACAAACAATGCTAAATCTGCTGTTTATTTTACACTGATGATGCTACAAGCATTGGTTTCTATCCTCTCCTCAGTAGAGACACTGCTCACTTTCATTAGAATGCTTCTCTGCTGCTCCTCTGGTGATGAGGCACATATGGTTAAATCAGAAAGATTTCAAGTAGGGCTGAAATTATTTCCTGAGGAGCTCGAATAATTAAAGTAATAAAAATGTTCCTTTCAAATACTCTGCTTCAAAGCTACATTTAATCATGGATCTATTTTGGAGCAAATAAGTACATGGAGTCACTTGATTCACTGTCGCAAAAAGAGCTGATTACCAGTTTCTGAAATAATGTTCATGTGAACGTCCGAGTCCTAATTAAGACCAAGAAACTCCAATTCCACATTTAATGGACATAGTGCTATATTGTTAATGCACAGTTTTTAACCCTCACACGAGCAACTATCAAAGTCTGTCAACCAGCCTGAATTGTCCGATGACGTGAATGCTGGCAAGTCGTAAACATGGAAACCTTTCCCATCTATCCATCTCATATGATGTGATGTCGTGGTTATGATGAGGGCAATAAATTAGTCTTGATCACAAACGCTCACAAACAACTTTGAACGGTGTGTAAGATAAATGCTGCAGTTTGTGGTTCGGTAGTGTAATATTATACAAATCAAAGAGATGGCACCTCAACAGAACCGTGATGTCTCCATATTCAAACGCAGTGCATCAGTGTTTCTATTGGCTGATGGTGTGACTCCACAGATCAGAGTTGAACCACTGTCCACCACAGCCGGCTAAAACAGGATTTCCTAAAACAGGAAATGCGTGCTTCAATTCGTCAGTCATACAGGCTTCAACTGAAGTGAACGGTAGACGGTGTGACGGGAGCGTGCCATAAGTGCATCGGTACAAGAGGGTGCAAATGCTGTTTGAGGAATAAGGCAGCACTTTGTGAAATCACGTTACCCTGACAGAGGCATTACTGTGGCCGGTAAAGTGCAAGGCTCATATTTCATGTGAGTGTGGATTACTCACACACATACAGTGCATCCTCTATATTATTAGTAACGTTTGATCAAAATACACAAAAAGACATCAACACTGTCACCCCCTAATTAATAGAACAAAGATTTGACAGTGTTTGCTGCTAAGCACATGTAAACTAAATCTTGCCAGCACTTGTTGTTGAATTGATTTCAGACTTGCCTTGTCATCCCAATTTTTAAAATAAGACCACCATCTAAACAAAACAGTACAGCAGTTAACTCTCAAGGAAGCATGTGGCATTTATTTTTAGAAATGCATTAACAGTACCAAATTGTTCTTTCCAGGAAATTATTAGGAAATTACAGACCTGTAAAATACAGCGGTAGATAGGCTAGAAAATAAGTAGTTCGTTGCTTAGTGCTTCTAGTTGTTCTGAGCAGTCACACTCAGATTACAGACAGTCTCTTCTGGAAGACATTCATAGTGTTGCACTCGGTTGTAAACATGAAAAATTAAGTAAAAAGTTGTTGATAGCTCTCTAGAGCCTGAGAGAAGTTCAAACCCTGGCTCCTTTCTCCGACAGCTGGCCAATCACAGCCCCCCAAATTTCAGCGTTGGAATAGCGTGACTGGCACCTTAATATGTCAAACCAGTGGTTTCCAACCTGGTTCTGGTTCTGAGGGGTCTCGAAATGATTAAATTGAAAGTAGAAAATACTTGTTTCTGCTGCACAGTTATGCTTATTATTTCCAACTTTCCTCTAGAATCCATCGATCAGTCATGCAGTGTATTTTTAATCATTTACAGGACAAAGCTTTTGGAAGTCTCTTCCATGAGGGATTGCTTTATGTCCATTAAATAAAACTATTGTCCTGCACGTCACAGGCTTCGAGTGAAACATCTGCTGGAGACTTTTTTGTCCTTTAACGACTAGAAAAGGGACTGAAATAAGCTCACAAGAAGAACAGACAGTGGGAGAGCTTGCGGAGAACTTGGCTCCCTGTAAAGGTAATAATTGGGTTCCTGTTATTGGTTTTCCTCAACTGAATTAGGTGCACCATAGTGTGCTACCTACACACCATAAGAATAGGAAGACTTGTCAGCGGCTGCCAAGTCATCTTCCAGGATCGCTGTGTCTCAGCAGTTTTTAATTAAAACGCTGCATTTGTGCCACCTATCCCGGCTGCCTGGGAGAGAGAATATAAGACAATAAATTACTGCATCCATCCCTGCTGGCTAAGCTCTACTGTTTCACAGCATTTCATTAGGACTGATATGCCGTTTTTATAACAACATCTGGGCGCTTGTTTACTGTTATTGACTAAAAACCTTGATAAAATGCCAATTTAAAGAGAAGACAAAAACGGTTCTAAATATAGCTGAGGTATTATTCTAACTGTTAGAAGAGGTCAGATAAAGTGGAAACTGACCTCTCTGGTTGATCATTTTAGCCTGATTTAAAAAATGTATATTCCTTAAAACCAGTCTTTTCCTGCTCTATGACATGCACAAGAAACACTTTCTCCTCGATTCCCCCATCATATTGAATTCTGATATCATATTTTGGTGTCACACTTATACAGCACCCACTTGCAGTGCACATTAGCGGTTATAACACCAGTGCAGCTTGAGTTCGCACAGGAAGTGCTGTCATTTGCACAAGTACGTAGTTTATGATACATCCTGAATACAGAGTGAGACACTGAAAACTTCGCCTCATTGTGTTATTTCTAGGCATGCTCCTGCCACTGCAGCTCACGGTTAAATACAAATTCACCATTTGATCCAATGACAATATTTTCAAAGGCACAATCCAGATGTAAACAAAAAGGTAGCCACTGCCATCAAAACTCACACATAGTTGAAACCTGCCATCACAATCAAATTGATTGACAGGCGGTTTCACACATCGCCTAGTACTAGACATGTCTTCTGATGCCGTTAAAGGTTCGTTTATGATAGTAATGTTTGTAACCACAGGAGAAAAACAGGTTCTTAATTTCAATTATGATTTGTTGAGAAACACACAAAATGCAAATGTTTCATCTCTTCATATTTATGTGGTCAAACAAGACACAACGCACAAAAACTAATCTACAGCCATGCTAGCAGCATCCTGATCAGATGCCCGAACCACCTCCTTTTAACCCAGAGAGATGTCTGAGCTTATCTCTAAGGGTTCACAAGATTCACACGGTCTAATTTTTGCATCTCGAAATACTGTGCCACAATTTACAGGCCTATGAGAGCCATTCATCAGTTTACTCGTCCCTCCAGGAGGGAGTCGGTCCTCTGTCGTTTACCCCCGTCACACTGACGGCCATCACTGCATTGCATGACCTTGTTATTTTACCTGCAGGCAAACCGCGCTGTGCAGGAGCTGTGTTCTCCTCTTGTTCATTCTTAGGCTCCCCACCTTCTCAGTCATGTTAGAGTGATCGTACCTACCGAGTGGGTGAGTTGACCCCCCCACCCCAGAACCTGACATTGAGCTGTTGTGTGTGGGACAGTGAGAGAGATATAGAATAATTGTCTTGTCATGGTTATTATTTAAGAGTGATTACCAGTGATCCATGTCTGTTGTCTAGAATGAAATTTAGCAATTGGTCTGTTGGTCCTTCAATAACATTTTGTTGACAGAATCCACCAGGTTTAGTTTATAAAAGCATCTGAGCAGCTGAACACTGTAAAACAACCCTCATTCATCTTCCTGTGGACGTTATATAAACACACCTTGCTTCTCTTTGGTTCGTCTGACTCATTTGCCCTGACTGAGCACATCATTACACCCAGTAAATCAATTTCACATACATTCAAACAAGAAGAGTGCGCCAGATATATCTTGGAGACGCGGCGACAGAAAGCAGAACCTGTCTGCTCCGACCTTTCAGCTCAGTGGTGATGAGACAGACTGAAGGACACTAGCACATTAATGTTAGAAAAATAGAAAAGACAATGACACAAGACAGAAAGAGATCCATTCATACTGTCGAGATGAAGAGATGACATCAAAAGAAACAAAAGAAATCACTGTAGCCTATTTACCTCTGCCTACATTGGACTTGCTCGTGCAGCAATGATCTCAGCCAGCGGCCCCCATGACCCTGATAAAGATATGTGGGTTTAGAAAATGGAAACATGGATAGATGGATGGATGTGATTTTCCAATACATCTTCTTCATGGTTGGATTCTTAAACATTTTGCTGTTCTTGAATTATTTTATGGTGTCAAATCTGACTTATTTCCTTAGAAAGAAAAAACAGTGGTTGAAGACGTAATAAACTTGCAATGACTGTTTTTTTTTTTGGCCACTTGGGGGCAGCGGAAACAAGTATGTGAATGTAAGTCCAGTATTCTCTCTCTTTTAGCTCTGTTTTTGGTCTCTACCAACTCCTGAGGGAAATATCTGGCTCTTTAGCTGCTAAATGCTCCACTATGTTCGCCAGCTAGTCTGTTGTGATTTCCTCCTCTAAATACTGTACTGTACAAGTTAAAGTCCTGTATTCAAAATATTACTTAAGTTTTAATAAATTATTAAATATTATCAGATAAATATAGATTTAATCAATAATAACAGTCAGGTGTCATACAGGTGTTTTCACTTAAGTTGCCTAATTAAATCTCTTCTCAGGACTGTGTGGGCGAGTGAACTGAGCTTAAGTGACATCTCCCTCACCCTTCTTTTGGTTTCGTTGTGCCTGTCGAGGGCGGGACAACTCACACCTTCATCATTCTTTTTAGTACATAGAGTTTGGTGACATCCGTGTTACCTTACATGGCTCCACCCAGCATATACGCTGACTAGGTGTAATCAGCCAGAGTGATTGAAAACACCTGTGTGGGTGTGCAGAGCCTTTAATTTGCTGATTTTTGCAATTTGCAAAGTATAGTAACTAGTAGCTATAGCTATCAAATAAATATAGTGGAGTAAAAAGTACAGTATTTCCCTCTGAAATATAGTGGAATAGAAGGCAAAGTTGCATAACATGGAAATACTTAAGTAAAGTATTTAAAGTAAAGAGTTATTAAAGTACATTGATGTGACAAAAAAGTAAGTGTTCTGAGGATTTGTTTCCTGGCAGATGGTCTATTTTCCAGTTGAAGTTGTTCATCATGCAGTATTAGAATGAATGGAAGCAAAATGGCGTCTTCTGAAAGGAGGAAGGTCAGTCTTGATATCTTTGAATAGCCTGGCTGTGTGTACTAAAATCAGTATTTAAAAGGAGAGGGATGACCTGAATGGCTGGAACAAAACTACAGAAACACATCTGCTGAACCCACCAGGCATTAGTCAAGAGGGATCCTTACATAAAAAACCTTGACTTTTTCTCACAAGATGGAAAATCTCAGGCATTTATCAAAGCCATGCTGCTTTTTTCAAGTTTGACTGCAGGCCCAGGGTCTGCCATTTATCTGTATTTTCTAGTGCCTCCTCAGCTCAAACACAGCACACACTCACTGGGATCTCAATTAATGTGATGTAACCAGGCTCTCTAAACAAACCACACTGCTTTGGAGCAAAATTCAGTTTATATTTCCAAAAATAGATGCGGTAACTACCGTGTAACAGAAATCTGGTGACGTTTAAGAGAAGCACAGATGCCTGCAGTTACGTAAAAAGACGAGGGAATGGAGGGGCTGAGATGAAGGGTTGACGAAAGGAAAACACAACAGTTCATCCCAGATATGTCCATTTTCCACTCCGCAAGGGCTATCAATAGATCTCGCTTTGGGAACCTCTGATTCCATCATGAGCTTGTTTTGCTGTTTTGTCTCCATGACAATTTCCCTTCAAAGACAATGCTACAGGGCAGCTAAGGTCTCCTGGTTCAAACCTAATTTCCTGAGGATAGTCCCAAGTCTCTGTCCCAGGGTCTTTTTCATTCATTTATTTTTCATTTATTGGTTTATTTACAACTTCCATTTGGACTTGGCCATAGCCAGGATTTTAGAAATACTGAAGTTAGGAGTCCAAATTACCCCATTGCCACCATCTAAGACATTTTTGACAAGCTACCAAAAAGCTTTTATTTCATCTTTAATTTATTAATTTAACTGTTAAATTATACATACATAACTTTTTTCTCACTACATGATGATTTGATTATTTCAAAAACGTCTCTAAACTGCCACACTACAAAAAAAGGCCCAATTTAATCCTGAATTCATATTGGTTTTGGTCACTTGGGTGCAGTGCAATAAGCTGTTAACTCAAAATTGACATATTATCATCTTGTTTGTGAACATGTTAGCAAACACTTTCTTATTTAGACATCCAGCAGACACCAGCCAACATTAGAATTAATTTAATGTAAAGTCCATCTGGCCATCTGGTGAATGTAAGTCCAATAATCACTCTCTTTTAGCTCTGTTTTGGTCTCCACCAACTCCTGAGATAACTATCTGGCTCTTTAGCTGCTAATTCGCCAGCTAGTTACTAACTTTGTCTTTCTGGCATTTGGTGCTGAGCAGGTAGTGTAGAGTGGGTTTATCAGAGCTTTTTCTCTAAAAACAGTTGCATGCTGCAGCTGGAAATGAGGTTGATGAAAGCAGTGAGAGGGAACCAAAACAGTAAAGTTGTGGGCTGTAAAACCAAAGCAGAAATATTGTAAAAACATTGGTTAGTGCAGCTTTAAAGATATCAAGACCGAGGACATGACCTGTTGTTCCTAATGGTGGCCACAGTCCGGAACATGGTACATAGTGATGATGAGGTCACCTTCCTGTCTCTGGGGCATTTTAATTCATTTGTACCATTTGTACCAAGTGTTCAAGGGTGAGAGGGGGAGTAGGTTTGGGGGGTTACGCAATGCAAGACATGACAGGGTGAGATGCGTCTGAGATGAGACTGTTGTGGCAACCCAGGGACGAAACAGGGGCAGGCTTCACTTCATCAGTAGTTCTGTAGCATATACGACTGGTAACATTCCCTCCACCATTACTACACTACACGCAGAGACTTGAGTTCACTGCATGGTCAGGTCAAAAACGTGGGCTACAGCTTGCGCCTCATGTAAATTTTAAATTTACTCCACACAGCAGTTCATTTAACACTGTGTCCATTTTGGTGAGTAACATCCTGCAAACAACAACCGCACTGGATAAATAAAAGAGAGGTGAAAGCAGTCACTATGATGTCCAAGCTCTTTGTCTGAATTTTAAACCTGTGTCAGTTTTTCAACCGAGCAGTGGGAGCCTTTTCTCTGCATGTGTGAAGCAAACAGAAGGTGTCTTACTGCCATCCGCTCGTCTCTTCATTAGAATGCAGCACCAGCCTGCAGCTGCACGCAGAGCGGAGAGAGAGGAATGATGAAACCAGAGCTAAAAATAGCTGCCTCCCAGGATCCCCCCTCATACGGCATTGTAAACACCCAGGCCTCTGTCTGTGTGTGTGTGTGTGTGCATACATGGCTTAGTAGCTAGTGTGTGTTGGACACATTGCAGTCCTCCTTGCCCTCCCCTCCTCAGTCATAAACCAGTGTTTGGTTTGGCAAGTATGCATCATCGAGCTGCTGTACAATTAAAGCCATCTGTGGGGTTTTTACTTGAACAAGTCTGGGGAACGCTACCACCTCACAGCTTCGCAGCAAACACAAAGCAATCGCCTTGATAAATCAAAGCTCACTCCACATTCACATTATCAAAGTACAAATTGCCATCAGGTGAAATCGGCATTATGCAAGCATGACAACAGGCATAATGTTATATTATACAGTCACCACAAGGTCTGTTATTACATGACAGGGTGTCCACTTTTTACACACTTTAAGCAAACAGTGTCAAAGTCTGTACACACATACAGCGAGGTTAGCTTCCTGCTACTCTCAGAGTAAATTTGACAGCATCATTAAAAAAGCTGCCATGAAACTGATGATCTCAGCTGATTCTGTAGAAAAGATGATTTGATCACATACATAAACACCACAGGAGAAAGAATCAATCTGTACAGTCTGTAAATAGGTATACATATGATCTACTGTGCACTGCATCTAACATTAAACAAAACATCAAATAGCAGTTAAAACCATCTTAATTTATTCTGGCTGTTTTCACAGGAATCCAGACACCAGGATGGTAGGGGCGTTTCTATTCGATGCAAATGAAATCAGGAAGATGACGTCAACAATGCAAAAAACCCACATAACAGCAAATCCATGTGACTGAAGAGGACAACACGTGCACCACAGTCTGGAAATGACAGAGGAACCTCCCTTGAGATATAAACTGTATGTTTGGGCCAGATGAGCTTTTAACAGGCTGAACCAAAAATACTACAGAGCAGCTTCACCACATTCAAACCAACGACTGATTGAATGGTAAGTTTATTTGTGCTGGATGCTGATTTAGAGTATTAATATCCTGGAATAATGAGACCAGTAGGACTACACCTGAGTATGCATCATCTGCTCTAAATCAATTCAGATCAACAATCCAACGAATAACAATAAAAGATGTGTTTTTCACTCTCTCTCTCTCTCTCTCTCTCTCTCTCTCTCTCTCTGTGTAATTTAACCAAGCGTTACTGCCAACCTGTTTCGCCAGATGCCAAAAACCAAATAATTGTACAGAGGCTACTGCATCTTACCGATAAACAAACAATCCATTCCTTACACAACTTGTGTTCTTGGTTTTGGAAAGGCAAAAAAAACAAACTCCACCCTAACTACCATCTTGCCGAGTATCTCTCTTACTACTGCCCCATTCACACCCACCTTAACATGTTGAGAAAACTAAAGCTTGACAGGCCTGCCATGCCTAGTTACGGTTGCTAATCTTGTTTACCAGCTCACTTTGATTTTGTATCCAGTTCTGGCTGATGTTCATGCTGGATATAAAATTCATTTTTCTTCCACACTTGGAATAAGTTCCTTGGATCTTTTGTGGTGAAAAATCCCAACAAGTCATTTTCACAACTCTAACTAGCTAATGACACTAATAACTTGTCAATCACACATCAAAGGTGCAGAACAGTGTTCCATTGATTTGTAGAAGCTGAGAGCAAGATCACCAACACAACACAAAGACCTTGCACACCCATGGTGTAGCCACACAGGTGATTTCATGTCATGGTTTGAGGGTCTGTGTTTGGTTATTTCCTGTTTTATTTTGAAATATTCTCCTTCCCTCATGTGTCTTGTAGTTTTGCTTCCTGTCTTTGTTTGCCTTTCCCACCAGTTTTGATTGTTTGCTACGCCCTCATTTTAACCTGAGGTTTTAACCTGTGTCTCGTTGTCTTCCCTCACCTGAGTGTATTTAAGTCTGGGTGCTTCCTTTGTTCTGTGTCAGACCATTGTTGTTCCTATGTCGAGCGTCCTGGTCTTTGTCCTGTGTTCCCCCCTGAGTTTTTGGATTATTTCTCAGTTTGTTTGTACCGTTCCTGGAAGTGTGGACTTAGATCACAGTTTGCTTCTTTGGACTGTTTCGCCTTTGATAGACTACTTACCTGTTTTGTTTGACTGCTGCCTGCCTGTATTCAGTGTAAGCCTTTTTCCATTCATTAAATGAGTTATACTGCACCTACCCTGCCTGCAAGTTTCCATTTTTGTCCAACTCCTGCCTACATAGTTCCCCAGCTTGACTACCATTACAACATTTCACTTAATTTGCCTGATTAGACGTCTTCTCAAGACTGTGTGGGTGTGTACAAAATGTTTCACTGACAGCAATCCAATCAGTGTTTTGGTACCTTTTAAAACAAGATTTGGTGATGTTATTATTAACTGTAAAAACCCCAAATAACTCCTAAAAATGTTGGCTTTACCTTGAAGTTCATGTTACGTTCATGAGTCTATAAATGGGACTTATCCACAGTTCTTTAAACAAGCAATAAAAGCTAGCAGTCTGTCATTAAAGATAAACATGAAGACAGCGACAGAGCTGCTGACCAAAAACATTTTAATATCACTCCCCATCTAGTCGTCCTTCCGACACTCATGTAGTAACCTAAAGGGATTGTCTCGCTTTCCAAAGATGCTTCTGTTTCGTTCAGGGCTGCATGTCTGTGCAATAATACAGCCTTCATGTTCTAAGATCCAGGATGGATCAGAGATCATAGAGAAACTGAGGGAGATGGGTTTCCATGGCAATACTGTTTCTTTTTTCTTTCTCCCCAGCTTGACGTCACATCAGGCTCCCCTGCAAACCTTCAGCACAAAGGTGTGTATGCACAGACGAGAGGAGAAGAGGGACTGAATACAAAAATGGGTGACAGCGAAGATCTATATTCGCTGTGGTGAAAATAGTGTGAATCATCTATTGACTGCTGAGGCAGTATCTCTTGTTTCTCCATATTGACCTGCTTAATACTTCTGTGTGTCTTGCATTTATCTTATCTTATCTTGTGTTTTTATATACAACTGCTACAACAAAATCATTTTCTTTGAATTTCTTATCTGCGATGGAAGTCATTCAAACTAGACAGAATAATCAATTTTTACTCTCTTCTAATGTTTTACAAAATGATCTGAATATCAGACCAGGCAGGAAAAATACTGACAGCTGCATTTAACTGATGCTGTTCCTTTAGTGATGCACTTCAATCAGCTTGTAGAGGTTATTTGGTTGTATAAACTGAGCCTTAGCCTACTTTGATACTGTGTGTACAATTCTGCCATCTTGTGGTTTCCAGTGAAACTTGTACTTGTATGTTGTTTGTGATTTATAAAAAGAAAAACATCAAACAGGCAACAGAAAATGAATCTAACTCAAACGCCCTGGTACTGTACTTAATTAAATAAATAAACACTTAATTATTGTGATATTTAGTCAGTTAATGCCTTTATTAAGGAACTTTATACTGTGAGTGTTAAAATCATCAACTCTATGGGTTTGTATGTTTCCTATCTAGATCTTTGGAAGAGTTTTACATTTGTTATAATAACGGGATAATATTAATAATCATTGCTAGTAGTAGTAGAGGTAGTAGTATTATATCTAACAGGTACAGGTATATGGAGATGGGTGGATGTATATTAATGTAATTACATGTTTGGATGTGCATGGCCGCACAGATTTGTATGCTAGTATGTACAGTGTAAGTACACAGATATCTGTCATGTCTTTCCTGATGCATTAATGTTAATGCTTGCTGGGCTTCACTGTATTAAGGACTCTTATTTATTTAATTATTTTTACTTGTTCTACTCTGTTATAACGTTGTGGGGGTTTATGAACTCAGTATGGACATAAATGCACAAAAACAAACTTAATGAGTTAGTATAAGTATAAAATTATATATTATATTACTTCGTATATTATGGTATTTTATATTATTTCAAAGTATTCTATATATTACATATTATTGTAATATTATTATATAATGTCTTATAGATACATTGCACGTATAGTATATACAACACAATATACTTCGATATATTTTATGTATATTGTATTTTATATTCAAAAATACACCATATATCTATATTTATATTATGTATAGCATCACTGCCTGTTTATTTACATCAATAGGACTCTAACCAGTCCCTACTTGAACTACTGGATGATTATTTCATTCTTTCATAGTTTCTGCACACACTGTATATAGTCATTCACATATTTGCACAATTCATATATTGTAGAGTATAACATGTATAAAGCTTTTTAGTGTAATTTCTCTAATTTCTGGTTTTTTTTTTACTTGATCTCTCTTGTGCTGATGTAACTTTCTCACTGGGGATCAATAAAGTCTTATTTTAATTTCTTACTTCCACTTTCAGTCATACTGTTTTCACGCTGTCACATCATTGCCTGCCACCCAGTTCTGATCTGACCACTGACTTTACAGATAGCCAGAGAGGAAATTCAAGTGTTAGAGCAGCTCAAGAACCTGTTCTATTTTATATATATATATATATATATATATATATATATATATATATATATATATATATATATATACCAAAAATATATATATTAAAAATATATACAATATAAAATATTTAAAAACTGTAAATCCTGCAATACAGTATCCTTCTAATATTGATAAATAGGAATAAGAAATGATACATAAGAAGGAAACAAATGCACAGAAGGAAGCAACTCTTGTCATAACATCTCAAATCTGGTTCATTTTTGGCTCATGGTGGAGTGCTTTCCCTGCATAGACCTCAGGTCCAAATTAAGCTCCCAGCAGGTCCGTATGTGTGCAAGGTGCATGCTGTGAAAGGTGTGAGCAAAGGTGCATGTGTGTGTTTGAGTGTCAGGTGTGTGAAGGAGGCTGTGAGAATATTGGCTAACTGAGCGTCATGGGCAGGGAGCCACATCACACAGACACGACCTCTCTGCAGCGGGTCTCCTCAGAGGACAAGAGGGTGACAAGAGACCGAAAGCAAATGTATCTTGTCCAGCTACAGCAGTATCTCTCTCTGGGTGAGAGGCTTTAGTGTTAACTCAGAAACTTACATCCTGGATCTGATGGTGCTCTTTTAGCTGCCTGCACACCACCTTTTAGTGTAATTTTGCTTGTGTTGCTTCTCATGTTTCAATATCTCATAGGCCATTTTCACATCACAGAAGGGAAAGCACAAGTGTAATTAATAAAATGAATGCTTCAGTTTCAGGGTCCTGGTATTCTGCATGCTGGATCATTGTCATACCTTCATGACTTACTGTGACACTTGAATAGAACTGAGCACATGTCAGTTGTAATTCAATGGATCTTCTCTTGTTTGTGTCTTTTTCTTGTTTATGTACTCATGCGTATAGCTTTTTTGTTTTCCATGCCATTTGTAAACTACTTTAGTTTCTAAACTACTTACTTGCAATTAAATTGTCCAAATGCAATAAAAGGGATTAACACAGATGCAAAAGAAACAGCCTCATTTTAAGCTTTGTGAGGAAGCAATTTTGACATATCTAATGAATTTAATGAAGGGGCTTATTTGCATAAGGAGTAGTAGAGTTTTCTAAGCCTAAAAATATGTTTTTGAGGATGTTTTCTAACCATTGAGTTCCAATTTGCCAATCAAGGTCTCTTATTAGCTTCAAATATGTTTGCATTGTACATTTTCTTTTTCAGAATAACAAGCGATATCTGAAAATGAGGAAACATTTGATGTGGATAGTTGTAGCCAAGATTTAGGATAGATTATATACATGATCATTTAGGCTTGGCAAAATAAAAATCCAGTTACAAAATGCATTTATTGCAATTCTGAGGGGCAACGTATGATGGCTCATTACAGAACAGTAATCTAACTAATCAAAGAAAGATTTGGTTTTGGTGTAACTGACAGCAAGTATGGGTTTACAACAGCATCATAATCAATAATGGTGTTTCCATGTTTGATATACACAGCATTATTCTGAAATATGGTACTTTTGTACTGCACCACCTCCCCCCCACAGGGACTCATTCATCCGACAAGCAGTTCTGAAGAAGCATACTGGCAGCTTAACCATGACGCAAATTCCAACTGTTGATGTTTTACGAATTTTTTGTTAAGAAATCTCCCCTTCTTGCCGTCCCTCTCTCTGTCACACACATAGTTTAACTTATATAGAAATCCAAACAGCCAGCAGCTGCTCTTCAATCAGATGACCGAGGATATTTTCAAAGTATCGTTTGTGCACATTTCATAGATCAAAAGAAATTATAAACACTGAATAAAACTGGCTCAGCTTCAGTGGATTTCAGCTACAGCCCCGGGTTAGTTTCTCTGACCACATATATACAGTATTGCTACGTTAATAACAGCATGTCATTTTAGTGCAGATCAAAGACCTTTTACATGAAGCTGTGTGCTTCAGGCCGAGGTGTCATATCGCTGCCTTTCATCAGCTGCCTGTGGTGCATCTGCAATCATCATTTATTGAACAATCCATTAAGAGTTTGCTGGGAGACATTTTCAGGAAAACCGGGTTCATCATGGTATGTATTACTCAAATAAAACCTGTTATAACACTAAGGGCTCTGCTGTTGGTGTTTCACCAGCTTCAGCTTTAACTGTCTGAGTGTTTTTTAATTTTAGAGAAACTTATCTCTCTGCTATTGGTAACTCTGCAGTAGATTTTGTATGTATTTGTAATGTAATGTATTTGACTTTGTTTCTGCCCATCTGCCTTGTCTGTATGTCCCTGTCTCTCCTCCTTCTCGCTCTCTCTTACTACATTAAGTCCATCTCTCTTCTCCCATCTATCTATTGTTGCCATACAAGGTTAACCCTTGCAGCTAGAAACGACATTCTTTTCCTGGGATTAACATAGTTCCTCTCAGCTGCTGAGACAAATCACACAAGTTATAAATAACTGAGCTGAATAAAACGTGGGGCTCAGGGGAAAACGTCCTACAGCAGAAGTGTTTTAGGACTCAACCTCCTGTAACTAATTAAAGTAGGTTTTTGTTCATGCAAATGACAAAGAATCACAAAACAACAAATAAATGAAACAGATGCTACTATAGATTAGAAGACTAAACATTAGCTAATTCCTACAGGCATGAATCGATAAATCTGGTTGTGGATTGTAAAAATGTTTTCAGGGCACAAACAAGACTACAGGAGATCAATAAAACGTTAATCCTGACCTTAATTCTAAACCCAGGTCTCGACCTGATCCTAAACTTAACAAGGGCTGGGATAGTAGGAAATCCTGACAAATCAATATGTTAATCAAAAATACTGAAAGTAGATGTTAAGAATTTTAAGAATTTTTAACTAGTTAGTTGAACTTTTTTCTGGATAACCTATATCAGAGACAATTTAAAAAAAATATATTTTTTATAAAAGCATAGTGTCTTGAGGGGATCTTAAATTTTCCACATCTTTGAGTAGTTCCTCCATTTCTGTTTTGCAGTGCATTGTGGGACATTAGTGTTCAATAATAGCACACTCAAAAATTGAGCAAAATAAGTATGCATACTGACACTTTTCCAGGGTGAACACACTACATGGACAAAAGTATGTGGACAACATTGCTGCCTCGTGTCTTGAACATCTCTAAATAAGCATTAACCTGCTGCTATAACAGCATCCACTCTGCTGTGAAGACGTTCCACATGATTGTGGCCGCAGGTATTTGCTGCCATTCAGACACAAGAGCATCATTGAGGTCCAACACTGATGTTGGGTGAGAAGGTCTGGCTCCCGGTCGGTGAGCCAGTTCATGCCAAAGGTGTTGGATGGGGTTGAGGTCAGGGCTCTGTGCAGGTCAGTCAAGTTCATCCACACCAAACTGGGAAAACAGTTTCTTTATAAACTATAACTGAGTGCTGTAGCAATAAGATTTCTGTTAGCTGAAAATAAGGGACCTGGTCCAAATAATGAAAAACAGCCTCAGACCAAAAGTACACAAAACTATGTGGACTGCAGCTCCAAACATCATCCACAAGAGAGTGCACACTGGCTCAATGTGATGTGTAACTCCTGAAATCACCTCACATTCTCTCTTCTACTACCCACTAACAGCGTCAGGGGTTGCAGTAAACAAAGAGGCTTTAGAGGTGAATAACCCCAGCTGGGAGAACGTGCTGGCCGGACTCCCTTTGTGTTGTCGGGGTCACAGTGTTGTTCCAGTGAGCTGAGCGTCAGCACTAACAGCAGCTGGCATGCTCCAGGCTCTTACTGGCAAATCCCACTGAGTCATCAGCAAGCCGCACCTCTTTGTCCACAGGTTTAGCTGAGCTCTGTGACCTCCCTCCTGCTCTCCTGTCGGCTCTGTGTCACAGGACTGTCTGCACTGACGCTCAGCCACGGCAGAGTGGGATGCATACAGAAGCATGAAGACCAGGCAGAAGAGGACCGACACATGCTTGAGAGCACGAACATACAGTGTGTGCATGCATACACCTCAAGAGAGACACCTCAGTAATCATCAGTCAAAGCAACTCATTTGATGTTGAGACCTTTTTATTTTTAATGTGGTTGCATTTGCAGACATAAAAATGACCTCTGCTCCGTCTTAACTTAATTAGTGCATGTTTGTGCAAATGAGTAAACTCTGATCATGCAGGAATCGCAGAAACACACACCACAGGCTTCCTCACTCATTGTGTTTTCTATAAGCACAGTAGTTGGGTAGGGATCAATTAAAGTCATTCTGTAAAATAGCATTTTTTTTTTTTTACGTTACATGGATTAAGATGTGTGTGGAAGTGTAAAAGTAGATATTACTTTTATTTTGTTGGTATTTTATTTCATATTATTTTATTCATATTTTTCATAAAGTTGAACCTGGTGGTCACCTTGTGTCATAGCAGAACAAGAATGATTGGTACCAATTAATAATAATCATTTCGATGGTATTATGAGATTTAACTCTCATATTGTCTTGCACAACAAAAAGTCACAATGTTTTTCATTAACATTATTACTTAAAATATTTGTAGTTGAATCAGATTTTTAGCAGGTTTGAAAAAACATTTGTGCGTTCCGTGCTGCATGCGTCAGAGAGGAGCTCAGTATCATGTGAAAGACAAACATGGGGTCAGTACATCAAACTGTAACTAAAGACGGTCTGCAGGGACAGAAATGTAGGTTTAATGTATCGATTTTATTAATGTCTTGAATGCAAGAGCAGCGTGCAGGGAACTAGGCTGTGTCATATCTATAATTATTAGTAGAACCGACCGTTAATTCACCAGCTCCAGGTGTTATAGTCATGTTAGAAAAGAGAAATTACGTTACAGTGTATATACCGTGGACTTACAGTTCAGAGCATCTGTTGTGCATCAAAGATACAAAAAGATTTCAAGTGAAGTAACTGATTCTGGGAAATGGCTCTTACAGTAGGTGCAGAAACAACAACATGTTCAGTAACTTTCTTAAAGGAATTTGTTACTGATTATATTGTGGATATTAGGGCAATCTTAGTGTTGTCTGCATTTATAGAAGCATCAAACATTCAAGTAGTACTGACCGAGGAAAAGCAGTTTTTTTCTGCCTACATTCAAATTGCTGTTTGTTCAACAGTTTCTCTTAATTAATGCTAGTATAAATCTTGTTAATGCTGCGTTTTGAGAAGCTAAGCTTGTATTTCAGCATGCAAATGTTTGTGTTGTGTCTCATATATGTGTACATAACAGTGCAGTTATTATGGCAATACCCAAACCATGGCTAATTTTGTGCTACTGGGAAAGATGGGTTGAAACAATCGACATCCACATATTCATTCTAAAAATTAGCCACTGTTAGCAGCTACAACTTCCACATTTAGCAACCAAACAAATGGGATTATACTGCTACTCACGTTATGTTACAAGAATATAATGTTAGTTTACAGAAAACTAGATTAAATTATGTCCTATCTGATTGATCATATTTTACATTTTTCCTTTGAGGAACCATTCAAACCCTTTTATCACACACAGCACTAGTTGTCAGAAATTGCTGAGTTTGATTATTTTTACCCTGTAGGCAATTGATTGTTACTCCAGAGCAAAAGCACAACAAAACACTTTTAAGAAATTGTATGATGATGACTTCTCTCTCAAAAGTAGAAAGACTGTGACTGGTCACGATATCATGGATTCAAATTTCATCAAGAAGCCAGGAAGGGTCCAGTGTTGCATAAATGGTTGAACAGTCGTCAAATTATTGCACTGGGAGAGATTAAAATTTTATGTTCGGATCAGAATTTCTTTGTAATTTATACCACCTCTGATGATCAGCAGTGAGCCAGCTTGTTTACAGGGGAAATACAAAAAAAGAACATGGAAGGATGAATATACTGAGCACAATCCTTTTTTATTAAATTTCTGAAGAACAGTTGTGTAAAACATGAACTAAAAGAGACAGTCAAAAGTTGTGGACGCGACGGAAGGACCCCACATTGGGGTTCATGGCTGCCCACTCAGTGAAGCGGCGGTATTCTCCTTTCTCCAGCAGGTACTGGTGTCCACGGTAGTTGGGAAGCTCGTAGAAGACCCAGGCACCGTCCTGCACATGGGCAGAGTGAACCTCGCGGAGGTGCCAGTGGTCAGGCAGGTTGCTCAAATCTTCAGTGCACTCCAACATCTGACCACTGAAGTCAGGACGCTCATAGACACGAATCCTGAACACACCAGAGGTCTGCAAGACAGGAGGAGTTCAGATAATCTCTGCACAAGGGGTGACCCAGCAGCTAAAATAGCAAAAGAATTCAGAAAATATACTTTGTATACTTTGTTGGTATATTGTTTTTCAGTATATGAGTGTGTGAATATGTTTTTCACATCGTTTAATAACGCTTACACGTGGCTATACAAGTAGCTATTGTTTTGCATTAGCAGAAATTGTTGGAAAAATACATGGTAGGTTCAGGATCAACATTAACACATTTTCCTAATTTTTTTTGATAAAAACTTCAGATTCAAAATTCAGCAGGCATTACATTTCCTTATAAATGTATCTGCTGTTGCAAATTAGTAGAATATATAATATATATATAAACCTAATTTCTAGGAGACAGGGTTGAAATATCGATGCTAAACACATTGAAGCTGATACCAAAATGTTTGTGTGCACCTTCATAAATTTGTCAGGTGCATGTGAATAGATGCAGAAAGACTGACAAAGTGAATGCCAGAATTATATTGTTCATCACATTGGATTATTCAAGTACATCATGCTTGCTAGCTCTTAAGGATTCTCATATGTTTTCTGAAGGAACTCACGTTTCGTACGATCCGACAGGACCTGATGCTGTCATTGTAGCCCATCCAGCGCTGGTAGTCTGGGTACTCCCCCCTGGTCAGGATGTACTGGTAGCCCAGGTAGTTGGGCCTCTCGTACAGAACCCAGGCCTCGCTCTCCACACGAACAGAGTTGCAGTGGCTGATGTGGGTGTTGAGCTCGGGACAGTCACTGGTGCACTCATAATAGCGCCCTTGGAAGTTTTTGTCTTCATAAAACACGATCTGAAAGAGGACAATGGGCGTTCAGTAGATGTTCTAAACTAATATATATTATATATTGCATAATATGGTGTCTATATACTGTATGTGCTAACTGTGAGCACATTTCTGAATTGTACAACATCCAAAATCACTCAGTGCTCAGTAAGTAACAGTGATCTAGCATGCAAACGTTGTGCTTCCAACAGCAACACAGCGAACAATAACAAAAAATGTAAACTTAAAATAATGCAGTGCACAGCTGATGACTACACAATCTGTGTAACAAATCATGTAACTGTAGGAATTTCAGGCACAACTTGAGTCTGAAGAGGTCAAGTCTCCAACACTTACTTGTAGTATAAAGAACAACTTTATTGCGACTCGGTCAAGGAGGGTAAAGTCGTTCTTTATACAACAAGTGAAGCTGGAGTTTTGACCTCTTCTAACAAATGAAAGAATGCAACTGGTCACAAGCATTATCTGCTTGTCTGCCTACCTTTCCCACACGTTCCATGTTTGGGCCTCACACCAACTTTTGATAATCCCACCTTTTACATACACAATATTGCCTACAGGCCTGGTCCGGATTTATATATACAGTATATGTGGGCACACTGAAATGCACTGCCAGGGCCATCATTGTCATTTTAATTGCCTCAGCATTTATATCTGCACAATGGCAATTGTTTTAAAAATGCCCAGCTTTATACAGTGTTTACTCACTATTGCAACGGCTGACCTTTTGATCTGTCAATGCCTGATTCCAGAAACAATTTATTGATCCAATTAAATTGTTTCCTCTGCAGCTGGTATGAGGCTGATGCGGTGAAGTTGGCTGGTGGCCACATAGTACTGTGGTGCAGGCTGTAACATCTGTGTTGCAAGGGACAGGGGTATTCAGTCTGTCATGCTCCACCCTCTGTCTACATCCACACCTCAGTTCACAGTCAGCTGACGAGCTCTGAAAGACCTGGTGGATGGAAGGCTCATTATTCTGTATTTATAACAGCTGCTGAATGTGTTTACAGCCATCGAGCAGCATGATTCGTTACTCAAAGTGTGCAAAAATTCTTGCTACATTAGTACTGTCAGATTATGACAGATGACTGGAAGTTGTCCTACTTGACTGCACAAGAGGAGCTGAAATGCTTAGTCCATTATCAATCAGTCCAATCAACAACTATTTTGAGAAATGATTATGTAATTTTCAAGCAAATATGGCAAACTTTTGATATTTCCAGCATCGCAAAGGTGAGGATTTGATGCCTTTTCTTGTATTACATCATAGTGAATATCTTTGAGTTTTGAACTGTTGACTCAGACAAAAGAAGCAATTTCAAGGCTTTACTAGCGCTAGGATGTTTTATAGGCCTATTAATGAATTAATTGAGAGAATAATTTGCAGATTTCTCAATAATTAAAATAATCATTAGTTGCAGCCCTATGCACAAGAAGTCTCACAGTTGCTCTGATTCAGGCTGTGGCTGTGTCCTTTGGCTTTTAGAAGATTTGTTACACGTCTGAATGTAATACTATACCAAAACCAGTACTGACTTTGTGTATTGATGTGTTGTAGGTGAGGTACAACTTCAATTTGTACCTGTAAGGGTAATTGTTCCCATCTCAGGAATGCATAACAGACTTGATGCTGATACTTAAAGTAAATGATGTGATCTGAGATCAGAAATCCCATTGCCACATGTTATCAAGTGTTTCATTGTTTGTGTTCAGCCAGAAATCTGTCAATTGCCCACAATTTGTGTAAAGGCATTTTTCTGTTGTTTTTTTCAAAGAAGGGTCATTTGTTGCACAAACACCAAATTATTTACATAAGCAGTCTATGGCTGTCACTGTGATAAAAACTGTGACCATACAAGAGCCTCTGATGACCAGGCAAGCCTGCTGCCCTGTAATTACTACAATATTCACATCAATGAGGGTAGACTGAAGGTAGAAACACCCCTCAGTATAATGCAATACAATTTAACAACATCATAAACTACATTCTCCAAAATGGCCATACATCTTCAACAAAAACTGAACCTCACAACCCGGATATAAGTAGGATTTATTGCATTTATTGGTTGGTGTATTAGACTGCAATATTTTAGCTTTGTTGTACCTAATGAACGGATATTGGATGTATATTTTCCTTTAAGTGTATACAATAGGTAGGATATGCTGTACCTGTATTGTAAATAATTAATTGCATTATTTTATCATTAATTTTCCTTCATATTATATTCATGATAAGGGAAGATTAGAAAAACACTTCACACAGGCACAAACAAACATTAGCATAAAAGAAATTTATTGCAGTGCATTACATTACAAGAAACCTTCACTGGTTGAATTTCACAGCTGCATGATTCTTCTGATGGAGCCCACAGTTGCTTTCAGAGCTCCCCACTCTGAGTGGTGTGGGTACTCCCCTTTCTCCAACAAGTACTGGCGACCACAGAAGTTGGGATGTTCAAAGAAAACCCATGAGCCCTCTAGGACCTTGCAGGAATGGACTTCATGTCTGAGCCATTTCTCCTGGAAAGACTTCATGTTTTCTGTCAACTCCAAAGATTGGCCGCCAAAGTTTGGCCGGTCAAACAGCATCAGCTTGTATGGCCCTTTGGCCTGAAACCAAAACAGTCAAAGATGTGTATTTAATTTGATGTATGAGGAAGACAGTGTGTTTATTTTTTCTTGTTCTGTTTTGTTATGGCACTTGGTCACTTACGTTTTTGATGATCTTGCAGGATCTGACACAGTCATTGAAGCCCATCCAGCGGCGGTAGTCATTGTACTCCCCTGGACCAATGACATACTGGTAGCCCATGTAGTTGTTACGCTCGTACAGAACCCACCAGCCACCTTCTACCTTGACCGAGTTGCATCGGTGGATGAAGCCCTGCAGGTCAGCAGAGTCCCCTTTGCAGTCGTAGGACTTTCCCTGGAAGTCCCGGTCCTCGTAAAACACAATCTGGAAAGAATATATTTAGGCAGGATTGTACCCTTGTAAATAAAAATAGGGTTTTAGCTGCATCTGTTTTTGCAGGTATTTAAATTATCACTGACAAAACATCTGACGTCTATGTTTCTTGTACCAAATTTAGAGAATTATTAGCTCCTGTAACTAAAAGAACACATTTAGAAAACTGTAAATTCTCACCTTCTCCATCTGTGGCGCTTATAATACTAGATGCCATAATAAATGCAGTACTCTTTATACATGGCAGAGACAATGCTACCAAATGCATGGTTAGCAGTGCATGTAACCATTCACATATTCATCTAGAGTCTGCCCATTGTTCTTACTCATTGAATTGCCTATCCACACACAATGGTTGATTAGCAGTGCCAAGTATCTAAACCTGAGTCACTGCTCACTCCAAACTGATCTGAACCGTTGCCATAAATGTGTTTTGTTTATGCAGTTTTATGTAAAGCTTTTATGTAAGCTATAAACTGATGGAGAGAGACAGGTGCAGCAGTTTTATTCCTAAAAGGGGTTACATCAAATTCCTTCTCATTTAAGAAAGTAACTGAGTCATCTGTCCAAAGGAAGTTATGTGGGCTTGATTATTCCAAAGCAACAGGTTTAGATTTTTGAAGGATGCAGCTGAAATTGTAACACCCTGTGTCAAACATCATCATTAATCTATCTCTGGTACAAGGTGCATTTCCAAATGAAATGAAGTCTGCTAGGGTTATTCTGTTATTCTAGAAAATAAATAAATTAGATCACAGTAACTACAGACCAGTGTCAATTTTATGTATTTTATCTAAAATCATAGAGAAGATAATGTTTGAGCAAACTGTTATATTTTCTCAAATAACCTATACTACTAATGAAACTGAAAGCTATAGGGTTTAGTGAGTCAGCAGTGAAATGGGTAGGTTCTTATGTCAAAGACAGAGTACAAATGGTGGATGTTAATGGATTGCTTTCCAGTCCCAAAATACTAGAATAGAATGCAGAGTTCCCCAGGGAAGGGTCCTAGGGCCTTTATTTCCCTGCTGTATGTAAATGATTTAAAATCAGCATGTTTATGTGATCTCTTTCTCTATGCAGATGATGCTGCCTTATTTATGTTACACAAAGATAAAATTATGATTGAAAAAACCTTTAGCTCAGAGCTTACATTGGTTGTTAGATGGCTAAGTGACAATAAGCTATCTCTCCATCTTGGCAAAACAGAGTCTATTTTATTTTGTACATAATTTAAAGAAGTCTAATGGCTTTAAAATTATTGGATAACCATTTATCTGGAGAGGACATGGCTTTGAAGGTACTTGCAAAGGTTAATTATAGGATACGTTTTTGGGTAGGATCTCAACATGTTTAGACTTTGGGGCTTTGAAAATACTGGCTGGTGCTCTAATTCAGTGACATCTTGACTATGCCTGTTGTGCTTGGTATGATGGTATTCCAAAGGCAATCAAAAATATACTTCAGTCGTCACAGAACAAGCTTGTCAAAATTGCACTAAGGCTACCAGTGGCCACTCACTTGGATTACTCTCATTTTGAGAGTTAATTGGCTTAGTGTACAAGAAAGGGTGGACAAGATTAAATTGTGTATGGTACTGAAGATTGTTCAGGGGATGTTCCCAAATATCTTACTATTTTTGCCGGGTTGGGGACACACATAGTTATGCCACTAGGAGACACTCAACTGACTTTGTACAATACAGATTTAAAACACCTGCTGGCAAGTCAACCTTTTAATACTCAGCAGCTGTTCTATGGAATAAGCTACCCAAAGTCATGAAGGAAATTGATGGAGTGGGCAGGTTCAAACCCACTGTAAAAAAAAAAAAAAGTGGTGTAGGGACAGGTTGGATTAAAATATTATTTTATATACTGCTGAGATGTGTTGTGGTAGGATCCACTCCTTTTGAGTATTTATTACCTAGTGTAATTTTTTCCCTTATTGTGTCGTATATAGTGTCTGTTATATAATATTATATAATAATGTTTTTGAATGTATGAGCTGTCAAGTTTGTCATTTACTGGTGACTATCTTTGTACCTCCTTCCATCAAGGACCACAATGGAAATAAGCATACTAGCTTTCTTGTGTTATCCTTGACAATTTCTGAAAAATTGTACATGGAGCCCATATCCTGTATTTATTTTTTTTTGTTGTCGAATAAAATTAATCAATCAATCAATGACACTGGTAACATAAACATAGCGAAAGACAAAAAATAAAGTTGCCCATTAATTACATTCAGTTTTGTTATTCAGTTCTGGTTATACTGAACAGTTAAAAAGACCACATTGCCAATTAGCCTAGATTTGTCATCCTTAAGCACCACAGAGTAAACTATGGAATATGATTCACTCTGAAATCAAAGGACATTTATAAACAAGGCAAGTAAACAATAATCTAAGTTGTAGATATAACTTAACATGTTTCTACACTACTGTATTTTCACATAAAATCACTGGGGTTTTTTTAAATTATCATATATATTATTAGTATATTTCTAAACAAATTTTTATTTTATTGTGTTAAATTTGCAACAAGGTCTTTTTACTGGTACAAATATAAGACATACCTTAAGATTATGTTCTGCATGAACAGTAACTTTAAACAAACATGTTTTTTGATCTGATATTATGATGTTGCAGTGTCTACATACATCACAAACCAGGATCTGTGCAAACATCTTTGTGGCTCACTAACAATATAGCAATAGCAATATGTTGAACTATTAATGTCTAATGTTAACCATTTTGTAAATGAATGTTATCAGTTATCTTGCACTTGTCAAATTTCTTATTATATAATACCTTTGCCTGCCGATGTCCAGTATGATCCAATGTCAGTCTGTCTTGAGATGTAAACTATGTTGAACAATTTTACTGGTGGACACTAGAAGATAAGACTAAAAGCCATTGAGGTGTCAGGTAACTTAATTAGAAAGAATACAGACAGCACTGTCATGGGTAAGAAATACTTTTATTCATTTGAGTGCAACACTCAGGGTTCTGGGGAGAGGACGAATGTCCAAATGGAAAAAGCAGGTGGAAGGTTGCCTGGGTCCAGACCTTTGAATCTACCCACTCCACCGAGTTGACTTACTGTTCTGGAAATGGGGTATAAGGAGTTTGTAACAATTCTGTCTTATATCAGACAAGGTGGGAGGCCGAAGGGTTCTCGAATCTTAGCCCTCTGGAAGTCTGAACTACTTGAGGGGTTCTAGAACTTCCTCAAGATTCCAGAACGTCAATGGCAAGACTTCGGAACTCTTAACTTTTAAAAGAATTTGGAATTTTGGTTGCCTTAGGGCTTTGGAACATTGTAGGGGTTTTAGAACTCATGTTCTGGAACTCAGTGTTCAGGAGCTTGATTTTATTTAGAATTCTAGAATGTTGGTGGCCTTAGCATTCAAATAACTCTTTTAGGGGCTGCAGAACCCTGGAATGGTCGCTGCTGTTCTAGAACTCTGTGATCATGCGGAAGGATCCCACAGCAGGGGAGGTGGCGCCCCAGTCTGTATAGTTGCGGTACTCGCCACGTTCCAGGAAGTACTGGTGTCCGTGGTAGTTGGGCAGCTCGTAGAGGACCCACGCACCATCTATCACCACACAGGAGTGGAACTCCCGGAACTTGAAGACCCCGTAAACCAATGGGCAATCCTCAACACATTCTGCCACTTGGCCGCCGAAATCCTGCTTGTCGTAGAATCTAATCTTCCAGGACTTTCCATATACCTTGAAAGAGTTAGAGAATGAATGTTGATGAAATTATGGTAGTGTATAGTATCTGAATCATTTGACCTATTTTGGTTTCCTCATTTTCTTTGAGCTCACATCTACAAATGGGTTTCTTGGCTGTTTTCCTGGTTTCCTTCAATAAATGATGTGCATGGGCATGGGCATAAAGCACCCTGCTGCCAAATCATGAGCCTTTTATCTCTCCTTTTTCTCTGTTGGCCTTTGACTGATTACTGCTTGGTTGGTGCACTCTGTGGTATTCCACTGGAGCTGGGCACACTATGAAACTGGTACATTAACAATATTATTACATGAATAAGACAATCATTACTTAAGGATGACTTTCAAAGCTTTGTTACCTGTTGGTTATGTTCTAAAAAGCATCTACTGGTTATTGAGCTTACATTTTTGACAGCGCGACATGACATGATGCTATCATTGAATCCCATCCACTGTTGGTGATCAGGGTATTCCCCGGGGCTCAGGATGTACTGGTTGCCAGTGTAGTTGGGACGCTCGTACAGCACCCAGCAACCACTCTCCACCTTAATGGAGTTGCAGCGGCTGAAATAAGAGCGCAGGTCAGGACTGTCAGTGCTGCACTCATAGCTTCGGCCTTGGAAATTCTTATCCTCGAAGAATGCAATCTGGATGGAGGGAAACAGAGACAAATCCTGGTAAACTATCATCCCAACATTGTAATAAATACAACAATAGCATACTGTTGTGCCTAGGTACAATTAATACAACAAACTAGACAAAAGACAGTTCACATGCAATATAGTTACTGCCTGAAAGATCTTGAAAACCTCTAGAAAAGAGCATTTGCTCCTTACCTTCCCCATTGTTAATGATATTGCTTGCCTCCCACCCAGCTGCAGCTGTGTTGTGGTTTATATCGAAATGCAGAATGTGCAGACGAAGGAAAGCTATTGTCATCTAAATTAGCTTGATTTGCATATCAGCAAAAGTTTGATTTCCCTTTGTCTACATGTGAAGGCCTCATATCCAAGAACTGCCAAAACTGACATGTAAAACTTATAAAGGCCAACAGCCATACTTAATGATAATTGTATGTATTGTTTCTATTGAGTTCTGCCCTATCAAATTATTATTTGTTTGTTATTTGGTTTCTATCAGCAGTACTTTTTTGTGGGACAGGAAATTATTTGGTAAACTGTTTTCATTTTGCTTATTTACAGGATGAGATTGCAGAACATCACCATGAGGGGAAGGGGCAATGCAGTATTTTACCCTTGGACAATGGTTGACGCCAACAAACTTTGAGACTGCGAGATCTTATTTTTAATTCCAATATTTCATAATTAAGCTTCTTGTTCTTGCTAGCAATGCATCAGTGTGCTAATTTATTCAGGAGACCAGTTGGTCAGACAAGTTGTTGGTTTTTGTTTACAGATTGTTATTTAAGCAACGGCATGCATGAAAAATGCAATGTAAACAAAACCTAAAAAATGACAACAAACTCAACAAGCAAATGTGTTAGATTGAATTTAACTTTGTATTTTTGGCATGCAAACATAGTTTTCTTTAAGAACACAAGTTCACTCCAAATTCAAGCTGCACTGCCACCTCCTCAGAGATGAACTCACAGCAGACATTCAGATTTGTCATAGCAGGGAAAGCACAGGTGTAACAAATAGCATAAACAATGACCTTGTTAAGTGGAGTGCAGCTGTGATTAATGCTATTAGTTACACCTGTGCTTGACAAGTCCAAACATCTGCAGTGAGAAAGTCTATTTGAGGTAAGAGTCATTCATAAAAAGCTGAATAAAGCTGGGATTTTATTCTTTCTATGGACTTTTCCTCCAGGATGAACCATAAAGATTTTACTTGTTATTGTTATTTTGTTAAAATATTTGTTGAGGACATCATTAAAACCTGCCAGCTTGAGTCTCAGTGGAGTGCTTTTGTGTTATAAATGAATGGCACTCACTGCAAAATCTATCTTGGATTTCCTACGCATTCGTTTGTAGACTTTTGGGATGAAATTATACATTTTTCAGAGAGTTATGGGCTAAGGGTTTTGTATTTTTATGGAAAATAGCCATTAATTACTAGGGTATGTACCATAAAAGGTTGCCTCAAAAGTACTCACTTCACCTCACACTTCGAAAAGCAAGGATGTATTATTTTGTCGAACATTATTCAGAAATACTGTACACAAGTTCAGGGATTCAAGCCTCACTGAAAGTATTCTAAATATTAGGATCTGAATAAACATCTTAGTGTGAATCCAAATGATGCAGTTTGCAAGATATATTTTTGATTAGTAATAAAAAAATCCATAACATTCCTTCAATTTGGTTACAACTTGTTATCTGTGTTGTTATTTAATGAGATTCAGTTAAATTAGATTTGGTTCATTCCAGTTTCATTCAATTCAAAACGTAATTATTTCAAAAGGAAAGGGTTTGACAGTAAGACACATGGCAAAGGATTTTAATACAGTAAACACAATAATATTCTCATTAAAGGTCCAGTGTGTAACATTTAGGAGGAACTATTAGCAGACGTTGAATATAATATTTAGAAGTATGTTTTCATTAGTGTGTAATCACCTGGAAATAAAAATCATTGTGTTTTCGTTACCTTAGAATAAGCCATTTTTATCTACATGGGAGCTTGTCCCCTTCCACGGAGGTCGCCATGTTGCAGCGTCATGTTTCTACAGTAGCCCAGAACAGACAAACCAAACACTGGCTCTAGATAGAGCCGTTCACATTTTTCACGAGTTTTGCAGCCACCGTAGTTTTTCCTACATGCTTGGAAGGGTTCAAGGCTGAAACAAAAAAGGAAAGCCGACTAGCTAATACTGATTCGACAAACAGCTCAGCATTATTACTGCCAGCAGCAGCCAAAGACTGACACTGACCTTACTTACTTTATTAAGTTCCTTCAAACTAGGCTTTTAAACTGAAAGTCAAAGCCAATTCAAACAAAGACATACAGATTGTGCACTTCAACAGGTCTTTCTGACATGTCACAGTAGGAAAAGCACAGGCGTAAAACAAGAAAATCAATGATGGCTCAATTCCATTTAGCTGCTTCAGTTTCAGGGTCCTGGTGTGCATGCTGGCTCACTGTCACACTGTCATGGCTTACTGGGACACTTGAACAGACCAGAGCCCTCATTAATGTTATTAACTGTGTTTTTCCTGCCAAGACAAGTCAAAAACTACTGCTGTGAAAAGGCCTGGCAAAACAATTTTACTTCTGAGTCAAAAGTAATTAATTCTGAGTCAAAAGTAATTAATTCATACCAACCTTTGTAAGCTGTTGCAAATGTTGTTAGCAAAAGATACTGAGTCACTCTGCATATGTCATTTGTAAACCACTAGACACAAAGTGACATTTTTGCCTTTTATGTAAATGACACAGAGTGAAAGGAAACATGGGCAA
The DNA here is from genome assembly GCF_020085105.1 of Siniperca chuatsi. NCBI lineage: Eukaryota > Metazoa > Chordata > Actinopteri > Centrarchiformes > Sinipercidae > Siniperca > Siniperca chuatsi. Next base: position 25,773,980 of record NC_058053.1, read on the forward strand.
AGAGAGGAGAGATGTCCAGGATCAGACAAGGATATCATGTCTTAGACTCCCAGCTTACCAGCACATCAAGTGCAACAGTGCAAAGATTTGTTAGGTAAATGTATTTAATCACTATGATTTTAATTTCCTAATGGCATTAAAATAAATAAACATGCATATCACTAAGATGAAAAATTATGTTTCTGGGCATCCAGATGCTTAGGGATAAGAGTTCATATTAAGGGATCAGAAATAAACAAGGCTGATTACTAAAACATTCTAAAATATATTTTGAGTAAACTAAGCTTTAAACTAAGGTTTTTCTTGTCACTCTAATCTTCCCCAGTCTGAGAAATGTAAAAACTGCAGCCGGTTCTTCTCCCTCCTCTGCCTTGTGTCTTCTACCCATTTCCCCTCCCTTTGTTCTGGATCATGATGGCACAAATGAAATTAACAGCTATCGCAGAGCTGCTTATTCATCAGCTTCCAGATAATTTGAATAACAAAACCCTGTTACAGCGCGTATAAAGTATAAAAGCCGCCTGGCAGCCACAGGTTGTTGGACAGATTCCCACAAACACAGATCATCAAAAATGGGCAAGGTATGTAGAGAGTACGCCAGAGAACAAGCACTTTTCTGTGTAGGAGAATCTGGGCAGACGCACAATGTAAAAGTGGAAAAATCTAAAAGAGAGGGACATGAAAAAAACTAAGCTTACAAAAGTACACTTTAAAAGGGACAAATTAAGGCCTTAAGTTTGTACTGTATTTTTTTCTTCTTTTCAACAGATCATCTTCTACGAGGACAGGAACTTCCAGGGTCGCTCCTATGAGTGCATGAGTGACTGCTCTGACATGACCTCCTACCTGAGCAGGTGTACTTCCTGCAGGGTGGAGAGCGGCTGCTTCATGGTCTACGACCGTCCCAACTACACTGGGAACCAGTATTTCCTGAGGAGAGGAGAGTACTCCGACTACTTGTCTTTTGGCATGAGTGATTCTATCCGATCCTGCCGTTTAATTCCTCAGGTATGCAAGTAATTTGAAAAGATAAACAATATTATAAATGAGAACCCCCATGTGGGTAATCTTTAATGTCTTATTAATATAATATTGATTCAAATTAATGAAATGAATGCTAATTTTATTTGTTTTCCTGCTGTGCTGTTAAAATGTGGGTTTGAAAGTAAATATCTAATGAAATATTTTTTACAAAAATAGCATGGCACACTCAGTAATAAACACATTTTACAGCATTAACAGCAGCCAAATTGCAGTGTTAATTTTTCAGTCTTATGCTGACCTCTCTTCCTCCGTGTATTCATCAACAGCACAGAGGCCAGTTCAGGATGAGGATATATGAGAGGGAGAACTTCCAGGGCCAGAGTCACGAGCTGATGGACGACTGCGACAACATCATGGACCGCTACCGCATGTCTGACTGCCAGTCCTGCAACGTGATGGACGGCCACTGGCTGATGTACGAGCAGCCCCACTACAGAGGCAGGATGATGTACCTGAGGCCCGGAGAGTACAGGAGCATGAGAGATGTGGGATACAGTGGCATGAGGCTCAGCTCTGCCAGGCGTATAATGGAGTCCTGTTGAAGCAGAGTAAAAGAAATGTGTTGAATAAAATGAAAGAGGAATCAAACGTCACCTTGTCATTGTGTTTTCGTATATCAAATAGAAGATGAGCTTTTTTAGTGTCTGTCAGGGTTAAATCTGCTTAACTGGTCTATAAAGTGAGCTAGTGCATCATATTCAGCCCGCTTAGTCACCAGACATTGTATGGCAGTATTATAACTTTAATGTAAAAACTCCAAATTACACACAGTTAGACATAAATATTAGTGCAAGCGCATATGAAAATGTGTTCTTTTAACTAGCTTCATGCATATTAACAGCACACATTCCCAAACATAAATTAATTTTAAGCTCATTTCACTACAGAGAGGTTTATATGAACACACAGTGCACATGTTTATACATGAAACTGCCTATGTATAAGTAACTAAGTAACTGTCTATACTGTACTGAACTGTATAGTCAAGCTGCTCTGTTGCAAAGATGTTTCTAGCGTGTATTTCTTATTGGAGACTTTTACACGTAAAGTTCAGTTTACTGCTCAGCTTGTGAACACAGCTGCGTACTGTCTTCTGTGGCCCAGAAGTAGTTTTGTGAAGTGTGAGAAAATCGCCCCTAATGATGTCATCAGGACATCACCAGCATTTTTTAAAGCTTGACCAATATTAGGGACTAAAAGCCAGGATATCTCAGCCTCTGCTACTTTGACCTGTCTTATAATCTGCCTCTTGCGAGTCCCCCGACCTTTAAAAAAGTACAATAATAAATTGCTGGACTACACCTTTAAGAGGGGGTTTCAATATCAGTCAATTCCACACTGGTTTCATGCTCACTTTATTTCTGACTCTTTTTGTCTCAATACACTTTGTTGCTACAATTCATGTTTGGTGTATATAGTATTAGTACTTACAATAGTACTTATCTGAGCTATGCATCTCTTCTTGTACTTATGCAGCTGGGAAGCTTTTCTCTTTTCTTTTCCTCCTGCCTGTGGTGATGGACACCCATAATATTTCAGAAAGGGCAGCTCCTGACAAACTGGCTCAAGTGTCTTTCAATCTCCGGACAATAAATTAATGTCACTCTGTACAACAAACAACGCACATGCAGCTCACATCATGTTATCATGTCCAGTACTTACACTAAAGATTTAAAATCTTAATTGGAACATACGTAATACATGCTGATTCCTATAAAAAATAAGTGTTTAAAAATTGTCAGATAAAATGTATTGTGTACTTTTACAAAACACATCTTATCTGACAGAGAGGGTATGTGTCAAGTCCATATTTTACTGGTGTATTATTTGAAATAACAGGCTGATAGAACAACAGTGAAGTAGGAAGTATTCAGATCCTTTAGTTAAGTAAAAGTGGCAACACCAAAGAGTATAAATACAACTAAAAGTCCTGGAATGTAAATGTTACTTCAGTAAAAGTATGTAAGTATGATTAGCAAACTGCACTTAAAGTATCTAAAGTAAAAGTAAGTAAACTTTATTTATATAGTGTCTTTCAAAACCAGAGTTACAAGGTGCTTCACAGCTGCACAGAAAATACATGTACAGTATCATAAAGTACAACAGTACAGAAAAATGGCCCATTTGAGTGTTATACTATTATACATTATATTATTGGGTCATTATTACTGATGCATTCATGTGTAAGTAGAATTTTACTGGTGTAGCTGCTCGAAGTTGAGCTAATTTGAAGTATTTTATACACTGTTGGGTTGTTGCATCATATTTTATAAGCTAATTATGTTCTCTATGTCAAAATCTTAATTTGTAAAGTAACTAGTAACTGTGGATATTAATTAAATGAAGTAAAAAGCACAACATTTCCCTCTGAAATTTAGTTAGATACAAGGTCATTTTTATCATTATAAAAAGTTGAATAGAAATCTAAAGTAGCAGTAGTAGTACAAGTACCTCGGGTTTATACTTTATTACACTACTTGAGTAAAAGTACTTTGTTACATACATTCCACCACTTTATGAGAAAAGATTAAATATTAAACTAGAGTTTTCTTCTCACCCAGCCTACTTTATATCCGAGTATAAAAGCACATTTATTCTTGTCAGTGATCTGTTGAGCTCAAGTGAATCATAAGACAAATACCTCATTTTATGTATCCAGATGATGGACTGATGATGTAAATGTAACAAAGTGCTTGTCACCACAGAGCTAACACTGACAGCACAAAGAGTCCCAGCTGATACATTTGCTGCCGTCACCTACCTGTACCCCATAGGACAGCCGCAGCAGTTGGCCCATAACCAGATGCACACAGTCTGGAATAATAACCATTTACAGACCGATTTAGCAAACATGATGGCCCTGTATGCTACACTGCTGAGTAAGATATTCAAAACAATGGCTTCAAACATCATTTAGCTATCATGTTGGGTATAAAAGTGACAGAAAGTTTGGCTGGGCAAAGTACCAGTGTAATCAGGGGTTTGGATCGAACACCAAAATGGGCAAAGTAAGAGACCATTTTATGTTATAATTTAAACACTTTTAACATAACATTTCAGACATGTGCTAATATTTCGAAAATGTTTCTGTTTTATTTTCAGATCATCTTCTACGAGGACAAGAACTTCCAGGGTCGCTCCTATGAGACCAGCAGCGACTGTGCTGAGCTGACCTCCTACCTGAGCCGCTGCAACTCCTGCAAGGTGGAGAGCGGCTGCTTCATGGTCTACGAACGTCCAAACTACATGGGCCACCAGATGCTGGCGAGGAGGGGAGAGTACCCCGACAACCAGCGCCTGATGGGAATGACCATGAGTGACTGCATCCGTTCCTGCCGCATGATCCCCATGGTATGAAGCTTTGTGTTGACCCTAGCTCTCACGTATGTAAGGTCGAAGATAAAAACATAAACCATAATTAAAAACTCTCCAATGCAGCACAGAAGAAACCACCTTTGACTGTCTCTTCACGTGTCATTTTACAGCACAGAGGTCCTTTCAGGATGAGGATCTACGAGAAGGAGAACTACCAGGGCCAGAGTCACGAGCTGATGGACGACTGCGACAACATCATGGACCGCTACCGCATGTCCGACTGCCAGTCCTGCAACGTGATGGACGGCCACTGGCTGATGTACGAGCAGCCCCACTACAGAGGCAGGATGATGTACCTGAGGCCCGGAGAGTACAGGAGCATGAGAGACATGGGAATGGGTCCCATGGACATGAGGATCGGATCCATCCGACGTATCATGGACTCCTGTTAGAGAACAAAACAGGCTCTAGACTTGAAAATGTAATCAATAAATATTAATAAAGAATTTATCAATTTGTCATTCATGTTGAGTTTCAACACATCTACCAGTGAGCTGGGAGGAAAATTTGGGCACTTTCACAAAATTGGAGAGAAAATTGCATGAATTATCAGCATCCAACTGTTCCTGTGGGCTGTAGTGAATGCTGCTATTTAAATAACTGTATCCCATTGCCTGGTCAAGACTTCTTCTTCCTCTGCCTATGAAATGTGTTATGTCATATATGATGCATGTGACAAAAATGAATTTCAAAATTGTAGCTGTGAGAGTGCGCATGATTTACCTTAAGTTTCCTGAAATGACTGCAATACGTGATACAGTATAGTTTATTTCAGTGTTAGAAAACACAGTAAATAAATAGAACTATGGCTCAAGGAAGACATGCAGGTGTTTTACTAGCATGTCACTACTTAGTCTTAAAGTGTCACAGTTCCATTTAACACTCGTGGTATAAAGAACGTTGTTATTGGCCCATTACACAGCACACATTATTGACACGTCATAGCAGGAAAATTGCACCGTGGAACTAACAATGTTAGCAACGATGCTAACGATGGCTGCAAGGCTCTGGTATTGTGCTTGCTGGCTCACTGATACAATACAGTAAATAAAGTAAAAAAGTAGGAATTTTGTACCAAAAAGACTGCAACTTCCAAAGATAACTGGCTGATTTGATTAACTCAAAACTGCTGAAGCATCATATTAACTGCTGATCAATTTTGGATTGTGTTTTCACACAGAGCGAGGGCTGTGGATTTTGTCCTCCATCTCTTACATTGGAAGTTACAGTAGGAAGGGATCTCTTAATGGCAAGTATAAAAAGGATGAGACAAAAACTGGAACAGAGCCAGCATTAATGTTATCAATTTACCTGTGCTTTTCCTGTCATGAACAGTCAACTTACTATGTATACTACTTTTGTCAGACCAACACATTTCAGCTTGTGGCCTTTGTCAGAGTCTTCATACCAAACATATTAAACTAAAAATACCTTAACTGGCTTTTCTCACCGAATTCAAATGTCCCATAGTCCTCTGCCCTCCTGCTATACTTTGTGAGGAGGAGAGAGTCTCGCCATCACCCCACAGTACAGTTTAGTACAATATCCCTGCACACAAAACCTTTTAATTATAAAACTATACACAATATGCAGAATGAACAAAAAAAGAGGTAGAATGAACCATACTGAACCATATTTACATAATGGATCATTATATAAATGCCTACTTTGAATAGTGCAATAAAAAAAATTTCATTCTCACTTTTTGACTGAAATGAAAAGAGTAGTTTTTTCCCCCCAAGTCTATGAATACGCTATTGAGGAAGCGCCAGTGCAGTTCTATATTTATGAAGAGAAAGCTAAGGCTAATTTATTGTCACGCTTGTGCTGAGGAAGGAAATTCACTTGATAAGACTCTGCTAAAGACGTGCTGAGTCTTTACAATTAAAGTCAATTTTAGAAAAATAAAAAAAGTTTAAAGCCGCAATCTGATTCCTTCAATAAGCTTTACTGAAACAATGATGTAACAATAGGGCACATTTAGGGCAGGCAAAGCAATAAATGGTTGTGTTTGGAGTTATCTATGAGGATCAAAATAAAGAATAATAAAAAGGGGGATGTGGTTTCTTCAACTCCTACTAATTTAATTTTTAACCGTGACATGAATGGACACTGCCTTAAAAAAATTCCAAAAAGATGGTTAGGTGACAGTGATGTTAATTTGTGTCAATACCAGTGTACACATGTACTTATGGAATATATCCAAACATTTAATACATATAAATACTTTATTTCCATCACTGTTCCACAGTAAAACACAGCCCACAGCATGAGCGGCCTGCGTCCGAAACATCTCTTAATAAACCTCACCCACCAGCATCCATATTTGATTTATAATCACAGCTCACAGCTACACTGACACCAAACATATTTGAAAAGTGAATTCAAACTCAAAACAAAATCTTTAGTTAAAAGGAAACATCTGATAGCTAGCAGCTCCACGTGTTTAGAAAGAGAACAAAATTAACTAAGGGCAAGTGGGAATGAGTACATACTAAATATCCAAAGTTTGTAACCTTGATTGGGTAAAGTGAAACCAATTGAACTGCGCAAAATTCAGTAAAAAAATAATGTTTCTACTGTTAGACTAACATTAGGTTCCAATAGTTGTTCCAATTTGGTAAAATATACACATTCAATAAGTTCACAGTTATCAAATCTGTATTAGCAAAAAGTTATGTACAAAACATTATAAACATTATTTCAACAAGTCCTCAGAAATCTAAATGACAAAAAAAAGCATCATTTATCATCGCCTTGCAAAATGACCCATATGAGTGGGGGGGGGGTCATAGTTATAGATTCATGTAACTGTTTTCTGATCTAAAGTTAATGCTTAGTTAGGTTAAGGAACTCAAACTACTGTATGAACTACAGTACATTTAGAGAAGAATAACCTAAATTATCACAACCGTAAAAGTTCTGTCTCTATAAAACTGCAACTTTGATGTGGTTGTCAAACATTAAGATTCTCTAAAAATAGAAGGGAAATGCTCAGTTATCCCTACAGTATATGAGGCAACAAAAGTCTAAACTAAAAAAATATATAAAAAATATATTATATAAATCCATATATATATATATATATATATATATATATATCATATTATACAAACCATATATAAATCAATATGTCAATTCTCAGTCCAGCCTTTCTGGAAATTCATCATTTGTGTGTACCTATTCAGATTGTTGCATCATCATTAGCCAGATAATTATGTAACATTCAACTTTTTTTATCTGATTTTTTTACATAAATGGATACTGAATTCTATTTAAGAAAGTACTTTTTATCATTTAGTAAGTGAAATATTCAATGCACTGTGGAAGATAGAGATGGCTGTCATATTACAGTTGGAAGCTTCCCTTTATTGTCTTTATGTTAGACAACAATACTGCGTAGTGTGTACAGTACATGCATTTCCACCATAGTGGTATAGTGCTAGATAATAACCCTTTAGCGTCCTGACTGCTCAGTAGGCTTCTATGGCATGTTGCTGGGTCAGGGATTTGCACAATAGAAGCCCTACATACTTTTTTCACATTGAGCAAGTATAAAAGTAACGGTCACCACTGACAGGAATACACAGCAGCCACAGCTCAGTCCTGAGGAACAACCAAACAATCATGACCATGGGCAAGGTAGGTACTGGGAATGATCCATCCAAAGCAAATGTCCACTTAAATTGCCAATTTATAAAACTCTTAATGAATCTGTCATTGGACACTCATTAAAATGCTTCTCTTTCTTCAATGAAAATGGTACTAACGAAGCTTTGTTGTGCTTTCAGATCATCTTCTACGAGGACAGGAACTTCCAGGGTCGCCACTATGAGACCAGCAGCGACTGCCCTGAGCTGACCTCCTACCTGAGCAGGTGCCACTCCTGCAAGGTGGAGAGCGGCTGCTGCATGGTCTACGACCGTCCCAACTACATGGGAAACCAGTACTTCATGAGGAGGGGCGAGTATGCTGACTACATGAGCATGATGGGAATGAGAGACTGCATCAGGTCTTGCCGTATGATCCCCATGGTAAGTATAAAAAGCAATCTGTCATACTGTGGTTCTACTACAGGTGACCACCCCCACAAAACTTGATATTAAGACATTAATTTGTTTTTATTCTCTCTAAAAAAAACAGCACAGAGGCCAGTTCAGGATGAGGATCTACGAGAGGGAGAACTTCGGTGGTCAGATGTATGAGCTGATGGACGACTGCGACAACATCATGGACCGCTACCGCATGTCCGACTGCCAGTCCTGCAACGTGATGGACGGCCACTGGCTGATGTACGAGCAGCCCCACTACAGAGGCAGGATGATGTACATGAGGCCCGGAGAGTACAGGAGCTTCAGGGACATGGGCATGAGCGGCATGAGGTGGATGAGCATGAGGCGCATCATGGACATGTAAAAACACTTGTGTCGAATATGTCTAAACATGCCAAAATAATAAAACTTTTTTGAGAAAATGTTTCTACTTTTCGTGTCATTTAATGTTCATTTAGAAAAATAATTGAGCAGCCATTCCTCTATCATGTTACTAGGGCCATTGCCATGCTTCTATATCTTTTAACATCAGAAAAAAATCCTTTAAATATGTGAAACAATACAGAAAAGTACTTTGTGCATGACACAAAATGACAGCACATTTTCTGGTTACTAAAGGTCAGCAAACTACAAAGTACAATCGTAGTAACCATCCTTTTGGCACTTTTTTTGGCACAACATTTTTTGCAGTTTGAAGTCATGTTTTCACATTGATTATATAAAGTCTCATTATTTTACTCTTAAAATTAGTTAGCAGTAAAAAAAAATAATTAAATAAATGATCAAAGATGAAAGACATGTCTTTTAATGGGATCATTTCTGTTTTAATGACAGTAGGGTTTGACAGTAGATTTGCTAAACAATTCTTTAACACGAGCGCTAGGTTTATTTAGGGCTGCACAGCAAACATTTTCAGTTAATTGGGACTTTCTAAGGAAGAAAATTTGATCCAGCACACTTTATTGAACAACAGAAGTGTATTATTGTAGACTTAACCCTAAAGAATGAACAGAAAGTACAAAAGAAAGAGGTGTCCAGACTAAAAAAACGATCTTACTGTTTTGGGGAGAATAGCACTGCTTTGGTCCCAACTACTGGCCAGATTGCCAAGAGATTTAATAGGAATATTCATGAGTCTGATGATTTTGATGACCCCTTGACCTTTACTGTAGTGCCATTGTCACATCAGAATTGCACCTCACCAACACTTTATTTATATTGTCCAGAGTCTGAAACGCTTTTGTTGACCCTGACCTTTGCAGACCTTTTCTCTGGCACCACCATCAGCCCACACAAAATATTAAAATCTAATTGACTGACAAATTTACTGAGCACAATTACGTTGTAATTTCTTGTTAAAAACTTTGGCCCCACTCTGGGCAGGTCTTGCCGCATGAGCCCCATAGTAGGACATTCATTCTCTAGATGGTATTTTCTTCAGATATCTTTGAATGGTTGTCTGACTTTTTCTTTGTTTTTTCACATGTTTTCTCCACAGCACAGAGGATCCTACAGGATGAGGATCTACGATAGGGAGAACTTCGGTGGACATGAGCATGAGGCGTGTCACTGATTCCTGCATCAAAATGTTCAATAAATTCCACTAATTAAAGTTACAAACTCTTTTTTGACTTTTTGTTTCACTGGTTGTTTTGAGGCCTGGAGAGTACAGGACGAGGTGTCAATGGGGATTAGATGGACATCAGTGGGTGGAAATGATCATGAGGCACATCCCCATATGTGGTCATTTATTTCAAGTGTCCTGTTATCAATTTGAGAAGAAATACTTGGTAAACTGCGCATTTGCAATTTTTGCAATTCTAGATTGCTGGAGAACTGTTCTGACACTAATCCATCAGGCAGACAGCTGAAATGCACCACAAGTCAATTTGACTTGAATTTAAAAAACAACACACTGTTTTGTTTCAGAATGGGCTGTAACTGGTTAGATGCATCACTGCTATAGTACATGACACAGAGTGAAAAATAGGATATGATTACATTTTTCAGACACAACCAGCAACTTAATTCAAAGCTGCTAAGTTTCACTATGTAGAACTGTAATTCAGACAGTACTTGTTTGTTTTGTCTTTTAAATGAGAATAAATGACGGTTGATGCTTTGTGGTTTGCAGTGCATTTCAGCTGCAAAAAGTTGCACAGTGAGAGTTTAAGGAGGGACAATAACACATTTCCAACACTTCAGGGGAACTAGAATCAGGCCGAGTCTACAGGTGGATCCTGCGGTGGAGGTGGGTTGATTTAAAGCTCGCTACCCTTCAAGATCATAAAGCCTGTAAAGTCTCTTTAAATCAGTTCTCTTCACACAGGAAGTGATGTATCTGCCATTTTTGTAGTTCCACTCACTGACATGAACAGCATAACTAAATCAAAGTGAGAAAAGAAGCCAAACAGTTATGAGAAAGAAATTGCTCAAAGATGAACATTGATTGTAGAAACAACTAGCTACAAGAAGAAAATGACCCCATCAACACAATATCAATTATGCTCATTAGCTGCGTGTGTAAATATCATTGAAATGATGATGCCAATGATTTTTGCCAAAGATGAGTTAATATTACCAGCCTGCAGGGGTGACTACATACCCATTTCAGATGACAATAAAATGACACGCTTGCCCACACATTATGGCTATTGTGGTTTGGTTTGAAAAGCCTTTTGTCCACTGAATATTTAGCTTTAGTAAAATCTAAGCTTGTTGGCTTCTATTGTTTTAGGAGAATCAAAAAGTGAGATCAAGCTATATTTTAAGTAATTGTGGCTTTTGACTATAGCCTATTAATAGAATCAAGAGTTGTACTGTGCAGCTTCCAGCAACAATTTTAGACTGCTCATATGACAGTCTCATATATAACTAAATAAACTGCTAAACCATTTTTTGAAAAAAAATATGCTCTGTTCTTGTAAAAGGAAAATTCTGTTTAGAGGTTGTGACCCTGTTGGTATATGGGTAAGCAACTCAAAACTCTATAGGCTTCTATAGTAGGTTGTTGAGTCAGGACTTTGAACAATAGAGGGGCGCGCAGTCTTTGTCTCTGGCCAGGTATAAATGTAACTTGTTCAGACACACAGGGTATCAGTTCAAACACAGTTCTCTGAGAGATCTGGGAAACCACTGCAATCAACATGGGCAAGGTAGGAAAAAATTATTAAATCAACATTAATTTGCCTACAAATGTTTGAGGGGACAGTGTAAGTATGACTTTGGTCATTAAAACCCTTTAATGCTTTTTTCAGATCATCTTCTACGAGGACAGGAACTTCCAGGGTCGCTCCTATGAGTGCATGAGCGACTGCGCCGACATGTCCTCCTACCTGAGCAGGTGCCACTCCTGCAGGGTGGAGAGCGGCTGCTTCATGGTCTACGACCGTCCCAACTACATGGGAAACCAGTGGTTCATGAGGAGGGGCGAGTACTCTGACTACATGAGCATGATGGGATGGAGCGGTGGCATCAGGTCTTGCCGTATGATCCCCATGGTAAGTATAAAACACACCTAAAAAAGTGATCTTTGAGTAATAATACGTTTTTAACTCTGGAAAACCAAATAACATCATTCTCTTGTTTCTTGAAAACTTACAGCACAGAGGCCAGTTCAGGATGAGGATCTACGAGAGGGAGAACTTCGGTGGTCAGATGTACGAGCTGATGGACGACTGCGACAACATCATGGACCGCTACCGCATGTCCGACTGCCAGTCCTGCAACGTGATGGACGGCCACTGGCTGATGTATGAGCAGCCCCACTACAGAGGCAGGATGATGTACATGAGGCCCGGAGAGTACAGGAGCTTCAGGGACATGGGCATGAGCGGCATGAGGTGGATGAGCATGAGGCGCATCATGGACATGTGCTAATTGGACAGTTTGACTTCAATAAATGATATAACTTTCTAAAATCTGGTGTCATGGTATTTAATTAAATTAGTATAGCCTAATAGGAAATGTTCACTAATTACAAACATGTAAACATTAAGTAGAAAGTTTGAAAGGTAACGACAGTATGACCGTGGTGGACATTATGGCAGTGGATTTAAATATCCATTGCCATAATGTCCACCACAGTCATACTGTAGTTACTTCATTTTTTCTCTCTGTGTCGCGCCAAACATTTGGCCCATCCCACTTCAAGACAACCCTTCATGTCAAACTTCAAAAATACACCAAGACATCTTCTGGTAACATATGTGCAAAGCCAAAAGAAAGACATACATCATAATATACTGTATAAAAATCTACATAATTTCTGGTAACATGTGCTTATGTACAATAAATCTAATCAAATAGCAGAATAAAGGAACTAATTTACATGAATTGTGTGTGCGTAAAGCCGTTAGCTTCTGTCATCCTCCTGGGGTCCACATTCTAGTAAACCAACATTTGTGAGGACTTACAAAAGAGGATTAAACCACTGAGCCACTTTTCTGTAATAGTTACACCAGCAATCTGACTAGGTCAGACCGAATACTTCCAACACGACTCGGTGAATGCTGTCACTTAAACGGAAAGGCTACAGCAGCACAAGATGAATACACAATATAAATGTGCATACTGCTCTGCCTAAAGAGCACTGTGTCATTTCTTATGCACAAATTATTAAAATATAATAAACATACAGAAAAATAAATAGTTTAAACCACAAAACCCTGTGAATAAGCCAGCTTTAAGCTGTTGAAGTCATTCTTCTAATGTCAGATCAGTCTATAAAATGTGTTGTCATTGGTTTACTTTTCTCCTTGACGTGCAGGGTAATAATCATCAAACAATGGATGTTGTTAAGTTTTCATTCATGCCAACTGCTTACTGCTTACCAGCAAAATTCTTTACGTACACCATGAGAACAAATAGGAATTAGCCTAAGATCTTTTGACATTTTCAACTATAATATATAATAAGTAGATTGAGGGTTACAGTGAAAGGGTGGAAGTGACTGAGGCAATGCAATTAAATTCTTTGTGGAAAAACAAGCCACTGTAAGCTAACTGTACTTTTGCTTGCCAACCATTGGGTCTACTTTTCAAAGACAATGCAATTTTACTCACAAACGTGCCAACTCCAGGGTTCACATACCCCCCCGACTCTAAACACAATCTAGGTGATTCCCAAGTGTCTTACAAGTGGCTAGCTAAGAAGACATAACATTTAAGGCAACGTTGGAGTTACTGTACTTGGTATTTCTCCTTGTTTGGTAGAACTAGTCATCTCCAGTCGTAGCCAAGATGACCAGTGTCTCTGAACGCAAAGAGACGAACTTGATATCAACACTCCCATCGAAATCCAATCAGCCGCCCAAAATGTGGAGGTAACAGAACTTTATTAGTAACCATAATGTAATTACTAATTGTAATCCCTTACAATACACTGACAAAAGTTATCACATTACTGCAACATGTTATGTAAAGCATTAGTGCCCAACACTGGTGGTCACAAAGGATTTTGGAGGTTCGTGTCATTTTTTGCTTTTCCAAAGTGAAAATCACAAGAGTAAAGTGCAACAAATGAATTACACAGCGTTGTTAGCTGCTTAATTGGTGAACATACTTGGCTAACTAGCTTACTAACCAATGTAATAACCAACTTACAATGGCACGCTAGGTGTAGCATAATTAACTAACCACATTATCTAGTGGGGTTATATTGTAGGTTATGTTACAAAAGTCTTAATCAGAAGTGGCAATTGGCAATGAAGCTAGTCCCGGATGCTAACTATGCCAGAATTTGCAGTCACGTTAGCGACTTTCCTGCTCTTTATTTGATTTGGGGATTTTTTGATGATTCTCAAAATGTTTTCTCTTGTAAAGGCAAAACACATTGTTTGAAAAATACTTACAATAAAGCTAATATCTCATCTTTGTGTGGCTTTTTCAAATATGTTTGTTATAGTTAGCGTTCAAACAAGGATTATGTTAGAAAGAAACACTACACACCCGATAAATAATCCCAGATGTGTGCTCATTTAGCTTGATTTGACGTTTGTAGCCATCAAATGCATACTGAGGCTCCCTAAGTGCACTGTAAAGCCCTTAGTGCTTCATCTTTTTGTTCATCAGTCAGCATCAATGCATGCAGGCTACTTGAAGACCCTTTTTTCAACCCTTTACAGTTACAGACTAAATTTGATATACTGTACCTCAAGCACGTTTCTTCAGATACTTACAAGAACACAACTTTCTTAAGTTTTACCCAACATGTCCAAATGGTTAATCACTGATCCAGTGTCCTTCTCCTTTAATTAGCTTGAAGGTGAAAAATGATCTTATTCCACACTCTGTAACAGTATTACATATAGATGAAAGTCTTTATCAGCTTTTTCATCATGAATCTATGTTGTTTTCACACTGAATTATTAAAACCCTCTACTCGATGCAAAATATCTTTTGTCTTGCGAATCATTTTATACACATTTCCTTAAAGTTCGGCCTGACGTATTTGGTATCTGAAATCTTTGGGATCTCCACTAGAATTTAAAATGAAGTTATTGTGGTTTTGATCAATATTTGGCTACAGTGCATAACTTTGTACTGACTGCCAGCGGGACAGGCTGGAGCCAGTCTCCTGGTCAAAGCCTCTTTTGTAAAATCCATTTACATGCATTATATACTTTCAGACTGAGATTGTGCCACTTCCCTAAAATATCTTAGTAACTTGGATAGATGGCTTGGAAATAGATACAGTATGACAGAAGAGATATAGAGAGAGCTTAGAATTATAAAGTTCAATCTACCTTCACGATGAGGGTAACTATTTAGCATTTATAAGTAGTAATTAAACATTTAATAAATTGTTTATAACACACTATAATGTATTTGTAAGCAGATATGTGCTGTTTATTAATGTATTTATCCTCCTGTATTAACTCCTTCTGTGGGCACCTACAAGCGGAGGATGGTGTATAAACAGATAATGAATGACAAAATAGTAAAACACAGTTATAATATAAAGTATGTCCTTATAGAAGAAGTTAATTGTTGACAAATGTACATTAATAAAGACTTAAATGTCGTAGCTGCGTGGCTCTACAAGCTGCTGGATGAACAAGTTTTGTTCGTATAGATGTGCATTAAATACTGGCATGTTAGGCTATTGCTGTCACACAAAAGCATACTCATGTCAATAAGCTGTCCACTTACCAGGTGTTTTGTAATGTGTAAAAGAGACTATTGTTGGTTACTTTGTATTGTAACTTCAAAAAATGCTCATTGTATTGACTTCCCTATGGAAAAATCCATTCTAAAGTCTTGTGACAAATGCCCCTCAGCCCTCCATAGGCCTCTATACCATGTTGCTGTGTCAGGGGTTTACACAATGGGAGCCGCATATTCTTTGCTTTTGGTCAGGTATAAAAGTAACGGTTAAAACAGGACCAGCATCAGTGTAGCAGCAACACAGTTCTCTAAAGAACTAACACAACAACCATGACCATGGGCAAGGTAAGCACACTCACCTCACCATCTGTTTTTCATTGATTATGGAGCATATCAATATTATTTTTTAGCTTAAATTCCTATTCCTTTTATTTTGTCCTTTTTCAGATCATCTTCTACGAGGACAGGAACTTCCAGGGTCGCTCCTATGAGTGCATGAGCGACTGCTCTGACATGTCCTCCTACCTGAGCAGGTGCCACTCCTGCAGGGTGGAGAGCGGCTGCTTCATGGTCTACGACCGTCCCAACTACATGGGAAACCAGTACTTCATGAGGAGGGGCGAGTATGCTGACTACATGAGCATGATGGGAATGAGAGACTGCATCAGGTCTTGCCGTATGATCCCCATGGTAAGTATAAAAAGCAATCTGTCAAACAGGTGACCACCCCCACAAAACTTGATATTAAGATATTCATTTGTTTTTATTCTTTCCAAAAAAACAGCACAGAGGCCAGTTCAGGATGAGGATCTACGAGAGGGAGAACTTCGGTGGTCAGATGCACGAGCTGATGGACGACTGCGACAACATCATGGACCGCTACCGCATGTCCGACTGCCAGTCCTGCAACGTGATGGACGGCCACTGGCTGATGTACGAGCAGCCCCACTACAGAGGCAGGATGATGTACATGAGGCCCGGAGAGTACAGGAGCTTCAGGGACATGGGCATGAGCGGCACAAGGTTCATGAGCATGAGGCGCATCATGGACATGTAAAAACACTTGTGTCGAATATGTCTAAACATGCCAAAATAATAAAACTTTTTTGACAAAATGTTTCTACCTGTTGTGTCATTTAATATTAATTTAGTAAATAATTGGGCAGCCATTCCTGTATCAGGTCCTGAACACAGCAAATAATAAAATACAAGCAGAGGGCAGGGTCTCTGCAGATACAAACACCACCACACACTTCTCGTGGGTCTTAAGTGACGATTGAGAGGGATTATTTTGTGAGTCAATACATTTGTTTTAGGAAAATCCTACTTATTCTGCCTTGAAATATGTGAATAATATGTGAACAAACAGGAAAGACTGTTGCTGTGATACAGTAGCACCGAATGAAAGAGGTTGCACATTTGCTGGTTTCTAAAGCTCTGCAAACTGCAAATATTTTGGCACTTTTTGGGTACAAACCTTTTTTGTGGTTTGAAGTCACCCCTACTTTTGACTTTTACATTATTTATAAAAAGCATAGCTTAAAATGAGTAGTAAAAAATAAAATAAATCATGCCGATGAAAGACATGTCTTTTAATGGGATCATTTCTGTTTTAATGGCAGTAGGGGTAAAGTTAACCATAACAGATTTGCAAAACAATTCTTCAGCCAACATTTTCAGTTAGTTGGGACCTTTTAAGGAAGAAAATGTGATCCAACACACTTTAATGCAACAGAATGTATATTATTGTAAACCTAACCAGAGACTTGAACAGAAAGTACAAAACAAAGTTTAGACAAAAAAAATAGAATACACAGAGTAATGCTTTTAAAGATCTTACTGTTTTGGGGAGAATAGCACTGCTTTGGTCCCAACTACTGGCCAGATTGCCAAGAGATTTAATAGGAATATTCATGAGTCTGATGATTTTGATGACCCCTTGACCTTTACTGCAGTGCCATTGTCACATCAAAATTGCACCTCACCAACACTTTATTTATATTGTCCAGAGTCTGAAATGCTTTTGTTGACCCTGACCTTTTCTCTGGCACCACCATCAGCCCACACAAAATATTAAAATCTAATTGGCTGACAAATTTACTGAGTACAATTATGCAACCCTGGGGATGAACCTTTTCCAAATTTGCATTTAAGTTATATAAATTAATTGACTGGTTGCTATAACATTTTCTGCGCACGTTCATGCTCCAGAGGACATCCACCCTTTAAATTTTGAAATTCTAGCACCACATTCAGGGAAGTCTTTACACTATTACATTTTCATTTCTTGATGAAAGCATCGCCCCTTCTCTGAGCACTGCCTTAAAGGGGTATTGGGTTGATGTTGGATGAGGTGACAAGAAATTCCAAACTTGTTTTGCCGCTTCATTTATTTCACTCACATTTAAAACAAAACCCACCACTCTTTTCTGCATTCATGTTTCCCGTATTAGTTACTTTGGTGTTTTTTTGTGTATTTGCAGGACACTTTTAAATCCTGTATACAGTATGCATTGTCAAGCTGCTTTCTCAAGTTGCAGGGTGGTTGGCTCTTCGCACCGCCGTACCATAGCCTGGCGTTTGTCTTCCTGGCCCACAGTGCATATAGCTGACAGTAAGCTTGTATAAGATTTTATTTTTATTTCTCAGATATACCAACCCACAAACTATGCACTTAAAATATCAACAAAACATAAACTCACAACAGTCACACAAGAAACACACAAAAAAAAAAAACATATTACAAAACAAACAAGCTCATTATCTTAAAGTTTGACATTTTGGGAAATACAGATTCACTTTCTGACTCCAGAGAGCGAATAAGTAGATTTTCCAAAATGTCAAACTATTCCTTTATCTTGTTAGCTTAATTCATGTCACAGTGACCAATTTCTCAGGTTGTTAGATTCTCTGACTCAATGTGCTTTATCCAAATAAAGTGACTCAAAAAACAAAATGTATCAACAAGTGTATGAATCATATTTGCAAATTGCTATTGATTATTAATGTTTATGTTAAACAGTATGTATTTCTTTGCATATTTGGATTGTAAATTTGTAAATGGTTTAATACTGTGTATCCTATGACTCGAAGTGAAATAAAATTCTTAACTTTGTACTATATGCATCTCTGTTGTATAATTTAGGCATTTATCAAACTGTTAACACAATGCAATTATATATCTTGTTGATTAGACTCAAAATGTACAGTAAGGTAAAATAAAGGTGATTAAATATTTATTCTGCCTCTGAATTTTTCATAAAAGAACGAAAATATACTGTATTCCCTGTGGAACCTAAATTAATTTTCTCTTCATGTAGTTGTGTAATTTTTGCTGACATGCCACTACCAAGAGTAAGTTACTACAAGCACTTCTGTCACTACAATCAATGAATTTAACACTTCTATAATGAACAGAGCCAAATCCAGTGTTTCACACAATACACATAAAGCATATTCTAACTAATTCTATTGCGTATGTGTGTGTGTGTGTGTGTGTAACAAAATTATTACACCAAAGCTAAAATCAAATAAACAAATATTCACCATACAGGTCAACCAGTTTTTAACAGTCACATGGACCAGCCTATTCACGTTACAAGCACAGGAATGCTTTCTATTATGAGAGAAAAGGCCTTTCTAAATAAAAAATGGACATAACCTCTGCATTCTATAGGCTTCAATAGTAAGTTGCTGAATAAGGGGTTCACTGAGGGGGGCCACTGATTCGGTACATTTGGTCAGGTATAAAAGGAAAGGGTTAAACCAGGTAGGAAGGCAGTTCAGGAGCAACAGCAACAGCAACAGCACATCTGCAACCAACATGAGCAACACCAGCATGAACATGATGGGCAAGGTACTAAAATCTTTTTGTAATAAGCAGAAATTACTGTTTACAAAATGAGATTAACATTTTCACCTTGCTACTTTTTTTCTCTTACCATTACAATTCACGTTTTTTCAGATCATCTTCTACGAGGACAGGAACTTCCAGGGTCGCTCCTATGAGTGCATGAGCGACTGCTCTGACATGACCTCCTACCTGAGCAGGTGCCACTCCTGCAGGGTGGAGAGCGGCTGCTTCATGGTCTACGACCGTCCCAACTACATGGGAAACCAGTGGTTCATGAGGAGGGGCGAGTACGCTGACTACATGAGCATGATGGGAATGAGAGAGTGCATCAGGTCTTGCCGTATGATCCCCATGGTAAGCATAATATAATTGTGATTAGTTGTGTACATGGTGTACTGACCTCTAATATTGTACAATTCTGCCATTTTTATGAGTCCACAACGATGTAAACTCTCAAACTGTTTTTCAACTTACAGCACAGAGGCCAGTTCAGGATGAGGATCTACGAGAGGGAGAACTTCGGAGGTCAGATGTATGAGCTGATGGACGACTGCGACAACATCATGGACCGCTACCGCATGTCCGACTGCCAGTCCTGCAACGTGATGGACGGCCACTGGCTGATGTACGAGCAGCCCCACTACAGAGGCAGGATGATGTACCTGAGGCCCGGAGAGTACAGGAGCTTCAGGGACATGGGCATGAGCGGCATGAGGTGGATGAGCATGAGGCGCATCATGGACTCTTGTAATTAAATGTTCACTGAATGTATCAAATGCCCCTAAATAAAGCAATTGCTGCACTACTTTGACTTTTGTCAAGTTTATTTCCCAACTGTCTCAATGAACGATTATGCAGAATTATACAGTGTTATACCATAAAATATATAATGGGTCATGAAATATATCAATATCAATATATTAGATATTTTTAGCAAGCAAATGTTCATCCTAAAATGTTTTAAATCTGATAAGAAATTTGTACAATTGGTTTTGAAAGAAGGATTAATATTCTGGGTAACATTACGGGCTACAGATAATCAAAAATTGACAAATGAAATCAAAATTAGGCAATTTAATTGTCAAAGCAAAGTAAAAAATATATTTAATATCACATATTCCCAGTGGTGGAGGAAGTATTCAGATCCTTTATTTGAGTAAAAGTACTAATACCACAATGAGTATTATTCATCATGCATTAATGTAAAAGCAGGATTTTACTGTTGTAGCTGGTTGAGGTGGAGCTAATTTTTAACAGTTTTGTATCGGACTGCAACTAATGATTATTTTCATTATGGATAAATCTACTGATTATTTTTCTTGATTAATCGATTGATTGTTTGGTTTGTAAAAATTCAGAAAATGGTGAGAAATGCCGTCACAATTATCCAGAGCCCAATGTGACGCCTTCACAATGCTTTGATTTGTTCAGCCAACAGTCCAAACTGTCAGGTTCTGTGATGCTGATTCCCAAGAACCTAAAACCTGCTCCACCTCAGCTCCACTGATGTAGACAGGTGTGTGTGTCTTTGCCTCCTTTTTCCTAAAATCAATGATCAGGTCCTTGGGCAGTAGGTTGTTCTCTGTGCACTACTCTGCAAGATCGTTGATTTCCTCCCGACATGAAGTCTCATCGTTGTTTGTAATACGACCGATGATGGTGGTGTCGTCCGCAAACTTCACAACAGAGTTGTCTCCATGTCTGGGGTTGCAGTCATGGGTGTACAGCGTGAATAGGAGGGGGCTGAGCACACAGCCCTGGGGGGCTCCAGTGTTGAGCACTAGAGTGGAGGAGGTGTGACCGCAGGAGTCCAATATCCAATTACAAAGTGTGGTACTCAAGCCCAGAGTGCCAGTTTCATGGGGGAGATTGTGTTGAATGCTGAGCTGAAATCAACAAACAGCATTCTGATGTAGGTGTTGTTGTTCTCAAGGTGTGTGAAGACTGAGTGGAGGGCAGTGGAGATGGCATCCTCTGTGGCTCTGTTCTGGTCCACGCTGGCTGGGATTTTGTCTTTCATGTGCTGAGGAACCAGTTTCTCAAAGCACTTCATCAGAATGGGTGTGAGTGCCACAGGACGGTAGTCATTTAGACTAGACAATGCAGACTTTTTAGGTACAGGGACGATGGTGGCTGACTTGAAGCAGGTGGGAACACTCTCCTGTGACAGTGATATGTTAAAAATGTCAGTAATGACATCAACTAGCTGACTGGCACATGTTCTTAGTACATGGCCAGGGATGTTATCAGGCCTAGCAGCTTTACTCATATTCACTCTCAGCAGGATTCTTCTCACATTCGCTGTGGATACTGACAATGGCCGGTCTTCTGGAGGCGGAGTAGACTTTACAGCTGACTCTTTGTTGGGGAGATCAAAATGAGCATAAAATGTGTTTAGCGCATCTGGTAACGTGGCCTCACACATGATGGGGGCGCTCCTACTTTTGTAGCCTGTGACGTTTTGAGGTCTCTCTCCTGTCTCTCCTGATGTACTCGGTGGCCGCAAAACTTGTGAAAAACGCGAACTGCCCTATCTAGAGCCAATGTTTGGTTTGGACCCGCCCCCTTTGTAGATAAAAACGGCTCATTCTAAGGTAATGAAAACACAACAATTCTTATTTTCAGGTGATTATACACTAATGAAAACATACTTATAAATAAATATATTCCATTTCTGCCACTAGCTCCTCCTAAATGTTACACACTGGACCTTTAACTCTATGCAGTGGGGGTGTAACTTTTTTTTACAACAGTTTTACAAAGAAAATGCAAAATATAAAATTTCTAAACAACCCCTCATGGGTTAGCCAGTATCTCCAATAATATCGTAATCATGCAAAGATGTTAAAACTAAAATAAACATTGTTGATGACTTTTAAATACCAAATCACGCATCTAAGCATATTCATACTACTATAATTTAATTATTTGAGGTCAATCTTTATCACCTACCGTATTTTTTTTAATAAGCTTGATAAAATGTTTGTGTAACATACCGGTTGTTGAAAAGGTTCAGGTTAAATCTTGCTAAATGGGACAACGTCTACTGTTCTGAATTTGTCCCTGCATTGAGCAGTAATAGCAAAGTATTATGGTTAGGGTTATTATCCTCCAAGCAACGGAGGATTTGTCATTCTACTCTGTTGTCCTTTGTCATAAATGCAGTACAGTATACAGTATGTCGCTTTATAGAGTGTGGTAATATTTAAAACATGCAGATGATGTATTTTCTATGGTTTACTTGCCTTCTGTGTAACTAAGTTACATAATTGTTATTATAAAATTAAAAATACTAAAAAAGTTAACAGTCCGGTGTGAGAAATCTGTATAAATATAATTTAGTTCATATTTTCTCCTCATAAATTCAAAAGACGGACAGTTTCTGTTCTGTTTCATTTCTCCCCCCTTTCTTGTCTCTCTGCTGCTCATCCTGTCCAATAAAAGCAAAAAGCCCAAAAAATTATCTTAAAAAAAATAATAAACCCACTATTCAATCAATGTCAATGTATTGTACGGAGTATAGATTTTCCAAAACGTAACCATACTGTCCAAAAAGCAACAGAGCATTTGCTGTTTTTCCACAAGAGATGACCATTCTACTCTACTATCCTTTGTCATATATGCAGATGTGGAATAAATCTGCTGTTACCACAAGCCTGACCATTTAGACAGGAGACATTTCACAGAGGTTACATTTGCTGAATATTGTTTTCAGTTTTAAACATCAGTTGTTAATTATAGTGCATCATGAAGCACAGCAACGATTATTACTATTCCTACAAATACAGACTGTTAATGTTTTTTTGTAATGTAATTTAATTGAACTGCCTCTGGTATAAGATAGCTTATACATTGAAACAGGCATAACAACCTTTTTATTGAAAAAAAAATAGGCTTTGTGTTACCTGGTCAGCAGGGTAAAATTTCTAAGGTCTTCGAGGGCCCAGTCATGTGATTACACATACACAGTAGCACAGGCCTGTACGCTCCATACCATATTGCTGGGTCAGGGGTTTAAACAATGGGGGCCCACTGACTCTGTAGGGTTTGGTCAGGTATAAAAGCAAGGGTTAAACCAGACAGGACAGCAGTGCAGCAGTAGCAGCAGTAGCAGCAGCAGCAGCAGCAGCAGCAGCAGCATCAGCTCTCCTAAATATGACCACCACTGACATGAGCATGGGCAAGGTAAGTTTCAGAATTATTTCAATCACAAACTAATAAATGGTATTATTTATACAGAATATATGGTAGACTTGCTAGATCAAATCATGCCCATGCTTTTAGTCTAAACTAATTTGGCCTTTGTTTTTCAGATCATCTTCTACGAGGACAGGAACTTCCAGGGTCGCTCCTATGAGTGCATGAGCGACTGCGCCGACATGTCCTCCTACCTGAGCAGGTGCCACTCCTGCAGGGTGGAGAGCGGCTGCTTCATGGTCTACGACCGTCCCAACTACATGGGAAACCAGTGGTTCATGAGGAGGGGCGAGTACTCTGACTACATGAGCATGATGGGATGGAGCGGTGGCATCAGGTCTTGCCGCATGATCCCCATGGTAAGTACAAAAAGGAATCTGTCATACTGTGGTTCTACTACAGGTGACCACCCCCGCAAAACTTGATATTAAGACATTAATTTGTTTTTATTCTCTCTAAAAAAAAACAGCACAGAGGCCAGTTCAGGATGAGGATCTACGAGAGGGAGAACTTCGGTGGTCAGATGCACGAGCTGATGGATGACTGCGACAACATCATGGACCGCTACCGCATGTCCGACTGCCAGTCCTGCAACGTGATGGACGGCCACTGGCTGATGTACGAGCAGCCCCACTACAGAGGCAGGATGATGTACATGAGGCCCGGAGAGTACAGGAGCTTCAGGGACATGGGCATGAGTGGCATGAGGTGGATGAGCATGAGGCGCATCACTGATATGTGCTAGACAATTTCATTTTGAAATAAAAAATGAAAGATAAAACAAAAACTTGAGCTTGCGGCTTTTTTTCTGTTCTTTCATGTTTACCAAAATAATGATTTTATGTAAAACACTGAATAAACAATGAGAATTACTAATGAGTACCAAAATATAAAGAGGTGTCCAAAGCAAGCATGCTGACATTACAGAAAATCATTTTCTTTCAAGAAAAGAATGAAAAATAAATGATGACATCGCAGACACAACACACATTATCACATGAACATTGAACAGTAAAGAAATAAATATTTGATTTAAAAAAAACTTTATACATTCTGCAACAGATAATGTAAAAAAATCATTTATTTGTTTACATAAATCACAATTAAGCAAATCAGAATTAAATTATAGGGACATCAAAAAATGACATTATTAATCTTGTGTAACAAGTTATGAATGTATATACAACTGCAATACTGTATTTAAATTCTTCATCTAAAGCAGTAGTTGTCAGCCCTGGACCAGCTTAAATGAGGCTGTGTTCAATACAGTTCAATATTCACTTCTTCTTTTTTTCATTTATTTAACTGGGTAAAATTCTCATTGTGATTAAAATCTCTTTTCAAGACAGACCTGGCCAAGAAAGCACCATAAAATACAATAAATACAATACAAACAACAGGACATGCTGTAACCTGTATTGTTACAGGCTCTGTTACTAATACTGACATTATTTTTCCTATAGCTGTCATTCCTATTATTATTATTAATTATTAATATTAACACTACCACCCACCATTGAGTCTGGTTCTGCTCAAGGTTTCTGCCTCTTAAAGGAAGTTTTTCCTTGCCACTGTCGCCAAATGCTTGCTCATGGTGGGATTTGTTGGGTCTCTGTAAATAATATTTTGGTCTAGACCTGCTCTATAGGAAAAGAGCAATGAGATAACTTCTGTTATGGATTGGCACTATATAAATAAAATTTAATTGTAAAGAGTATAAGCAATATCCAGTTAAGATGGATAAACAAGTCTAAAATAAAGTAAAAACAATACAATTTAGATATATAGCTCACTATTTACTGAGTGTGCTTTTTTGTATTGCTGTCTAAATCTTCACTGAAAATTATTATACCCCATACTGTACTCAAATTACTCCACAATGTAATGTATAAAATGTATATTGAATTGCATTGCAAATAGTAACCACCTTCAAGCATGCATTGTGCAAAGTAAGGTCAACTATTGTAAATATGCAAACAGCTGATGATGGTATTGTGTGTGTGTGTGTGTGTTTGTGTGTGTGTGTGTGTGTGTGTGTGTGTGTGAGAGAGAGAGAGAGAGTCTGTGTGTGTGAGCGTGTAACCTATTACTCGTGTTGTGGAGACATAAATATGTTTACACATTGTGGGGACTCGCCTTCCTTTTGGGAACAAAACGCAAGACCCCATAACATAAATCATTACATTTTAGGGTGAAGACTTGGTTTTAAGGTTAGGGTTAGGGTCAGGGTAAGTCTGCAGGAAATTAATGTTAGTCAAAGTAATGTCCTCTGAAGTGATGGAAACATGACTGTGTCTGTGTGTGTGTGCGCCCGTGCGTGCAAATACGCATTGGTGGAAAGTAAATAAGTACATTTAGTCAAGTACTGCACTTAAAGGTCCAGTGTGTAACATTTAGGAGGAGCTGTTGGCAGCAATGGAATATAGTATTTACAAGTATGTTTTCATTAGAAAATAAAAAATCGTTGCGTTTTCATTACCTTAGAATAAGCTGTTTATATCTACAGAGGGAGCGGGGCCTATCAGTGCCCGATCCGTACCAGCTGCCCAATCCATTCTGCAAATGCGCAAAATAGGTCCTGTAAGTCAAAGAAGTCAGTAAGTCCATGCTTGATCCGTGCCGACACCGGCTGCCCGATCTGTTCTGCACATACGCGTACTTATTACTGTCCGATTTGTACCACACATGTGACAGGTCCCCTTCCACGGAGGTCGCCATGTCGCACCGCCATGTTTCTACAGTAGCCCAAAATGGACAAACCAAACACTGGCTCTAGAATGGGCTGTTCGCGTTTTCCGCAAGTTTCGCGGCCACTACAGTTTCTCCTACGTTCTTGGAAGGGGAGGGTGAGGCAAACTGCAATTTCACTGCTAAATGCCACTAAATCCTGCACACTGGACCTTTAAGTACAATTTTGAGGTAGTTGTACTTTATACTTCTTTTAGTCTGTCATATGCTATGGCAATAGCTGCGCATGTAGATACAGTAGCTCCTTCAAACTTTGCTACATTTTTTTTTATTTGGGGGGGCAGGGGGCAGCTTTAATGCTGAAACATCATTGAATGATGTCTAATTGGATTTGTTTTAAGAGCTAAGCCAAAATTTTTCAAATTGACTGGATCAGGAGATTTTGACCATGGCAATGGCTGTGCGTGCAGATGCCGCAACCTGTAGCCTCAGGTAGCTTCATTCTTGTTTTTTCATCTGCTGAAACACGTATTACCTAGGACAGTAATACATCATCATCGTCATCGGAAAAGGAAGCCAGGGTTTTGATTAAAGAGCAGTGGACCTTGAGCCGAATCAACCGGACCAGGCAGGCACCACAACGGCTGCTGTGATCGCCCCAGGAGGAGAGGAAAGACAGCCGGGAGAGGAGCCATGCTGGCCCAGCTTGGCCTTAAGGCTGCTCCTGGTTAATGTCCGCTCTGGACGAAATGGGACTCAAGCAGGCTAAGCAACGATAAATCAGATACTGTTGTGCCCACATCATTACAGAGACCTGCTCCATCAACATCCCGGATATTTTGATGCTCATACTTTTGTACTTTTACTTGAGTAAAATCTTGAATGTGGGACTTGTAGCAGAGTATTTGTACACTGTTGTATTGCTACTTTT
This sequence comes from Siniperca chuatsi, assembly GCF_020085105.1. NCBI lineage: Eukaryota > Metazoa > Chordata > Actinopteri > Centrarchiformes > Sinipercidae > Siniperca > Siniperca chuatsi. Next base: position 25,801,226 of record NC_058053.1, read on the forward strand.
ACTTAAGTAAATTATCTGAGTACTTGTTCCACCACTGCAAATAAGTTTAAATATACAATAAGCAAATAATATGTGATAAAACAAATAGTGAAGGTTGCCATAAATCAAACCGGTATTTGTTGCAGCCTTCATAGAATTCATGCTCACCTTTGAAATGGCGCAAGCAGTTTTGTATGAGCACTTGAGATCATTTACGTTCATGGTGACTTGAGGGACAGTTTGAAACAGTTTGCAGTGTCAGCCCAGCAACAAAATTTGTGATAACAGAAAAAAATGAACTGAAGTTTCGCACTAAGATGATTCATGTGCATGTACATGTGCTTTCTATCTTTTTTTCAGTATGTAACTTCAAAACCAGAAAGAGTTAAATCATCTTGATAATATTCAAAGTAATCAAAAACGTAAATGATATATACAGAAGCCATTTGATCTAGAATGATAGAGCCTGTGAGAGGATAGATAATAACTCTTTCCCATCAGCAGTCACAAACAGAGGGACTAACATTGCATGCTCATGCTGACTCATGGCTTCCACACAATAGTGCCATCGATTGTTTGGATCTCGCGTTAGGTATAAAAAAGGCTTAAATCCAGGATAGGATTGCTATGGCATCACTCAATGTATCAGCCACCATGCACGGCAAGGTAAGCTTATTACAGATACTTTACTATAATTGTTGCTCTTATGTAACTCTTATGATGTTTGCACACGTTCAGTTCTTGTCATTGCTTTGTTGTCTTCATATGTGTGCAAAGAAACGCTACTTGGGTTGGCACACTAAGATAATGATTTCATAATGATAGCTGTTTGCAGCAGGGGTGACATTTGTAACCCTCCATCATAATGCATCATACTGAACTTCGCCTGCTCTTTTGGATTCTAGATCATCTTCTACGAGGACAGGAACTTCCAGGGTCGCTCCTATGAGACCAGCAGCGACTGTGCTGACATGGCCTCCCACCTGAGCAGGTGCCACTCCTGCAAGGTGGAGAGCGGCTGCTTCATGGTCTACGACCGTCCCAACTACATGGGAAACCAGTACTTCATGAGGAGGGGCGAGTACTCTGACTACCAGCGTATGATGGGTTTCGGTGACTGCATCAGGTCCTGTCGTATGATCCCCATGGTATGACACTATTGACAATATCAGGAAATACAAAGTCCTACATGTCTCACATGACTGCTAACAGGAGCTAAGTTTCCATCAAAATGACTAATCACTATGTATTTACATTTTGTCTTAACAGCACAAAGGGTCCTATAAAATAAGGATCTACGAGATGGAGAACTTTGGAGGTCAGATGCACGAGCTGATGGACGACTGCGACAACATCCAGGACCGTTACCACATGTCCGACTGCCAGTCCTGCAACGTGATGGACGGCCACTGGCTGATGTACGAGCAGCCCCAATACAGAGGCAGGATGATGTACCTGAGGCCCGGAGAGTACAGGAGCTTCAGGGACATGGGATACGATGGAATGAGATTCAGCTCTATCAGACGCATTACTGACTCCTGTTAACTTTACAAATTATCTGTTCTTTAAAAATCTGACCTCATAAATAAAACAGTTTTCAAATTCAACATGGCATACAACATTTTTAATGTTGGCAATCTTTTGATTTAACTGTGTTTGTATATTGTATCATTTGAATGCAAAGTTTGAATACACAGTACAAAAAGAGATCTAGACAATTGTTGTTGCTCATTGATTGGTTATCCTCTACATTAGTACCCAAGAAGAAGATCATTTACAACCTCATATTTTCACGAACAGAAGCTCTTGGTTATTAAATAAATAAATATTATTCATAATATATGATGGTTTATCAGATGAAACAAGGGGGGAAATGTTCCTCTGTTCCACTTCTGTAGATTAAAGTAAATGTGAGTGTAGTGTAAGTGTAGCTTTGAGTAGAAATACATTAGGTTAGAGATACGGAATTATTTTTCACAGAAAATATCACATTCTGTACTGTGATAAATGAATAATAACAACTGCAGGCAAAGTGAATCACAGTTTTAATTCTCTGATGCACTTGCAGCAGAATTACTCAGGGAGTAAATGAATCAGGGCAAATTTCTTTGTCATGTAGCATTTTACCATTTGGCTGATTCAGTTGTTAAAGGCACAATCCACGAGTGGTGTGCAGCACACATTCCACCCTAACATCACGGACCACATGGGCATGTGGATTCAAATAAGGATTAGTGTTTGAAAGCAGACTATGTGGTCGATTGAAAAGGTGCTGAACACCTTATGTAGACTGGGCTTTTAACATGATGGCAATATTTAATGAATGCAGTATTCAGTAACTTCTCATCATTTTTTATTATTCTTCTCAGCAGCAGCACATTTGGGGAATGACAACAAGTCCCAGTTAGTAATTTACTGTTACTAGAAAATCAAAAAGCAGTGGATGTATTTCAGACAGCGGTGGAAGAAGTATTCAGATCCTTTACTTAAGTAAAAGTAATCCTCACTACAAGTAAAAGTCCTGCATTCAAAACCTTAATTAAGTAAAAGTATGTAAGTATTATCAGCAAAATGTACCTAAAGTATCAAAAGTCCTCATTGAGCAGTAAAATGCTCCTGTCAGTGTTTTCTTATTATATCTGATGTTTCTGGATTAATATTACTGCTGCAATAATGTGTCTGTTGCATTTTACTGCTGTTTAAGGTTGAGCTCATTTTAACTACTTTATATACTGTTGGGTAGTTTAATCTACAGCAATGCATCATGGTCTATAAGATCATATGTTTGTAGTGTCACTGTCCTGTGAGAACCACGTATCTCTACAAAGTCAACTTTTCATGAGCTCAGAGAAACAGCCTGTTTTCAGCTCTGTGACGATGCATTTTCCTGCTGATCCGAGGGGGGGTTAAAGAGTTTATTTAGCTTAACAAGTAGGAGAGTTTTCTCAACCCATAAAGGAAAACTTCATCCTTCAGTTCATCACAACCATTCACATTCAAAATCATCACATTTGGAAATACATGGTTTTCACTGGAAAGGAAGGGCATGAAAAACTGTAATCTGAAAAGTAACTAGTAACTGAAGCTGTCAGACAAATGTAGTGGAGTAAAAAGTTCAATATTTGCCTCTGAGATGTAGTGGAGTAGAAGTATGAAGTTGCATAAAATGGAAATACTAGATACTAGTACCTCGAATTTGTACTTCAGTAAATGTACTTAGTTACATTCCACTACTGATTTCAGATCCAGATAGACTCTAGACTTGACTTATGCCCTCATTTATTATTATTTCACCTAGCCCCATTTATGCATCTGCATTAGTCAGATAAGAAATCTGATTACATCTGTCGGATTTCTGGGTTTTCCCTTTCCTTATTGCAAACTGCAAAAAATATATATACCAGAAGAAGAAAATAAGTTTAGCTAGCCAGCAATTTGAGCAATCAAATAGCAATTCACCACTAATGCTACTTTGTTGCATTTACACCTGTTTTTTTCATAATATAAGATAGCTATCTAACCTGCCCGAGATGCATATGGTGCGCAAGTGTAAAGTTGGTGTCGGGTATGTAACTCTACTCACTGGCCTTATGATCTAAACGTTAGGTTAAAGCTGCTTCCAGTGATTTTTAACACTAGGGGGCAGAAACAATTTCGCAGTAAGAAAACCTCATTCAAAACCCCATTGACATTTGTAACAACTCTTAATAACTAAAAACCCAGCCTGGCTCTCCTCATGTGTTTAGATAAGGACAGTAGTTTTTTGACAAATGATCTAATATCATTATTTATTCAATCTTAATGTTTTTAGCTGCCTTTAATGAACACCATTTCCCATAAGCTCCAGACGTTTGTGGGCTAAACATCACAGCACGACAGACGAGAAATGAGTGAGCCAAGGGGTCGCAGTTAGCTCAGATATGTCTGTTATAACAGTAGGACAGAGAGGAGCGAACGCTTTAGACAGCAGAGATTACAAATGTAAAGTTGAAAGAATGAATTCAGAAGAGAGCGTTGGTGAGATTTACTGATATGGACGAAACAAAGTTACGCTGATAGCTCATGGGAGCTGTTGTTATTTCTGTGCTCACAAAGTAAATGTTCAATTTTGTTAAAATCACGAACGGTTTCAATTTCTAACAGCAACCGCTGTTAAAGAAAGTAAACCTCAGGAATACACTTCTGTTAAGGGACTAATGAACCCAGGAGCAGACACAGACAGAAGGCCAGGTAGCAGATTTAAAGTATTTATTGGAAATAACTCAGCAGATGGGGATGCAGGGAGAGGGGAGAGCCAGAGTCTGGAGCCAAACAGAGCTAGGGAAGCGTTGAGGGGTCCAAGGGGATCTTCCTGGAGAAAAGCCAAGTGAGCAGGAGACTGAAGTGGAGTAGTTCTGGGGGAGAGGTTGCAGGACTCCAAGCAGTGGAGGGAACAGAGGCCAGAGTCAGGGCTGGCAGGACTGCGAGGAGACAGACGACAGGCAAAACTACGAGATCATCGGCTGCAACGTAGCGAACACTGTAGCAGAGACTACGATCTGGCAGTGTGCCGACGGCTGGGCAGAGTCTTGAGAAGAGGTCTTGATTACGGAGATGCAGTGCAGCTGGGTTCCGCCCTGACTTTGGCACACCTGCAGACAATCACTCACACTCACAGGAGGAGGGGAAGGGAGAGAGAGAGAGACGCTGCTCCAGGACAGGCATCAGTTAGGGAACTGAAGAGGACGTCCTAGCGGCAGGTGTAACAGCTTCATTTTTCAGAAAGACCGAAAATTGCATTGAGTCACAGAAGCTAGTTGAACAGAGGTTAGACAGGAAGTGACGTCCACACACTTCTCAAGTTGTTATGGCTAACTGATTTTGTCTACAATGGAAGGCTTCTGTTATGGCTTCAGAGGCCTAGGCGCCGACTTGTAGACTGTGTCCAAAAGGTGAAAAACTTTGCTTATTAAGTCTAAAATTGCCACCACTGAAGTATTCCTCTATTTTATACCTGTCTTATTCTATTTTAGCTTCTATTGTAGCCTGTTTTTATTTTCTATTCTCTTGGCTCTTTAATGAATTATATTTAAATGTCCTTTTGTTGTGTGTTTTGTATGAAGCACTTTGAATTTCCTTGTTGCTGAGATGTGCTATATAAATAAACTTGCCTTGCTTTGCCTTGCTTTACATCATCTTGTTGGCTTCGGTGTGCAGCAATACAGCAAAATATATTTTTATGGTTGAGAAACCAAACAGTTAAAGAGAAAAATTAAAGTTATTCAGCCTTACCAAGGCTCTTTGTCAACACAGGAATGAATGTTAACACATTTAACTTAACCCTCTAATTGCAGTATATGTAGGGGCAATCCTGCTATGAATGCTGTACATGTGACCAACAGGTTTTTAAGCAGAGCTGACCTCCGTACGGTCACAGAGAGAGTCTGATTTATAGTTTCATGGTCAAATCACCAGAGAGAGTTCTCCTATATGACAAGAAATCTAATTTAATTATCAGAGTTCTGCTCCTGCATTAATTTGTGTCACTACCTTTCGAGTTACAAAGTACAATTCCACACCTTATAGAGTTGAAGTCAGGGTTTGTTTTTATGCAAGTCATTATAGTAGAGCAGGAAACCAACCTCCTCAAAGCATCAGACACGTTTTCTAAAGCATTTGCGTCGGTTTTATTTGTGGAGATAAAGGCAAGTCAAGGCAAGACTGTTCTGGGGTCTCAATTATTCATTGGTTTTGCAATCAAACTTCATCTATTTCATCGAAAGTAAAGCAGAATCAAGTGGTTACTTAACGTAAAAACATGCTAATTGATTGTTCATGAAGGGATTAACTCATACATCCTCTCTTTGATGGTATCAGTTAAGCATTTTTTATTGTTTGCTCATGAAGATAAGAGGCTTGTTTGTTTGTGTTGCTTTTTTTCCCAATAAATGTTTTGTTAGATCTTTGTGCTGTTTTGACACATTTATTTGACAGATGCTTCACATACAGTTAGGCTTTTTTTTAAAACAGCTCACACAACTCTGTTGTGTCAGTATGAATAAATGTTAGCATAGAATTGCAAATTATTTGAAGATTATGTTTAAGAATAAAGCAAAAAAGACTGTTAGAAACGGGACCCCTTGTTTTGTATGTTGTATGGTCAGATTAAAATAGATACAAAAAGTTGTTGAAAACAATCCATGAAGACTTTATAAAGTACTATTATTAAAAAAAATTAAGATACAGATACTCTCATTTGGAAATATAAAAAAATAGCAACATATTGTCTGGTGTATGATTGTGACAATTTAAAATTTGTTATAAGGTTTAATCACAGAAAACAATATTAGTTTTAATTAGATGCTGTACATTAATTGAATTTAATACCATCAACATCGCCTGATACAACATGGTTTTTTAGTTTCCTACAGTCAACTTTTATTCTGCTTCAGCAAGTCGTGTATTTGTTCACTGTTATCAGTCCTGTTTTGTTCCGAGCATACAATTTTAGCAAGCTAATTGCTCATATACAGCAATTGGCTTCTATTTTTTATTTTTTTTTGGCAAAAAAAAACAACTTCTGGTGTATTGTTTGACCTATTAAAAGCTTTAGATTACAGGTAACATATTTAATGAGCCCTTCAAAGAAAGGTATGTTTGTGGAAAACACGTTCTCTGTTATTCAGCAAGAGACAATACAAAGCGGGGCCTCTTCTCACAAATGCAACCACCGCAAATCACGATCTGTTGAAGGTCACTTTGAATTGAACTGTACACGGGGGGCCTCTGCTCCATGTTGCTCTGTCAGGAATTTGAACAATGGGGTCATGTATCCTTTCGGTGCGAGGTCAGGTATAAAAGCAACAGGGGGACATCGAGAAAAGCGTGCAGTCATTTTGAGCCTAAACAGTTGTAACTGTAGCCATGACCATGGGCAAGGTGTGTGCAGCTTTAGCTTTTGATTTCTAACATTTTTAGTCTAATTGGAGTTGACGGGGAAAAAAACTGAAATTTGTACTTTATACAATCTGTGGTACACTGTGGTGTCATCATAATGGTTTCTTTTTTTATTTTCAGATCATCTTCTACGAGGACAGGAACTTCCAGGGTCGTTCCTATGAGACCAGCAGCGACTGTGCTGACATGTCCTCCTACCTGAGCAGGTGCCACTCCTGCAAGGTGGAGAGCGGCTGCTTCATGGTCTACGACCGTACTAACTACATGGGAAACCAGTTTTTTGCCAGGAGGGGAGAGTACTCTGACTACCAGCGTATGGGCATGAGTGATTGCATCAGGTCTTGCCGCATGATCCCCATGGTACTGTAAATCACTATTTCCTGTTCTTTTGAAATTATACCTTAGATATATGAAAAATATTGAACCTGGTGAAAGCAAAGTTATTACAGTGTTTGACTCATTTCACTCATTTCAACTTACAGCACAGAGGCCAGTTCAGGATGAAGATCTACGAGAGGGAGAACTTCGGTGGTCAGAGTCACGAGCTGATGGACGACTGCGACAACATGATGGATCGTTACCGCATGTCCGACTGCCAGTCCTGCAACGTGATGGACGGCCACTGGCTGATGTACGAGCAGCCCCACTACAGAGGCAGGATGATGTACCTGAGGCCCGGAGAGTACAGGAGCTTCAGGGACATGGGCATGAGCGGCATGAGGTGGATGAGCATGAGGCGCATCATGGATTCCTGTTATTAGAGCACCAGTGTATAAAAGCAAGATTTTAAATAAAATCTAGTGATTCTCTTTTAAAAGAATTCCTCCGTTACTTGTTACTGAGTGATTTTAAACTCACACAACAAAGTTCAACCCAAAGCGATGTACAATTATACAATTATATTATATTAAATATCCTTTATTTACACATAACAAAGAACATTTGTTGGATCTGTAGTGCAAAAAAAAAGGTCGGAGACAACATGGATACTGATGCTGCGGTTTGTTCTGTGTCATCATTTACTTCAAATGTAAAACGCTGACTTATATGTTGATATATATAATAACAGATACAGTTTAATTAATAGGATTAATGTTAAACTAATTTATTATAACACATCAGGTTTAATCATTGATGAGTGCACCTTCAACCAGAGGGCTACTTTGAGGTAGATTGACAACCCTCCATGGCCCGTTGTGGCCTCTCTTTGTACTACATTCATGCAGTAAGAAACATTTAATACACACTTGGACATTAATTAGAAACATTTTAAATGTAGGTGGCAGCCTTTGCACATAGTTATAGAAAATTAAAGTATTGCATAAAATCTGTAGTTGTAGTTAACCTGTTTTGTAACAGGTAATTCTAAACAAAGCATATAAAATATCAAAATATTCATTTAAAATGAATGAAAAGCAGCATACAGAATAAATTTCTAACTACTTTTTTGCAAGCACACTCATATTTCTTTGTTTCTAATCACTGGGTGTTCATCATATTGTAGATATAAACTAAACTTTGTCATCATCATCTTTAAATGTGGAAAATTCTAGTGTAAAGTGGCTGGATGATCAACACCAAATTCATGGCGGAGCAATAGATTTAAATAATTAGCAATAGATGAGTTTCTTGTCTTACCACAAGTGAAACACGAGTTGTGTAGTTGCTGGTACAGTATGTACCTATGACCATCTGTAAATGTTTGTTACGGCTGGCAGCAATGGCTGAGAAACAGAATTGCTGTACTGTTATTACCACAGTGTTCCCATGTGACAGCTATAGAAAGAAGAATCTGACAGAGCGAGTGAGGATTTACAGATGTTTAGACTTTGGTGGCCAGATGAAGCAGTTTTCCGGTGTCTGCGACAGAATTGTGAGTATTGCGTGACCATGAATAATGTTTTACAGAAGGAATTAATGTTGGGGAAATGTAAATTATGCAGAGTTGAAATGTCAGCCAATATGGTACATGTCCCAGAAGTTTTCCCCCTTTTTTTTTTTTTTTTACCCCAGCCTTTATTTGGGACCAGCCTTTACAGGATGTACTCAAACAGACTACACACCATTTTTTCTATTTATTACAGAATATACAATCTATTTATTTGTTTATTATTTGTAACTGAACATGTTTTAACATCAGAGAAGACTTCACTTATCTTGAGCTGTATGACTTTGTGTCATGGACGCATCACGCGATGTCATGGACAATGTCATGATAGCTTATATATGGACACTGTCATTACTTAGAAATAAAGCAATTTGCTAGAAACCAGTTAAACTCATGTTAAGGGGTAACATTGTATGTGGCACTCGGCCATTTCGGTTTGTTCATCCCGCGATGACGTCACGCGAAGACCCATCCATTGAGGCTGTTTACGTTTATGATGCAGGAGTGGTTTAAGAAGTTACTATGGACATGTTTATACTTTATTACTATATTATGTTGTTAGTGTTCATTTCATTAACGAAAAATTGTGACGAAATATATTAGTACTGTAAGAAGAGACTAAAATGGCGTCTACTAAAAGGATGAGGTTGACTAAATATGACTAAAACTAACATGGACTTTTGATCTCAGGACTAAGACCAAATCTAAAAATAGCAGACAAAATTTACACTATTATATTATATATTATATTATATTATATTATATACTATTATGTTATACTATACACCATTAGATCTTCTCACCATCCTAATCAGTTGTAACTGTCTAAATTATAACTAAGCACGTTAGATGTTCATCAGTAAGGAAAACAAATTATTTACAACTGCTTTTCAGGCCTACAGTGGATAGTGACATATTGCTAAATACACTATTTAATGTCTGTAACTCACAAGTTTGAGGCACAGACATAAAAAGGTAACCTTGCTAGTGACAAGTGGAAGCTGTGTATTTGGCCATACTGTTTACTGTCAAAAAGCTGGCAAGCTAAGTGTTGATATCTTTGAACAGTAAAACTTAACTCTTTGGCCTGGCTTTGGTCATTTATTATTATTATTAACACTTATCTGTGTTATTTGTTATTGTCTTGTATCTATTTTACTCGTTTAATCTATTTTATTGGTTTTATTATTTAATTTTTATCATTTCCATTTCTCGTGTGCAGTAGTCTCAAATTGTTTTACTGTTTACTTTTGTACAGTCTTATCATCAGCTTGTCAGTCATTTGTAAAGCACTTTGAATTGCATAAACCTGTATGAAAGGTACTATAAAAATAAAGTTTCATTATTTGATTGATACAAATTGTAGATATATTGGAATACTACATGTAATTAAAGGATGATTATGGTTTATTACAACTTGGATCTTCCATCAGTCCTATTGGTTATGATAATTGTCCTAACCATGTTAATTGCTGAGCTCTCACCTCTCTGGTGATATCATACTGACAAGTTAGTATTACAAGTGTGCTCACTTTTGATTTTATCGCCAAAAAAAACAGTAGTTAATCTGGCTAAACTGTTGGCTTGTTTACAAGCTGTCTGATTGCCTGAACGTTCATGTTCCTTGTCTAATTACTTTGGTGAGTACAATCTTATTATAATAATAGAAATAATGGCAGTCATAAAGTCAGTTTGGGAGTAATAGCAACTATTAATCTTTTGTTATGTAGATGTGTGTGAAATTTTGGTGATGGGATTTAGATAGTTATTTAGTTATTTTAACAGTTAAGGACAAACCACACAAAGGAAGCAAGTGCTTGACAAACATGGTGATGAATTACAGATCATTTTCATTTATTTAAGTCAAATGCAGATGTCTAGCACATATCAGTGATGCGCCTCATGCTCATCCACCTCATGCCGCTCATGCCCATGTCCCTGAAGCTCCTGTACTCTCCGGGCCTCAGGTACATCATCCTGCCTCTGTAGTGGGGCTGCTCGTACATCAGCCAGTGGCCGTCCATCACGTTGGAGGACATGCAGTCGGACATGCGGTAGCGGTCCATGATGTTGTCGCAGTCGTCCATCAGCTCATACATCTGACCACCGAAGTTCTCCCTCTCGTAGATCCTCATCCTGAACTGGCCTCTGTGCTGTAATACAATACAGGTAAAGTGTAAGTATGGCCACACATTTTAAAACTAAAAATGAAGTTTACATTTATGAGAATCAAAGGGATGTATAGATGAGGTCTTTTACATAGGGGATCATTCTGCAGGATCTGATGTTGTCGAACATCATTCCCATGCTCATCATGCGCTGCATGTCATGGTATTCGCCCCTCCTCATGAAGAACTGCATGCCCATGTAGTTGGGACGCTCGTAGACCATGAAGCAGCCGCTCTCCACCCTGCAGGACTGGCACCTGCTCAGGTAGGAGGACATGTCAGAGCAGTCGCTCATGCACTCATAGGAGCGACCCTGGAAGTTCCTCTCCTCGTAGAAGACGATCTGAAACGGAGAACAGAGGGAAGATCTGGATTTAATAATCATATCAGTGATAACCTTAAAATTTAGATTTATTTTGCTATGTAAAAACTGTTTTTAAACATGTGAAAACATAAGTAAAGATACCATTACCTTGCCCATGATGGTGGTTTAGGTTGTTCCTAGTGGATGGTTCAACTTGCTCTGCCAACTCCATGACTCCAGTGCCCTTTTATACAAAACCCCAGGGGCAACGATGTGTTGTTATTCAAATGTGCAAAGCTGATGAATTAGCAGTATGACTTTTGCTGAACGTGGCCTATAAATGTGTAACAATGGTTCTCCATCCATACATTTCTGGCAGTGGTCATCTGCATTGTCTATTATAAGCATAAGCTTTGTTTGTGTTCCATTCTCAGTCAGAAGGTTCTCCACATATGGTCGGTCTGATCATCACTGATGGAAAGAACGTGGCCACATCTCTAACAAACCTATGAGAGACCCAGAACCTGGACAAATATTCAGTTAGTATAAAGAATTAAATATACTGACTTTGTATTTTTGTATTTTCACAACAGTTTCCCCCCACTGATAACAAATCCTGTTTTGTAAATCAAAAGAATGTTGTTTCATGCAATCAAACGTAAACCAATTATATTTAAAAGGCAATTTGTACGTTTGGAGCAACATGAGATATCAAATAGGCATTGACTTGAGTGTAACCACTATTTTCTGAGATATATAACCTCTAACCAAACAAGAAACAACTCAGTTCGTAGGATTTATAAACGGCACTACACCTTATTCTAACTAATGCAGATTACTTCAGAAATTCAATCAAAACACAGAATGTGAAAACAACAATGAATGGAAAAAAACATTGTAGTTATGTTATAGATTGTTTGAGAGCAAGAAGTTAAATTCTGTTTGACAGAGTTCACTCATTTTTAAATAAGGCTAATAGATACATTTATGTGAGTACCACACATGTATTTTATCTCTTGGTAATTGCTGTGCAGCTTATGCAGCTTATGTACATTCGGAGCAGTAATGTATAAAGATTAGTGAGTAATACTAAGGCTTATTGCTTTTAAAAGAAGTTCACTTGTTTATTTGTTGTTTTATTGTGTAGTTCTAAAGAAATAAATTGGGAAAATAACAATCAGCGGTGAGGAGACTGTAACCTTCCTCACATTAATACATGAAACAAACAGAAATGCCATATTTTAATCACATTTCCTACATTGTTTTTGTTCGCTTGAGGTTTGACTGGATCTCATTACACCTTCTTCTTCTTCTGCAGTGGCTCGATGTGTCGAACTCCTAATATTCACATAACACTAGTGGATGGAAACATGCATTCATTTGCATTTTCTTTTGCCAATTTTCTGAGAATTCATTAGAAATTTACAGTAAATTTGGATGGAAACTTGGCTCTGCCATGTTGCCACTGAAAATGTATGATCAATAATTAGACATGCAACTGGATTTAAAAATGGCTTGTGCAGGTTAGCCTGAATAATAAAACACACTAATGCAAATATTGAATGATATAACATTAATAATATACTTTATTTATACAGCAAACCTAAGTTACAAATTGCTTTAAATAGTTGAACCAGGATTAAAACATTTCAGGACTGCAAAATGAAAATAAAATCAGACAATTAAAATTAAAATCAAATGGAATTAAAGACCTAGCAATATAATAGGAAACACAAGATTTAAAGATAAATTCTGAGAAGTGATTTAAAAGATGTCACTGATTCTGCAAAGACATTGGCCATACAGTATAAGGGGGATATTGAGGAATTTACACAATTTTTTTCATGGTAATATAATCACTAAAATACTGGGTGGCATTTTTCGTAGGAAGATTCAGAAAGAAGCTTTGTTATTGTTCAAGTGTGTCCATCTGACATATTGAACAATAATGCTGTCTGTGCCCCTCTGAACACATATCAACAAATACAACTGTCGGTTTTTGAGTGGGATGCCAGTGAGGGATCATGCACCAACAACTGTAGTTTGACACCTGCATCACAGGGGTTGGGATCAGGAGGAGGAAGATGAAGTGGGTAGTGGGCAGCGCAAAGGGAACTGGTTATTCCAAATTTGGAGAGATATGGGAGGGAAGAAAATCACAAAAAAGAAAAATACTATACTATAGAGAGAGAGGTTGTCACTCACAAATGAGATGTTGACTTACTCCCTGCTTTCACCTGCTTTAATCTTAACAGCAAGCAAGAGTGATTCCAGCTTTCCATCGCTGGAATAACAATCTAATGTTAGTTTTCTGTCATTTGTTGGATGGACAGCCAGACCTTTTAACTGTTCCTAAAACTATTGTTACAGGTGACTATAAAAGTATGATGCTTTCTCTCTTTCTCTTTCCCCTTTACTCATTATGTCCCCTTCACTCTGCTAACAATGTGTTGTGTTTGTGTGTGTGTGTGTGTGTGTGTGTGTGTGTGTGTGTGTGTGTGTGTGTGTGTGTGTGTGTGCGTGTTAAACAGACAGAGAGAGAGTTGAGAGTTAGACTAGTTGCTTGAACCAGGTTCTGGTGTTGATGGATCAGAGGGTAAATCATTTTTTCATTCAAGTTTATTGTTGTTATTAATTGAATAACTATTATAACTACTATTACTATAATGTTAACAGTTTTAATGGAATTACATTTGTTAACAAGCACATAATGACATGTCATGGTGGCCCTTCAAAATATAAGTTTAGGAGTTTCTCTTGATTTGGCATAATTGTGAAAATATGACAATATCCCACCTCTAAAAAAAAACAAGTCACAGACTCAATACTATAATTCTGAGGGACTTAATAAGTTATTATTATATGTATTTAATTACCAATAAATGATGGGATTCAGTAATGTAGCTGCAGGAAAATATGATGCTAATTATTTAAGGATTTATAGTAATATATAAGTATTTCATAATGGTTTATAGTTTTACAGAGTACAACAGTGAACATAAGTGAGTCAAAACAGAGTCACAGAGGAAAAGACCTAACAAGTGTTGCCCACTTGATGGGTAGTTTATTTGCTGTGGAGTGGCTGCAGCACAGTTATGGCTGCTTACCGCTCTTGTTTCCTATAGTTAAGCACAATAAAAACGGGTCTTTTTGTTCACAGTAATTACAGAGTAAGTACAAGATCCGCAAACCACACAGTCACAGTGTTGGCAGCCCTTTTATTGCCGTTATAAGGCTCCAGGCCAGACAACAAAATCACACTTTTAGATGCCTTTCAAAGCCAATCTGACAAATCAATGAAAACACATTCACAAAGGAGGTTAAAAATTCAACATCTTTAATAAACAAAGTGTTTTATTTACAGCAAGGTTTCGCTTAATGGCTAAAATTCGGTGACCCTCCTGAAGGAGCCGACGATGGCGCAGGTGGCGCACCAGTCGCGGTACCTCCTGTACTCCCCAGTTCTCAGGAAGTACTGCCTGCCTCTGTAGTTGGGGTACTCATAGAAGATCCAGTAGCCATTCATAACATTACAGGAGTAGACGTGGCGGTGATGGAAACGGTCAGACACACAGGGACAGTCATCCATGAACTCCATCATGTGACCGCTGAAGTCGGGCTTCTCATAGATGCGCAATCTGTAGGAGCCTCGATACTGTGGGACCAAAGGAAAAAAGGTTGATGTGTCTTCTGTAACCACAAGCTTATGACAAATCAAACTTAACAATGAACAGTGTTAACACAAAAATATACTCAACTGGCAGAATCCTTACTCTATATTAAGTCATCCTGACTTTATGAAATTAACACAGACTTTAAAGCAAGAGCTATGATGAAAGTTTTCTTTTGCAGTCTTTTATTGTCTTCTCTGTCTTTACAAATATAACCCACTTACCACTGGAATCATCCGACAGGAGCGAATACAGCTACTGAAGCCCATCCACCTCTGGTAGTCTGGATACTCTCCCCTCCTCATGAAGTACTGGTGGCCCATGAAGTTGGGTCGCTCATAGATCATGAAGCAGCCGCTCTCCACCCTGATGGAGTTGCAGCGGCTGAAGTACGAGTGAAGGTCCGTGCAGTCATTGCTGCACTCATAGCTCCGACCCTGGAAGTTCTTGTCCTCGTAAAAGATAATCTGGTGGAAAATAAAAGTACAAGTGTCGTGAGCTGCAGATTAAATTTTGCCCAATGACATGTTTCAGCAAAAAGAGAGTAATAAGAATTCAGCTCTGTGTTCAACATTAAACATACTAAGAGTAAATTGAAAAGTTTTGTAGCAATTTACATTTAATCTGAGCAGAGAGGAAAAACAGTACTTACCTTGCCCATGGTCTCCGTTGGAGAGATTCCCCATGTTTTCAGGGCTTTTTATACTACCTCTTGACAAACAAAGTATTGTTATTCAAATTCTCTCATAGCTATAATTGAAGGCTACTGGCACATGTTTACCTTTTTGTTGGAGCACAACATTGGGTCAGAAATATGGATTTGTATTTGAAAAAAAAAGGATAAATAATTAACTGGTTTGGTGTTTTGACATGCATGGACAAAGGAAAAGACTAGTATGGTATCCACACATCCAGTGGACAATGGCTGCAGAACAATATGGAACAGCTCTTTCGCATTAAATATGTTGCGTAACAGTCAGAGCAGGAAGCCATTCACTCTCCTAATGCTCTACCTGAGCAACCCCACTGTATGCAAATAAGTAAGTGTATACTGTGCTGTCGGTGTGTATGCTACAGTGGATGTAAAGATAGTATTAGGATTTGTACAATGTTACAATGTACCGTGTGTTACCTGTATGTGTGTGGGATGCTTGTGTCAACTTTTACTTCATTTACTAACACCACATTTACCCCCAGATTCAGGTGTGGTACAGTATTTTTGTTTAACTATCTGACAGTTTTGACTTACTGGACAACAATTCCCTTCATGTATCACAGCCATGTTAGACTTTATGAAGACTCCCTCGATAATATTGCATTGCAAAATGAGTATGTGGTCTCAATTTTTGGTCCAGATATAGCAAATAATGTTCACCACAGGTTGTCTGTCGTGTTTGTTTGTTTAATTACATGTAATTATTCATATACATCTATCCTGGAAAATATCTTCCATGGTGTCATGGTAAACATTTGGTGGTATGGTGCCATACAGATAAACAACTTTATATATATATCTCAATGTATGCAATATGATATATAATATATGATACCTGAGGTTTATCCATATCAAAAGGATGATGACCAGTGATAGTTTGATTTGATTTGTAACTGCAGGGACTTGATATGTAGCAAACTTTCTGTTTCAGCTTTCATCCTGTATATGAACACACACCTGTAATGTAGTATTAGATATTAAAAACTTAAAATGTAAAGCAATATTTATGTTTAAATGTTATTGAGGTTGTTACTGATGTTTGATATCAATGTTTAATATTATTTAGTTATAAAAATAACTATGACTATGCTAATTTTGTTATGAATGAGAGAAAAAAAACCTTGGGAACACCTGAAACACATGAAACTTTTATCCCTGGTGTAAAGAAAGTACATTTTGTGGGAATTGATGTTTTTCCCAGAAACATTTGGATGATTTTTGTCAAAAATATTGTCTTTTAACTGTTTTTGTTTGTTTGTTTGTTTGTTTTTTCTAAATATTATGACAACCGTAAACAGAATGTGTATGATTCTCATAATTTTATGAGTATTTTAAGATATATTACCGGTATTGTAGCTACATGTTAGTCATAAAAATGTAATATGACATTCATCGTCTCAAATCAATTTATTTTTGATTTGGTAAAACTATAATTGTGGGGTTGAAATTGTTTTCATGCTGTGCATTTACAAATGTGTTTATACTATTTGTTATCTATTAGTTTGAATTATCGCCTGTGTCCTGCTTTACTAGATCCCTCCTGATCTTTTACTCTTTATCTCATATTCTGTAATATGCTGTTGGGTCTGTCCAGAATCGCTGCATTTGTGACATTCAGCTCACTTTTTCATGTCCGTTTCTTGTCTCTCCAGTCTGTGCTGCTACTCTCCATATAGTGTTTTGTGTTTAACACTAATTGTATGGATAAATTCAGCCACCATAGAGAGCAGCTAATCCCATCAGGGGCACAAAGTGGGTGAGGGCAACTCTGGCATTGTATGGTATGGTATGCCCAAGCATAGAGGAGATTTAACTACAATGTACAAGCTAACCAGAAGCTATGCTAGATACATTGTTTAGCTCACGGCTGTCAGACAGTAATAATCAACTAGAAATCTGCACTCACAAATTTTAGGAGTATTTTATAAAATGATAATGAAGCTTTGTAGGAATTGTTAATTCTGGTGACCTTAGTGCCAATTGTGAGGCAACAAACCACAGCTGTCAGATAGAACACAGAATAAAACAGTAATGTTTTGGTAAGCAGTTAAAGTTTATTAGGAAAACAGACAGTTAAACTCAGGGAAAGATGCATTTAAACGAAGCTTGACTTCAGTTGATGTCGGTGATTCTTCTGAGAGAACCGACTCTTGGGCTGACGCCTCCCCAGTCGCTGTATCTCCTGTACTCTCCGGGCCTCAGGTAGTACGCTCTGCCCTTGTAGTTAGGTTGGTCGTACAGCAGCCAGTGGCCGTCCATCACATTACAGGAGTTGAAGTCAGACATGCTGAGTTGGTCGTGGACATTTGGACAGTCGTCCACCAACTCGTGCATCTGGCCGGACATATCGGAGCTTTCGTACAGCCTCATCCTGTAGGAGCCTCGGTGCTGGCACAGGATGGAAAACTTTGTTACTTTGACCAGTACAATGATATATCCAGAGATATTTTAGTTGTTTTTAAGTACCTCACTATTGACTTATAACTGTTGATTTACAAAAAACAAGCATTTACCATAGCAAAAAAAGCACCTTTACAGCATCATTAAACAAAACCTGTATGATGTACCTGGGGGATCATACGGCAAGATCTGACACAGTCGTTCATTCCAATCACACGCTGGTTATCAGAGTACTCCCCTCTCCTCAGGTAGTACTGGTTGCCCATGTAGTTGGGCCTCTCGTAGACCATGAAGCAGCCACTCTCCACCTTGATGGAGTTACATCTGTTGAAGTAGGAGTGGAGGTCAGCACAGTCGCTGCTGCTCTCATGAGAGCGTCCTTGGAAGTTTCTGTCTTCGTAAAATATGATCTGCAAAAGCAATCAGGGCACACACACAGGAAGATAGTTTCCATTTTTAACACAGTGCTGTGAATGTCCAGTCAAGCAGAGATACAAAAAAATAAAATCTCAAGAATCATTCAGCAAGATACAGGTGTGTCGAAAGTGTGGGTAAAACCATAACATTTGATTTTCTTTACCTTTCCCATGTTGGCATCAGACTGTATTACCGCTCAGTGTTGTCCCTGAGCCAAGCCACTGTGCTTTATAAAAAAAAGAAAGAAAGGGCAGCTGTGTGATTGCACAGCATAAAGTATTGTCATTTAAATATATCCCTCACAGTGATGATGGATCAGGGGTGAGGGCGCGTCGGTGGGTGGGAAAATTCTGTTTATGTATAGATGACTCTTGGTGTGTGATGAGTTATTGTTCTTTCCTCCATGTTCATCACAATTTCCCCCCAGAAAATGCCATCGTACAATAGCCCGATAGAGTGTGTCCTGCAACGGTATCAGCCAGATGAAATTGATATTTAATAGGTCTGACACATGATAATCTGTACAATCTATCAGCTAAAGAGATGTCTAGAGATTTTTAAATCCAGAGCGGACACGAGGTAGAATAAGATGTTGAATATTACTTCATTTGAAGGATTTATATGAATCTCTCACTCTTCATAGATCAGATATAAACATTGCAGTTGCACAATAGCTTACTTTTAACTTCTAAAAGTTACAGTATTCACAACTTTTTAAAAGTCTAAGGTTCTCTTCACAACTGAATGGACTATGAAGACTCCATTTTGCAACTGCTTTATTACAATAGTGAGTGTTTGATCAAGAACAGGTCCAAAAACATGTTGTTGTTGTTTGTGCTCTTTATGTATGGAGTCCCTTTTCTGAGTCCATTCTAATATCAGGGAATCAACCATTCGTATTCCGATTAATATTTCTAAAGTTTTTCAGGACAATAAGATTTTGTATATTAACAATATACTGAACATCACGCACATTATTTAGTACTTTCTATAGTCTATTATCTGAGCATGAAGTCTTTCCAAAACCTCCATGCAGCCCTGGGATCCTCCAAACCAGATCAATAGTCCATGATGCGCCTGATGGAGCCGACCCTGGCGCTCCTGCCACCCCACTCACTGAACCTCTTGTACTCTCTGGGCCTTATCAGGTACATCCTGCCCCGGTAGTTTGGGTGCTCGTAGAAGAGCCAGTTGCCGTCAGTCACGTTGCAGGAGAAGATGTCGTTTATGTGGAAGCGGTCCATGATGCTGGGACAGTCGTCCACCAGGTCCATCATCTGACCTCCGAACTCGATCCGCTCATACAGGCGCACGCTGAACGGCCCAGGCTCCTGGTTTTGAATGGGAGATGGGAATCATTTAGTAGAGTACTACATTTTTAAAATAATACATTTTGTCCTATGTGCCATTTACAAAGTAGCTGTACTGATGATGTGCCACTTCATATAAACTGTCCAGTGAAAGATGAATCACTGAAAGATGTAAGCTAATAGTTTAGTAATTTATAAATATGTATAAAGACCTCTACAATACACACTGTAGCAATAATTTTATAATGGATCCATCCATTCCATCCATTAGCTATACCAGTTTATCCTTAGGAGGTTCACAGGGGGGCTGGAGCCAACCCCAGCTGACATTATATTTAATTATCTAATGTTGTATAACACTACACAATGAATAATAAATGTTTTTAAAATGTATAGCATGCACCCAGGTTTGAGCAATAGAGTTTCTGAAAGCTAACAGCGTGGCTCTAGGGATGGTCATGTCGGTTGGTTGGTCCACCAATTTGGTCCAGACTGAAATAGCTCAACAACCATTGGATGGATTGTCATGAAATTTTGTACAGACGTTCATGGTCCCCAGAAGATGAATCCCAGTGACTTTGGTGATCCTCTAACTTTTCCTGTAGCTCCACCATGAGTTTGACATTCGTGATTTTGAATGAAATGTCTTGACAGTATTAGATTGATTGGTATCAGATTTGGTACAGACATTCATTTTCTCCTCAGGATGAATTGTAATCACCTGGTGATCACTTTTTATCTAGCACCATCATCAGGTCAAAATCTTTATTTATCCATTTTCTTATGCCTACAAAACTGACATTCCCATCTGCCTCAGCTGTACTATGCGTTTACTGCTAATTAGGAAATGTTAGCATGCTAAATTAAGATGGTGAATTTGGTAAACATTATACCTGTTGAGCATCAGCATGTTAGCATTGTCACTGTGAGCATGTTAGCATGATGATGTTAGCATTTAGCTTGAATCACTTAGTTACAAATAGCTACATATTTTATGTCTTCAAATTTGACTATTTTAATGCCATAACAAACTTTTTGTGTTTCCCGCAACAGTTCTTAACATATGTAAAATAACATTTAGACCGAGATCAGGCACTAGAACTCCAACTGAAATACTGTGTTAGCGGCTCCTTAAAGTGAAACAACTGTATAATAGTAGTAGAAAACTAGAATAATTGAACATTGTGAAATTTTAAATGAAGAATCATTGTAAGGATGAACTGTTCTGGTCGGAGAAGTAAATCTCCATCAAATCAACCGTATAGCGACATGATCATACCAATATCCAATATTTAATAAAATTATATAGCTCACAATATAATTAAACTAATGTATCTGTGTAACCCTGCTTGGTGTTGTCCAGAAACAGCTCACCGTTGGGATGAGGTGGCAGGAGCTGACAGAGTCGTTGGCACTCAGCCAGTGATGGAAGTCAGGATACTCCCCTCTCCTCAGGTAGTACTGGTTTCCAGTGTAGTTGGGTTTTTCATAGATCATGAAGCTGCCGCTCTCCACCTTGATGGAGTTGCAGCAGTTGAGGCGGCACATCAGGTCCGCGCAGTCATTGCTGCACTCAAAATGGCGGCCAGAGAAGTTCTTGTCCTCATAGAAGATAATCTGGACAAGGAAATTGAAATGGTTTTGTTTAGATTTTGTTTTGTTTTTCATTGATCTGCTGCGAAACCTGTTCAACGCTAAGAAATAAACAATACATTTTCTGCTTAATCGAGCATTTTCTGGGCGTTTTCAATCCACTTTGTCCTCTTTTGATTTGAAAAAAATAACCAGTAATGACTCTCAGTGAAGCTCAAGAATTCAAAAGAAAAACCTGAAGGCCTGTTTGCACTTTGATTACTTCACAATAAGAGCATTTTTCCCATCACGTGTGCCCCCCTGGCCTCCTGAGAGTGTGTGCTAGGAGCTGTGATGTTTACCTTCCCCATGTTGGCCGGTTTGCCTGCCCTGTGCCTTGGCCTGTGTGATCCATCCAGCTTTGAAGACTCCCACCTGTCGCATATATAGCAAATGTAAAATGCAGACTCTGCACATGTCATTCATATTGTAATAGCCAGGAATCTTTGGCATTTGTGCCGCAGTGTTATCCTGAAGAGATGTTTAGGAGTTATGTTTATACAGGTGAGAGCTGACAGGTTGTTTAGGGTTGGTCTGGTGTTATTGCAGGAGGTTTTTGTATGAAACAGTCCTGAACTCTTTGTCGTCACTGAATGGCTGAAATGGTTTTATGTGTTACTCCTAAAACTAGGCCAAGGTCTTTTATTTTCTAGTTTATGGATGATTTCTGGCATCAGTGGAGTTCTTGGTATGGACATTTTTTTTTCTTTCACCTCTTTAGCTTTAAGCAGAGACTTTCCAGATAAGTTTTTTTGCAACTTTATTATTATTAATATTATTATCAGAACTATTTCCAAAGTTCAGTTTTACCTTACAGTGTTAATGTCACATTGCCACTTTGTTCTCTTTTGTCTGAAATCTGTTTTAGGAACAACAGCTCCTATATTTTTGTTGTCTGTCTGTCTGTATGTCTTTAACAGTGACCATAACAATTACATATCATTTATAAGCTGTTTGAAAATATGATATTATCAAATTTGAATTCTCATTAATTTGCAGCGTTGTACAGCTGGGTACAAATGAGTATTTGTGTCTCTTTTTTTGTCAACAGCATGTTAGTTTGACCTTGTGTTATCTATAATTTCAACTCTCTACCACTGCCCTCTGGTGGAGAGGTTCATTTCTGTCCAAACACATACACATACACAGTAACTACACACTGCTTAGTAAAAAAAAAAAAAGCCCTAAAATGTTTAAATCTGTAAGAACAATTATCCTTGTATTAATTTGTAGGATACTCCGTATTTATTTTTTGTTACAACAAACCTAAAGGTAGAGAAACCCACAAGGTTAATTAAGTAGCTGTTCTGGACCTTTCGGTCATATCACATGATCCTCATCAACAGATGGAGCTTCCCCAGATTTCACAGAAAAATAGTGATGTTAAAATTTCCATTTTTTTCTGAGCACTTTAAGGACATCTCGTCCCTGTCAAAGTTCACTCTTGACCTTAGAAACATAACTCCATGACAACTGGACAAACTCAATCTGCTGATGAAGATCAGAAAGACTTTCCTTCAGCTCTACAACAGATAACGCTTGAGTCTCAGTGTGGTAAGTGTCAGTGCTTGCAGGATTTTATTCAAGCCTCTCATAAGAGTCAGGATATCAGGCCATGACCCCATCAAACCCTCATGGGAAAACATGCCCTCCAAACGCAGAGAGCAAGAACAAAACTGAATACACTTGAGCCCTGACGCCATTTTATTCAGCGTGTGAAACAAGGCAAAGAGCAGACATTTCACAAGAACTGTTCTTCTGTCTTTAGAGATCCATGAGTCGCCTGATGGAGCCGACCCTGGAGTTGTTGCCGCTCCAGTCACTGAAGCTCTTGTACTGGCCGGGCATCAGGTAGTAGTGCCGTCCCCTGTAGTTCGGCTGCTCGTACATGAGCCAGTGGCCGTCCATCACGTTGCAGGAGTTGAAGTAGGAGATGCGGAAACGGTCCATGAGGTTGGGGCAGTCGTCCGTCAGCTCCATCATCTCACCTCCCATGTCGAAATGCTCGTACAGCCTCAGCCTGTAGCTGCCACTGTGCTACAGGGGGCAGGAAGGCCAAAGGTCACATCTCAACAAAAGTCAAAAGCCATCCTATTTTTCACACGTCATTCGATTTATAAATCTTTATGTCAAAGATAATTATGCCTCAATCAAAAGCAAATACTTTTTTAAAGGAATAATTCGACATTTTGGGAATTAACGCTTGTTTGCTTTGTCAAGAGTTTGATGAGAAGACTGATACCACATGTCTCTACAGTAAAAATTAAGCAGCTAGTTAGCTTAGCTTAGCATAAAGACTGGAAACAGAAAAAAACAGCTAGCCTGGCTCTGTCCAAAGGTAACAACATCCACCTACAAGCACCTGTAACTTCTTGAAGTCTTCGCTGGTTGCCTGACAACTGGTCCTTGAATTATATGAGTTATTTAAAAGCTATAACGTGTTAATCGCTGATGCTGGGAGGCAGCTTTTGTTAACTTTGTACAGAGCCACACTAGCTGTTTCCCCGTTTCCAGTCCTTATGCTAAGCTAAGCTAACCAGCTGCTTGCGGTAGCTTCATATTTACAGCACAGACATGAGAGTGGTATCAATCCTCTCACCTCTCGACTAGAAAAAGAATATGCGTATTTTCTGAAATGTCGAACTTTTTAAGCAATATCTACTAATTTGAGAATACAGAGTGGACTAAGATAAAACAATGTTTTAGTAAAGAACATTTTTCTTAGTTATTGGTGGGTTTAGGACTTTTGTTTACAAAACAGTACTATATGGTATATGACCTCTATTTTGCAAAGTAGTTACGGTTAAAAATATACATAGTGAAACGTGCCAAAAATTGAATGAGTGTTCCTTGCTAAGTAGGTGTTTTTCTACTACATCTGGAGTTACAATAAAGTCTGATAAAATCTTCACATTTCTGATTATTTGGGGATCTGTGAATTGTGGAAATGCAGTTCAATAAAGGAAAAGGTCTAAATATAAACTCACATTCCCTTAAATTGTTTAATTTTATTCATAAATTTTCACTTGATCTGCACTTTAGGGGACAGGCTGCCTAATTATCCCTTAAATGAAAGTGTTGAAACACCATAATTATTAATGCAAGGGCAGATGAGGAGCAGAAGCAACAATTACAGCTTGACTTTCGTCTCTCTATGATCAAATTCAGTTATTTTAATGATTTAAAGATTATTTATTCTGTGCACATTTGACCTTAATTCCCTAACAGAAAGGTTCAGAGGCAGTTTAAGGCAGTTGTTCCCAACCTTTTTTGTCAGACGTACCCCCACAGTCTTATCAGATGGGCCTAAGTACCCCTTTGACGGATGGGATGGCTTTATGATATCGTTCAATGGTATTTCTCAGTAGTTTGGGCCAAGTTTGTAATTGTACTTCTGCCATTTGGAGTAACAGAAACTGGTTGCTTGAACCATTTACAGTTTCTTTACTTTTAGCTTTTTGTTGTCTGTCTACTAGTCTTTCTGCAGTCTTAATCAACTTACAATTGACTCAGGTTGGTGGAAAACTGAGGCATGTCTTGTGCAGACTACCATAGTTGGTAAGTTATAGCTATAAAGATCACCATCACACAAATTTGTAATTTTTCTTGTGTGTTGATTTTTCTCCTAAACAAAAATATGTGGCCAAATCATCAAATCAAAATTTCTAGATTTTCAAATTAGCTGAGCTGCACGATTTTTCCACGTACCCCCTTGTAACTGCACAAATACCCCTGGTTGGGAATCATTGGTTTAAGGTATACAAAATTAAGTGGTTCACTAATGTGATGATTTCAGCATAATTTGGATCATACTGACAAAGATAAAAATAAGTATATTATTTTACAGAAGGCT
Organism: Siniperca chuatsi; assembly: GCF_020085105.1. Taxonomy (NCBI): domain Eukaryota; kingdom Metazoa; phylum Chordata; class Actinopteri; order Centrarchiformes; family Sinipercidae; genus Siniperca; species Siniperca chuatsi. The sequence continues at coordinate 25,826,499 of NC_058053.1, forward strand.
TACCATGGGGATCATGCGGCAGGACCTGACACAGTCATTCAGGCCCGTCATGCCCATGTAGTCGGAGTACTCTCCCCTCTTCATGAAGTACTGGTTTCCCATGTAGCCGGGACGGTCGTAGATCATGAACATGCCGCTCTCCACCCGGATGGAGCGGCAGCGGTCAAACATTGAGTGCAGATCGGCGCAGTCACTCATGCACTCATAGTGACGGCCTCCAAAGTTTTTGTCCTCGTAGAAGATAATCTGATGGAGCAGAATAAGTCAGCCTGTCACATTCAGCTCATTTCTGGTACCTTTATTCACAGTGATTCACAGAGAGCCAGTAAAACTGGGCACAAACCTTTCCCATAATGGCTGCTGCTTCCTGTGTTTTTGACCACCAAAAGGTAAAGTCCATCTTTATATACATTACCCTGTGGGAGTAGGTGCTGCCATGTGTGTTGTTATTCAAATGAGGCCTGGTGTCAGCACAGACTCTACAGGACACCGCACAGCTTCTAGAGCCACAGCATGGACAGGCGCTGGAACAGTCAATGCTGAGCTTTTTTACCCATCTTCTGTTTGCTTTAAATGGGATGGATTCAATATGTTCATACAGTGTAGAAGAAACTGAAGATATTGTGCAAACTTGGGTAGACAGATATATTAATAAATAACTATAAACAGTGGTTTCTCTGTAGGTTATATACTGTAACTAGTAACAGACTGATGTTGTGCATAGTAACTCCATTGAAATACAGGAAATACCAAACACATTTTAATGTCCCAGAATGTGAATCTAATAAACAAGAAATGCTTCTTTTAAAAAATAAAATAAAATCAACAATAATTAATAAATTCTGAGATACTAAAGTGGCAAATTTTTGTTATTAAAAGTATGTGTGGTAATGTGGGTCTGTATTAATGTTAAGGTCACACTAAGTCCAACAGTATTCGTGTAGACTCATTCATGATCAGATTAAAACAGTGGACATAATTATTAAGCGTGGGGAACAGTAGTTTGAAGAAAATAATAACAAAATATATTTTTTAATATTAATACTGCTATGGCCCTAATGGTTAGCCAGTTAGTTAAATCAGTCAACACCAAAATATTTATTCACACACAGAGATAATTGTTTACAACAGATTGATTTATTTGGTTATTTAAAACAATATCATATTGATATGATCAATCTCTTTATCATAGCCGAATAAAACATCCCACTCCTTGTACCATGAGACACATTATTTTATTAACATGACCAGTTTCCACAAATACATGTCTTTTAGAGGAAAATGGTGTTTTGGATTAAACTGAAATGTGAATAAAATCAATAGAATCAAGTGAGAATCCTGATTAAAAATCGGTGATTCTGCGGAAGGACCCGGTGGTGGCACAGGTGGCCCCCCAGTCACTGAACTTGCGGTACTCTCCGGGCCTCATGAAGTACTGCCGGCCGCGGTAGTTGGGGTGCTCGTAGAGGGTCCAGTAGCCGTCCATGACGTTGCAGGAGTAGATGTCACGGCTGCGGAAATGTTCCTGCACCGACTCACAGTCATCGCTGAACTCCATCATCTGACCCTGGAAGTTGGGACGCTCATAGATGCGCATGCGGTAGGGGCCCTCGCTGGTCTGGAGAAATCCAGTGAAGAAAAATACAAAATTAGAACAGGAACTGCATCAGTGCAAGGAACCCTTCCTCTGCAGCCCCACATGTGTGTCTGTGTTATTTCTTTAACAAGGATGCTCTTCTTGTTTACTAATTATTATTTCATGGTAATTTCAGGCTTGCTCAACAAATTAAAATTTTTGAAAAGGATTTCATGGTTTCTTCAATAAATGAAATGTAGACAAATCACTTATCTTCACTTAAATCCATCTAGTTTAGTATCTTGTGGCAGTTTGTGTTTAGTCGGAGGATAAGTAAAAACTTAATATTATTTTTTAAACATTGTATTTATTGTTCTTTGCCTTGTGCACAGAGCAAAGCACACGTTTCGGCACACATAGAAGAAGTTGCTTCTCAGACACAAAACATTATTTTCATCCGTAATTTCGTTAATTAACTTCACATTGTTAATGTCTGGAGAGCTTATAAATGTACTCACATAAGAGAAAGTACGGCAGGAGCGGATGGTGTCATTGTAGCCCATCCAGCGCTGGTAGTCTGGGTAATCTCCTCTGGTCAGAACATACTGGTAGCCGGTATAGTTGGGCTTCTCATACAGCACCCAGCAGCCACTCTCCACCTTTATGGAGTTGCAGCGGCTGAAGTGGGGGTGCATGTCAGGGCAGTCGGTGTCGCACTCATAGGAGCGGCCCTGGAAGTTTCTGTCCTCATAAAATGTGATCTGAGTCCAGAGAGAAAGCAGAGGCAGGGAGAAATCAAAACTCAGTCACAGTGCACAATAACATGCTCATCAAGTACTGGGAAATTAAATATATGACATCTTGTATTTACATTATAAACCTTGCACAACCTGCTTTGGCAATGCTTAATTATGGTCATGCAATAAATACATTTTTATTCTAAATATACAGGATAGTTGTTGTGTTGCTGTATGAACTAGAAATTATGTAACTTACAGTAAATCAGTTTTTTGTTTTATTTTTTTCCTGTGTGCAGAGACAAAGACAATTGTAACTGTGGGCGAGTTAATACCAGTCTTAACCAGTCCTTTTGGCAGCCTTCCTCTCACATTTTAACCACTTTATGGCACAGTTAGTTTCTCTGGGTGTGTGGCAGCAGCCTAACACCAAGAACCTGATCATCATCATTTTTTAGAGGTTACATTTATCTACAGTATGTCCTGCACTGGACTAGTTAGAATTATAGGTTTTATCTACATTTGCTACCAGGTTTATGGAGACAATTATAGACAGAAAACATGATAACACTCTCTTACCTTACTACTCATCCTGCAAAGAGTGCTGGAGCCAGTCCCCTATGGAAAATGGTGCTCTCACAAAGCAGGACCAGAGCCCCGCTATATAAACCTCAATCAAAGGGTTAGCAGATCCCACTTTAGCTGTTTTTTCAATGAGCAGGGATTTAACGCGCTGACATGGCTGCCAAAAGTCTTGATCCTGGGCATAGAGCAAAAATCCCTGAATCATCAATGCAAAAGTCCTACCAGGCAAATTACTGACCCACCGTGCCCTCTTTATTGATATGGACATCAGAGAGACATTTTATCCCCTAATCCATCATCAGGTGGATTAATCTTTTCACACAGAATGTCAGAGGTCATCACAAAACAACACGGCCTTTAACCATTTGTTGAATTTGAAACTGTGGTAATGTGAATATCTATGAATAAAAAAACAGGGAAACAGTGCAGCTGTGTTGTTAGTGAGACCATTAAATGCACCATTATCATTAATCATCTGGACTGGGCTGCACCCGCTATTCATAAATCCATTACTAAGTTTGAACGTAGAGTCCTTCCTAAGTTCTCAGTTACTAGTTACTTTCAAACTAGTGAGTTACTAAATCAGGTCGCACCATTAAAACTTAAGAAATGTCTTAGCTAGTAAAAACTTTAGTAACTTTAGTATTGCTAGGAAACCAATTTAATCAACCAAAAGCAGCCAACTATGTAAGCAGGACGTCACTGTAGCATTAGAAGCTAGCATAACTTCCAAAAATTAGTTTTTAAGGCGCAAAAGTCGAGTCAAATTTATTTATATAGCACATTTCATACAATGTAAGCTCAATGTGCTTCACATACAACGCAACCAAATACTACATGAATACATATTGAAATACATATTAAAAGAAAAACAAATTCATCCATAAATCCATCCCCTGCCCACCCACCAACATAAACACACCCAGCCTCATATTCCCAAAAAGAGTGAGAGAGAGGGAGAGGGACGGACTGACAGGCAGACAGACAGACAGAAGCACTAGCTGGTCACAGGCCTGAGAGAACAGGTAGGTCTTAAGTCTGCTTTAAAAAGATGACACAGTTGTGGTACATCTTATGTCATCAGGCAGTTTGTTCCAGAGAGTGGGCCCAAAACATCTGAATGCATGCAGGAAGCCAGTGTCTGATGATCTGAGGGTTCTCGAGGAAGATACAGTTATCTTTTGTAAATGTAGGTATTTGTTTTATTTACATATGCATACACAGAGAAAAATGAGTTTCAGAGTTAGTGGTAATTATACAGTTTTAATGAGCGGGGAAATATCCGAGTATGCAAACCTATCTGACATTTAGTAATTTAGCTAGTCAAATGTTATTGGCATGTTGAGGCATGTTGTGTTATTTTTGTGAAATGTAATGTCGACCGTGTTTTACTGTTCACTCTAAACAGGTCAGTTATTAGTAAGCTAGTTAGTCAGTTGGATCAGTTAGCTACACAACAGTTACACTGTACAACAGGTTATCAGCCGCAACCACCATCATTTTAATGTCATTATCACGCTTGTTAACAAAGACTTGTCTTCATCAACCACCTTCAAATGCTGAAAATTTAAATGACTGATAAAAGATTGAAGTTTAAAGACTGTCAGTGTGACAGTATAAAGTGAACGCCAACAGTAAAGACAGGAGAAGTGGGAAACTGTAGTGCCCAAAGAAAATAGACATGAAGTCCATTATGAAGACAAAACCAGGGTGCTGCTGGAGGGTGACTTCAGTCCTGCAGAGACTCTTGTGAACCCTCATAGTGCTCAGCTCTTTCCTCATGGCAATCATTGCTGTCCTGAAAGTGACAGATGTCTGTTTAGATCCACAGGGTGGCAGCAGAGGTCTTTCATGCATGTTTAAAACAAAGAAATAGTTCTGAAAACAAGAAAAAGCTTGTGACTTTTATCACAATAGCCTTTTTCTAGTTCTGTTGTCCCATCATTTCCAGATTTCCCCTCCTCTGAAATATTCTGGATTAAAACAATGATAGACAAATACTGCAGAGATTAGGATGCTTAGGCTACTCACACTGAGGAAGGAGTGAGACGAGGAGGAAGATGATGAAGACTGCACTGAAACTCGTGCAGGCGGGGCACTAAATTTCACCCTCTCAGACAGCCATCTTTTCAACTTTAGACCTATGAGAGATTGATTTTTAAATAATTGACACATCTATCCATTACATTTCAGAGGGAAAAAACTCCAGTACATTTATTAGACAGTTTAAGTTATTAGCTACCTCACAAATTAACATTGCACATTAAAAGAAAACATATGAGCTTATAAAATATAATGCATTGATATAGATTAAACTACCTAACAATATAGAAAGTAGTTAAAATTGACTCAATCAGCTACAACAGTAAAATGCTACTTATGCATTAATGTATCAGTATTAACAATCTAATAATGTAATATATAATAATAACAAACACTCACAGGGGCCGATTTTCTACAAAACCACTTTAACCTTAATACTTTAAGTACATTTAACTCATACTGTACTTTTACTTCAGTGGGATTTTGAAGGCAGGACTTTTACTTGTAATTGAGTATTTTTACAATGTTGTATTGATACTTTTACTAATGTGAAGAATCTTCTTCCACCACAGAGAAAAGCATGAAAAAAAAAATCTTAATACAAGGTCCAACTTATTTGTTGTTTCCAAAGCTTTCAACCACATCGTGTGGCACTCCCCAGCAGCTGTCATGGTGGTCTCTGTGAGAAGGTCAAGAACGAAGAACCTTCAGCTAAGCTCAATTCTGTTATGGAAAATGTTTTTTCCATCTTTCCTCAAATCTGTGCTTTTTTCCCCGTGAAATATTGGAGAGTTTTACCTCCATCTTACCTCCCTTTGGGACTCCAAAAACGGTTTAAATGAGACCATTTCAGAAGGCAGCATTACTCTTTGGTAGATGTATGCGACCTGTGATGGGGGTCATGAGTAGCCACTGTTTGGCTATAAAGGGTCACAAGCCAAAAATGTTTGGAAACCACTGTGTTAGATAATGCCAGATAACTGTGTTTAATATTTATACACACTTACTGTGCTTCCTGGAGTGGTGCACAGCCTTGTAAGAGCTGAGCATGGCAAACGGATGGTAGGATAGAGTGAAGGGATAGACAATTGCGCCCTAGGGTTAAAAAACAGTGGAATTAACTTTTCTATATTACCAAAATAATACAATGAAGAAGATACAAAACCAAAGGCAGCCACCTCTACAAATGTGTGCAAAATAATCAGACACATACTTTATCTGTTTCTTCTAAACATGTGTGTGAAATATTAGCCAGGATGCTTGTACCTTGGATTGGTGGCTGGGGTATGAAGCAGCTGGTTTACACCTGTACAGAGCCAAGATTTCCTCCACTGGCAGGCTATTCTGAAGCAGGAAAATGGTGCAAAGGTTAGCAACCAATACTTCATAGCAGTTCAACCATTACAGTAAACACATTATGCTACCTGCATGAAGTAAACCTTAGTGACGTGAAGCGAGAGAGTAAAGCAAGACCAAGATTTTTCTCATGTGCATGTCTGAATTCAAATTGCACCTTTCTGCTTGAGTTAGAATAGTGATTATTATTGAGGACATGGAGGTACCCCGTTTTATTTGGCCACATTCTCTCCTCCTGTCAATTTCCTCTTCCTCTACTCCTTTCTGCTTATTTTCACAGAGACAATTCAGTCATTTTCTCAAATTTAAGCCCAATCTAGATGCATACATATAGCATTAACATCCTAAAAAATTAAGAAAAGGAAAGGAAAATAAACACACAGAGAGTAAAATGGATACCCTACCCATATTTAACCTTACTGGGACATCAAGATTTAATAAAAGCTGCATTCATGTATAAATTACCCTTACCATAATTACCCCGGCAAAGGACGACAGGATCATAGCCTCTCGTTCTAAACGATTAGGGTACTGGGCACTTCCTGAGCTCCTTGTTGCTCCGCTGCGGTAGAGAGGAAAGTGGGTAGAAGTTTCATTTAAAACAAGTCCATATACAGTAGCGTTGTGGAAACAGTGTGGATTAAAACGTCTCGAGGCTAGAATCTCATTTCAACTACTGCTACCTACAGTTAACCAGCCTTGAGCCTTTATGGGGCTCTAGGTGAGAACTCCTCCAGGTAACCACACGTTCATTTTTCTGCCTTCATAAAACCATTGATAACAGGAAAGTATAGATGTAGCTGTAAAGCAGAATGGCTCATTATTATTATTTTTAGACTGAACAAAGGACTATGATCTATATCACGCTGGCTCAGTCCTCTCTCTTTTGTGCTAAATGTGTTCTCACACAGCCATAAAGGCCAATAATTTCCTGAAAATGTGGATCACCAAAACAAACGTTACTCTATTGTGGTTTTAACTGATTAGACAGGATTTGTATAGGTACTTATGGGTCTGCCTTTTTTCTTGAAGATTAGAGGTCCCAAACCAGAAAAGCCCTCAAAAAAGACTAACCCTAACCCCCCTTTTCGTCTTTAGGCAATAATGCTTAAATCCCTGTGTAATGAACTATACCTGTCTCATGTTTCTGTTCTACCCCTCTGTTTGGTACATTTAAAGGCTTTAAAAAATAAAAGTTAAAAAAACAAGAGGAAGTGGAAGTGCATGAAAGGCCAGAAGCCTATTGTAGCTGTGAGGTTTATTCATGGAGAGTTTTGGTTGATACCGGGTTATTATTTTTAACGAATCTATTACAATTAATGAGTACAACGCGGACACGTACGCAGCCAGAGAAACCCAACCAGTCAAGGTTTCTACCTAGTGTAGAATCTATATATCTGCATAGTGCTGTTTTACCTCTTAAATGCTTTATTTCCACTTGTTTCCCACACAATGTGATCAGTTATCGTTACATGATGCTTACATTACTATAGAAATATCAAGAAACAGCATGATTTTTATGGCCGTACCATTGCCATCAAACAGAAGAATTCTTGTCTTGTGCAGCATTATACACACACGTCTCCCAAATAGCTTTGGAAGTGCTGGGGTTTTTACAAAAATTTCAAACATGACTGGGTTTGAACTGTGCTTGGCTGCACATTTGTAAAGATGCACCCACCAACAGGTCAGTTTTTTAAGGAAAAAAAATGATAACTTTAGTCTATAAAAACACAAGCAGCTTACATGATGTCTCTGTCAAGCAAATCCCGTCCCTCTTCTTTGTCCAACCACCAAAGGGCAACACTAATGGCAAGGTCATAGTGAGCCTGTAACACACGCACAAGTAAAATACATAGCAATGCCACACTGAAGTACTTGTTCTATTATACTATTAGATGATTACAACTAAAAAATATCTTGTTTGTACAGCTCCGCCCCTTAATTTTGTGTCTTCTATCAACTGATGTGGCAGTTAACATGGAGTCACAATGGCCAGCTGTGCGTCAGATAAGGACAAGCTATCTAACGATTTTACCAGGTCGTCGAGCACTGTGGAGGTCCCCTTCCCCTTTGGATCGAAAGAATTTTCTCTGAGTTTCTGCCCAATGTAATCACCACTGTTCAGATTAGAAAAAAAATAATCAGTTGCCATTTTAAAATATGCTTCATATTGTGCTTTTCAACAATCTCTGGGCTTTTACTATCCACTCACATAAGGGCCTCAACATCTCTCTTCAGCTGCCTTGCCTCCATTTTTGTGAATTAATTCCTTTCATGTAGGACTCCTGCAAAAACAGGAAAACATCTAAATTTTTTCTTACTTCTTAAATACAGTATTGTCTTCATTACCAAGATGGTGACTAGAAATGAGTGGAGTAGAAATCCAGTGAATTCAACTGATGTTCTGGTGGCAAGGGAGGTTAGCTTGCATAACATCTTTAACCTACAAATAAGGGGTTAATTCAGTGCTGAGGATGCAGTGCAACATAGTCAGGACATGAACCTGACACCTTGTTGGGCCCACACAGAGAGCTAACAACAGTCCACCTTAAAAATACATTCTCCGTAAGTAATGGTAAAAACACCTGAGTGCAACAAATCCAAAACAGACTCCACCTCTCCGGTGCAATAACAAATTTTAATGGAAGGAAAAAAAAAAAAAAACAATCAGTGGCATTAGACATTAAAACAAATTCAACGTGCATCTGTACTCACCACACAATTCTGTATGACTGTAAACTGTCGAAGAGCAAAAACAGCTTAAAGACCTTCAGTTTACACGAGGATACAAAATATTAAAACATGGTTGGCAGCAGTCATGCTACACTGAATGTGGTATCCGTTCGGGGAACACAAGCCTTTAACAGCGACGTGGAACTGACTTCTCAGGTGAACAGCCTGGACTGAATAATTTATGACCAACCTCCTGTCAATCTCTAAGACCATTACCAACCACACATCACTGGGAAATAAGTGGAACAGTGGTTATCATAACATACAGATTAGTTTCAGTGTTTGCAATGTGAAATGTGCATACTGCAGAAGCAACCAAACATACACAATGTTTGTCCCATCAGTTGACTGCAAACATGTTTGAAGTTTCACTAAAAAGAAAATAATCAGTCCACCAAAATGGATCTTTCCAACTTTGGGTTGGTTCCAGTCTTCTTCTGCTGCTTCTTCTTCTTCTTGCCGTCCTTAAACACCGGAGAACTCAGAAACTTGCTGTCGGTGAATTTATCTCCACGCCTTATTTTGCTGTCGCAAAAAAGAAATACAATTAATTACTCACTGCTGTTTTCGGGTATAATCAATACTGAAATAGGGTTGTGGCCACAGTTCACAGACAAGACGTCCTCACCTGTTGAGGGTCGGCTCCTTATAACTGACAACACCATTTCGTCTCCTGGTTCTCCCTCTATTTTCGCTGTCTGGGGTTGTAAGGGTGTTGGTCAGGGAGGTTAAGACTCTTCCTGCTGCAAAACACATAAGTCTGAATGAAGTTGCCTTTTAAGCCTCTTTGACAAAGGTAGCCCCAACAAAGGAACAAGTGGATAAAACTTGTTTGCATGTTTCATATTACTACAAATCAAAAACTAGAAATAAAATCAGCCATGCCAACACTTAAATGTCAGTACAGATTTCTGCCTTCAATTCAATGAGGGTAAATGGAATTTCATTTTGGGTTCTCACAGCAATGGAAAATGGTGTTTAATAAAATCAACAGCCACATCTCTTTCCAGAGTCAGTGTTTCTGTCACTCTGGATGATACAGTTTTAACTGGAGCTGTTAAAATAAATTCCTTTCGGAGCACCTTGGTAGCTGAGTGGTTACAGCGCATGCCACATAACTGCAACGTCTTTGTTGCATGCCATACCGCCTCTCTCCCCCAATTTCCCCCCAATTTCTGCCTCTTGATTGTCAACTGTGCAATAAAAATAAATAAATTCCTTTCGCCTCCTTTGTATAGGGGTAGAGGCAGAAATATCAGAGGTGAGATCTCAGATACCTGAGTAAATACAACCAAAACAATCTGAGGGTTAGATACTACTACAGCCGGGTATTCAACCCAATACTTCTTTGGTTTCAACTGAAATGTGTCGACAGAGCAGAATTTCAAAAACTGTCAAGTACATGTTAAACAGGTAACTTCAGTAAATAACAGCTATTTGAACTCAAGATACCTGGCTGGTCAATGACACTGTCACTGCACACTCAAGTGAAAAAAATAAAATAACTGACACTAGAAGACATGCCATCTTCGCTGGAGGTTGAATGTGTATCTAGGTAGACATTTAATACAAAAATAAATTTTAAAAAAAAGACACTATAATGGCTACCACACCTGGAGAGGCTTGAGTTGTGACAGCAACAGACTCCTCAATCACTGCCGCTCTGCCCGATGACTGCCTCTTGGGAGTAGCAAGTAAAGAGCCCACCTCAATGTCAGCAGTGCTGACATCTACGGCAAGCCATGGTGGCATCTCATCCGTCAGCAGGTCTCCCAGATTCTGATGAACTGCCTCAACACTGGTGTCCACCAAGTGACTGTAGGCACCTGGCACATTAGATGTCCTCGTGTTGTTTAGTGAAACATTGTCTTGAGTTTTCTTCATGTAGACAAGAAATGTCTCCCTTAGATTTCTAGTTTTTGTGGGTGTATGCAGCTTGGATGTCTTTCGTTTGGGATTCCGATCCATCCTGGACTTTGACTCGTCGGGTTTTGGATCAAATAAATGTTCAAAGATGTCATCCTTTTCACTGATGTCAGAATGTGAGTCAACCACTTGTAAATCATCTAATTGTTCTTTATTTCTTTCAGGATCACCAATGCCATGGAGAGGTGAGGCACTGCTGCAGTCCCCAGGATAACATGCTTCATCCTCAGATCTAAACCCTTTGTTGCGACGGCTACTTTTTTTCTTCTTTTTCCTGTCGTTTAAATAATCAACACACTCCTCCCTGTGCACGGCTTTCTTCTTACTGGACAGACTCGTTTCCTCTCTCCTGGCTTTTTTAGGTTTCTGAAACTCTGTTTCTGAACCGCAGCCTTCGTCCAGTGGCAGTACTTCATGGTCATCGTTGCTACCGGCCAGCCAAGGACGCTTACAGGAACTCTGCGTTTCCCCTACAAAGGCTCTCTCACCGTGCCTGTGTGGACTTGATTCTGAATGTTGCCGAACGACACTTACATCCATGACTGTTGGTTCTTGTGCCTCACAGTTGGAGGATCCTGTAGAAGGCATTAAGTCCTGCTCTACGGCACCCACTTCTGGTGATGCTCTGTTCGATGAGGGGACACCCATGGCCACTGAGATAACAAATGTTCCTCTGCATCTAGATTTGTGACTTTCCCCAGAATTTGTTGCGGTCTTCATTTCGCTCTCTGGTTTATTGCCCACATGTTTTGGCTCTGGATGTATGACCTCATCTGCACAAAACAGGAGATCTTCTGGTAGTTCTTGGTCTTTGTATGCTTCACATTTTCCCTTAACTTCTTCTTCCACTTCATTATGGACCCGTTCCAGTTTGGACTGACTGCTCTCACTTTCATGCGATGGCAAAGTGACAAACGTTTTCCTGGTGACTGAAGACACCCTCCTGCCTTTAGTCCTGGACCTCCTGCATGTGATTTTGGAGCTTGCTTCTTCTGCGGTATATTTCTCTGGTGGTAAATTTACACTTTCACTGGCTTTTGAGAATTTTACTTCCGGATCCATGAAATAATCGTCCAGGTCTGGTAAGACAATGTCACAGGACTCTGTTTTTGACTTGGTATGGTCACTGGATTTAAATTTGTCCTTTGCCATTTTCTGATGGTTGCCAGCTTTAGACTTGCTCAATTTGGAAATGTGAGAAGTACTGACACTCCTACACTGTGTTTTGGGTGGCTGAAGCTCAATAACCTCTGGCTCTCCAATATCCTCTAGTGCATGGCCATCTGTCTGTAACAAAGTGCCAGTGGGAGCACTCTGAACCTCACTCAACTTAGAATCCGCAGAGTTCTTCACTTGTGAATTTTCCGCCACACTTGATCCACAGTCTTGTTCCTTATTCTTCTTGCCTTTCGGCTTGCCAGAGCGGCCTGTTTTTTTGGCCTTGGTTTCCACAATGACTATGTCAGTAGCATTACTTAGCGTCATCTCCATTGTTGCATTCAGAAGCACAGTCTTCTCTTGTTTGTTACCATGTTCTGGTTCAGTTTCTATGACTGAGCTACTTGGAAGGTGAACATCATCAGAAAGAGGTGGATTGGGTTTTTCACATGTGCTTACAACTGAGGGAGTTTGACTGTTCTGAAGACAGGGGACTGACTTCATATCAAACCCAGATTGAGAGAACATCATTGACAGCCTCTCTACTTCCTCCCTTAGGCTGCTGGACGGACGGGATGTGCCTGTCTGGGGAGCTTGTATAAGCTGGATTGAATGCCTTTTCTCAGCATCTATGTTTTCTGTGAAAAACAAGTTATGAAAATTAAACAATACTTATTTCCAGGGAACTCTACATCAGTGTCTCAGGGAAGTTAATGGCAAATTATGATTAACATCAAAAATGCTCCCTACCATTGCAAATATGAGTTGACTTTTGGGGTCTGTTGTGGATATTGAAGACATTTGCACAGATGTTTTTTTCAGGAAAGTCCGCTGTTTTTTGGAGGGGACACAACAAAGCCCCTGAAATTTCTGGCTGAGCAGGTAACTGATCTGTGAGACTAATGATGGGAGTTAGGGAGGGGATAGGGAAAAAGCAAGACAAAGAGAAAGAAATAGCAGACGTCATTCACAGCTGCCTAAACCAAAAAATGTTGCTTAGTTCAATGTACACATCAATCTGTATACAGTATTTGTTCACCTTCCCATTACAAGATTGTCTTTGTTGATGTCACCAGATAAGGTCCGGTCTTCCTTGGACTGTTTAGGAAGATCCTGTGGGTAATAAATACAGTGGCAATCACAGACTATGTCTGGTATAGTTTGATATTGCTAGGCACTTTTCAATCTTATAAATGTAATAAGATGTAATGATGTAAAGATGTAATGTGAATTTGGTTAGATAGCAGTGTTACCTTTGCAACCCTGTGTGGAACAATTAGAATTAGAAAGAAAATGGTTTCTTATATCAGAGTAGAGCATGTTTTCCTCTTGGTTAAATAAAAGTTATATACACACAATGAGACATCACAGCAGGGATGTGCAATAGTTTAATATCAATGCTTACCATCTTTCCTTATAATACCATCCTGACAAAATTCTCTGAGTTATTGCGGTTCACCGTTTTCATATCTCATTGGGACAAACACAAGTTTACCCTTTTGTAATGGGATTTTCAATATTTCAGCAAATACTGATATCAAGTTAATGCTGTGCTAATTTTGAGTGTCATTTTGTTCGTAGTGTCCAACCCTATGCCACAAACCTGCCATACAAAACAGCAATTGTTAATTGTTATTGAGAGGAATCCTTACACTGTCAGAGAATAGCTCAGCCACCATGTCCAAGTGCTGCAGAGTGTTGCTATGAAGGTTTTTCAAGATGAGGAGCTGTGAGAGAAAAACAAGATGAACTGCAGTCAATACAATCAATCATCACATCAAACAGAACATTTCTGAGACAGTCTGTGCAGTATAACCAATACTTGTACGGTCAGAAATGAATGCCTTCTGCCCAGCAGGCCTTGATGTTAACTACTGTAACTCTAAATAATCTTAAGCGAACAACAAACCAACCAGTTTCCTGTGCTTGTATTTCTTGGTGGCCAGTTCGAAGCACAGAGCTTCCACTTGCTTCTGAAGGTACACAATCTCCATCTCCAGCTGCCTGCTCCTCTCCTTCTGGGCCTCCAAAGCAACAGCTAAGGCCTTGTTGTTGGTCTTCAAAGAGATCTTGAAGAAGGAGGAGGTGTCTGGTGTGGTCACGAAGAAGCGTCACAATATTAATTTTTGGCAGGTGAATAATTTAACATTTTCTCTCACTTCAGAAAATGACTGAGAACCGCAAAGCTTGTAGTATAGTGTAGTCGTACAACAAAAGGAACAGAAAAACTGGTTTGTAAATGTGTTCAAATGAATGACAGACTCACTGAGAATCTTATTTTTGATCTTTGACGCCGCAGCTGAAGTCTGCTTGGAAGACTTTAAAGATGCCATTGTCCTCACAGGTAACATAACCAGATAAACATTAACAGTTGCGTGAGTGACGAAATCAATAACCTGAAAGAAAACAAACATGTTAGGGGGCTTTTGTACACCAGCACACCCAGCAGCAGGTATGTTAACACAGTCGGCCGGCGTTGGTTTTGATGGGTGATGGGTCTGTCCGATTGAGCCTGGCCATACACATTAACGTGTAATTGTTTATCCACATAATGCTTAAGTTACTCAACTGACGTTAAATGTGGGCGATAAAACTAACTATTTTAAGTACATTTTATTTTAACTTTAAAAAGGGCCCACAAGGAATGGACTTTGGACTCCTCTGGCTTGTACAAAGTTGCTCTTTACTTACTGTTTTTATATGACAATTGGTATTATACCTCTTTGTTTGTTTGCTAATAAAAAGCAGTTACTTCCAGGTAGCGGTTATCTAATATTTTTGGCAGTCCAACTAACACTTTTCCATTTGCAAACTGAACATGCCTAACAAAGAGCAAGAGTAGGTAATTAACTTTGCTGAGAAACTGGAAAGACGTTGTTCATTTTGTCGTCCAAACGTTAGTTAGCCGACGTTAGCTAACTTATTTGAATGGTGAATCCGCTAACTTATGCTAACTGGTGTAGCCGGAAGACAAAACTTACCGATATTAAACGTTAACCAGCGGTAGACTTTAGCCTATTGCAAACAAATTTCCTTGTTAACGATCATGAATTGATCCAAGAAAGCGTAGCATGATCTTACTAGTTAAATATATCTGGAAAACGCTGCTGATTCCGTTTTAAACAAAAACAAAAAGTGCGCCGTGTTTCCGCGCATGTGCACGGAGGCGGGTCCTAGAAGCTGGGGGCCAATCAGAAACGATGTTATTTCAGTTTTCACTCCCCTGAGTTGGTCTCTTCAGACAGACCCTGCAGGTTTGGAATATAGTTAAATTATTAATGTTATGATTAAGATGGTGTAGGGTGTTGGTGCAACAGTGTGGATTTTGAATATGACGGTCTAAGCGAAGGGGATATGATTTGTATGCAGCCAGAAAGGGGCGAGGGTTGCCCCTCTTGTAGACGAGAGAAGGATCAAACCATAGACACAAGTGACCTTCACTCTTCTGAGACTGCTTTTCATTTATTATGGTATTGCCCTTTTGTGAGAATTTTTTTTTGGAACAACTTTTGTATTTTTATCAACAGCCATATTAATAAAAATTATTTAAAAAATTATAAGAAAACTATATTTGTTTTATTTAATGTTACCTTGGAAGCATGTACTGCTCGGCTTCCTAGGTGATAACACAGATTTGAACTCTCAACTGTATATTGCTTATCTTTTCATTTTATTGGCTAAATTTCACATTCAGAAATGCAAGTTTAAACTTCTTGGTTTTCACAAAGGAGGTCAAACGGTACATCGATCTATTGATGGATCCATATTCTCTAAATCCGAAGGCTGTTAAAACTATTAATACCTGTTTTTGTGTTTAAAATCCTTATTTGAATGGGATAGGATACTTTGCAAATCATAAAATATGTACTATGTTATTGGTCATTTTGTGACACAAGAAAATTATACTTGTTCCTTTGTGTCAATAAAAAAAAACCAAGTATCATTTAAAAGCAACTACAAGTATTTACACTTGTCATGAATACACTGAACACGCCACCACTACAGACTATACAGCTAGATGTTCACCTGGCACCAAAATAATAACTTTGCCCTTTATTGTTAATAATACATTCAGACTTGCTTTATTAGCATGACCATAGTTAAATACAGTATTTCCAAAGCTTACAAAGTAAGTATAATGATTCTGAATGTAAGAAAAAAAACAACAACAGATAATTTACCCATTTCTACACTGCTTATACTATACATACAATACACTACACAACTACATTGCTACACTACATAGTATACTATAAAGAAAGAAAAACAAATAGTCATCAACAAATCATTCAAACAGGTAAGACAGATAGATAGATAGATCGATAGATAGTGTGCTTTATTAATCCCAGTGCAAAATTGCAGTGTTACAGCAGTCAAGTCACATACATGACAAAACAATAAGATGAGGAGATAGGGGCTGGTAAGAAAACAAAGTACAATTACAGTTATAAATAATAGCAATCTATCTGTCTCTCTGTCTGTCTAAGAGAAAATATTTTCCTGGTTCCATGGTTTTTCCCGTAGTCTAAGAGTGTGTCAAATTGTTGGCATTTAGTGAATACTTTTGTGCTTCTGGCTTTATACAGGCTGCAGTAAAGTGTTGCTCTGAGTGACTCTTGTTGGTAGAAGTTGTATTTTCTCTGGGTTTGTCTGCATCGAGCAGGGCTGTAGAGGTCCTGTCAGAACAAAAACAGTGGGCAAGTCTACTGCTAGACCATATAGTAGGCTTGCCTACGGTATAATGCAAATGTATTTTAAAACACAATATACTTACATGTTTTAAATGACCTGTAAGTACCATCTAGATGGCGTCCTATAATGCGAATAGAGTGGTTTAATCGATATTTCTGTGTGCGCTCTGCTGCCTTGTCTCTCGATCACAACAGCTGGATTCAGTTCAGGTTTCGATTCGTCAGGGCTGCTCATGTACGGGAGTCAATCGGCTTTTTTCAGGTGTTTTACTGATGTCTTAGAAGTCGGATAGCTTCAAACATTGATGTCAAATTCATATAGTGAACGGGTAATTCGCTTTTTTTTTTGCTGTCATGGCAGTTCAGTCATATTTCATGTGTAAACTGCGCCAAGAGTTGTTGCCTAGTAAGGATAGGAGGCTAACGTGAAATAGCTTGGCTAAATACAGCGGCACTACTGTACGTATCGTTAAGCTAGTTGGCTAACGTTAGCTAACCCTATATTAGTTGAGTTATTTTGTGTTTCACGTAGTTGCTGCTAATGACACACTCATTTATTAAAAGCTACATTAATCTGTTTGTAAATGTTACATATAGCAAATACGCTGACATATACGTTCAACTATACAAAGTGTAATTAAATTAGCTAGCTGAACTGCCTACAGTTGATAGCTAGTTGCTTTCTAAGTGAGTTAAGGCAGCATCCACTGGATGAAATACTGAAACTATGTGGGGGTCGTAATCTGTCTGCAGACTATCAGCGCATCCAAGTGATAGGGACCATTATCCTGTGTGCATTAGCTATGTTATATACTGTGTGATAAGGTGGAGGACTTGCTCCTTTGCTGTCAAATGGTCAGGAGGACACAGTAGTCATGCTAGGGCCTGTTTTGATCACATGATGAGGTGGAGAATATATTGCTGCTACTTCTGCTCTTACCTCTACACATAATCTAAAATGGCATGCATTGCAAACTCAAAGTCTGTAGCTTTCTTCAAAGGGTAAGTCTAGAGGATGTTCCCGTTTTATACTTTGTTAGTAAATGAGCAGGAAATGTAGATTTGATTAACGGCTGTAGGCTAACTAAAATCTGTTTCCTGTTACCCCTGTCTGGGAAAACAGACATTTCAGAAACACCGAATGAAAATGTCATAAAGACAGTTTCCTTTCTACTAATAAGAACCAGAATCAGACAGATGTCTTGTAAAGCTGTCCTATGATGTTTTAGAAAAATTATTATTATTCGAAACATAAAAGATCATTCAACCAGCTGCACTGAAATGTTGACTTCCTCATTGTAAATTGTGGTATTTTATCACTTGGTTGTTGCAGTTCATTGGTTAAAGTTTAGTTTGTATGAGGCCACTAGTATGATGACGATCGAGTGTTTTCCTGAGTGAGCTTATAAAGCTAAAATACCTGTGGTTCTGTTTAATTACTGATGCTGTTCAATGATCAAGCTTCCTGCAGTTGCATTTCCTTTGAGGTCACTCTACTGCTTTGCAGCAGGTTTGCAACCACAATTTATTTATTTATTGTCAATTTCCTCTTTGGCTGTTCTGGTTTCGTGTATACAGTGTTGTACATGCAGTTTTAAAGGCTGCGATAATAGAATGGTCAGTAAGTATTTGGTTAGTTTGAGTCTGGCTTATATTTAACGTGACATACTGTCAGATCAGTGGTGCACAGAGGCACTGGAGGGCCGAGTGCTTTGGTCAGTGGCTTTTGACTGTACTGATTTTGAAACACCTGAACGTAGTTCCAGTTCTCTGATTGCTTCTCAATAAATGACAGAAGAAGTCATTTGAAAGTGAACAATTATCAACATCAGGAAATGAGATGTCGCTTGCTAGAAACAAACTGCGGTGGGTAGTGAGTGTGTATAGTGCAGGGTAGATGAAAGAATCTTTATGCTGATGGTGTGAAAACACAGTAGTTGTTGATAGTGCTTATTACCATAACTGATTTTAATGCAGACCTAATCGTCTGTTGACAACTGACCACTGACTGATGCTGGTCTACGAGTTGAACTCAGAGACGCAGTCGCACTTTGATCAAGAGTCCTTACACTGGGGTGCCCCGGTAGCTCACCTGGTAGAGCGGTTGAGTCCTTACTGCAGCAGCCTGGGTTCGAGTCCAGCCCGTGGCCCTTTGCTGCTCTCTCTCTCCCACGTTTCCTGTCTCTCTTCAGCTGTTCCTATCAAATAAAAGCAAACAGCCCAAAAAAATGACCATAAAGAGTTCTTACACCATGTAAGGAAAGTTGATCAGTAACACATGCTTAAGATATTTTTTGCCTCTCTAGCAGGTCTAGCAGTGACATGGCTGCTGATGACAAGTCCTCGTCTTCATCCTCAACGGACTGGAGCGTCGAGCCGCCTGTCATCTCGCCCACCAGCCCCTCCCACCTGACCCACTTCAAACCACTGACTCCTGAGCAGGATGAGCCTCCCCTCCGCTCCGCATACAGCTCATTTGTCAACCTGTTTCGTTTCAACAACAAAGGTCAGGCACACCCGCCCACACACACACACAATAATGTAGATGAAGTTATGGATGTAGCCCCATTATATACCAATGTTTTGTTTTGCTAAAGCCCCTTAGGGTCACTTTTGTTCTCTCTACTGTATTGATGCCAAGTGTAGATGTTCCAGGGGTCCCCCAGACAAATTTGAGACAACTTTGTTTCTGTGATTTCTAAACAGATTTATGGACTTTATTTTGATAATATCCTGATATTCTCAGGAAGTGTAAGTCACACAGAATCTAAAAATAAAAAGATACGGTCAGTGTGTATAGAGTAAGTTGGATACAATGAATGAAAAGTAGTCTTTCAGTTCTGTTTTAAAACAATACTCACATGACTATATTTACATTACAGCCAAGGATAACTATTTTAATCATTCCTCCTGTTCATATTTTATGTGCAAAAATACATTTTAAAGTTCAGCCAAAGCTATCTTCATATTAGTTTCAGCTGAACTTTAGAATGTATTTTTGTACGAATGGGTATGTGAGTCTTGTTTTAAGGCAGACAAAATTTGAACCTGTCCTTTGATCACACATAACCTTTGGAGGCTCACTATTGGCTAATTCAGTGCTTAAGGAAGCTTTTGTGTAAAAATAACTGCAGTCCTCTTATGACATATACGAGTCAAGGTAGTTAGCATTGAAGAATCACACATAAACTTTGCTAAAGTTACTTCTATCTTGTTCATACAAATCTGCAAAGTCCTACTTTTATTTTTTAATTCATAAGTAAAAGTTATGTAACATTTCTTAGAAGTTTTACACAAACCAGCCCTGAGGTTTGGACATTTAAGGGGTACTAAATTTGTTAAAAATGAACAGAGAGGAGGTAATATATCATAAACTCCACATACAAAAAAACTTTTGACCTTTGTTCCTGATGCTTGAAAGTTATTGAAAAATTTAAACTGAATAAAGTTATGTTACTAAGTCAAAGGGCAGTGCTATATTTGTTAATCTTGTTATGAGACAGCTCACTGATTTATAAACTGTTTACAAAGGTCAAAGCAAAGTAAATCTATGAGACAAAAACACATCAAACATTACAGTATGTTAGAACCTATCCGGAGCAGTATTTTGCAGAAGTTTATAGAAGTCAGAGCGCTTAACCACAGTCTTGTGAAGTCATGTGATAGAAATTGCCTGCCTGGTCCAGTGCCAGGAACCAGTGAGCCACATGACTCACGTGTTTGTAGTCCCACCTCTGAAGTCCTGCACTCTGAACGCTCCTCCCCTCACTATGGCAGCACGGGCCTCACACTGACATTTCTTACTGATTTCCCCTTACATGGTTACTGTACAGTATGTTTGTAACTTCAGTCTCTTTGATTAAATTATTTGGGCTGCAGGTAACCTTCAGCTATTTCTATCAGTTGATCTTTTTAGTCTTAAAAAGGTTTTTAATAAGACAAAAAAACCAACTTCCTATTTCGTCAAAATGCCCAGTTATTCTATTTATTTTTTATAATTTATAAAGCAGAAAGATTCAAGGAATTCTTCACATTTAAGAAGCCGTAACAAGCAAATGCTTTGTATTCTTGAATTGTAACAGACCTAAATGTTTAATCAATTCTATTTTTTTTAAAGTCCCACAATTTAATACATTTTGTATAGATTAATTTTGTTGTTAAAATTCTATTAGCGGCAACAAAAAGGCAATCACGAGGAACGGGTGCAAAGAGGACACCCCCCCCACCACCACCACCACCCTGAGACACATGTGGAGACACAATATGGAAAGACACACATGTTCTGAGAATTCGACAATTGGAGTTAAATGAAAAATGGACTGCTTATAAAACCCATCACAAAGACACTACAGATATATTTCAAGTTGTATCAGCATGTATATACCTCACTGACACTCATTTGCATGTTTCTTTTGTAATAACAAAATGAAAAGCAATACATTCAGAGAGTTGAGTGGTTCATTCCGGTTTGGTTAGAGCAAATAAATGTAACAACTTAACAGTCGAGGGTTTTTATTTTCTTTATTTATTTTTATGTCTTGACAAAGCACTTAATGTTGTTCTTCACTTTCTCTTACTGATGTGTGTGTGTGTGTGTGTGTGTGTGTGTGTGTGTGTGTGTGTGTGTGTGTGTGTGTGTGTGTGTGTGTGTGTGTGTGTGTGTAGAGGAGGGACGTCCTCCGTCAACGGTTTCAGAGAAGCCAGATGTGCCATCCCCTTCTCCTCAATCAGAGAGGAGAAGCTGGTCCTCCAGTCCTTCCCACTCCCTCTACGGTTCGAGGGTGCTCCGGAAACAGCACCCAGACCACCTCCGACGTACCTCCACTGCCTCCGGTAAAACACACACACACACACACACACAGAATAGATGTTCCTTTTGGAGCTTGTGTGTGTTTGATCAGATAGAAATGTTGTCTCCAATAGGAAACAGGTCTGTGATGGATATTCTTATTGTATAGCATTTCTAGTGCTGTTTTTCGAGCTTCAACAGCCTTTTCAGCTGTTGAGGTAAGGTATTCTCCAAAGTAGCGATTAGTCAATCTTGCAGAATGTTTGCAGCTCTTAAATTAGGCTTAAATGTATCTCATATACATAAACTAAGGTCTTTCAGTGTCTTGATTGTTATGAAATGACGTCTAAAATGTTGCTGTTCATGTACAGTATGTGCTGTTTTTACACTGGCAAATTAGTCGTATAAACTTTAGATAATGGGATTAGATGGGGGATAAATCTGATAGGACATTTATTTTACTCCATCTGGCATTATCAATGCCTTTCTTATACTTAACTTTATGAAACCTGGTGATTTATTGTTATCACACATTGTTGATCTGTAATTTGAAACTCTGTTAGTTGATTTTAAAGCCTCTGTCTTGTAATGAATAAACTAATCAGAGGCCACTGATAACACCATAAACTATGTCTTACTTCGTCGTCGACACACACTCTTGAAACTGAGAACAAATTTGTTGTTTTCGCTTTTATTTCATTGTATTAATACATATTCTGACAGTTGTAGAACTGCATGGTAGGACAGAGGTGAAGACTTCTATTTAAACACTTTATCATAAAGTTCAGTATTCAATATCTCTTACACATGTGTTTAAAAGCTCTGAAATCTATGTCGAATCTATGTCATTCCCAAATCAAAAAAATTGCAAATGATACAAACATTTAGAAAAGTATGAACAGATATTGTTGAACTATCCACTGTTTTGTGAAGATTATTTTCATACATAGAGCGATATGGTATTATTAGCTGGGGCAAGACATTGTTCTGTGTAAATCATATTCAACACCAAAATACTCTCTCAAAAGTGTTTTAAAATGAATGAAAAGTGAATAAAGGATCCTCTGGCGATTGTCATTATTTTGTTAAAAGAGGAGTGTGCCACCTTTTTATGTTTTATTTTTCATGCAGTCAAATAATTTGTGTGTTTTGGGGGAAAAAAATGTTGATTGTTGGTATTTATCCACAGATAAATCCTGCAAAGGGAAGAGAAATTCTGTTTGCATTTCATATTTCATTTTTCAGAGGAATCTGCAAAAGACAGGAGCAGACTTGTGAGACAGACTTGAAAACTAAATATGATGTTTGGGGTTGAAAAATATTTAGTAAGAAAGATGAATGCATGTACAGGCTGTAACATGATCCATTCTCATGTCTTTTCTGATTACAGTGGATTGGCCAGGTGAGGGGTTTTCTGCACTGTGTGGTTTTACTAAAGATGCTTTTAGCTTGACTGTAACAACTCGGTCTGAATGAATGGCCTTACACAAACTCGTTTGTGTGTCTGAGTGCATGCGAGTGTGTGCGCGTGTGTTTGGTATTTGCATTTTCAATGAAGCGCTTTCTATTAGTCTTTGGTTTGCCCTAATGTTTGCCACTCAGGTACTAATGACTGGAATGATGTTTGTCATGAATGATTTTAAAGCTAACATTTATATTCAACATGTTTTTGTTTCTTGCCCAGTTCTTTTATTGATCGCATCATGTGTTATTTTATACACATTTGCAACTTTTAAGGAAACTGTTCATAAGGTGTTGAAGTGCATTGTCAAATGTTCGTCACTTAGCTGTCATGTTTAAATCCACTATGATGAAGAGGAATTTATTTATTATCACCTCACATTCAGTATATTTTGTTAAAAAATGCATATTTGACAATGCAGCAGGATGGATTTTAAAGATCAAGTGAACCTTTTTCAGTTATTTTGTTCATTTGTGCATTGTGTGTTTGTGTGTGTGTGTGTGTGTGTGTGTGTTTTGTCTATATGCATGATTTTAGACGGCAGCAGAAAATCAGATACCCCTCTAAGCAATCATGACCCTCGCACAGCTGTGCAACTTCGCACTGCACTGAAGAGGCTGAAGGAAATAATGGAGGGAAAGAGCCAGGTATTCACATCCAATCTAACATTAACTCTTTGTTCTACAAACACTTGTTTTGCTTCATTTGTATATGTCATTTTGACATGTCTTAAATGTATTGACACAGCAGTAAACACACTTTTGCTGAGAGTATTTTAAATCTATATATTTTGAGCCATGGCTTTTTGAAAGCCTTGCCATTAGCTGAACCCATGCAGTAGCTCTTTGTGGATAAAATCGGTGTTCTGTGGTGTTGTCCTCCTTCAGGACAGCGATCTGAAGCAGTACTGGATGCCAGATAGCCAGTGTAAAGAGTGTTACGACTGCAACGAAAAGTTCACCACCTTCCGCCGCCGCCACCACTGCCGACTGTGTGGCCAGATCTTCTGCAGCCGCTGCTGCAACCAGGAAATCCCCGGAAAGTTCATGGGCTACACGGGTAAGGCACATACTCGAGATAAGTTAGTTACGAATGCATGATAACATGATCTGATTCATTTCATTGTGCAGTGAAAAACACACACAAAAAAGACAACTTCCTTAAGCTTCAGTACCTCTTTTTGTTTCCTCTCTCCTTCTCTCATCAACCTTTCTTCCTTTCCCTGTCACTCTTTGTCTTCTCTCGGACTTCTTCTGTCTGTACCTAGGAGACCTGCGGGCCTGTACGTACTGCCGTAAGCTAGCACTAAGCTACGCTCACTCAGCTGACTCGGGCTCCATTGGAGAGGACCTGAGCGCCTTGTCTGATTCTTCCTGCTCTGTGTGTGTTTTGGAGCCCAGCGAGCCTCGGACACCTGTGGGTGGGCGTAAGGCCAGCAGGAACATCTTCCTCGAGGAGGACCTTACTTGGCAGAGGTGAACACACACACTGGGCCAAATCAAGTCAAGTGAGGGTGACTGATCAGACCTGATTGGAGAGTATGTTAAAAGATTGCTGATTTTTCTTTTTTTTAAGTACAATCAGAAAGAGCTCTGCATGATGCGTTCAGTGTCAGCTCTGATTTTATGCTTCATTCCTTCACACTTATACTGTACCTCCACCCATCATGCTTACCACAAATAAACTCTTTTTGCCAAAGCTGTCTGTGTGTCTACACCCAAAATCTTGACTTTGTATTTCACATCTTGTTTGCTGTTGTACAGATTTGTTATCTGTCTGTTGTTGTCATCTGTGTGTGCTTTGTATGTACTGTACCCTGTGCATGGTCAAGACTCATGAAACGGAATCAATTTATGGCATGTTAGATATGCAATATCTATATCGATTGGCCCTGACTAGTCCTTTGTCATAGAGAGGAATTAACTGTAAGCCTGCAACAGCTGTTAGTGGGACTCATAAAGTAAGATGTAAAGAAAACACAAGACTCACTGGGTCAGCTTTGCAGCGTGTGATCTGACAGGCCAGTAATGCAGTGTGGAAAACTGGCTCTAATTAATGAATAACTTAGAAGAAGAAAAGAAGAAGCATCTATTTTAGGAACAGTTTTAGTAAAGCATGACTGTTTGGGCACGAGGATTGGTCTAATCTTCCTCTTTACATCATTTTAATGAATTGTTGAAGGATACATTTCATTAACCATGCACACAACAGGAAAATTGTTAAATTAATGTTCAAGGACATCTTTGTTTAAAGGATCGTCCAACAATGCATGCATATTATAACCCCATGCTTGTTTTGCTGCTGTTGTGTTGAATCAGTGTGCTCCCTGCTTATTTTCTCTTATCAACCTGCCTCAAAGAAAATCTGTTTCCTCTCTCTCTCCTGGCATAGAAAAACTCCTATTGGGATGAGAAAGAAGTGAGTCTTGCTGTTTGTTTTATTCATTTTTCACATCTGTCTAAGCTTTAGCTGTCTGTAAGTAAAAGCCAATGCTTTCAAGCTCTATAAAAAATAGTCTTCTGCATGCTCAAACTCACGGATCATAAAGTAGACTGGCCAGCATAGAGGAAGTGTAAAGATCACAGATTAACAACCACAGAAAGAATATAAATCAAAGTTTGTCTGTGTGTGTGTGTGTTCATTAGTATGATTCACCAGGAACCTCAGAACAGTGGCCTCAGTTCCAGACTGACAACGCTACAAGACGATGTCGGCAAATCACCTGCTAGGAAGAGGTCAGTCACTGCTCTGGGTTTGCTTGTAAAGTACAATGTGTTCCAGCTTGATTAAGTACAGTTAAGTCAAGCCAGCGTGAACGGTCCCCGTTTGTCTCTACCGCAGGTCTGCCAGTGTGACCAACCTGACGCTGGACCGCTCTGGATCTACCATGGTGCCTTCCTACGACAGCTCAGTCAGCCCGCCAACCAGCCGAGCCATGTCAGGCGCCAAGAGCGGCACCAAGCTGGACCACAGTGAGGAGGAGAGGAAGATCCTACTGGTAGCTGCCTTATTCTTTCCTTTTCACTGATTTTCATCTCATTGTTTAAAGCGCCTACAGTCTATATTTTTCTAATAACAATGTATCAAATAACGATGTGAAAAGAATGTGAAAGGGGTCGCTCGTAGTGATGAACCTGCAGAGAATTGTCACCTGAATATGCAGCTCCCCTTGGACAGTGCTTTATAGTGAGTTCCAGCTCATTGTTTAGCTGTCTGACTTGCAACTTCACTGTTTTGGTTCACTCTCACTGCTCTCACAGTGTCATTTTTGCCAGCAGCAGGCAGCTGTTTTCAGAGAAAAAGCTCTAAAAACCCACTGTACACTACCTGCTCAGCAGCAAACAACAGATAGACACAGTTAGAGACTAGCTGCTGAACATAGTGGAGCATTTAGCAGCAAAAGAGCCAGATATTTCCCTCAGGAGATGGTGGAGCCCAAAATCAGAATCAGAATCAGAAATACTTTATTGATCCCCGAAGGGAAACTCTTTGTTACAGAGCTAAGAGAGTGAATATCACCAGGTGGTCATAAACACGACTCCAAATGAATGATAATGTTGCTCCATAACTGCTGGATGTGTAAATAAGCAACTGTTTGCTAAAGTTCACCATATCAACTTAACAGCTGATGATATGTCTATGTTATTGCTTC
Organism: Siniperca chuatsi; assembly: GCF_020085105.1. Lineage (NCBI taxonomy): Eukaryota > Metazoa > Chordata > Actinopteri > Centrarchiformes > Sinipercidae > Siniperca > Siniperca chuatsi. The sequence continues at coordinate 25,853,210 of NC_058053.1, forward strand.
CTATAAACTGTAAAACAATCTTAAAAGAGGAACAAACGGAACAAACATTACCATTATTAAACATTGCTGATTATTACATCCTGCAGGACTCCTCCCAGCTAAAAGACTTGTGGAAGAAAATCTGTCACAACAGCACGGGGATGGAGTTCCAGGACCACAGATACTGGCTGAGGACCTACCCCAACTGCATTGTGGGAAAAGAGCTTGTCAACTGGCTGCTGAGGAATGGCACCATTTCCACCAGGTAGCAGCTCAGTGGACAACCGTGTTCTTTTCTGTACCGTGACGTGTTAACGGTCTTTGGAAGGAATACTTAAACGCACATTATGTCATTTCTGCCGCTAGGGGTCTCTCACTTCAAAACAATAACAAAAGACGTAGTTTGGTGACATTGGGAAGTAGCGTGGGATCATGGGAGTTGTTGTCTTCACCACCATTGCTGGGAGCCGAATTATCCACAGAGGTCTCCTCCTCTCCAAAACAAATGGACCCGGTGATTAAAACCGGTAAAAACACTGAACTGACTGACTCAGCAAAATATATAGCATAGGTCTACTCGTTTTTAGACATTTCAATGCTGAGAAAGTTATACATTATACCTTTTTAAAGGAATAGTTCGACATTTTGGGAAATATGGTGATTTGCTTTCTTGCCAAGAGTTAGATGAGAAGACTGGTACCACTTTCATCTGTCACTTAAACATATAGCTGGAGCTTAAAGCCGATGAGCTAGTTGTTTTCCCGTTTCCAGTCTTTATGCTAAGCTATGCTAATCAGTTGCAGTCTGTAGCTTCAACATGTCGAACTACTGCTTTCACATGACTGAGGAAATATAATTTTCTGCTGGTATATAATGAACACTGGCGAACTTGCTTTGCGCTGGACAAAAGTGTTGCTTTTCTATGCAGAGGCACTGCAGCTTATGGCATCACATATATTTACATCAGGTCTACTTTTTTCTCTTCACCACATCAGACCCAGTTTTCTGATGATTTTGTAAAATGCCTCCAATTAGATTACAGCCTTAGATGTGCAAAGAGGATTAGAGGAACTAATTTTGGTTGTCTGATTTTCCAGAAGTTTCTATTAAAACTTTGAAACAAGAATATGATCTTAGTAAAAAGTAAATAAATATGACATGGCTTCATCTGACTGGTTAGAGATCTCTCTTTGACTTTGCCGCTTAAGGTCTGTATTTGCTTGTCCTCACTGAGGGATTGCTCCCTGGTAATCCAGGATAGGCTACACTATACATGTATATAGCAGCTATCCTTTCTGCCTGTCCAAAATGCTATTTTGTGTGTTATGCTTTGTTTACTTTTCGTGTTCCTTCTGTGTTCATTATGCATTCTTTCCTGTAAAAAAAAGGTTGATCAGTTAGATCTAAATATGCTTTGTTTCGTGCTAACAGATGTTAACAGATTAACTTGATCTAAGTGAGTACAGCTAGTGAACTGAAGATAACTAATGTTTTTATGTCTCATACCTTCCTGCTGCCATGGGCTCAGTGCAGAAGGCTCATCATCAGTGGCTGCCCTTACGTGTCTAGTTTATTTTAAGTTGAAAGCTGCTCTTGATCTTGAGTTTTACTGTTACGCTCTCCCTCACATTCTGATGGTTGTGTGTTGCAGGGCCCAAGCTATCGCCATAGGCCAGGCATTAGTGGACGGTCGCTGGCTGGACTGTGTCACTCACCACGACCAGCTGTTCAGGGATGAGTATGCTCTCTACCGTCCCCTCCAGGTAACAGCCCATTTCTGATGAGTAAACACTGTACATGCTGTAAAAGAGCAATTTCAAATCACCAAATGATCCATATTGTTTTACATTTGTATTTACTTTGACACATCACGAGTTGATATTGATTGATTCAACAGGGTCTTGTGATTGAGGACATATAATCATTGAAGCTGCTAGAGATATCAGTAAAGGGAAATGTGCTGATGGTGACGTCTCTGTGTCTGGTCTCTAGAGTACAGAGTTCTCAGAAACACCGTCTCCGGACAGTGATAGTGTCAACTCCCTGGAAGGACATTCGGAGCCATCCTGGTTCAAGGACATCAAGTTTGATGATAGCGACACAGAGCAGCTCGCAGATGAGACAGACTACAACATGCCCAGTATGTATCGCATGTGTAAGGCTTTAATAAAACCTTTTTTTATACACCTACAGCTAGGGCCTGATTAATCAAATTTTATTTTCAGTTACGATTTTGGCTTCCAACGATTATGAAAATAATCGAGAAAAAATGATTTTTGTGCCTCAGTTTTGTCTTGTGTTATAAATCCCTTTCCTTTACAGCGATGTGCTTTCGCCCCTCCCTAAAAGCCCAAACTCACTCTCAGCCAGGCTGTTGCATGTTTAGTTCTGTGTTTAGTGTTTAAGATGTTTAGTGCTAAGATGATGGAAAGAGAGCCTTTGGTCAACAGAAAAGGTCAAACCAATTCCCTGTTTGGAAACACTTTAGTTTCAAGGAGTCCGACGAGGAACAACAACAAATACTTTTCAAGATTTGTTACACAGTGGTGTCTGTACCACAAGGCAATACGCCCAATTTGTTTAATCATCTGAAATTCAATCACAAAGTGGTGTATGACCAAACAATAAAGGAACAAAAAACAAAAGTCATCGATTAAGGACACTCTTTATAATGCAATGCCTACCCTCCAGCTCTCAAAGAGTTCAAAGAAATCCACTGTTAAAAAGACAAGTTTTTTTCAAAAGTCCAATAAATGCATGATGTTTCCAAAGTCGATGAGTAATCATGTTAAATAATCATGATCTCAATATTTACCAAAATAATCCTGATTATGATTTTTGCCATAATCGAGCAGCCCTACCTGCAGCCATACGCCTTGTTGTCTTGGATCATTACTCTTTGCACAGGCCGCCTCCAGGTGGCTTTGGTTTGGTTTCTGCGAATTAAAATCCCAGCTGCAGCTCACTGACCTGTCTCTCTGTTCAGACTCTGCCAGCCCCAGCAAGAGAACATCTGTCAGCAGTTTCCAGTCAGCGGTGGACAGTGACTCAGCTGCCTCCATCAACCTCAACATGGAGCAAAACAATGTCAACTTCCACATCAAGAAACAGTCCAAGTATCCACATGTGCCTCCTGCCACTGAGCAGAAAGGTAAACATTACGACACATAATATTTCCTAGAAATATGTCAGTCCTGCGAGTGACTCTGTGTGTTGGTTACTGTGCCTCTAGAAAATTATTGATCCCACTTGGACTTGTAAGTTTTGATACAATGGATCAACGGAGAGTAGGCTTTTTAAAGCAAAAGTACGCTTTAGTATTATTGGGTTTTTATTTCTGTAGCTCCAGCCATTGGTTCCATCAGGTATGTTAACGTTGTAATCGCCAAATTAATTGCTGAGACAACAGAACCAGGCAAAGTTGTTAAAAATAGGTTCAAACACAAGCAGTCAGACGATCATTTAGGTTGTATACAAACCCACAGGTTAGTCAGAGTTATTTCGAAGAGAAAACAAAAGTGAACAGTACAATTATTACCCAAACTGGGGTAAACATTGTAAACATTCATCCCAGTTTACAGACAGTTTTCCTGGTTCAACTTTGACCTACCGTATTTGCCATAGCTGTCTGCAATTGCGGTTTTTACTGAAGGTGCCGCAATCTATAATCCAAAGTTATCATAACTACTGGAAACGATGGACAGAGCAACAAAAATAACACCCAAGTTGTAATAAAACGTTTTCCTTTAATGTCAAAGTGAAAACAAATCTTTACAAAATGATCAAAATTAACTACAGACGTACCCCCTTCAAGTCAGTATTTAGTAGAGACACCTTTGGCAGTAGTTACAGCCTTGACTCGATGTAGACTGTTCTACATCAGCTTTACACATCTTTTATACCCACTTTTTCTTTACAAACCTGCTCCAGCTCTGTCGTGTTGTGTGGGGACTTTGACTGAACAGCACTTTACCAGTCTTTCTACAGATTCTTAATTGGACTGAGTTTTTAATTAATAATCCCAATTACATTAACTGATCTTCAACACTGTAAGACAACTAAACACTAAAGGTACAACACTTGTTATAAGTGCTGTATCTAACAAGCTGATCTCTTCTCTGTATCTTGTGCTCACTTCCTCTCTCTCCTCTTTTAGCTGAATTTCTTGTGTCTGAGGATGGAGGACAGAACATTGTCATAAGTGATGCCTTCATCAAGGGTAAGAACTCTGCACTTCCTTATTGATTTAATCAGAAAACAAATTGAACTAGGCAAGCAAACCTGCTCCCTCTTCTTTACTTGATGTTCCTGCAGAGTCTCTGTTCAACCGTCGTGTGGAGGAGAAGGCTAAAGAGATGCTGTTTACTCCGTTGGGTTGGCACCACAGCTCTTTAGATCAGCTCCGAGAGGAGAACGGAGAGAGGAAGGCCATGGAGAGGCTGCTGTGAGTGGAGATAATACTACTGTTTGTGTCCAGTGTGATTATACAAAATAGTTGCAGTCCACTAGGACTGCAAGTAATAATCATTTTCAATTTCATTTCGATTTAATCTATTGATTATTTCCCACCTAATCATTTAGTCTATAAAATGTCAGAAATAGTAAAAAATGCCCATTACAATTTCCCACAGGTCAAGATGACTTTGATGAATTGCTTGTTGTGTCTGATGAACAGTTAATAACCAAAAGATATTCAATTTCAAATGATATAAAACAGAAAAAAACAGCAAATCCTCTAATTTTAAAAAGCTTGAACCATCAAACATTTGCTACTTTAGCTTGATAAATGACTTAAATGATTAACTGATTATCAAAAATTGTTGATTTATTTTATCTTGGACTGATTAATCGATTAATTGCTTCAGCACATAACTTCATTTAGAAGAACACTTACTGATGTTTGCGGAGACACAATAAAGCAAAATGCGAAATACCTCAAGCATTGTAAACTCTGTTCAAGCAGATTCTTGTGTTAGTCAGAGTGTATTGCACTTTGACTTACATGTGGTCTCTATAGAGCAACTAACAAACAGGAAATGTATCAAGAGGAATACTTTCAACATGATAGTAACTTGGGAAATGCTTTTGTGAAATTTCTGCATGGAAGCGACTGGTTTATATATGGTCTATACCTCCCTTTGTTCAGCTCGGCCAACCACAGCCACATGATGGCGTTGCTGCAGCAGCTGCTCTACAGTGAGTCTCTGTCTCTGTCCTGGCGGGATATCATCGTCCCTGTGGTTCGACAGGTGGTCCAGACAGTACGGCCCGACGTTCGCAACTGCGATGACGACATGGACATCCGCCAGCTGGTCCACATCAAGAAGGTCAGACACCATGTCATCACCATCAGTCAATCTGAAGTCATATGTCACTCTTTGGAAATTATATACACATTCATTTAATTAATTAAGCATCAAATTAGCTGATTAGACAGTCTGCTTCAGGTGGATTCAGAGGTATAACTGAATCTCCATTTGTGCTTCAGATTCCTGGAGGCAGGAAGTTTGACTCAACGGTGGTAAACGGCTTCATATGCACCAAGAACATCGCCCACAAGAAGGTAGAGTCTCCTTCTGTTCGGCAGAAATCCAACATTTTATGTTTTCTTTAAAGGTGATTTGTGTCTGATGTGAACATTCATTCAAAAACTAATACTTAATGTGGATCCTGTTGTTCTTTATTGTGTCCGTAATTATTTTCACATTCCTTGCCTCTTTGAAATCAGCAATAAAGTCCATAAAAGAAAATAATGAGTATATTGGTAGCTGAAATACCTACAGCACAGCTTGTGTTGGAATTGTTGATATTTAACTGAAAACCTGATACTTGTCTGACCTGTAATCAGATGAACCCCCACATCAAGAACCCCAAAATTCTGCTGCTGAAGTGCTCCATAGAGTATCTGTACAGGGAGGAGACCAAGTTTACCTGCATCGACCCCATTGTGCTACAGGTCAGTAATTTAACTACAGTTAACAATAGATAGTAGAGGAAACTACCTTTTTAGCCTGGTTTCAGTTGCATTTGCTGTAGTTTTCTGAAACCAAGAAAAGATTTTTCTTTGTCTTTCCCTTAGGAGCGAGAGTTTTTGAAGAACTATGTGCAGCGCATAGTAGATGTCCGTCCAAACCTGGTATTAGTGGAGAAGACAGTGTCTCGTATTGCTCAGGACATGCTGCTAGAGCACGGCATCACACTGGTCATCAACGTCAAACCGGTTAGTATAGTATCTGTGCTATATAACTCATGCATTGGCCACTGCATTAGCCAGTTTTTTCATAAAACATAACAGTTTAGAATTTTTTTGTTAACATTTAGATATCCTTAAATCATGCTTTCTACATCTTTGCCTCCTATTGGGTTGGTTATTCTGTCATAAAACAGCTTGGCACCCAAAAAGCAAACAAAATCACACAGATTCAATCCAACATAAGGCACACACAATCCACAAGCAGACACACAAAGCAAAACAAAATAAAAGAAATTATAAACAGCAAATAAAACAAGTGGTATGCATAAATTGAAGCATGACACAGGATGAAAATACTAAAAGTTATAAATAACTTATTTCCATAGTGGTCCTGGCTACGCTGAGTTTGCCACTGTTTATCACATTTTTTCTTCTTTGTCAATTTAGCAAGTCTTGGACAGGGTGAGTCGTATGACCCAGGGAGACCTGGTAATGTCCATGGACCAGCTCCTCACCAAACCTCGTCTGGGAACCTGCCACAAGTTCTACATGCAGCCCTTCACCCTGGCCAACAGTAAGAAGCACCTCCACTCTCCACTCCAACTGTCAGTGAATACTGCTGTGAGATCCCGATTTTATTGTTCTGTCCTTACAGATGAAGTGAAGACTCTGATGTTCTTTGAGGGCTGTCTTCCTCATCTTGGATGCTCCATCAAGCTGCGAGGTGCTGCAGAGTACGAGCTGGCCAGGGTGAAGGAGATCATCATGCTGATGGTGTGTGTGGCCTACCACTCCCAGCTGGAGATCTCTTTCCTCATGGACGAGTTTGCCATGCCGCCCAGCTTGGCCCAAAGCACCTCGTTCCCCTGCCTGCTGGAGGTCGCCTCCGCAGACGAGGAGGCAGATGGAGAGAAGAGAAGGAAAGAGACAAATGGAGAGAGCCAGGAGAAAACTGCAGGGATTGAAGGAGGACAACCTGAGGAGGAAGGGCTTCCCTCTGAGTCGTCATCCAAAAATGGAAATATAGAACCTCTCCAAGACAAACAGAGCCCTAAATCAAGCTCCTCTGTTCAAGAGGAGGAGGCTGGTAACACAGAGACAATGACCTCCTCGCCAATTTCCAGTCCCCCTGCACCGCCTTTGTTTGTCTCTCCTCCGTTCCTCCTCATAGAGGAAGACAAGGAGATGGGCTCAGACACTCTCATCAGGGTGTCTGTGGGGGAGACAGGGGAAGAGGGAAGCCTAGTGAAGGAGGGGTCACTTGGTATGGAGGATGGGGAAGGTTCAGAGACACTTACTCCCAGGTTCCAAGACCCTCTGCAGGATGATACGGGGATGTTTGTGGCCGAGCAGGTGACTTCATCTGATGACCATCTGAAGTCCATCTCTGCTGTCTTCAAGCAGGAGCTTAAGGACATCATCCTGTGCATTTCTCCCTTCATTACATTTAAGAAACCATTCCTTCTCACGCCTGCTGGCATGCACTGCCCCAGCAGGGATTACTTCCCAGAAAAGGTACCTAGCTTTGACATTGTTGTTTTGTTTTGGGGTTTTTTTTGGGTTGTTTTTTTTTTTTTTTTTTTTTTTACATCTATTCAATTTACATTTACTCAATAAGCTGAAACTAACGGTAATTTTCATTATCAATTAATTTGCTGATTGTTTTCTCTATTAATCGATTAATTGTTTAGTCTGTAACATGTCAGAAAATAGTGAAAAATTTTCACCCCTTTTTGTCCGAGTCCAAGGTGAGGTTATTCAGTTTCTAATGATATAAAACAGAGAAAAGCAGAACATCTTGATATTTGAGAGGCTGAAAACAGCAATTTTTGGCCTTTAAGCTTAAAAAATGACTAATTAATCAATTATCAAAATAATTGTCAATTATTTTTCTGACAATCGGCTAATCACTACAGCTCTAGACTGTTATACTGTTATACAGGCAGTGTTTCCTACATTTTTTCATTATTTGTGCCAAGCTCACCTGTGTTTTCCCTGTCCCATAGGTCTACCTATCTCCTCTTCTTAACAAGGACTTCAAGGAACTGGATGGGCGCAGAAAGCGGCAGCTCCTTAAAGACTCTGCCCCCTCCTCCCTGGTTATTGGACAGACCAATGGCGGCCCACAGCCGAAGCCCATCGACGTCCTGCCCTCCCACAATCTTACCGGCACCCGCATTATAGAGCAGCTGAACAGCAGCCAGGATCTGGCCAAGATGCTGGCAGACTACAGAGCAAAGGGAGGTCGTATCCGGCAAAGGGAAGCCACCGACCCCTTCTGCGCTGCCAATACTGCAGCTCCTGTCAGTGGCCAGAGCAGGACGGGGGACGCTACAGTGAAGCCACCAGTGAAGACTGACAGTGAAGAGGAGAAGCCAAGCAAACAGAATGATATGAGCTGGGCTCCAAAGGTAAGCAGTGTTGAGGCAATTATTCAGTAAAGGTAAAAAAAAAAAAACGCTCCATCGCATCAAAAATGAATTGACAAAGATGTTGCTCATGAATTAAACGTCATATCATTGGGTTCTGGACTGTTGGTCAGACAAAACAAGCATTTTAAAGATGTCACTTTGGGTTCTGGGAAATTGTGATGGGAATTTTTCAATATTTTATGATAATTTGAAAAAAATAATCAAGAACTTAATTGTTAATGAAAGTAATTGTTAGTTGCAGCCCTGAAGGTGAGACTGGATTTGACTTTTTTTTTAAGGTACACCTGCTAACAAACCCTGATGTCTAAATTCTGCTTCGAGCATTATCTGTCACACTGAACATATACAAGATATCCTCAGTCCTCCTGCTGAATATTCACTTTGCATTCCAGTTGGAGGGAAGTGTCTCCCCTGTGTTCCTTCCTCTTTTTAAACCAGTCCTGGTTTCAGACTAGTGTGATGTGCTGGAACACCCCCCACCCCTGATCTTTCATTTGTGAGGGGAAACTATAAGCGACAAGGTGTGTGCATGTATTTATGGGCCTCTGTGGCTTTACTTTTATCTTACTTTTGACCTGTTTGTGTTTCTTGTTGTTGTCCTCAGCTGGACTGTCTGAACCCTGTCAACCATCAGAGACTGTGTGTGCTCTTCAGCAGTTCATCAGCTCAGTCCAACAACGCGCCCAACCCCTGCGTCAGCCCATGGTAAACTGTTCATATGGAGTGGATTAATGCAAAAATCGCATACTTTGTCTTTAATGAATTTGTTGTCATTGCCTTTGTTGTCAACAGGATTGTCACAATGGAGTTCTATGGCAAGAATGACCTCTCTCTTGGCGTGTTCTTGGAGCGATACTGTTTTAGGTAAGACAAAATAACAGTGCATTTAAATGTTCTTTTTATGAAATTACAATGTTTTAATAAGCGATTCATTATCAGAGAGAAACTTACAGACTAAAGATTGTAGCTACATTTTTAAAAGTGCATGTGAACTCACTGTATGTGTTAATTGGCTAGAAAAAGACACACATTCTTAGTTCAGCAATAAATAAGCTTCTCAGTTTGCGTGACGTCGAGATCCTACAGTAATCTCCCCTCAATATTTCTGTACAAGATGGTTCTTTTTCGTCCTGTCCTGCTTTACAAATGTGTTTGTGTGTGTTTGTATGAATGTGTTTTCTGCAGGCCGTCTTACCAGTGCCCCAGTATGTTCTGTGAGACTCCCATGGTGCACCACATCCGTCGGTTTGTGCACGGCAGCGGCTGTGTGCAGATTGTGTTGAAGGAGTTGGACTCCCCTGTGCCTGGTTATCAGCACACAATTCTCAACTACTCCTGGTGCCGCATCTGCAAACAGGTTAGCAATAAGTATCATAATATTTAACATTAACATAGAATTTCAGTACCAATACCAAATGTAAAGTTTTTGGTTGCTTTACCCCGAGTATAAACTTTGCTGAGTACCAGATCAGATACCTTGCTGGACTTCTAAAAAAGCCTTTTTTTAAATTTACCAAATTGCCAACGTTGCTTAATGTTGTCTATTTATTTCTTAAATCTGGAAATATCTGATCAAAGAATAAAAAAGCATTTGGTGCCACCTATTGGTACTTTTTGATTCTTTGTAAAACGAACACACTTCTGTTGTTACTTACAAAACATTACAGTTCGATTCCTAACCTTAATGTTTCATAGATATTCTCTAACTGTTGGATTTCTTCCTGGTCCCTGATTATCTGAGGGTGCCCTCACACCTAACCTGTTGTTTGTGTGTTTGTTGTCTGAAAGCAAACTGACCACAGTATTTCGTGATAGTAGATATTTGTTTTTAGCATGAATTCAAAACCTAAACTACAGTAAGTCCATCTGCTGACTGTAAACTGTTCAGGAGGCGATCTTATAATAAAAGCCATCTGTATGAGCTCATTTGGTAACCGTGGTAGACAGACAGTCTGTTAAAACTGTGGTATGTTGTGCTTGTATCCTATTCTGTGTACATCGATTCAGTGCTTCATTCAGTTTAATTAAAAAGTGCGTGACGTAGCATTCCCAGAGTAGTACTGAGTAATACTCATTTCAACATGGTAGAAAATATGCAGGGGGCAATAAATTACTTGATTTCATTCAAGTTACATCGGTTATTAAGATTCCACCTTCTAGCTGAATGAATGAAATGGTAATTAGTCTTAATATCAGGCTGGACTTCCCTGTTACACTCTGTCTCTTTTTCTAAGGTGACACCAGTGGTGCCTCTCTCCAACGACTCGTGGTCCATGTCTTTTGCCAAATACCTGGAGCTTCGCTTCTACGGCCACCAGTACACTCGGAGGGCTAATGCGGAGCCCTGCGGACACTCCATCCACAAAGACTACCACCAGTACTTCTCATACAACCAGATGGTGGCTTCCTTCAGGTTGGTCAGCTGTCACTGTGTCCTCTATCCTTCATCCACCTACCACCGAATCAGACGTATTTAGAATGAAAGAATAATCAATAAATGGATAACTATAAAGCATTTTTATTCCTTCTAGGTTTGTGTCATTAGCTATTCATTCAACGTGTGTACAGAGGTTCATCATCCTTCCAGTCGTCTGCTGTATGTTTGATTTGTGTGTGAGTTATCTAGGATGGTTACAGCCAAAAGCACCTGTTCTATACATGGAATCAATTAGTTTTCTCTCCTTCTCAGCTACACTTCTGTAAGGCTGTTGGAGATTTGTCTTCCTCGTCCCAAGCTCTTCATCAGGAACCTGGGGCCTTCTAAAACCAACCTTCAGCAGGACCTGAAGGACTTCTCTCAAAAGTAAATGAACACTATTGATAGAGCTTGTCAGTCTGCATCCATTTATATGTCAAACTCACGGAAAGACACCAGAGAATGATGCACTTTGACCAGAAGATCCCATTACAACGATCATAATGTGAAAAGGAATTACAATATTAGCTGCGCTGCTAGAAGAAAGACCGCAGAGACATTGACATCAAAAGGGTTTCTCTCCTTGTGAGCATGAATGGGCTCAAGGAAATTTCATGGAAATCTGCCCATTAGATTATCTTGAGTTCAAAGTTTACTTTTTGAGGCACCCAGGGGAGGCACAAAACAAAAGCTCATGAATCAGAATCAGAAATACTTTATTGATCCCCGAGGGGAAACTCTATAAATTGTCCAAAATGGAAATGTTCATCCTCTGTGGAGCATGAGTCTGTTGAGGAAATTTCATGGCAATGTCCCGCAGCTTTTGAAATTACTTGTGAACAACTGGAAAGTTTCACCTGAGAGAGGCATGCGGGGTGGGGGTCACCATAAAGACCATAATTTTCCACCGCAAATTTAACTGAACTCTGGCCTGTAGTTATATCTTGATATCGAGGGTCTAATGATAAGAGGACGTACAGACTTTAAAGCCCTTTGAGGCAAATTTGTGTTGGATTACACAATGATTATTTTCATTATCAATTAATCTGCCAGTTATTTTCTCAATTAATCGTTTGGTCTATAAAATGTCAGAAAATAGTGACAAATGTCCATTGCTTCCATTTTCCCAGAGTCCAAGATGACACATTCAAATCAAATCAGATCAGAATCAGAATCAGAAATACTTTATTGATCCCCGAGGGGAAACTCTTTTGTTTTTTGTTACAGCAGCTCGCCTATACGTCAGTGCACACAGGAATAGAAGTACTAAGCAAAAAATATAATACACTGTAATACAGGTCAGATAAATGAAGTACCTAGTGGGTATAAGTATAAAATTAAAATAAGTGTGAAGTACAAAGTGGATTTACCAGTTGAAGATAAGTATGTACGGTATAATAATACAATGTAATAATACAAGTAGTAAGTAATTGTGCATGAACTGTTAAGTGTAGCCTATTAAGATTATAATGAGACGGTGGATGTTGCACAGTCGTAATAGAAGTATGAATAAATATCAATAAATAGGGAATTTTAAACTGAAAAGAGTATATTGCACAGGAGTATTAACACAGAATATTGCACAATTATGTCAAGTATTGCAGTGATGTTAATGATCAATGTCCCGTTTAATGACTAATGATGTCATATAGACTAACAAATGTCTCGTTTTGTCTAACGAACAGTCCAAAACTGAAAGATATTCAGTTGACGTTGTTATAAAACATAGAAACAGAAAATCATCAACTGACACCAGAGAAGTATTTTTGCTTAAAAAACAACTTAAACGATAAAGCGATTATCAAAATAGTTGCTGATTAATTTTCTGACAATTGACTAATTGATTAATCTACTAATTATTGCATTGACTTTGGGCTATATAAATAAAATTGGCTTCACTTGAATTGATCTTTTACCGCCATTGGTAAGTGTTGGACGAACAGATGAACAGTCTTAGCGGCATTGCCTTTCCGCTTGCAGGGCAAAAATAAAATGAGATTAGTAATTGAGAATTTCAGGCACAAGCTAGCAGTGTTGAAAAGAAAAGAATAAATACAGCAATTAAAAAATAGTGGGAAAGAACTACAGTTGTAAAAGTCAACAGAAAGATTTAAATGCTTTCCACTCTTAGAATTGTTGTTTTTGTTGTTTTCAGTCCATTGGTAGTTGGGCTAAAGGCTAAAGCTAAAGATAAAGTGCTGCATTAATATTACGATTACAGCACCTTCATTCAGTGGTGTTTGTTTTTTTTACATATCACCTGACCACATCCAGTCCACTGTTTCCCTCTGCTCTCTCCTCAGAGTGACTCAGGTGTACTTGGCCATAGATGATCGCCTCACCTCCCTCAAGACCGACACCTTCAGTAAGACGCGAGAGGAAAAGATGGAGGACCTCTTCGCTCAGAAAGACGTAGGTTTTTCCCCAGTGTGTCAGTATGTCTCACCTCAGGGTAAAGTGGTAGTTACAGGCTCATAGTGGTGTTTCTGTGTGTGTAGATGGAGGAGGCAGAGCTGCGGAGCTGGATCGAGAAGCTTCAGGCGCGACTACAGGCCTGCTGTCTGGATTCTCCTCAGCAGCTGCAGGTTGTTCTGGAGTCGTTGGTGATGAAGAAACAGAGTCTGTGTGAGATGTTACAGTCCTGGAATGGCAGGTCAGAGTCACTACCAACTTCTTCAAATATGTTTTATTGGAGGAAAAAAAGGATATTCAGTATCATGAAATAAAAGTGACACTGACAGTTTGTTTGCAGAGAACAACATAAGAAAAAAATACACGTACATTCTCACAATACCCAAAGCCAGCTCTGGTGACAACAGATAAAAGAAATGAAATGAAAAACAAATAAACATGGTGGGAAAAAATACTTTTTCTCTAAGGTGGTCAGTGAGGATTCATGTTAATGGACTTTAGATAATCTGTAAGAGGCTGCCAGAGCTTGTTGAACTGTAAAAGTCTTTCCTTTCACAAAACCTTCAAGGTACAGAGTATTGATCAACTCATTAAACTACTGTTTGGCTATGATGGAGCTCGGCTCTCTCTCACACACTGCGATGGGCACCCGCTCATGTTTCAGGTAGCGCTTGTCCAGGTCACTGTCCGAAAAACAAATCATTAAAGCCTGTAATAATTCTTCTTCTTCAAGTACATAAGAATATGTTGTTTTTAAAGCTATAATTAAGCTGTAAGTGAGGAGCTGTGTCTCCCTGAATTTGGTTGTTGAAACGCTACTGACTTAATCAGTGCTTTTTATGTATTAGAAGGGGCAACCAGGCTCTTAATCAACTCTCTTACTCTGTTGCCTCGTTCCCTCCCAGGCTGCAAGACTTGTTCCAGCAGGAGAAAGGCAGGAAGCGTCTGTCTGTCCCTCCCAGCCCAGGCAGGCACAGACAGACCACCACGGAAGACAGCAAGGTCGGTAACATTCATTGCGTTTACATGCACATAAAGTAACGGGGTCACTGTCAGCGTTTTTCCCAGTAACCTGATTTCTTCAACACCATGAAATCAAGGATCCTGGTTTCTGTAATCGGGGTAGAGTATTAGGGAAATTAGTTTTTCCCGAGCTAGATTTCCCACGGAGAAAGTCAATTTCTTGACTATGCGTACTCGTAACCAGGTTTCTAATCGGTGTGGATGTGCAGGGCAGACAGAGGGAGGTGTTGCTGTGACAGCAGAGCATCAGGATGAAAGAAGAGATAATTACACATAGCGATACATCCTCGAATTTGAAATAATTGAATTCAAAGTCTGACTAAAGCTGAAGCGGACAGGGCGTCCTAGTGGCCTAGTGGTTAAGACTCATACAATATAACTGCACCGTCCTGGTTCGATTCCAGCCAGGGATCTTTGTTGCGTGTCATATATTGTCAGCTATTGAATAAACAAAACAAAACTGAAAGTAACACTAAATAGCTTCTATAAGTCTTAACAAGTTGGTTTCCACTGTTGAACATTTTCTCGCACTGTAGGAAAAGCTGTGCGCTCTCTCAGAACTGAGCCTGTCAGTCCAAATGCTCCAACACAGAAAACACCTGGAACAGCATTATGTTTCACAAATACAGTTAAAATAAGTCATCCGTGGTTCCAAAATAAGAGATCTGATCTGCTGCATATACGTGTTTTACAGTCACCAAGTTTAGAGCTGCAGCAATTAGTCGATCGACAGAAAATGAATCTATATAAAATGTCGATAATCAATTAATTGTCATTTATCAAGCAAAAAGGCTGAAAAATGAGATAGTTCCAGGTCCTCAAATGTGCTTTTCTTGGTCTCACATTGTAGTAATATTTATGGGTTTTAGACTGTTGGTTGGACAAATCAAGACATTTGATGAAATCACTTTGATATTGATTGGCATTTTTCACTGTTTTCTAATGATTTATAGACGATAAACGATTTATCGAGACAATAATCCTCTGGTTAATCGATAACTAAAATAATCGCTAGTTGCAGCCCTAACCACGTTACTGAAGTGGATGCAAACACACCTGATATACTGTGTAACCTTACCTTAATGTAACCCACCTGCTCATATTCATATTTGCTGAAACCTGTCAGCTTTTTTAACAGACCTGCTTCCCCACGGAGATCATTCAGGTTTAATTTAGTATGATGATAATCTAGCCTATTTTTATTTGTTTATTTATTTATTTTATAGAGTACCCTGGATTCCTCCCCCCGCAACCCCTCACCTGTGGTACAGAATGGCGAGAAAGGTGAGTTGGCTGTCACAGACCTAAATCCATCCGGGTTTATTGTTTCTGAGTGAAGCTGATTTGTGATCCTGACTGTAGTTGATGAGTTGACGTGTTTTCACTCACAGAGGACCGTCACCTCAGCACGCTGCCCTCAACCTCCTCCTCCATGCTGCTGTCACCGGGAGAACCTGGATCTGAACCAATCACACCTGTTCCCTCTTTCACCGAGCAGGACTCTGTCAGCATCCCAGAAGGTACACACAAACACACACTCATCTCTCGTAGCTTACAGTATCTCTCTAATCTGATCTCTGCTGTATAAATTCTGTTTGCTTGTTGTCAGATGTATTTGACGGACACTTGCTGGGCTCCACTGACAACCAGGTAAAGGAGAAATCCACCATGAAAGCAATTCTCGCCAACTTCCTGCCCGGCAACAGCTACAACCCCATCCCCTTCCCGTTGTAAGTAATGCACTCACTCTGGACGAGGCCAGGTGGAGTATCTTTTTGAGTGCTCACCAAATTGTGTCCGTAGCACCGAAAAACTTTGAAGACACTGAACGCTTGGTCAAAATCTTAGTCTTGTTCATGTATTCTTTGATCAGACATCGGCTGATTATAAACAAAATAGTTAATTTTCTACCGTTTTCTATTAATGTCTTAGGTTATTTACGCTGTTACAACAGTTTTGTGTTAAAAGAGCATTCATCTGACTTTAGATCCTTATTGGATCAAATGACTAAAAGATTTTTGTACTGTACCAAATCGTGTTTATACTCACGATTGGTGCGATACCAAAAAAGTTGTAGTTTTTTTTTAGTATCACTGCTGAAACTCAGGTATCGTATTAAAAATTTTGAATAACTATCAAAGCACTGCTCTCAATTTGGACTATATCTGTTTAGGGCTGTTTTTTTGTATTTTTGTATATAATATTAGTGCTGATACGATAGCTGAGTGCTGGTATTGATATAGAAATGATGCTTCTTCGATCTCTTACTTTAAATTAAGTGTTGTTTAATGCTCGCCTGGTAGACAGGTGTTACGCTTTTCTAAGTGACTGAAATGTTGCATTTTCAGTCAACTTTATTTAACAAAACACGCCAAAGTTCTCAAATGTTAAACGTGATCTACAAACAACCAGCTGTAATAAAATAGCCCTAAAACTGTCAACATTTTAGAATCATGAACTAAGAAAACAAGATTGCAGCTTTGACATCCAATGCTGAGTTTCAGTACTCGACTCATTCTGGTCAGAACCAAAAAAGTATAAAGGTTATCACTCACAAGAGCCAGCTGTCAAATGTCAAAACTAGATAAAGAAAGCAATAAAAAGATATGAGTATGGATTGTACACACAATTATTCCAAGCTTTAATGGTTTGTCTCTGACAGTGACCCGGACAAGCACTACCTGATGTACGAACATGAGCGGGTGCCCATCGCAGTGTGTGAGAGAGAGCCGAGCTCCATCATAGCCTTCGCTCTCAGGTGACAACCGCCTCCTCTGTTCAGTGAAATGGCCTCCAGAATGTAGCTTTATAAATGATAAACTATAAGCTATTTTGTAAAACATGATGTTATTGTTTCATGTATTGCATTCTAGCTGCAAAGAGTATAAAACAGCGCTGGATTATCTGTCCAAGGCATCAAACGCAGGAGGGGATGAGACTCCGCAGGTGGCCAGGTACGCAGGATTCCTGTTATTTAAATAAAATATACCAGAACAGATTTGACAAGTTGTTTCACGTAGATAGCAGCTTTTAGTTTGTTTTTAGCTGTAAATTAGAACACAATTAACAAAGCAAGAAGGAATAACATTTTTTTGGCCATGTAAACTGTGTCATACAAAAGTCAAGGCTCCGGTAGTTTTATTTTAAAAACGTTTTAACTGGTCAACTGAAATTTAGCATGTGTTAAATAAGCAGGGAGAGCTGATATATGTTTATATCTTCAATATGTTTTTTCTGTTTTCTCGTCAGTGCTGGGGAGAGTCGGGCTAAGAGCAGCCCTGCCAGGCCCAGTGAGTCGGCCTCATCCCAGCAGAGCCGCAGCAGCATGGATGATCCTCTCAGTAAGTGTTTAGGTCCACTGGTCAGATGACAACTTCATTCACTGAGGATTTAAAAACATTTAGATGTTTTTCTTGAGGTGAAGTGCTTCACTTTTATCACTGTTTTTGTGCAGAGGATGCAGACTTGGCAGATAAACAGAAGAAACAGACCCTGAATCCACATGTCGAGCTACGTGAGTGATGTCCTCAGTGTCATCCCTTTGAAGTGCTTAAGTAAATGCATCAAAGCTAACGTTAACCTCGTCTGTTGTCGAATTTGTAGAGTTCTCTGACACCAACGCCAAGTTTTACTGTCGGGTCTACTACGCCGAGGAGTTTCATAAGATGCGTGAGGTGATCATGGAGAGCCCTGAGGAGGATTTTGTCCGCTCGCTGTCCCACTGTGTCAACTGGCAGGCTCGTGGTGGAAAATCTGGTGCTGTTTTCTACGCAACAGAAGGTTGTATCTAATATCTCACAGATAAATATCACTACTACTACTACAGCCAATACCAGTGTCACAGTGAAACAACAGTTCGAGCGTCTTTAGCTTCAGTAATGTGACATATTTCTGGGTTAAATGGTACATGTGGGAGATGTTTACTTACGAGAGGGATTTGATCAAATTATTCAGATTTGACTGGAAGTTTTTATCGTCTCAAATCCAAACACACACCTACAATGATATTACTCAACTAAATATTACGACCCAAAAGCTAACAGTCAAGTGTATTTATAAATGATGGGAGGCATTAGTTTTTAGTTGTTGTTTTTTTTTTTATATAAAAGCAATATTTTTTAAATATATATATTTGGCATATACCAACAGATAACAAGATTAAGAAAAATGATTTCTTATTTCAGAGTCTAAGTGTCCTTAAACAAGACCTCAAGCCTGTCATTGGTTTGACACCAGTTGTGTTGCACAAGTTTAAAAGATAAGGCTGGCGTTATTTTATTTTTTCTTACTATCAACAAATCCCACCAAAACCAACAACGTGTTAATCCATTTCTCCATACTTTACAACTTCTGTGGCACTCAAATGCATTTGTTCCTACTGAAGACGTGAACCTTAAAAAATTAATATACACTTTCGCAAAGTTACTGGATCAGCAGTTAGTCGTGTTTTGTTGGAGACTTTTTTCAGCTGTGGATTTGTTTTTCTAGTGAGTTTTTACAGCAGCATGGTGTACTGTATGTGAGATGGACACAAAATAAACTTCAGTGCCCATTTTCATCATAACATGTGAACCAGTGCAGCAGTGTGGCTCGTTGATGTGTTTTTAATAGTTTGTGGTCAACAGTGGAGCTCTGTGGCTGATATATCAGGCTTCGAACACAACACTTGTTACTACGTCACTGTTGGTTTGGGTCTTTTTTTAATGGGATTTGTTGGCAAGAAGAAAAACACAAATTATCACCAGATTTATCCTTTAAGCAAGATGCTGAATCCCGACCTTTGTTGGTACACATTAGATGTGTAAAAATGTCACTAGAGTTTCTTACAACAAGATGTATAAGTTTTCTTTTTTTTTACTTGAGCCTTTCATTGGTTTGAGGTTTTATTCTGTTTAAAGAATAATGCTGATGTCATTCTATATTTCTATTATTGTCAACTGATCCCATGAAAAGACCAAAACCAATAATGTGTTAGTCCATCTCTTTAAAACCTGTTGATAACTGGAACCATCTCCTCTTCTGTGTCCTGTCAGATGACCGGTTCATCCTGAAGCAGATGCCCAGACTGGAGGTCCAGTCCTTCCTGGACTTTGCACCTCACTACTTCACCTACATCACCGGAGCTGTGCAGCAGAAAGTATGCATCATGAAGTAAAAGTTTCTATCTGGGGTTTACGGGCTGAGTTTAAGTAACTAACAACCATTTTTGACCCACAGCGGCCGACTGCGCTGGCAAAGATCCTGGGTGTTTACAGGATCGGTTACAAGAACTCCCAGAACAACACAGAGAAGAAACTGGACCTGCTCGTGATGGAAAATCTATTCTATGGACGCAAGATGGCTCAGGTAAGACTCAAGGCCAAAGTACGACACAGTAAATGGTAGACTTTTTTCTTTTTCTTTTTTAAAGAAGCCAAAATTCTCAAAAGTTACAAGTTGTCGTACAAGAAGTCTAATCAAATACAGTCTAAAACTGGCAACTGTCAGAAATTGTCTGGTCAAAGAAAACATAAATGGGTATAAATTTGAGCAAGCATTTGATGCCAGTGTTTTGCACATGACAGTTTTCCAAGGAATGTGTCCTTGGAAAACTGTCATGTGCAAAACACTGGCACAGTGTACCAAAAAAGTATTGGGTTTGATATCCACCCTTAACTGTACTGTGATCATACTATGACCTTGTACCAAGTTAGAAAACATTGTCACGTGTAAGAGGCAAATATTTCAAAGATTGAGATATTTGATATTTGGGAGGAATGACAGTTTTAGGCTTTGCAGGCTGTCTGAAGGTCCTGGAAAGTCTTTTTTTATACATATATATATATATATATATATATATATATATATATATATATATATATATATATATATATATATATATATATATATATATATATATATATATATATATATATATTCCTTAATTTAAAATCTGTATGTAAAATTCCACAAAGTTAAACCTTTAATTGCATTTTAGATCCCTTTTAAGTCTTATTTTCTTCGCCTTTGCTTATTCCAGTTTGAAAGCAGCTCAGTTCCAGACATGCAGAGCTTTATTTTTTCCGAGGTTCTTTAAGTTGATATGCAGATTCCCTGTCGTGTCCTCAGCTGTGACGTCTCCTCTGTAGGTGTTTGACCTGAAAGGCTCCCTGAGAAACCGGAACGTGAAAACGGACTCGGGGAAGGAAAGCTGCGAGGTGGTTCTGCTGGATGAGAACCTTCTGAAGTTGATCCACGACAACCCGCTGTACATCCGCTCCCACTGTAAGGCCATCCTGCGGGCCGCCATACACAGCGACGCCTACTTCCTCTCCAGCCACCTCATCATCGACTACTCCCTGCTGGTGGGGCGGGACGATGCCACCGATCAGCTGGTGGTCGGGATTATAGGTGAGAGGAGGAGGAGAGACGTATCGGCATCGTGTGTTAGTTTTTGTTTGCGTGTTTTGATCATTTTTCTGGTGATGTCTCTACAACAGTTTTCCCTCTGCTCTTTTCAGATTATATCAGAACATTTACCTGGGACAAGAGACTGGAGATGGTTGTCAAATCCACTGGAATCCTTGGAGGTCAAGGTAAATCTTAATCTGGCCTACACTGTTCTCCACATGCTGTTGACAACATCCATTGTAATACAGTTGGTAACTCTGGGATGCTGGCTTGATAGCTCCTTTAAGGACAGGGACTCCGATCAGAGAGAAGGGCACAGAGATCAGTCCAAATAAACTTTAATGATCACCGTCTTGTCTGTTTTTTTAACACACTGCAATGAACATTGACATCATTTTATCCCTTTTTCATGTACTTGTGAAATGTAGGTACACATACCAAGTGATTACTGTAAATTTACAAAGTAGAGCCTAACCAATATAGGATCATTATTATTATTACAGTACAAAGGAAGAGTGAAAATATTTAATACTAAATATCAATAAGGTGCAAATCCAAAATACACACAATGCCAGAAATATAAACAGCTTAACGATAAGGATCATTCTTTGTGAGTGGCATATAGATATATGTGTGCATCAACATCAAATCCAAAGTACAGGTGAGTGTATATGATTAATTCAAAATGTGCAATGATTTTGTCCATGATATTGTATATTATTGTTTTATGTAAAGCACTCTGAATCGCCTTGTCGTTGAAATGTGCTGTACAAATAAACTTGCCTTTCAAAGTGAGGAACACAACTGAATAATGGTAACAGCTCTGCTTAGATGAAACTACTTTGACTCTGTGAATGTTGTTTCCTGTCTCTGATGCCGTGGTGTGTTGTGTCCCTCAGGGAAGATGCCCACTGTGGTCTCTCCGGAGCTGTACAGAGCTCGTTTCTGCGAGGCCATGGACAAATACTTCCTGATGGTACCGGACCACTGGACTGGCCTGGGCATCAACTGCTGAGCGGTGCGTGCATGTCCAAGGGCAGTAACACAAAACGGAAACACACTCACACTCTCCTCTCGGACTTTCTATGCACAAAGACCAGTTTCCTGGACCGAGGCCTCAGTATGTGAGCGCTGTTCAACCTACCTGAGACCCACAAGTACACTGGACGTTGTAAATGTTTGAATATCGTGCAGACTAAAAGCTGACCAGTATACAGCACAGTGTCATTCCATAGGACAATTTAGATCAGTTTTTATCACTGGGGACCCATTGGAGTATTATCAGATTTGAATTTATCCCCCGCTGAAATCCTGTTTCATAGTGTTGTTATTTTATCAGTGCCATGAGTCCAACTCTTTCAGGAGGACCCACTGAAAACATTCAGTCTTGTGGTTATAGTTTGGTGAACAAACTAATTCATGTAATTTAAAATTTGTAAATGTACAGAGATTATGTAACTATTAAAAGATTATTAACACTGATTTGTTAAAGGGAAAATGGATGGATATGATGCAAAGACTATATATCTTTGGGGTTCTGGACCGCTTGACGGACAAAACCGATGTCACCTTGGTGTCTGAGAGTTTGTGGTCGCCATTTTCAACTATGTTCTGACTTTTTATATAGTAAACAACTGATTAATCACAAAACAAAGGATTAATCAGTAATGAAAATAATAGTTATTTGCTGGACGCTATTAAAGCTGCATAGTTGTCAGATTACAAAGGAGATAAATATTCAAAATGATGGCAGATAAACTACTTTTAATAATTCTCTTTGACATAGTGTGACTTTAAAACCAAATCATTTTACTTAAAGCTGCTAAAATATTTTTATATCAACGATGGATCACATGACGAGGGGTCACTCGTAGTGATGAACCCACAGAATTATCACTGGTCTCTTTCAGCTCATTGTTTTGGTTTTACGGCTGTTTTAGTTCAGTCTCTTTTTCGGCCGCAGCAGGCAGCTGTTTTCAGAGAAAAAGCTCTAAAAACCCACTGTACACTACCTGCTCAGCAGCAAACAGCAGACAGACACAGTTAGAGACTAGCTGCTGAACATAGTGGAGCATTTAGCAGCTAAAGAGCCAGATATTTCCCTCAGGAGCTGCTGGAGACCAAAAACAGAGCTAAAAGAGAGCGAATATTGGATTTACATTTGTCAGGTGATACAAACACGACTCCAAATTAATGATCATGTTGCTCCGTAGCTGCTGGATGTGTAAATAAACAACTGATTGCTAACAAGTTCAACATATCAACTTAAATGGTCTATGATATGTCAATGTTGTGTTCATGGCTTGTTTCCGCTGCCCCCAAGTGGCAAAAAAAAAAGTAACATTCAGACTAAAAATTCAAATTGGATCTTTAAACTGGAACAGAGCTTGTTTCTCCTCGAGTTACTGCAGCTTTAAGATATTTATCAAGCAAAAATTACATATTTGTTGTTTACAGCTTCTCAAATGTACAGATTTGCTGATTTTCTTTGTTTTAGAAATTGAATATCTTTGGCTTTTATACTTTTGGTCGGACAAACGTGCAGTTTGAAGATGTGACTTTGGTCTCTGGGGAAATTATGATGACCATGTAATTTCAAAATAATGGACAAATTAATTAATAATGAAACAAATCATTATCTGCAGCCCCTAGAGCTCATTAAAGCTGCATAATTTGTCAAATATTTGAACTGGTGGCAGATAAACTACTTTTAATAATACTTTTTGCCATGGTCCGACTTTAAAAACAAATGTATATCATTTTACTTAGAGCCGAACCACGAGTTCCCTCCCATTGGGATTTTCTTCCCTAATCTGTTCTTTTTCTCAGTTTGTTGGCTGTTAAAAGACTGCAGTGAATAATAAGTAAACTGATTTCCACACAAGCAAAAACACTCAAATTAGCTTCAGCAGCAAGAATGGGAATTTTCAAAGCAATACAAGTCAAAGACATCAGATCTCATTTCATTTCCACAATGTGATCTTTTTACACTGTGGAGATGAAATGAACCGTCCGCATGTCTTATGATACTGTGAAAAGGGGAAAAAACCAGCACAACAGTAACTTCAAACAGATTTTTATAATTGTACAATTTATATAAAACAAAGGGTAGCTGACAAACAGCCCTCAGCATGTCGTACTGCATCAGGAACTGGTATGAAAATCATCAGACACATGACGATAGCGATTGTCAGGACTGGTGAGGATCATTTTCCGGTAGAATAATAATACTGGCAGACAGATTCAGTCTCTCAGCAGACCTTCAGCTCAGGGACAGAAAAGACTGTGCTTGTTAACAACACGTGTGCTTATCAGCCACTAGAGTCGTCTCCATTTCAATTCAAACTGCAGCTAACACTGTTCTCAATTTAAAATAAATTCATTAATATACACACCTTGTAGTCCATTCTGAAAAGATAACTCAAATAAAACCCTTTGTTTCGTATTCAGCCGTTTAAGGTGGAGACGTCACTCTTTGTGCTCAAAGTCCTCTGTGATGGAGATTATTTTTTTCATACAAAGCTTTACGTGCTTTACGTCAACATTTATATACAAAAGCAGTTCAATTTCATATCAGTACATACCTAAGCTAACACGCACTCATACACACAACCAACTTAAAGGATGAGTCTGGAGATATTCTATCATTTTCTTCTTGTCTACAAAGTTCATGAAAAGACCGAAACCAACAATTAATTAATCCTGTTAAGTATTAAAAGCCTGACGTATCTTCTTCCTCTGAGCCACAGAGCTTCATTGTTGTCCAAAAACTATTTAAAAAACACATCATTGAGCCACACTGTTGCACTGACATGTTCCTGGATTACAATGAACACACACACTGTAGTTTATTTTAGATAGATCCCATGTAAATACTCACTAGAGCACCAAATGTGTATTAATCTGCTGTTGAAAATAGCCCCCGACAAATGCACTATTTCCTCCTGTTTATTAACATTTGATAAAAACTACAGAGTCCAGCTGTTCTAGGAAATGATTTAACCTTTTTTTTTTTTTTTAAATCAAAGTAAGTATTTGTTTTTAAAGATTTGTGTCTTCATTAGGAATGAAAGGGCTGAGAGCCACAGACCGGCTGGGGAAGTCGGAAAGTTTCGAGAGGCGGACTAACACATTGATGGTTTTGGTCTTCTCGAGGGATTTGATGACAAGAAAAATATAGAATATCACCAGCCTTCAAGGAGAGAAAACAGTGGAGTGAGACACGTCTGCATATCCCTCACACAGCGCAAACTCCTCTCAAACTGTCATTCAATGTAACAACACTGCCCACATTATGCTCGACATATTGAAGAATCATTTCACCCAAATTGCAAAAAAACAACAACATTTGGTATCTAGTGGTAGCTAGTCGTGCAAATAGTTTTGGTTTTAGTTGTCCAGGTTTTCAGATATCCACCTCTAAGATTTCTGCCTCCATGCCAACAATTAAAAATGAATCAAAACTCAACACTAATCTGTCTTTCCAGAAACAATGTCATGATTACTCCACAGACCTGAGTGCAGATTTCACTGGAGCTAAGAAAGAAAAAGAAATAGGGCTGCAATATTTTCACTATTGATTAACCTGACCATTAATAAATTAATAACAAACAAAAGCCCATCACAAGTTCCCAAAGCCAATATGTGCCAAAGCACATATTCTGATTGACTGTGTTGTCTGACCATCAGCACAAAGTCCTAAAGATCCCAGCAAA
Source organism: Siniperca chuatsi (assembly GCF_020085105.1). Classification (NCBI taxonomy): domain Eukaryota; kingdom Metazoa; phylum Chordata; class Actinopteri; order Centrarchiformes; family Sinipercidae; genus Siniperca; species Siniperca chuatsi. The sequence continues at coordinate 25,878,770 of NC_058053.1, forward strand.
TATTCATCTTTGAGAAGCTGGAACCAGTCCATTTTTGGCATTTTCGCTTTAAAAATTACTTAAACAATGAATCTATTTTGAAAACAGCTGCTGATTAATTTTCTGTTGATTCACTAATTGAATCCTTTCAGCTGTAGTACAAAAAATAGAAAAAAAGAAATCAAGAAAATAGTTGCGACGTTCTCAAAACATTCTCACTTCAAGGTCCATTTAGTGGCTGTTCTGGAGCTTTCCATCATATCACATGATCTTCTTTAGCAGAAGTTGTCATTGGGGATGTTTAAATTTTTTTTTCTGACCACTTTAAGGACTTCTCTTAAAAGATGAGCTAAAAGAAAAGGAAAAGTTCACTCTTTACAGCAGTTGACAGAACACCGTCACCTTAAGGTCCATTTAGTAGCTCTTCTGGAGCTTTTGATCACCGAATCTGGGGCATCGTTTCTGGAAATGTAGTTTTACTTTGGAGAAGCACAAATAAAATATTTATTCCGGATGTACCTTTGTTGCATGTCATCCCCCTCTCGCTTTGCCCACATTTCCTGTTTGTTCTAAAAGGCAAAAATGCACAAAAAATAATCTTTTAAACTTTCTTGTATTTCGGTCACAGCAGAAGTCTGAGGCAAATATCTCAAAACCTGGACAAACCTGCACGGCTCAATGCCACTAGGGTTTTGTGATTTTGGTGAGCTGATCCTTTAATTATAAGAATATTAAAATCTACTAACAAGATTTGTAAAAGAAAACAAAAATGAATCGACATCAAGGCACTGGACACGTTTGAGACAATGGCACATAGCTGGTAGGTAGACAAACAGGGGAGGAGAGAAAAGTGGTCAAGGTGTGTTACTTTACATGTAAGTGCTGGCAGTATTTGTACCATCGTGTAATATTTAATAAATACCACAATGAACTGAGGAGACCTAAAAGAGCTTTTTTTTTTTTTTAATCATGTCAGGAATTTGGTCTTTATGGAGAGTCTGGGCTTTCATGATTCGACGTTTAGAGCTGCCCAGGTGGGAAAAAGTTGGTCACCGTTGGCTGGTCATGGAGTCAAAACAGCGCAGGAGGCAGTTCTAGGCCACAGGATAAAATGCGGAAATCTCAGCCTTAATTCACATCTGCACAAACCCTGGGTTCATCAGCGGCTACATCCCAAGTCCCTTATTTGATTTCACCCTTCATCCTCGAGTCGGGATGGAGGAGCGATTTCCTCACCCGGAAATCAATCCGGTCTGTCGTCACGAAAGATTTGCTTTTTTCTGCTCAGAGGAGTGAGGCGGCATGAGACCAGCCCCCCTTTATTACCGGGACAAATAACAGAAGTGTAATATAACTCCCATGAAGGGAGGGGTTCTGACTGCTGGTTACGTTTTGGATCCCGGATCCGACACTGACGAATCTCTTTTGTAATCTCTTAAATGTAATGATTTAAGAATCTCTTTTCATAATCTCCTTTTTATCTCTCCTCCCTTTTTTTTTATTAGCAAAGAACAATGGAAAACACAAAGCAGGTAGTAGACTTCTCATTGTTTTTAAATGACAGCTGGTTCAATCAGCTGTAGCTAATTAACATTCCTTCTGTAAAGGTCTGTCTGTCCTCTGGTTAAGGAGCAATCTGCAGCTGGTGTCTGTATCCAGACAAAGATTGTCTGCGAGCGTAAAGACGCATCACTCTGTAACACCAACGTACGACCGAGTGGACAGTGTTTCTGTAGTTCAACAGGAACCAACAGAGTGGAGACTCTTCTCTGCAGAAATGATCAGCTGATCACCTCAGTCTATTAAAGAATCTCCCAGTTCGACTTTGATTCATATCAGATCAATATTTTAATCTGATCATAGTTGTGAATCAGGACCTTCAGTAAGTAGTACAGAACTACAGCTGTTAACTGAATGTGTGCGATACCTTAAATTAACATTTCTTATATCGTGCTGCTCACCTCGTTTTCAGGTTGTGAACATTAATTAAGTTGTCACTAAAACTTGTAAAACTGTTTCTGCCTTCTCGGCCACAAACTGCGATCAGAAATCTTTGAGTATTTTAGCCTTTGGTTACTTGCATTTGTTGAAAGGTTTATCTGATAAGATTTGATTACATTAGAAAGGATTCAGATTCAATAAGTGGATTTGAATTTGATTAAATGCTATCGAACCGCATCCTCCCACATTTAGATGTGATTTATCTTGTTAAAAATGGTGGATTTGTGTTGACTGTTGGTCTGATTAACAAAGGAGCCATAAAACAACTTTCATCATCCATCACAAAGACTTTTCCCCTTTTAACGTTTATAATGGATAATAATGTCCTCTTCATTCAGTCACATGTGAAACTATATTTTGATATGAGATATATTTACAAAATGTCCACTTTCCCTAAAATATTTAGGCTGCTTAATCGTTACTTCAAGTTATGAGACGTTCTAATTATAACCTGAATTATTATTTCAATAATGAACTTACAAACAGAATATCAATGAATGCAGACGAAATAAGTAATTCATCTAAAAAACGCGTTGCTGCCAGCAGAAATGGCTCGTGTGCATTCAGCCTCTGACGTCTCATTTCTCTAAAAACATGTTTCCTCGATTCCTGTTCTCTCGCATCTTTTCATGAATCTCTCCTCACGCCAGAGAGGGAAACGTTGACGCAATTAAGGGAACTGAGATGCACCCACTGTGTCATATCCTCTTTCCTGGTGAATATTTAAACTACTAAACATCTTATTGAAGGCTGCACACTTCACATTCCAGCCACAGCTCATCAAAACCTAAAAGCAAAATCCAAATTTATGCTTCAGTTGTTCTGTTAACAGTTAACAAGCTCTATGTACCTGCTCGTGTGACCGTTCAGTACATGTTAATTATTTACGTGTGGAAGTCGAATATTTGGTACAACAACAAGCCAAAATCATAAAAAGGTTAAAATTACACTGAACTTTCTTAATGGTCTACTTCACTTTGTACAAACACTTTAAAATGGCTTTTTTTTTTTTTTTTTTTTTAAGACAAAACAAGTCTCAGAGGCGAGCTGCTCGGCCATGCAGAGACTAAGTACCGAGGTCGGTTTGGATTTAAGCACCCGTGAGTAGAAAGAACAAACCGTGGTGTAAGTTAACACAAGCATGCAGACCCAAACCATAACTGATCCAGATTGAATCTTCTTCTTCTTCAGCCGCAGCTTCATGGAGCAAAGTATTCGGCAGCAGTAGTCAGTCCGGGGCAGAGCAGCTGCTCCGCTCACTGTTTTTGGAAAAGGGCACTAAGAAAAAGCGCTGCAGGACCTCCAGCCTGGTGCCACAGGAGGGCCATTCTGTACATGAAGATACAGACACTGCAAACATCCAAGCTGTGTCAAGTCTCTACCCTTCTCTCTCAAGAGTGCACGTTACAGACTAAAACACTGCATCATTCCTGGGGCTTGTTAAAAGTTCAGGTGCACAGTTCGAGGTAGGAGGGTAGAGAGTCTGTTCCGAGGGGTCAGAAGGTTTCTGAGTCCTCAGAGTCGTTCTCGGTGGTTCCCTCGCTGGAGGGTCCGGAGGGGTTCCTGGGGCTACGTGGCCCCCGAGGGCCGGTGCCTGGGCCTTTACCCCCCTGGTGGGGCAGCTGCCTCAGCAGGGAGCCTGGGGAGGGAGCCCCGGAGCTGCAAGGGGAGCAGAAAGGCATCATGGTAGCCAGAATGAGAGCCAGACAGTCAGCCACCTCTCTACTAGGAGCACAAGCCAGAGCAGGCGTCAGACCTGAGGTAGAGAGACAGAGGGGACGAAAGAAAGAAAGAAGGAAGGGGGGGCAGAAAGAAAAGGGAGAAAGGAGGAAGAGGAGAGCGAGAGACGTGGACGAGGAGGAAGCGGGGAAGTCGAAGCAGGAGACAAAGGAGGGACGGAGCAGCATTCCATTAGTGTTCAGCCAGCTGACAGTCCACAAACACAGACATGAGGGGGGGTCACACAGAGCACACAGGGACAACCACAGCTGATGTCTGTCACTACAGAACAAATGCATCCAATACAAAGCAAATAAGCAGCTTGCGTACAGTTTAAATCAGGGTTCCCACTGTCGGTAAAACTCTTTTTTATAATTTTGTCCGCTTTTAAAAAGAGAAAATACAGAGTGCATCCGTGACCTGAACACTTTATTCCCCCCAGGTCCACTTTAAGACCCACCGCCTGAATTACTTTACACATCAAAGACTGTTTACAGGTCTTGTGGAGTGCTACTGCATCTGTGAACACAGTTGAATAAAGCCTTTAGTGTTTCTAGAGGGAGCTGTGTGAAGTCTGATAAATGTCCTCAGGTGATGAGTCGGCGTCGGCCGGGGCTGAAGACTACAAGTTTGAACATGAAAACAATCTGTTGGTGTGAAGTTTGAAAGAAGTGAGCTTACCAGACCTCTGTAGCCCGCTGCTCATCTCTGCTGCAGGTTAGAGGCTCCAGGCTACATTAGCTGCTACTAGCACAACACACCTGAATCTCCGCATGAACTGTCAGCAGTCAAGCTGCATTGTGGGTAATGTAGGCGCCAGGTTTTGACAAGGAAGAAGAATGTGTGGAGTAAAAAATGAGTGAGTTGATGAATTTGAACAAAGTTTTTATTGTTTTTATAATGTTGTTGGCCTGCCTGGGTGTACTGATCTCTCTACTGTCGCTATCAAATAAAAGTCAAAAAGTGCCCCAAAAAACAGTGGTGAAGAACCACCATTTAATGTGACAACTGAGAAAAGCATCAAGTGTCCCGTTTGTAAGATCCTCGGATGTTTCCAAACTTCCCGAGATAAATGAATCCCTGAATGGAATATCTTTTCTTAATTCCATTTCACGATTCGCATTTTTAATTTGGCATGTGTTTTACGTCGGATGCCCTTCCTGACACAACCCTCTGCATTTATCCAGACTTGGGACTGGCACAAGAAGACACTGGCTTGTGCCCCCTTGCGATTCAGGAATGAGTACATCAGAGGGACAGCTCATGTTAGACGTTTCGGAGATAAAGTCAGAGAGGCCAGATCGAGGTGGTTTGGACGTGTTCAGAGGAGAGACTGTGAATATATTGGTAGAAGGATGCTGAGGTTGGAGCTGCCAGGCAGGAGGTCTAGAGGAAGACCAAAGAGGAGGTTTATGGATGTAGTGAGAGAGGACATGAAGTTAATTGGTGTGAGTGAAGAGGATGCAGAGGACAGGGTTAGATGGAGGCACATGATTCGCTGTGGTGACCCCTGAAGGGAACAGCCGAAAGGAACAGAAGAATTCCATAATATTCCACTAACTCCATGACCAGTGGGAACCCTTTTTAAAGATAGATTCATTTGCAGCGCACATGGAAAATCATATTAAAACAATTCATTAGTAAAGTTGAGTCCATGCTGGAACAAGACATCCATGCTGACCAATGACCACGGCATGCAGCTAGGGCCTATTAAGTGCCTGGAGGTGAGACCAGGTTCCAGACCCGGTTCACCCTACCGTTCTCATCCACCGTCTGAACGTTGGCTCCTCGGGACAGCAGCTCCTGGACCGCCTGCTTCAGACCGCTACGAGCCGCCAGGTGGAGAGGACTGGCAGAGACAGACAGACTCCCCAATATTATAATAACAAAGATTTTGTCCCAGCGACATTTTTGTGTGCTTTGAATCACGCATGTTGTGTGGCGAGCTAAGAGTGAAACATATGATCATATGTTCTCTACATGGATCATTTCTTGTGCATCAAATTACAGTGAAATGGAACAATACTTTGTGTTGTGGACAGAGGTTTTAGACACTCACGTTTGCAGCGCTGCATTTGTGGCATTTATGAGCGCAGTGTCTGACAGCTTCTGCAGGATGAACATCACACAGTCTTCCTTCCCCTGTAAGGAGAAGATGTCGGGTTATAGCGAGCAGAGACGAAGCCCCGACCAGAGAAACGCGACTAAATGAATGATAATGTTGCTCCGTTGATGCTGGATGCGTTTGCTACTGTTTGCTAACAAGTTCAACATATCGACTTAAAAGGTGATGATACGAGTTACTGCAGGTTTAAGATATTCATCAAGCAAAAACGACATATTTGTTGTTTACAGCTTCTCAAATGTGCACATTTGTTGATTTTCTTTGTTTTAGAAATTGAATATCTTTGGCTTTTATACTTTTGGTCGGACAAACGTGCAGTTTGAAGATGTGACTTTGGTCTCTGGGGAAATTATGATGACCATGTAGATCAGTTAATTTCAAAATAATGGTCCGATTAATCAATAATGAAACAAATCATTAGCTGTAGGCAGCACATATAGAGCTCATTAAAGCTGCATAATTTACAATGGAGAGAAATATCTGCATTGATGGCAGATAAACTACTATTAATAATGCTTTTTGCAATGGTCTGACTTTAAAAATAAATATCTGATATAATTTTACTGAAAGCGAACCACATGAGTTCCCATTTGATGAAAAGGCATTGGGATTTTTTCCTCATCTGTTATTTTTCTCAGTTTGTTGGCTACTTTTAATAAATTCAGTGGAAAGAAAAAAACTGATATAGCAGATTTACAGTAACATTCAAAAACTAAAATTTATAATTGGAAACTGGAACAGAGCTCGTTTCTCCTTTCAAAACAGAAAAAAAACATTATACAATCCATCTATCCAAACTATCTACAATGGATTGTGGAGATATCACCATTGTGAGTAATATGAAGAAGTCAGATGGTCATCACTGACATGCAAAGGGAACAATGATGACACCAGATCACGGGACAGGTCAGTATTATGCACCGTACTACTGGAACAAACTGCAAAACATTCATTCTTCATACTTCTTGTTCTGATGTTGTATTTCTGGAACTTGTTCTCAGACCTCTCTTGTAAAACAGATGCTGATCTCAGTGAGACTTCCTGAATAAATAAAGCTTCACTCACTAACATCAGCTGTGTGATCAGTGATGATGTGTGAGTGCAGGAAGGTGCAGGGTCATGATAAGCCATGATACCCGGAGCAGAGTCCTGGAGGGCGGAGCCCCCATGTGGACACTTACATTACTGCAAGCCAGATGCAGGGCGGTGTTGCCGTCTTTGTCCGTCAGACTGAGGTTGGCATTGGCGCCGGTCAACAGCACGTCTGGAGCACAACACAGAATCAGAGCCACGTCCACACACACACACACAGAACATATATATACAGACATTCAAATCACTGTCAAACATATATCTTGCATGCTGTATATAGACACGTATACATGCATATACTGTATATAACCACCTACTTTGTGCATATAAAGTATGTATACCTTTGCAATATATGTATTTGTTTACAATTTACAGAAACTTGTATGTTGCTGACCATTGTTGCTTTTTTATATATATTTATATATACACCTGTTTTTCACCTACTTGTATGTACATAACAGTTCTATGTTTATTTTTACTTATCTTTGTTCAGCTTTGTTGCACTTGTTTTTAGTTGTGTGTCTATTTCAATCTTCCTGTTAATTGTTCTGTGTGTAACATTGAGAGCAACTTAAAACCGTAAGTGTATGTGTGCACACACTTGGTCAATAAAGCTGATTCTGATTCAGACAATCAACTACATAGGACTGGAGCCAAATGTAATGAAACAACGCAAACACACTGCAGTACTGGAGCCATAAGCCAAGTATAAAGCATCTCTGTACCGAGGGCTCCGACTCTGCCCTTCTCAGCCGCCATCATCAGAGCAGTGCGACCTGATTGGTCCACAGCATCGACAGGTGCATCGTGGGACAGGAGCAGCTGGACACAGTCGACGTGACCCGAGAACGCTGCGGCATGAAGAGGAGTCCTGCAGGAGAGAGGGAGGGAGGGAGAGGGAGGAATGAAAACAGAAGATACAGCAGAGCACTAACAGTGTCAACACACACACACACACACACACGCACACGTCTTACCTGTCCTTAACGTCTTTGCAGCCAGCGATGTCTGACCCCATCGCCTCCAGCAGCAGCGATGCACACGTCTCGTGATCATTCACCCTGTGAGTTTAAACACAAAAACACGGAAATGAAAGAACATTAGGAAGTCTGTAACATCCCAATACTGTTAGCATTTCCTTTCCACTTTCTGTAGCATTTTCTGAGCCGTCCTCACCGTGTTCACGGCCATATGATCAATTAATCACTTATCAAGCAAAAGGTCCAAATATGTGCTATTTTAAGCTTCTCTAATGTGAGGATTTGCTTCTTTTTCTGTTTTATACTGAACTGAATTGAACATTGTTGGATTTTTGGTCCCACAAAGCAAACAAAAAGGTGTGATGGACATTATTCACCATTTTCTGACATTTCGTAGACTAGATTTAGTGGAAAACGAATTAATAGGTCAATTGATAGCAAAAAGAGGCATCACTTACAGCCTTAGTGTGGACATGATTTCATAACCTGTTTAAATGTATCTACTCCTTTCAAATAGGTGGACATTTTTCAGTGCAAATCAGTAAAAACTACAACCAGTGATCATTAATAATGTAGTGTGTGACTTACACAGCGCAGTGCAGAGGAGTGAACGGGTTCCCGTCAATACAACGACAACCCTTCTGCTCCAGCAAAACCTCCACACACCCCTCATGACCTAAACACACACACACACACGACATTCAAAAGGTTTTTCATTGCAGTAAGTTTGATTCAAAGTGCATTATCAAACTTTACTATTACTTAATAATAATACTAAAAATATTATCAGAAATATGAACAAATAAAGAAGCATTGAAAAATCATTCAGATAAAAGTCTGAATGATAAAAGTTATGTCCCTCTCAAAGTCTCTTATAAGCTTCAAGTATGGATGTACTGCACATTTTCTTTTTCAGAATAACCAGTACTGCTTGAAAATGAAGATTTATTTGAAGGGAATAGTTGCAGTAGAGGTTTATAATTGATTATATACACATGTAGAATTTAGCTTCGCACCTGAAAAAGCTGTTACAAAATGCATTTTATTCAGAATTGTGAAGATGTCGGATATGATAGCTCATTACAGAACAGTAACACAACTAATCAGTGACATCTGTGAGGTTTTTGGTGAAGCTGACAGCAACTATGAGCTCACAGCAGCCTCATAACTAATAAATCACACAGGTGACAAATAGCCCACAATGGAGTGCAGACTGAGTATCTATATGAAAGCGTGACACTGACCGTAGTAGCAGGCCCAGTGCAGCGGTGTGTATCCGCTGTTGTCCCTCAGCGGGGGCAGGGACGGCGGCTCGGAGCAGGCGATGCTCAGCAGCTCGCTCAGCCAGGAGGCGTGGCCCCGGGCCGCGGCCAGGTGGATGGCAGTGCGACCTTGCGAGTCGCCGAGCAAAACCGAGGCTTCCTGCTCCAACAGACACTGGATACACTCCTCCTGACCACACAGCAGCTGGGGGGGTGTAAAGGGATTAGATCAGAGTCGTGCTAAAAGAACTGTGTGTAGTTTACATTATTAGCAACCATTTTATAAAGCATAACACAAGTCTGAAGGTTCATTTCCTGACTTCTGGGAAGCTACTGATTCACATTTCTGTGTGAAATAAAACAGAGAGAGATAACATTTAGTCACTTTTAGAAATTCTCTTTGGAAAAACTTTCCTTTTGGTGCATTCAAGAACATCCGAGATTTGAGAGTCCAAAATAAGAAACTACTAACGACTCTCTGGAACAACAGGAAATCCATTTAAAGGTTCAAGGAATGCTTTGAAATATGGTCTGCAGGCATGTAAAATATGCAAAAATTGTGGTTAATAGGCTAAAACAAGACACTAGTGTTTTAAATGTTGCCATAGGAAGCAGAAAAATGGAGCACATACAGAAAATGTAATGCAAGTACAAACAATTGTAGTATTAAACATAAAAATCATGCTAACCTGATTTACAGGTAAGCATATATTTACAGTTTAGCAATCCAAAGTAGGAAAATTCTGAAATCTACATCAAAATAAATGTACTGATAAAAGAACACACGTAACTGATTAAAAACGTGGGATTCAGATTTACTGGAAATTGCAATTTGAGTAAATTCAGATCGGTAAGAGGTTCGTGTCAGTAATTTTATAAATTTTATTTACTGTCCGAACAGAGACAATATGTCCAGATGTGCACATGGGCATTGTAAGACATCAATTTATAATAATCAAACACTGATAAAGCCTGTAATTGTTCTTGTGGCACACGCCAGCCTCGAGGCAAGAAAGAGGAAAGACAGACAGACGGTAAGACCTGAAAGGCTTTTCATACAGTTTAGTGCTTACCCCGAGGTGCAGCGCAGTGAGGCCGTGCTTATTGGTCATGTTGACGTTGGCTTCCCTCTCCAGCAACAGCGACACGGCGTCAACGTGACCTCCTGCCACCGCCAGCATCAGAGGAGTCCTGCAGACGAGGACGAAGCAGAGGAAGCGTGAGAGAAAGACAGGACACATCGAAAAGACTGGAACAGATTTTAAAAAAAAAAAAAAAGACTGAATGGGAGGGAAAAAACACAACAGAACAAAAGAGGATCACTCACTGTCCCTGAGAGTCAGCAGCATCTACAAGGTCTGCACTGTCTGATTGATCCAGCAGGAGGCGCACACACGTCGTATGACCGTTCATCACTGGAGGAAGGACAGTAAGAGACAACGGAGAGCGACACCATAACAAATATTTACAACAAATGAAACCAGGGTTCTTATGGACTGACATGTGCAGAAATCAATTATGTGAACACACAAGTTGTGAACTAAGTGCAAATAAGAGCAGCATGTGCAGAAATATGGTGAATGAGAAATTACTCTACAATTTTACATGTTCCAGATTTAAGATCTGAAAAAAGTCTGATCATCTGAACAACCTCAGATGTATTCGGCCACATGAGCAACAAACTCTAAACTCAGTTTGTGGAAAATCCAGTGAAGGGGGGGGACGATATCGACGCTCCTGTGAACTGTTTCAATATGTTGAAGCTTGTGTTGAGTGAAGAAAACCTAGTGACCCACTGACAACAACACTCAGAAAGAGCTTCATTCAGTTTGACAGTTTTGTAGCTAAACGATATCCTTAAGTGAGACACATTGGTGGGACAGTAACAGAGGAGACTAACTGAGAAATATGGCACTATTCTACTTACTTACACTAGAAAGACATGGGAACAGTACATTTTTAATGAATATTAATCTCCAATTACTACATTGCGAATCCCACATAAATACCAACCATGAAGTTAAAACACATGAGCCCACAGTGGAGGTAAGGTTAATACTTTGTGGCTTTTTGGACAATGCATTTATTAGTTATTTTACTGCCACATTGCACAACAATGTGTGCATTTACTGCACCACTTCTGAGCTAAAGTAGTATAGATTTAATAATAACACGCTTCTCGGACTTTTATTGCTCACATATGAGATCAAATCTAAAATCAGAGAGGTGTTGTAGAGCTTTGGCTCCAGTCTTGAAGGGCTGCTATAAGTTTGGAAACCACCAGATGTCACTGTGCTTGCTGAGTTTGAAGCCCTGAAGCTTTGAATCTTTTTTGGGCACAAACAGGAAGAAAGCCTGAAAGCTTCATCCGCCCATCACTACTAAAATCCACACAAAAGAGCTGCATAAATACAAAACGTTGTGTATATTTGGATCCAGAGGTGCATGAAAAAGCAATACCAGGTGTTTACTTTCAATTTTAAATAATGTAAATATTCTAGAGATGGTAACATATTTGATTATTTGAGTTTAGGTTGGGGAAAGAGAAATACACCCCATGGCCAAAAGTAAGTGGTCATGCAAACGTTACATCCATATGTGATGGTTAACATCTCGTTTCAAAGCCATGGGCACTGATCTGCTGCTCTAACAGCCTCCACTCTTCTGGTTTCAGGATTTCCAATAGATTTTGGATCCTGCTGCAGGGATTTGCTCCCATTCAGCCACAAGAGCATCAGTGAGGTCCAGCACTGATGTTGGGTGATCAGATCTGGCTCACAGTCGGTGTTCCAGTTCATCCCAAAGGTGGGGTTGGATGGGGTTGATGTCAGGGACCTGTGTAGACCGGTCAAGTTCTTCAACATCAAACTGGGAAAACCTTTTTTTTTTTTTTTTAATGGACCTGGCTTTTTGCACAGAGGCATGGTCATGTTGAAACAGGAAGGAGCCTTCCCCAAACTGATGACACAAAGCTGGAAGCATGGCGTTGCGTTAAGATTTCACTTTATGGAAACTGGTCTAAACCATGAAAAACAGCCCCCAGAACAATGGTACACGTGTTGACACCAGATGTAAACAGTGGCACAGGAACAGGAAGAGTAAATTGTTATTAATAAAAACAAAGTAAACGTGATTAAAATCATTTGAACGATGTGAGATTGAATCTGAACCCACCTGCCAGGTGGACGGGGTTACGTCCGTACTGGGTGTCGGTGGAGCGCGGCGACGCCCCCTGGCTGAGGAGGGTGTGAACAGAGTCAGTGTGGCCTCGGAGGGCGGCTAGGGCCAGGGGGGTCCTCCCCGCCTCATCCCCCTGGTCCACCTCCCTCTCCCCCTGCAGCAGCACCTCCAGGGCCTGAGCGTGGCCGTGGTACGCCTGCACAGACAGACAGACTCTTTAAAAAAAACCTTTAAACATTTGAAAGAAATAGACCATACATAATTCATTACAGCTGTTTTGATATCCTTCTTTGGTCACATGTTACTGTTAAAATTGATTTCAAATGAGAATTAATTAACGTATAACCTATTAAAAATCTTTTCAACCTTCATATCTGCAGGGAAAAAATCTTAAAATACTAATATTTGATGTGGAGCCTCTGTTCCTCAACACAGAATACAAGATGTAAGCATTTGACTGAGAAATCACCAAACCTCTAAACCTGCTGCAGATAGATATGCTGGTTTCTTATTTGTGATGATGTTACATGAAATATTTGATTCATTTGTTCACAAATGAGTAATCACAAAGAATAATTCCTGTTAATTACAACTCGTTATAGTTTTATTCATCCTTCAGTTATAATAACACTGACACACAACGACATTGCTATTATTATTAAGGGTAAGAAACATGAGCAATCAGACCAGATTATCTAAATCAGATCATCTTTGTTTCTTTAGAGGTGAAACAAAAAGTCAACCCACGGTGTTGGTAATAATCCCCCACTGCACAGGAAAACAGTTTGTGCACATAACTACGGTAATACAGTACAGTTAGTCAGACTTGAACCAGGAAGTTGATCTGTAAACTGTGATCAGTGTTTACAACAGACAGTTTGGGTAAGAATTTGACTGTTCGCCTTTGTTTTCTTTTCCAAATAAGTGTGAGTAACCTGGAAGTTGGTTTACAACTTCGTCTATTCGTCTGACTGATTAACTTGGTGAGTACACTGTTGTCACAACAGACAGAAACAAGGTTTTAATAACTAGAATTATCCTTTAAAAAACACAAAAATTGCATTACTTTGAAAATACACAGTACAGAAGGGCAGGCTATCTAACCGCAATACATTTTCTTTAACAAAATGTGTCCGTAGCACTGAAACCTTTCAAATACCAGAAGTTGGCATCACATCTCTGTTCAGATTCATAGTCTTGTTTACTTATTCTCTGATGAGATAGTTCCTCATTTAAAATCAGAATTTTGCCAATTTTAGACAATTTTATTCAGGCAAAGTTCCCGTACAACTTATGTGTTTAGACAACATTTAACATTTAGGTTTTGTTAAATGAAAGAAATTGTTTTGTGGAAAAACCTTCATATTTTGAAAGAAGTATTGTTTTGGTATTGGTACCAAAAGTCAGGTGTTGTAGACCGTTGGGAGCAGTTTGGGGTTCAGTATGTTGCCCAAGGACAGATGTGGACAGGAGGAGCTGGGGATCAAACCGCCAACCCACAGTACCAGTACTACTCCCAAAAAATACATACGTAATACAGTAACATCTCATGCTATGCTCGTGTGTGTGTGTGTGTGTGTGTGTGAGAGAGAGAGAGAGACTCACAGCGAGGTGCAGTGGGCTCCGAGCGTTCGGAGATTCAGGGTCGTCTTGGTGACTGTCGTCTCTGTCCAGCAGCTGCAAGTCACAACAACACACATCAGCTCATTTTCATACCTGTGGTGGACTCAGAACCTTTACTTAAGTAAAAGCAGCAATGCTACAATGTAAAAATACTCCATTACAAGTAAAAGTCCTGCAAGTACTTTCAGCGAAATGTACTTAAAGTATCAAAAGCAGAAGTACAGATACATCAAACCATAAGCAGCATTTTACTGTTGCAGCTTTTTCGAGGTGGAGCTTTAACTACTTTATATACAGTTAACTGGTTTAGACCAGTGTTTCCCAACCTAGGGGTCGGGACCCTTCAAAGGGTCACAAAATAATAATGAAAATAAATATGATTAATATGGTAGCAAAGAAGAAAAACTAAGTTCTGATACACACATTTGTTTTCAGTTTTTGGACTTTTCTCTAATCTTTTCTTTTTTTTGTGAAATATTGGAGAGTTTTACCTCTCTGTGCCTCCAACAATAATTCAAAATAAATGTAAAGTTTAGAGTGGAAATGTCTCTTTTGTGGAAGTGGAAAAGGCCTCAACTAGACACTGCTGTTTTGTAACAGGTCACAAGCTTTAAACATGGGGAACCAACCCTCCAAATAGAAGTGGAGTAGAAGTAGAAAGTAGCATTAAATGGAAAGTTAAGGCCAAGTGCCACTGTACTTAAGTACAGAACTTGAGCATATGTACTTCCACCTCTTACTTTCCACCACTGTCCAACATGAAACCTACTGACAGTCCACTCATATATACTGTATCAAACTTAAATGGCACCGTTTTTCATGGATCTACTTGAAACATTTTGTACATTTTTGACAGAAATCAGGATAAACGCTGTAACAAGACACAGAAGCCTGGAATGTCGTTGTGTGGTGTGCAGTGAAAATATGATCAGCCAACAGATGGCGAAAACGCCTGGAGTCACCATCCAACAATACTATTTCCTCCATGTGTGTGTGTGTGTGTGTGTGTGTGTGTGTGTGTGTGTGTGTGTGTGTGTGTGTGTGTGTGTACTTACCAGCTCCAGACAGTGCCTGTGTCCGTAGGCTGCAGCGTAGTGGACGGGACTGTAGCCCTGTTTGTCTTTCAGAGAGGCCGTCGCTCCGCTCTGCAGCAGGAACTCTAAACATCTGGAACACAAACACAACATTTTTAGTTGTCATTTAAGATGGAAACTCGTACAAGCTCAAGGGGTCGAGACAACATTATGATTTCAAGGGGTCGTGTGTCACATATCAGGCAGAAAAAGTACGTGAGACGGTTAATGGGCTGGATGATTTCTACAGATGTGTGCAAAGGTTATTCAAACATTAGACAGAGTTTGTGTGTCTTTATGTGTGTGTGTTCTTATGTTTGTTCAAATCCCATGAAAAGACCTAAACCAACAATGTGTTAGTCCGTCTTTCAATACTTCACTTCCCTACCATGTGTAGTATCTGTGGCACTCAGCCTCAAGCCTGTTGGTTCCTTTGAAGACATAAACCTTTAAAAATGGCTCTAAAATATATAGTTTCAGATATTAAAAAAGGCTCAGTAATTTACTAAAACAGCTGGTCACTGCAGTTTTTAGCAAATGTTTCTCAAAAAAAAGTAAATAGTGCATTTCTTGGGGACTATTTTCAGCGGCAGATGAATCCACATTTGGTGCTCTAGTGAGTATTTGGGGCAGGTGTGTGTGGGACTGAGTCAAAATAAACTACAGTGTGTGTGTTCATGGTGATGAAGGAACATGTCACCCAGTGCAACAGTGCGGCTCACTGATGTGTTTTTAATACTTTTTGGACAACGATGGAGCTCTTTCTGTTTTTGGTAACTCCGAAACTTTTTAAAATCTGCTGAAAATGTATTACTGTAAAGGAGAGTGATGTTTGTTTCTCTTTAAAAAAATAAAAATGAAGCGTTTTTTATAGTAAGCATCCAGCCGTTTTTGAGTAAACTTAATTCAGTCACTTTTCCTGTGTTTTGTACATAAGCATTAGCTGCTTAACATTAGTATGTAGTGTGGAATTGGGACACAGCTTCGGTCAAAATGCCATATATTTCTTTATCTCTTCATGTTTCTTTCAGTGTGGACTTACAGCGCTGCCTCTTTCTCCCTCTCTGCCTGAACTCCTTCACTCTCTGGCTCCAGAGCAACACGACGCCTGTAGGGGGGGGGAGGGGGCAACAGGGGAGGAGGGACGGGTGAGATAAAAGAGGTTAAAGCATTAACACACTCAAACAACAGCCTCTTTTATACGGTGGCACCTACTAATGCCAACAAGTTAAGTGGATAACTTGGTGGATGCCGAGGTGTGCGCTGCATCGTAAACTCTGGGGCTGCCAATCCTGGAGGCCATGCATGACTATCACCTCCGGTTACCATGGAAACAGAGAGGTGTGGACCATCAGGTTTCTATATGTAGTAACAGTAGACAGCTACCCAGATTTTCAGTGCAACGCCAGAGAAGCAGTGTGAAGAGGTTTCAGATTTCCACCTTCTCTCCTCGCAAGATTATCAATAAGAGGATTTAAAAGAATTTTAACTTGGAAACAACAAACGATCAGGAATAGAGGAGCTGTAGACGCGATGGTGTGATGTGTCTCGCTGCCCTCTCACCTCCTGTCCAGGTCCGAGGCAGCGGCATAGTGCAGAGCAGAGCGCCCCCACTGGTCCGTGGCGTTGATGGCGGTGCCACAAGCAACCAGAGTCTCCAGACACTGATAGTGGCGGCTGGCTGCCGCGTAGTGGAGCGGGGTCCTGGGAAATAACAGGAACAGAGAAAGTCAGGCAACCAGATCACAGCTCTACGGCGGCCCTGAGAGCCCAACGCACTGCAACTCAAGAAAACACATGCAAAGAGACAAAACACAAGCAAATTAAGAAAACATCTTCATCAATTAGACAACACATGTGCAGCAACGTCTCTTTCCAGAAATCATGACCCGGTAATCCACAGACCTTGTTGTGAGCAGTTTCTTGTAGGAACTATTGGTAGAAAGAAAATACTTCCCACATGAAACTGCTCACAACAAATCTGTGGATTATCTTGAGTAACCGGGTCATGATTTCTTAAAAGGTACATTGCTGTTGAGTTTTTCAAATACAGTGCGTTGAGCTCTCAGGACCACCGTACAGATCACCAGGAAAACAACAAATATACACATCCTGACGAACCAATTCCATAGCGACTCCAATTCCCAAACACAGGACATACACTACATGGCCAAAGGTATATGGACACCTGATCTTTACACCTGTCCTTCTAAAACCACTGCCGTTAATCTGCTGCTGTAACAGCCGCCACTCTTCTAGGAAGGCTTTAACATTTTGGAACCTGGCTGCAGGGATTTTCTCCCATTCAGCCAAAAGAGCATTAGTGAGGTCCAACCCTGATGTTGGAGATAAAGCCTGGCCAGAGGAGTTGGATCAGAATCAGAATTTCGTTACAGCTGCTCACTATCACATCGATGCACACTTGAGAATAGAAGGAATAGAAGTACTAAGCAAATCAAAATATAATGCGCTACAATACAGGTCAGATAAATTAAGTACAAAGTGGATATAAGTATAAAAGCTAAAATAAGTGTAAGTACCAAAGTGGATTTAGAGGTTAATAAGTATGTACAGTATAATAATACAATGTAATAATATGAGTAATAAGTAATAGAGCATGAACTGTCAAGTTAAGTGTACCCTATTAAGATGATTATGAGACGGTGGATATTGCACAGTAGTAATGGAAGTATGAATAAATATCAATAAATAGGAAATTTTAAACTGAAAACAGAGTATAATGCACAATTATTTCAAGTATTGCAGAGATGTTAATGATCCATGGGGTTGAGGTCAGGGCCAGTCAAGTTCTTCCACTACAAACTCAGAAATCCATTTCTTTATGCACAGGGTGTTGTCACGTTGAAACAGAAAAGGACCTTCTCCAAATTGTTGCCACAAAGTTGGAAGCACGCTGTTGTCTAAAATATCATTGTATGCTGGAACATTAGCTGGAACAAAAGTAAGCAGAATTGGACAAACCAGCAGGTGTGCTGTGCTACATACCAGTGTGTGTCGAGGCGGACTGACCATTAACAAAATGACGCATTGAATTGCAAACAATTAAGGAGAAATAGCTCACAAACACACACACACCCTTACCTACACCCATTCACACACACAAACAAGGACTGCAAAGGCACCCGAAACCAAATTCTGCTCTGGGTTGATTGTCTGCCCTGCCTCTTTACTGTAGCTGCCATGCAAACTGAATCCCTGAAACACTTTACCCTATTTAGCATTTATAAGCAGCACACAAACATTTAATAAATGTTTATAACAAAGTATAATGTAGTTGTAAGCAGCTTTAAGGACATTTTTAGGTTAATGTACAGTATTTGTCAACAACTATAACTTTTCCTGTGTTAAAACTGTGTTTTACTATATTGGAGGAGTTATAGCGGTTAACAAATACATTAATAAACACTTATATCTGCTTACAACTACATTATACTGTTATAAGTTTATTAAAAGTTTATATACTGCTTATAAATCAGACTGGGTTTTGACATTTTGGATTCTATTTGTGTTGTTTTTTATATATTCTCTATTTATTTTGTGCTTTAAATACATTATATTTTATTGTGTTATTGTTTCATATTTTTGTCCCGGCTGTTTACAGCCTGTTTCTTTTAACTTGTGCAGCACTTTGGTCAACATATGCTGTTTTTAAACATGCTTATGGACTTCTCAGTGGACTTTTAATCTATAAAATGTCAGAAAACAGTGGGGGAAATCACAATTTCCAGACCACAAGGTGACGTCTTCAAATCACTTGTTTGGTTCGACCAACAAGTCAAAACCCAAAGATATTTAGTTTAAAAGGGACTTAAAAATTATTTATTATTTTGTTGATCTACTAATCGGCTACATTATGTTAGATTATAACATTATAAAGGAAAGTGTTACCTGGACAGTGATGTATTCTCTTACCTGCCACAGTTATCCCTCCTGTTGTGGTCTCCACTACTGCTCAGAAGCAACTTGACACACTCCACATTACTGCACACAGAGAGCAAGTAGACGGGTACGATTATTGCAGGGAGACCATTCAGACTGTATAAGAATCTTATTAAATGTTGCTTAAACTCTTTGATAAACAGATGATTAAAGGATACTTCCAGTTTACGACAACTAGGGTTTCATTTTCATAGGTTTGACCTTTGTTTCTATCGGTAATAATAACATTGTACTTGTAGCGATGTGGGAATATGGCAACATCATTAAGAAGAAGTCAGATGAGGCAAGACACATGAGCAGTCAGACGATCAGACAGGTTTTAAACAAACGCTCAGGTTAGCCAAAATGAAGGTGAGAGGTAAAATAATTACCCAAACTTTCTGTTATAAAAATCCATCACAGTTTCCAGGCTAACTTCCTACTTGCCGTAGTTGTGTGTACTCAGTTTTTCTGTGCAATGAGGCATTATTACCAACATTTCGGGTGAGCTCACGTTCTGTTTCCCCTCCAAATAAAGTGGTTTAATCTGAATAAACTGTTGACTTGTTTCCAACCTGTTTGACCTCTGACTGCTTGTGTTTGCTGCCCAATCAGACTGATGTTGCTGAATTCTCAGATCTAGACCAGAATTATCCTTTAAGGCATTTTAAACCTTTCTTTTTAAAAGAGACGTATGTCCTATAATGAACTCACCCCCCGGCAGCAGCAGCATGCAGGCAGGTCCTCCCCAGACTGTCAGGAGTGTCTATCTGAAAGCCTGCAGACAGGACCGAGTCGTTACACGTTATGCTAAACCTCCGACCTGAAGAGGGCAGCGCAGGGAGACAGAGGGAGGCCAGACAACACACAGCAGCAGCCACCAGAGAGAGAGAGAGAGAGAGACAGGAAGAGGAGGAGTTGGAGAGAAAGACCGGTAAGTGCGACAGGTGGGGGGAGAAGGTTGGTGAGAGTGCATGATACTGGCGTGCAAACACGGGAAAACACATAGACGTCTGAAAGCTACACAGTACACAGAGAGAGAGCTAAGATATGTTTTATATAAAATATATAAGATCAGCAAAGCAAGGAATATGTGAGAGAAAGTGCAGCAAGCAGTTCAGTTTGAATATCTATCGTGTTCATGTGGCTTTGACTAGTTCACAGATTAAGACATTGTTTTGAGGAAGAAGTAACACAATTCTTTTTCAGCAACTTTTCCAGGAACCCTTCCAGGAAGAATTCAGGAACTGTACCTGCAAGAACTACAAGTGTGCCATACCATGTAATTCATCGTCATACCAGTATAATTTTTAATGTGCTAAAAATATGTCACATCACAATAATAAAGGCCTCGAAACGTCTAACAGCATCGGAAACTTTCTTCCTGACATCAGAATAGCTGGGTGGCTACGTACGACAATTTTGCAACTACAGTTCCCATAATTAAGGGCTGTAAACAGGAAGTATAATGTTGCCATGGAGTCAGTGAGTTAGCTGTGGGCTACAACTTTTTTTGCCTATATTTGTTTACATTATGGGACCATTAAAAGTGTGCCAAATTAGCTATTAGCAGTTCCTTTTTGTAATGTACCCAGAGATGTACAGACAACCATCACTGGATTACTCTGATACTGAAGAAAACTTGATGATTCTCAGGCAAGTTCTGGAGTTATAAGGAGCGTTTTGGATTTCTAAGCAGATTTATGGACATTTATTCTTGTGGACATTGGAAATAATTATATGTTTGGGAGGCACACTGAAGCTAAAAATGTGTGTATCATGTCTGTGTGTTCATATTTCATATGAGTTATGACTTGCATGCTAAGGGTTTTAAAAGTAACTGCCATAACTGCCTCCATGAGCTGTGTGTCATAGCCACTGCTGTGCAACTCCAACTGCTGACCATGTTGATAAGCGGCCAAATCATCAGCCGAACTACAATACCCAACTTCCTGTTTTTAGAACACGGCATGCACCTGTCCCGTACACCTCACGCAGTATCTTTACCTCACATCGCTCCCTCCGGTTTTGACTGAACCCTTAATTCTGAGATATATTGACCTATTTATGACATGACCACATACAGCAGCAACAAGCATGGTTCGAAGTGAAAGTAGCGTTGCTGTCGGCTTCTCTTTCTGTGGAGGAGTTGATTCCAAAAAAGGGGCAACTTTGGTTGTGTGAAAGTCGTTGTAAAGGCTCAGATCCACAACAAACCACAGCAATATGTAAGCAATGTGAGAAGAAAACAGCAAAAGGGGACAACACAACACACTTATTTCACAAGTTCAAGCAGAATCACCCAGGTGGGAACAAGAAGAGAAAGATATCATGTGAGCAGAGTTTAACAGGTGGGGTCTGAGGTCTAAACAACAATCTATAAAAAGAGTAATGCCTGCACACTGACTCCAAAACACAAATTTATGTATTTTATATATTTTGATCCCAGTCCCAATCTTTGTCAGCTCAAAACAAAGATCAGGCAGGGATCGAAACATTGTCCATTTCAAAAAAATGTGTGGTTTGGAGTTAGTTTACCGGCATTACTCTTTTCGTTGAAAACATTTTCCGAGAACCTTGCACCTACTTGTGATGTACATATAATTACGCTCCTTCTATCAGGTCTAAACAAACAATGTAGTTTGTAATGCACCATTATAATATTTCAAGGCAATGTCATCTAACCATTGCAAAAACCTTTCAACTGCAACATTTTGGTTTCAGTTTTGTTCCTGGGCCGAAGTTCCTGCCCTAACAAAATGTCCCTGTTCCTGAGGGAGGACTTTCTGATGGCCCAGGAACTATTAGCGTGGAGTCTGCTCTACTGAACACAACTGACTGGTCAAACACAAGCGGCTGCTACAACATGTGCAAATAAGCACTGGTGGTCACCAGAATTAGGACTAGTGATAGAAAACTAGACTAGATGATGCAGCTGAGACAGACAGAGAAAGAACCTACTTAATTTGCAAATACTTTCAATGTGGTTACGTGCTGAATCAGAAGGAAAACAGTCAGCAGATCCTCGATACTGCCTTTATACAAAACATCCATTCAAACCTTCAACTTTCAGACTACACCTCGACACCACATGCTATGCTGAAATTCTAAGCATTTCTAATAAAGCACTGAACACGCTCTTAAAGTTTGTTTGGGCCAGACGCAAATTTGAATGACATCTAGCTTTTGTTCTTTGTGCGTCTCTTTAAAAAGAAAGTAAAAGTATCTACAAGGGAGTGTGCTGTAACATCACAGTCGCACAAGGGTGAATTACAAAGAACAACACGATGACTGTGTTGTCGTCTTGTGCAGGTGGCTTCTTAAATCCTTTATCGTTACAATTTGTCTAATAATCACGGTTCTTCAGATGCGGTATAAAAAGGACTTTTGGCTCCTGATTTAGCTCTGAGTGCAACAAATACAAAAGCTCAGGCCACTACTGCTCACAACACTCCTGATCAGACGCAACACTGCAGCTGCACATGGCTCAAGCACATGTAAATGACTTCTTTGTTGTTTCATTACAGCAACTCAGCAGAGCCACATGAGGAGCCCAGTTTCATCCTGCTCCATGCCGCCAGACACAAGTGCCAGGGCCTTGTTAAATCGTCAAAAGGGATCTGGAACCAGAAAGGATTGTTGTCTTTTCCCTATTCCCTACTTCACATTTGTTTAATATACCAGCCTCTTCTGTATTGGAAAACCCTCTCTCAGAAACTGTCAAAATATATGGGATGAGCGGAAAGACAAATTATTTCATTGCCAACAGCAATGTGGAAACTTTTCAGATGTAAACAAGACATTAACTACCAATGTCGATGCTTCGACAGAATACACTCTTGTCCAGAGGGAGAGTGGTCCCATCAGTGAGTAATTAGACTCAGTGAGGCCTTGTCTGTTTCTGGAACATTGTGACTTGAATTTGGCCAGAGCTGAATACGTGTGCTTGTGGAGGAATTCGCCACTGGAAGCAAGAAAAAAAAAAAAACGGGCTCAAACCTCCCTGAAAATAACAATCAAAGATGATGTTAAGGCAAAACAGAGTCTAAATCAGCACATATCTGCGGGCGATATCCACATTATGATTCAAGTGCGCCCAGAAATATCAGCTAAGTTTGAATTTTAAATTAAAAACCCACTGTTTAATTAGGTATTGCTTTGGAGTAGAGACAAAAGTGTATGACAGCAGTTTGAAGTTCATTTTCACAAAATTTTCGCTGTTGCTAGCTAGCTAATTAAGCTAACGTCACCAGCTCCGGGAGCCAGTTAAAAACAAATGTCTCCGGGCCGACTTTTTATGTGTCCAGCTGACTCGTATTAATTAATTAATTAACAAGAATCTTGTAAATGGTGTTTAAAAGAAAATATGCACATGAGGGCTACATACATTACATCGTGCTAAGAGACTGAGGCTAATGCTACATGTACCCGGCAAAACGTCAGCAGTTGATGATCCATGTAAAAGAGATGGAAATAGAGAAACAGCATTGTTGTTGTATTGCAGTGTACAACTACTTAGTGCTAAGTATGATATGGAAAAATGTAAGATCACGCTGTTATTTCATGCTAACATAGCATTGTTTGGCTTGGTAGTTTACAGATGAGAGAAAGCTTAGCTTACAGAAAAGATAAAAAGGCTTTTAGGATGAGGGTTAATCGATGTGTTGGCAAATGTAGCGCGGGTAATATTGGCTGGGATGGAGTGTCAACTTCCCCAAAATCCAAAAAAGAGCCGCTTAACGTTAGCCTAAACTCTGATAGCCTTCAGAACCGGCTTTCACACAGTGAGTAGATACTACACAGTGGACGTGCTAACCTTGAATGGGGCTTTTTTTTTAATGTAACTTGTAACCCCACAAACTAATGTAGTTAGTTTAGCTTTCGAAGTAACGCTAGGTTACTACTATAGGTGGTAAGCTAGTTAGCCGGACATGCTAACGATTTCAGCTTACGTTAGAGCAAATAAACAGATGTTAAACCCATTCCTTACTCTTTTGCTCTAGGCTAAAAAAAGGCACCACCCTCCAGAGAGGTGTTTCTGTTATTTAGAAACACCTGTCAATATAATGCAATACAGTTCAACAGCACCACAAACTACAGCCTCCAAAATGACCATACAGTTGAATCAACACCTCTCTAAAACAGTTTCAACAACAACTGAACATTATAGCCTTCATGAAGGGATAATTTATAGCAGGACTGTTGTATTAGACTTCATTAGTTTTAGCTAGGTGTCCCTAATAAACTGGAAACTGATTATGTTGCCAGTTTGTACACACTGTATACACAGGAGAATTCAACATCAATTGAAGGTAAGGCAGTAGAGATCAGTACTCTTTTTACTAAAGATGCAAATTCAAAACAAGAAGTTCAAGAACTCCTTAGTCACAGCAAACTTGATTAGGAAACTAAATCTGCTAGTTCAGGGTTAACTTTGTGTGCTACCTGAGGACAGCAGCTTCCGGCAGCAGTTAGAGTGAGCATTCATGGCAGCCAGGTGGAGAGGGAACATGCCATGGACTCCTCGCCTTTAGAGAAAGATGCAGAAAGGAAACAATAGTCTCTTTTACTAGATACCTAGCCATTGTAATAATTTAACACACATTTCTCAACAGGTTAATAAACAAACCTTGTGCAGTCTGCTCCACTGGTGATGAGCGTGTTGATGAGGAGTTCATGACCATAGCGGGCAGCAATGTGGAGAGGGGTGTTGCCGTCCTTGTCCACACTGTCGATCTCCCCACCTGAAATATAACGTTAATTTACAGGGAGAATACGCAACAAGTGTAACTTTGAGAGACAAAAAACGAACACGAAGAGGTCTCACCATTCTGGATGAGGGTCTGGGAGCGAGTGAAACGTCCGTGAACTGCCGTCATGTGAAGAGGACTCTTCCCGTCCCGACTCTGAAGAAGGTGGAGGAGAAATATAACAACAGATTTCAGGTTTTATGAGAAACATAGCCTTAGTTTTGAAAAACACAAGCAGTAACAATAACCCTTGTGGGAGATAGAGGTTGTCAGTTATCTCAATTATGGTCTGATTTCTTTACATATTATTTCCTGGCACAATTAATTTGACATTTCCTATATTGTTATTTACAGGACTGTAAGTCTATAGCTACACTAGTCATGCATGGTAACACGCTAATGTTTAGAAATTTAACAAGCTAACATTATCATGCGAACAAACCTCTTTAAACCTGTATTTATCTATTTTTTGACAACTGACACAACAATGATATATCACTTTATAAAGTTTTTATGTTGAACGTATTAGCAAGCAGTTGCCTATTTACATTTCCAACAGACACAAAGCAACATTAGCATTCATCTGAAGTCTTGTCTCTGGCAAGTCTAATATTCACTCTTATTTTAGCTCTGTTTTGGTCTCTACCAACTCCAGAGAAAAATATCTGGCTCTTATAGCTGCTAAATGCTCCTGTGCTGTGCTGTGTTGGCATATGTCCAGCCGGCGTACCTGTACGTTGACATCAGCCCCGTTGTTGACCAGGAACTCCAGACAGAGCGCTCCATGTGTGGAGGTGGCGGCAAAGTGCAGTGGGGTGAAGCCCTTGTTGTTGGGCTGGCTGACGTTGGCACCGTAATCGATCAGCTCGCTAACGACGACGTCCTGACCGTTAAAACAAGCCAAGTGGAGTGCCGTGTTCCCAAACCCATTGGACTCATCTATCTGTTGTTAGAGTAAAAACAAGACCTGTTAGTATGGCCAAGGAAAGGTGTGTGTGGATCAGTGTTGTTAGCGAGACAATGAATGAATAGGTGCAAGTTCATGTGTTTGTGAATGAATGTTGAAGGTCCAGTGTGTAACATGTAGGAGGAGCTATTAGCAGACATTGAATATAATATTTATAAGTATGTTTTCATTAGTGTATAATCACCTGGAAATAAGAATCGTTGTGTTTTCGTTACCTTAGAATAAGCCGTTTTTATCTACAGAGGGAGCGGGTCCCCTTACACGGAGGCCGCCATGTTGCACCGCCATGTTTCTACAGTAGCCCAGAACGGACAAACCAAACACTGGCTCTAGATAGGGTCATTTGCGTTTTCGCGAGTTTCGCGGCCACCGTAGTTTCTCCTACACGCTTGGAAGGGGAAGGTGATGCGAGCCGTATTCAAATGCTTGCAAACTGCAATTTCAACGCTAGATGCCACTAAATCCTACACACACATTGGACCTTTAAGTGTGGGAGTATGTGTTATTTTCCTTGAGTGTGAAGCAGGCTGAGACAGTGAATCAGTGTGTGTGTGTGTGTGTGTGTGTGTGTGTCCTGACCTCCACAGCCAGGTTGAGCAGGTGTTTGACCACAGCGATCTGTCCGCTGGAGGCCGCCGTGTGGAGGGGAGTGTATCCCCGTTTGTCCTTACAGCTGATCTCCGCCCCCTGACTCACCAGCAGACACACCACATCCAAATGCCCTGCAGGGGGCGCACCAGAGCACACCAACCATGGACAAAAAAAGGAGGAATAGATGATGTTGTTTAGGGACAAGAAGCAACACTAAAGCAATAAATAACTTGCTCAGGAACATGATTATGTGTTGGAGATTTTCATTATGTCATTACAGTTTTCCAGAGCCGAAGGCGACGTCTTTGGGTTGCTTGTTTTGTTTGATCAAAAGCCCAAAACCCAAAATAATGTACAAGGAAAGGACAGAGAGAAGCAGCAAAATCTCACATCTGAGAAGCTGGAACCAGAGAATGTTTGGCATTTTGAGTGATAAATTACTTAAACAATTAATCAATAATCAGAATTGTTGCTGATTAATTTCCTGTCAACCGACTAATCCATGTATCACACCTTTACTTTTCTACATTTATGCTTCAACTGTTGTTGATGAATTTGTGTGGTTATTTAAAGTTATTATTTCTAATCATTTAATTTTCCAGTGATGTTTTATGTTCAGAATTTACTTTCCTCTTTTATAGTAAAGTTTATTGTTCAACTGTAAAATATCCTGCCTCAGGACATATTTTTTTATCCCAACTCTTTAATAACGTATTTTAGGAATCATTGTAAAAATATTTGGGGGGTTTTAAGAGCTTGTATAAATACCAAAAAACCTTGTCACACCAGTTTAAAACTACAGTACGACCCAACTTCGTCTGCTGTAGTGTTTGTATGTACTTAATGCATGTTTCGTTCTGTCGTGTTAACTTTGTAAAATCTCCCCTTGCGTCATGTCCTGTCTTGTTTCACACTGCTCGAGCTCTAATGAATAGGTCCTTCGGCTACAGTATTAGGCGACTCAGAATGATGATCTATGATCTACTTCCAGGAAAAGACAGGTGTGATATGTAACAAACTCTGTCTTTGTCCCTTACCCATGAAAGCCGCCCAATGCAGCGCCCGGCCATCCTTCTTATCAAAGGCGTTGATGTTGGCTCCTTTAGCGAGGAGGAGGTTTACCATCTGACAGAGTGAAAAACAGAGGGAGGAGAAAATTAGTGGGTAATGTAAGAGATATACTCTATATTTGTGTTTGTATATTTATATGGGTGCTGCAGGCACAGTATGTGTAAGTGGTTTTGTCAGTGTGAGGATGTGTGTGTGTGTGTGTGGGTGATGGTCTTTATTTAACAGCATTGTAAATACATCTCATCACTTGTTCAGTTGTTGCATAAACACTCTGGAGAGACCATGTTGGGCAGAAATAGAGAAGCTGTCCATTCAGCTTGGCTTCAGAAATCTGCCGCCTTCTCATTGTTAATTTTAGATTCGGCATATTTGTGAATGATTCTATCCAGGACAAGGAGTGTTTCGAAATGCACAACCCACCTAATAACCCCGATGATACAGCTGCACTCGCCCACCTGTTTCCTTTAACCAAGCTATTCAACCAAAACAGCACAAAGGACGTTACATCACAGCCTGTTTATTGGTGAACTACACCAATATACTGCAGCAGGAAAGTGGATACAGTGCTGCAGCATGTAAATCCTTTAATTTAATTATTATATATTAAACATTTAATTAACATAGCTGATAGGTAAAGTGTCAGTCAGTGTCTGCAGTACCTCAGTGTGGCCGTTGAGGGCAGCGTGATGCAGGGCGGTGCGTCCGCCACGGTCCGACACGTTGACGCTACTCAGCAGCGGGATGATGACTTCAGCGCATCGCAGCGCGTTATTGGCTGCAGCAACATGCAGCGGCGTCTGCCAGTTCTTGTCCCGAGCGTTCACGTCGGCCGAGTGGCGGATCAAAACTCGCACCGCCTCCTGAGGAAGAAAGTCAAAGAGTGTGTTTTTATGGACAAATAACTCACTTATGTACAACTTGTGTATATATTTGTGTTATTTCTGTTTACACCTCCGACCAGCAGACAGAACAGATCATTGATAAGGGATGTACTTAAAGTGACAGTAAAACTTCTCTAATGTGACGTATTTCCGAGTGAAACAGAATATGTGGGCGGAGTGGTTTACATCAAATCCTTCACATGTGATTGGACCACTCCAAAGTGGGTGTGGCTCAGTGAATACATTGCAATATGGAGCTGCAGAGGACTTGGTCTCCACACACACTTCCCCCACCCACATTGTTAGATCAGGAGGATAAAGGCATATTCACATTATTCGTTCCATTATTGTGTATGTAGTATGTTGCGACGGCTCTGTGCTGATGTCCGCATGGATGCACTGAGCGTAGCGGGGTTGCGCTGACCTTTGTGATCACAGCCAATCACTGTTGATCACTGATTGAACTGAAAGATGGACGAAAAACGAACTACTTGTGTTTCTGAACTTCCAGAACTGTAATAACAAACTCAGCATGCAGCTGCTAGTTTGTCACAAAAACACAGTTTCTCCAAAACATTGCAATCTACCGCTAGCAACATTAGCATTGTAGCTGAGGTGGCTCTGTTTGGCACGAAGTATTACTTATTGAAATGAATAAATTAGGCCTCAAAAACATTCAAGTACAGTTTTATATGTTGGGTGGGGTCAGCTAGTTCCCCCAAATCACATTTGATTGGATAGCTTTATGTAACCAGCCCCGAGTTCAAGATGAGTCTTCAAAACTATTTTTACGTTTTACAGAAAGAGGAAAGAGAGGGATTGTGATATAAAAATACTCAGACTGTTTCAGACTCTGAAGTAACATAGCAGGCAAAGAAACCTGTTGTCATACTGTCAAAAATACAGGCTTGAATTATAACTACTATTTACTACATTCAATTTCAATTTACTTTAAGATCGTTTCATCGTACTGCAGATCCTCTAAGTATTCAATGTTATTAAGTAAGCAATAGGCTGTAAATCACTGCCTTTGTCATTCTAATGTACAGTAAGTGTAAAATGTACGCACTATTTTATTCCCTCAAAAAATACCCCACAATGGACTGAAAATTGTTTTCAAGCATGTGTGTATGCTGCTTTAGTAAAATAAGATCCCACAGTGTGATACTTTGCCTTTGCTAAAACGTGTAATTTACAGTTATGTGAATGAATGAATAAAGAAAGTAATGATTTCAGACACAGCTTTAGACTAGTCACCCAATCACAAGTACACCCCTTAATATTATTCCTACATTGCAAACAAACTTGTAAAAGGCCCTGAACTTATGTAAAACCTTGGCCTCACCACTAAAAGTCATCCTCCAGCTATTCCAGCCATGCTGAATTACCTGTTTGGGCACGGGGAGTGATGCAGCTGATTAATTGCTTTGACCCAGATTCACAAAGCTCACAAAGGTAAAACTGTCCCAGGCGCTCTGAGAATAGTATGTACGAGTGCTGGGAGAGGCTAAAAAAATGATGAGTGTGCGTGGCTGTCTGTTTTCAGGTAAATACCACGATGTGCAGCTCAGCTCCTTGACACCTGTGTCACAGTGAGGATCTCTCGCCGCGCTGCTTGAGTTGTTGTTGTTTTTGGGAAGAAGAAAGGATTTGACCCAGTAGGTGTGCGTGTTTGTGTGTGTGTGTGTGTGTGTGTGTGTGTGTGTGTGTGTGTGTGTGTGTGTGTGTGTGTGTGTGTGTGTGTGTGTGCTCACCTCGCTCCGAGATGCCACAGCGCGATGGAGAGGGGTGAGCCACATACTATCTTTGGCGTTGACCCGGGCCCCTGAAGAGAAAAAGGAGCACAGACAGCGGAGGGAGAAACATGGCACTGGTGAGGTGTAACGTCAAGTTTACCGACCAAACTGGAAAGTCACTCGTGGCTACATGCGTCAAAATAACAGTTGGTAAGATACACAGGCCTGCAACTTTCATCCACTAACATTTAAGACTTTGAAATGACTTTTTAATGCCAAATAGAGTGAGGAAAAAAATGGAAAAATAGCTATTTCATTAAGTAACTGCTAACACATTAGAAGGTCTGTATGACTGGTTTAGATTCTCATATAAAGAACAGCGCTGCAGGCTGGAAACACTTATGATACTAAATTTAAGATGTAAAACCTATTTTAAAAAGGATAAGACAAGCAGTATTTTTCATATTTTTCTTATTGTCAATAAATCTCATGAAAAGACCAAAACCAACAATGGATTGATCCTAGTAAGTAGTATTGTGTGTATCCAAAGGCCTGATAAAGAATATTCCTTTGTGCCATAGAGCTCCATTGTTGTCCAGAAAATATATGTTAATAAAATCAATATATTAACACATCAGTGTCTATTAATGTCTATTAATCACATTAATCAGTTGAAAACAGTCCCCAACAAATTAATTTAACAATTTACTCCTGTTTGAGTAATGTTTACTAAAAACTACAGCGCCCAGCTATTTTTGGAAATTATTTAACAATTTTAAATGTAATGCCTGTGAGCTGATTTTAAATATTTCCTTCCTCTGTAGGAACCACTGGCAAGGTAGAGAAGTCAGAAAGTATTGAGAGACAGATTAACCAATTGATGAAGGCGAAAGTTCAATAAGAAACATCTTTTCTCTCACGTCCTGCCTTTTTTTTCCTCTGTGGGTCCATTTCTGGCATTTCTTACTGTTCTAATCTTCTCACTTCCACTTTCCCACGCTGTCACAGATGTGACGTCACCATACCTGACAAATAATCTTTCGGATGCCGTTCTTCAAATGTCATTAAAATTCTGTCTTTCAGACCTACTAATTGCGCAGCCCAGCGCCTCCCCATTACTCCCAGTCTGTCCGGGGAGATTCAACTGATTGCTTCCATCAACCACCTGCCGGTTTTACTCCACCAGCACCAGCATCTGGACTCCGCAGGATCCCGTCCTTTCTCCTAGCTTCATATTGGGCTCTGCTTATTTAATCTGCTTCACATCAGAGTCTAAAGTCTTTCTCTGTTGGTTTTGGTATTGTCGTGGGATTTTTTGACGCTCACAAAAGTGTACAGTAGAATAACTCCAAATCATCAAGATCTTGAATTTAGGCAATTTAACCTCATGTCGTGAAAAAGTGGCACATTTGCGGGCATTTTTCAAAACAAGGTCTTTTGAAACAAGAAGAGCTGTAAAAAAAAAAAAAAGATGAAAGCTGGAGGGAGGGAGATGAAAACACGCAGAAGAGGTAGACAAGAGGAACAAGGGAATATGTTTTACCAGAGAGGATGAGGAGCTCGGTGATCTCGGCATCGCCCAGGAAGGCCGCTGCATGCAGCGGGGTGCGCTTCTCTGCGTCCTGAGGGGGGAAGTCAGTCAGTCGGTACTTGCTTGTAATATTGGCAAGGCACTGTAGGGTTTCAACCTTGATCAGCAGCTGCACTTATTCTAAGAGTTCACTTATTATAAGAGTGGGGTGGTTTTGATACCAGTGTCAATATGATACCCCAGTTTTGATACACCAAAGCAACACTTTCAGATTCCCTAATTTTTCCCAAATTAAGATAAAATAGAACTTTATTTATCCTGAGGGAAACTGTTTTGCAGCAGTTGCAGTACAAAGTAGGAAAGAGTGCAAATATAAAGAGTGCAAGTATGAAAATATCAATAAACAGATATCCAAAATCCACAAAATTAGAGCTGGAGTAAATTCTTTACTATAAAAGCCCACAATCAGGCAAAATACGATCACACAAGCTAATAACAATAAAATCTGACAGTAACAGCTTCCAGTGATTTACTGGTTTAGTTTTTTGATATTTGGTGCTTCAAAAACAAATCCTACAGCACCCGTGTCAGCTAAATGTTTACAAAGCACTGCTCCACGAAAACGTCCAGCCCTTTCACATTCACTGCTGGCTGGAATGTTACATGTTCGTAATCCACGAGTACACGCTGAGACCGAACAGAGGAGGCTGTGATATGAGTTCACAGATGATGAGCTGAGGATCAGTGACAGGGCCATCAATGTCAACACATCCATTGTTCCTCTCAGTCAGCTCACACACACACACACACACACAGCATCCCGATGACCACCCCACATGTCCGTGTGACTGAGTGCAGCCTCTCCAACAAAAACACATCTAAAGTGGACAATGACGGTGACGTGGGAGTCCTGTAACAGACAGCCATCACCAGACACAGGAGACTAAATACAGCAGAAAGGAGACCAGGAGAGCAGGCCAGCCCACATCCTGTGCTGCCCTGCTACAGACATGTGTTATGGATCTATACCCGTATGATGTAAATAAACACACACTCTGAACTTTGGCTTTGCTGACTCTTGACCCTCCTCCTCTCATCTTTGGGTGCGGGCTACAACAGGAAGTGGGGGCTGAAGAGAAAGGAGGCGGGAAGATGATTTCCTCTGAGCCGGCTTTTTATTTCCCTATGATTTGCATCAAATTACATATGCTGATAAACAATTATGCTGAGTTCCAGGGAATGCCTAAATCCTGTGTATAGATATTAGGGTGTAGTACGTAAGGATAAACTGTGCGTCAGACATGTACATTGAGTAATGCCATATAAATGGTATAGATATATGCTGCTGTGGCACAAGCTGTTAGTAAAATCCCACTGATATCTCTAAATTTGGTTGCACAGTGCATTTATTCATTTTTAAAGGAATCCTGTGGAGTTTTTGACCACTAGTAGCGCTATGGAGCAATGTTTTTATGAGCAGGTCCCCGAGGCACAAGGATACAAATGCAAAGGCAGTGAGGAAGCTAGTTTAGTAAAATTTTTCTAAAAATTGTCTTTGCAAATGTTTTATGAGGAAGGAAATGCACTCAACACTTTCGCTGGACCTCAAGGATTCACACAATGCGCTTTGATGACAGAAACATTTGTTTCTTCACATGTAAACTTCACAGGGAACCTTTAAGTGAATGCAGTGCACTTCCATAAATGTCAAACAAGAGATTAAGAACTTTTTTGGGCTCATCTGAATTTTTCACTAAATTAAAAAGATGACTTTGAATAAATATGCAAAATAATTCAAAATGATGTAAATGTTTTTCAGGCCGGATACATTTCTGTATCAAGGAAAGAGTTTTGCTTCTTCACAACATTGTTCAGGAGTTATAAGAAATAAACTGTATAGTGCCTCACAACTGGTCACATGGTGGCGCTATCCACACCGTAAAAATAACCACGTTGCCAGCAAATTTCACTAAAATCTGTTTACGACATTTTGAAATATTGTGCTGTCAAACAAAACTAACTGACAAACAAAAAGACAAATGGGACGAAACCATAATCTTCTTAGTGGAGGTGGATTTATATACTTTCACACAAGCAAGATTCAGTTTTTGTATTAGTTAAGATACTTCAGCCTATTCAAATGGGTTAACTCTAGTCGAGTCTAGTTTTTCGGTTTGTTTACCCGAAGACTTCCCTTATTATGGGCATCATCCCTGAACTAAAGACAAATCTGTTTGTCTGTCACTTCTGTCTTGATGTAGACACTGTGTGTGTGTGTGTGTGTGTGTCCTCACCAGAGCATTGATGTCTTCAGACTTGTATATGAGCATACGAATCTCTTCAGGGTCTCCGCTGAAGATCGCCTGGATGAGAGGAGGCTGGGGAGAAGACAGACGTGCAGTCAGAGTGGGAAGACATTCAACACATGACCAGAGGCAACATGCAAGTACACACGACCGATTTTACAAAGTGAGGTGACGTTAGGGAGAATAGTTTTCTGGACATTACACAAGAGGAGACCAAGCATGATCCTTCCCACGATATATAGCTGTGTGTGTGTGTGTGTGTGTGTGTGTGTGTGTGTGTGTGTGTGTGTGTGTGTGTGGAGGAGCAGCTGCTTGACTTTAAGCTGCTGTGTTTACAAAAGCTGGAGCAGAGAGGGCTACTACGAGGCCGTAGCTTACTATACTACTGTATACAAAAATGTTCTTTATTACCAACAGGTCGTTTTAAAACTCACTCCTTATACATGTATGTAGACAGGAGCGAAATATTTGCCGCCAGACAGAGAAACTGTTGTTGTAGATACAGATCATAAAAATAAAATGTCCAGGAACGGCACCGTGTGGGGGTCATGTCTATGAAGCCCTTATTTGCTTTCCAGGATCAGAGATATGAGGTAAATAGTGGCCCTAGACACACACACACACACACACACACACACACACAGAGAGAGCGGCTATCAGTGCCAATCAGCACTCCAGCAGTATACTGTAGGACTAAGAGGAACAGAGCAAGCGTGGGGGAAAAAATGCCTGCAAAGCACCTTCTGCACGTCAGCGACTTAAAGGATCACACAAGTGTTCATGCAAGTACGTCCTTAACTAAAACACCATGTGGCCTTTGCAGCTGACAATCTTTAAAGCGCCTATAATTAATAAATGTCAATGTGAAAACAATGTGACAAAGAGGTCACTCGTAGTGACGAACCTACAGAGAGTTATCAGCTGAATCTGCAGCTCCCCTCGGCTTTACGGAGCTTTATAGTGAGTTTCAGCTTGTTGTTGAGGTGTCCGGCTACAACTTCACTGTTCTGGTTCACTCTCACCGCTCTCATAGCGTCATTTTCAGCGAAAAGCTCTAAAAACCCACCTGTACACTACCTGAGAGACTCTCGATAGACTGCTACCTGCAAGGCGAGGGTCACATGACCAACGGAGAGAGCCGAAGGCGTCAATAGGCTAGTTTTTGGTAGCCCTGCTAGCTTGTCTACTTGTACTGTAGAGGAATGTAAACAGTGACGAACCGCATCACAAAACTGTCCCTGGAAAATTTGTACTTTCTGCAGCAAAAAATAAATAAAAACACAGTAAAGCTGTTAATCGACCTGCTGCTTTATTCTTTTCCCTCTATAGAGTTTTGACAAATTGCGATTAGAACCATGTAAAATGTATTATAAAACAATTATAATATAAAAACAATGACCATGAGAAACAAATTGAAGACTTGTGGTATGCTGATCTCCCTCCAAAATATGACATGTTATCCATTCTGAATATTCATGCAAACCACATAAGGATCTCTTCAAAATAATGTACTTTTTCATATCTGTATTACAGCTCTATTACAGATTTCTCTTTGCAAATATGTGGGTTCAATTTCCATTGTAGTGTTTTGAGGTAGGGTGTTGTCACCCCCTGCTATTAGAGCCGGACCAATACTGGAGTTTTGAGGCCGATACCAATATTAGTATTTGAGAGGTGCAACCATTTTGATAATACTATGTCAGACGCTATTCTTTTATTTTTTACATAAAAACATAACATACACAAACACTTTTGATAAGGATCTCTTAAAATTAATATTTTAAAGAACTGAGACCGAGATACGCTCTGAGCGGGACATTTTATGGTTGAAAAATCATCTTGTCGGTGCTCTCTGGAGACTCTGTCTACAGATTTTCTCAAACATATTTGGCACTTCTTGCTACTTATCAGCTGACATATTCACCGATACAGATATATCTGCAATAAGCTAATATAGCTGTACCTGGTAAATAGCCTTTTGATATCTCTGGGTGTATTTGGTCATTATTGTAAATCAATAAGCAGGACTGTTTTATCGTCATGTTGGAGTTATATGCGATTCTTGCATCAATGTGATGAACCACCTTGAATTTTCACTTTATTAGCCAAAAAATAGGCATTGCCATCTGCTCGTCATTCAATCCATAAACAGTTTATAGATAAGATTCTTCAGAAAATTGGCTGTATCATAACATATATCAATATTACAACATTAATATCTAACATTACATACCGTGATGAGAACTGTATCCCTATCGCCCCCTCCTAGTGTGAGGACATGCAGCCGTAAGTGAAGTCTGCACTGCATTATCTTGAAACAATAACGTAACTTTTATCAAAAATAAATGCAGAATCACTGAAGTCTGGCAGTTGACTTACATACACT
The DNA here is from genome assembly GCF_020085105.1 of Siniperca chuatsi. NCBI lineage: Eukaryota > Metazoa > Chordata > Actinopteri > Centrarchiformes > Sinipercidae > Siniperca > Siniperca chuatsi. The sequence continues at coordinate 25,914,962 of NC_058053.1, forward strand.
ACAGAAATCAATGGCTGCCAGAGAGTAGTGCTGGGTGATACGACTGAAAAGATTATCAAGACATCAGTAAGGATATTTTCTTATATCAATTTATATCACGATATGGAAAATGAATGCAAAGTCACATCAAAAATAATCAAAGTGAAGTTGAAAACAACTGTGTTCCACTGTTATGCATTACATGAGCCTAAACCTTTCATATGTGTACAATAAAACCTTCACTAACTAATTTATCATATCATCCCACTATGATTCAAAGATAATATTGGATTATTGTTATTATTGCACAGCCCTACCAAAAAGGCAGTGAAGGCAGAATGGTTAGCTGTAATGTAAAGTACACAAAGGTTGTAGTAAATAGGAGACAACATGCAAAAACCGCCAGCGCGGTCCTTTAACACCAACTGAAAAGAGTCTCATCTGTTACATTAATTATTTAAAACCCTAGAAGTCAATGCCAAAGCCTCTGCAGAGACAGAAATGTAAGCTACAGGTTAGTAGCTGATGAATCAGATCTAACAGGGGCCTCACTTCACTTCCTGTGTGTTTCTGCCACCTCCTGCCTCACTTCCTGTTGCAAAGTCTCTCCTTCTCTGAAACGAGAGAGAGGAACCGCAGAGGAGCGTTTCACTTCTGCTTTAAATACAGAGCACACATGTACGCACAAAATGACAGCACTTCCTCATCTGACCTTTTTTTTTTCTCCCCCTTGAATTTGATTCTGGTGTAATGCCACATCATCTTTCTCCGAGGTAACCAGGTGTTGTTTGAAATGATTAGATACCGGTGATACCAAATTACACGTCTTTTTTTTTTTAGAACTTCTTTCGCACAGTGTGAACCTGTGAGATGAATTGTTGTTTAGTGTTGAAGATGAAGAAGAACTTTAATGTGAAGAAGTATGATGACGAGCCGCTCCACTGCTGACTCCACAAAGTTACTGCTCCTGGCCAAGAAATAGTCCGACACATAACCTGTAAAACCGTTCTTGATTAATTGTCCGTGTACAGATTAAACAAGCCAGATATAACATGTTAATTACTGAGCTTTAGAGGTGCTGGTAGGCGGATTTTGTAACCTTTGGACAGAAACAGGCTAGCTGTTTCGACCCTGTTTCCAGTCTTTGTGCTAAGCTAAGCTAACCACTTGCTGACATCTATCTCTGAGCAAATGCGAATAAGCGTATTTCCAAAAATGTCAAAGTATTCCTTCGACACAAAATAGCTGTACAAGAACTTTGCTTAAAGGAAAAGTTTTGGGGAAATATTGGTTTCTTTCTGAGAGTTAAAGCAGAAGATCGAGACCACAGTCATGGCTGTCTGCTAACTATGGAGCTAGAGGCCCTAGGTGGTTAGCTTAGCTTAGCATAAAGACTGGAAACGGGGGTAAACGGCTAGCCTGGCTCTGTTCAAAGTTCAAAGATACGCCTACCAACACCTCTGAAGTTCACTAATTAACATGTTGTATGTCGTTTAATCCACACACAAACAGTAATGTTAACGTTACTTTAGATGCTGTAACTATTTCTTGGCAAACGACAGCCAGGTGCGATGAATTTCTACAGTCGTCACGGTGAGGTTGCCTGGCAACCTGCAGAGACTTTGCAGATAAACTGTTGTTAATCAAGAAACAGTTAAAGCACGTAACTCCCTCTAAATCAACAAATTGTCATGTTTACTTTCCTGTTTGTGTGCGGATTAAACAAATGAGATAGAATGTGTTAAATAGTGAGCTTTGGCCATATATGTGACCTTCGGAGAGAGCCAGGCTAGCTGTTTCCCCCTGCTTCTAGTCTTTATGCTAAGCTAAGCTAACCATCTCTCTGCTCTAGCTCCATACTTAGCACACACAGATGAGAGTGTTATCAATCTTTTCAACTCTCTGTAAGGAAGAAAATAGGCATCATTTCCCATCATTTTGAATTATTCCTTTAAATAAAACAGTCTAGAACTAGTAAAAAAAAATATTGTTTGAATCAGGAATGATCTAATCACAGAATAAGTAAACAAACTTCTCAGCTTCAGGTACTGGACAGTTTTTGATGCTTTGTCCTAAAGACATATTCCAGTTGGTACCCAAAAAGTACTTAAGTTCAACACGGAGCCTAAAGAAAAAATAACATAACAAGACTTCTGTGACATTTCAGGGTGTTCAGGAGTCTCTCCTCAACACCTCGACCTTCCCCTGGAGGTCGAACTCAACTGTTTGAACAGGAGGGAGCAGGGCAGGTGGTTCATACACATCTGTCACTTTTTCCTCTGTGAAACCTCCACCTATACTCGCACCAAGCAATAATTTCATGCCACCCAACAAAGCAGAAAGCACGTCGCCAAAGAGGAATTACATGGGTGACAGAAAATGGAAGGAGAGAGGGGAAGCGACTGTCCCGTCTTCCTTGCCGTTTTCTCCCGGTGACTGGCCGACCAGTACGTTTTTATTCGAGTTCAAAGCTGTTAAGTAGTGATTCAGGTTTAATCAGTGTTTACTTGAGCAGAGCGATAAGAGATGGAGGGAGGAAGGACACGTTTAGGGTAGTGAACGAGGGCCCCAGCTGGAGAGCGAAAGGGGGGGGGGTTGTGCCTTTAAAGAAGCAGCCAACACTTGGCAGCATATGGCCTCTTTAGCTATGCCTTTCTTTCTAAGTGCTCTACATGCTCTCGCACACACATTCTTGCAGCACGCACAAAAACTCGGCTGGCAACAGTGCCTTGTCACAGTGCTGTGTCTGTGATCGCCATGGAGACTCGGGGAGACTGGCGCTGGCACGAGAAAGGCGACGAGATTTAGAGAGTGAGAGCATGAATGAGAGCATTTCCTCGAACACATACCAGCACCGAGAATACACCGACCAATACCGGATTTCTGAGGCCGATAAATATTTTTGAAAAATAAAAATCTGAGATACACAGATACATCAGCCAATATTTGTTTCGGCATTAACATTTGGCAGCGATCCATCCAAGACTTTTAAAGACATAATAAAAATATGTTTGGGGCAGGATGTTTTACAGTTGAACAATAAACTTTACTATCAAAAGATATGAGAACTGACCATTTGATTTGATAACCTACCCCCAAAACAGCGACTGTACAATCGTATCTTAGCAAGCGAAACGAGGCACGGCAGGTTTTGTCTATCAAATCGAGGACTCGCTGCTTCAAAAAGTACTTTGAATTTCGAGCTGTAAATCTGCCACTTTTATCATTTTAAACTGAAAGCTTGACAGTAACTAAGGGGGCGTGGCTTAGCGAACGGTCAATTATCAACCAATAATAAAGAGGCAAAGTGAGACTGGAACATCTGGGTTCTGTTCCAGAAGTAAGAAAACGTCATTCAAAATCCCATTGACATTTGTAACAACTCAAATAACTAAAATAAAATCTAATAACAAAAATTTTATAATAATAAAAACGATACAGCGTGTGGCTCGCTTCATAGGTTTAGACAATCTTATATTGTTGTTTATTCAATATTTATGTCTTTCAGCGAACGTTTAGACCTACTTAAGTAAAAGTACAGAAGTATTATCAGCAAATTGTACTTAAAGTAAAAGTAGCCCAGCGGTTCTCAATTTGACGGCTCTCCTACGGCTCACAAGATAAATCTGAGGGGATGTGAGATGATTAATGGGGCAGGAAAGAAGAAGTTCTGCTACACAAATTTGTATTAATTTTTTGGACTTTTCTCTAACCTTTGCTCTTTTTGTGAAATAATGGGTCGTTTTACCTCTGTAGGCCAATGAAAGCATCTGAGACGTTTAGAGGGGAAATGTCTCTTTGGTGGAACTGCTAAACAAACATCTGAAAAGTGACAAGCCATAAAGGAGCCACTGGTTTAATCTTTAGCAATGCATTGTGTTTAATAAGCTCATAATACGTTTTAATGTAAAATCTTAATCTGACAACCTTGAGTTTTTTCATGGGAGCTGTAGCTTTGTCTGTGCTCACAAAGAAATCGTTGTTTAAATGTGTTAAAATCACAAAAGGTTTTAATTTCTAACAGCAGCTACAGTGGATGTCGATTTGTCTGAGAATATGGAACGTAAAACCCCGGGATTTTTTACAGAGAGACAGATGAAAGAAATGCTGAATAAGATATTGCACTGAGTTACAGAAGCTAGGGGAACAGAGGTTAGACAGGAAGTGATGTCATGACTTCAGCTCTCTATACTGGTCTTGCTCTACCAACACCCCTGCAGGTTATATGACAATATCTCCAACACACACTCTCACATACACTACCAAATCAGCAGTCATTGGTGAAAGAAAGCTGAGCATTAGAATCGGTGCAGATTTAAACAGGAACAGGTTCCTGTTTCAGTGTCAAGTGCACAATAATGCCTATAACAAGCTGGAATTAACAGGCGTGTTGCTTTAGCAAAGCTATTCTTAAAACTTCAAAATAGAAACAGTAGGTTAGTCCAGGGTTAGCACTGTTGGAACTGGATCACGGAGTAGCAGCTGAACATACTGTGGACTAACAAATCACAGTTTAAACCTATTCAGTCTGACCACTGAGGAGACTGCAGAGGGCCCAAAGAAAAACGGGTTCCCAAAATATTTAGAGCCCAGTTGCAGAGTTGTGGTTCAAAAATCATCCGGGGTCACTTACGCTTCTGGACTGGAACACAAATTTAAAGTCAAAGAGTATTTGGGGGAAAAAATAGTTTTCTCCCCTGTCATGCAACACTGTGGTGACATGGACTGAACGGAAGCTTTGATCATTTAATTATTCTGAAACTCTTTCAAATGTAAATAATACATTTGGTGTATAATTATACTGTTTTTATCTATGTTAAAATAGCCATTACTGAAGGAAAGAAGAAAAACATCAATATAACAGGTGACTCCAAACTTTTGAGTGGTAGTGTACGTATTTTCCACACACTCACACTGATAAACCTTCTCCTTAAGGCCCAACCAATGTTAACAATGAGAAAGTGTTCTTGTCGTCATGCAGGGTCGGCCTGGTGTAAACAGTCTGATCCTGTCACTGCTGGGCCCAAATGTGGCTTCACTAACATGCAGTTATGGGGGGTAAAATAATCCGGTTTATTCTCATCCGGATAATTTGGTTCTTTGAGGGTTGATTTGTTAATCCTGGATGAACGTATCTTGAATATAATACAGTGCACTCTTATTTTGAAATAAAGGCAACATGAGTAGAGAGTGGAAACCGTGACTGGCTGAGTTACAGTTACATGAGGTAGGTGTGTTGGGAACCTTCCCAGCATGCACTGGGGCAGTAGATTCATTCATAAATCTCATTTTATGTGTTTCTGCATTGTTACAGGTGTCATTGTTTTCTACACTGTGCTCCACAGTGTTTCCACTCTTTCATCACTATTAAACATTACGAATATTACCAGTGACTGTGGTCAGACTACAGGTCTTGAGATTCTCCCAATCATTTAATACATTTTAGTGATCAAATTAATATCAAATTAAAAGCCATATGTTCTAGCTCCATTGGTCTAAAAACTGCATTTGGTTTGGTTCTTTTTTAAAAAGGTATACAAACTTTTATTTTGTTATCATGTATAAGTATAGGTAACTCTTCATTATGAATCACCCTAAAACGTCTCTGTCACGATCCGGCTAACTGTCAGTAAGATGCACTTTTGCAGGTTTGGGCTAAAGGACTTGTTAAAATGACTCGTTGCTATGACAACAGTTCCAGATTAATTTTAAGCAGCTTCGAAGAGCCAAAAAAAATCCAGACTCGTGTCAAATCGTCAACATTGTAATCTGGATAACTCATCCACGTATGACAAACGGGGTCCAGGTCTCCCAGGAACTGATTCAGGCCCCCGTTGATAGAACTGGAAGAACATGCAGATTCCCCCATCTATCTTCCACGCTCTCATTCTTATCCTACACAAACTTCCTCCATCAGATTACCTCTGTTTTCATAACACACACAAACATATGTCCTGTTGTCCTACTCAGTACGTCCTGTTGTCCCGTGTCTTCCTCCATAAAAGAAAGCCTGTGCTCTGCAGCCACGTCTGAGGAGACAGGCCTCTAACTGCATCCTTCCCGCTGGGTCGACGACACACTTCTCCTAACAGCGAAGCGCTAAATCAAAACCCGCTATTCTGCATGTTATCACTCCCTCGGTCTCCCTCTCAAAGGGCCTTAAAAGCCAGAAAAAAAGAGGTCTGAATGTTTCACCTGCCTAAAGACGGACACAGGAAACAATAGAGGAAACTGATGTTAGAAACAAGGAGAAAGGAGAAAAACATACAGGAAATCTGATAAGTGTAGCGTACATGCGCACATCCACTATAGAGACACACTCCACACACACAGCAGTGCTGTGGCGGAAAGTCAACGACTTCCTGATCTTCCTTAGTGTTCTGTTTAGTGGAAAGATTATGTTTCTACCCAGAAAAGCCCTTCTGTATCATACATGTATACATTACTAGAATAAAAAGTAGGAGAAAATGCAGCTAAACAAGCAAGCTGTGCTTATTTATAAAAGACATCTGAGGAGACTAAAGACATCAGAGCTGCACAAAACCCATTTTGACTCTTTTCACCAGACTTCTTGACAACATCAGCACCTGCAAAACCTCCCTCTTACAGGACTTGTGATACTAAAAAAAACAGACCAACAAGCAGCGAGCACAATTTACTATCAGAGTAAAAAACATCCTGCAATAGCAGATTTTCATGTGACCCACTCTTGATCAGCACATGATGAAAGACAGCACACACATACACAAAAAAAGGAAAAAAAACCTATAAGCCACTGAGCTGAGGCATCCAGTTATCAGCCATCAGCATGTTGTCTGAAAATAACAGGAAGTCCCTCAGTTCTGAGTTACATAAAAAAAAAAAAAACAGTTCTTCCCTTACTTGAAGTTCACGATAGATCTGATATGACCGGACGGACGAGGCCGCGTCACATCGGGGATTTCTACCAGCACGTTTCAGGGTACCGAGTCCACTTTCTCTTCAGAGGTCAGCTGCTTCTCGGTGCCGCTCGTTCATGACCAGATTCATCAGGATCATTTGAAAACACAGGTGGAAACGCTCAACACGAGTCTGTGAGTTTACAGAAGCCAGACCAGAGAGAAAGGTGGCTCCCAAACTGAGCTTTAGGGCCCTCTAAGGTGGCCCTGACAGTTTCACTACACACCGCTGACCCGCACAGAAGTACATTTACTCAAGTACTGTACTTTAGTACACATTCGAGGTGCTTCATGCCGCTTTCTACTTCTACTCCGCCACATCTCAGAGGGAAATATTGTACTTTTCATTGCACTACAATTATCTGACAGCTTTAGTTACTTTACAAATTAAGATCTTTACATACAAAACATACAGAGCTTAGAAAATATGTTTTGTTATAAATTAAACTACCCAACCGTTTATACGAGCACAGCTGAAACGATTAGTCGATTAATCAACTGACAGCAAAATTAATTGGCAACTACTCTGATCATCTTAATTATACAATAACAAAAAATGTATTTCTTATCATTTTGAGTATTAGTTGGACAAATCAAAGCACCGTGCAGGCGTCACTTTGGACTCTGGGTCATTGTGACGGCATTTCTCACTATTTTCAAAACAATCAATCGATGAATGGGGAAATAATCAGCAGATGAATCCATAATGAAAATAATCATTAGCTGCAGTCCGATACAAAATAATTTTCTGCACATTTACTTCTAATACTTTAAGTACATTTCCCTGATTATACTTTTACTCAAGCAACATTTTCAATACAGGACGTTAACAGTGTATTTGGGATTGTTACTTTTACTTAAGTAAAGGATCTGAATACAGCGATTAGAGGTCAGACATCACAACACCTAACAGTTATACACCAAATTAGAGCTGCAACGATTAGTCGATTAATCGATCAAATATTCTCTGACTTCAGCTTCTCCAGTCTGAGGACTTGCTGCTTTTCTTAGTTTTACATTTATCGTAAACTGAATATCTCTGGGTTTTAGGCTGTTGGTCGGACAAAACAAGACATTTGAAAGCATCACTTATTATTTTACTAGAATTTTATATTTTATCGACTAAGCAATGAATTGATTAATGGAGGGGGAGGGGCGTTAGTTGCAGCCCTACACCAAATCTAAACCCTTTCAGATATTTGAATTTGAAAGTTGACCTTGACTAAGATCCATTTAGTAGCTGTTCTGGAGCTTTCGACTGTATCACACAATCTTCCTCAGCAGACAGAGTTGCTCGCTCAGCTTTTGAAGTTGTCATGACATTGCAGATGTTCACAGTTCCATTTTTCTCAACACTTTAAGGATTTAAAAAGTGGGCAAACTCTGCTGAGGAGCATCATGTGATGCAATCAAAAGCTCCAGAGCAGCTACTAAATAGACCTTGTGGTGAGAAATATGTCTCCTTGGCATAAAATCTTGTGAGAAAGGGATTTGTTTTGGTTTGCATCTGCAGGTCCGTAACATGAAACACAGATTTGTGCCAAATATTACAGCACCGTGGACACATAAATGTGCATTTAGCTGCAGTTAAATCTCCCTTGCTGAGGCCGTTTGCGGTGTGCAGCTCTGGGGATGCTTGCAGAAGGAAACAGAGCAGGAAGTATCTGAGAAGTGGGCTGTCCTAATTTTAACGGAACACCGAAATTTTTTGAGCCATAAACGACAAAAGCGAAAACGAGGACGCATAAAAGGTGCAGTTTTCTGCTGATTAATGAATGCAATATGGTCACAGTCTGCAGGAGAGGCGTGTTTGACAAAACGCCCAAAGTGGCAACACAAAGATATTAAAAATACATTTCTACCAAACAGAAGCGTTAAATGATGCCTGTTTGGATGCTAAGCTAACAGCAGCTAGCAGGTCTTCGTACCTGGTCGGTGAGTTTGAGAACAGCCATCTCTGGGTCAGCTCCGGCGGCTCATCCACTCCTCCGACTCCGCAGCACCGGGCACGGTGCGATGCTGCGCCCCAAATAACACGCCGCTGCCCCCTCTCCTTTCTGCGGTCTTCCCGGAGGACTTCGGGCGACTGGGTGTAGCAGCGCGGCTTCTCGTAGCTCTCTAGCGGACACACAGGCGGGGGATGATGATGATGAAGGCCGGGGCGAGCACCGGGACCATCAGCCCCGCTCCGCTGACGCTATCTGCGGCGACGCTGCTGAGCCGAGGCGGCCGCTCGGAGTCGCAGGGAGGCGGGGAAGCAGGAACGGCTTGACCCTCCGGTGTAAACAACCCGCATATACGGCTGCTGCTGCTGCTGCTGCACGGAGGTCCCAGGCGTCTCTCCGGGCCATACACTACCCTCAGAAGCCTCCCTCCTCCCCGGTCTGCAGAGCCACAAGCCTCCCGGAGAGGCAGCCAGGCTGAACTCAGCTGAACGCAGATCGACACAGGAAGTCGGTGCCTGTCTCTCCTCCTCTCAGATGCAGAAGTGGAGGAGAAGCTTCCTCAGCATCAACCACCAGCAGCACCTCCCCGCTGCTGCCCTCCGCTGGAAACAGGGGGACTGAAACTCTGTGAGCTGCATCATCCGAGAGCCAGAAAACACCAATAGGCACCAGGAGTACACTTTTGACATACTTTACTGTATTTCAAATGGAGATCCTGAGATTGACACTTATAGTTGCTAGTTTTTTATATAAAAAAAACACAAGATATGATGCAGTACTACACTACTGATCTACCCAGTAGTACACAACGTATGTAAAATTGGCTCCACATTGACGAACTACAACATTAAAATGCTCTTGTGTATTCATTAGTGATAAAAAAAAAAACTGAATAATATGATGTTCAATAATTATATAACACCAGTGGAGGAGGAAGTATTCAGATACCACACTGTAAAAAATACTCCATTACAAGTAAAAGCCCTGCATTGAAAATGTTAAGTAAAAGTACAAATGTATAATCAGGAAAATGTACTTAAAGTATCAAAAGTAAAAGTACTCAATGCAGAGAAATGGCCTCTATGAGTGTATATAAGATATACTATATATAATAATAATATATATAGTAATATATACTATTTTATATTGCATTTTGAACACATTTGAGAATCTGAAACATGTTTGGCATTTTTACATGAGAAATGACTCAAACAAACAGATACAATTTTTTGATAATTGATTAATCAACTAATTGATAATTGAATTGACTAATTTAAGCTCAATATTTATATACTGTTGGGTACTACTACAATTTTTTTTACAATTCATCATTTAAAAAAAATAATGTTTTGTATGTCAAATCTTTATTTGTAAAGTAACTAAAGCTGTCAAAGAACTGTAGTGGAGTAAAAAGTACAATATTTCCCTCTGAACTGTAGCGGAGTAGAAGTGGAAAGCGGGATGAAAAGAAAATACTCAAGTAAAATACAAGTACCTCAAATTTGTACTGAAGTCCAGTATTTGAGTAAATGTACTTAGTTACATTCCACCGCTGAATAACACACTGGAATTCTGCATAATAAGTACTTTTACTTTTGATACTTTGCTGATAATACTTTTGAGCATTTACTTAAGTAACATTTTGAATTCAGAACTTGTAGTGGAGTATTTTTAGACTGCGTATATTCGATCTGAGTACTTCTCCCACCGCTGACAGGCGCACAGATGTAGTGGAGTGTAAAGACGGATGCTTTAAAAGTCATGGTGGTACACGCCATGACCAAGAGGCCGGACTGACGTCGGTTGATCAGGCACGCCTGTTTTAAAGGCTCCATGTTTTTAGCTCCTTAAAGGCTCAGTCTGTTATTGTTTGAGTGATATATTCTGCCCTGCGTTCAGGACTTGTACATCTCCAGAGTCAGGAAGTGGGCAGAAAACATCGCTTCAGATGCATCGCACCCTGGACACAACCTGTTCCAACTGCTCCCCTACACACACACACACACACACACATATATATATATATATATCTACACATTTACATCTAATAACAAGTTGATAAAGAATTGTTCCTTTCCTGAACAACGTAAGCCACATGGCAAAAAATCTTTGGAAACTATTTTCTTCTATTCCACCATCAAAAACCCACAACCCTCCTCCCCCTCCTCCTCCCCTTCTTCCTCCCCTTCCTCCAACCAAGAAATTATAGGATTTTCATACAGCAATTAATGGAAGCTAATAGCTGCTGTGAGGGAATGAAAATCCATGTTAAAGATGTAAAACACTATGGTGGTTTATTAAATAGTTACATGTAATTTAAAGTACAGTATATTTTATGTGACTTTGAGCAAAAGGTTTAAAACATGCAAACAGGAAGAAACAGGAAGTATAAATGAATGCTTTTTAAAGTTTGTTGTTTCCGTCGCGATCATCTACTATTCACTTCAGTTCAATGGGGCTTTATTGGGACATTTACATTGCCAAAGCAAGTTTGAAATAAAACCATGTACGTAAACAGAAGAATGCCCCACTACATAACTGCTCGAGTCACTTCATGTGAAAAATGTTTCACTGCAGAAACATGCAGTCGTCTCCCTGGGGCAGGTAATAAACGAGAGCTGCAGGTTCCCTCCCAGTGTTGACTCAACACACACCCACACACACACACACACACACACACACACACAGCAACAGAGACACCACCATGTATTTTTCATGGTTCACTGTGTTGATTGAGGTGCATTCCAAAGGTTATAAGGGAAGGAAACTGGCTCACCTGGTAGAGTAAAAAAGCACCTGTAGTGCTGTTTATCCATCTAGATTGCTTTGGTCGTTTTGGACCTTGCTGTGAGCAGTTTCATGTAGGAACTATTTCCTTTCTACCGATAGTTCCCACATCTAAACTGCTCGCAGCAAGGTCAGTGGATTCTCTCGAGTAACCGGGTCATGATTAGAGGAAAGAGAGCAGTCACTTTGAGCACCACAAGCCGAGCTCCATGTAGTCCCATTATATTCCAAAAATGCAGACATCTCTAAACTCGGTGACTCACACTAAAACAATCTAGATGGATAAATAGCGCTACAGGTAAGAGGAAAAGAGATTCACGTTTGTAGTTTTGAGTGAAATGTCTCAACAGCTATTGGACAGATTGCCATGAAATTTGGTTGACACATTCATGTTCCCCTCTGGATGAATTATAATAACTTTGGTGGTCTTCTGACTTTTCATGTAGCGCCATCATCAGGTCCAAATGACCAAATACCTGCAAAAATAATGACACTTCCATCAGCCTCAGCTGTACTTTGTGTTTTGTGTGAATTAGCTAACGTTAGCATGCTAAGAAATTACTTCTTTTTATTTTTAACACTTGAAATGATGAAGGCACTTGCAAATGACAAAGTGAAAAAAAAAAATGTAAACCATACTTTGGTGTTTCATTTTGACCTCTTTACTTAAGATTTGATGAAACTCTTTTTACAAAATGAACCAAAACACTGACAAAGAGGAAGATCCTGAGTAGATAATACTGAGAACAAATATGAAACAAAATTGAAATCATACTCCAAACCTCTCTAAACTAAAAGGAAATCAGGTTTGAATTGGAAGGTGAACATGCCTGCTTTACATCAGCATGTTAGCATGCTGACATTAGCATTTAGTACAATATGTATTCAACAAATTAGCCTCCGAGCAAATGGCACACAGCAGCCTCACAGTGGTGCAGCCCTGTGGGAACATGTGACCTGGGTCAGATGAGCTGCTGCTCAACCAAATGTGAGTTAATGTGATCCATAAATTCTCCTCTTCACAAGTCCTAACTACACAGCCCTGTAGTACAAACTTCCTATTAAACACACAGGCGCATATATACATACATTTGCATCTGGGTTTCAAGGGACATCCCTCTGCTGCATCACCACACACACACACACACACACACACACACACACACAAACCGGATTTATTGCCTTCCTCCTCAGACTAGCAGACCCAGAGTCTGCCAGGGGAATCTGGGTCAAAGCGCATGAGCTTGGCTGTGCAGCAGTGGTGAATGGAAGGGAGGAAGAGTGGGGGAGGTTTTTCCATTGTGTGTCTATGAGCGTTCATGCATGTGTGTGGGAGGCTCCAGTTTTGATCTCTGTGCTGCTTATTTAGTTGTTGTTTTTTTAGTGCAAGTGAAATCCCACTTTATTCATCAGCCGTGTGGCGCAGAGGCGACACTCAAGGACATTCAGATGGAGTCTGACGGAGTCGAGAGAGAGATGTTGAAGCGCTTCCCAGCTCATAGCAATCCTGTGCGCTTAAAGATTAGAAAAAGCACAAGAAAGCAGAGTTCAGAAAATAGCTGCAACGATGCCATGAGTTTGAAAAGGAGACTGTGCATGTAACCGAAACCTATTACATAGTTTTGGTCTGCCTCCATTATGTCAGACTTAGTTCACCCACATGATGTGAGGGATGAGTTCATCCTAAGCAAGGCCACCAGGACAGACGACCCCCACGCTCTTATTGCTTTATCTGGTTGTTGTGTCTCCGCAGGAAGATAACAAGGAAACTGGGTTTGTTGTGATGCCAGTTCCTCATCCAGTGGTGGAATGTAACGAAGTACATTTACTCAAATACTTTACTTAAGTACAAATTTGATGTTCTTGTACTTCTTCTTTGAGTCTTTTCTTTTCGTGCCACTTTCTATTTCTACTCTGCTAGAAGAGGGAAATATTCTACTTTTTTTTTTACTATTATACATTTATCTGACAGCTTTAGTTACTTTACAAATTAAGATCTTTACATACAAAACATAGCTTAAGTTAGTACATTAATCAATTATTTGATTAATCATTTAATTGGAAACTATTTTTCATGTAAAAAGATTTCATGGTTCCAGCTTCTCAAATGTGAGGATTTGCTGCTTTTCCTTTTAATTATTTTCATTTATTTTTTTAATAATTTTGAGGTTTTGACTGTTGGTTGGAGGAAACAACAAGCGTTGTGAAGGCGTCACTTTGGGCTCCGGGTAACTGTGACGGCCTTTCTCGCTATTTTCTGTGAATTTTTACAAACCAATCAATCGATTAATCGAGAAAATAATCAGCAAATCCAAAAATAAATAAATGAAAATAATCATTAGTTGCAGTCCGATACAAAATAGTTCAAAATGAGCTCCACCTCAACCAGCTACAACAGTAAAATCCTGCTTTTACATTAATAAGTAATAATAATCTAATGATATAATATATAATAGTATAACAGTCACAGGGGACATTTTACTGCATTGAGTACTTTTACTTTTAATACTTTAAAGGCACTTGGACACTATACAAAGGTTCATTCAGCCGACTCACGTAGAACTAATTATGTGAATTTACAATATGTACAGCGTTGATATCTGGCATCTAGACCCTGACCTCATCGCTCCCAACCAGGGGGCACCGAGCTCAGCACAGCAGGGAGTGGGGATAAAAACTTCCACCCTAAGAGAAGGTAAACTCAGAGTTTACAGGTGGATGCTCGGGTGGAGGTGGAGTTTTTGAGTAGCAGCAAGTGACAGCATAGCTTTCAGGTGAGCAGCAAGAGTGAGCAGATCACTGGAGGCTTAAGTACATCGCCATGATTGAAATTGTGGGTTTGGATGTACAGTCTGTTGCAGTGAGTGACGGCAGCAGGCAGACTCGAGTTGATTGCCCGAACTGGCTCACAGGTTTCGCTTCATCAGCCCAAAAACTGGCCAAGAAACCATCTTTAGTTCTGTTCAGGGCTGCAACTAACAAACACTTTGGTTATCGGTTAATCTGCTGACATTATGAAATGTCTAGAAAAGAGTGAAAAATGCCCTTCACAAGTTCCCAGAGCCCATGTTGACATATGTCCAAATATATTCAGTTTACTATCATACAACACAAATATTTCCATTATCTGTTATATCTAATAACGTAACATTGACAGGGGCTGGACTTTTACTTACAATGGTGCATTTTTACTGTGTGGTATTGCTACTTCCACTCGAGTAAAGGATCTGAATACTTCTACCGCTTCTACCGTTTACAACACTGCCGACCATTTCTGAATGCTTCAAACGCTTTTCTACGTTCCAGTTTCCATTTATTTCCATACAACGTGAAAATTAAATAATCTGAAGAGTCGGTTTTATATCTATTTAAAATCTGAATTGAAGCTCACCATGTCTCTTATAACAATACGACAATAAAAATGATTGGTAATTAGCTTTCGACATTTTTGAAAAGCGGGTATGAATAGTTTTGGGTTGTAGTTCTGTTAACATGTTGCTGCTTGTGTTAACGTGACACTCATGTTCAAATGGATTTGCTTAGATGCATTACATTTGTACTATTTCCATTCCCCTTCATATGGAAATTCACTCACAGCTACAATTCATTTGTATAAATGCAAATATTCGGCACGTGGTTCAAGCTGTATGAATTTAAAAAAAACAAACAAACAAAAACTCATTATCATTCCATACACAGAAATGGAATTTTATACACAAAGATTTTATTTGGTTAAATAAAGCAACAATCTAATAAGAACAGAGGTGAAACGAGGAGAGGGTGCGTGTAAACGGAGCAGCCAGTACAGAGGCCTATCGATACACAAAAAAACAAAAAACATAATCCAAATATTTAAAACATTGTTATGACTGCTCTGCATTCTTCAATCATGACTCGTCTGACCTCGGCCATTCCTTACAGGGAACACTCAAAAAGAGTAAAAATAAAAAAATACGTACAGACTCTACAATGTCCCTTCTTTTATTTCTCCTAATTTCATGCTCATTTTCGATTCAGGGTCAATAAAGGTGGCTCAGCAACAGAGGCTGAAAGTGCCCGTGCTAGATTGTGTTGCCCTGGGAAAGACCGACATACAGCTGCTAAATAAAAACAGACCCAGTCCTAGACCAAGATAAGAGACGACAATGGAGAGTGATAATTGAAGGAGGAGAAAAGCACATGAATTTGTATTTACAAGACGTAGTCCAGCTCAAAGCGGACGTACATGTTTTTCTCGTCGTTGTAGACTTGTGGGTAGTGGGCGATGAGGGCGTCCTGTGAGCCGATGTAGATGGAGTTGTAAATCTTCCAGTAGACGTCTCGCACCTTCCTGGCTGGATGGAACAGCCCCTGGAGATACAAGCCATACAACAAAACAGGCTTATCACAGTGACCTTTAGTTTTTGATTCTTTTTTACAACCATAATTAATCCAACGTTTCAAGTTGAAGAGTTTGTTTTTGTAAGTATACAGCCCATTGCTGTCACATGTTGCTCCCTGATAACCAAAAATGTTTCTCACACAACCATTTTTTCCACTCCTCTTAGTACCGTTACCTTTTTAAAATTGGCTTTCAGAGATGCATCTTTACTACGCAGCGGGAGGAATTGGTTCAGAGCTGTATTATGGTACTTTTACTTGTCAATTTATTGTGTAATTTCCCTTTTCCTCTGTAAACTCTGGACATTTTTTTATTTCTTTATTTATTGTTTTGAGGTCATAGGGTGGAGGGTGGCGGTGTAGATGGGTATGAAATGTCGCCAGGGCAGGAATGGGACTGGAAAAATGGGGGTGCACTGTGGGTGTAGTAAAAGCAATAACAAGTTGCTGTAAATAATAATAACACCACCAACAACTAACTACTCATATTACTACTAGTCCATTTATTCCTATTACTCCCCCTATTACTACTACTCCTCCTCATAGTCCTATTACTCCACTACTAGTGCTACTTCTACTACTCCCATTACTTGTACTCCTCCTATTACTCCTTCTAGTCCCATTACTTCTACTAATAGTCCTATTACTACTACTACTCCTTTCCCTATTAATACCACTCCTACTAGTGATATTACTCCTACCACCACCACCCCAATAATAATGATAATAACTTAGCACTGGATAATTCAGCAGTATTGGACATTTTTTCAATGTTAAATATTTATTCATGAGGGACGGTCCTGGTTGTCCTCACCTGTAAGCAGTACTGCAGCATGCGACAGGGTCCGATGGCAACCCTCAGCCCCTCCAGGGCCCCCATAACAGCCTGGATCACATGAGGCGACGTCTCAAACACATTGGGCCACACGTAGTTGAGCAAGTGGTTGAGGGAGTCCTCACAGCCAAAACCGTAGACGCCCAGAGACATGTGCTGGACCACCGCACTGGCCGTCTGTCTGTGGACCAAGTCTCTGCAGGATGACAAGTACAGGGTCAACTCATCAAAAATAGAGTGCAGGTATTTTACAATGTCTACTTAGGATTATTAAAATAAACTATATTAGGAGAGCGTATTAGTTTACAGTGGAAGACTGCGAGGAACTGAGGATACAGAAACCCTCGTCTTCCTACTCACCGGTCCATGAGAGCGTCCTCCAGCAGTGGCGTGACAGCGTAGATGTAGTCTTTGCCCATCTCGCCAATGTACTCGAACAGGAAGGAGAGGGACTTGAGTACGCCGTTCTGCACATTCAGCTCAGGCACGCGGTACTCGTTCATGAGCGCCGGTAGCACTGTGAATGGGGAACAGGTCTCGGCAACGATGGCGATGGCCACGGTTGTGCAGACTCTGTTCTGACGCTCCTGGACCTTCAGGTTATTAAGCAGAGTGGCCAAAACATCATGGGGGCTAAGAGGAAGGAGGAGGGGCAAAGTGTTTGTTAAGATGACATTTGATTTATCATGTGAACATTTCAAATTATAAAAACAGACCACTACAGGGTTTCTGCAGGCGTCACCAAGTTAACTTAATAGCACATTTAGCAATTTAATTACAATATATTAATTTAAAATAATTTAAGTGTGGTGGAAAACCAGTTGGGACAATGTGGCCTAGATTTGTTTTATTATTATCACTTTTTTCAGTACTTTTCAGCAGTATATAACAATAATTCGTAACGATATAATTAATTAAATTAACCCAACCAGGATCCAGATAAGCGGCAGAAGAGGGACGGATGGACTAACCAATTAAAAATGATCAATTAATTTAAGTTTTTGCTAAAATCGACACTTGTCCTTTATGAGACGGTGAGCTTCCTAGCTGCTGTGGCTAGCAGAAGTGACTGTTTACTACAGGTCAGATGGTGCTGACTGAAACTCCCGACAGCCCGCAATCTGTTACAAAAACATTTTATAACTAACTTTAAAGCTGGCAAGATGAGATATTTATATATAAAACTTCTGTTAATTTAAGTCTCTTTAATACAGTCTAAAAAGGCCTTTTTAAAAAAGGAAATTAAATTCAATGCTGCAGATCCTGAACAGAGACAATTGAATGAACAGAAATACAAACAGATTTTGTATTTATGAAGATCTCGATGATGCGCTGATGACACTCACCCAATGGCTTTGGCGATATAACCAAACGTGTTGACAGTAGCTCTGCGGATGGCCTTTTTGTGAGCCTTGAGCAGCTCCAGCAGTTCGAAACAAATCCTCATCCACTCCCTGGCCGACACGTATTCAGCACCCCTAAAATATACACAAGAAGTTAGGACGAGGCCCCTAAAAGACAATATAATCAGACCCATATGACTTCAATCTGAGGTTATATTCTACCGACCTGTCAGCAATCCTGCCCACCAGGTCGATACAGTTCTCCTGGACTTTCTCATGTCTGTTCTTCAGGATGGGAGTCAAACGAGGAAGCAGGTCTTTAATCGGTGGGGTCATCTTGTGCATACCTGCAATGAGAGGAAAATAATCCAATAGCTATCCAGATGTTTCCTTTTCTAAACTAAAAACAAGGCAAAACAGGTTTATCATCGAAAATGCAGTGATGGTTGATGAAGGTGATGAAGCGAGGAAACTTACCAATGACATTAACAATGGCCTTCAGCGCTCCCAGGATGCTACCCAACACCTCAGGGTACTCCTCTCCCAGGTACTCATACAGCACCACACCCAAGTGGCCCATCAGCTTCTCCTGCAGTGACAGATGAGCAGAACAGGCATTAGTTCATCTAAAATAAAAGTTATATGGGTGGGTCTTTGAATTTGGGTGTGCATATGTCTTCATAGTGTACCTCCTGGCAAGTCTTCATGACCACAGCTGTACGGGAGATGAGGTCAGCAGCCTGCTGACGGACTTTGGCTGACTTGTTGTTCAGACGCCACAGCACCGTACCGCAGATCTGAGGCAGGTAGGGTTTCACACGCTTCCCGAGGGCATTCACCACCGTGCCAAAACCATTAAGCATCACAGAATCCTGGAGAAAAACGAGAAGGGATGAAATTAACTAAACATCCTGTAAAGATTGGGTTCTTCCTATACTGGAAAATCTTGACTTTGCAAACTGTGCGCACATTTCATAATAGATTTTGTAACAGCTCTTGATCAAGCTCACCTCTGTTGTCTGTTCCTGGAAGGCATACAGGATACCGTCGATCAACTGCTCCTCCAGCTTGTGGTCGATGTCAGCTGCACCCAGGTTGCCCATGATTTTTTCAATGGTCTCCATCACCATCTTTCTGTACTGCTCTGCCTCATCTTTCAGGTCATCAACGATGCGAGAGATGATCTCTGCTGCTCCCACTTTGTTGGCCAACTCCACCGTGGTGTCCACCAACTGTTCAGAGGGAGACAGTTCAAAAACTTGTGAAAAGTGTCCAATAAAATAAGTGGTATTCTTTACATGCAAGTTTTGACTTTAGGCAATATATATGAAATATAATGCCACACAACTATGCAAAACAGTCATATTTTGTTAGTTAGCACAGGCGCTCGAGGTGAAGTGAAGCATAGCATATGTCTATCTTTTGATGACAGCAAAATGACATACAGTGGAATATTGTAATGCATCAAATTTGGCAAAGAGTTTAATTGTTGCTGAGCACAAGGGCTGTGCAAAATTAATTTTTTTAACATCTGGGAATGTATACTTTAAATGTGTTAAGCTAATGTGTACAATATCTGCTAAACCTGGTTCAGGTGCACTGGTACACGAATGGCATGGAGCAACAGGACAGTAAACAGTGACAATGATTAATATCTATCAAAGCAATAAATAACTAAATTCTGTCAATGGAATATCTGATTGTAACCAACGGGTGCAGGTTGAGAACAGACGAGGCGTAATGTCAGGTCTGCTAGCTCTCGTGTTGGTATTAATCTAGCGAACGACTAGCCCTGATCTGACCACGGACTGGTTGAACAGGCGAGAATAGTTCGCAGGAAGCAGAGTGTGCGTATTAAGGTGAAAACATGCAAATCATTTCAGAGTTTGGGTGGTGTGTTTGTGTTAGTTATTATCAATTTAATGGCTGGTTGCTCTCTTGATTTCTGTGCAGTTTTAAGTTGTTTTGTCATTGTAGTGATTGAGCAATATCATGAGTACAACACAAAGTTCCAGCACAGGGATAATAATGTGTAATTGTATGGTATTATAGTTAAATGTTGCATAAATCAGCTGTTTTCACTTCTTGTTATCTGCTATTAGCTGTTTTTACCCCTGTTTGCTTTCATACTATACAGTCCAGCCCACAAAGTCTCCTGGAATTTGACTCTTTTTGAGTTGAACATGAACTTCTCTCTGTTTGCTAACCTGTCTGTAGTTGCGTCTGTCCAAAGCCATCCTGTGCTGCCAGAAGTGCTTGAAGAAGGGCGGCAGGATCTCCGTCTTAATGTAGTTGGCTTCCACACCATCAGTGCCACAACACTGCTTCACCACCTATGAGACAAAACACAAGTCCAGGTCAGAGACGGTCCTCGAACATCCGAGTTCAGACAAAGAGCAGATATGTCAGATACGTCCAGGGTTTGTAAATGTAACCAACGGGTGCAGGGTGAGAACAGAGAGGACACAGATGTCAGCTCTGCTAATTCTCATGTTGGCGTTCATCTAGCGAACTACTAGCCCTGAAGCAACCATGTACTGGTTGAATAGGCGAGAATGGGTCGCAGGAAGTTAGTTAAGGGGTAATAAAAGCATGGTTTGTGCTACAGAAGTTGAACACCTGACATTCACTGAGCGTTATCTTAGTTCTTCTTCCCCTCCCTTACCTTGAGTACAATCTTTTTCATCTCCTCATCAGGGGACTGGAACTCTCTGATGAGGATCAGCATCACCTCTCTGGTGTAGTAGTTTGCATACTCAGCATCCATCAGTGGGATAAGGTAACCAATAGCTTTGAGGAAAGCAGCCAGACCCTGGTGACAAAGTGGGACAGATTAAATTGTGAACTTAGCTCACGGATTGTGGCTAGTAGACCTTAAATAATTAATGCATTTGTCTGATGCTCCCAGTAGAGTATTAACAGTATTTCATCTGACCTCTACTGACAGCAGCAGCCACTCCAATGAGACTTTATAGCAAGCAAATATCCACACTGTAGCCAGGCTCAGTGCTGGGTGTTGATCTTGCAATAAATACAGTCTGTCCTGTCCTCCAAAAACCTGACAAAGTAACCTTTTGTGTTTTTTCTTACCTTTCCTCTGTGCTGTCTGATACCCTTCCACAGCGGCTTGAGGACTGAGTCAAAGGATTCAATACCATAGGGTGTAGCAGCTTCAGCGAGGGCAGCTATAGCCAGGGCGCTGATGGTCCTCACCTTCTGCTGCTCATCCACCAGACCTGTGGCATCACACAGTCAAAACCAACAGTCAGAGATTGAACACATTTCGTTCCAGACATTAAGACAATGTTGACTGAACAATTCTGAACTGATTCTGCGGGTTTTGCCGTCAGTTTCAAGCACACTTTTTAAAATTCATTTTAGGGTTCAGATTAGAGTGACAACTTGAAAATGAAAAATACATAATATAAAAGTATGCAAAACAGCTGCCAATAAGGAAAACACTTAATATAGGTTTGCATAGCTTAGCTGTATAAAAACAGTGCATGCTTGGACAATGATTAATTTCAAATGAACCGTGATATAGTTAATGAATAGTCAGAATGAGCGGAAGAGAATTCATATATATGTTGTAAAACTTTAATTACAACAGCATCAGTGGTTTGCTTTATTCACCATGAGTACCAGAGGATTGTTTGAAAATGGAAGGTCATGCAAATGTACCACGAATGGAAACACCACACAAGTGTCAAAGTAGACCAATGGGCTTGTGAGGAAATTGGAGCAATCAAACTGAGATTTGGCCTTGAAGTGCAAAAACACACTGAAACAATGCCTCTGCATGTGACAATAAAACCTACAAGGCTGTAATGAACTGCATTTGGTACTTTAAAGAAGTTGCCATTTGGTAATGATCAACAATGTAAGTCTACAAGGACCTGCAAACACCTTTATATGTGACCATGACTGACCGTGTTCAATAATCTCCACCAAGCTGCGAAGGTGGGGCAGAATGGCACAGCCCATAAGGATGGCAATCTGCTGCACGATCTTGATGCCTGTGTGTCGGGCCTGCCAGGACTTCTTGCTTTTACACACAGCTTTGAGGAAGGGCAGGAGAGAGGGAATACCAAGAGCAGAGGCCACCACGGCAAAGGCTCGGGCTGTGGTGTTTCTGACGTACTCGTCCATGTTGTCAATATCAGGTCGCATTGTGGAGATCATCGTAGCCAACCCAGCAGCCTGGGACGGACGGGAAGAAGACAAATGTTAAATATCTCTGAGTCATAGTCACATTTCATTTACGGACCAGGTCAAGTCAGAGGCCATGATCACAAACCACAAAAAACAGCTTTCTAAATTAAATGTTTTAATTGTTTACGTGCTATAATTACATAATTTGCAATGATTAATATCTATCAAAGTAATAAATAACTAAATTCTGTCAATGGAATATCTGATTGTAACCAACGGGTGCAGGTTGAGAACAGACGAGGCGTAATGTCAGGTCTGCTAGCTCTCGTGTTGGTATTAATCTAGCGAACGACTAGCCCCGATCTGACCACGGACTGGTTGAACAGGCGAGAATAGTTCGCAGGAAGCAGAGTATGTGTAATTTATGATTTCTTTTTTTGTTTTTAAAACAGGTGCTCCACATTACCTTTGCCAAGTTAGAGATGATTTCTCTGCCTTCTACTCTGGCATAGTAGTCCTCATCAATCAGTAGGGGCTCAATCACCACCAGGATCTGGACACAAAAAGGACAATTAGTTAGTTCCTCCGACACAATCCACTAAAACAAGCGCAGATCTTTCACACCGAACCTACCTTGTGTACGTATGGTCGGACCAGGTCATCCAGTTTGTAGAGGATGCGGTCAATCACTTTAACCAGCAGGTGGCGCTCCTGGTCCTCCAGGGTGGGCGACATGAGCAACGGCAGGATCTGGTTAAACAGGGGGCCTGCTCCAAATTCACGAGCCTTATCTGTGATCTGACGCAGCGCGGCCTAGAGCGAGGAGAGAGGAGAGTCAGTCAGGTGGTTGAAATCACATCGATTGATACGGCCTTCAGTCTCTAACAGATCTCATGATTTCTGTCTGCTGCTCCCAGCAGATCATGATGGTCTACACTTTGACCTCTACTGAAAGCAGCAGTTCCTCAGAGAGGGGATTCTTTAGCAAGCAAATATTCACACTGTAGCCACATACAGGCTTAGTGCTGGGTGTTGATCTTGCAATAGGTACTGTTTTTGTGCTTTGTGATATAACATTTCACCTTGGCAGATTTATGACATGAGAAGAAATGGGACATCAGGAGCTCAAGGGGAACATAGGAGATTTGGGGGCTTAAGGGATGTTTTAAAAAGGGATATTGGAAATCATGTGAGGGTTCAAGGTACGGAAATAACAGTGACCAACCTTCCTCATGGGCGGTGTTCCATTTTTAATCTTCAGCAGCAACTTCATGATCTTCCTCTCTTTCTGCTCCTCAGGGCTCAGCGTGGACTCATCCACCTCCACCTAACACAAACAAACAGAGCTAGCCATCAACACACGTGTTGAACTTCGGACAGGACAAATATCCAGCTGTTGGTTTTACACAAGTTGTGCGCACAAATGTGATGCTCACCAGCAGTTTGTCGAAATACTGGATGTCATCAGGTTTGAGGAAGGGGAGGTTTCCTGAGGGCTGGTCATTCATCTGTTTTGTGGTGCGGTCCTCTGCCTGCATGTGGAAGCCAGTCATGCCTCCAATAGGGGTGGGCGTGGCTGACAGCTTACGGGCCGGAGTACGGATGGGCACGTAGCCTGCCGGTGGAGGCAAGACCTGTGGAGAAGAAAAAGAAGTTGTCAGCACTGTGACTACTTTTAATTTGATATTTAATCATGCTTTTGTCACTAGAGAATTAAAAGAATTAAAAAAAAAGGGGGTGGGGTGGGGGCATGGACCTTGTATCCCTCTGGGAACATGGCATCAAGCTCCTCGTCTGTGAGAGGCCTGTTCCTCTCATCAATTTCCCTCTCCCACCGCCACGCCTGCAGCTGCTCTGGAGTCATGCTCATCAGGTGACCTGAAGAAAACAGAAAAGTAAACTGATTTAAAAACACAGTAAAACCATCAAGGGGCTTGAGGATCCAAGAGACTAATATAAGATCGTCTGGATTTCCATTAGCTTCTACAAATGCAGTTCCTTCTTCCCCGAATACAAACAAAGTTTACAGAACACAAGGAAGGTAGACTTTAAAAGTTACATATAGTCATGTACAAGAAATAAAAAGGAGCAAAACAGAAATGACAGGAAGAACATTTAGTGCAACAAACAGTTAAGGCTTATTCACCTGGTGTTGGGGTAGCCATGTTCATAGCTGGCGTTCCTATGGGAGTCTTTCCTGGGGTAAGTAGTGGTGTTGAGGATCCCATTTGACTGGCAGGGGTTTCATCCCACCGAGACTTCCTCTTACTGGCCCCTGGGGTTGGAGTCTCGCCCACAGACTCATCGCCTCTGTCTGTGCGTGGCGTTTCTGCCCAGCCACTCCCGTGACCCGGGGTCTCTCTTTCTGTCTTTGGCGTTTCGTCCCAGCGGTTCTTGCGTACACTTCCTGTGGCTCCTCCGTGGCCAGGCGTGGCGTGGCCAGGTGTGTCTCTGCCAGGGGTGGCAGCGCCAGCAGGTGTGTGACTGGGAGTGGGGTCCCACATGCGAGTACTGGGAGTGGCCCCTGGGGTTTCACTGCCTTTAGGGCGGCCAGGGGTTTCATCCCATCGGCTGTTTGAAGGTGTGTGTGCAGGCGTGTGTCCAGGGGTGTGTCCCGGAGTCTACAAGGGACCAGAAACAAAGAAAATACAAGATTAAAAACACGAGTGAGACAATTCACAACTTCACAAAACAGTCGTCCTATATTATTGGATTCCCTCAAATTACCAAGTTATGTTATACTGAGTACTTACGAGGAATTAGCCATAGTATTTTTACCCACTGTAAGACGCTTAAGGTATCTATCAAGCAGTAAGAGGCTGAAACTTGGGTGGCTCACCTCAGCAGAGGAGTCAGCCTGGTCCCAGCTGGACATCTTTTTGGGTGTAGAATTAGAGGGGGTTTGGTCAGCTGTCTGGTCCCAGCGACGCTTACGTTTCGCGGCAGCTTGGCTTGCAGCTGACCCGTTGACAACTTTCAGGTCCCCTGATTTGGCCTTCTCTGCCAGCTGCTGTCGAATCTCTCTCTACATGCAAAAAAAATGCACAATCAGGATAAACGATACAACTGTACTGCAACAAAGCACAGGACTCTATAAAGGACATGCGACACCTTTCGCCATCTGGAAATAGTTTGCAGTTCATGTCAAAGAAAACAGTGTGTAGACACTTACCTCCTCTTTGGACAGGTTCTGTTCCAACATGACGTCCACGTACGACCTGACCTGCAGCTTGGGGTCCGGCGTTTTGCCCCCTGCGCGAAAGAGCACCAACAAGAACAAAGGACACTCATCAGTATACACTCTAGGGACCCAAGTTATTAGACACAGCAAAAACAAACACAGCCAGCTAACCCTGATTCTCTTTACCAACAGATTAACTTACGTTCCTGTTTTTATAAAGAGCTGATTCACAAAACAAAGTCCTACTGAATTACATACAAATATACATTTGTCTTTCTTACATACAGTCATAGCATTCTAGTGAAAAACAAGCAGATACATAGAGAGAAGAGCTGTGGTTGTGGTGTTTTCTTTAAGTGGATTAAGAAGTTATAGCCATCACTGATGCAGGGGTCCTGGGCTGTGCTCTTCAGAATACGTACACTTTCAGTGCCAAGGGTCCTTCTGCAGTCAGACTTCAACCGGCAGAAAAGAAGCCTAGAAAATTTCTCTTTACCATTAGTAACACTTTGGAAAAGGGTTTGAACTCACACACAACAGTATACCACCTGTGTTGCATTGATTTACGGCACTCAAAAAACAAAGTATCTTCTTGGGGGCATAACCACAAAACTAGAAAAATTTAAAAAAATCATATGAGACCCTGTGGTCCAGATTCCTAATTATTTATTCTAGCATATAAAAATGAAGTCAAGATTTTGAGGCTACATCTAGGAATGACAATACCACAGTACAAAAATATGAGTATCTACTTTGGAATTCAAATATAAAAATGAGGGGGAAAATAATGATAAATTTAGCCCAACTGTCAGAAATATAATAATAATACGACATGCCAGAGCCACACTGACTCATAACAGCACTGGTTATTATTCAATCATCATACATTTAGATCTTGACTTCCTTTTCAGGACAAAGGTAACTGATAAAATACGGCAAAGATAATGTAGTCAAATGTTTGGGCTGTGATTTTCCATCGTGAATGCATGGATCATTTTATCTAAATTTGTTGGTAAATGATAAGCCAAATAAAAAAAACTTAAGAGGCTCTTGGGGGTTGAGGTTTGTTGTAGCTGGGCTGCATCTGATTCCCCTCATAGGCCCCAAACAAGCAGCCAGTGGACCCTGACCAAACTGACAAGTGCACAGTTCTCTGTGTTCCCCATAACCTACACAGGATGAGTTGCTGCACCCTTAACAGAGTGCAGTACAGGACTGGCAAAGCAGTACTGCTGTAGGAGAGAAATTAAGGACAGTTAGTATGGGCCTGTGGTATTGTGGTACACAATTTTCTTTGATAACATATTTCTATTTTACAGAGAGAGTTGTAAAATAAAAATATATTTACACAACAACTTTGTACAAAGAGCTCTCTCTACATGCAGGCTTCAGATAAGCCCTACCTAGACCAAACCTGAAACATTCAGGCCATTTAAGCTCATGTTGTCAGGGGAAGTGAAGATGCAATAAAAATGGAAAGAGATAAACTAGCTGGCTCATAATTATTGTTTGTGGTTTTACGCAAAACTCTTGCATGTTTTTACACTTACAATGCCATTTCCAGGTCGTTTTGAAGTATCGCAAAACTATAAAAACGGTTAATTCATGATAAGCTATATAAACTCAACCTCAATATGCGTAGAAATCATAAAAATAAAAGCTGGCTTCACTTAACTGTAAGTTATAACTAACTTGTGTCCTATGCTGAGGCCCAAGGACATTGCATATCTATCAAGTTTGACAAGCCAACAGAGGTGGTTAATTTACCACAGGACACTTAAATTACAGCCCAGTCAAAGAGAAACTGGGAAGACAAATGAGAGTTGACTGACAAATTCTGTTTATGACTTTTGTGTTATATAACCCTGATATAACCCTAATGATTCTGGGTTGACTACGCCTAAGTGACCCATTTCTGTCCACTGCCTGCCTTGGGATCTACTGCTCTGTCTATGAGTGAGCAAGTTTTTGTCATCAGTTACTGAGCTTAGCACAGTTCACTGGCAGGTGAATTACACCGTAGCTAACCCTCAAACTTATCTCTCATCCCCATATACTATGACAAGAGGACACTGCACTTTCCCATCACAATTTAGGCTGACGCTCACATGGGATTGTTAACCCTTCGACTCACACACAACCCATCTGCGACCCATGTTTGTTAGGTGAATTACTCCTTTTAACATTAACACCTAACCACCTCTCCCACTGAAAAGCATGGTAACCCTACAATGGGTTTAACTTTATTTTATTGCACACACCAGGATAAAACTCTCATTTTGCACATTAAGATCATGACAGTTTTCCAAACCAAAATATTGAAGATAAACTATGAGCCCACACTGACATGAGTTGCAAAGTTGGAAGTTGATACAAATGTAGATCATATATGAGGAAGAGAACGTACAATGACACAAAATGTTCTTGGACCACAAAGGATTGACCACAGGGAAGGCATCAAGTCTGGGAAGCAAGCTATTGCATTGTGGTCGAAGGGTTGAACAGCAAAACTATGTGTGTGAAACCATTGGTAGTCATGGGGGTCACAAAAACGTGAACCGTGAAAAAGGGGGAGGAAATGGGGAAGGTATAATGAAGACAAAAAATAGCAAAATTTACCATCTGCGAAAGGGTCGAGACGCTCAGGTGAGATGATCATCTGTCTGCGCCGGGCTTTGTATTCATCTTCCCGCTCTGCGATCTTCTGTGGACGATGCTCTGCAAATGGGTCATACTGCAAAACAAAGATGGGGGCGAGATGTCAGAGTATTTCTATATCAAGTTGCTCTGTGGAACAATTAAAAAAAGAAACATAAAAACTGTCTTTTTCCAAATTCTGACTTATTCTACGATATCAGAAATGCTACTTTGACACCAGACAGAGAATATTATCTGATAGCAAGAACACAGGGATGAAAATATATATTTGTGACACAATAAATGAACACATACTTGCTCGTCTGACTGAGGAATGGCATTGAGTATTGCCACCGGTGCATGGTACCCTGGCTTCTTTTGTCCCAACAAGCTTGTTGATGAATCCTCTTCATCATCCTGAAGGAAAGAAAGAGAAACAGGAGTCTAGTCAAATCTCGCCTGAATGGCAAGACTCTCCTAGCTCATATGCAACAGGCAAAGGGGAGCAGTCAAGCTCCAAAAATGGTGGAATTGCAATAGAATGAAAGTAGATACAACAGTTTCATATCACTATTTAGACAAAGGAGACTCTCTACTTACATCCTCCTGTTCATTGGCAGCAATGGAAGTGACATATCCAGCAAAGCGACTGTCGCTGCCTCCATAGATCTCCTGGTCATAAAAGCCAGTGGAATCAAGGCCCACTCCCTGGTCTCCTTCCTCCAGCAGGGTAGCCTTCATCCCCTGGATCTCCAGGATCTGGGCCTCGATGTCTACAGGGAAATGAAGAAACAAACGAGAGGGTGATAAAATGTATAATTACCCAAACATCCTACTCCGCAGTACATAAATTATAATTATAATTATCTGTGCTAAATAACTAAACATTTCACTGTACGTATGTGTAGCCGAGTGGTGTTGTTAAATTAAGCTATTGCTAACTGGGTCAGCTATATGACAACCATATTAGCATTTAAACAACATTACACAGTGACTAACTACGGATATTTATATAATAAAGCATATGCTTAATTATTAATTTGAGTGCGCCGATGAGTCTGGTGGCGAAGTTGTACATATATCCACAAAACGCTTAAAAAGTGGCAAATCTTGCACGGTGACGGTAGCTATATAGCTAGCTAAAAAGCTAGCAACCAGCGCCATTATCTAAACCGTCCGCGTTGCGTCGCACCACGGCCTGCTGCTTATCGCGTTTTAAAACAAATTAATACATCGGTATTTCCTCCAAACATTGCACCATTTACTACAACATTTCTTTGCACTTCATATCGTGGAAAAAGTAATCTGAAATAGAGTCTCTTTAGTAATGTTTTGCAAGTAATTTACCTTCGTGCGTTTTGGCGATCTTCGCCATTTTGGTGGTGGTTGTTCGAGTCTGAAACCGGAAGTGAGTTAATCCAGACTTCCGTCTCTTTCTCGCTGTTCTCAGACCAGTTTACGCAAGTTTAATTGTTAATTGTTTTGTAAAAACGCACAAACAGCAGGTTGATCAAGAGTAGTTTAGTTGTACTCGCACATGTGTTATATCGGTTATGATGTTGGAAGAATTATAACTAAAAATTAACAACATAACCTACATAAAGGTAGGATTTATAGCAGGACTGTTGTATTATACTGCATTAGTTATAGCTAGTTATGGAAAGTAACTAAATACATTTACTCAACTACTGTACTTAAGTACTATTTTGAGGTAATTTTGAGGTACTCAGAAGTAAATATTGTACTTTTTACTCTACTACATTTATTTAATAACTTGAGTCACTTTGCAGATTCCGATAAATAATACAAAATATAATCAACTAATAAATTATGATGTATTATTATAGATTAAGCTACCCAACAGTATATAAAGTAATTAAAATTAGCTCCATCTTGACCGACTACAACATTAAAGGGATGAACACATTAATGCATTAATAATTACTGTCCAATAATATAATAAACATTATTCTGAAATGGGACATTCTGCATAATGAGTACTTTTACGTTTGGTACTTTAAGTATATTGCAATACTAATACTTTCGTACTTTTTACTTGTAACAGAGTTTTTATACACTGTTGTATACTGTTACTTGAGTAAAAGATCAGAGTACTTCTTACATCCACTGCATCTGATATAGTTAATTAAGATGGTTTCAGTCATAGTGAAACTGTCACTCTACTTAGACATTTACACTCCAAACCACCCAAAGCTGAATACCATAACGTCAATAAAGTAACAGTAATAACCATATAATTGACCCAAAATAGTAGCTGAAAAGATGGTGGACAACGACTGCAAGATTTAAAGTTTATGACCGCACAGTGGGTGGGTGTATAACCTTAAAGTACATTGAACTTAGGTGTATAAAGTAACACAGGTCGAAAGCGAAACCTGAGCCAACATCTCGTGACATTCCTGCGCGTGCGCGTCCGTGCGCGCGCGCGAGCCACAAACGTCAGTAATTTCGGTTGACGAACCGCGGGACTGGCCAATAAGAACTCTCAGTGCGTGCGGGTTCTCCAATGGGAGGCCGACATTCGGAGAGTGCGTGACGTTAGGGGCGGGATATATGTGTGCGGACACTGATGCCTGTCAACCTGGCATTAGCAAGAAATCCGTCAAAGAAAGGGACGATGGCGAGAGGTAGTCGCACCCTGAGAAAAGTAGCTGAGTGCATGAAACAGTTACCTTCTACAGCCAGCCGGGAAATACAGACGAGGAACAACGTAAGGTAAAGTATTTGAACTTGGTATTCTCGACTAAACTTGGGGAGTGTTGTGGAAATCAGACAGAAACAGAAAATAAAGTTAACGTTAGCTAAGGTAGCGTTAATACCAAAGCTATCCAGCTAGAAACCGTTTTGTTGAGTTGTAAAACATATTACGGTTTAAGCAAGCGACGTTTATTAACTATTCATGGACCTTGTTTGATTTGGTAGTCCTATGAGAAACTCAGGCTTTATTCAGGCTAAGAAACATGCTAACTCGTTAACTAACGTGGCTTTACGCTTCAGGAACTGGTAATACTTTGAAATGAAGACAATGTCGTCTCGTATGGCCTTGCGTGTCGATGTTAGTTAAATAGCATCTTTCTACCGCTTTAGTTTCCTCCAACATCTTAATTAGTGAGTTGGGCCTGATGTCAGTTCAAGTCTTACATGTGACTAATGTAGTCCAGGTACAAATCACAGTATGAAAACAGCCCAACATTTGTAGTATTCAGAAAGAGCCTTTTATATTATGTACTATAAGTAAACGTAGTAAAACCACACTAAAAATATTCTATTAAAGGAAGTCCTGCATTCAAAATAGTACACAAGTAAAAGGACAGATGTATTATAATAGATTGTATGCTATTTTTACTACTTTACATACTTTTAGGTAGTGTAATCTATTATAATGCATGCTCTTTTATAAACTTATAATATAACTTATATATACATATTTAAACTGCAAAGTAATCAGTAACTATAACTGTCAGGTAAATGTAGTGGAGTAAAAAGTACAATAATTCCCTCTGAAATGTTGTGAAGTAAAAGTGTAATGTAGCAGATAATATAAATACTAGGGTACAGCAAAGTACAAGTGTCAACTTAGGTACGCTACTCAAGTAAATGTACCAAGTTACTTTCCGCTACTGCAGCCAAACCATCTTAATTTGTCCAGGAGTGAGAAGTTATGGGAATAGATATCAGGAGGTTTTTTTTTAACCTGTTACAGCTGCTGCAACTTCACAGTGTTTTGCAATATCTCTGGACATCCATTTTTATCTGGGGTTTAAAATCTTACAGAGGAAAGTTTTTTTTTTTTTAAGTTTTTTTTTATGCCAGCTGACAGGTGTTAGATAAGACCACTGCCATTACTCTCCCAACGGGGACACACACACACACAACTGAAATCCAAGTTAGCCACTCGCATGATGTTTTGGAAGGTGGCAAATTCCTTAGAAGTGTCTCTCAGGAAAAAGAGAGGTAGTCTGCACACCGAATATAGTGAAGCTCCCAAGAAATCCTCCCAGAAAACGTCCCCAGCTCCCAGAAATGCTACTTTGACACCAGACAGAGAATAATATTTGATAGCAAGAACACAGGGATGAAAATATATATTTGTGACACAATAAATGAACACATACTTGCTCGTCTGACTGAGGAATGGCTTTGAGTATTGCCACTGGTGCATGGTACCCTGGCTTCTTTTGTCCCAACAAGCTTGTTGATGAATCCTCTTCATCATCCTGAAGGAAAGAAAGAGAAACAGGAGTCTAGTCAAATCTCACCTGAATGGCAAGACTCACCTAGCACACTGAATATAGTGAAAAAATTCACCTTCATGGTCAAGACATTGCCTCATTAAACTTGCAATATTCAGTGTGCAGACTACCTATTTGTCCATTACATGCTGGTTTTGTCCTGCACCTGCTTCCTTTGGGGGTTTGATGTGCACACTGTCCTCCTCCTTTGCTCCGAAGTCCCAATTTCTAAACCCGGAGCCATACACTTGCATGGACTTGGCAGTTCGAGGTCAGTGTCTGTATTACATTTCAGGTAGAAGTGAATGGGCTCTCTTTTGAGGTGACCAGTAATGGAACAGGAATTCGAAGCCGCACATCATGAGAAGCACAGAATAGGTTTCATGGGTTTAAGCTGATGATGACATTGATATTGTCGCATCACATTAAGTGGTGACATAATGGCTTGTTAAATCTAAACATAGAGAGCCTTGAGAGCTGTGTTGTGCATCCAAACCATCCAGTGCCAGGGACATTGTGGAACGGGGGGCCACAGGTGCCGTGGGTGACAGCCAGGCACAATGGACAAAGCAAACTGTCGGACATGTCCCTCAGTAGTGATCAGTCATAATTACTATAT
Source organism: Siniperca chuatsi (assembly GCF_020085105.1). Taxonomy (NCBI): domain Eukaryota; kingdom Metazoa; phylum Chordata; class Actinopteri; order Centrarchiformes; family Sinipercidae; genus Siniperca; species Siniperca chuatsi. The sequence goes on from NC_058053.1 coordinate 25,948,012, forward strand.
GTGCATAGCGTCTGTGGAGGTTACAAGCCAGTTTCTACCCATCCAGGATTAAGAGTCCTCCCATTCATGGTGCCAGAGAGGATCTGACTCTGGGCTTTTGCCACAATCCCACTGGCTCCTGATCAGTAAAGCAGAAATGTGGGGAAAAGGGGAAAAAGAACTGCAACTAATTATTATCATGATGATTTATTAATCGTTTTTTTTATTTAATGGTTTAGCTGATTATAAAAGCGAAGAATCACACACTCCCAGGGCCCAAGGTGACTTCTTCACATTGCTCGTTTTGTCCTATCAACTGTACAAAATCCAAATGTATTCAATTTACAATGATACAAACCAGGGATAATCAGCAAATCCTCACATTTTAGAAGCTGGACCCAGAAAATGTTTGGCATTTTTGCTGATAAATGAGTAACCCATTGTCAGAATTGTTGCGATTTAACCTCTGTCAATGGACCAAACAATTCATTGATTAACCAATGACATACTGGGAATAACCCAGCTAATGAGGCTTTTGGTGAAGATATAATCTTGTAAGCCAGATAACACAAAGCGATTTGAATAGACTGTTATCTGTAATGACACACTGTGACAAAGCGAGACTCTGGACTTACGTTTCTGAGTCTTTAAAAGAACAATTGGGCTCACTCTTGCTCACCGCCACTAGACTTAAAATTAAAAGTTAGGACTTTGTAGCAGAGAGAATCACACACCGACCTATCTAAACTAAAAACAGCCCTTTAAGTAATTGACATGGGAGTTTCAGCTCAACAGTTGTTGTGGCCTTTTAATATTAACAGTATTTGTCTTGCCAGGACATTTCATCAGAAAGTTAGTAAAAGAGTGAGGTTTTCGAGTCTCTGAGAAAAACTGTCTGCTGTTGGAACTTATTTTTCCAGTATTCATGGACTTCTTCCTGTATTACCTGGTTGTGATACAGTACAGCCATAATCATTAACCTAATTCTGCAACTTCTTCCCCCCCTGGCCAAACAAGTACATGTATAGCAATGTGGGCAGGCAGTCACAAGCCCTGGTGGTTGGTCCATACAGTGTTTTAGTTCTCCAAAGCTGATAGCTTGATCTTGTTCCATTTTGATTTACTGGCATCTGTGACCCATTTTATTTGAATGACAAATGCTTGGCAGGTGTTGCAAGAAGGCTTCCATGTAAAGTATCCTGTTCCACAGAAATAAAGGCTTATTTTGCAGCTTGTAACTTGATTTGCAGGTATTATCGGTCAATTAGCACCAGGCTTTATGTTGATCCAGATCATGAGAAATCAATCAATGTTCTCAAGAGAGTTTCTGACCCACTTAAGTTTTTTACAAAAAAGCTGAAAGTTTTATCTGAGGCTAGAACAAAAAAAAAAGAAAACATTTTACTTTTAAATTAAATGGTAAAAGAGGAACACCAGAGTTTTCAAGCTAATTATCCAAGAATATTTGTAGAAACAACAAAACCGAATTCAGTGTATTGGCCCTGCCCTGTTTTGTGGTTTATGAGAGCTTACTGTATTGATTTACCTTGGGACCTGACCCAGTTGGTGTCATTATTGTTTGTTTTGTGATCAGATACCTGTCGTCATGTGGGATCCTGATGACTCGTGTACCTCCCCTGCTGGGTGCAGCTATGTCAGGGCGAGGCATCGTGTTGCCTGCCCGCAGCTTCTTCAACCTTGCCGATTCCTTCTCCAAGAAGAAGGAGTACTCGGAGAGACGCATCATTGGGTGAGTCACTCAAGTCTGGTCTCACTTACAGTGCTTATGTGATGTAGTCTTAGAAAGATTTTTTATTTTTTATTGTATCATCTCCGCTGTCATGTCGCGACATACTCAGACATACTTAGGTTTAATTGGAGCTCAAAATGTCCTTGTTGAGTTAATAATAAAATTTAATTGACGGTGCATAATCACAGAGGTCACAATACACTTAACAGAAAGCAACATACAGTACATTCAAATATGATAATATAAAAAATTGTGTTCCCAATCAAGAAATTCAAATCACGTATGAATAATTGTCTCGAATGCTGGTGCCCTATCTGAGGCTCTACATATGCGTTTCTGTATGACGCACTAAATGTCCTCCTGTGTTCCATAGAGAGGTCATAATCACTAAATCTGCTTGTATAAATAGACGCAGGCGGCAGCAGATAGTTTCCCTCAGCTGGAGTGATCCAGTTATATAATAGTGGTGTGGGAAACAGTCTCCATCTGCGTCTCATTCACAAACATCTTGCCTTTTATTTTGTTTATTTTCTCGCTTTTGTTTTCTCTTCTCTTGCGCTCTTTTTGCTTCTCTTTATCTCTTTCCCCTCTCTCTTCCCCTTTCACTCTCTCTGTTCCTCATTGACCTAGTTCTGACTTTACTGGGACATGCGTCTTGTACCGTGCCAGCCTTGTTTAGTGTTATGTCACACTTGCTGACCTTCATCTACTTCCTGACGTGCAGTTCTGCATGGTCGTATTTGCACAGTGGGAGTTTATGGCTGTTTCCTCTCCTTCACTCTTCAGGTATTCCATGCAGGAGATCTATGAGGTGGTGGCCGAAGTGGAAAACTACTGCCTCTTTGTTCCCTGGTGTAAGAAGTCCGATGTGGTGTTCAAGCGAGCTGGATTCTGCAAGGCCAAACTAACTGTGGGCTTTCCACCTGTGGTGGAGAACTACACCTCTCTTGTAACTACAGTACGACCCCACCTGGTCAAGGTAAGGCACTGCCTCCCAGCCCATGTTTGCTAAATGCAATGGGCCTCATTGAAGAACATTTTCGTATTCTTCTCTTAAACTTCTCTTACTCTTTTCTGCGAGGTTAGCTCGAGTGTTGGATTCAAGTTGGATTCACAAAACTCTCTTAACTGGACAAACTTGTTGCGCATCGCTCGTTTCAGCCTGATGAATACCACCTGTTCATGAGGAGGTGCGTGTTAGTGAGCGTAATCTACCCCCTTTAAAATGACCATATAAGGCTGCCTGTTCCGCTCTGTTTGTGGGCAAGTTTCTTTCACAAAAATGTAACCAAAAAGTAAAATATAGACTTTCACACGGTGGAGCTTAAAGTCCTGCTGTCAGAAAAGATAAACAAGTTTAGCAGAGTCAGAAGTGGTGTTAGAGGACCTGAGGCAGTTTGGAAAATAGTACAGCTGCCTACGACTAAGTTAGACTTATAACAGCAAAGTGGTCCATGACTAACATGAGAGGCAGTCAGTGTGACAGTTATGAAGATATTAGATATTGTAGCCTGCAGTAGGTGTACAGTGCAGCAGAAGATGATTCAGCAACCTGCTGTCCCTGAGGCTGCTGTTGGAGTGAGAGGATTTACCCAACAACCACTGAACTATAGTATAAATTACTGAGCCGAAATATGCCAATAAAAATAATAAAATAAAAAAAAAAGTCATATATAAATTAATTTCATATTTTAAACTTCAAATTAATTCAGATTCAGGCTTTATAATAAGTCAGACAAGTGTGTTTGCCCCCTGTGGAGAGAGGCAGACTATCTGTTCATGACTCGCACAACAGGTCTGGACCACTTGTGAATTAAGTTCGCGCTTAAGAGAAAATTAGTGCGAGAAAATTGGCGAATGCCACAAATTCTCTTAAAATCACTCGTCCGTGCGAGAGTTTCTTGCGTGAGGCCAAATGCGTCTGATAAAGGAGGCGTCAGCATTAAGATTTTTCCATTTGCACTAATTTCAGACCACAGAGCCAGTTTTTAAAATCAAATTAAGTAACTCATTACCAAGAAATTTAGGATATGAAAAGCAGTTCATGATATAGTATCTAATGACTCAAGGGAATATAGATACTAAATATCAACTGTAGTGAATTGTGGTCATTGTAGTTCAATAAAACTTTTAGTTCAGTATTGACTCTTTTTTGTTTGAGTACTACACATCTCCAAGAAACGACCAGGACAGGCTCGTTAAAATATGGAAAGAACTTTGCACAGCACGCTAATGTTCGGAAACCTAATGTGTGTGTATGATTTGTTTATATCAAAGGATACAAAAGAGAAGAGAGAAGTAAAAGATCTAATGTTGTTGTTGTTCAATAGGTCTTTTTCACAGAAGACATTTTGACATGTCACAGTAGGAAAAGCACAGGTGTAAATAATAAAATGAATGATGGCTGAATTCCATTGAGCTTCTATTAGTAACATTTGTGCTTTTCCTACTATCATAAGTCAAGCTGTCTGCTTTGAAAAAGGCCTATTCCAAACACACAAGATAGACAAGATGTATATTGAGTGTTTGTGCAAATAAAATGAATATACAGGGTCATTACCAGCAGAGAGGAACACTCTGTTGCGGCTTTACTTTACTTTACTAGAAGTTTTATTCAGCCCCTTACCATCCACTTTCCCAGTTTCCATGCGTAGCCTTAAAGTTGTTTAAAATCATCTTATTATCCACACTGTATTCACACACACACACACACACACACACACACACACACACACACACACACAGTATCGCATATACGCTGTTTCAGCTTGTCCCAGGTCTTTGTTTAAGCTATGTGATGTTTACACAAGTGGACAATATTTAAACCAAAGACGCCATGTTGTTTTATGCCTGCAGCAGTCCATCAAATTGAAATATGCTACATGTCTTTTGCATCATTTTATACATATATTTCCCCCAAATTCAGCCTTAGATATTTGGTATCTTCAGACACTCTCCACTGAGTTTGGTTGCACAGCATGAGTTTGTAACGACTGAGCCAGCAGAGTTTTACAAGGTTATAAAAGTTACTCTGTACACGTAACAACTATCATAAAATCTCATTTTCTCGGTCTTTGCAGCAAACCAATTACAATTAATGTATGTGTGTGTTGCTGGTCAGGCATCCTCCTCAGAGGCTAAACTGTTCAACCACTTGGAGACGGTTTGGCGTTTCAGCCCTGGCCTCCCGGGTTATCCTCGTACCTGCACTGTGGATTTCTCTGTAAGTTGCTAACTGTAGCAGTCAAACATGATGTATGCGAGTGGGGAAAAAGAGGGAAAGATTGTAGTTTAACCTTTGCGCTGTGTGTCCTCTCCTGTGACCATGTGTTGGTTCTTCCATGTGTCTGAGCCTGGCATGTCTGCTGTTGCAAGTGTTGCATCATTGTCTCATTAAAGACACAAACACACAGAGCTCTAATGTGTATATAAATACAGTATGAAACTCACCTGCTAACTTTATCCTCTCCACTCCCTCCCTCCCTTCCTCAGATCTCCTTCGAGTTTCGTTCCCTCCTCCACTCCCAGCTAGCGAACGTCTTCTTCGACGAGGTGGTGAAGCAGATGGTTTCGGCGTTTGAGCATCGCGCCTCCAAGATATACGGTGCCGAGACGGCCATCCCTCGCGAGCTCATGTTCCACGAGATTCACCACACGTAGCGCCTCCCCCCTGCTGCTCAAACACAGATACACAGACAAACACAATGCCCAATGCCAGTGCCAGAGAGAAAAATTAGAGAGGAGCGTAGAGAGAAAGAGGAGACTACCTGTGTTCTAACTGAAAACTGCAGTGCCTTTCTTGCAGCAATGACCAAGTTTATTCCCAACTATCTCCTATCTCATTTTTTTTTATAACTGATGCGGATCCACCAGCTCATTTTCACCTTGGTGCTAAACACATGTGGACTTGTTTGCATTTCAATTTTGCACTGTCATTTCCATTATCAGAACTTAATCTGCGCCTGGTTGTGAAACTGAGTTCACAGGTTATGAGTGTGTTTCCATGGAGGTGAAACCGTGACCTATGTCGGTCAGGATTGGTCAGGCGAGTATGTCATCACATCTGTAAACATTAGCTGCACTCAATAGTTAACTACACCGCTCTAACCAGCATTTTGCTGCCACTGGTAGCAAGTTTTTAATTTAAAAAGCTGCTGTAGGAAGATGCTGTGTTCATATCAGTGTTTGTGGAGAATAATGTTGCCTTTCAAGGACCAGTGGGGATGGGACAAATAATCGTTATCACAATATATTGTGATACATCCATCCGTCCTTTAGCTACTGCTTATCCTTTTAGAGGGTCGCCAATCAGAGCTGACATTGGGCGAGAGGCGTTGTACACACTGGACAGGTCGCCAGACAAATATTGTGATGCACTCTTTTGCAATATGACAGTGATACCAAGTCATGAATGCAGAGGCATTTCCTTCCCGTTCTGCTCTCTGGTAGTTCAGCCTTTTTCCTGTTCATGGTGACATGTTTGTTACTGTGTGTGTTTAAAAAGGGTCACACTGGATTTTGGGACACTTCTAATACAGTATATGTTTGATTCCTGCTTTGTAAAAATTGTCTTTTTAAGGGTATACTCTATTTGTCTCTTCAGCAAAACAGATTTCAGGATGTATAGTAGATGATTTTCGTGGTATATATTGCGTATCACCTGTATCTTTTGCCTTTTATTTGATATGAACAGCTGAAGAGAGACAGGAAATGTGGGAGAGAGAGGGGGGATGACATGCAGCAAGGCTGGATTCAAAGCCGGGCCGCTGCAGTAAGGGCTCATGCCCCTCTGTGCAGATTTACATGTTGGAAAACAATTTGGATTTCAGCAATGAAGCTATCTGGTCAGTGGTGACAATGAGCTGCATACAACAGGAGCATTACGTGTCAGTTCATTTGCTCATCCCAGGTCAACCCCCATTACATGTACAGGTCTAACCGTAATCTCAAGGATCCTTCACACAGCAACACACCTCCTCTGACGGCTGACCCACATCGGACGTGGTAGCTCAGTGGAAAAGGATTATACAGTATTCAGCGAGAGCTTGATTCAGGTGTGATGAATTAGGAAGCGATCAACAGAAAGTAACGCCTGCAGAGGACTTTCTTGATTTGGAGTCGGTGTGTTTTACAAACCCCTTGTGCACATTATTACGCTCCTTTCTCGGCAATGTGAAAGTTGTGTTGAGTGTTGGGAAGAGTTTAGGGCTGCAACTAACAATCATTTTCATTATTAATTAATCTGATTATTTTCTCTATGAATCATTTAGTCTATGAAATGTTAAAAAATAGTGAAAAAATGGCATTCACAATTTCTCAGAGGGCACGGTAATTAATGTCTTAAGTCTAAAACCTGAAGATATTCAGTTTACTGTCATATATGACAAAGGAAAACAGCAAATCATCACATTTGACAATATTTCTGCTTTTTTGCTTTAAAAACCACCAAAAAAAAACGATTAATCGATTATCAAAATAGCTGCAGATTAATTTTCTGTTGATTGACTTGATTGATCGACTCATAGTTGCAGCTCTAGAAGAGTTGGGGATTGGATCCGTAGCTCGGCAGCGCTGTAAGACCACATTGCCCACAGTTAAGAGAGGCCACAGCCGCTCCTAACCTTATTATTAGCTTGTTTATTATGACACATTTCCGAACCTTTGTGGTTCTTGAAGTGCAATGGAAATAACATTTGAGAGGGCAGAGGTTAGAGTGAGGGCAACAATTCTTTTGTTAGCTACAGATGATGTGATGATATAAGCAGCAATACTAACCAAGACCAGGGTCCAGATAGTATTAACACCTTGATGCTTTTCTGTGATGACTTGAAGGGTACAAAGCAACTACAAAAAAAATAATGTCTGAACTCATGCTACGAAGTCAAAGCAAAAGGAACTCCGTGCAACGTGGCTAATGCACAGTAACTGTAATAATAACCATATTAAAATGTCTCCACCTCCACCGTCTCACCGCAGCCTACAACAAACTGTACATTATAAGAATATATTATAAGAATAAAGGGCAGAGGCAGGTTAGGTTATCAGTCACAGAGGATGCGTACAAATGACTGCAGATAGATGTACTAAATGTACTGTAAACTGTCAGGAATACACACACCTTTCAAAGGGTGCTGAGCTTTTATTTAGCTTCATTTCTCAGCTGTATGTTTTTTTTTTTCTTCTTAATGTAACATAAACTACGCTCTCGTCATTATTAAGGGAGCGATGCTGGACATAAGAGTTGCTAAATTATACAGCAAAGTGTGCAATATCACTAGTAATAGGTGTCATATTTTTTTTAAATGCAGCTAAGCATGTATACCCACTGTCAATATAAGGGCCCAAACTGGCTGGCGAGGCAGAGGTCTGGTCACACACCTGGACCTGTCCCGTCAGTCGGGATGCTGTTTCAGTGAGGTATCTGCCGTCCTGAAACCTTCACGATTCCAACTGTCCAACCCACACCGCTCAGAGTGCCTCCTGGCCTACGGGCAGCATATTTATCTTTATTTTTAGCCATTATACTCATTTTATCATATTTATTACTTAGTTTAAGTGTAAATACTAGTTTTGAAGATCACGTAAGAAAGACCTGTACACTGCTTTTTAAAAGAAAATGACGGTTTGTTTGTTTCATGGGATGGCGAAAGGACTTTACAATTGTGTAAATGTTGTTTGTGCTGAATGACTTCAGAAAGATGTACCCACTGCGTGATTTATAAACTATTTTTTCAAAAAAAAAAAAAAAAATTGTTGTTTTTGTTTTTGGGTGTATTTCTCAGCACTACTACAGTGGCTCATGGCCCCAGTTGACAGTACAGAAATAGGGTCATCATGTGAGTGGTAAGAATAGACCTGCTACCGGTATGACGCTTATGGCTGCCGTGTCAAAAGGTTTGGAAATGTCACTGCTGGTCAAAGTTTCATTTGAACTCTTTCCAGTATTCATCGCGCCCTTTGACCTGCATTGTTTAAGCAAAGTCAAATGTTATAATATCCAGAGAGACAGAGGAAGGTGACACGGATCTTAAATTACATGTTACTAATAGGAAATAAGTACCATTATAATCAGGGTTTAATTACATTTGCATTACATTTTAAACACAATACAGAGGTGTTTTTTAATAGATTTCACCAGAAACCATGAATAAACCAGGGCAGGTGTAGCTGAACCTACAGCCTTCATTACACCTCGTGAATAATTGAGACTAAAGAATCGCACTACAATGTCCATTGAGTAGATGTTCTGGAGCTTTTGATCATATCACATGATCTTCATTGGCACATGGAGTTGCCCAGTTGTCTTGGGATTGTAGAAGTTCAAATTTCAGTTTTCTTTCCAGAGCACTTTAAAGACTAACACGATCCTCATCAGCAGTTTGAGTTGGCACTTTATCAGTTGGAGTTTTCATCTGCTGATGAAGATCATGTAATATCATCAAAAGCTCAGGTGAGATTGTTTTTGTTTGTCAAGATGAACTTTGAACCTCAGCGTTTTAAGCCAACATAGATGAGTCCTTTTAAAGTTCTCAGGAAAAAGAGGGAATTTGAACATTTAAGAATCCTCGACAACTAGTCGACTCCGTCTGCTGATCATGTATGATTGAAAGCTCCAGAGCAGCTGCTAAATGGACCTTGTGGTGTGTTTATGTTCTCAACTACTGTTTCCAAGATTAAGATGAACTCTGAACCTCAGCTTTTAAGTCAACATGGATGAAAATTGCTCAGAAAAATAACATTTTTCACATCTATAACTTAATAAAAACTATCGCTGATGAAGATCATATGATTGAAAGCTCCAGAGCAGCTACTAAATGGACTTTGTGGTGCGATTATTTTCTCAACTACTGTTTCCAAGGTTAAGAATGAACTTCATGAAGCTAATGAACGTGTTAGGGATAATAAAACAGAAGTGGGAACTAAATCCACCTCAGGTGTCAACACAGATGTGACATTTACTGAGCAGCAGCAACTAAAATATTGTTTTGAAAAAAGAACTTGAACGAACAAACAAATCTGAACAATTGAATTTATTAAATTAAAAAAGAAAAATCACCATTAATCATTGTCCACATTGTACAAAACAACAAGTCGAATGATTACTGTTATTTGCCATTTTGCAAAGGAATAATGTCCTGGAGTAGAAACACCACCTACTGTGTGTTTTGTTTTCGGTAATATTACTGTGTGGAGTTTTCTTGTCGTTAAAGCAGAGCGTATGAGGGGAGACGTGTGAGCCGCGTCACACAAATGAAGGTCAATGTTTCACCGCACAAGGACACACACATTTCACATTTAGACTTTGTAGCTGAGACCTTGAATGGCCCGAACTGGTTTGTAACTTGAGCCCCACACCTCCCAGCTCACATACGATCAGCCATATATTGTGAAATCAATATTCAGCTGACCCTATGAAGATCATCGACGACGTAAAGGCTGGCGGTCAGAAGAAGAAAAAAAACAAACCCTCACAGCGCCAGACATCTCAGTAAACATTATTTAAACATGGTTTTAAACAGGCCCCTGATGATACTCTGGTCATTTAGGCACTCTTCATCCAATTGTGGTCATGTACAAGTGGCACCATCACCAAACATACAATGTAATATCACTTCAGAGACAAGTCGCAGAAAACGCTCAAAGCTCTGTAAGAAAAAATCGGTTTAATTAAATCAAATGACAGATTTTAACCCACATAATATATTAGCTGGGGGAAACAAAACATGACAGATGTATATATATATAAAAAAACAAAACAATTAACAAAATACTATGACAAAAATAAAGGACAGTGACACAATCCTGGCTAGGCATCTTTTCTCGTTCAAGCCCTGCTCTCTTTGCAGTAATAGAGCGTCATCATTATGTGTACTATGTTAGTTTCTTCTTAGACCACTTTACTACTTCTTACAGAGATCAAATCTGTACGTAAATCTGAATAAGCATTCTTCTTTCTGTTGAGTGTTTCACATGAGTTTTGTGCAGATGTTGATGGTTGATTGAACAGAGCCATTAGAGGTGTGAAGGGGACTGTGGTGTAATTGGGCTTGATGGGCTCCCATAGCGTGGTGAACGGGACAGAGGGGCACGGAGTCAGGCTCCTCCAGAAACCCAGACAAAGAGGAAGGAGGCAGAATCGTGTGAAGTTAGTGGGGAGGGGAGGGGGTCATCAACCATTTGCAGCTCCAACATACTCATGGCCAGTCAGTCCGTCGGTGTGGGCAGAGTTTGGTGAAGGTGGGAGGGTTTCTCGTTGTGCTCCTCAGCACCACTCTGCCTATTAGTCTGTACAGCGAGTCAGGAGGATTGGCTTAGAAACCCATGCCGCCTCCCATGCCTCCCATGCCGCCCATGCCTCCCATGCCGCCTCCTGGCATCTCCTTCTCCTCCTTGGGTATCTCTGTGACTACGGCCTCAGCAGTGGACAGCAGGGACGCTACTCCTGCAGCGTCCAACAGGGCCGTCCTCACCACCTGTAGAGGGAGGAGATAAGAGGTTACAGCATTTCTACTCACACAACACATGCAACTTTAAACTGTAGTATGTGATTCTGTGTGTGTGTGTGTGTGTGGAGGAAAGTTTGGGGTGACGGATAAAACCATATGCATGGAGCAACACCTTCACATATAGCAAAGATGCAGTTAAGTTTGCATTTAATTAGTTATGCAACCAATGATCACTTCCCTAATCGATTAATCGGTCTTACCACATGAAATCAATTAATTGTTTAAGTCTATAAAATAGTGAAAAGAGCCCATTGTCTGACTAACAGTCCAAAACATAAAGATATTCAGTTTACAAAGATATAGAGCAGAGAAAAGCAGCAAATCCTCACATCTGAGAAGCTGGAAACAGAATGAAAATTTTTATATATAATTTATTTATACATGATTGAAAAAAAGTAATTTATCAAAATAGTTGACCATCGACAGATTAATTAATACTAAGTTGGCACTAGATATAATAACTGTGCCTAGACTGCATGGCTAACTCAGTGTTAAGTCGAGCAAAACTGATGTAATCTGTATTATTTCCATATTATTTTTGGAGCTAAAACAATCAGTCGATTAATCGATTTTCATACTTAAATTAACCGTTTGTTATTTTTCAAGCAAAATGCCAAATATTTGACGGCTCCAGCTTCCCCAATGTGAGGATCTGCCTCTCTGTTTTATACGTCTTTGTAAACTGAATTTCTTTGGGTTTTGGACTGTTGGTCAGACACAAGACATATGAAGACGTCACCTTGGACATAGAAATTGTGATGGGCACGTTTCCCTGTTTTTTTAAGTTTTACAGACCAAACGATTAATTGATAAATAGGCAGATTAATCGATAATGAAAATATATATATTTTTTAAAAATCAATCCCCAGCCCTACATTATTTTTTGATAATCATTTCCTCTTCCCTATTAACATCGCACAACGTTAACATTTAATTGTTCATGGGCCCGCAGGCCTGACAATCATCCTTCACTTGTTGCTTTCCTGTACTTTCAAATCATGATGTAGGCCTCAATGAAGAAATATCATTTTCACGTCAAAACCTGTTAAGTCAATTTTATTTATATAGCCAAATATCGCAAATCAAATCCTAAATTTTCCACAGAGGGCTTTACTATCTGAACTACATGCGACACCCTCTTTCCTTCGCCACTAAGTGGCAGTATTGACCCAGTTTAGATCTCCGATCAAGCTACAAATGAAGACTCAGTGTGGGGGACATTAGTGGTCAGTAGAATACAGTGGACTCTTTGTAAATCTGCCTCTCATCGCGTCTCTCATCCACACGAGGTTAACTGAGTCGGAGAATATACGATTACACCAAATACACCATTTCTTTTGGCTGACCAGACATCTCAAAACCCAAAATCTGATTGGTAGCTGAATGCTGTTAAACTACGCCACACATCTGCAATGAACGAGCACTGTACCTTGGTGGGGTCGATGATGCCCTTCTCCACCATGTTGACGTACTCTCCCTGCATGGCATCGTAGCCGATCTCAGGTGGTCCCTGCAGGATCTTCTCCACTACTAGCGAACCCTCTACACCTGCATTCTTAGCGATGGTCATGGCAGGGATACGGAGCGCCCGTCTGATGATGTCCACACCTGTGTGGAACAAGGAAGAGAGGAAATCAGATTTATGAAAATTATGCAAGTTGAAAATTGGTTACTTTCTACACAAAACTGCAATAATGTTGGAAAGATGGCTGTTTATTCGACTTTACTGGTACTGTCAACCCAGGAATACGGTCATGCCAATAAAGCCCTTTCAATATGTCAACACTTTAATAGTTAAGTAGTAGCACAGCATCTCCAGCCACAGTAAATGTGTTTGGTCTTGAGTTATTATTATTAAATTTGTTTAAACACTAAATCCACTTTGAATTAGTAAATTACATACAGTCACTTTATCACACTATCAATTGATATTGGTCCCATTCTCTAGTGCTCATTACAAAAGTTATTTTTTCTCCAGAGAAAATTCAGTAATTCTGCTCTCAAGACCCCCCATAAATGTACGATGTACCCTCGATACTCCGCCGCCAAACTACAAGGCTATGTCACGTTCACCCCCACCACCCCCGACATATAAATACAACAGTCAGCTGTCAGCACTGTGGACAGTGAGGAGTACGAAAGATTGATAGCATGCCACAGTAGTAGAAGTATAGTACTGTTACTTCTAGCTGTAAGCTAGTAGTTTAGTGTTGAATGGTGTTTGGGGCAAATTTCCATTCTACCACTCATTCAGACGAGTGGTGTGGTGGTATATGCGGCGGTGCACATCAGGGATCAAATGCTTTTTTTAAAATTTGTGAGGGGGGCGTGTTCAAGCTGAGATGGAGATGTCCTTTATTCTCATGCTGCTCGCTCGACCTTAAAACAACTTGATGCAGTTTATCATTGTGCTTTGTGCTTCATTACAGGAGATAGATACCGTCCTCATCACTGTGAACTCTGTGGTCTCCTGCAAAAGCTGCAAATTTAAGAACCACGGCTCACCAGAGCAGATCTCAGGACTGTTAAACTACCTACCTCTCAGGTAAATATTGAACTTCCACTACTTTGTACTTTGAATTACAGAGGATTGTAAAACTTAAAGGTCTCATCCCACTGGCCAATTTTAAACATTTAACTTCAAATCTGTTCACTGATGTCTGCGACTGTGTCAGATGCTGTCATGTTCTATCTGCTGTATTCAGGCCTCTCCTGCAAAAGAGATCTTGATCTCAATGAGATCACCTTATTAAATAAAAGTTTGTATATAAAACCGGGTGTTCAGTCTCTCTTTAATTGTGTTCCTGAGTGAAAGATGTTTAAAGAAATATTACTACATAATATAGTACATTAGAGCCTATGCATTTGCTTTACTAACCGATCGTCTGGTCAGCGTTGACAGTTTTGATGGTATCGAGTGCTGGGATGCAGCGCAGCAGGGCGCAGCCTCCACCTGGTACGATACCCTCCTCCACAGCTGCCCGTGTGGCATTCAGAGCATCTGTCACACGGTCCTTCTTCTCATTCACCTCCACATCACTTGTTCCTCCGATCTGAAATGGAGAGCATGCATCACAACTTTGTTTTTCTACAGAAAAACTATGGTGATCAGGACTCGGTACGGTCTGTATTTCTGTCCGAGACGTACCTTGAGTACAGCCACTCCGTCAGACAGCTTGGCCAGCCTCTCGTTGAGTTTCTCTTTCTCATAGTCACTAGTGGTGCTCTCCAGCTGCTCCATGATCTCTGCCGCCCGTTTCTCAACTTCAGCTGGGCTGCCGCCTCCCTTCAGCAGCAAGGTGTCATCTTTGGTAATCTGCACTTCACCAACCTTTCCAAAGTCATGAGCCTGGATGTCCTCGAGCGCCAGGCCCACGGCGTCATCTCCAAACACCTGGAGAAAGGAAAAGATAAATAAATTAAAAATAAGTCACGCACTGAGATGGAGCTCCAAATTTAACTTGAGAGGTTCACACAATGTAGTACAGAAATTCTCAGTTACATGAGTTGAAAAGTGGACTTACAGTGCCTCCGGTGGCGATGGCCATGTCCCTTAGCTGATTCTTCCTGTTGTCTCCGAAGCCGGGGGCTTTAACAGCTACCACCTGAAGCCCAACCTTCAGCCTGCAAATTAAGTTGTTGAATAGTCACTACTTGCAGTTCTTAACGAACACTCTTTTCGATGTAATATGATCGGTCATCCGGCTAATCTTTTCAAGCTACACTACACACGAGCTACATTTAAGCCGGTTAAAGTGGGATCAGGAAACAAACACAACGTACCTGTTGAGAACCAAGGTGCTGAGGGCCTCTCCGTCCACATCCTCAGCCACAATAACCAGTGGTTTGCGGTGCTGATTGGCAATCTCCAGGGCTGGCACGATGCTCTGGACACTGGAGATCTTCTTCTCACTCAGCAGCAGGTAGGCATCCTGGAACTCACACTTCTGGCCTGGAAACAGAGTTAATAGATTTAGCATGGGATTTCTTTACAGGCAAATACGAGGGCAGGAAGTGTTAAAATAGACAACTTCAGCTTAATGTGTAGTTTAACAAACTGTAATGTACAGGTGAAGTTACACTAGCCAGTATGAGCAGCCTTACCTTTGGCAGTGTTGATGAAGTAAGGGGAGATGTAACCGCGGTCGAACTTCATACCCTCAATGATCTCCAGCTCATCGTGCAGAGTCTTCCCATCCTGAGACGTAAAGCATGTATTGATTATGTCACTTCTCATAACAGAACAACAGAATCTATTCACAGGTTTATATACAGGTATACCTATATGTAAAACTCTGAAACTAACCTTGACAGTGATCACTCCCTTGCGGCCAACTCTCTTCATGGCATTGGATATGATGTTACCAATCTCCACGTCTCCATTGGCTGAGATTGTAGCAACCTTAAAGATATTAAAAAGAACATTATTACAGCATTTAATTAAAGATTCAAGATGTTACGTCACTACTCATCGTTTCTAGGAATTTACTACTAATCATGTTTACCTGCGCGATCTCCTCAGGTGTTGTGACTGGTTTGGAGAGCTTTTTCAGCTCGCTGATGATGGTGTCTACGGCTGCCATGACTCCACGGCGGATCTCGACAGGGTTGGCGCCTTTGCTGATGGTGTCGAAGCCCTCCTTGGCAATGGCACGAGCCAGCACTGTGGCGGTGGTAGTGCCGTCACCGGCCTCCTCGTTGGTGTTGTTGGCCACATCCTGCACCAACCTGGCGCCGATGTTCTTGTACTTGTCCTTCAGCTCGATGCTCTTGGCCACCGTCACACCGTCCTTGGTGACCTTAGGGCTGCCCCAGCTCTGCTCAATGATGACAGTGCGACCCTGGAATAGAGACAGAAAGTGGTGCGATTAAAAAGGGTCTGCAACACAGGGGTCAGTGAGCTCCAAATTACATCTTAGGTTAATACCAAATGAGTAAAAGTGAGTAATAACCCAGCCATCGGATTCAATGCAAAATATCAGAACCTCAATAATACCTTTGGGCCCATGGTGACAGCCACAGTGTCAGCCAGGAGGTCCACTCCCTGCAGCATGAGGGCACGAGCATCAGCGCCAAACTTTACATCCTTAGCGTAGGCTCGTGTGAGGTGAGGAGCCAGCGCCCTGCACACAGGCCTCACCTGCCTCATGACTGTTGGTAGACGAAACATCTCTATGGGAAGAAGAAAGAGACAGAGGGAAATTCATGCAACATGTCTTGACACCACATCTTCCATTAATGATCACTGTAATGAACCCATTTAAACATACAATAGTGTAGCTTTTTGGAAAGGCTGTATGTTTAATGTCACAAGAATCCTGAACACTAGATGTGTTCACCATGTGATGAGTGGAGCCAAAGTACACCTAAATAATTATTCTCCAAATCCTTCCATGCCTCCTCTGCAACTATCACAGGAGGACAGATTATGTGTTACAAAGGTTAACTGTGCCCCTAGTGGTCAGTAGTGGTCTGACATGCCACCTGTGAATGAATGAACCTCCACTTATGGGATGTTCCCCAAATCGCCTTCTACAAAAAAAATGCAGTTATGACCAAAATAACATGTCAGGTACATCAGGGGATAGATATGCTTTCACACCAGCACATTAAATTAATCCCAAATCAATGCTACCAATACTACTAGTATATTATT
The DNA here is from genome assembly GCF_020085105.1 of Siniperca chuatsi. Classification (NCBI taxonomy): domain Eukaryota; kingdom Metazoa; phylum Chordata; class Actinopteri; order Centrarchiformes; family Sinipercidae; genus Siniperca; species Siniperca chuatsi. The sequence goes on from NC_058053.1 coordinate 25,964,903, forward strand.
TATTTTTTTCAAATCAGGCCACATATCCAATAAAATACAATCCTATTAGGGCTGCAACTAACAACTATTTTTATATTGTCAGAAAATGGGGGGTAATGGCCATCACAGTTTCCCAGACCCCAAAGGATCATCTTCATATTGATTGTTTGTCTCCGAGTCCAAAACCCAAAAGATATTAAATTGACACTAAATATAAACCAGAAAAAAAAGGAGAAAATTCTTACATTTGAAAAGCTGGGACCAGATAATTTTTGGCAGTTTTTGCTTGATAAATATCTTTTAAAAAAAAGGGTTAAATGATTAGCAATCGATCAGATATGTCAATATTAAGAGAGATAAATTGGCTGTGGCCATGTCCCAAGCCCCTCAGAAAAGACTGTCAACGCTGGCTTCAGTATACCTGTATAGTTATCCAATCAGACATTTTTTCTACCTGACAAACATCGACCTTACTTCATAGATTCATAATGAATAATCAGATTTGTAATAATATTGGCCTTGATGGTGACTGGATTATGAAATGTCTCCCCAAACCAGTTCCTGGTTACCCCACGTGCGCTCTTCAGGTCGTGCGTCACAAGGTCAAATTGTAAAAAGCATGTGCGGAACAGCCTCCCCATCCCTGCTGCTCAGCCTAATGAGTGACCATCACACTGTCAGCGACTCTCTGATCAATAACTGATCAACACTTGTATAACTGACCGCAGATTCCTATTAATAAGACTCTTCCTGCGTTGCCATTCAAGTTGTACACAGTACTCTGGTAGAGTCATGAGTCAGACACGAGACGTGACATTCCTTACTAAATTAAATTAAATAAGATATCCACATAAAATGGCTACTTTACAGAGATGGTTCGCCAGCTAGCTAAAGTCTGTAGTGACATTTTAGCATGTATGTCCTTGCAGTTACTAAGAAAAATCTGTTAGCTAAGAGTAATTTAAGCTAGCAATGCTGAAAAGTGGCTAGTACAAAACCTACTATGAAAAGCTAGCGTATAGCCTGTAATATTAGCTACATAGCTTTAAAGACGTTATAAAACTTCAGCACTTACTTGTGAGGTGAAGTAGCTGCTACAACGTGCACGTTTGCAAGACGGAATGATCTAACGACTGGACTAAAGGACAGCGGTATGGTGCAATTCAAGTACTGAGATGGAACTGCACATGGCCTATCACATCCGGGTAATTTACCGGCACGCCCCGGACTATGAATAACGACAAACTAGTTTAGCTAACGGGCTTATATTAACGTTTTAACATCAAATAAGCGCAGGGGATATACAGAATTATATGGATCTATAACGTGGTGTCGTAGCTTATATGTAGACATCACCGTTTATGATTTTATAATTCAGAATATATGTCAGTGCTCGTTCCCGGGCAGACGTTTCTAGAATTTTCGCGTGCGCCATTGGAGGAAAAAAATAAAGGTCAAAGTTGACATTGTGCAACATTACTCCGACTTGTAATGCGTGATTAAGAGAGAAATCGCCAAAGTTGCCGTTTTATAAACGCCCGTGTATATTTTAGTCACGCTGAATAATCTGTATAGTTGGAAACTTAGTGTTTTGCTCTTTTGCATTAGGTGTTCCAGAATTTTCTGTTAGGCAAATAATCGGCAGCCAAATTCGGGACAGGTAGTACGCATGCGCATAATCCTTCTGGATATTTCCTCACGTGGAGAGATTCCCCTTCAGTGTGTCAGATCCACGCTCACGAAGAAATCGGGGTGCAGCTTCACGTCGACTCTCAGACCTCTCACACGTCCAGAAATGGTAAGACACTTTGTCCAAAACTGTCGGTATTTATAACGAAAACTACAGAGTGCTATAAACAGCCAGCGGATACATTTATCAGGGTGCTAAGTTATCGTTAGCAGCTAAAGTTATGTTAGCTAACTTTAACATCGATTCACAAGGTCAAGCCGAGTGAGAAGGGAACATATGCTTAAAAAAAAAACCCACAGGATTTTTTTTATCTTTATAATACACTATAGAAATCGTTAGAGGAGAAGACAGACGAGTTGTATCTGTGCTAAGGTTTGAACGTGCCGGTGCAGCTACACACTCAAGTGTTAGCTAACAAACATTGCTGCTCTCTCGCTGAGTATGAGTTGGTTTAACATCATCAGACGGACATCTGGGATCCGACAGATGTGCGGAGAAATTAATCTAATAATCTAGGTAACTGATCCTGACATTCATCACTGCGGTCTGCAGCAGTCACATGTGGATGAATGAAGTGTCTGTGATCGCATAGACAAACCAGTATTCAGGCTATTTGGGTGCTATTATCTCATAAACTGTCATATTGTTACCCGTTTGTTAGATTAATCTGTCATACTGAACTATGCGTGCCCTTGGTCAGTGAAAAATATGAATTACATGCGCGTTCAAACCACTTCCGGCTTCCGCTACGTAGACTGTGACCTCATGACCTATCCACGCACAGCATGAGCAAAACCCCTTTAACATAACAGCAGAAATAGTCTTTTTTTATAGCAACTTATTGTACCTATGGCTGCTCATTCGCTGACAAACTGTAGATGATTAATGCATTATTAGATTTGCAAAATATCCTGAATTACGTGATTTCACTGTGGTGCTGTGGGGAATTTGTACTCTTGACATCACTAAGTAGTAGTATACCAGAATATTACGAGTAAGAAAATGCCCCCAAAAGTTGCCAGTTTCTTTGGTATATATAGCTAAAACTGCCCTGCAGTAAATCCTACCCTTTACAGACGTTATAATGTTAATCTTTTTTAAAAACTGATTCACCTTTATGGTCATTTTGGAGGCTGCAGTTTGTGGTGCTGTTGAATTGTATTGCGCTGATTATAAATGGGGTGGACAAAATATCAGAAACGCTGCAGTATGAGAGCATGCAGCTAAAAAAAAAAGTGAGGTTAATCATAACCATCTTATGAAACTTGTACCGCCTCAAAGTCCTGCAGAGAGAACTTTCTGGAAAACTGGACAAACTGGCCTTGAATGTTACCTTGTAGTGATTAAAAACGTGGAGGACATCGCCGCTTGAGGCTGTTATCGTAGCGTTATGTTTTTATTGTGTCTGGATTTTGGGACTGTAACTCGCTGCCTAAAATTCTAGGATGCATGTAAGTTATCGTCAAAGTATTTTATCAGCAGTCCTTGTCCTTCGCTGCCTCGGGTTTAAAAAAAAGTCACAATGAATAAGTAACTGCACCTCATTGGGCCATCTACTGAATCTGATCAGTCAACAAACCGGGACCTGTCCTTGTCCCCACCCCCCCTTTAACTCCCACCACCTCTTTCCCAAACAACCTTCAGCCCAAGGTCGCTCGTACATCTGCTGTTATCAGACTGTTGGCAGCTGGTGTTTTAAATCTTATAAAGCTGCTGTCCTTCCTCATTCATCTGCTGCTTGTAACTTTAGACGTCGCCTGAAATATTTGACATAGTGAAGAAAGGCTGACTTTCATTACACTGAGTTTTGCAATAATTGACTTCACAATGGCTGCTTCTGTGACGTAGCTGCTCATTTATTGTTTAGACACTGTCTTTACTTAAGCTCTCTGTAGCCCCCCCTTCCTTTCCACCAGAGCGGCCACAATCGCTGATTAATCATTCCTGTATTTTAACCAGAAAATGTTTGTATTAAAAAACATTTTAACTAACTACCTGAGCTTGTGCATTTTGTACTGCGGTTGAAAAAGAGTTGTCACATTATAGGCATTGCTATTATGCTGCATCAAAGCATATAGATATTCTATTTTATCAGCATGTGCTCGCAGATGTTGCAAAACCCACCATAAAGTCAGTGGGATCGGGGGTCCGCTGCCTTTTGGGTTTTGTGTAACACAAGCTCTGACTCAAGAACGCCACCTTGTGGTGTTATGGGGTTCTTACAGCAAATATCAAGGCTCTATTCGCTGGTGTAACAAAAGTAAAATGTTATTTGATTTATTATTTGCTACATTCCTCTCTTTGTGGTCACTTACAGGCCTTCAGAAAATTCCTCCCCTTGTTCGACCGGGTGCTGGTGGAGCGCCTAACTGCAGAGACGGTAACGAAGGGGGGCATCATGCTGCCAGAGAAGTCTCAAGGCAAAGTGCTGCAGGCCACAGTAGTGGCAGTCGGACCTGGCTCCGTCAATCAGGTGATGGCCTGTTCTCGGCCCGGCACTAGAGAATATTTTCTGGGGAAAACATACGAGATACGGGCATAGCTGCCATGAGGAATGTGGGGTTTTATAGCTGCTATTTGGCTCTGAGGACTCTTGTGTAACTTATCGTTTTACTTTTTTCTAGAAAGGGAACGTGCAGCCAATCAGTGTGAAGGTTGGAGAGAAAGTGCTCCTGCCAGAGTACGGTGGAACTAAAGTCAGTCTGGATGACAAGGTGCAGTTTGCTTTTCAACTGAAACGGTTACGTTTTTTGTTTCTTTTTGTCCCTTCCTTGGTTCATTTCTTGTTTTTGTTTTTTTTAAATTCTATCCTCTAGGACTATTTCCTGTTCCGTGATGGAGATATCCTCGGTAAATACGTCGAATGAGTCTTCATAGTTTTGTTGCTGTAGATCATGTCAAGTCCCCGTCATCATCCCTGGAGAGAAGAAATTAAGTTGCCTCTTTCATGTCTTGTTTTTTTTTTTCTATGTTATTACAATTGTAAATAATTCTGATCACATTTTGTTAAAATAATAAAGGTGAACTGTTGACTTTTTGTCTCGTGATTTCATGCTGTTCCTGAAAATAGTCTGCAGTTGATGTCCAATATACTTGTGATTAAAATATTCAAAAGTCAAGCTTCACTTACTAGCTTTTTCCGTAGCTTTTGACCGTATCCCACAGTCATCGTCAGTGAACAGACGAGACAAGATGAATTCCACATACAATAGATCCCTCAAACAGAAATGGACATGACTTGCAAAGAACAAGTTCAATCAGGGGATTTAGTGCAAGATAAACCCACTTGAGCTCACTTAATCGTTCTAATTTTAAAAAGGACTTAAAACTGTGTTATGTCTGACATAAATCCAACCTAAATTTGTACTATAAGAAATTTAATGTCAGTCTGATTTTTGTGAAGAATATTAATGCTGTATTGATTATATTATAGTGCTCCATCAAAAGTAAGTCATTTTTATTTAAATAAAAATATATAAGTATTTTTAAAGTTATATAAAATGGCTTTCATACTGTGTGTGTGTGTGTGTATAGACTATATCAGTCACAGGGGCTGAGTACTTTTTACTTTTAATACTTTCAATACATTTTCCTGATTATATTTACATACTTTTGCTTGAGCAACATTTTCAATGCAGAACTTTGACTTGTACCAGAGTATTTTTACACTGTGTATTAGTACTTTGAATACTTCTTCCACTACTGCTCCACAGTACAAGTATAAATTAGCTTATGGAAATACTCAGGTTAAGTACAAGTATCTCAAATTTGCAGTACATTTTTATTTTTTTATATCAGACACATAGGTCCATATCAGTATAAAAAAAGCAATACAATACAAATATAATAGAAATATAATCATGGCAGTTAACAAGTCTAAAGTACGGTACACGAATATGTGTACTTAGTTAAACTTCAACCCTCCTAAGGTAAAACTAAATTTGAGTCTGCCGCTTCGAGTTCAGGTCACATCCGAGTCCGCCGCTACAACACAGCGGCTGACGAACATCCGGGTATTCTGTCGAGATGGTCATGGCGGAGGGTACTGCAGTTCTCAGGAGGAATCGGCCTGGAACCAAGGCAAAGGTGCGTTTCCCCCCAGCAGGAATACTTGAACATTACCGCAAATACGCCCCAACGACTCTGCGATTTGAGTGTTGTTGTTTTACTACGCGTCTTTTGTCGACAACTTGGCTCGCAGACAACATATAGGAAGGGCCTGACCTGGAAATGGCCAGCTAGCTAACGTTAGCTCCGTCTAGTTCCTGGAGTGACGTTAACTTAAATGACTGTGGGGTTGTTGTTTTTTTGCTCTACATTTTTGGAGCTTTGCGTGACAATCATTGTTGCTTAAATACGTATATAGCCAGTTTGGTGAATGGAGTTCACACACGACCCTCAAACATACAGCCGTGGCTAACTTTATCACCTAGCGTGGATGCTCTCTAGTTAGCTGATTGCTTTGCAGGAAGCAGTCGCACCCCAGCTGACGTTATCTAGCTAACTAAATAGCTAGCTTTAGGTTAGCTTCGTACCTGCGTGCAATGTAGAAAAACGAATGGCTGCTAACTTTGACAATTTCACGATTCTCTCAGCAAAAAAAGTTTGCAACCAAACTTCAGTTAGCTAACGTTAGCTTCGTTTACGCCATATGTCATGTGTTGTAACTATAGGGGTTCCTGAATCTTGTTAGTTAACGTCAGATGACAGCTATGTAGGATTGTTTGTGCTGCAAGGCTAGCTTTGTCCACTTTTGAGTGTAGACTAAAATTATCCTCCCTCCATGTGTAGGATTTCTACAACTGGCCGGATGAATCATTTGAGGAGATGGACAGCACCCTGGCTGTCCAACAGGTGTGTTGTCGTGTGTGTGTGTGTGTGTGTGTGTGTGTGTGTGTGTGTGTGTCACCCATTTGGTCTTTTTAGACTGCCTAAAGTGTATGGTGTTACAGTCATTTGAGTGGAGGTAAGAGTTGGGCAAAATTGATTTAAATCAATAATAAATTATTAAGTGTAACTAAAAGTCCTTTTTTACACAATATTTAATCTTATCAAAGGGCGGGTGATATTATCTCTTGAGTATAAACAATCATTAGTAATGTGAATGTGATGGCCAAGCTGGGAGAGGCGTTTGTTGTTTGTTTCAGTCAGCCAAAGAGAACTGAACTACACGAAGGATGAGTTCACATTTTTTCAGGTGTGTCCGACTCCTAACACAATGTACACTGAGATGACACGAGGAATGTTTGCTGTAATCGTTCCTCCTGTTCATACTTGCCATGAACACACGTGATCTGCTGTCGTCATTCGGAGAAAACAGGTATTCCTTAGCTTCCATAGGTGAGGTTTATATAAAGCTCAAGTGAGTATCTTCCAAAGTTACGGTCTTTTTTTAGTACAACATTTTCTCTTTGTGTTACAGTTGCTCTGCTGCAGCTCAGAAAGGTGTTTAGGGAAGAGGGAATTTCACACTAACTTTTGGAGTCGGGTCCCCATACATGAAGTGTGTCACTTCTTTTTTTCCTCTTCTATTTTATTTTACCAGATTTATTTTACCAGTTAAATATTCTTTCTTGTAGTGTGTATGGTGCTAAATAAATACTATGCAAAATTACCTACAAAATTCAAACTTGTTGATGTTACAAGTGCAGGTGATGTTGTAGAAGCTAACATTTACAGTATGTTAGCTGTATAAAAACAGGTGAAACAGACTGATATTTATTTCTCTGGAATACAACTGAAAACATAAACCTCTGTGTTTGTTAGTATCAGTGTTTGATTAGAGTGAATTGTGTGTGTCTAGACTCGTACTGCTTTCTAAACATATATATAAAATATAGAAATTAAAAAACATGTTTTCCAGTATGCGTTTAACTCTTTTTCGCTCAGAATTAAAAGGTAATGGTACCGTTACTTCCTTGAGAAACACAAAGCTCAACTTTAACAGCAACGTTGGCTGACTAACGTTTAATGTTAGCATTAAGTTGGATCCTACTTTTTTTTTTTTTTTTTTTTTTTTTTTTTTTTTTGCACCTTGCTAATGTGAAAATGCTAATGTTAGTTTATAAACGACTGGAGACGAAGTTATATCTGCCCAGTAATACCAGAAAATTTCACTCTGTGACGTTCTTGGCTTTTTATTTCACTTATAGCTGATTTTATTTACACATAAGATCCTGTTAGCCTCTCATTCTGAGCGAAAATTAGAGTAGCTGTAAAAGTAGTAGCTTATTTGCTTTTATACTTTAGTGGCAGAAAAGGAAGTGATGTGTATCACATCTTGGGGCCCCTACTCTCTTCCCATTGGCTCGCAGACCTGGGGTCCCCAGACACGAGGTCTGCAGTTGGACCCTCTTGACCCATTTGGCTAACTCAGACCGCTGAAGCCTCGTCGTAGCTTCAGCTGAACTTGGACTGCGGATTTTGTCTCCCTTCTTTCACACTGGAATCGCGTTAGGATCTCTTCACAGACAGTACGGAGAGGATGAACGATTACAGCAACAGTCAATAACTCTTTCAGTGTACATATGGCTTTGTGAGAGTAGCATTAAGATAGACTTGAAAAAAAATGAACCTATCCTTTAACTGTAATGGGCCTTTAAATACCAGGAAATCACATTTAGATGATATTACGATCAAAGTCGCCGACACCAGTGTCATCACACAGCATACAAATTTATCTTCCACTGGTTGTGTAGTGTTTTGAAACTTGATCTTTGTTTTTCCCACAAACGCCCTGACAGTAGAATAATTACAGTTAGCATAGGTATTGTTACCAGTGTATTATGGCCATAAAAAGGTGAGGATCAGGTTTCTGTGGCTGAGTGAGTCTCTACTAAAGTGTGCTTGATGGCTCTGTTTCAGTACATTCAGCAGAACATTAGATCAGATTGCTCCAATATCGACAAAATCCTGGAGCCTCCGGAGGGTCAGGACGAGGGGGTGTGGAAGTATGAGCACCTCAGGTATGTTATAACAAGTTTGATACAAAATGTTTTGGGCACCATTTTTCATATGTTTTTGGACTGTTCAGGGGTTGTTTTTTTTGTTTTTTTTAACCCTTTTATTTTTTCCCAATTCAACAAAACAGTGTTTACAGTACAAACAACAGCAACGTTAAAGAAAAAAAATACGATTTTACAATTGCAGACTCCACGTCGAGAGTAACAAAGTTCATTCATGTATTTTAATCACAGAAAAATAAATGTCAATGTCGACTTATGAATGACAATAGCAGTCAAAATGCTGAAAATGATTCTTCACATAATAAATGAAGAGAAACCAGATTCTACTATATTTTTTTAAGTGATCCATTTAAAGTGAATCTCAGTTTCTCAGCTCTCACATCATGACGTCCTTGAGCCACCGTGTAAAAGAGGGAGAGCAGACAGCTTTCCACCTGAAGAGGATTAATCGCTGAGCTAACAACGAAACAAATGCTATAGCATTCGTCTGATATGCTCTGTTGAAGGTTCGCCAAATATTGCCATAAATGGGTTTGGGTCTATTGTTTTGTTATAGATAAATGAGAACACTTCAAATACTGATGACCACGGTTTGTGGATTTCTAGAGGAAAGTTTCAGAGGTGCTGTCAAACTTATGATCCAAATATGAGGACATTTTAGGTGTTTATGGAAGGGATGGATAGATGAATATTAAAGGGAGAGAAAGGTTCGATACAGATGCTCTCAGCCCTCAACTAACTTGTAACCCCCTCCCAATAAATTAGTTTAAATCTTATTTAAAAAGCGATCACAAAGTTTGACAGATACCTGGTTGCAGAAATTGTGGATTACTCACTCGTGCTCATGTTTGTTCCTCTTCTTTTAACTGTGCTCTTGTTCTGTCCGTTTTGTAGGCAGTTCTGTCTGGAGCTCAATGGGCTAGCCGTAAAACTGCAGGTAAGTGATCTAACTCACCAGTTATACAGACTTTAAAAAAAAAAATCATTTTCATCAGGATTTTGTATAAAAAAAGCAAAGATCTGAATAGGATGCAATTTAAGGATTTAGCATGAAAAGAGCTGTTTGTTTACCTGTTTATAAAGCGAACATAGACACCGAAATCATCAACATGCTCCCAGCAGATTATTTGCTTAGATTGGTGGAAGAATTAATTACATTTCCCATTCAAAATATAGCAGTCAAATCTGTACAAAGTCACTGTTACTATTAGTGTTGTCTCATCAGCAAATTTCAGCAGTGTAGATTGAGTCAAATTGCTCCTTCTAAGGAGTGTCTTAAAGGTATGTTCATTTAAACTTTGTGTCAACGTGACGTCAGCTGTAGTGATGCTCGTCTTTCCTCCTTCAGAGCGAGTGCCACCCAGACACCTGCACCCAGATGACAGCCACAGAGCAGTGGATCTTTTTATGTGCTGCCCACAAGACACCCAAAGAGGCGAGTCGAGACCGTGGTTTACGCAAAGCTCACTTTTGTCATCAACATTACTTTCACACGTATGAATCCCTAAGCATGCTTTATTTGTCGCTGCCTTTGTCTGAGGTAAAATAAATAAAAATGTGTTGTGCTGCTGCATCCACAGTGCCCTGCCATTGATTACACCAGGCACACGCTGGACGGAGCTGCCTGTCTTCTCAATAGCAACAAATATTTCCCCAGCAGGTCAGTCGCCTTCCTTAAACCTGCAATAACTGATATGTTTTTTGGCCACTTGGGGGCACAACATCGACAAATCATCACCTTTTAAGTTTATATGATGAAATTGTTAGCAAACAGTTGCTTATTTACACATCCAAAACATTAGAAAAACTATGTTTTTTTATCATTTTGACATTGACACTAGCGAGGTTTCCATCCAAATGTATCGCGCATTTTAACCGAATTTCGAGAAACGGCAAATGAATGCTTGTTTCCATCCACTACTGTTATGCAAATATTAGGAGTTCGTACATTGAGATAAACAGTAGGTGGCGCTGATGCTCCTGTCAGGTGCCATTATACCGTTGCAGAAGAAGACGGTGCAGACAAGATGATGTATTTAAGAGTGCAAGTCAAACTTCAAATGGTGGGAGGGGGAAACATGATGGAAATATGCCATTTATGTATTAATGCGAGGAAGGTTACAGTCTCCTCATCGCTCCGCAGAAGCTTCAGCGGATATAAGTCACATGCTTCATCATGACATCATGATTTATTCGCTGAATCTGTTTCCATTGCACGTTGTCGCATTTTCTTTTAATCGATACACCAACTTTTCCACCTCCCCCTAGCGTAAAAGCTTTTTTGCGAATTTCGGTTTTTCAACCAAGGTTTTTTTTATTTTATTTTTTTTATTTTATGCGCAAATTTAAAATATGCATTTAAAAAAAGGTCGATGGAAAACCACTTATTTGTCTTTCTAGGGTGAGCATCAAGGAGTCATCAGTGGCCAAACTGGGCTCTGTCTGTCGTCGCATCTATAGGATATTCTCTCATGCCTACTTCCACCACCGCCAGATATTTGACAAGTATGAGGTAGGTTTCATTGGAAATATTCTACGAACCAATTTCACCTAAAATGCTCTTATTTTGGTGTGTATTCATTTGCCATTGCTGACTGGAATGTTTTTTTAGGTACTCTTAACTTCAAACTTTATAGCAAGGACATGAGTCTGTAATGAGGAGTGTAATCTTCATGCTAGTAAATAATTGCAGTAAACAGCCAATGTCAGGGCTCACTTTCTAAACTAGATCCTTATGTAACTTTTACATAACTCTGTTTTTAACCTTCCTCAGACGCCCAGAACTGATTAGCTAAATTGCTAAATTGACTGCTGTTAAAATGACAAACGAAACTGCAGAATCGGGAATGCAGAATTTCATTGGTGTGACTTGTTTTTACCTGTACAGAATGAAACATTCCTGTGTCACCGGTTCACACGCTTCGTAATGAAGTACAACCTGATGTCCAAGGACAACCTGATCGTGCCCATTCTGGAGGAGGAAGTGCAGAACACCTCATCAGCTGGGGAGAGCGAGGCCTAAGATACAGCTGCTGCCATAAGGGAGACACATTCACACACCTTGCATATACAGGACACACACACACACACAACACACTACAGTGTATTAAGGCTCCTGTCTAGTAACACTGTCCATGTCCCTCCACCCTTGTCACCTGTGTCTATCTCAAAGGAAGTGAGGGTAAAGAGGGTTCACAGTTGTTTCTGGATACAGCTCTGCTCTCACACTACTCCTTTAGGGAAAACCCTTTTCCTTTTAATCTTCTTTAAGCAGCTGGATTTGCAAAAACCTATGTAATCATGGTGACCGGTATTGTTGACAAAGGCACACACTGACAGCCACCCCCTTCCTCCCCCCTCTGTATATAACCCCCGCTCCCCCTGTCTCTTAATTCACTATCATGTTTTCTGATGGTGCTTCACTTTTTTGTGTCAGCTTCTGTTCTCTATTGGCTTGTGTTGCCCACCAGCCTCTTTGTTTGTTTGGGGAGGGGGTGTCCCATTAAAATGGATCACTAAATTAGCCTGCTGACGTAATAATGCTATTAAAACACAATGTAGGTAGGTGTGTGGCTTGTGTGGTAGTGAACAAAGAAAAACTTAATCTCTAGCTTTGTAAGTGTACTAGCAGTCAGATATTCTTTCTCTTTGGCCTCTGAAACATCATTTCAGAGTATTTAGGAAGGTTTGTTGGCTAACTCTGATCCTGCTTTGTGACATGCCCCCATTTTAATACTGTTTAAAATGTGCCTGATATTCCCCTTTCCTTGACATAATAGTAACTGAAACCATGACGTTATGGGCAGAAACTGTGCTGCTGTAAGCCAGTTTTTTTACCGCTTTGAGCATTTGATGAGTAAATACAAGGAAGGACAGAATATCAGCTACATGTAAGTATCTGAGCACAACCTCCCTTCTTTTACCCTCTCCGTCATTAAATTATTTTGTGGGAGGAGTCTTATCAGTCCAACCCACTTTTTTTTTTTTTTTTAAATGGACTAAAAAAATTTTGTTACTGTTGACATTTTCATGATGTCTGTTAATAAAAGAGACCTATTATTCAGGTGGGTGTGTGGATATTTTTAATGTTATTCAGTGATGTTCATGTCAGGATTAATTAAAGACTGGAATGACTCATAACGGTAATGAACACTGTAGAAGATGCTGTTAATGGGACATGACTCAAACCATGGCACATATGTTTAATACAATATTAAAAAAAAAAACAACAACAAATGAAGCAAAATGTACAACTCTCCAAAAATGAAAGGCTGGAATATTAATACTGACATTTAATAAACCCTGATGGGGTATGACACAAACCCGGGCAGCGTGTACATTACTGGAATACCGAAACTATACTTTCGGTGCATTTGATCCCTTTCAAAGCAAAATAACATGCATCACAAGTAGCTGAAAAGCAAATTTGCAATTATGAATACTAACATCTAAGATATATACAACAGCATTGTATCCCTTTCATAGCATTAAAACAGTACTCCACCGATTTAGCGTTTGCACTCCTACAACTCTCAAATTCAAAATCTTAACAGAACCAGAGATATCGTCTTTTTTTATTCCACACATTCTTCTTCCTTGTCAAAACCTGGCGCCTACATTACCCACAATGCAACTCAACCGCAGATTCAGGTGTGTTATGCTAGTAGCGGCTAAAGTAGCCTGGATCCTCTGGCCTGCAGCAGAGATGAGCAGCGGGCTGCAGAGGTCTGGTAAGCTCACATCTTTTTAACTTCACACCAACAGATTGTTTTTCATTTTCAAACTCGCAGTCTTCAGACCCAACCGACACTCAATTTATCAGACTTCTCACAGCTCCCTCTGGAGCCACTAAAGGCTTCATACAACTTTTCCCACATATGCAGTAGCACTCCACAAGACCTGTAAACAGATTTTGATGTGTAAAATCGGTGGAGTTCCCCTTTAAAAAATACAGTCGTCATCGTGTCAATATAATAATGCGTTTGTCTCTGAAGAACTTCCTCCATTACAGAGAAGGTAGCAGGTGTAATGCCAGTACCATATAAACTGTAAAGCAGTAAGTAGCAATTTGCAGTTTTGACTTAAGAAAGTAACATGTACACCGATACCATCAAATATTAAATAATACTTTCAAACATATGCATCATAAGCCGTAACCATTTCCAGAATGATTAAGAAATGGCACCAGTCAGACTAAATTTAGGAGGGTGTGTGCTCCTTCGCTTGCATGTCACAAATGATGATACTAAAATCCTCCAGACCCTCCTCAAAGAAATACTGTACAAATGTGCTATTTAGGCAGCCAGCACCTTCACTGAGGCCAGGGGGGTTAATATTCACATCCTGCCTCAGTCTATAGGAGAGGAGCTGCGAGGACAAAGCACTGCCTGACCCGTGTCTCTGACACACAAGAAGGTGAGGGGGGAGTTGTTGAAACATCTTGGAGGGAGAAGAAAAAGGTTGAAGAGATGTAAAAAAAAAAAAATTAAATTAAATTAAAAAAAAACACCAAAGTGAAGTCATGAAGGAACACAAATCAAAATTGTGAGACGTGTGAGTAAAAAGAAAGTATTTTACTCATTTTACTACCAAAATGTGCGGAAATCTGTGCAAGTGTTTGTGCTTTATAGTATAGTTGTAACACATTTTCCATGAGCACCTGAACTGATCGGAGGTTGGAAAAAAAAAATCCCCTAAAAATGGATTTAAATATGTGTAAAGTGTCTCCTCATGGACTAGTTTCTCTCCCCAACAAATCTGTATAAAAGTTTGGACATTGATCCACTTCTAAATAAGACCTCATTCTCATTATGGCTTAATTAAACATTTTAAAAAGTGCGGCGTTCTTCTACATTAAAGTCTCTGTTAAAAGGAAGGGGTCATGAACATGATGGCCAATGAATAGTCTTTCCCGAATTCACACAATTTTCCTTGGATCATCTCTTCAGTAATCCAGCAACGTTTAAATCCTCAACTTGACTCCACGATGGAAGCTGCATCCTTCTGTTTTCCTGCTTACATACAGGTGACTTCAGCTTTCCCCTCTTCCTGCTCAAAGCCACCTTCCTCCAGCTGGGACAGGGCGCTGGGATACCCCCCTCCGAACACCGGGAAGCCCCCGATGCCTCCAGCGGTTGGAGACAGCTCCTCCTGAGGGACGGGGCTGCTGACCGCGCGACTAACAGAGCGGCTGGACACGTCGCTGTGCAGAGACAAAGCCTGGAGACAGGGAGGGACAGAGACAGGCGTTGGATCACGACTGCGAACAGATTGTAGGAATCTGACCTCGCGAGACAAACCATAGAGACTATACCTTTTGGATAATGTCCCCCAAAGGTTCAGATGTCTCAATAATCCATCTTAAAGAAGAGGACGAGCTAGGAAGGGCTACAAGTCTTCCCTGAGCCACACCCTCAGTCTGAGCAACGCCAGGCAAATGAAGTGCAACTTCAACTTTGGTCACCAGGGTGCAGTGTTGCCACATAAATAGCATTTCCCTGCAGCTACAGGCTGAGGGATCCAGTAAATAGATCCATCTGTCAGTCAGTCAGTCAGTCAGTCTTCCCCCATGCATCAGTGATACTGAATAAATAAATAATTGCCTTGTTTTTCACCAAATACCACAAAGCTAATTTGACTGACAGTCTTTTGGGGACGCGGTTGCCGTCTCCAGGAACAGGTTTGTGAGTAATAATTAGGTACAGGCATTTCTTCTCACACTGTCTAGTCTCATATTGTGATCTATATTTGAGCTCGACTGATACGCTGGCAGGCTAATATTGGCTTATTACAGGCAAGTGTATAAGTTGGCAGACGGCAAATAAAAATGTAGAAAAATGAAGCTTGTAAACATTTAAGTTTTTAAGTCGAGATAGAATATATTTTTTAGTAGTATGATTTTGTAATGTATTTATAATAAAACCCAAATAAAACAAAAAAACAAATCAGAGATGAGGGAAATATCTGGCTCTCTAGCTGCTAAATGCTCCACTGTGTTCACCAGCTGCTCTCTAACTGTGTCTGCCTGCTGTTTGCTGCTGAGCAGCTCGTGTACAGTGGCTTTTTACAGCTTTTTCTTTGAAAACAGCTGCGGCTGAAAACGATGCTATGAGAGCGAACCAAAACAGTAAAGTTGTAGCCGGAAAGATAAACAACGAGCTGAAACTCACTCATTCAGCTGATGATTCTCTGTAGGTTCATCACTACGTCATTTGATGCATTGTTATTATAAAAATATTGATTATAGCCACTTTAAGTGTAACCTTTAATAGTAAAGTTTAATGTTCAACTGTATAATATCCTGCCTCAGTACATATCTTTGTCACAACTCTTTAATAACTAAATTTAAAGGATGGTGGCAAAAAATGTTGGTGTAAAATAATCCCATAACTGGTCAGGCTCTCCTCTCACCTGGTTCCTCGGTTGTCCTGCTGCCTGACCTCTGACCGGCCTCTGGAGAAACACAACCTGCTTTGTGGCCAGATTCCCATCACTGCACACACACACACACACACACACACACACACACACACAGACAGACAGACAGACAGACAGACAGACAGACAGACAGACAGACAGACAGACAGACAGACAGACAGACAGACAGAAGGACGGTTAGCTTACAGAAAAGGCTTAAATATGGTGTCGGTACAGAGCAGACAAACATTATTATGGATACAGTGTGTTATATCTACCTGTCGTGTCGGATGATGGGAGTGGGCAGCACACATGTGAGTAGCCAACCAAACTCTGCCAGAGTGTGAAGGAGGGGCCCGTAGTCGGTTTTTACATTGGAGCCCTGAGTGTAAACACAATATATGCAGATGACAAAGGGTAAAAAACGCCTAAATGTCTGGCTTAGAAATCTAGATGAAGCAAACCAATTGCAGTTGGGTTCTATGGTTTTTTGGGGAGCCTTTAAAAGGGTCAGTTCCCCCAAAACACACACAAAAAGGTACTTTGCACAGTTAGCCCTGCTGGAAAAAAAGCAGCCCTGTCATTCATTTGAATGGAGTCAGTCCGTCGGTGCAGTTGAACCTGGCTCAACTTTTGCTGCAACGCAATACAACATCATCTGGCATGATGCTGCGCTGGCCGATCAAATACATGCGAACGCACATTCCTGGGGGATTACTTTGTAACGCCGTATTTCTACCATTTACCGCGCCATCGTAACGAAAGATAAAATAGTTGTCCCCTAGATAACTTTCCACAGTTGTAAAGTCCTGTCAGAGAGTATTATAAACCATCCTTGCATCTGAAGAGCCTTTAACCGCATTAATGTGTTACTCAAACTTCACTTCCTGGATCGTATTTCATGTCTTACTGGTATCCCAACACGTCCCCATCATCGCAGCCTGTTGGCGCTGTTTCCGGGTCTGAATCCCCATTTAGCCGTACTAGCATCTAGCTGTGCAGATAGATTGTTTGGTGAGGTTTTGAGATGTGTCGCCACCCAACGACATTAGAGGTGAATGAAAGTTGGTTGCGGTGTGACAGAGCTCTCATAACCAGTAAGTAGTATTTTGTTTGTGATTTGGGAGAAATTAGCCTTTAAGTTCAGTATGAAAACCTGGCGTTGTCAAGTCTTCCAACTATGGAAATGCTTACGCCTCCGTCTCTCCTTTCCCTTTGTTAAATACAACCAAAATACGGTGTCTGCACAGCCACTAAGGGTAAGTGAGATCATGTTTTTAGTAATTCAGGTGAACTGACCCCTTTACACTATGTCTTACTGCCCTCTCATCGCTGCACAAATCACACTGCCTGCCTGATTCTTGCACTTCATTTTCACATAACGGTCATTATAAGGCATTCACACACACACACACACACACACACACACTGACCTCGATGACAGTCCACTGCTCGACGACGATGGTGTCATTGGCAGGAGGAGAGCTGCTTCTCTCCTCATACACAAACAACCCCTCCAGTGATCTGGGAACTGGCTCGCCTGAGACACAAAAAGTCACTTTAAAATGTGTAAAAAAAATGTTTGTCGTCATGTTTTTATCATTTTATGGTTCACGGGAAAGAATACATAATAAATCCACATTCATAACACTGTCAGGTAGCAAATGAATGATACACAGCAAATCTTTTTAGTGCTGAAGGACCGCAAAGGAAACATGTCAATGAGAGAACGTCATTGGGTTGATAATGACCCAGTTATTAGAAATAGGTTAAGTTCCCATGTGTTCATGTGAGAAGAGCAGTTCTTGTTGCTGCCCGTGTATGAACGAGTGCGAGTGTGTATTATTTCCATTTATTAGAGGCCTCGGACGTCTACAGATGATGTGGACGTCTGCAACTCCGCAGAGGAACAGGAAGTGAGGTCGCCAAGGTCAGGAAGACAGCTACAAATATAGATGCAGAGGGACAGAGGAGGGAGGGACCGCAGCCAAAACAGGAAGTGACTGATTTTGTGTGTATGCGTGAATCAGTGTTTTATGAGAAAAGATAGTAATGCAAAGGGTAGAGGAGGAAGGAGACTGACACCAGTTGCTCTTAACCCTTTGAACCTAAGGCTGTTTTTGCTTATTTACTGGCTTAAAATGCCCAAATAAAACTTACAAGTGAAATGCAATACACACCGTTATATGTATTTCCTTTTTATGCATGCGTTAACGTTGTTTATCTTTTTTGTCATTAATAACTGAATTGTTTTTCCACTGTAACATTAATTTTCATGACATTCATTATATGGTTACCTGAATGTAAAACAGTCCACTCAGTTATTAAAGACATAAAGCTAATTACCCTTCTTCGGGCAGGGGTCTCCTGTCTGTTCCTGAGTCCAGGATGGAAACTAAGGGGACAGAGCTTTTGCTATCAGGGCCCCGAGGCTCTGGAACAACTTGCCCGAAGAAATTAGTCCGAGTCAGTGTCTTCGTTTAAGTCTCTTCTCAAAACACATTTTTATCTGAAAGCAGATCCTGATTTTACCTGAACTGGCTGTTTATTTTACTGTTTATTTTATTGCTTTTGTGTATTTTATTTCTTTATATTTTATCATTCACGGTGGTAATTTATTTCTCTTGTTGTGAAGCACTTTGTACTTTGTTTTGATAAGTGCTCTATAAATAAAGTTTTATTATTTTATTATTTATAAGAAATGTTTTTCATTTAATTATGACAGTAAATGCATAAAAAATTATATACATATAACATAATGTGTACTATATTTTACTTTTTTAATTTTTATTTAGGCATTTAAAATCTTCCATATGTGGTACTACATGTCATGCAGTATTATTTTCAGGATAGTTTAGGCTGATCAAAAATATCACAACATAACTACATATGTTCTGGGACAGTTTTTATGAAAAAGTTTTATGCAATTTAAAACTGTATAGTTTTTTGTGGGGTTTTTGTTGCCTATATGTCCAAATGTTTTCAATGCACCAGAAATAAGAGTAAGTACGAGTGATGGGATGCTACATGATTCCCCTTACAGCCACACTGCTGGTTGAACTGTAGCTGCACTGGTTGGTAATCCGACATCACACCAACCTTTAGGTGTGTCCCAGTAGACGAACGAGTCCACCAACGACCAGCCTTTCCGGTAGTAGGCGGCAGTCAGCTCCAGCCAATCAGCTTCCAGGGAGCTGACCACCTGGCCCTTCCTGGAAACGCGCATGGAGAGCGCCCCCTGGTGGTACTGACAGGCCAGCGAGTCCAGAGGAGCACAGCCCGGAGCCCAGGAGTGGAAGAAGACCAGCAACCTCAAGTCTGGAGGGAGGGAGGAGGAGAAATAAAGACTGGAACGATACATTAACTCACATTTATTACTGGTTATTACAATATTACCTGTTAATGTTCAGGGACATGAACAGAGTAGGGACAAAGAGGGAAGAACCACAGTACAGAAACAACATTACATTAGTAACAAATGGCATCCTGACGAGTGCAGACTCTGGTATTCACATCATTCTCATTCTGCTGGACTTGAGCCCAGCCTTCGATACAGATGATCGTACAATTCTACTCAACAGACTCAGGAACTGGGTTGTGGTTTTCATCTTATTTATCAAACAGAGTATTCAAAGTCACTGATGACAACTTTAGCTCTTCAACTGGAGTACCACAGGGCTCAGTCCTCGGCCCTATTTTGTTTAGTTTATATCTGTTGCCTCTTGGCCATGTTATTCGCCATTTCACCTAATCCTGCTACTTACAAATCAGAAATATTGCCAAACTCAAACCAATGCTCCCCAAGAACATAGTTGAACAACACACCCACACCCTCATTTCCTCTCTAGACTATTGTAACTCCTTATTCACTTGCCTAAATGATGCGGCAGTTGCCCGACTACAGTTAGTGCAGAATGCAGCAGCAAGACTCCTCACGAACACTCGCAGGGAACACATCACCCCAGTCCTGGCTGAATTACACTGGCTCCCCATCCGTTACAGAATTCATTTTAAGATTTTACATGGCGCCGTTTTACATTTCAGAACTTTTAACTCCTTACTCGGCACAGAGACCCCTCAGATCAGAAAATCACATGCTGTTAAAAGTTCGGTCCAGGCTCAAAACCAAAGGGGATCACGCTTTTACTGTTTTAGCTGCAACGCTGTGGAACAAACTCCCCCTCAACATCAGATCAACTGAGTCAGTACCTCACTTTTAAGCTTTTAAAAGTCAGACTACAGACTGGCATTTGTATAATTTTTGTATGCCTATTCAAATGTTTTAATTTTTGTTTTTATATTTTGTTTTATCTGTATGGTTTTGTATTTTGTGAAGCACCTTGTAACTCTGGTTTGTAAAGGCGCTATATAAATAAAGCTTATTATTATCATTATCATTATTATCATCATCATCATCATCATCATAATAGTTTTAGAGTAATTGCCTCTGAAAAAGGGAAAGAAAGGTTTCAATTACAGGATAGAAAGTGGGATATTCAGGGTTAAAATGTTAATCCCTAGTTAATCCCTAGTCAGTGGATGAGGTGACAGCAGGTCCACCGAGGCCGGAGTCAAAACCTCATGACAGGACACAGAAACAGCACGGTGACATTTTACAACTTCTCCCCGCTGGCAAAATCAACCAACGGAGAGAGATAAAAGAAATGAGCGTGATGATAGCCGAGAGTATCTCACCAGGACTGTAGGTGTTGTCCTCCAGCTCTCGGTCTCCAGGCGGCGTACCAGGAGGGGTGCGTGGAGGGGAGCGACAGCCCCTCTTCGGACTGTGCACCCTGCCATTGGTTATCCCGCTCACCTGCTGGAGGACCGAGCCAACGAATCGAACGCCCCCCCGAGCACTGCTGTTCACCTGACAGGAAGACAGACCCAGAGTCAGCCACACTGTAAATCATCTAGTTCACCATTACAATAAATCAATGACTTTCTAAACACCACACAAGTAATGGTGCTTGGAAAGTAATAGAAACCAGAAAAAAAATTGGATGTGTAAAAAGTGTGAAATGTATCGCTTCCAGTGTGCCGAGTCTGTTTTGGACATAATTTATTGGCATTCTCAGGGACAACATGTGCGATGAAATGCTAAACTACATTTCTCAATTTCCCAGGGAACAAAGAGCATAAACAAGCACTGTTAATGTGCCAGTTCGTGTGTTTTACAAAACTCTGATGTGATACGTGAATGATTTATTAACTGAAATCATCACGGATACCAGCTTTAAAACTATGTTCACCAAAATATGTTTTGGTTTATGTATTCTTTGGCGAGAGTATAAGCCCCCAAAATGCACACCCGCAATTCAATTATTATTATTATTACTATTTTCATGTATCTGGACACCTGATACCTAGCTTAAACCCTGTGGGCCATCAAACTTTGTCAGCATGTACAGAGAATTAATCTCCACAAATCATATAAGTGATTTACTGATTATCAAAGTCATATTAGCATAAAAATGTACAACCTTGAACTTCATCTCTGATGTCCTGAAGAGCTGAATGTACCCAATATTTCACTTACTTTAAGGATTTTAGAGTCCTACAAAGGTGAAAATATTCAGTATTTCACTTCTTTTAAGCATCTTAGAATCCTAAAAAGGTGAACGTATCCAGTATTTGATGTATTTTAGAGACTTTAAAAGGCTGTAATATGTGAAAATATCCAATATTTCATTTTTTAAAGGATTTTATTGGCCTGAAAAAGTGAAAACTTAACTTATTTGAGGGATTTTAGAGGCCAAAAGGAATGCAAGCATACAGATTATTTTCTTTATCGCTTTAATCATCTGGTGACCCCTCCAATGTATCTTGGGACCCCTTGTTGGGGTGCCGACCCCCAGGTTGTGTGAACCACTGGACTAGAGTCACATTTACAACACAGCTCCCTCATTCATTCATTTATCTGAGGGGCTACTGAGTTGCAGTGAACATCACTGACCCTGTCAATGAGCGCTCTGACTGTGTCACACGTCAGCGAGTCTCCAGGTAACGGCCACTCCTCCACCTTCAACACTGGCACACTGTGGCACATAGACGCCGTCTGCTTACTGAAACCACACACAGACAGACAAAAACATCTATTAGACAGGTTCAGTGTTTGACATTACAGCTTCTCTGTTCAGGTCAGTGGGGAGTTTCTGGGGTCGTGGCACCAAACCTATTGAACCTGTCCAGCTGGAGGGTTCATAGTTCACTTGTAATTGTCACAGAGCTGCAGACACCAACACATAAATCATTTATAGGCTCAGCAGGAGATGGCTACCACCTACTGTCTAAGCAATTACACAGAAGGAAAACAACAATTTAGGCAATTGAAGTGATGACAGTTCATACACATCATACTGCCTTTTCAACATGAAAGTCACATACAGTATTTCCCTTTTGTTCAATTTTTAATAAAAATACCATCATTAACATCATCAATTCACCTCTACTGCTACAGTCATATGAAATAAAAATTTTCATTATAGTTACAGTATCCCAACCTATCAAACCTCCGCGATTAGATACTTCATCTCCATTGGTTGCTGTGGGACCCCTGTTGTTGGGTAGATTTCTAGCCAACAGAAATCATGGTAGACACAAGGAGCAAGCCAAAAACCCAAAACATAGCCAGCCCCCCCACTCCTCCTCCTCCAGGAACGCCAGTCTGACCTCTTAACAGAGCTCTGCATTAAATATGCAGCTGACTTCATCTATCATTCATCTACTTACTAGACAGTATGGAGGTAAACATGTGGGCACAGTGGGGAGGCATGTGTGGCAGAGGGAGGGGAGTCACACACAGCTTGGATACAGTAATCTTTATTGACCCCTCAAGAGCATTCGATACTGTCGATCATAACATCCTATTTAACGAAATACTCTTTAGGTCTAGATGATCTGGGCTTACAGGGAGAACCTAGACTGAGTCAAGCCCACTTATCAGTAGTGGGGTTCCACAGGGGTCTATTCTTGGTCCATTACTATTTACATTATACCTAAATAACATTATTCTTCCTAACCAGTACTTCAATGTCCATTTTTATGCAGGTGATGCAATTTTATATGTCCCTAGCTCCTCTCCAACCCAGACTCATCTTCTGTCTGCCTTTGATGCTTTCCAATCATCACTTCTTAATCATAAGACTTGTTTTTAATGGCAGATAAGTACTAGAATTTTTAGAAGCCTAAAGATCCTATCCAATAGCTTTTTTATAGATCCCCTCCAGACATGTATTAAAAGATGTATACAAATAGTCTGCTTGGAACACTAATGTGTGTCTGATATGTTTTTTTCCGCAAACAAAAAGTATAATTTCCGAATTAAAATCCTTAAAAAAGGCATCTACTCCTTCTAGCTCATTAAAAATTCCAGTCTACGGATATGCAAATTTTGTTCATTTCTAAAGTTTTCCTGCAGGACACAAGATGTCTCCTACTTCACTGTAAAGTCCATTCTCAATGTTTGTGCACTGGTGGCTTCAAGTTTCTACATCACACTTGTATAAGTTGCAAATTGGACCACGACTGGCTTCCAAACTATTTGTGATGTCACAAATCATGCTCGTAGGCTCCACCCCTTAAAACCAGATTTTTCAATGAGCACAGAGACATTTTCCACTTTCAGCAGATGAATGTGAAAACAGCCTTCTAGTGTCAAACTCTGCACACACATCATTCTGCACAGTGAAGCTGTGAAGAATAAAAACATATTTTTGTGTGGACGGGGACTTTAACCATTTTACAGCCTTAAAGAGGTGAAAGTATCCAACATTTCACCTTAAGAATTTAAGGTTAGGTTTAGGTTTAAGTGTCCAATATTTCACTTAAACTTTCACTTTAGGGATTTTTATATATAAGTAAATGTGAAAATATCCAATATTTCACTTTAAGGATTTCAGAGTCTTACAAAAGTGAAAGCATTCAGTATTTCACTTTCAAGCATCTTAGAGTCCTGAAAAGATGAACGTATCCAGTATTTGACGTGTTTTAGAGACTTTAAAAGGCCTTAATATCCAATATTTAAGTTTTTTAAGGATTTTAGTCATTCAGTACTCTAAATCAGTACTTCCCCATTTTTATGGGGCTCATCTTCAGTCTGCCTTCGATGATTTCCAACTAACACCTCTTAAATCATAGAGATAAGACTAAGTGCATGGTATTCTCCACATCCACCAGTGTCTCTGACGTTCCTGTCATTAAAACTTTAAATGGTACCCATTTCACTCCTGCTGAGTTATACAAATACTTGACAGCAGCCTGTCATTCAAGATTCATATTCAATGTTTGACTCAAAAATTCAAAATCAAACTCAGCTTTCTGTATAGAACTAAAGGCTGTGTGTCTTTTCTAAACTGTTGTTCAGTCAACCTTAATGTCTGCACTTGATTACAGAGTTATTCTGTACTGTCACGCTGCCCCATCATTACTTCAGCAGCTGAACCATGTTTATCGCAGTGCCTTACGCTTTATCACTAAAGACCTCACATGTCTTCTCTCATTTAAATCTTGTAACTACAGTGCACGACTGCTTAAACTTAGATATTCCATATTAACATGCAAAACAAATTTCAGATTTTAAAGCTTTATTATCTGATGTGTTTTATGATTCTTGATTCTTGATTGTGGATGTTTGGCGCTTTATTTGTGTATTTTTGTTGCTGGCTGTGTGGTGACTATGAATGTTTCTTTCTTCTCAGGTCTCTCTTGAAAAAGAGATCTCAATCTCAACAAGACTGCTGATTAAATAAAGTTTATAAATGTGTGTGTTTTCTCTTATATGTCTATAGTTAAATCCCTCAAAGTAAGGGTCATTTTAAATTAGAGCTTCATTTTAGGTTTAAAAGAGGGTTAGGATTTGTGTACCTGGGTCTGGGACGGGCCAGGATGGCGCGGTAGAGCAGGCTGAAGGGCAGCGAGCGGGTTCGGCCCACAGACAGGATGATGGGGTGCAAGGCGGACAGGACGTAGCCTTGTGTGTAGTAGGGCTGCAGGGCCTGGGGCAGCTCGGAAAGTGAGGCCACATACTGCACCGTAGGACGGCTACCTGGATGGAGGGAGATTTGATTGGTAGGAAACAAGTTAGTAAAATGCCGTAGAAGCCCCTTTAGGCAAATATATATATATAAATTGACATTCTGGTCTATAAAGGCCCCCCCCCCCAATGTGGACAAAGTCGAAAATGCCCTTATGTTTACACATACTTTTCTAAAAGCTCCTTCCAAAATGCCAAATACTTTCTTCCTCCAAACACCAAAATTGTGCATCATCTCGCGAGAGATCTTTTTTTGGTCAGACATCTGTGAAAGTATATTTATTTATTTTACATGATGTTGGTTCATGAATGCTACCAGCTGCATTGAAACGCTCAATAATACAGTATCATTGTTAAAGCTAAAAGGATTTTGATAATCAGTTAATCGTTTCAGTCATTTTTTCAAGCAAAAATATCAAAGATTCACTGGTTCCAGCTTATAGTATAATATAATATGATATAATATGATACACTTCACAAGATAGAAATAATTTTGGCAGCCTGCAAAATAAGATTTTTTGGTAGTTTTCTTTATTTCAACAGTCGGCTTGGGAATGCAGTTAAAAGTGCAGATTAGTTGTAAAGTATGGTGTCACGATGCATTCATGGAAAAGCTTTAGTTAGCTCATTGCCCTTTTGCCATTGACTTTTAATGTGCGGTCCTGTTTTTAGCCTTCAGGCCTCCCCATGCTCCATCCCAACAGTCCAAAACCTCAAACATATTTAGTTATATGTGACACAGAAAAGCAGAAAATCTTCAAATTAAAGGAGCTGGAACTCGCAAATGTAGGCATTTTTGCTTGAAAAATGACTTACATGATCAAATCAATTGACAAATAAATTCTCAGTTTGTGGGAAACACTGACAGCCATACAGCAGGACCATTTCCCCATTCACACAACAACACAAAACCAGTGTCTTCAAATTCATCCACACCAGAGAAAGTTTTTGAAAAGCTCAGTTTTCGGCAGTGGAAAATGCTGTATGTAGTGTGTGTGTCTGTCTTAGTGTAAACATGGACTCTGGCCAGGATCCATAATGATGCACAGTGTCTGGGAAAGTTTCCTTTTCCTTCCTGTATTATGACTTTAACATCGCACACACACACACATACACACACAAAACACACGGGGTCTGACAGATAGGAATGCAGAGGATGATGACAGAGCGTACCATTTATTCTAATTTCAGTTATATATTGTATTTTAGTAGGTAAAATGTCATTCCAGCATCAGATAAGGTGCTATTTTTAGTAAGTTGACACATATGGAACCATTTATTAAGAAGCACCCACATACTTTAACATATATGGTCAATACAAATCCTATGATGTGTGAAATTGACATGTCGACACCAGTTCCATTACATTATTAGAGCTTGAGCTTCTTGTATTTAAGTATTTAATTTAAAAACTCCATCCACTAATAAAGACTGTGTGATGCGGTTGAAAGCTCCGGAAAGAGCTGGTAAGGACCTTGAGTTGCGATTGTTTTTGTCAGGGTATTAATTTGTTGTTTGGCCTATTTGACATATTCAAGAGACACAAATAAAGTGTAACTGCAACAACATTTAAAGGAAATGTGCTCAAACCAATTCCAAGTGATTCTGCAAAATGTGATGGCATTTCACCTACAGGTGGCGCTAACAGTAATAATTTTATTTATATAGCACTACTTTTTAAACACACACACAGTTTCAAAGTGATTCACATATAGGATAAAATACACACACATACATATGCATGATACAGCGACAAAGATTAAAGAATACAACCAAAATTAATAAAACTAAAGGCAAACAGAGTGTTTATAAAAAGGCTAACCTGTAGAAATGACAACTACAGATTCAGCAGATCTGATGGAGTGGGGAAGACTATTCCAAAGTTTAGGAGCTACAACCGAAAAAGCGCGGCCACCTCTGGATTTAAAATATGAATGGGGAACAGATAAAAAGGCAAAAGTGGCCAACAGCTGGAATAGGAGCTCAACAACTCTGCTATATATGCAGGGGCCAGGCCAAGCGAGGCCTTGTACGTGATTAGTACAATTTTGAAATCGATTCTGTGTTTTACTGGAAGCCAATGAAGGGAGGCAAGAACTGGGGTGATGTGGGACCGACGGCTAGTTTTTGTTAACAGCCTCGCTGCTGCATTTTGCACTGATTGAAGACGGGCTAGAGAGGACTGAGTGCAATGCAAGTAAACAGGGAGTTACAGTAGCCTAAACAAGAAAAGATTAAAGGTATGTACTAGAAGTTCCATGTCATCGGCTGATAATATAGGTTTGATTTCTGCGATATTTCTGCACTGAAAGAAACAAGACTGAATGAGCTTAGTGATATGGGGTTCGAAGTGTTGGTCAAAAAGAGTACCGAGATTCTTGGAGGCAGTCTTTATGTTGCTAGCGAGGGGGCCAATATAGTGACTGACCTCCTTAGTAAAACAATCAGGGCCGATCACAAGGACCTCAGTCTTGTGCATTGAGATGACGGACATTTTGAGACATCCAGTTTGTAATCCATTTTAAGATGCTTTTTGCACAACATTTTAAGGTTCCCTTTCTTTTCCCCTCGGGGATCAATAAAGTATTTCTGATTTTAGCTTATAACTGTATTTCATGATGTCTTGTTGAAATTTTGATGTATTGCCTTTCTACTTTGAGATGTACCTTGTTGAATTGCTTTGAGATGTTTATCGCCTGGTTTACCACACGTGGGGAGTGTGTGTGTGTGTGTGTGTGTGTATATTTATTTATTTGGGTGTAGTATTCATTTTTAAGCATTTTGACTTGAAAAAGATCCAACTTGGAGCGTAACTTTGTCTTTTTGAATACCTTTTGTGGCTTGGAGTCAGTGTGCAGGCATCGCTTGAAATTTTGCCCAATTCATCCTTGTCCAACGCTGTAATCTGTGATCTTGACAGGATTTAGGGATTCTCTAAAAATCAGCATGACTGTCTATCACTGTGTGTATTTTGCATCTAGATGCATGTTACAACCTTCTAAACACTTTTAGAGGATTGTGCAGGCTTGAAGGAAGTATACTCCCTCTAAAAATGATTGCAGGTTTGAAATGTTGTCATCTAGTCCACCCATCTCTCATTTCTGTTCAAATGTTATCCATTTCCTCACTGGTTAGAGGTAAAAAAAAAATAAAATAAAAAAACAAAAAAGAGTACAGTCAGTGTAGAGGAGCTGTTTGTGTGCTGGTTGAGTCTTGTGTTGTTTTTCTTGAAAACCCTGGCTGGAAATCCCTGTGACCATCACCACACTTCCTGTGTCCACAAAGAGTGGCTGTTCAGAGGGGCTTGGCTATGTGCCCCATGCACACACACACACACACACACACACAAAGTCTGTTTAACGCAAGTTTTAAAAACACACTAAACTGTGCATTTTGGATGCAGCAAGATTAAGAGAAAGAAAAATTGGGCGTAAGAAAGGCAGAAAGTGTGTGTGTGTATGCGTATGTGTGGGGATGTGTGTGTGTGTGTGTGTGTGTGTGTGTGTGTGTGTGTGTGTGTGTGTGTGTGTGAGAAAGAGAGAGAATTCCTCACTATAACCCCCCCACGTTCTCACGAACAAACGCCCCAGAGATCGGGGAGACAAGTCCACAGCTGAGATCACTGCAGGCTCTGAATGGGCTGCCTGGCTGGCTCCATTATGAGACTAAAGACCACCAGAAACCTCAATGAAACCAGTAAAGCAGGGGCCGGGCAAACACAGCCACAGTTTACTGGCATTCCTGTGGGTTTAAACCCCACTCCAAACACTTGAATTTAAATTTAACACGGGCTCACATGCTGCAGCTGGTGGACAAATTTGATGCTTCACTGTGGACATGCGACTTTTAGGAGAACTTCCTTTCCTTTAGGAGGACAAAGCAGAGCCAGACGAGTCAAATGTGGATCACTAGAAGCGTCTGGAGGGTCACACCAAAAAAAATAAAAGACAGGCAACCATGCCGCAGTTAATGGCTCCCAGGAGGACCATGATGTCATGCATACACAACTCCAACCAAGGCTTTTGTTGCAGTCTTTTGCTCTTCTCCTTCCCTGCTTTCAGTCCTCACACCCCCTCCCATCCTGCTGCCACTCGCCCCGTGAACCCGCACACAGAGGCCTCTGTTCAGTGCTGTGTGGGAGAAAAAATGAGGAGAGGATGAAGAGAGGACTAGCAACGAGTGTAAAAAAAAAAAAAAGAAGAAGGAAGAAGTATCAAGAGGTGGGAACTGGCAGGATGAGGGAAGGGGGCTCAGGGGCTCAAGAGGAGTTGAGCAACAACTGAGGGCACAGCGAGGGGTGACAGAGCTGAGAAAATGTGAAGCGAAGGAGGGAGGGAGGAGCCAAACAGGGGTTACGAGATGAATTTCATGAGCCCGTATGTGAATGGGAGAGCAGGAGAAGGTGTGAAAAGGAGAAAGCTGCCCGGCAACGAGGAGCAAAGGAAACAACGCTCACAGGAAAAACAAGCAGCTCCGTGAGGCTGTGCTTCGACACAGCACTGCTTTGAGGTCAGGGCTAACGTCAGCATGCTAACACGCTCCCAATTACAGTGCTTTGTTGATGTTTAGCAGGTATAATGCTTCATGTCATACCTTTTAGACATAATTGGCAACCGAGTCGGAAAAGTCATTCACGTCAGCCTCCAAGTTGAAATTGTTGATGTTGGGAATTTCTCAGTGAAAAGGACTTAAGTGATGGCAAGCTGGCAGTAGCGTCCATCACTGACAGATGCAGCACATATACACATTTTGTTAACATACCACTCCAAATCTGTAACAGTGCAAAAGTATCTAATTTAGAAAAATAAATATATAGAAAGTTAATCCTGCAGCGGAAACAAGTTGTGAACACAACATCGACATATCATCACCTTTTCAGTTAACATGGTGAACAGCTTATTTACACATCCAGCAGTTACGGAGCAACATTATCATTCATTTGGCGTCGTGTTTGTGTCACCAGATGAATGTAAGTCTATTCTCTCTCTTTTAGCTCTGTTTTTGGTCTCCAGCAGCTCCTGAGGGAAATATCTGGCTCTTTAGCTGCTAGATGCTCCACTATGTTCACCAGCTAGCCGCTAACTGTGTCTGTCTGCTGCTTGCTGCTGAGCAGGTAGTGTACAGTGGCTTTTTACAGCTTTTTTCACTGAAAATTACACTACGAGAGCAGTGAGAGTGAACCAAAACAGTAAAGTTGCTGCCGGACAGATAAACGATGAGCTGAAACCGTAAAGCCGAGAGGAGCTGCAGATTCAGGTGATAATTCTCTGTCGGTTCTTCAAGCGACCCCTTTAACATTGTTTTCATATTGTCATTTCACACATTGTTAGAACAGAAATATCGATTATAGCCCCTTTAAAAAGGTGGGGTATGCAATTCTAATCCAATACACGTCTTTTTGTCAAATTCAGCAAAACTCTGGTGTTTGTACTCAGCCCTGGCTCTGTAAATGGGAAATAAACAAAAACACTATTCCAGCCATGATTTGTGTGTCAGGTAACGTTAAATGACTTGCCCACGGACATTCAGCTTACTTTCTAGTTTGCCAAGATATGCTGTTGTTGTGATGTTAGCTATAGTAGCAGGAGAGTTGTGAGCATCGCTGTCTGCAGCTGCTGTGCTGCTCTTGGAAACCGTCTCGTCCTCTCTGGCTGTTAGCTTCACAGCAGCAACTGTAGGGACAGTTTGCTTACCCACAACCTAGCTAACGTTAGTTACGTTACTTGCTGTGTCATTGTTCGCTCTATATCATGGTATTTGTCATGGTATTGGATTTCTCCAGAATCGCATACCCCACCTTTAAGGGATAGGCAAAGTTATTACAATTCATCCTGCAGGGAACTTGAATATCTGACCCAAATGTCATGGCAATCCATCCAAAAGTTGATGAGATATTTCAGGCTAGACCAAAGTGGTGGATAGACCGATTATTATGCCACATTATGCCAAAGGAATCTCCTCTGAAGTCAGGCACAGACTGGAATCCAAGATAATTGATTACTGAGTGCGAGCTGCCAGGTTTGTACTGCCTTGCACCGCCCTTCAAATCTCCTCTAAAATTAATAATCACAATACTTACTTTAATCTGAAATAATCCATCATGGGGGCCATTAGATTCCCAGATTAAACAGATTACAGTAAACTGTACTCATCCCTGAAAATAATGAAGAGTACTGGCAGGCAGACAGTACAATCAGGACAGTCAACCTATCTCTCAACGGGTTGGAAGAAGGTTGCAGTTCGTCCCACATTTTCTCCAACCGTCATTTCATTCATCCATCAGCTCACCCAACCAGCGATGAATACACGTCACCTCAGTTTAAGCCATCTCTCCACCCGCAAATCCCTTTGTATCCTACCATTTATTCATCTAGTCCTGACCTGCCATCACTGTGCATCCTTCACATCATCCTCTTATCCTCGATTCCCTTCATAGTCCACTTCAAGTCTTTGCATGACACTGCTCCATGTGTAGGGAAGTACAGGCCAAGGCTATTTTTCTGTCAGGATGGCTTCTAGCCTCAGGCTGGGTTCATATAGTAAGTCATTTATCACAAGGATTTTGTTGTCTTTACAGGAGCATGCTATTTTTCTTCAGAGAAATTTCACTTTAAGATAAAGATAGAACTTTATTTATCCAGAGGGAAATTGTTGTGCAACAGTTGCAGCACAAAGTAGGAAGAGTGCAAGTGCATGTCCAAAATCCACAAAATCCAAAATATACACAATACCAAAAATATAACAAGGTTAACGGTAGAGCTACATGATGTGCAAACTGACACACTGAGCCGGCACATTTCTTTTAAAGGCCTTGATGTATGAAAATGACAAAAACATACATTTGAAAAACTCAACAGCAATGTCTCTTTCCAAAGATCATGACCCGGTTACTCAAGATAATCCACAGATTTGTTGTGAGCAGTTTCATGTAGGAACTATTTTCTTTCTACCGATAGTTCCTATAGAAAATGCGCTTTCAAATTGCCAGATTAGTGTGGACGCACTCTGAGCAAAGAGTGACTTCTTCATCTCAACGAACAAAGAGGCTGTTTACTGGACTGAGCTTTAAAAATAAGGAACACAATGAGCAGTTTGCAGTGAAGAGATCAATACCTATAAGAGTCCACATGATTTCTCGCCCTCACATGTGCCCAGCTATCAGTAATGAGCTTGGGGAAGTATTAGCCATTAGATGCTTTGATGTGCTGCCTCTGGCTCCAGGCCCAACGTCCAGTCTCCTCTCAGTCGGAGTAAAACGAGGCCAAGCTGACTGGGAGCACTGCCGCTACTGGGCACAGCAATGGGAGACACACGGGTGGGGGGGGCCTGGTGGTAGAGAGGCAGATTAAAAATGAGACTTGAGCATGTGACAGTGACAGTACTCTGTGTGCGCCCCAGAAACGCTTCATCGTTTCAAGGAGAAGCAAGGCCAGAGAAAGGTGGAGCGGAGAGCTATGATGGCATTGGGTCTCTTTTTTATTTTCCTGGTTACTGTAAACTACAGTGATCAGCATCTTTGCAGGGATATAAAATCTGTGCAAAAATCAGTTTCTTGCCAGTCTACATTCTTTAAATAAATCTGGCTCTTATCTACATCATGCGTTGGTAAGATTATCCACATTAATCTACCTGATAAAAAGTACCGGCTGTCATCAGCATCAGGCAGAAAGGAGCCAAAAACCAACCAAATCACTTAACAACGTTGCTGTTCAAAGTTATGCAAATTTCTCAGTGACCTAATATATCAAAATGTTTCCTTTATGAGAGTCCAGGGTCCAAAATTAGCACCCGCCACATGCGAGTAAAAATCTACGTTGGCGAATAAAATAAATGAACTCAGCCGTCATTGGTCGCTGAAGTAAGCCTACTTCATTATAAACTCATCACTACAGCACATAAACTTGATTGACCATGTTTTGTTTTGCATCGACTCTGCACACTGGTGGCGACACGCAACGTATGACCATCAAAAATTGTATCGCAATTCTTTGATTGACCCTCGCTGTCCACCGTTGCTACGGTTACGCTTACTTTATCTAGCTAGCTACCCGGCTCGATTACCAGTTGTACTGGTAAAGCCGGGGACCACAGAGAAGAATTTCGAGCTAACTATCGATAGCAGCCCAACATCGTAGTTTATTTTTTACTTCGTTCCACTCTTAAAACCCTGGCAAAACCAGTATGTTGGCATGGCTACGCATCAGTGTCGACTTAAAATGGCGTTAGATTTAGGCCGACACGTTGGTCTCTAGTGATTGGTTAGGGAAAATCGCACACGGATATCGGTTAGAGTGGAGATGGAAATGAAGCGTAACGAGTTGACAATTCTGTCTGATATCAGGCAAGACCTGCTTGGCAACTTCAATGCAAAGTTGGTACAGCATCTTTTAAAAACCTCCATCATCATCATCACCATGGCAGACACCAACCAGACCACAGATGCAGCAACATACAGTAATGCCCCGTTCACTTCATATCATACAGGCTATAATTAAGAAGTCTCTAGATTTGTTGCTCGACGCTCGGGAAAAAAAAAAAAAAAAGTTGCCTAATTTAGCGATAAAGTCGCTAGGTTGGCATCACTGAGCCTTCTTCATCCTTACATTTGCTGGCACATTGCTATGTTTCGTGGCACACTACCGCCACCAATTGTTGATTAGTGGAATTGCGTGAAACTTTCAGCAGGAGTGTGCGTCACGTCACCGCATGCCGGTTTGCGCGCATGACGTACTAACAAAATGGGGAACCACTTATGAAAACATTGCTGCATAGCACTACTAGTGGTCAAAAAGTATAAAGGAGTGCCAACAGGAGTACTGACTCAGATTGTAGAACAAAAAGGGCTGCAGGCGCTGGAACTTGCAGGAACAAAAACGCATTACAGAAAAGCAGTTCAACAAGATATGCAGCAAGAAGATATACAGACCTCTCCACACCGTAAGGCATCTGTTGGCCAGGTGCTCGTCAGGAAAGGAATGTGCTGACAGATGTGTTATTAAAACATACAAGACTACTGACTCTTCACACCTCCTCCTTTAACACCTCAATCAGCCAATTAAAGCTGGACAGCAACTTTATTAATCCTGTACATTGTGTGTACTCACGCTACATGTTTTAATCTGCCTTTCTGCGCTGCCAGAGCTTCCATGACTTCCATGCTCCGCAACCGGACCAAATCTCTTGATACACAATAAACAGTTTGTAACCACACTGCTATATCAACAAGGTGCTGTGGCAACTTTACACACTTCACGCCACTTTGAGGGAATCGTTTAACAAATCCTGTAAGGAACATTGCATTAACAGTGTTAATTAAATCATTTCAGGAAACTTCAGCACCTTTCTCGTCTGGTGCTGTTCAGTCACTGGGTATTTTTAGTTTTTCCCTGGCTTGGCTCCGTCTGGGAGGTGAGAACACCTCGAGTGAATTTGGGAGCACATCAAATATCCTCTCCGTCATGGCGGTGGTTTCAAACTAGAAAGCGAACCCTGCAGAGAATGCAGTCTGGTTTAAATCTGGTTTATAGCCAGGAAAACGCACATTTAGTGGCACAGATTGGCTTTTTGTGGATCTTTTCATCTTTGATTTTGCAAGAAGAAACTTGACTGACTAAACCAAGACAGAGATTATACCTATTGTTTTTAACAAAAGCATGAAATGAGGTGATGAACATAGGTCTTAGTGAAGTAAACTATTTATAGTAAAAGAATGAAAGAAATGCCTCTGAGGATGGCAGCCATCACCACACTGCACATGACTACTAGAGATTGGAATCACTCCGGTTTATCTTTAGCTGTGCCAATTATGGATCGTTCACACTTTGAGAGATACATATTTGCGCATTTCAAGTCAGTGATGATCACACAAATCCATGCAGACAGAAAGCCTGTATTTTCACCATTTACTCACATGGTAAAAATGTTTTTAGTCTGTTGGATTTCTCCTTTCTTCCCTTCATGAAAAGCAACTTGGGTGATCCAATCACATAATATACAGAGAATATATTAGGCTTCAATGGGTGAAGCCACATTTGGGGATGCAAGTGACCAAATTTAGGCCAGTGAGTGGTGTTGTGATCATCTGCAGGTGAAAAAGTCTCAAATTTGTAGAGCATTTCTGGCACAGGACATATCTAAACACAGCTGGATACAGTTGATCTGCCAAACAACTTATGAAGTTTATACCCAACAGCCACTGCAATCTTGCTCTGCTGCTGTACGACTGAGCACAAACGTACATTTGATCCGTTTAGCAGCAGTCACACTTTCCCACAGATACAAATCGAATGCGAGTGTGGAGGCAACGTTTGATCACAACTTATAAACTGCCGTTTGTTTAAGGTGGATTTAGACTCAATCTGTGACTCACACACACATCCTGTCTGAAGTACTGTATTTATAAGTCTGGCTGAGAGCAGAACCCATGACTCCCTGCTGATGACAGGCACAGAGAATCAGAGCACAGAAACTTTCCAGAGCACAACCGCATGCGGCGGGGGAGCGTTCACTACCGTCACGGCAAGGGTCACGAACCGTTTGCTGTTGGGCGACAGAGAAAACTCCTGTCATTCAACGAGGAAGCTTTCTGTGGAGAGGCTAAATGTGCCACACTCACTGTTGTACACCCAGGTGCACTCTAAAAGGGTTCACAGGACTTTCTCGGTGGCCTAGAGATTAGAGACGTCACGATCAAAGTTTTTTTGGGCCCTGATCCCTTTAACAGCAGTAGGGCAGCAGCGCACACAAAGTCGTGATGCAGTTTTCTCCACTGGAAGGGCACTTTATCACGATTTATCTACCACAGCGGCATCCAAGAGGCCACTTCTGCCGCGTTTTTTCCTAATATTTACCTTAATGTTGATTAAATATCTGACACACTGAAGTAACAGACAGTTGTAGCTACTTAATCTAACACACCTCGTTTTTCACAAGCTAAATGATCCAAATACTGAAGGTCCTGGTCCAACAATATTAAGTTAATATGCTTTAAATGATTGATATGATATGAATGAAAGATTAACGGAAGAATGCGACTCATGAAAGTGATGTGAGGCGATCCGCTAGTCATTTTAAACAACACTTGGTGTTGATAGTCGGCAGCAGATAAAATCATATAGCGTGTGATATGTAAAGATTCGGTCGCTGCCAGTAGTTCTCATTAAGATTTATTTTTAAAACCGACGAAGTCGCTTGTGTGACGCCGCAGGGAGTCATGGCGGTAAATAAACAGCTTTACCTGAAGTTAGTTTAGTTTTACAAGAGTTCCCTCTGTACAGTCCTACACCTCTCCATCCAGGATCGCGCCCAAAATCTTTTCACCACAAATGTCACTGCATGTTAACAGTGCAAGCTTCTGGTTGCTGTCTATGTTTGTCTTGGTACAAGAACACGCTACCGCCAGTACTCCGGTCGTTACTTAGAAGTAGGCCAGTGTGTTGTCTGGTGTATTTGCTCAGTAGTAAGGTTTATGCACTTTGTTGTACTTAATTCTTGATTGTTGGTGATGTTGCTGTGGAGTGCTCTGCTGTTTGACGTCTGTCTTTAACTGCAATGACTTCTGCTGTGGTTGAATCTGTCTGACAGTAGCCACAGACGCAAAAGGGGAATTTTAACAAAAGGATAATAAAACAAAACTAACATTATGCTCCTTCCTGACTGTCAAAGACTAAAAACATCTGTGCACGTAATATGTGTGGTATTTGTCCAGTCTTCAGCTAATCTTCAGGTCTGTCCCAGTGTCTTCTATGACACTAAATTGAATCCTTGGGTTTGGGACATTTGAAGACATCACCTTAGGAAATAGTGATTATTTACCATTTTCTGACATTTTATAGGCGAAACACAAAATAATCAGTGGATTAGTCTATAATGAAAATAATCATTAGTTGCAGCCTTACTTTGAAGTGAGTTTGCATGATCTCACGTAGGCAGGACTGGATCCATGCTGAATGTTGGACAATGCTGAAGTCATTAGAAGGCAGGATACGTACTTTACTTCCCTGACTCCCCCTAATTTGGAAAGCAGCACTTTCCTCCATGATTCATTATCGTGCCTGCCTGCTGTTTACATGCTCGGCTCCCATTCAGAACTTAATCACCATTTCCTTCCAAATAGGTCACAGTCAAAACAGCCAGTCTGAGGACCAGATGAAGGGATTATCCTCGAAAAATGGCAACTCTCGGCCATCTGAGATTACCACACATGTTCAAATTAGATTCCATATGACAGCAGGTGGGTTTTCCTCTGGGAGGGTATTGCATTTTGCTGCATGCCTACCACATGGGGAGGGGGGTGTGTGTGTGTGAATGAGCGTTTGTCCGTGTGTGTGCCGAGGGAAGAAGGGCGACTAGCGAAGGCAGGAAAAAACCTTGTGTGACCTATTTCTAGGATAGGCTGAGCGAACAGGCCTGTTGCTAGGAAAAGTCCAGTGTTAGACGCTGCAACGTTACACACACACACGTAGTTAGCGACAATTTGAAAGGGCTTTAAAATTAAACTGAGTGAAATTTAGCCCATATTTAAAACAGTCATTTGGATATTAACTATCTGGCTATACACTTTACAAGCGTCACAGGAAAATACAGCCTCTGTGTGAATAATAAAGTGATACTAAACTACCATAAACAGGGTGTTTGCTTTTTAGGACCATTTTAAAAGGTAAGCAAAGAGGAATGTTTTAGTCAAAAGAAGGAAAAAGTTGACGCACTTTTAGGCCTTTTCAAAATGGTGAACACCATGATATTTGTTAAGAGAGGCCAACTGAAGGGTTTACATCCTTATTCTTGTGCGTTTAGCTCTATTAAGATTACATTAGTGACAAACGTTTCCTTTCAGACGAATGGAAAGGTAATAAATTATTATTTTCATTGTCCATTAAACTGTTGATTATTTTTCTGTTTAATTGATTGGTCTATAAAATGTAGGGCTGCAACTAATGATCATTTTCACTGTCGATTTATCATTTAGTCTATAAAATGTCAATCACAAGGCCCCAAAGTCCAAGGTGACATCTTTAAATGTCTTGTTTTGCCCGACCAACGGCCCCAAACCCAAAGATATTGAACTTCCAATGATATAAAATAGAAAAGAGCATCAAATCCTCACACCGGAGAAGCTGGAACCAGCGAATGTTTTGGGTTTTAGATGGAAAAATGAAAGAAAAACATGAATCGATGATCAAAATATCTGATGATTAATTTTCAATCGACATATTGAACAACCAACTAATAGTTTCAGGTTGAATAACATGTCAGAAAGGTTCCCATCACAAGTTTCGAGGGACAAATGTGTCTTCAAATGTTTGTTTTGTCCGACCAACACTATATATATATATATAAATAACGTATTAAATTCACTATCATATATGACCAAGAAAAGCATCACATCCTCACATTTGAAAACCTGGAACTGGAAATTATTTGGCATTTTTGTTTGAAACTGAATAATAATCGATTTTCAAGATAGTTTCAGATTAACTTTCTGTTGATCGATTAATCAACTAATCATTTCAGATCCACTTGTTTTGCTTGGCTAACAGTCCAACACCCAAATATAGGCTATTCCGTTTACAAGAGATATAAACACAGAAAAGCAGCTAGAACTAAATAATATGGCATTTGTATCATCTGTCCGTATAATTATTTAATTCAATCTGGAAAATGTTTTGTAGTAAAATAGGAATAATAATAATAATAATAATAAAATAACTGCTTTCATCTCAAGGTGGGTAATCTAATAAGCAAAATAAAAAACGAACCAAAAAACTGTACATCTCCTAAAGAAAATTCAAATTCCTTCAAATTTACGCAAATTTTCAATTTCAAAAATCATGTCGCGAAGTGCGAGCACGCTGCAGTTCAGGCTGCGCATGCGCATTGTACAAACGAAAAGTAACAGAAAAACAGAAATAAGACTCGTTTTTTTTTTTGTTTATTTTATTACAAATTCAAAATGCAAACAGGACGCCTACAAAAAATAAACGAAATTCTGATTCGTTTTTTATTTGTTTGTTTGTTTGTTTTCCAGATTAAATGAGATAATTGAATGAACGGTTGATAAACGGACCGATTTTTGCTTAAAAGAGTGACTTAAAAGATTAATACATTATCAAAACTGTTGCCGATTAATTGTCTGTCCGATGACTAATCAATTAATCACCTTGTTTTGCATCTGACCTCCAGGTAGGTTCTGGTATTGGTCTGGATTTCTCTTGGTAAACATGACAGCTCCGTATAAAGGGAGTTTTAGCAGTATAAATAGAAATATATTGAATTGATTTTGGTCTAAACGTGGTGGCAGCATCTATGGTCTCAGCCTACCTTCCAAACTGAAGTCTAGCAGCACATACTCGTACACAGTCTCCGTTTTGCTCTCCACTTGTGGTCTCTTCAAGGTGGAGTAGATTTTCCCGGGGCTGCTGTCCTCCGGGTCTTCCAGTTTCCGCAAGCCGCAGCCCATGGCCTCTGAGGCGGGGACAGCCGCTCGCTTAGCGCGGTGGGAGCACCGGAGGAGCCGCTCTGCCTGCCTGCCGCCGCCGGCAGCTTCAGCTTCTCTTTGAGCTTTCAACTTTAAAGGGACCGCGCCATCCCTCCGCTGTCCTCCCGGTTAATCCCTCCGAGTGCTCGCAGATAATCGGCGGCAAAACCGGAACAGAAAACCCGCCAGTTAACGAAGAGAAGATTATTTAACGGAGCGGTAGTTTCTTGAAAAAGCGTCCCGCTGATGTGGCTGCAGGTCTGTAGCGTGGAGAGGAGGAGCGCGCGCTCCCTGGAAAAAGTTTCCCCCACAATCAAGCTAGCAAGGATAGCACAACTTTCTGTCCAAATTTTCAAAATAAGATACTGACATAAACTCAATTTTCCTCCAGTGGAGGAAGTATTCAGATCCTTTACTTAAGTAAAAGTACTAATACCACACTGTAAAGATACTGCATTGAAAATGTTACTTAAGTAAAATGTGTATAATCAGGAAAATGTACTTAAATGATTAAAAATAAAAGTACTCAATGCATAAAAATGGCCCATTATACTATTATATATTATATCATTAGATTATTATTAGTCATATATTAATATAAAAGCAGGATTTTACTGTTGTAGTTGGTTGAGGTGGAGCTCATTTTGAACTATTGCAGCTAATGATTTTTTCATTATGGATTAATCTGCTGATTATTTTTGATTGTTCGGGCCGTCACAATGACCCAGAGCCCGAAATGACACCTTCACAATGTTTGTGTTGTCCAACCAATAGTCCAAACCTCAACAATATATATTTTAAAAAAATAAAAGAATTAAAGGAAAAAGCAGCAAATCTTCACATTTGTGTAGCTGGAAATTGAACCATGAAATTTTAGCTTTTGTTTTGCATTAAAAATGACTTAAACCATATTCAAAATAGTTGGCAATTCATTTTCTGTCCACTGACTAATTGATTAATCCACAAATCGTTTCAGCTGTACTTGTATAAATTGTTGGGTAGTTTAATTTATAACAAAGCATCATATTTTATAAGCTCTTCATATATCTTGTGTGCAAAAATCTTAATTTGTAAAGTAACTAAAGCTGTCAGATAATAGTAGTGGAGTAGAAAGTACAATATTTCCCTCTGAAATGTAGCGGAGTACAAGTAGAAAGTGGCATGAGAAGAAACGACTCAAGTAAAGTACAAGTATCTCAAGTTTTTGATGATGTTTTCTGTTATTTTTACAGACTCATTATGGGTATCAGCACTGTATCTCTTTGTGACTTGAGGTCTAAATGTTTGGGTTAGTGTGAACCTGTTTCTCTTTAGAGCTGAAAGCGGGTGAAAGCTATTTGGCATTCTGCTGGATTTGGCCCAGATGCTCCTGTTCCAGGAGGGAAACCGGTCTGTGGGAAGGGTGGTGGAGATCCTCGATGATGCTGGAGGCTCTGCGAACGCAGCGTTGATGGGAAATCTCCAGCAGGAAGGGGAGAGGGGCACCAGTGATGTTACTTGCTGTCTTCACTGTCCTGTTCAGATGGTGTCGTTCGGTCGCTTTGCAGTTACCGAACCAGGAAGTGAGGCCATAGGTTAGAATGCTTTCAACAGTGCCCCTATAGAAGGTGGTGAGGTGGTTTTAAGTCTCCTTGGGGGGATGGAGCCACTGTTGGGCCTTTTTAATGATGGCCAAGGCGTTAATGGTTGAGGTCAGGCGATCTCCCAGGAACTCGATGTTAGTGACCCTCTCCGCAGTGCCGTCATCGATGGTCAGCGGCGTATGACGGTGCCTCGCCGGCCCTCCTGAAGTCAGTCACCATCTCCTTTGTTTAGTTGACGTTGAGGGAGAGATTGTGGGATCCACACGGCGCCGTTAGCTGCTCCACCTCCATCCTGTGTGCAGATTCATCATTATTGCTGACGAGACCCACTACTGCTGTATCATCGGCAAACGTGATAATGTGCAGTGGCGGACTCAGGCTGGTTGGCGGTATGTGGCACTGTGTTGCGTTTTCTCCACTGGCAGGGCACCTTAGAGGACACCTTATCACATTTTATCTACCATAGAGGCATCCAAAC
The DNA here is from genome assembly GCF_020085105.1 of Siniperca chuatsi. Lineage (NCBI taxonomy): Eukaryota > Metazoa > Chordata > Actinopteri > Centrarchiformes > Sinipercidae > Siniperca > Siniperca chuatsi. Next base: position 26,006,524 of record NC_058053.1, read on the forward strand.
GTTTGTGGCATTTTTTCAAACATGTAGGCACCAGGGGAGGCAATTACGATCTTAATGGGCATGTTGCACAATTTCGTGACATTTTATAGATCAAACGATTAATCAATTGTAAAAAAAATAACATTCACATTAATGAAAATATTCATTAGTTGCAGTTACCTGTTTCTGTTAGTCATACAATGACTTGATATGTTTGATAGATGTTGTAAAAATGTACACATGCTGCTTAATTTGTGTCATTCATCCATAAGTTTTTCTTATAGTGTTTTTTTTTAATACAATATATCAATTTATGTGTAAATTGATATATTGCAATCAGCTCGGCTACTTGGCTTTTTTTTTTAAATCAGTTTTCTATTTCTGTTTGTTGCATCCAATTATTATTGGCTGCCGAGATTATGTCATTTTCGTCCTACAATATTAAACATTAGCAAATAATAATAATCGTTTTAATTGTAGATTGTTCTAATTCTCATGACATAATCTCAAGTAGAGTCCAGGATATCTTCTGAGTTGGCCTATTTTAGGCTACATGCAACAGGCTAAAGCAGCAAATCGTCAGATTGTGAGACTTAAGCCAAAGTTGGGTATCTTCACTTTATGAACGGCTTAAACAATTAATCAGTTAAGAAGGTTGTCTTTCCCTGAGGAATTGATTAATAGGTTAATCTTATCAGCTGTGCCTCAAGCCCATGATTCTAACCGCTTGATTTACGCTTTTATTTTGAAATCGCTCTGACGTCCGGTCTCGTAGCGAGTAACGGCCGGTCACTAGATGGGAAGTTTTCGGGAAGAAAAGTTACAAGAGACAACTTTATCATAAAATAACAGAATCACTTGTGTTCGGTATTTATTTACTTAATGACAAATGTATTAGCAGAGCAGATGAGGGATGAAAATGAGGCCTGAAAACTTCAAATATAGAATTTAAAATCTGGCAGACAGGCAGTGTGAAAAGGCGGGACAGCATGGCGGGAGGAACATCCACGTGGGTAATTTGGAAGCATGTTGCTGCCACCATGACTATCTCATCCTTTAACAGTGGTGGAAGAAGTATTCAGATCTTTTACTTAAGTAAAAGTAGCAATACTATAGTATAAAAATGCTCTGTTAAAAGTAAAAGTCCTTACTTTAGTAAAAGTACTAAATTAGCATCAAAATGTACCAAAAGTCGCTTTCATGTGTAGGCCTGCATCACTTTAATGTTGCAGCTGGTAAAAGTGGGGCTAATTTTAATTACTTTATAAACTGCTTGGTAGCTTAATCTATAATAATATATCTTAATTTGAGTAATAAGTAACTAGTAGCTGTCAAATAAATGTAGTAGAGACAAAGTACAATATTTGCCTCCAATATGTAGTGGAGTATAAAGCAGCATACAATGGAAATACTCAAGAAAAGTATGAGTAGTTATATAGCAGCTCTATGCTGTCTATGTTGTTTCATTGGTTGGTCGGTGCACCACTTTGCACTTTGATGGATTGCAATGAGATTTGGTTCAGACATTCATGTTCCCCGCAGGATGAATCCTAAAAGCTTTGGTGATCCTCTGACTTTTCATGTAGCGCCATCATCAGGTCAAACTTTTAAAATCCAGTCCAGTGCTTCGGTTTATGACAAAATACCTGCAAAACTAAGCCTCAGCTGCACTTTGTGCTTTGTTAGAAGAATCAGAATTAGAAATCGGTTTATTGCCAAGTAGCTTTTCACATACAAGGAATTTGCCTTGGTATTTATGTGCGTAATGGTCAAGGAAAAGAGAAAACAAGTAGTGGAAAAGTCAAGAATCATAAATATAAAATAGAAATTTACAATAAAAAATGGCATGTTAAATATATCTGTTTTAAAATGAAAACAGCTGTACAGCGTTTAAAACGAAGAGGATGGACTGTGCAAGATATTGACTTAAGAATGCAATTGTGAACATGATGAACATTAAAGCTGCATGTTAGCATGCTGACGTTAGCATTTAGCTCAAAGCGCTGCTGCTGCCTTAGTCCAGCCTCACAGAGCTGCTTAGTCTTGTCAAGTGACTGTTGAGTTTTTAAACATTAGAAACATAAAAGCTTTATTTTAAAATTTTAAAACAACTGTACAATTTTGAGATTCAGTTATTTTCATGTGTCGTTTATTCATGTAACTGTTATATTGTTGTGAAGTTTACCTCCCTCCATGTTGGTCTAAATGCTGTTTCAAAGCTTTCTCCACATATACAGTAATTCTGGTGGAGAAATACAAAATTCCTTCATTTCATTTGAATTATTATCACAATTTTTACTTGCCTAAAGAGTCAAATTGTGTGTGTAATTTGCATGTATTGTAATTGTAGAATGAAAACGCTTCTCAGGTCATTAAAACCAGGAACAATGCCAAGGACATAACGTCGGTATCCTCAGTGGGAGCTCGATGGCCCTTCACATATCTTTATTTAGTCTTTTTTTTTACTCCTCGGCCTACAGTTTAAGGTTTCAGTGAGTAGTCTTTTGTAGCATTTTAATATTTCGAAATGATTCGACAGTCCTGGAAATCCTTAATCCACATCATCAGCCTTTCAGTCATGTCTCCAAGACTACATCAGAGCCAGCCCACTGAGGACAAAATGATGCACTACAATCACAGAATATCATTTTCTACCTGTTCCCTCCCCCGTACTGCTGTCAGCCATCTGCCCCCCCTCTTCTATTCACTGACATAATTACCAGTGAGTAATTCAATCAGTGGTCATTTATCACTGTTGTCATGCTAGACTGTAAGGATTTGCTTTCCTTGATTTGTGGTGTTTGTAACTCAAACCCTGACTGTTATCTAATGAATCTGTAACGACATCCGGACCCATGCTGAGGGGCCACAGAACATGTGGTGGCATCAAACAGCGAGGTCGGGCAAGTCACCCCGCACACACACACACCTTAATACTGCTGACCTCTGACCTCTGTCACTCACTGATTTCCACTTAAGTCCATTAAGAGTTCAAGACTGATGCACAGCAGGCAGCCAAATACACGCTCCCTCTGCCCCTCATTAGTGATGGAAAAAAGCACATTACTCACTCATAAAAGCCATGTTTAACAGCTAAAGCCAGATCCCAGGTTTACCTCTCATTGTTTTCATCAAAACAAGAACTTGCAATTGAGTCCTTGTTTCATATTCTGAATGGTTGCTTTATGCACACGAAGTGCAAGATGTTAGTTCAAGACACATTTCATCATCTGTGAGAATAAACATTGTTTGAGACCAAATATCACATTTTCTGCTGCTTATCCCCGGCAACGTTTTCCAGCTCCTCCTGGAAGATCCCGAGGCGCTCCCAGGCCAGATAAGATATATAATCTCTCCAGCATGTTCTGGGTCTACCCTGGGGTCTCCTACCAGTTGGACGGGCCCCGAAAACCTCCAAAGGAAGATGCGCAGGAGGCATCCTGATCAGATGCCCGAGGGTTTCTGCAAAGTTCTGTTAATGTTGCCAACCGAGTTATTGTCCCTTTTTGAGTCACTAAAAATGTCCTCTAATTTGCTCTGCGGTCCAAATAAAGGTTTATATTCTTAGTTGCTTAAACATGAAAAGCTGTTTTGCAAATCTGTCCAGGGAATAAATGTATTTCCTTTCTAAATCAGTTTATAAACAGTTTATATTTCTCTGTTCGTCCAACTTATTCTGTAGAGCTATCAGCGGCGGTGGGAGAAGTACTCGGATGTTTTGCTTAAGTAAAAGTAGCAACACCACAGTGTAGAAATACTCTGTTACAAGTAAAAGTCCCGTATTCAAAAGTTTACTTAAGTAAAAGTACAAAAGTCTGAGCATCAAAATATACTTAAAGTACCAAAAGTAAAAGAACTCATTATGCAGAACGACCCATTTCAGAATCATATATAATACGATATAATAATCATATCATATAATTGGATTATAATTATAAATGCATTAATGTGTGATTCTCATTTTAATGTACTTTATATACTGCTGCTTTATTTCTATTAATTATCTGAATCTGTAAAGTAACTCAAGCTTTTAGATAAATGTAGCGGAGTAAAAAGTATAAAGTAACAGAAAACGGAAATACTCAAGTAAAGAACAAGCACCTCAAAATTATACTCAAGTACACTGAACTGGACAGTTTTCTTCATTTCTGAAAAAGTTTGCAAGCGTTTCTGCTCTTTATTTCACATGCAAACACACACACACACACACACACACACACACACACACACACACAGTGATGGGGGAACTAAAGTCAGAGTGGCAGCTGAGGCTCTGGGCCAGTAACACCAGCTGCATACCCTCATGCAAAAACCACTGCCAGGTGGTGCCTGTCAAACAAACTCACACTCACACACACACTCACTCACACACTCACTCACACACACACACACACACACACACACACACACACACACGCCATGCAGCGCTTGGATCCATGTCAGTTCTCTACTAATTGCTCATCTGGTTCTATTGATGAGGACTTCAGAGAGGTAATTGTTCTTGAACTGTTCCTTTCAGTGTTTCAGAGAACGTGACACAGATCTTCACGCTACATGCTGCTGTTTTATGTACAAGACAGTAATTAATGTAGATATAGACATTGATGCAGTTATATTAGAAGGCTGTGGTTGGCCATAAACCTCATTATTCTGGCGTGATTGATATAAGTCACACTTAATAACTTAACGGCGCTGTGTGTGTTTTCCTGTCCGATGATTTCAGCCACCTTAACTTTTGTCTGAATGAATGAGAGGAAGGGAGGAAGCAGCTGGGTGGATGAGAGGCATTATCAGAGGAAAGGAGGAAACCAGTGGAAATCCTAAAAAAAGATTTATTGTGTATCCACTGTGTGTATATATATCTCTTTGTTACACATGTCCACCTGGCCGTCTGCTTCAGCACAAACACCTGCAGTTGTGTTTTATCCAATTCTGGGCAACGCGTCACTGTCCCCGTATTTAGCATTTATAAGCAGTATATATAAACGTTTAATAAATTGTTTATAACACACTATAATGTAGTTGTAAGCAGACATTTGTGTTTATTAATGTATTTGTCAACAACTGCAACGCCTCCTGTGGAAGCTGCTGCATGAACAGATAATCAACTGAAATTTAATAAAATACAGTTGTAATAATATAAACTATGTCTTCATAGAAGAAGTTCCATTTGCTGACAAATACTGTATATTAATAAACACTTTAAAATGTCCTTAAAGCTGCTTACAACTACATTATAGTGTGTTATAAACACTTTATAAAATGTTTGTGTGCTGCTTATAAATGATAATTAGCGGACTTAAAGTAAAGTGTTACCCAGTTCTGACAAATAACAAATAAATTACAGATGACTAATAACTCCACCTATATGCAGCGGTGGACTGTAGCCTAACTAAATTAATTTACTAAAGCACTGTACGTTTGTAATTTTGAGTTACCACCACATTGTGGAAACAAATATTGTGCTTTTTAGTCCACTACATTTATTTGACCTTAGTTACTTTGCACATTCTGATTATTAATACAAAATATAATCAATTACTACATTATGATATATTATATAAAGTAATTAAGATCCACATTTACCAACATTATTGAATCTTACACATGAATGCATCACTAATTATAATCCAGTAATATAATATATATGATTCTGATTCTGGGCCATTCTGCATAATGAGTTACGCTTGGTACTTTAAGTATATTTTGATGCTCATACTTTTGTACTTTCACTTCTAGCAGAATATTTTTACACTGTGGTATTGCTACTTTTCCTTCAGTAAAAGATCCGAGTACTTCTTCCACCGCTGCCTGTATGTACAATAACAAACAGTGAGAAGTTGAGAAGCTGAATATTAAAACACACTTGAGGATTTTGCACCAGACACATGCTGTCCATACACACACGGTGCTTTGGGATGAAAGCATGCTTCAAAAATAACTCACAAATGGTTTAAACTTGACTCCAGCAGGAAACCACTATCATTCAGGAGCTCCACCCGGCCAAGACGCGCTGGGAAGGAAACCCGCGGCCCTCCTTCACTAAACACAGACCTCAGTATGGGAAGGAACTGGCCAGTTTATACAACAGTACATTAAACACTTATTATGACCTCTGACCAGCCACTGTCTTCCTCTCAGCTTTAATTTATAACGTCATGATTAGATCAGAGAAGTTTCTCAGGTAGCTATTTAACATCATATATGTGACGCTGACAAGTATTATCGTTATTGATTTATTTTATTATATAATCACATTTTATTTTTATTTAATTGTATTGCATATTTATTATATATTGATGTTTTTTTTGTTCAAATTGTTTACAGATGTATATATTATATTTAGATATTAAACAAACCATGTGATCACACGAACTTCAAACAAGAAAGTTGATGGGTGACGTCTCGACAGGCCTTTTTCTCTATAGACGTGTTGACGTGTCACAGCAGGACAAGCACAGGTGTGTATAATAAAATGAATGATGGCTGAATTCCATTTAGCTGCTTCAGTGTCAGGGTCCTGGTATTGTGCATGTTGACTCACCGTCACGCTGTCATGGTTTACTGGGACACTTGAACAGAACAGAACCATTGTTAATGCCATTAGTAACACGTGTGCTTTTCCTACTACAACAAGTCAAAATGTCTGCTGTGAAAAAGACCTATTATTAAGAACTCAAGGTGTTACTAACTTCTTTTCAGAGCTTTCAGCTGCATCTCGGCGTCTTCATCAGTGGACGGAGTTTACTCAGTTCTCATTACATGGTGTAAGTATGGATTTATGGTCATGCAATAATAGGTGGATGAACACGGGGGATCATAACCGGCGTTTCTGTTGAGAGATGGTCAGATGGGAGTGGTCTTGATTACGTGACCCAAGTTCCATACTTTAATATGGCAGGAATTAAGTATCATGTCGGTATAAGTATGAGATAAACTAAGTGTCGAGTACAAAGTGGGTTTACTGGTTGATGATGAAAGTACAGTATAAAATACAATGTAACTAAATGTGTAATAAGTAATAGTAATAAGCGGAGGTGCATGTACTGTCGAGAGTAATAGAGGTATATAGTATCAGTAACAATAAATAAGAAAAACTAACATGGGAAAACTAATATTGCACGGGAGTGGTACACAGAATATTGCACAATTATTAGTAATTATGGCGGAGGTGTAATGCTCAATGTAAGAGGGAGGAGTTAAAGAGTTTGATGGCCACAGGCAGGAATGACTTCCTGTGGCGCTCTGTGGTGCATTGTGGGGGGATGAGTCTTCTGCTGAAGGTGCTCCTTTGCTTGACCAGCACGTCATGGAGCGGGTGGGAGACACTGTCTGAGATGGCGTGTAGTTTGGCCAGCATCCTCCTCTCTGACACCACCGCCAGAGAGTCCAGCTCCACCCCCACAATGTCACCGGCCTTACGGATCAGTTTGTTGAGTCTGTTGGCGTCCGCTACCCTCAGCCTGCTGCCCCAGCATGCAACAGGATACAGGAAAGCACTGGCCACCACAGACTCATAGAACATCTTCAGCATTGTCCGGCAGATGTTGAAGGACCTCAGCCTCCTCAGAAAGTAGAGGCGGCTCTGGCCCTTCCTGTACAGAGCTTGACTGTTACCAAGTACGTGACCCAAGTTCCATACTTTAATATGGCAGGAATACTTAGCAACAATGGAGCAAATGTGATAACTGAGCAAACGCCATCTGCTTCCAACGTCTACGTAAACTTTCACGCTCAACTAATCTTGTAGTGTTGAGATTATTGCATTAATATTTAAAGGCGCACTCCACTCAAAAATGTGTTGGACGTTTGACCGTCACTGTGATGACTGAATGATGTATGTGCAGAGTTTGACACCAGAAGATAGAAAGTTTCTCGCCTTCACCCTGAGTTGAAGACGTTTATATACGAGATGATTTTGAGACATCACAGCTAGTTAGGAAGCCAATCGTGGTTCAATATGTGTGATGTGGAAACTTAAAAGCTGCAGTGCACAAACACTGAGAATGGACTTTTCAGTGAAGTAGGAGACATCTTGTGTCCTGCAGTTAAACTTTTGAAATGAACAAACTTTGCATATTCATAGATGCTGGATATTTCAATGAGGGTGGAGGAGTAGATCATTTTGAACTAGGTAATTGAACTTTTTTGTGGAAAAATCACAATTTATTATTCAAAGCAGAGTATTTTTATATGTCATAAAACATGAGATCGGACATTCACATGTTACAGCAGTTTAAAAAAAACAGTCTAAAGAGGTGGAAAACAGATAAAGAGCTATTCAAAATGAATAAATATAACATAAAAAACCGAGGAAATGACATTCAACAGCTATATACATATATACATATACAATACTTAGGACATACACAATATTTGTGCATTGTGCAAATAGCTGTGCAATATATATGTGCAAGTTAGTGCTACTAACAAGATGGTTTCCCATCAAATGCTCTTATGCAGTCTCTACACTCAGGCAGTGTAGCTCATTAGATCCGTTATGGATCTACACAGCATCATTAATGAACAAGGGATGATCTTGTTGACTGTCAGTTTGGTCTGTGTTGGTTTGTTTTGTGATGACGCCATCTAGTGTTGACTAGCGTCATAGTTGAGGAAGGAGGAAGTTGAACGTGCTCAGTTTTGTCGATTGTGCTGTTTTCTCACGCAGGTTTTAACCAATTTTATATATACACATCAGTGGTGGGATGTAACTAAGTACATTTACTACTACAGTACTGTACTTCAGTACAGAAATGATCTACTTGTACTTTACATTTCTTGATACTTTATACTTCTATTCCACTACAATTCAGAGGGAAACATTGTACTTTTTACTTCATTATACACGCAAAATGTATGAGAATATGAAGCACTAACTATAAGGTAGTTAAAATTAGCTCTACTACAACAGTGAATTGATATTTACACACTAATGTATCATCAGTAATAATCTAATAAGAAATAATAGCATAACACTCACAGGGGATTTTTTTTTGTATTTAGTACTTTTACTTTTGATACTTTAAGTATATTTTGCCAATGATACATACTTTTCTTAAGTAACATTTTCAATGCAGGATATTTACTTGTAATGGAGTATTTTAGAGTGTGGTATTAGTACGTTTACTAAGTAAAGAACCTGAATTCTTCCACTACTGAGACACATTTAAATGAACTTAAACTCAGTTTAAGTCTCTGTGAATCTTTTTTGGCCTCAAGCATTTGATGTTATTGTCATATGCTGTTAGTCTGCACTGAATTTAGGGTCTCGTTATCTTTTGTCATGTACAAATACTATACAGTGAATGCTCTTATCATGTATATTACTTTTTAATGCAATGGAGGCGATCAGTACACCTTTGAATTAGTGACACTTCTCGTGTGCATTGATTGTAGGCAATTATTTGACCTCATTCTGATCTTTGTTCAAAATAGTGCCGTATAGATGTACAACATGGCAGCCGTATGAACATGTCTGTAAGCCTTTGGTGTCATCACAACATTAAAATCAACAGGAAACAGGGAAATATCGTTCATAATAAGCTGTGGACAAAACAATGAAGGATTTTTGCTTCATCCTGTGTGCTGTGGAAAGACCAGTTTAGTGAACTAAAGCAGGTGTGAAATTCTGCTGTCACTTTGACCCTGGAGAGAGAGAGAGAGAGATTTATAAAACACTATGGGATATGTATAAGATCGGTACACAACACCTGTTCTTCTTTACATGCGAATATTCCCCACAGAGCATCCTGAACACTTTGACACACACAGATACTCCCCCACACACCTGGCACATACACACACACTTGCACACACACACACACACACACACACACACACACACACACACAGGGACAGTGGGTGTCAGTGCGTGTACGTGATGATCTGCATAGAGACGACTGCAAACAGTGAGAAAAATATTCCCATTTCGAGTCGTTTGCTACAAACTTAAGAGGAAGCCGACACAAGAATTTGCTCTGAAGAAACAAAAGCGCGGACGTTTGTTGATAATCACTCGCGTGCTGATTTATAACCCTAACAATGTAATGATTGCATGGCTTAACATTCACTCAGCTGGTGTAGATGTATGGGAAACAAAGGGATAAAGGCTGATTAGCCACCCATGTAGCGGATTACTGCGGCCTGTTTTACAGCTAAATGTTTTATATAGCTGTCTACATGAGTAATGGTGGAGTAAACAAAGGGAAAGTAGCTATCCCTAATATGTTTAGTGTGGTCCAGTAAACAGAGGCGTAAGGAGAATATAAATGTATCTAAAGACAATGTTTACATGACACAGAGAAGGACTTTGTAGAATAGGATGACCTGTTCCTCTGCTTTAGGGTTGTTTTTTTTTTTTCAAGGTCCTGAGGAGACTAGCAGACAAACCCAACTGAGAACAGCATGCACCTGTCTACTGACCACACTGAACATTTTACACACGCACACACACACATACACACACACACACACATGGCATTGGACCTCCAAAAGGCTTTAGCTGTGACCGTCTCACACCGTGGTGGCAGCGTAGCATGAAGGCACGAGTTTCAGCAGAGGGACTCTTGGAGACGGAGCCACATTCCTCTTTCACCCTTTGCTGATTTTCTGCCTGGGATCAAAAAACATTCTTACTTTGTTCAAGGTTACGCAGCTCTTTTATTTAACTGTCACCTCATCTCAAACTCTTTTGTTGGCAGCAAGGCAGAGTGAACTGGCATTTAAATGTCAGTGATAAACCCGGAATAAAACTTGCATTCTTTAAGAAATAAACAGGAAGCTGAATGTATCTCCATTTCGAATAGAGGCAACTTCAACTTTATTATCTTTCTGAAGGAAATTTGGTTTGCAGACAGGGATTAACACACATTCATTAACGCACAGGCATTAACCGGGGGCGGCTGTGGCTTAGTGGTAGCACGGGTCGTCCACAAATTGGAAGGTTCCCGGCTTCCCCCAGCCCACATGTCGACGTGTCCTTGGGCAAGACACTGAACCCCAAATTGCTCCCGAGGGCTGTGCCTTCGGTGTGTGAGTGCGTGTGAATGATTAGCTTCTTTGTACTGAGTGTGTGAATGGGGGTGAATGTGATATGTAGTGTGCGAAGTGCTTTGAGTGGTCGGAAGACTAGAAAGGCGCTATACAAGTACAGTCCATTTACCATTTAGGTCACAGGAATACACAGATGACAATGAAAAACAACAACCAAAAGGATTTAAAAGCTATGTGAAATATGGGCGTGACTTCCAGTTATTCCTTTCAACGAACCAGCATCTGCGAGCATTAGCGGTATCTTCCCTTTTCTTAGAGATTTGGGGTACATAAATGGTGTGGAAACACAGCCTGTCACACCTTAAAGGGGATAATGTGATCTACTAACGAGGGGTGGGAGGACGACCCGCAGAAGTGGCCTAGGATAACGTTAGTGTATTTGACTACTTTGTTGATTCCTTCGCTACCAACGGTGAAGTGATGAACAATCTGACAGCAGCAGCACAAAGTGCAAAAGGGCAGAGTGAGGTGGAATAATGATCAGAGGGTGTGGTGATTAATAAATATGTTCTCAGCCAATCGCATCGCTGGTCTCATCACTAATGAAACTGCTGCTATTTCAGCTGTAATTCTACTGTATCGCACATCATAAATGGTCACATCATAAAGTAAAATATGATACAACAGCATTTGCATTGTTGTGCATTTCAAGATTAAAACATGAAACGTCACTTTTGCTAAAAAGAAAGTCGGAAAGGAGGCAATGAGCCGCTGTAATCCGACGTCTCCAGCATAAACAACAGAATATTGAGTTGTAACCGACCGGTCTGATGTGAGTAGAGGTGTGTGTGGTTGTTTTCTAGCATACGCTTATTTGCTTTCTTGCCAAGAGTTAGATGAGAAAATCAACGCCACTGTTATGCCTGTACGCTAAATATGAAGCCACAGCCAGCAGCTAGTTAGCTTAGCTTAGCTTAGCACAGACGAGCCGTTTGCACCTGTTTCCAATCTGTGCTAAATTAAGATAAACTAAGCTAAGCTTCATATTTACCGTACAGACCCGAGAGTAGTATTGCTCATCTTATCTTGGCAAGAAAGCGAATTAGCGTAATTCACAAAATCTCTAACTTCTCCTTTAAGGTGTTACCACATCATGTATGTCCCCAAAATCTCTAAGAAAAGGGAAGACCGCTGTAGCATACTGCTAACTCTTGCAGATTCACAAAGGTATCATGGGGCTAGGAATAAAGTGGATATAAAACAACTAAATAAAAACAGAATAATAAAAAATAAATATACATATAAACAAATAAAAGCCTTTAATGTGTAGTCTGTGTGTAATGCAACAAGTGGTAAAAACGTATTTTGACGCAGAGGCTTCACTTTCTATTCTTGGCTTTTCTTGTCTTTATGAGAAAATACAAACATCGCAAATTCTTTCTTTCCGCGAATGAACACTGGTTCCACAAATACTAACAGTGTGGTGCGACTGGTGAGCTTCGCGCACTAATAGGCCTCACCAGCTGACCACATTCCACAGCTGTGTGGCTCAAGGTCCAAACGCGCACACACACACACACACACACACACACACGTTCATAACGCCCTCGTATCTGCTCAGTTGGGGGAACACCTTCAAAAAATAATTCAGGGAATTCAGTGAGTTTAAGTCTCAGCTACCTTCAAAGTGTTTCCACTGTATGAAAAGGGTGCTCAAAGTTAATTTGGGATTTAGGACGAATGCTGTTTTAGACACATACCAGCCTTCATCTCGGCCTTGTGGGATAAAAGTCTACTATTTCAAACGGGGATAGTAAGTATTTCTGCAGGACTTTGATTTGACACTTCAATATGTTCTGGATGATGGTGTCTTAGAGCAGTGGTTACTCCCACGGCCCCACCAGATGAGCTCATGCACCACTTCATCTACATTACTCGTCATGCGCTACATGAGTTAATCTTAAACTGGATATTATTTAACCCTATTCGTTATATAAAAGTAGATATTTTTAGAGTTATTTTTAGCCATGCTAGCAGCGTTGCTCGATGACAATGTTGTTCGCTTGTCCGCCACTTTGGTCCAGACCGAGCTATTATACTATTGGATGGATTGATGTGAAATTTTGTAGACATTTCTTGTCCCCAGAGGACGAATCCTAATGACTTTGGTGATCACCTTACCTTTCATCTAGCGCCACCATGAGGTTCACATTTGTGATTGTGAGTGAAATATCTCTACAACTATGGGATGGATTGCCATAAAATTTGATTTGGTGATCCCTTAACTTGTCATGTAGCAACATCATCAGGTCAAAAATTCAAATAATCTACTTCGGTTTATGACCAAATAGCTGCAAAACTAATGACATTCCCATCAGCCTCGGCTGTACTTTGTGTTTTGTGCTATTTGGCAAATGCTACCATGCTAAACTAAGATGTTGGACATGGAAAACATTATACCTGCTAAACATCAACATGTTAGCATTGTCATTGTGAGCATGTTAGCATGCTGACGTTAGCATTTAGCTCAAAGCACCGCTGTGCCTGAATACAGCCTCACGGAGCTGCTAGCATGGCTGTAGACTCTTAGTCTTATTTCATACAAGACATAGAGATGCTGAAATTGTTGGTGTTTATGCTTGGTCTTTTTTATCAACCACTTTTCAACAATTTTCACGTGACTTTTTTATAGCTTCTTTTTAGCTTTTCAAATTCTCTCCTCATGTGCAAACTTGTTTTAATGAACTCTCATCGCAGAAAGGGGTTTTAGTTTGCTACAACTGACTCAGGCTGTGAAATCACCCATAGCTAACAGTTTATTGGTTTTTATGAAAAATACATACTAAAGGTCAGACTTGCTCCAATGTGTAATCCTTTTTATTTTCCTTCTAAACACATATATGTGGATATATATATATATATCTAAACATTTTTACCAAATCCTAATTAATATTAGCTGAACTTCTCCATGTACTCCCTAACTGCAGAAGTTGGATTATCACCTGGTTATTGTCTGATTGTATCAGAGAGCCTGTACGTTATCAAGACAACCAGGGTCAAAGTGTTAGTGTGAGCAACAATCCACCCTGCTGATGTGTCCTTGAGCAAAACACTAAATCCCTGCCAGCTCCAGGGGTGCTGCTGTCGCCCGGACCCTGACCTCTGACCTCCCCGGAAGGAGCCCAAGAGAGTAAAGGCAATTTTGCCACAGCGATGAATAATTTATCACACTTTTATTATACCTCTACACAGCCTACCAATCTTGACAGGTCTGCCTGTGACTGTCAGCCACACTGTCCCTGAAAGGTTTGATGCTTTGTGTAACTCTGAAAACCAGTGCATTTTGAATGATTAGCCAATAAACGTAGCTTAGAGTCGGAGAAGGAACGGTTCCTGTGCTGAATGCACCTGTGATGTTTTGTTTATTTGTTTAATTAACTGCAGTGATGTAGAAGTGTACTTCAGGACCTGGTGACATCACTGTTGGGCGTGGTTACAGGTGCAACAAAGCACATTTCTGAGCACAACACTCATCAGCGATCCTGGGTATGATTAGAGGTGAAACAGGCTGGAAACGTTCAACCAGAGCAAACCACCCAATGTCACTACTGTCACTGCTGTTGTGATGCTCGTCCATGTATCTACTGAGTTTAAACGGCTCACATAAAAATATACCAGCAGTAGAGAGACAGTGTTTTTAAAAAACTTTTATTTGAGATATGACTTCATACTTGGCTGTTTTTGCTTCATATTAAGGCTGCAACTATAAAAATTATCTTCATTATCGATTAAACAACCGTCTATAAAACATCAGAAAATAGTGAAAATTCCAGAGACATTTTCAAGCCCGAGGGGACGTTTTCAAATTGCTGTTTTCGTCCGACCAAAAGTCTAAACCTAATGAGTTTCAGTTTACTATGATGTAAGACAAGGACGAGCAGCAAGTCTAAACATTTGAGAAGCTTGAACCATCAAAATATTTGGCATTTTTGCTTGAAAACTTAATTGATTCACTGATTATCAAAATAGTTGCCGGTTCATTTTCTGTTCATCAACTTATTGATTACTCATCCAATTGCTTCTGCTCTATTTCATATATTTATACACCTATTTTTCACCTACATGTATGCACATAACAGTTCTGTGTTTACTTTGACCTCTGTTCAGCTTTGTTGTCCTTGTTATTAGCTGTGTGTCTATGTCTATCTTCCTGTAAACTGTTCTGTGTGTAACACTGAGAGCAACTTAAAACTGGAGTCAAATTCCTTGTATGTGTTCACACACTTGGCCAATAAAGCTGGATCTGATATCATTTTTGAGACGTAATGATAAAAACTGCAAAAACAACTTTGGACTCACTTGGGTTAAAATCAAAATCAAACAATATCCATTTAGTGCCCATGTTGGCTGAGGTTTACACCTACCTGCCCCCACCTCCAGTGCTCCCCGTGCTCCCAGTGCCTGGTCCATTGGTCTCATAAAATGAAAAGGGGGCTCTCTCAGTCCCTGGGACTCGACACTTCACCTATCAGCGCCTCTGACTGCGTCCGAGTCTCCCAGCGGCCGAGCGCATTGGCCGCCCCGCGCGTCAATCACGATTTCGGGCGGCATGTGGGAGGAGCTGGGTGGAAGGATGGAGGGAGGGGTGGCGGGCGAGAGGCGGTGCAACTGTCAGTTGTGTTCCCTATTCACGACAAAAGTCGGCTGTTGTTGCTCTGAGTACAACCAAGACGACCGTAGTGGCTGTGTTTAGTCAGAGCGATGCGCCCCGCGGTGACAGATGAACGGATCCTGTCTTTACTTGACGCCAACAGCAGCGCAAGTTCGCTCCTTTCTGCACTTTGAGATCGATGTGTTTTGGGGAGAGACGGGAGTAGGGTTTCGGGTCGCCTTGTAGCCAACGCTGGATTGTTTTCAAACATTTTTCCCCACTAACACCACCTCGCTTTCATCATTTCTCGTCACGCACGGAGGCTTTGAGCGTTTTTTTTTGGATGCACAAACTGAGCCTTGACCGCCTCGAGGACAAGCAAGACTGGGCACGGTGAAGACTTGTTGCGCGCATCCGGGGAGCGCACCAGTCCAGTTTTCATCCAAGTCGATATTGTACCTGCGTGCGATGCTTTGATTTCAACAGTGAGTCATTTAGTGGAGCGGGAATGGACTGTGGAGAGCAGCTCAGACTCGCAGCCTGAAGTCAGCAGGGCTCGGTGCTCAGTGACTATGAGAATCTGTTCATAATTAACGAAATTGGGGTGATTAGTTTCCTCCTGTGTGTCAGAGCTGCTGGTGAACTGCTGAGCGGCTGATGCTTTAGGAAAGTAAGAACCAATTTCTCCTTTAAATGGCATCAGCGCACCGCCAAGTCAAACTGTATTCGGGTCAGATCCGACGAGTTGATTAATTTTCCTCCCCCGGTGTTTCAAATCGAGCCCTCCTTCTCATCGACATGTCTGAGCGTGATGGATGTGGAGACGGGCTGTGCAGCGACGGAGCGCCGGAGTGCATCCCGCCGAGAGCGTCCCGCGGCCGGCGGAGCGGTGTCATCCTCCCCGGCGGCGGCCAGGACACCGACACCATCCTCTTGGACTCGGTGAAGGCAGCACCTCGCCGGAGCAGTATCATTAAGGTAAAGAAATCCCAACCTGACACGGTGGTGTTTTCGCTCCATTTTACCTGTGACCCCCCCCCACTGAAATGGAAATACCAAAAGCTTACTGGATCCATTTTGTTCAAGATGGCCAAATAATGGTGTCAAATAGGAACCTTACGAGACGCAGCCAAAATATTTGTGGTAAT
The DNA here is from genome assembly GCF_020085105.1 of Siniperca chuatsi. NCBI lineage: Eukaryota > Metazoa > Chordata > Actinopteri > Centrarchiformes > Sinipercidae > Siniperca > Siniperca chuatsi. Next base: position 26,023,297 of record NC_058053.1, read on the forward strand.
ATTGTTAAATGTTTCAACAAGTGAAAATCATAAATAAAGTGAAGCTGGAGTGAAAAACAGAGAAATGATCAGAAATGTTGGCTTTGGGTTGCACTGACAAGTAACATGTCAGCTTTAATTCTGCCTGTCCAACCCCCCCCCCAGGCCACGGTTCACAGACCGGGTCCACCTGCGTCCTCCAAGGCCAGACGGGGTTTGACGCGCGTATGACAGCAGCGCATCTTGTGGCACGCGCCCGTAGATTTTCGCGTCCTTGCATGCGTGTCACACGTGCGTAATTTCAAATTCCACCATCCTCTACCCTGTTACTGGGTTTCAAAGTAGCCATACCACATTCTCAGATGATTGGATAGCTGTGCAAGGTGAAGGACAAACTTTTGACTCGTGAGCCTTCAGTGAGACACCAAACGGGGATTCATGGTAACATGCAATAAGAAAGCTCCTTAAGGATTAGTTTCCCCTCATAAGAACCAGCTTTAATACATTTAAGGATTAAATATCATGGCATCACCAAGAAAGTCTCTCTAGGAACAATGATTCAGTGGGAATATTATGGTGACAAATGCACCACACACCCTCACACTGTAGTTGAATCTCATCAGGGCATATTCTTCTCTTTGGCACACAGGCCTAACCAGCCTGGTCTAGGCTGGGAAGCAGTGGTGGAAGAAGTAGGCCACTCAGATCATTACCTTAAGTAAAAGTAGCAGCAGAACAATGTAAAAATACAAGTAAATTCAAGTAAAAGTCCTGCGTTTAAAATCCTACTCAAGTAAAAGTAAAACTTCTGGAATAAAATGTCCCCTGTGACTGATATATTAGATTGTTGTAGCTGGTCAAGGTGGCGCTAGTTTTAATTACTTGATATAGTGTTTGTTAGTTTAGTCCAGTGGTTCCCAATTTCAGAGCTGGGGCCCCTCCAAAGGGCCACCAGATAAATCTGAGGGGTCATGAGATGATTAATGGGGGAGAAAAGAAGAAAAAACAAGTTCCGCTGCAAACATTTATCTGAATTTTTTTGCTGTTATTTTTGAAATAATGGAAAATGTTACGCCTCAAACATTTATTTAAATTACACCATCTGCGAAGTTTAGAGGGGAAATGTCCCTCGCAGAGATCTGAAAGTTGTCAAAGGGCCCCATATACACACTGATTTTACATAAGGGGTCACAAGCGTGTTGTATTTATAAGCGTATCACATGTTGTTTTAGGTAAAATCTTTGTCTGAAACGTAACTAGTAACTCAGATAAATGTAGTGGAGTAAAAAGCACAATATTTCTCTCTGAAATGTTGTGGAGTAGACGTATCAAGTAGCAGAAAATAGAAATATTCCAGCAAAGTACTTGAGGAAATGTACTTAGTTACTTTCCACTACTGCTGGAAAGACTCCTCACCTACTGACTCGTGCTTTCCCACCCTCACCTGTGCTCGCGTTGCCGGTCACTGAACCCCATGAAGGAGCAGGGTGGGGAAGTGAGGACTACTGCCTTGAATGTCTAACGTCACCTCTCCACCTCAGGTTATGTGTCACCTGTGTTGTGAGGTCATCAGGCAGGAGAAGGATTTGTCAAGTCGCCCCTGAGGTTTATGACCTTCTGAGCCCGTTTCACATCTGATGCTAACATCACGCTCCATATTTCATGTCAGCGGTCAAGTCACGGGGGAGCTGATGATTTTTGCTCTCGTCCGTACGGTATGAGTCAGCCCAGCGAGCCCCATCTGGAAGACCCAGCTGAACAGAGAGTCCTTTGACTGCTGCTGGGGAGGAAGTGGATGAAAGGATGGACAGATGCGAGGAGTGATGTCAGTGACAGGCACGATGAGCTGTGGCAGCAAGGGCTGGGTATTGAACCACAGTGCTGTTCAGAATCGACCAAAATATGTCAGAATATCACTGACTGGCAAGGACGGAAAGTTGGCACCAAATTCTTGGTCAGACTCTTAGTTGAAGTTAGTTTAAGTAGCAATGATTAGTCGAATAATGGAGTGATCGTTTCAGTCATTTTTAAGCAAAAATTCCAAACTTTTTCTGGTTCCACTTTCAAAAATGTGAGGATATACTGCTTACTGTTGGTTTATATGATCGTAAACTGAATATCTTTGGGTTTTGGGCTGTTGGTTGGATAAAATGAGCAATTTGAAGACAATCTTTTGAGCTCTTTGATTTCATAATGGAGAATTTTGTGACATTTTGTAGACAAAACAGTTTCTTGATTCACTGAGAAAATAATTAATCGCTAATGAAAATACTCGTTAGTTGCAGCCCCAGTTAAAGTCAAACTGGAATTTCAATTCTCCGCACTTTTCGTGTGCGGAAATATTCTATATGTAACTACATATATTGATACTGCAGCTATTGTGCATAGTATTTGTGGAAACGGCGTCTTAGCTTCAAGAAGTCGACTGACATCTGAGATCCGGCGCGTCATACTTTATCCTACGAACGTTGGTAGAAGACCGTTTTTTCCCTTTTACAACAAGCACACATGGCGTTGGTTATGTACCATTTTAAGACATCTGTCTATTTATTACAGCTGTCCCTTTACAACATTCAACATTTGGGAGGACCCATCGTGCTCTTAAAGTCACGGTGAAATGGAAACTAGCGCTTCTTTAGCTCAGTAATGTGACGTATGGTTGGTAGATCAGGAGGAGGAGGAAAAGCGTGATATTAATCAACCCGGAGTAACGTTCGGAGTCTTACGAGCTAACTGCCTGTGTGTTCGGTGGAATTGAAGTGATATAACAAACAATTTTTAGTGGCCGCTCACACAGATATTGCACCAACATTAAATTAAAAACATTGTCAGTCAGAAGCAAAAAAATCACACTCCCAGAGAACACTAATGTAGGGGTCAAGGCAGAAAAATAAATAAAAAATAATTTTTTTTGGTATTTATAACTTGACCAAATAAGCACGCACGTCAAAACAAAACCCAACCATTTGCATACTGATTTCTTAGCAAAAATCAAGTTAGTGCAATTGAGTTAGCGCGCATGATGCTGCCTGTTGCCGTTGCTCCATCTCGTCTATTATTTCTATTTCTATTCTATTAGTACTTCTATTCCTGTGTGCATTGACGTGACAGTGAGCAGCTGTAACGAAAGCGTTTCCCCTCGGGGATCAATAAAGTATTTCGGATTCTGATTCTAAAGAAGTGCCGAGCCCTGGCGACAGTGTGGAAGCACAGTGGAGGTCGAGATGGTTCGGAGCTTGAGGAGAAGGAGTAAGGAGTGAAACCAGCAGACCTCTTCATTTAAGAGGAATTATTTCGAGGTGAAGGGAAGGGGTGAGGTTAACTCCTGCACGACTCACATTACTACATCAACACACACGCACATACACACACCCCTGTTTGTTCAGCTCACCCCATCAAAACACACTCACACACATGCAGGCAATTAAGGCAGTCTTTGTTCTGTCTGCAAGCGCTGAACTGTTGCATGGACGTAGTAATTGCATCCTCAGCTCAAGAGCCGACATGTAGGTAATGTTTAAGATAATCCACATCATCATCATCAGTTGCGGGTTAGCAAACTGTCGCTGCAGCTGCTGCTGCGAAGCTAACAGCCAGAGAGGACGAGGCGGTAATATCTTTGGAAACTTTGGGATCTCCGCTAGACTTGAAAATGAAGTTCTGGGGTTTTGAACAATATTTGGCTGCACAGCATAAGTTTATAGCATTGCTCTTAATGTTGAGTTTAAAGGAATGTGGAACAGCTCCAACATTTATAATCACCTGTAAACCTCACACGCATACATACACAGTACTGTGCATGTACACAAAGATGTGTTAATGGAAATGTGTTCCTGTTGTATTGTAAGTTTGTGAGAATGGAAAGGGAAGATTGGTTCGACTCAGATCTTACAGTTCATAGTTCTCCAATGTACATTTGCTTTTGAAAGTTTCCTTTAACAACATGTCACCCTCCAGTGAAAACCATGTATCTCCAAAATTAGTGACAGACCTGTAAGGTTTAGTTGATTAATCGATCAGCAACTCATTTTTCAAGCAAAACTGCCAAACAGTCTCTGGTCCCAGCTTCTCAAATGTGACAATCTGTTGTTTGTCTTTGTTACGTATGACAGGAAATTGAATATCTTCAGGTTTTAGACAAAACAAGCAAACTGAAGACAGATTACCGTGGCCTCTGAGAAACTGTGAACGCCATATTTTCACTATTTTTTAACATTTCATAGACTGAATGATTAATCGATTAATTGAAAAAACAAACGGCAGATTAATCAATAATGAAAATAATCGTTAGTTGCGGCCCTAGTTGGTAATTTTGAATATGGGCTGAGAAAATTCTCCTACTTCAGAAGCTAAATAAACCATTGAAAACGCACAAAGCTAAAAAGCATTTTTCAGGCAGAAAGGAAATGAGGAGAGAGAGAAAGATGGTATGACATGCAACAAAGCTCGAATCAAACCGTGGCCTTTGTGGTCAGATGGTATTCGCTCCAACCATTTGGCCACCGGGCCGCCTCAAAAGTGCTGTTTTTCTTAGTTTATGTTTTGGAGATACATGGATTTTTTAGATAGTTTATAAATGTGTCACCTTAGTTTCTGAGAGCTGATGCTTTTTCTGTCAGTTGGTTGTAACCATGGAGCACAGAGCAGAAGTATAAAGTAGCATGAAATAGAAATACTCAAGTAAAGTACAAGTACCTCACAATTGTACTTAAGCACAGCACTTTCACAGTTCCTTTCACCACTGGATCACCGTGGCAGAGTTGTGGCAAACTGAAAACCCTGTGCTGTAATTGTTTATTCTAAACTGACCCAGGATCTGACAGGATTTAAACCGTCGCATGTATTAAATGGACCTTTTAAACCTGGTGTCTGGATGTTTCTCACCACAATGCTGCTTTGGAGTCGTGGTAACTTTATTACACAATCTTGCATCTTTGACTTTTTATCAAAGAAGCAGATTTTTTTTTCAGCGCAGTTGCTCATCTTTTTGACCGGTGATTCATCCGGGAGAGTTTCATGTCCATCCAACCCCTGAAAAGGCTCCAACAGCCAGTCACCTCTTGACCCCTGATGCCAGAAATAACTCTTCCTTCTCAAGTTTATTTAAGAAAATAATTACATGTGCTTGGCTCTAGAGAACAGCATTCTGGCACTCCTTAAGGATGTTGAGCTAAAGTAAAGCAAAACAGAAGAGCAGCTCATCATAACTTCAAACTACAATTTTCTCTGTAGCTAATACAATTTAAGTTGGAAAATTGGGTGAAACCTAGAGCATCTTCCTAATAGAGTTGTGTATATGCTGTTGTACGTGCGTTTGAGAGCACAGCAGAAAGACATTTCCCACATTTTAATGCAATAACATTTCACCCAGCAATACACCGAAACTGAATTTAAAATCTCACCCATCATTCAGGCTTGTTTTCACTCATTCATGCTTAGTTATTTAGGCCATAGTCACCCAGATGAGCTGGAGCGGCTGACAGAGCGCCGCTTCATCACCTATAAAGAGTGAGTTAAAGGGACGTTAATCTCAATCAAGTTAAACATATTAGGCTTAGGCTGTTATATTCATTTTCCCCAGCAAACCACCAGCAATTAGCTTACAGCATTACTGTGTAACAAGCCAGAAGGCAAACACAAAGCTCCGCGGGGTGGACACGCCAGTCGAGCCTGGGAGAGTGGAGCGGGATTAACAGTCGAGCCCGTACACAAGTGAATGAAAACACACACACACACACACAGACAAACACACAGACACACACAGACAGGCGGACAGGTTTTCCAGGATGAGGCTCAGGGGAAGGCATGGTTGGACGTCGCTCTGACAGGCCTGTGTGTTGCCCGACTGCTCGCTGTTACAGCGCTGAAGGACGCCGTCTCTCTCCGTCTCTGTGGCTGTTGTGTTTGGAGGGCAGAGCCTTGATGTCTCGGAGTTTGATCGCCAGACTGTGTTTAGTATTACTGCAGTGTTTCCGGCGGTCATCCAAGATTTTTGACAATTCAAATGGGAACCAATGCATTATCTGTGATTATCTAAATCCTTGACGCGAGTCACCCGACAGGAATCTAGTAACAAGACTAAGGCCGTGTCCATAAGCACCCTCACGTTCACTCATCCACACTTACTAATCATCATCGTTTGACGTCATCCCTGACAGGTGTGGTGTCACACTAAGGTTAGTCTTGCATCTATAAAAGGTTATGCTCTGAATTGTGGGATTGTTAGCAGAATGGAACAAAACAAGTAGTTTCCATGGCATGTACATGTTCCATTGTGGGAATTTTTAGGGGCACGTTATAGTGAATGAACACAGAAGTCGGACACTCAAGTGAAATAGCGGAGGGTAAATAATATAGTGCACTATATAGTAAATAGGGAGGGATTTCAGACACAGACTAAGAGCCTACAGCCATGTGAGGTTGTAGCACATTGGTGCTTTGAGCTAAATGCTAACGTCATTGGGGGCATGTAATGCTAAGTTGCTGGTGTTTACCTCGTTATATTTACCATGTTCAACATCTTCTTTTGGTGTATTAGCATGCTAACATTTGCTAATTAGCACTAAACATAAAGTGCAGCTGAGGCTGATGGGAATGTCACTATCTTTCCAGGTATTTGGTCATAAACCAAAGTATTGGATAAAGTCAAATTTTGACCTGATGAAAAGTCATGGGATTAACAAAGTTACTGAAATTCATCCTGAGGGGAACATGAATGTCTGTATGAAATTTAATGGCTATTCATCCAATAGTTTTCGAGATATTTCATCTTCATCATCTGCTCCATTATGGAAAGCCATGGAAAAGTCATGGAATTTCATATCAAGGCCACAGTGGGAGCCCTGTTTATGTTTGATATGAGGAGCTGAGTTTATTTTCGGCCCTTCTCAGAGTGCCATGTGGGTTTCTTATCCCAGTCTGCCTCCTTCTCCTCTCCCATCTGCCCTCCTTGCTCTGCGTCTGAAACTCCCTGTTTTTCCTCCCTCTTTCATTCAGAAGCACTTTGATGTTTTACGTCGTTTTCTTGGCATTATCGTTCTCTCTTTGGTCCATTGGCTCTAATTCTCCGTCTCCCCCTTGTTGTGCCGAGAAGCGAACAACAATGTACTCCTGGAAACCGGTCAAGAGTAATGACAATGTATTCCCTGTGGTTTAGTGTGTGTGCGCTTGTGTGTGTGCGCGCATGCAAAGCAATTAGGGCCACTGAGGGCCCTCTGTCTCCCAGTATCATTCTGCTACTGGTGCCACATCTCTCCGGGAACACGCACCACCTCATCACAGCTGCTGGTCAGGCGTTTATGTGTGTGACTGCAAGAGAGACAAAGCACATGTAGCTCTGAAACACCTCACAGTATTATACAATTCATTACAAAAACACCACAAAGTGCAGCCTCAAAAATGACCAAAGCACTGACACATCAACACTTCTCAGACAACATAGGAAGCTTTACACAGGCAGCAGTCATTGGGGGCTATCTGTTGTTATGTGCGTCAGTTTTTTTTACAATTTTACATCACTTTTCCATAATAGTTGCCATGTCATTGTTACTAAGTCAGACCTACATGTATCATTTCTCATTGGACCCAAAACTTGATTGACTTGTGTTTCCTATCCTATGCACACACCACCGACTACTCTTGTATTAAAACAAAGATTATTCCAGTAGAAAATGCAGACTTTTATCTTTACATTCCAAAAGTCCAAACTGTGTGGCTCCACTCTGCACCTGTGAGCAAATAAACTACCTTAAAGTGTTTAAGTTTAGCAAATTTGCCAGTCGGTTTTAAAAAAGAAACGTATTTCTGAGTGTACTCCCTAAGTTCCCAGGGTTTTGGTAAGGGATATCTTCGCAGTTCAAATTGCAACAGAACGAATGGAGATGGACATTTAAATGCAGTCTGAATGGTAAAAATCAGTTTAGCCGCTGTGGAAATATCAATGTCTAAAGTCAAGAAAACGGTCTTGACCGCAAATTTGAGGACGTAGGTTTTTTAGCTGTAGGTGTGTGATTTCAACATACTGACCCAGGGAAACAAACACTGACCATTGACCTAGAGAAAGGACATTGCTGAGAACATAAAACCCTTTGAAAGGTCTCCTTAATGTGTCATATAAAGAGGATATTGAGCGGTCCGTTCTGGGCTGCTGTGGAAACATGGCGGTGCAACATGGCGGCCTCCGTGGAAGGGGACCCGCTTCCTCTGTAGATATAAAGGGCTCATTCTAAGGTAACGAAAACACACCAATTCTTATTTTCAGGTGATTATACACTAATGAAAATAACAATAAATAAACTAATAAATATTATATTTCATTTCTGCTAATAGCTCCTCCTGAATGTTGCACACTGGACCTTTAAAGCCCAGATAGACCGACACGCATGCGGACAGCAGATGTTGGTTTTTGAGCTGTATACTGATATCAATATTTGAGAGTTTAAAAAATCCGATAATCTATTGGCCAATAGTATTTTCTTTTTTACATAAACACACAACATAAACAAACAATCTTGAAATGGATCCCTTTATTTTTCTTTTTTAAGACCTGTGGCCAAGATACAAACTAAGTGGCACAAATATACAGTTAAAAAGTCATCTTGTCAGTTCTCTTTGGTGGACGGACGAACTATGTAACGGTGACACTGTTTCCAAATGACCTTAAACCTATTTTGGCATTTCCATTCTGCAGTTTCTTGTTATTTATCGCCCGACACAGACACCGACATGTCTGCAATAAACTGATCTCTGCCTGGCCAATCTAACGTTCCAGCTGAAGTGCACTCAGTTATGTTGGATGTTTGCATTTGTTGAGGTGTTTTGACTTGTGCTGTTCGCTCATACTTTTTTTTTTGTCTGAGCCGACCCTCGCAGAGATGGGCAGATAATGCAGCAACGTGGTCACGGAGAGCATAACTTGAGCTTTAGCGGGTCAGATCTGTGGGGGGTTTATAACGTGCATTGCTGTCTGACATGTTCTCTTTTGATAGGACCATTGGGATATGGTGTATTTGAAACAACGCTTTAAAATAAAATGAATCCCTTGTAACTTAAAACAGTATGTAATGTTTCTTTCACACCTCACGCGAGAGGAGATCCTCCCCCAGAAAACTTTTCAAAATGCATTTACTGAAAGCGATGTTCATGCAGGTTCATTTAAAGCCAAGAAATTTCCAAACAGATGCAAGTGCAAAACAGGCTGATGGAAAATTACATTATGTAAGCGTTTGTGCCCTCCGCTGTCTTTGCACCTGCACAGAAATAAAGCCCCGTGTGTGAAACGTTTGTACAGTGTGATTACACCTATCACCTGGCTTTAATGTAAAAACCAATCCAAGAGCTGTGAGAAGTCTTATCAGTGTCTGTGTTTTTTATTTATTGATTCTGGCTGGACTTCATATGAGTGTGGACAAACAGTGTGTTGAACTGTGGGGCAGATTTCTCCGACCTGCACACAGAATTTGTGTTACCTGTCATTCCATGTAAATTTTATTAATTTCCGATTTAAGACTTGGATTAGTGACATTTAGAGCACCCAGTTCTTCTTTTTTTTGCCAGTAGGGGCAGAAATAAGTCACAAACTTGCATACAAGCTTAGGATAGGTGACTTTTTATTAGCAGTAGTGTTGAAGAATAAAACCACACCATTTTGCATTTAAACTGACCTTTGCAGCTACGTTTTCCAGCTGTTTAATGTGCAAAAGTGGGCTAGCTTATTAGCTTCACTATCTCGCCTGCAAACTGACTTTAGCGGTGCATTTTCCCCGGTGGATGTTTGTTTGGAAGTTTGTTCAACCAGCTACGGTGCAACACAAGACGTGTGTAGATAAGAAGAAGCTCAAAAGCTAATGTGGGTTGCTCTTTTAAGTTTGTAGCTTTGTTGCTTATTTGATTGACTGTATTCAAAGAGGTTCTTAATCAGAGAAACTGCTAAAGGCACAAACAGGCGGCGGCATCATGAAAACCAAAAATATAGCATGAATGTCACACTTTTTTGGGTTCTGATTGTTTTTCTCAAAAGAGTGCAGGACATGTGATTTATAAAGCAGCCCCGCATGCTGTTGCTAAACATTTGTGTAAGACTTCTAAGTATTTCTTGGAGTGTGTATGAAGGAAATAAGTATGGCAGATAAAATGAGCGAGAGAGACACTTAATACATGTTGTGAGAGCTCATGTCCGTCATTAGAGTTGATGCAGATGATGTGGGATTTAGACAGTGACCTTTGCTCCGCAGGTGGCAAGGCTTCCTTTGATGGAATTAAAACACCAGAGCATAAAGAGGATTTTAGATTTAAATAACTGAAAACACAAACTAGTTTAAAGCTGAGTGGCTGCCTGGGTGACTGTGGCAAGGACAGAGAGGAGTGCAAGCTGTTTATATCTATGAATCGGTCCCTGTTTAAACCCCCTCTACCTACCTCTCACGCTGCACACACGCACATAAACACAGTTCTCAGTCGCACAGCTGTCTTGCTTTTCTATCACTGTCACTTCTTTTGAGTTTTCTCTTCAGACACGTGGGAAACAAGGAAGGAGACGACATTTCTGGAAGCATGGAGGCAACATCTCCAGATCAGACATATGGCAGACGGATAAAGAGAAACGCTGAATGTGGTTCGACAGGTTGTAGAAAGTGAAGCTGCAAAGGACTCAACGTGAGGGGAAATACTGAAAAAGGAGGAGAGAGACAGAAAAAGAGAGTCATCCAGGCAGACGCAGTTTGCAGTGTGTGTGTCAGCTCAGCAGCGCGTGGTGTTAACCTCAGGGTGGATGGATCGGGGAAAACTCTAGAGACTGCATGTCAGGTTGTTTTGCTGTTTTGTGCTTCAGACTAGAGGGCAACACACACACACACACACACACACACACACACACACACACACACACACACACACACAGAGATCCTGGGTGATGTAACTGAGGCAGTTTTCACCCGTTTTGCAGATAATCCCAGTGGTCTGCTTTCACACCTCTGTCGTACCTTTGCATATGCCTTTTGTCTACAAATTGCAGGTGTTTACTAACGTGCCAGGTACCACGTTGGTGCCCTTAAAGCCTTCGGGAGATAGGCGGTGCTACAGGCTTGGTAACGCAGTGGCTACTTGCAGGGCTAGCTGGTGAACTACTGTAATTAGAGAGCTAGCAAGCGGGGAATGTGCTAGCGCTAGTCAGTCACACAGTGGCGATTATAGAGTCTGTTGGGGCCCTAGGCAAAAATTCCCAGGGGGCCCCTCTAACCAGCGTTCATCACCATTATGTTATTTCTGACACCCGAACAATAAAAACCTAAATAAATAACAAAAAAACTTCAACGTTGTCACATTGTAAATAACCCACATTATAAGGCCACTGCTCATCAACACATAAAACACTGATTTTGCAAATGCTGCTTACGGGACTTGGCTAGTGCAAATGCTGCCACTACAGTATGTTCACACATTAAAAGTTCACAAGCTGCACGTCTGAGCACGACTCTGCTCTGTCCTGAGAGGTGGAAAAAAACTGAGCTTAGAAACCGGGGAGGAGCGACGGCATCACAGGCATCGCTGAGAGGAGGAGCAGACCTCCTGTGCCGACACATCTGTTTATTTAACAGTGGACTCTTTAGGACTCTGCCCGTCACACTTCAGCTAGCAGAGTTGCTAGCTGAAGTTATTCAAGTGTCTCCCCCATTAGTTAAGGCTAGACTAAATAACAGCATTCAGTTATTTATTGCTTTAATTGTCATTATCCGATCCGCTTACCGCTGTCTTGCTGGGGCCCCAAGCCTTGCCTGTTCACAAGCTGTTTGTCTGCAGTCACAATACCTCTTAGAGCTTCTTTCTGTTTTCTCTATGCTGTGTTGTTTACTCCTTCCTGGCATTTTGTTCTCAGAATTGTATATCATTTCATTCAATAAAAAGCTACTGAAGAGGGGAAAAAAACTCAGAGTTAGCTACAATAGCTCCAACCGCTAGCTTGGTTGCCTAACGGGACAATGATAAACAGTTTTCGACTCCTGGTTAGACTGTCTACTAACCATTTCTCTTTTGTGGAGCAGTTTGTACTCAGACGGAGGAGGTTAAATAAAACTGGAAGGATAAGCTACAATAGCTTCCGCCATTTTGGACTCGCTGGCTCCTCAAAGGGCCGCGATTATTTTCATTTATCTGTTTTTTTTTCTTGATTAATCGATTAATTGTTTGGTCTACATAACAGTGAAGCATGCCCATCACATCTTCCTAGAGCCCATGTGGTGACACTATTAAATGTCTTGTTTTGTCTAACCAACAGTCCAAAACCCGAGAATATTCAATTGAATACAATGTAAGACCAAGAAAAAGCAGCAAACTCTCACGTTTAAGAACCTGGAACCATCAAATGTTTGGTGTTTTTTGCTTGAAAAATGACTTAAACGATTAATCAATGATCAAAATAGTTGCAGATTCATTTTCTTTCAATTGGTTAATCGTTGCTGCTCTAGATTCCTTTAAAATGAACTGCTTTTGCTGCAGAATTTTGACATTTTAAACGTTGCTGTGACTGGGCCTTTATATGGATGCGGACATGTGACCCACAAAGAAGTAAAAAGTGTCGTCTACGATCCCACTAGAGACAAAACTGTTGTGTATCACGTTGGGCAGTGAGGCATTTTATCTCTCCTGTTTTAATTTTCCAGCAGTGCAGGAATGTCACTAATGATGTTATCAAGGTGTGCAGTCTTGAGTTTTTCTTCGTATGGACCACAGTTACACTGGAACTGATCTCAGACCAGCTCATTTAGGTGGACTTGTTTAAGGTTTCTTTGAAAAAAAGTGTTCAAAAGGTCAGATTTTTATGCAAACTGCTCCTGGATTCAGACTAAAACACTAGTTTGAAAGCAAATGTGGTTATTCCTACAGCCTCTCCGTGCTCTTATCTTTAGGTTTCCCGCAGCAGCGCTGCATCGTTACACTGTTATTAGTGTGTCCACTCCAGCTGACTTGTCGGTTTATGAAGCCAATGGGTGTGTCCTGATTCACCCGAAAGTTAAGCCTAGTTATGTGTGTGTTTGTGTGTGTGTGTGTGTATCTGTACTTAAAGAGTGTTTGTTGTTGTAGTTTATTACAATAAACAGACTAAAGGTAGTGTGTGTGTGTCTGTCAGTGTGTGTGTTTGAGTTTGAGTGGGCTTCTCCTCGTCAGTGATTCACTAACATGTGCATGCGTGTTTCTTCATGTGTGTTTGTTAGTCAGTGAGAGTGAGAGTGTGTGTGTGTGTGTGTGTGTGTGTGTGTGTGAGAAGGGCATGCTTCAGCTCTTTCAGAGCGGAGGAATGCTGTGCGGCTGCCAGAGTCGGCTGCTGTGACTTCACTGGGACCAGCGGAGATCCCTGGCACCGCACACACCTGCTGCCATGGCAAGCACCCCCCCCTCCATCCCAACCCAGCTCCCTACCCTCCATGCCCCACAACTGTGTGTGTGTTTGAACATCTCTGTGGACTTTTGAATTGCTTGTAAAATAAGTATATTGGTGAATGCAGAGGTCCTGTGGAAATTAACCCCATGTGATTGTGTGTGTGTGTGTGTGTGTGTGTGTGTGTGTTTTTACAAGCGCTAACTGGACTAATCATCTTTCTCTCTTCTTCTTCTTCTTCTACAGCCATCGTCCTCTCCTCCTCTGCTCCTCCTCTGTCTGTTTCTGTCTCTCAGTTACTGGAATCATAGAGTTTCTCTGAGTTCACTTCAGTTAGAAGGTCCTTTACTGACAGGTTTACAGCAGATTACATATTTTAGAGCTACAGCCTTTTTTTTTATCTCTGTTTGTTTCTAGTTAGCATTTAGCCAATTTTCAAGGTGCCCTTCTCTCTGCTCTACTGTGTTCCTCATTCCCAATTTCTCCATCCCAGTACACAAGAAATACAGTTGTGTTAGCGTCATTAAAGATCTGGTATCAGTTCCAGCGTCACTTCAAATTCACTTCTGTTTCGACATTAGGTCCCATCACTAATCATCACCTATTCTCTGTTTTGGACTGCGCTTTTTCCTTGTGGACAAGAAAGGGAATTACCTGCTTTAGAGGCCTTTTATTATAATAATTATAATAATATTTTCTCTAACTTTGTGTCCCTGTTGAGCAAGCATGCCTTGCCACGCTCTCATCTCTTCCATTATTTTCAGGTACGACATTATGTATCCACTCACTTTCCTTCACCACCAACTCCGTCGCCGTGGGAGGAACTATTCAAATTTAGTCCGAGTCAGAAATCATTCATCTCTCAGATTCACCTTTGCCTCATGTCATTTAACAATAAATCTGTTCTCAAAGCTAAAGCTTGAGAGAAAGAAATGTTGAGTGTTGAGCTTTCAGACGATTGGTGGGGCGAGATCGGCTACATCATGTGCACGACTGGGTCTCGTACACTTTAAGGTCCTTCATAGGATTCACTTTTCCAAAGCCAAATTAGCCAAACTATACCCAGATGTGACCGGTGTAACCACGTCCCTGCCGACCTTCGCCACGTTTTATTTTTGTCCAAAATGAAAAAGATTTTGGGACATAATTTTGAAAACTTTATCTGCCATTCTAAAAATGGATCTGCTGCCATGTCCTTTGATTTCCATCTTTGAGGTGTAGACATGCCAAACGTCCCGCATTCAAAACCGTAAAAGTACAAAAGTATTAGCATCAAAATATACTTAAAGTACTCATTATGCAGAATGGCCCATCTCAGCATCATATATATTATATTATATATTATATTAGTGATGCATTAATATGTCACTTTAATGGTGCAGCTGATAAAAGTGGAGCTTATTTTAATTACTGTATACACTGCTGTTAATAAAACCATCAGTATGCAAATTAGAAAGAAAACATGAAGGTTACTTAGAAACAAGTTCATTGGTCAAATCAAAGCAGTAAACTGGATTAAAATACACTAAACCATACATTGTTTGCATTTACCACATGTGAATACATTTTAAATTGAGATTTGTGCATAATATGTACCATCAAGGATCTTACGCAATCTTTTTGTTCTTAAGCATTTTTCAAGTGTGCTATGGGAAGTTATTTTACAATTACATTTAATTATTAATCCACGAATGTCACGATGTCTTGACGATGACACACAGCAAGTCTTGGTGCTTTGAATGCACTAAAAGTCAATATGTTTTGACAGATAATGTCCTTGTCTAGAAAACATTCAGCTCCAAACAGTGAAATGACAGTAGAACAAGAACGTTTACTGAGATAAATTCATATTTGTATTATGTGAAAGCTGTACAAGGAAGAGCGGCAGCAAATGTCTCCTTCTGAAGGAAAACAAGCCCTGATATCTTCATGAGTGCAGACTGTGTAGAGACACTATTTACATTAAACACTTATTTGCATTGCTAATGCATTAGAAAGACAATATAAGACAAAATACATATATATATGTACATCTATTAATGTGAAATTCTTCACAGCTCAGTAGACCTGATTTAACACCTCAGCTAAGATGTCTTTCTACTAAATTTCCACTTACATCCAGCATTTTATCATCGTTTTTTCTTGGTTGTGGTCTCGGTTTTCAATTTGTGATAAATTTGGTAGAAATTCTTTCAGAAATTATTACATTTTTAACCCCAGCGCTCACTCTCTCTCTTATTTCATCGTTATGGTCGGCCTCTCCGTCACCAGCTTTATTCAGCCTTGCAGAACGAATTGTTGTAGAGTGAGACAAAAGAGGAAAATGATGATAATATGGACGGGTGGTGGATTCACAGTGTGAAAGACACAAAAGGAGAAGGACCGTCAGGTGTTTTGGAAGGCACAAATCGCTGTGAGTCATCAGGTGGAGGTAGCAAATATAAAAAGAGAAGAAACGGAGCAAAAGGTAGACTGGAAATAGACAAACAAAAGAAGCACTTGTGCATCCTCCCACAGCAATATATTGACACTATTTTGCTGTATTCCAATATAAAATAACATTCTGCTGCTGTCGAAGGGCAGTTTTTACCCAAAATAATAACATTTCTTCTGTGCTATCTTTCTTTTTTCCGGTGTGGCTATTTCCCACAGTTGATCCCCGTGTTTTTCTCTCTCTACAATCCATTACACAGCTTATAAACTGTGTATATTCTAGTTTCAAGCCAAAATCATTCCGTTTCTGCCACGTGCACTAGATTTACTTTGAGTTTCATTTGAGTTCAGATTCTCAGTGAAATGTATGCACTACATACTGCCCTGAAATGGAAAATATTAGTGGCACATACTCTACTTTTTGCTGAAAATCCAACAGTGCATAGATGTGAGAATTACAGTGATGATTCACAAAAGTCCAAAATCTCAATTTACTGCTCTCCATAGAGTAAATAGTATTATGTAGGAAACAGAAACCGTGAATGAGAGAGAGAGATTTTGAATACAGCATCAGTCTGAGCTCAAATATGTCTGGACACACACACACACACACACACACACACACACTTGCATTTGTAGAGGTGTTCAGTAGCCTACATGTCCGAACGAAACTTTAACAATTAATCTTCAGAGTGACTAGAATGAATCACCATTGTAACTGAGTGAATCAGTAGCTTTTAGCAGTGGAGCTCCACTTACTGACTGCGAGCGAGTGATTCACAGTACGTTACTTCCTCGTTAAAAGCACATTGACTCTTAAATGCGACTCTGGATTATATTACACTGTCTTATTCATTCATGCCATTCCATTAAGCACTCCACTCTCTGGTACTCCTCAAACTATTTGTTTTTAACACTGTTCTGGTATCAATAGCTGGGTTTCCATCCACCTGTTTTTATGCGCATTTTCAATTTGTGCAGAAAATTCAAAAAAAGTTTTATATGCTCGGCCGAGGTGGAAAAGTTGGTGTATCGATAGAAGCAAAAATGTGAGTTAAACGTCCGCTGAAGCTTCCTCTCACCGAAGAGGCGAAAAATGGCGGCAAACTTATCGTCACATCTGTGTGGAGCGATGAGGAGACTGTAACCTTCTTTAAATTAATACATGAAACAAACAAATGTCATATTTCCATCGTGTTTTCGACATTGTTTTTCACCGTTTGAGGTATCTCGATGTACCAACTCCTAATAATTGCATAACGGTAGTGGACGTAAACAAGCATTCATTCGCATTTTCTTTTGCTGTTTCTCGAAATTCGGTTAAATTTGCGATACATTTGGATGGAAACCTGGCTAGTGTCAGAATGATAAAAAACATAGTTTTTCTCTAAAACGTTTATTGAGTTGCTAGCGACCCGAGGTCTGCAAGGGTTATATTTTTTATTCTCTGTATGCTGGATGCAAGTGATAGCGGGTTGTGTTTGGCCTCATGATGGCGCTGTTGTCTCACTGTTAGTATGAATAAATACAGACACAATGATGAAAAAGTTTGTTTATATTTGCTTACTCTCACAGCAACATGTAGAAAATAACTTTTCAGAAAATGAAATCATAGATTTGTGAGTTGTTTGTAAAGATTTATGTCTTCAGTAGGAACGAATAGACTCGGAGTGCCACAGACTGTGTAGTTTAAATAAGACAAATAATGCACTGTTGGTTTTGATCTTTTCATGGGATTTACTGACAATCTGAAAAATGCAGAACCACACCAGTCTTATCCTTTAAGCCTAAATAAAGCTAAACCCTGAGGGAAGCAGCTTTTTGTCCACAGATGGGAGGTGAGCAGATGTTTTCAAGAACATTATAAAACATTTTGGATTTTATTTGATCCAGTGTTTTGTAGATCTGATAGATAACATGTGATAAGAGTAACGAGCTGGACTGGAGGCCGTGGGATGTTCTGCTGTTCTCTGTCTTAACTTAATCCACCACTCATGACATCCCGTACAAGAATTCCCTATTTCCGCCACAGCTTATGCTGCATGATTTATAATTTCTATATAAAACCTCCAACCAAAACCTCTGCTGAATTCTTTATGAAACCCTTTTCACATGGTATGCAGCTGGTCATCATGTACTCTGTGTGGGAAGTTCACACACAGCCGACGTCTGCTTTTTTCGCAGTATGACAGTTGCAACAGAGAGGTGGCAGCATGAGCGTGAAGAGGCTGTATCACAAACTAGTCAAATGCTCATTTTACACATGACGTTTTACCCAGAATGCCTCTGTGTTGGGATTCATGTGAACAGAAGCAACGTCTGACATTGTGGCAAAGTTAAAGGTATAATATCTAACATTTCCACGTTAAAATGTCTAAAAACGACTAGACCTGTGTTATATATTTTGTTGAGTTGTGTGCTTACATTATCCCAAATCTTTTCAACAATTTTCAAACCCAGAGAAATACGTAATTTTAATCAAGGTAACGGTGCGTTTCATTTGGTCGCCTGTTAATGGCGTCATATCCCCTTTGCGCATGCGTCAGCGTAGTGGTTGTCTGCCAGAAGAAATGCCAGAAATTGACTTTTTATCCAGTTTCAAGCCACATTTTTACAATACACTTTTTAGATCTTGGTTGTTTTTAACTATATATTTTAACCGGATGAAGGATTTTAGTCATTGGACGTCTGGATCTTAAGTTATCAGAGAAACAAGTAACGCAAATGTTAGCGGCGGCTCGGCTCACAGCCCCCCAAACAGCGTCGGAGAAACACTGATTTTTAACATGAAACTGATTTATTCAGTGTTTTTGCCGGTTTTGATCGCCGGGTCCGTTTGTTTTGGAGAGGAGGAGACCTCTGCAGGTTAATTCGGCTCCCGGTAAAAACCTCCTGAACGATGAACGAAGGAGAAGCTGCCTGCAATGATGGCAGTGTTGGTGAAGACAACGACTCCCATGATCCCACGCTACTTCACGACGTCATCAAACTACGTCTTTTGTTATTGTTTTGATGTGAGAGACCCCTAGCGGCAGAAATGACTGTGATACTGTGTGTTTAACCTAAAGTATCTCCTCTCGACCTAAATGAAATACCTGAGAGATTCCTTTTGTTTAAACAACATCAGTAAGAGTAGCGGGTCGAACACGCTGTGGGTAATGGACAGTTTCCTTTTTCTCATTGCCTGATGTAAGAAAGAGAGTAAATATTCCTCTGGAGGGCGAGATGAATGAACATGTTAAAAATAGTAGAGAAAACACAAGAGTTCCCACCTGCTTCTTTTCTTCAACAATAACAAACCCTGTTTCCTGTTGTGTGCCAAAGACTCAGCACAAGGCACCAAGTCGGCCACGTCGGAGCATCATGTTGGATAGCTGCCAGTAGTGAGAGCCGGGTCAGAGGTCGGCTCGCACAAATCACGAAAATATTTTCTTAATCACGGCGGTGTCCATCCAAGACAAGGCAAATCTATTTATACAGCATCATTTATAAGGTATATACGAGGCAGTTTCAAAGTTCTTTACATTCATTTAAAGTTCAAAAGGAACTGAAACAAACTCTAAAAGAAGAAAATGTGAACATATGTACAAATTCAGAGGTAATAAAGATAAATAGATAAAAACAGAATAAGAGTGATTAGAGGGCAGCAGAGAATAATGGGGTCGTGAGCTCGAACATGCCATGCAGATATTCTTTTCTTCCTAATCCTGTCACATCACCCACCACTTACAACATCACAGTTACTTTACGCTGTTTATCTCAGGTTATATATCCTATTTATTCATATTTATACATTTTATATTATACAGGATATCCTTTATATTTATACTGTGCAACTATCCTGTGGATTTCCTGCTTGTATACTGTGCAGTTATCCAATTTACAGGGCAATAATTGTTATATTTCTTTAGTATAATGCTACACACTATGTGTGTATTATAATTATCCTGTGCAATTATTCATCATAGTCATATCTGTATAAGTGAAAGGTGTATATCAGTTTTATTTTTATTTTATTTGTATTGTTACTTATCACTCAATCACTCTTTTCCTCTACTTATAACTCTTGAGCTGCAGTAAGTGAATTTCCCCGATGCGGGATCAATAAAGTTTAGATTTGAGATATCTGCGACTTCAGTCACCACCTCAGTACATTTGAACAGCAACATCTCTTTCTAGAAAGAATGCCTCAGTTGCTCAGAACAAACCACAGATTGCACTGTGAAGACTTTTAATTGGGGCTATTTCCTCAGCAGAAAATAGTTTTAATGAGAACGGTCCCCAGTGAGGTAACCATGGGACATTGCTTGTGAAGGGGGACACTGCTGTTGAGTTTGTAATTTTTTGGTCATTTATTTGGTCATTTTATTTGGTCATTTTAGTGTATCATATCGTTTTCTAGTACTTCTCCTGTGTGCACTGACGTAAAGGCGAGCTACTGTAACAAAGAGTTTCCCTACGGGGATCAATAAAGTATTTCTGATTCTGATGCTTTGAGCACCGGAAGCCACGCATTTCCAATGACTTTCATAGAGCTGCAACTAATAGTTTTTTACCTTATTAAATGAGTAATTATTTGGTCGATTGAATGTCATAAATTAGTGAAATAAATGTCCGTCGCTGTTTCTCAGAGTCCAAGGTGACGTCTTTAAATGTCTTATTATGTCCGACCAACAGTCCAAAACCCAAAGATATTCAGTTTATAATGATACAAACAGAGAAAATCCAAACCACGGAGAAGCTGGACTAAATGTTTGGCATTTTTGTTTGGTAAATGACACATTAGGGTACTTTGTCTGAACAGAATGACTAGCTCAGACCAGTTGCAGTGTGCAGGCCGCTGTGCTCCCTGCTGCTTATATCGTTCTGCCGGTTTTAGAAGGTGAGGTCATTGTGCTCCCAGACATGCTGGGTGGAGTGGACACATCTCACATAAGCCATAAAAACCTCCTCATTATGACCATTCAGGCACTCCTCTTTGTCTGTGTCACACTCTGTTGTATCACTTGAGCTTGTAAAGTCAAATCTCTTCCTCCATCAGCTTCTCTGTCCTCCAGCAGCCATTTCCTGTACGTCACCCGTGACCTGTAACCTTCAATGAGGACATCTTTGGTTGGTTTCCTTGGCTACTGAGAGGGAAAAAAAATAATGGCTTCTCTGACTTCTCCATCTGGCTCTCTTTTTCATGCGCACACCCTTTTTTTTTTTCTCGCAGCAGATTTTTGGAGGGTCTCAGCTGCGTATACAGCAGTCTGAGTTGAAACTGTTGAATGTAGGTGGCTGAAGACTGCGATGGAGACAACAGTACGTGTGTTTCCATCCACCTGTTTTTAAGCACATTTTTAGTTTGTGCATAAAATGTGCCAAAGTGCACTGGAAATAAATCATGATGTACGTGAAGCATGTGACTTAAACATCACACAGACTTCGGCTCCACGAAAACATCAGATATGTGTGGAGCGATGAGGAGACTCAAATTAATACATAAAACAAACATAAATGTCATATTTGCATCATGTTTTCCATCGTGTGACGTTTGCCTGGAGCTCTTTTAATTATGTCATCTGGTTCATTTATGTGTAATGAGACAATTAAATGAGCGTAAAACTCAATGACGAGCACCAGATCATTCACGACTACATAACACGATCCCAGTCATGATCCATTCGCCCTCTTCTTCTGCAATGGTTTAATGGCCCCCGACTGGAGAATTAGCGCCACCAACTGTTTATCTAGACGCGCCCAACTGCTAATATTCACATAACAGTTGTGGATTTAATCGCACATAAATTTAGATTATCTTTTGCTGTTTCTTTTTGCCACATTTGGATGGAAACAAACTAAAACTAATGATCCATAACCACAAAGAGCTGCTCACGGCTCCTGTTATTCTCTAGATATTATTTTGCTAACCCTCACTCACATTAGCTTGTGACATTTTTGCAGTGATGGACGGAGAAGCTGATAAGCCGGCGTGTTTGTTAATGAGCAGGCAGGGAGACGGGGGAACCCGGC
The DNA here is from genome assembly GCF_020085105.1 of Siniperca chuatsi. Classification (NCBI taxonomy): domain Eukaryota; kingdom Metazoa; phylum Chordata; class Actinopteri; order Centrarchiformes; family Sinipercidae; genus Siniperca; species Siniperca chuatsi. The sequence continues at coordinate 26,045,096 of NC_058053.1, forward strand.
TGGTACACAGACAGCCGGGCATAAAAAAAATAACATTTTGCAAAGCTGTGATTCCATCTGAGGATAGTAAGACACATGGGACACATCCATAACTGGCGCGCACACACACACACACACACACACACACACACACACACACACATATATATATGAGGATCCCACATCTGTGCTGCAACTCCAGCTTTGGGCCTCTATTCACATTTAAAGAAGGGGTAATTAAAATAATTACCGCTTTTCTAGCATGAAGAGATGTTCTCTCTCTCCCCTTTCCCCCTCTGCTGTTTTTTGTCACTGCTGCAGCAGTGGAAGCATCATTAGGAGTCTATTTACTCCCAAAAGAGTCTTCTCTCTCTACGAACATCACTTCCTTTCTTTCTCTTTCACTCATCAGTCAGCTTTTCATTTCTCCCATTAAGTCATAACTGCTAACATTGCCTTTATGTGTGCATTTCTGTTTCTTTTGTCACACAAATTGACGGTCGGTATTTTTTAAAAGGTGTCAAAACTGGATTTGCGGACATTTTGTTTTGTCTTGAGATTGTCACTGAGCCCAAGAAAAAGCTTCATTTATAAATAAAAATAGTTTGTTATGTAACCTCACTGAATAATCTGAAGTCAGACAGCTCTGTCAATTTCTACATTTCTGATATTGTAGAAATGAATTTTTTCAAAAGGAAACTCTAAACACTAACAATATATCATATGACCCATGTGTTAAACCTTTTGTTGTGGGATTTTGCTTATTTTAGTAAATAATGTAACATACTGTCAGGATACTGCTCTGACATTATCGTGACAATCATTTTGTTCATATCGCACACCCATCGATTCAAAAATGCGCTTGAATCTAGTGTTGAAATGATCAGTAGATTAATTAGCCAATTCACAGAAAATTAGTTGCAGACAATTTTGAAAATTAGTTCGTCATCAGTTCAATTTATTTATCAGGTTAAAATACCAAACATTCTCCGGCTCCAGCCTCTCAAATGTTAGGATTAGTCTTCTTTATCTTTGTGGTTTGGGCCATAAAAATGATTTTACAGCTCAGGGAAGCGGTGATGGGCTTTAGGCTTTTAATAGTCTAAAGATTAATTGAAACAAGACTAACTCTACAACCATGCTAGCAGCTCTGTGCTTTGAGAATGAATGCTAACATAAGCATGCTAACATGCTCACAATGACAATGTTAACCTGCTAATGTTAACTTAGCACTTAACACAAAATACAGGATACAGAAATAATTTAGTCATAAACCAAGTATTGGACAGATTTAAATTTTGACCTGATGATTGCACTAGATGAAAAGTCAGAGGATCATCAAAGTTATTACAATTTATTCTCTAGACCTCATGGATACCTGTAGAAAATTTCATGGCAATCCGTCCAATAGGTGTTGAGATATTTCTGTCTGGACCTGAACATTTCCATCCTTAGACCATCACCTTCATATTAACTGATAAGGAAAATAATCGTTGGTTGCAGCTCTATTTGAATTCATCTGCAAAAACACAGCTACTTAACAAAAGAATTGCTTGAGAACACACGTGACTGTATCAGTGAAGCCATAAAGTGCCTCAGTCTGTGCACATTTCATTTTGCATTGCATTGTATGTGACAGGATGGCCACAGTACTGCACAGTCCAGGACTGGTTGTAGTTGTCACACACCATGCATGCACACCCAGACGGCTTCATACCAGGCAGCAGATCCAGTGTACAGAATGTATTTCCTGTGTATTTATTCTTGCTTCCAGTCACACAGACTGATGCCGTGTGTGTTGTTATTAAAGACTGTGTGAGACAGCACCCGAAGCAACAAAAAGATGGAACGCCTCTTTTGTAGCTCACTGTTTTCGTGCTTATATATGTATATGTACATATATGTCTCTCTGTGTGTGTGTGTGTGTGACAGATTGATAGACATAGGGATTCATTCATCAGTGAAATGCATTTGACATCAAGTCAGACAGAACTGGAAATATTGCACTGAGTATCTAGGAACATAAAAGGATTTCAGCTACAAACAGGATTTGCTGCACACCACTTCAGTGTAAGAGGCTCTGTCATTAGTGAGTGGTCCTGCTATGTTGGACCTTTTGTGTGACAATAAACAAGGCAGCAGTCTGTGACTGTTCAATCCTATTAGTCTCCTTTCTCCCTTACACTTTGACCTGAGGAGTTGTAAGCACTTTATCGACGAATTCTGCTGCAGGTAACTCTGACAGGATTACTGAGAGTCTGAGTTAAGTTCCATTCAATTTGTGTACCTGCTTATTCCTATTTAGGGACTCATTCCTATTCGGGGAATGCATATATGGGGTGAGAGGTCAGTAGTCTATCAGGCAGCTAGCACATACTGTAGGTAATGCATGCTATCATTTTTGTTTTTTACAGACATTTACCAAAAAATGCCTCTTCAAAAAGAAGAAGATAGAGTAGGTTTTAACAGATTTTCACCTAGATTTTATGTCCTCACACATGAAAAAAGTTGATGTTTTTCTGAGTTTACAGCAGGGATGAGTTAACGAGGTTCTCTTGCTGCAAGCAAAGCTCAGAAAATGCCTCCGGTAACTAATAAATGGGGAGAGAGAGTGCCAAAAATGCAGCTGTTAGGCTTCAGAGTAATACATTTTTTTAATATCAGATTTTCAATAATTATAAATTAATAACTTATATTCAGAATAAACACCTATGTATTCAAAGCTGGATTTAATAAGACCAGCACATTAACAAAAACAAAGTTACACCTAGGGCAGGCAAAGATACTGTGTGAGGTGAAAGGGACAGGCGCATGCCGGTGTTCTGAAAACAGGAAGGAATTTATTGTTTGGCTGCTGATGTGGTGGCTTATCCACACGATTAGCATTTGCCCTAGCAGCAGTGACACACAGGTCGTGGAGGCAATTAAGGTATTTAATTAAACCCTTGGCATCCGTTTGCCGCAAATTGCGTCAAAATTGCACTCTGAGTCATAACTCAGTTAAATCTGAACAGTGTGACTTCCTGATGATACCCTTATCTCAGATGTCTGTTGTCCATAAATCTGCTTAGAAATCATAGAAAAAACATGTTCCTTATAACTCCAGAACTTGCCTGAGCATCACCACGGTTTTAAGTTTCTTTTAGTATAAAAGTTATCCAGTGGTAGTCGTCTGTACAACCATGGGTACACTGCAAATAGGAATTGCTAATAGCTAATTCGGCATACTTTTAATGGTGCCAGTTTTCCAAAATGTGAACAAATATAACATATACAAAAAATGGCTACTAATGAGAATGGAGGTTTAACCTGTTGAGACCAGTGCCCCATTTTCACTGGTTTGTTGTAGCTCAGTATGTGATCACTGTCTTCGTTGTTGTTTAATAAGAATTGTTTACAAACATTATTTGCATTTTTATAGCAAATAGCAAATGTGGAATTGTATTGTTTTTGTAGCTGATCAGTTTTGAATATTGCCGTAGAAGGCGTGGAAATAAACTGTTTCAGGGAATTGATTAGATGAGAAGAGCTTGTGACTCCTTGTGACTGATTATACTGTACCGTAAATGAATGATGTCCCTACATCATCATTCTCTATTTATTGATATTTATTCATACCTCTATTACTGCTGTGCAATATCCTCTGTCTCATTATAAATAAGCTACACTTAACTTGGCAGTTCATGCACTATTACTTTATACCGTATTATTATCATCAACCGGTAAACCCACTTTGTACTTCACACTTATTTTATTTTATACTTATACCCACTTGGTACTTAATTTATTTTCTGACCTGTATTATAGTGTATTATATTTTTAATGCTTAGTACTTCTATTCCTGTGTGCACTTTTAAAAAAAAACTTTTTTGCCTTTTTTCTGCATACTTGAACTCTTTACTTCCTTTTCCTGTTGTTTTAGTGTTTCAGTCTGAAAACGTTGGTGTGAAGGAAAGCCAATTTATAATGTCACCAGCATTTTCTAATCTATCTGCATTAAAGTGGCCTGAGACGATGTATGTTGGTGTTACTTTTAACATAGAAGCTCATTTAGCACTGTCTGAAACTGGATACACAGATGTATTGAAAATAGCAGAGTCTTTATAAAGACAGTGGAAGCCGGATAAACTCAAAGCCGTGGATTTAAGTAGATCCTGTATGTACATCTTGAGCTTTTGCCTTTCTGCTCTTCCCGTTCAAGGTTCAAGCATCCTTTCATACTTTGCTTCTTTGACTGATTGGGGACACTGATGAGACACTAATTGGGATAAATTTAAACACTGATGACACACAGAGGTAATGTCACTATTCATAGATCCGAGCTAATGCTAATGCTAACGACACTAGATATCAACCAAAAGTCAGAGACTGTATCGTATTAAGTTGCTGTGAGCGGTAAATTCACCACTTCTAAGCAGAAGATAACGTTATGGGCAGCTGCCTCCGTCTCAAGGCTCGGACATACTCTCTGCTTTCCGAGTCCGTGGACACCCGGACGGGACGACTTGACGTAGTGATTTTACCCCGGAGAGCAGCGTGAAGGCAAGGAGCGCTCGCTCTGCAGCTACTTCTGGGGACAGAAATGTCCTCCAAAAAAAACAACTGCTCAACTTGAAGAATCTCAGTCGACTGGAGGGTCTCCGACTGATGATTTGAATCTTCGACTTTCATGGGGCAGCCCTAGTTGACACACACCGTCACGTCTTGCCGCTGCCGTTGTGTGGGCTTATATAGGTGATAATAGGCATGGGTGTTTTAACAAGCACCTTTTAGACACACAAGCACTTAACTCAGCCACACTGTTCTTTTGTCTGCCTTACCAATTAAAGATCCACCTCCACCCTATTCTTTCTTTTTTGAAATAATTTTTCTGTCTCTCGGATGACAGGCAGGCGGGCTTCCCCTCGCTCTCTCTCTTTTCCTGTATCTCTCTCTCTCTCTCGCCCCGACTGTCTCTCCCATTATGCTGGCGTATCGTAAACATTTCATTCACACTTAGTTGCAGCGCTGGCTGATTTATTTAGCGCTGCTCCATGTCTGCCTGAGCACAAAGCTGTCCTCTCCATCTCTGTCTGCCTGTCACTCCCGCTCACAAAGCGCCTTCGAGCACACACGTACACAAACACACACAAACACACACTTGACTGTCTCTTCGCTTCCATCTTCACTTCATCTCTCTTCCTGTCCTGTTACCATTGTGTTCCACCTCCCTCTTTTAGCCTCAGTGCTTAATCTTATCAGGAGCTTCTGTTTAAATCCACCTCTCTCTTTTCTCTCTCCTGCTCTCCTCTGTCCATCATACTTTCTTCTCAGCTGTTAGGGCTCAGAGTTATGAATAATTTGCTCTTTTTACAATGTATTTGATATTCGCACATGTTGCATTCTCTTTGTCTGTTTCTGCCCTTGAGGTTGTGTTGTGTATCACTCCACCTTTCAAATAAAGCGTTAATCAGTAGTGGGAGAATTAATTTCAGGTATCCAGGGTTGGAGAGGTGAAAGTTCATTTTCTGCATAGACAAATGTTAGGTGGGTAGCAGCTGGAGCACTTAATGGGCGTGCTAGTCTTCCACTTGAATCATCAGTACGGACGATGGTGTGAGAAAATCATTGGTTCTTCAAAGCATAAAAAGTTGACCATTAAATTCTGTTGCTTGAGCTGCTAATAGTGAGCGGAAGCTAAAGTTTACACTTTGTTGAATATCGATACCAGTGCTCTCTTTTGTGCCAAATTTTAAAATTCTGTATACCTCACTGTGTTGAACCCCTTGGAATAACTTTTATGTAAGATCACACGAGGCCAGGGATTGATGTGCCACTAAAAACTGAGTCGGCGGCCCACCATGGCTTAATGAGCTGTCAGGGCAGAGACACTGAATTTTATGACACTGACAAAGAAGCTGTATTTAATGTGGATCGGTCATGTCATGGCTGAAACCCAATCTGCTTAATAGGGCTGTCATTTGGGAAAACATTAAATATGCAAACTGTGATGACCTATTCAAATTCAAAATGTACGGTCTATAAGTACAACAGACCGTTTGAAGTAGTTTGCCTTGTGATCCAGTAGCGCTAGATCAGCTTGACCTACTGCACGCCCTATTGACCTTTCAGTAAACTAAGCTAATAACTCAAAACGGAGGAGGACGTTAGCGAGAAAAGCCGTGCTGATTGTATAATTGTGACACCGAAGCATCTAAGAGGTTTGAATAAATTCGAACAAATTACGTGTAACTTTGAATTTGTTTGGACTTTTTTGAAAAGTGACAGCCCTGCTCCTTAACCAGTTTAGTATTGGTGACGAAATATTCTGTCACAACGGATAACTCTTTATGGCAGAAACGATCTGCTAAAAATACAGGTGTTTTTTGCTTTCAGTGTCTGTTGATTACTTTTTTTGCTGAGGAAATATGTCAAGAACCAGGAATCAAATATAAGGAGGAGTCCATAAGGATCCACAATGTCTAAACGATACTTATTGCTCTGTCCCTTCTCACTTTTGTCTCAGTCTCCATGTCCTCTGCTTTGCCTGTTCAACATTTTCTCTATTTGTCTCTCTGTCACCATCTTTCTTGCTTGAGAATGTCTTGTCTAGGCGTCTTATTAAAGTCAATAACATGGAGCGACGAGCAGAGACTGTATTACAGAGATAGCTTGAGGCGCATTTTCCCTCTATGAGCTCTTTACCTTGTTGATGTTTGCGTCTGTGTGCACGGAAATGTGTGAATTTATGAATATATGTGTGCATGTGATTTTTTTTGTAATATGTTTTGAGCAATTACCTTTCCATTGAGAGAAGTCAGGTCTTATCTCAGTGCTGTATTAAAGAGCTACTTTAATCTTGATAATGTTAGTGAAGCATGAAACTGGGGTGAATGCAAATGCTCTTATTGCGCACCTGAGAGCCGCATGAGGCAGATAGGGTGTGCATGTTTGTGTGCTCTGGTGTGTTGTCACCAGATGTAATTGAAATTCGGAACGGCATGACCCACAACATTGTCGTACTAAACCATTAGCTGTGCAGCGGTGCGCCTCAGCCTCATATTCTCTTTGCTGGCTGCAGTTTACCTCAAATAGAAAGTCCCAGACTTTCAATAAACTGCAAGAACAGCCTTTGTACTCCAACCTTCATGCCTGTTGAACCGCCACTCACCGGTGACTTCAGGGTCACATTTTCAACTGACAAGCCATTCGAACCATTGTCTCTCGTATGCGTGTGATCACTGTGGATTTTTCATTTTGTCGAGTGCTGCCTCCCCCCCCCCGGCTTTAAGACAAGGTCGCGGTTTCCTCGATCTTGGTGAGGTCATGTCTTCCTGAAGGCATTTCAGGGACGTCCAACTGGAAGGAGATCCTGAGGCAGGCCCAGAACATATTGGAGGGATTACATAGCCCATGTGGCCTGGAAAAACCTCGGGATGCCCCAGGAGAAGCTCGCTGGGGGAGAAGGATGTCCTGGCTACCTTACTTAGCTTGCTGCCAACCCTGGATGAATGGATGGATTGTATCCTTCGTGTTGAAATCGGGACAGGGTTATCGATTGGTCTTCCTCTGTTTTGGTTGGTTATTCCATGCAGCTAATTGGATTTTGATCATTAGCTAATGACTGAGCCTGATGTGAGTTTTTACTGTTAGCATAATTAATCCCTTGTTTTCCATCTGTCTGTCCACCCCACACACATCGTATCCATAATCTTCCATTGATTATGCCTTTCTTGAGGCAAATCAGTATCAGAGCCTGGTCACACCTGCATTACCGACAGCAAATTCGGTGTGAAATCAGTTCATTGCAATGGGCGCACCGAGTGAATTTGCTAGTTGAGGTGAATAAAATCCATGCAGAGCTTTCGGCTGACCTCTTACATGAATTTGTACTGCTGACCAACTGCAGACCATCCTGACAGTGCTGACCTTTGATGGGTCGAAAAGCTGGACAGTCCAAATAGAATAATTGATCATATTAGCTGTGTTGCACCATCTAATTTACATAACCCATAATATGCTTATGCTCTGCCATCATATAAACTGCTCCACAAAACAGGCTGGTTGGAGAGAGAGAGAGAGAGAGAGTATACTGTATATTTTTGTTTGTCATTGTGTAAGATGATGTCCATATCTCTGTGTTGGTTGGAAGGGTATTGCTGGCATTTTTGTCCCCCTGAGGCATTAATGTGTTCTTGGGGGTCCAAGCTGCCCCTGTGGAGTAGTGTGCTGACAAACTGTTCAGGGTAAAGATTTTTCAGAATGAATGCATTTGGTGTCTGAGGAGTCAAGAGCACTAGATCTGTGTGTGTGTGCGTGTGTCACCATAGTGGTACTTATTTCCATGGTTACAGTGATCCAGTATGGCCTATGAAAGCGTGCCTCCTGCAGACATCGTTGTGTGCTCTCATTACTGCCCTGTGTGTGTCCTATCCAGCTGTGAGAGGGGGGGAAAGAGGGAAGGAGAGAGCGAGACGACAGTGCCGAGCTTGTGGGAGAAAAGATGCATGTATGAGAGTAAAAATACAGCGGAAAGTGGAGCACAAGGGAATGAAGAAAGGGGGAGTGGCGGAGAGTGGTTGGAAGACCGCTGTAGGGCCTCTCTTGAGAGACACTCAACACAACAATTGAGACACACTGATGAAACGACAGCAGAGGCACAGATTGATGAAGAAAAGCAAAATGTGACGAAAGGCAGCTTAGCTGTGATACTGAGAGTTAGGATGGGAACAGAACTCTTTAAGCAATACTTTATTGATTTTTAATGTATTAATTTGAAATTATTTTAGTGATTTCTTTATTCTTTATTAAAGGCACACTAGGCACACACCTTTAGGCAGGCGAATGATATCCGAATAATCAAAACCTTACAGGCATGTTTCCAGAGTCTGTTGGATGAAAAGCAACGGGTCTGTGGCTGAAGGCTTTCTCTTGATTTCAAAATGAAGTTTGATTTAATCAGATTAAGATTTTCAGATTTCAGATTAAGATCAGATTTTCAGATTAATCAGAAAATTAAGTGTATATTCTAATTTTATGATGTTATTCTTTCATACTTGTTAGATTATGTGGTAATACTTTTTAGTAGAACAATTCCTCCACTGTGTTTGAGGTGGAAACAAACACAATGCCAACCATGCAGAAACATTCTGCAGCCTCTCACCGGTTGTTAATAGTTTTTTGATTGTTAAAAGGATGTCAGCGGCTGTGTTTGACAGCAACTGGCAGTATTTTAGTGTGGTGTTAGCAGTGGCATTGAAGAGTAGAGACCACTTTAACATCTAAACAGTCCAAAGTTACGTTTGCAGGGAAGTTTATATTCAGTTTAATGTGCTGCAGCTGACCATATATAGCTTGTTCAACAAGCTGAGGTGCAGGACAAGACATGAGTTCATGTCTGTAAGTTAGATAAGAAGGAGACTTTAGCATTAAGCTAACATTATTGTTGTTCATATTCTGTTGTTCTTGTGTAGCAGAATGCTGTCTGGCTTTTAGTCAGTTTGACCGTCTGCCTGTGATAAAAAAGCGATGTTACTGCAAATATAGTTTAAAATGAAGTCATTTGATTGGCTGTTTGGAAACAAGTTCCACGTAGACGTAGAACTAAGGGTTTTCCGACTGATAAGGGATAAATGCAAAGAAAGGGGGCGCTATGATGAAACGAAAAAATATCAAATTGTCTTTTGGTTGCTGATTTTTTTCTCGAAGGGGAACACAGGACAAGTGATTTACAGAGCAGATACTTATACCGTAGCAGAAACAAAACAATGCTATTTAATTTCAGTTGGACTATAATATCTGAGTGATTATATGTGACCATCTTTAACGCTGACCGGAGGTCGTTACTGCATGCAGTGACAGGGAAGGAATGTTCATTGCATGCAGCCATTTCAGTGTGTTATTTCAATGGTTTTCAGAAATGGGATTATATTTCTTGGCCAGTCTTCTGCACGCAATGCTCCACCTATTGAATACTGCTCTGAAATCGGCCCTACTGCTCTGATTTGGGGATGGACCAAATCTGATTAAGCTACTTGTTAAACCTTGGTTTATATTTTATATGGCCACAATTAAGTAATTGTAGGAAACTGCTGCAGGTGACAAGGTGATACATTTATGGTACTGCATGTATTGCTATATGACAGCTTTGTGGAAGTGGCAATGAGGTCTGAAGAAGGCGTCTGTTTCAGTACATACAGCATTATTCAGTATGAGAACATACAAACACGCATACTAAAAGTCCTGGCATCGTGCAGATATTCATCCCGGGAAACGGGAACAGAGTTTGCTGATAATTCCCAGGAAATACCGGGATCTCAACTCATGGTATTCAACCCCACACAGGTTGATCGAACTTTGTTTCATCTTTGAAATTGAAATCCAACATACAGTCAAGAATCATAATCGTCTTCCACTTTTATTATTGCTTTCCATTTCAAGCAAACTAAATTTGTTGTTTAGGCTCTTTTGGACTTATAAATCATGAAAACAATTACATTTAAATATGCAGACTAAACATACGGACTCTGGAGTCATTACAATGATAAAAGAACTGTCAAATAGAGATTATGTGAACACTTCTAACTCCTTAACGCACGCACACGCTGTACACTGAAAGACGCATGCTGATAGATATTGGCACCTGGCCGTGATGCTGGGCTACGATCCTGACATTAAGTCTGCTTATTACAGAGGCTGTTTCTCTAAATATGCATGTTTGTGTGTAGGTGTGTGTGTGTGTGTGCCAACACATTTTTGTTATATGACAAATATAAATTCAACGCGTTCTGAGTGTGTGGAGGTGGAAGAGAGATGGAGAGGGCCATATTGGATTTCCTGTGAGACCGGGCTGTGTTAAAGCAGATGGAACATTATGGTCTATATATAGCGTTATCTGTGAGTGTGTGTGCATGTTTGTGTGTGAGAGAGAGCAGAGGTGAATGTCAGCACATAACAAAGAGAAAGTATGTGTTGCATATGGATGGACGCGTGTGTGTGCGCGCTACGTGCTGCTAATGGGTTTGAGGCTGATAGGCGGTCACTGCAGTGACAAATAGCACTGATGGGAATGGCTTATATGTAGGATGCCTGGAGACAAGTGTGTGTGTGTGTTTGGTTGCACATGTTTATGTTGTGTTAGTGAACTTTTATCAGCTGTAATAGCAGCCTGGATTGTGAGAACAGGAAGGTTTGTTAAATTGTTCTGCCTCTATCCGTAAAGTGTGTGTAGTAGGATATTGTGGTGTGTTTTCTGTGGAAGTTAATTAAAAACCATTCAGTCTTGCGACCTTCGAGTCAAGATTTCAAAGTGTTACAGGAGAGAGTTGTGATTTTTTTTTTTGGACCCTTTATGTATGGTATCACCAGATTTGAGCAATCCCAAGGGCTTCCTTTTATAAAACTGTGAGAGCTCTGTATTTGGCCGTTTTTATCACTTGCATGCGGTCGGAAACTAAAATCAGAGTGAAGTCAATTGGATTTGACACAGAAGTAAAGCATGATCCTGTTACTTCCTAGTGTGGTCATTATTTGTTTGTTGGCAGGACTTTGAAATTTCCTTTAAATTTTAGAGCCAAAATCATGCTCCCTCTCATAGCTAGATTCTGTTTCACTCATTTCTGTAACTCAGTCACAAAGATAAAGAAACTTATTGCCAGCTTTGTTTGCTTTTTTTTAAAATCAGTGCTACTCATTTATCTTAGAATATGGACAGAAAATCCCAGAGATATGCTTCAAGAGAGATCATTACTCATAGAGGTTCATCCTTGTATTCAGAATAATTAAATCCAATCCAACAAAAAACTGAAACTGACACTAGAATAAAGAAACATTAGTTTCTACATGTTTAGAACATTTTATTTGTAAAACTCAGACAGATACGCACTGTAAGGAAGGGCAGGAATGCAGCTGTGGTTTTCAGCATTTTTCCAATGAAATGGCGGAGGGTAAATATAATGCACTATAACGTAAATAGCGAGTGTTTTCAGACATGGCCACACAAAGATGACATTTAGGCTTCATTGGTATTTTCAAATATGTTTGGATTTTACAACAGAAAAGGCTTCAAGGATGAGGACTAAAGGACTGATTTGGCAAATGTGCTTCGGGTGAACCTCTGCATCTCTAATAAAGAGCAGCACTCAGCCTCTTCCCTGAGTTTGGATGGATGTATCCGGCACTGTCTTCCACACAGTGGATAAGACGGCCCCAAAGGGGGATAGCATGGATTTGGGCTCTTTATACCGTGCTGTAAATATGACTCTTTGCATGTGTCCTCTTCAGTCATTCAGTACAGAAATTGTTTGCAAAAGACGTCTCACGTTCTTGAAAAATCTTCTAAAACTGCTGGAGAAAACTGTGAGAGCATCTTGCACTGAGCATGCTGAAATCAACAGATTTACACAAAACAATCGTTTCACAGTTATGAATCCGTTGATGATTAGTTAATTGATTAATTTCATTTTGTTTTATGATCACTAAGTACTTTTTTTGTCATTAATTACCTTATAGTTTGTGTGTTCACAATTTTCCCATGTTGCTCTCCAAAGCACACACACACACACACACACACACACTAAAACACACACATCCGGTGGGCTGATGCTGAACTGATGGGGTCACAACACTGTGTGTGTGTGCAGGCCTGTTGCTAATTGTGTAAATTACATACCGTAAATTAATGAATTAGGGTAAAGTCAATATTTATAGAGCACGTTTGTGCTGCACGTACTGAAGCAGAGCAGCTGTTTATTTTTAATGTTCCTGCTCTTTTTCTCCGTGTTTATGTGTTAGTGTGTTTGTGTGTTTACATCTGCTTTGCATGGGTCTGACCTTGTATCCTGCATTTGTCTCTCATGTGTATTTGTCTTAGCAATTGTGTGTGTGTGTGTGTGTGTGTGTGTGTGTGTGTGTGTGTGTGTGTGTGAAATTTACACATAGAAATGCATATGCATGCACAATTTGTTACATAAGGCGATTATATTATGTAACTTGTTTTTTTCAAGGAGACGAAACAAACAGTAGTGTTTCATAGTGTGTGTTAGTGAATATGTGTGTGTGTGTGTGTGTGTTAGCATAGCATTGACTGTAGCTGGTAAGCCCCCGGCATCCACCTACAACCCCTGGGTGTTTTTTCCATTGCTTCCGTTTGCACCCAAGTGCACGCAGTCATACCTACACACACACACACACACACACACACACACACACACACACACACCATCCTGCAGTTAGCACATGCTGGGAGCAGGGTGAGGCACTCACAGCTGGACGCTACTTCTGTCTTTCTCTGCTCCTCTCACTCTTAGTTTCACTTTTTTAAGTCTATTTTATCACACTAACACACACACACACACACACTGTTGTCAGTCAACATGCATACTAGTTCCTGTTTTCAATCATATTTGCATCTCTGCTCACGGAAAACAACATTTAACTGTTAACTAGGTTACACTTCATGTCCACAGACAGTTTCACCAAATTCACATTAAACCAAAATAACATTCCTGTATTCAATGTTCCACTTCAAATCCACGAACACGTTCAGAAACGGGTTACTTCTTTCAGCAGCAGCACCTGCCGGTAATTACAATCACTCTCTTTAAACTCCTGGATGCCCTGACGATCCTCCACGAAGTGATTACAGAGAAGATAATTATATTAGTGCTGCATCTTGTACTCAAGATAAATATTAGGGCTGCATTTTTTACCCATTATCCATCACTTCATTGTTTATGTTTCTGAACATTAAAACTGTTAACATTGTCTGTTTGGTAGTGTTCTTTACAAATGACTCCAGAGATTAATCAGTTACCACAACTGTCAGAGATTCTTCTTTTGATAAATGACTTGACTCGTCATTTTCACACGATAATATATTAATAGGCCTTTTTCACAGCAGACATTTTGACTTGTCACAGTAGGACAACCGCAGGTGTTACTTATAACAGTAACAAGTGGAAATTGGTTTGTTAGTGCTTGTGTTTCTTAAAATTAGCAGCATTGTTCTCAGCAACCTTAAACCAACCTCCTTCGTCTGTTTGGTTTAAGGATTAAAGGGCTTTGTTATTTTTAGCCATGCTAGGGATCAAACCATTTCATTGACTAAATACCTTCACAATAATGACATTCCCAACAGCATCAGCTGTACTTTGTATTTAGTGCTAATTAGCAAATATTTGCAGGCTAACTTGCTAAACTAAGACGGTGAAGATGGTATAAACATTATACCTGTGCTTAACATCATCGTGAGCATGGTAGCATACTGACGTTAGCATTTAGCTCAGAGCACAGCCTCATAGTGCCACTGGGATGGCTGTAGACTCTTAGTCTTGTGTTCTCATTGGTTTAGCTGGAAAAGAGGACGTGACAAGTGTGATTGTAGTGGAACAGAAAGATCATATAATAATATGCATTGTTCAGATTAGATTGCCCCTTTTTACTTGGAACAAATATATTTGCATTTTTTACACCGTTAGCCACGGCTTCTATTCAGCTTAGTGGACTGTATAAACAGAACAGCTGTGTCCCACATCCACCCTACATTATGTAGTATTACTAAACGTATGCAGTCTTTAATTGGGTTTTTAGTGAATACGTTTGTGGTGCTGGTTGGAGAGCTATCTGCTATCTGCTGGAATATAAGAGGAGTGCAACTGCATTGTATCAAGTCGCCCCCCCAACATAATGCTCCAACATGTATTCTGGGAAATCCTGTCCTCAAATGTTACAAATCCATTATAATGTATCATTATCTGAATAACACAAAAGCCACCGGACATTCAAGAAGATTACATTCTTAGGATTCTTCTAACTGTATCATTAAACGTCAGAGAATTCCCTCGACTGTTGGGGTTTCATCAGACGGCCTCTTCATTAACGCCTTACTGCCAGTTTGAGATCGTTTTCTCGTACATCTCAGTTTTTGTTGAGTCAGAATCACGAAGAAGAAATTCTGACGTTGAGAAACCAGAGTGCAAAGATTTCCAATGTTCTCAGTGAAGGTCTCTTTTGTTTGCAGTAATGGAATGCAGTGTAGTTATGATTTGTTGACAATAAAATCTGTCATGTGGCATCTAAAGTAATGTGGCAATGAATCCATTTTGTGTGACTACCTGCTGAGACAACACAACATGCTGTGCCCACCGCTGACCAGCCTGTCTGCATCACTCAGGACGGCGGTCCACAGTCTCGTCTGAGTGTGTGTGTGTGTTTCAGTATTGTACGACACACTTCCGAACTTACCGCTCTACTAACCTCCAGCCCACCTCCCCTCACCTCAGCCGCTCTGTTTCTCTTAGTCTCTCTGTCTGCCTCGCCCCCCTCCTGCTGTCCTAAATTCTATTCAGGCAATAATAGAATGACATTTATCATAATCAGTTTCTTGCCCACTGTATCGCTCCCTCCCGCTCTCTTGTCTCGGTTTTGCCACCCATCTATTCTCCGCCGTTTGTCTCTCGCCACCTCCTCCCCTGCCGCCCCACTCCTCTCTGCCCCCTTTCTCATCCCTCCATCCATCCATCCCTCCATCCATCCCTCCATCCATCCATCATTTTGACTCTTCCCTTGTCAGACACTGTGGTGGTTTGAGGTGCAGATCCATGCAGCATCTATCTGGGGAGATTAACTGATGATTAACTCGAATCTACTTGATTAGCATCGCCTCCCTTTAATGAAATAGAGCTCAAATCGCGCTGTCATGCTTCAAGTCCTGAAGGGAAAGTCCTACATAGTGTCATAACTGGTCACAAAACTTCCTGGACCAGGAGAGTTGAACAACTCTCAGCCCAGGACTTTTTTTTTTTTTACAGAATAAATATCGATGTGGCTTCTCATCGATTGATGAGAGACGACAGTAACGCGCGTTATTGTCGTGAAACACTTTACATTTGTTTAAAATGCCTGCTGTCACAAAATCAAGCTCCTGTCCCTGTAAAACGAGGTGGAACAGTACACTTTTTTACCTGAGCATTTCCTTCTTTCACAGACTTCATACTTTTACTCGAGTAATCTACGGTACACAGAACACATTTTGTCTCATGATCAAGTAAGTGAGAAGGTGATAACCTAAATAGCCGCACTCATTGATTACATGGCATTTGTCATACAAGTTTCATGAAAGTATATTCACTTTTGTGATGTGGAGGTGGTCTTTACACCGTGTCTACACAGCCTGCGTAGCGTGAGCAGCACATTAGCTGCACAGTTATGGCTCAGTATTGATCACTGTAGTTACACGTACAAAAATGTGAGAAAATAGATGTATTGATAAAAATTAGTTTGTCATCTGTCTCAGGCGTCTACACAGGCCGTGCAACGTTTCACCCACGTTTGACGTGTACATCAGTACACCCGAAGCTTATTTTTACATTTCAAGTCTATTTTACGTCCGTCTTCTGAAAAAAGAAAGAAATCCCGCCTCTCCTGTCCCCGCCTGAACACGCCATGTCTTTGTTGTCCCCTGACCTGACCTGATATGTGATATGCTGCCCCCTATTTTATTGGAGTATGAATCGACAGGTGGAATGTAGTCTAAATTTTTACACATTGCACCTTTTAAGCACAGTTTTCTTGCAACAAGACCAAAGTCACTGACAGTTTCAGGCATTTCTGCTACCTGGCATTGCTCTCACCCCCGCAACGTGAACTGAATTAAAAGGGGGGGGGGAAGAGAGACTGGTCACTGAGTTCAAAGGAACTGCTGCAAACATGCTTGGTGTGTGTGCTCTTACAAGTCATCAACAGAAAAATCCAAGCAGATCTCAAAGCCAATGCAGTGTTTAATCTCTAGGAAATTGAATAGAAACATACAACAGCACACATTGACATCTTAGTACCATACTCCCTTTTACATGGACTATCTAAAATGCCTAAATTAAAACAAATCAAACAAAGAAATGAAGTGAAATACATTACACACTGTTATATGTATTTCCTTTTAATGTATGCATTTACTGTGTCATAATTAAATGAAAACATTTGTTAAAAGGACAATTGTTTAGCTTTTTGTCTTTGATAACTGAATAAATTGTTTTTCATTGTGACATGAATTTTCCAAGCCACATTAAAATCAAATCACAACACAAAGAGGTGTGTTGTCCAGTTCAAATATACAGTATCTTCCATATTTTTATTGTGTGCATATGTAGTTTTGTAACAGTGCATGTCACTTGTTCTTGTTGGATACACGGTATTTTTTTAGAAACTGGATTTCTTTGGAAACTAATTATATATTTTTTCTAGTCAAGTGTTAGAAGTGTAGGAGTGTGAATGAATGTAGGAGTGTGAGTTTCAGATTCACAATCAAAGCTTGAGTTTTTGTTGACAGCTAGCAGATATGACCTTATAAATCAATATGAATATACAATACAGTATAGTTAACTGACATTTTGGCTGCCACTTACAGTGCACACAACTTCAACTGAAATTTCAATAGATATTATTGTTTATAATTCAACTGACATTTCAGTTGCTTTCATCTCTTACTCTTAAATGACAGTTCAACTGATTTCAGTGGGTACTCGCCAAATGATATTTAAACTCCGCCTGGGCCTAAAGCCGAGACCAGAACTGGGACTGCACCACACCCTTCAGACCGGCTGCAACTGAACCCGTCTAGTACTGATGAATTTGAGAACCAAAACCTGGTCTAAGACTGAGGCTATATTTCTGTTATTTCTTCTTCAGAGACAACATTTGCTCAGGCTGTTCTCATTCACTTTTCGTAGTTTTACGAACCCAAACCGTCTCACATCGTTAACCACGTGTTTATTGTTACCGTGACGACGAAGGTCCGGTACGCCTGTTACTGGTTGCTGGACATTCGTAGGATTAAACACGAAAAATGGTGCATAACTGCAGATATCGTAAGATATCATACGAACCGTTGTATGAGAATCCGTTAGTTTGCTTCATGATATGTGCTTTCTCACAAATGAAAATAAGACCAACGCAGAATACGACGCGTCGGCCCAGCAGCATAAAACATACAGAACTTTTACTGATAAGCCAGAGGTTTAATGTCAGTACACACACTGCAGTCATCTACCAGCATGTAACACTATAAAATCTCAAAATAATAAATGAGCTACACTGCACGTAGCCAGTGAGGTTTTTATCTGTTGGTACAACAAGGTCATGTTTCCACAATGCAATTGTTATTTTTTTATTTGTGCAATGGAACATATTACAAAAAGACTAATTAGACAAATTAGACAGACGTAAGTGTAACAAAATATACAGACAATAATACAAAATAGTGAGAAATAACTAACAGGTTATGCTTTGAAGTTTGGTAAGTTTTTGTTAGTGGGAGAACTATGTATAGACATTTCATATTTGTATGTGTGTTTGAATGCATGTATGAATGTGCTGTGTATTCATGTATGCATAAGTGTGACCAGAGGAAAGTGCAGGTAGTGCCAGGAGGGAGAGAAAAGAAGGGAAAAATAATAAATAATTAAAATAAGTAAATAAATTAAAAAAGAAAGAAAAAGTGGTGAAAAAGAGAGATTTTAAGAAGCTTCTCTTTTGCAAGTTTTTGCATTAGGTCAACACATTAGCTACACTCTTTCCACTTACCAACTTGCAACACATGACACACATTGACGCAGAAGATTAGTAGAATTAGAGAGAGAGAGAGAGAGAGAGACTTTTCTAAAGTTACATTTAAAAATAATCCAACTGGAGCCCGAAGTTTTACGCAACAAAATGGTCGAGTTTAGGTCAGTGTTGCTGAACTCTAATTTAAACTGCTTTCATTGCTTTGACATCAGGTGACAGTTCATCTGCTTTCAGTTCGGACCCTTAAACTGTTAGTTCAACTACTTTCAGCGTTCACATAGGCTACACAATGACAGTTCAACTGCCTACAGGGCTTAATCTTGAAACTGATTTCAACTGCTTTCAGCTTTTTCACTTCAAATGACACCTAAACCCCTTTTAAATGCTTACACTTTAACTGCAACTCCCATAAAACATCTTACATGCAAACAATTAACATTTCAAGACATTTTTAACAGTTTACAGTGTTAGCACCTGCGATTTTTAGTGAAAAGCTGAAAATCTTTTGTTCTCGGCTTGTCTCTTGCTAATCTCTGTAAATACTTTGAAACGCATACGTTTTAAGAATGAGACGTTTGATGTTACTTTGTTTCCTCCTGAGTCCTCAATCCCAGTCTTACTGTTGTTACTCTTGTTTATCAAAGCAGCTGCTCCCTATCTCAAGGCCATTTCCTTTTTTTCCTCTCTATCTCTATAATAGTAAAGGCCATCCTCCCTGCTCATTGAATCCACTCTTCACCCTCCCGCGTCTCTCTCTTGTTTTTGTGTTAAATGGTTTAGTTGGTGCATTACAAAACAACACTTTGGAGTGACACATTGTTAAAAACTGGCTTTGGAGGTGTTTCAGTAATAATGATAATAAAGAAAATGATATGATTCTCTGTCTCTGTCTTCTCCTCTTTACAGTGTGTTTGATATGAAGCTGTTCAGACAGTATTTATACTGTGCAGCTGCCCTTTATTTCTGATGGCTCCTAATGTCTCAGATGTTATGAAATCCTGTCATTTAAAGTTAGCTTTACTGACTTTGTACATTATCTCTCTCTCTCTCTCTCCGTCTGTCTCACTCGGCTCTCATTCTTTCACTCTTCATTTTAAACCCTCACAGACCTCTGTGTCATGTGGGCTTTGATATAAATAAAAAAAACTGTACAGCAACTACAGTTTTTAACATGACACTCTTGGCTTGTGGGATGCATGAAGCCTTATCTGAAGCTTAACCCTAAAATCAGCAAAAATCATTGGCTTTTTTTTTGGCCTATATTGGCTGTAAATAGTTAAAAGAATTGTTACAGTTGGTTCACAGCAGATAATCAGAGGGTAGCTGGCTTGGTGTTTGACCTTGTGTGTTTTTTTCCCACTGGACTCACATGACCATAAATCCCTGAGCTGTTTGTGTCAGTGCCCTGGTGAACTGCATGCTGCACACCTGGCACCATGATTATTATATAGCGCTGCAGTTTAAATGAGATGTTGTTGTTGTTTTGGCTTTTACATTCAGATTTTCAGACAGAAGCTAGTTTTATTTTGTGATGTTTTTCTGTTTCAGAGATGTCTCACATTAGCATTTAGCTTTAGGATTTTTTGTCACCTCAGTTTAGTTTTAGTGTCCCAAGCTGCTTTCATGTTAAGAAATAAATAATGTTGTTGGAAAATTACATTTTAGAGTATAATCACTGTAACATTTTGTGGCTAATTCAGTTCATTCCAATCAGCAGATTCGCTTGTGAGGCGAAAGTAAATCCGTAAATCAAGTTTTTGCATCGAGTTCAACTTTGGTGAACTTTGGCTGGCAAATTATTCAGTGTACTAAATCACATGCATGTATAATAATTGTGCTTATAGGAACAACACACACAGCTAAGCTTCAGTATAATGCACTTATGTCAAGAGCCAGAAATGCACACTATACACACTTATGTTCAGACATGAACAGGTTTATAGTACAGATGGACTGAGTTTAAAAGCTCAAGGGAATATTTTATCGGATCTTGTATATTTTTAAATGAAATGCACTCACAGCTGCATGTCGCTATGACGTTCCTAACTCTGGGATCCCATGTAAACATGACGTAAGAACGTGGAGCAGATGCGATGAAGAGATTTCAGGACTGAAAGAGCAACTTTCAGGTTGGCAAACTCAGTGAATTCATGGCTGGGAAAAGGCTGTAGAAACTTGATTTTCAAAAAAAAAAGAAATACACTATACACAGTGACATCTTGACCTCAAAACAGAGAAATTGGATTTGACGTCACATAAGGGACAGCGGCCAAGCTAGGTCAAGTTTAACAATAATGAATATGGATCTCAATCTTATTTTGATACTGATGCTGTTGAAAATATGTGTTCATACGCATATGACGGACCACAGCCGAATAAATATGAGCCTGCTCGGTGTCCAAGGGACCAAGAACAGACAAGAGTGTGGCCACTGGTGAGAAACTTGAGTTGTGGTGTGAGGAGAGTCAGTGTATAACTGGTCAGGTGTCTTGCTGAGTGCACAAAATGCTGTTTCTTTTCCTGTCATTAGGAGCCCACACCATACTCAATTGAATTTTATTTTTTCTATTTTTCAACTGTGAACGAGGGAGAAATTTTTACCATACCAGGGCTATGGGTGGGGGGGTTGTAAAGGGTACTTTGTTTGTTTCTCTGTCTGTTTTTCTCGTGTATTTGTTTATGGAAAATATGGATACTTTGCTTCAATAAAAACAGCTTTTAAACAAGGCTACTTTTGCCTCTGAATTTCTGCCCTTTTTGTCTTATAAAATATTAAATCTTACATTAACATTTCAAACGATCATTTCCATGAAATGTAAAGAAATTGAACCTGCAAGTTGCTCTTGCGGTATCTTGATAGGCTAATAGACTATTTTGCTGCAGTATCAAAGTACTTTTTAAAAACATTTTTGCACACATTAGTGGAGTTCAGATACACATTTGTTTGCGGAAATCTGCTCAGGCACTCACACAGGAAATGGGTGTGATGCTGGGTTGTACAACTGAGAAACATTCAGAGTTGCACACACACACGTTAGTTCTCCTTTTTGCTCTCTTTGTTCTCCTCTCATCTCCTCTCCTTGAGTTTGTTCAGGATAAAAAAAGAAGATTGAGACTATTATATTTTCATTATCCCACCTAGCGTCCTTCACCTGTGGTTGCTAGGCAGCGGCTGAAATCATATTGAAAATAGAACTGTAATAGCAATGATGTGCATAAAGAGTCACTGTGTGCGTGTGTGTGTGTGTGTTTGTGTGTGTGTGTGCGCAGCCCAGTCACCGCTCTGACATGTCTCTGTTTTTTTGGTGGGGGGGTTGCATAACCGCTGTCTCGGCCAGTTGCCGGGCTCGTCTGACAGACGGGCCGTTTGACTGTCTGCTCCGGAGCCTTCTGGAGACATTTCTGCTAACTTACAAAGATCCTCCAGCACACGCAGTCGTGTTTACCTCACTTCAGAGGACATTACATTGACTTACATTCATTTCCTGGAGACATATCCTAACCCTAACCACTACAACCCTAACCTTAACCTTAGACCTG
Organism: Siniperca chuatsi; assembly: GCF_020085105.1. Classification (NCBI taxonomy): domain Eukaryota; kingdom Metazoa; phylum Chordata; class Actinopteri; order Centrarchiformes; family Sinipercidae; genus Siniperca; species Siniperca chuatsi. The sequence goes on from NC_058053.1 coordinate 26,067,155, forward strand.
AAACCAGGTCTCCACCCTGAAATGTAATGACTCACGTTATGGGGACTTGCATTTTGTCCCCAAAAGGAAGGTGAGTCCCCACAACATGAGTAGTAAGTGTACACACACACACACGCTCATGTTCACATACTGTAACTGCACATTTTTCATACGTGGCTGAATAATCGGGATAAACCACCATCTCTGTTTAATTTCTTTTTATCTCCTTTTATTATTCAGAATGAGCTTTTTCTTTTTCCTCGTCCTCCTCTTCATTCTCCTGCTCCTGCTGACCCCCTCTCCCCTTCACGCACTTTCTCTCGTCTCTGAAAGATTCATCAAGCCATTTACTAAACATCTCCTTTTCAGAAGCGTACAGGGCTGCCATCCAACTGTCTCCGCTCCCCTCCCTCCCTCTCCTCCTCATCTTTGTTTTCACGTCTCCTTCCCACAGTGAGAGCAGGAATAGAGCACTCAGATGTCAGCCTGGTATTTTTTTTCTTTTATTTGTGGTAGCTGATTGGGTCTCGGTGTATTTGAGATACCTACCTGACCTCCTCTCTGCTCTCGCTTCTCTCTCTTCTCATTTTTCTCTCACTTTTCTCCCTCCATTCATTTATTTTTTTCCCTATAAGGCTCGGCTCGAGTTTCTCCACTAATTTCCTTCAGCAGCTGTCTTTTTCCCCCCTCTCCTCTCTTCCCTTTTCCTCTGCTTCCATTTTCTCTCTTTTTCCTCATATCTACTGTCACTTTGTCCTCTTTCTCTCCCTCCTCCTTTCTTTTTCCTTCTGTCGCTTCTCCCACTTTCTCTGCCTCTCTGTGATCTCAGTTCCAGCTTACTCTTTTCTAACTCCTCTCTCTCTCTCGCTCTCTCTCTCAGTGTGTGTGTGTCTGTTTGTGTTTATCTGTGTGTGTGTGTGACTGTCTGTTTGTGTTTATCTGTTTGTGTGCACATTTGTAGATATCGGCGGAGTCAGAGGCCCACCAGAGAAGCCGGGAAGCTTTAAGCTGTTACATAACAACAAATGTCCTCTTGACTTGGAAGTGTGTGATTGCTTCGGATAAGGTCCCCTTGTGGCCACTGCCTAAAGACCCCTCCAGGCCTCCCTTGATAGCGCTAATGCTCAGATGGAGGGATGGAGGAGGAGAAAGGGAGGGTGGGGATGGAGGGCACACAATAGAGAGGAATGGGAGAGATGGAAACGGGCAAGGAGGGAGGACAGGGCAGTGATCTACAGGGAGGATAAGCTGAAAGTCAGAGCAGAAGCAGAGCAGAGGAGGTGCAGCGTTTAGAGGGTCAGCGGGGACAATCACTGGTGGGATTCAGGAGCAGTAAAGAGAAATGAAAGGAAGGGTGGTGGAGCAACACAGACAGATAGAAAGATAGAAAAGACAGAGGGAGATGTGGAACTGGGAGGTTGTCTAGACATTAAGGAGAGGTTGCTGTCCTGTCTGTCTAGGTGGGTTTGGTTTGTCCTCTGATGTCACAGTAGTTGAATTTATGTGCAGTGTGTTGCAGAAGGCAGTGGGCGTTAATGGCTGCTAGAGAGACAGACAAATGTGTCGGCACAGGCTCTACTGGACTGTAAGAGAAACAATAGACATGCACACATAGCCCCTTTCAGACCTCTTTATGTAAACGTGATGTCAATTCAACATGCTCGTTAGTCATGATGGTCTTACTAGGCCTAGCAACGTAGAACTGACTGCAGAAGCACAGGTGAGACATTCATTAAGAGAGATTAAATGCATGTCTTGTTCTTCTAAGATCACTGTAATAAATGTTTTATCTCAATAATCTCTTATGCACAACTATGAAACAATATGATAACAATAGCTGAGTCTATAAAAACTATCGCTTGCGGTGCAAGCAAGGTGAAGAGATTAAAAATACAATCGTACAACCACAATAATAATCTGACCGGCACTCTTTTTCTATATATATTATAAAACAGGCAGCAGACTTCGCTTTCTAATAACTAGTTTCTTGTTTCAGTCGTTAAAGCGCCTCACATCTTTTTTTTAACCAGGGACATTGTTGTTTGAGTTGTGTGTGTGTGTGTGTGTGTGTGAGAGAGCTTTTTTGTTTGTGTGCAGGGAATCAGCCAAGGTGACGCAGAAAGCCTTGTTGAAATCCATCAGAGATTCTCTTCATTATATGAGAGCAGACGGGCAGAGAACCAGAGGGTAGCCAGAGCCTGTTAATGGGGTGTGTGTGTGTGTGTGTGTGTGTGTGTGTGTGTGTGTGTGTGTAAGCCTGTGGTGCAAAGGGCTTTGATTGAAATATCCCCATCAACTCTGCTGTCCTTCACAATCATCTGTACAGCATAAGGCCAAAGCTTCACCAACAGCCAGGGCACACAAGAATCCAGGTTAGTGCTCTGAACCAGGTTAATGCAGGAAATCAGAGAAATGTGTTCATTACATGAAACACCCCTGTTAGTTTAATATGGAAGCCCTAAATGATGATGTAAACGTTGAGGGTTGGGGGCTGTGTAGCAGTAAAGTTAAAAACAACCTTTAGTCGCCCAATAACTTTCTCTATGATCGAAACCGAGAATTATATAAATGAAAACAACCATGTCGTGAATTCGGCTGCATTAAAACACAGTGTAAGTGACCACAGAGAGCAGGAGGAGACAGAACGGAGGTGCAACGGGCTGCAACTCTGCAGAGTAACAGGCTGTAGCCCAGTCACAGGCGGTGGCTGTGTGGTAGCAACGTTAAGAAGACAACTTTCTGTCGTTTCTAACTTTTTCTGTAATCACACATTTTAAACATATGTGTACATTATTGCAGATGATACAGCACCGCTGTTGCGACCATAAAATAATGATCTGGTCAGCCGTCTGTCCCACTTCTTACCAGATGTTGGCTGTGATGCAGTTTTGTTGTTTGCAGGCTGAAAAGAGGGCTAAGAAGAAGAGATTAAGCAGAAAACTGTGAGTAAGATAGATAGATAATTTTGTCTCACAACTATTTCATAGCTTCAGCCATTGTTTCCACCAGTTACGGTGTGATTATGTTGTACTCTCCAAGATAATTGCTGAGATCTTTGACTGCTTACTTTTTGTGCATGCACAGTCTAGAATATAAATCCCTATGACACTGTGAAGAAGAAACATAAACAGAAAACTGCTGTTTTTGTTGTTGTTTATAAGATTACAGAACTCACCATCACGTTCCATTTTATACCGACAGAAAACAAGAGGGAAATCTTAATTTGTTTTTGTTCTGTTTTCAGTTTTCCAGAGTGAAAGGAACAATTGAATGAACGGATGATAAACAGACCCATAAACATACATACACTACACATACACTGCACACACACACACACACACACACCAGATGAAACATAACGATAATGTTCACACACTGTGAAAACATGGCCAGGCATCGTCACAAACACATCATTCACAGACCACTAGAGGTTCAGGTCAGGAGACGTGAAGCTTTGTAAAAGGTTACAGGCCAGCACGTTATAGTTTATTAGACTTGTGATTCTAATTTGTCTGAGATAATTGTAGTGCATTTATAATGATTCAAATTGAGCTCGCTGTGTCAATTACAGCGGTTCACTGCACAGTGCAGAATCCATACTGTGCAGGAAGCGACAAACAATACCACACGGAGGTACAGTAGGAATCAGAGTTATAATGCCTTTTATTGCATGACTCAACCAAAGACAGTCAGTGGGCATGCACAGAAATATCTGCGCCCACAGACTCGTACACAGGCACTTATCAATTTGTCATTCTGGTTTCGCACGACTTCCTCAAAGTGTTGATCAGATTTTTATTCTCTACGACTCTTTCTGCTCCTTCACACCGGCTCTCAGCACACTCTGTCCGTCTCATCTTTCACTAAGCTAAATCGGTGCAGAGGTGTCCGTGTGCAATTTAGTGTAAGAGAGGGTAAATCGGGCTGAAAGAGAGACACACACACACACACACACACACACACACACACACACACGGACTCAGGTCAGCAGCATCTTCCAACTGTTTTGACGAGCTATTTTCAGCTTTTGGTAGTTTTGTGGCTCCTCCGTGACCCTTGAGTCACTGTTGTTGGGTGTCTTGTTTTGTCTGAAAGCATAAATATACAGTAAATACAGATTCATGACAACACCTGTATTATGAGATCACAAGCAAACGTTGGCTTATGTCATGATTTGGAATAGTTTACACTACAAAAGTGAGACCTGCGTTTTTCAGATTCATCCATCCTGGAGTGTATTTTTGAAAAACACTGTTTTTGAAGGTGAAGGCTGGTTTAGTGTGAATGGGAGGCCAAAAGTGAGAGAAAATAGATAGGTTTTTAGGTGCTTGTGCAGAAGAGCCTGGTATTCAGTTTGATGAGTTATTAGCTCATGCAGTAACTGAAGCACCTTGTATGATATACAGCACCTACCAAGCCTTTACCTTTTCTCCTTCCCCACACTGGTCACTACTAACGCTGGGGGCACATCTTTTGTTATTCTATGCATCTTAAAGAAAACTTAGACTATACTATACAAAAACACTTCATTCCACTACTATCATGCATACCTGCTGGACACACAGCCTGCCATGGCTTACTGGGTCAATTAACTGGAACGGAGCCATTGTTAAAGATGTAAGTTTCACCTTAGTTATGACAAAAGTCAAATTGCCTTGTGGGAAAAAGGTATTATCATTTGAGCCTCTTGTCTCTGGAGCCCCAAAACTGACAGAAAGTAGTCAGACAAGTGTATATAGGCTATAACTGAATACATCAATAAATAACAGTCATAGTGAATAAGAATTAGTTAATAATTAAAATCAGTAAATGTCCCTGAATGCCTCTGTGTGTAGTAGTTTTTACCTTGTGTGTGAGTGTGTGTGTTCTGCACAGTTCTGGGCCGTTGTGCTGACTGTGATACACAGTGGCCCGTCCTTTGCTGTGGATTAGTGGCTGTAAGACTGCGGATGCGGGCGGCAGCGCACTAATCTATGGTGGTAATCTTCTGCCAATGTGCTGAGGGATCATTAGCCAGATCATGGGATCAGATTGGGACTGGATTTATGCAACTGGTAGGTGTGGGTCTGGTGTGTTCAGCAGTCTGTGTGTGTGTGTGTGTGAGCATTATGCACAAGTTGCATAACTAAGTCTGTCAATGGATGGAAACATTGAGGCAGGGTGCAGGATTGATGAATGACCTGGTGTGTAAAGAGTGTGAGTTTTGTCACAGTTGTAAATGGATTTTCATGTTAATGTTCCAATGCCTCTTTCAGTTGATTTAAGTATATCCAGTCAGTGTCTGCGTTACAGCTGTTGAAGGTCACCGTACAGGACAGAAAAAAGTGTTTACAGTATCCCCGCGTGAAAGTGGTGATCTGCAGGGATAAATGCATCTTATTGCTCTGTTTTAGCATTAAAAATACAAAGCACAAAGTTATATAAAACCACGAAGAATAAACAAAGTAGAATAGGATTTCACAGCACTGTAAAAAGTCCTGATGACTTTCTGATTGTTTGTCTGTGTAGTGCTTCAAATTAACGTCTCATCTCGGTCTTGATCGGGTATTTGCTGGGTTTTCTTTGAGACCATTTGCATTTATGGATATAAAACTTGGCAATAAAATTTAATTTGCTGGCCCAAAACTGCATCATTTTGTGGTGTGTGATATGTTTATTGTTATACATATTATTTGCTATATAGCCAAAAGTATGTGGACGCCTCTCTCCACATACTTTGGTGTGCTAAAGCTACTCTCCTGTTTCAGCACAACAATGTCGCCGTGCACAAAGCCAGCTCCATAAAGAAATGGTTTTCCCAGTTTGGTGTGGAAGAACTATACTGGCTTGCACAGAACCTTGACCTCAACCCCATCCAACAGCTTTGGGATGAACTTGAACGCACACTGTGAGCCATCACCTTACAATCCCTGCAGCCAGGTTCCCAAATCTTGTCAAAAGCCTTCCCAGAGGAGTGGAGGCTGTTATAGCAGCAGATTGATGCCCATAGTTTTGGAATGAGATGTTTAACAATCACTTATGGGTGTAATGTTCAGGAGTCCACATACATTCATAGTCGTAGAGTTGACGGAATGCATTTTCAGATCATCCTCAAGACATATATGTATGGCCAAAGCCAATCTACCAGGCTATAGGCCTGCGGTCATATAATAATAGTGAAAAACAGTCTGGACAATGTCTTTCTTCCTCTCCTCAGTTGTTGAATTGTTTTCCAGAACCTCTTCTCTTGAGTCTATCTAAAAGTCAGCCTTTTCAAAGCCTCCCACACCTGAGCTTTTGTTTTTCCAACTCAAACAGCTGAGCCTGATGGTCAGAGTCTGGAGTTGTGTTGTGCCAACCAGACTCCACCACCACTTGTTCTTCAGTTTCACAGCCTCTGGTGTTTTTGGCCTCTTGTGTTGCTGTGATGACCAACATTGACCAACGTCTGGCCACAAAAATATGTTTTTGTGTTTTCTTGGTAGAAGACTCTGCCATGATGCCTCATTGCTCAACGTTAACCATATTTATATAATAACATTCTGTCTTTATCTGTGGTCATACACAGGACAATACATTTCTGCTGTTATTGTTTGGCTCTCTTAAGGGCTGCTTTTTGACATGCTGAAGAGTTTATACTGAGTGAAGAGCCAGCTGCTGTCAACACTTCATCTGCTGTCCATGCCTGTTCAATACAATGACCTATTGTTCTGTATCCATTCATTCTACTTTTGTTCCTTTCTCCTCCCTGCTCTCTGCATCCCCACTTGTTGCATCTCAATCCTCTTTTCATCTCCCATCTCCCATCTAGTATTTCATTCAGTTTGCTCCATTTCACTGTATTTTTATTTATTTAACCCATTCTTTTAATTCGTCTTGTCTGACCTTTCTTGCGTCTCCTCTCTTTTCCCTCCAGCTTTTGGTCCCATTTCTCTTCAGCATCTCTCCATCTGTGCTGAGATTTTTCCCTGGCAGCAGCTCAGTGATGGAGAGAATGATCACATCTGAGCTAAGAGAGCGTAGAAGTAAAACAAACCGGAGAGGGGGATATGGAGCTTAAAGCAGGCTGTGGATTATAACTGATAGATGCCCTTTTAGGCCAAGCAGAGCGCTGCATTAAAGGCTTTATTAGGACGTGGCCATAGTTTCCTGGATGGCATCGTGTGTCATGCACTGAGATGTCAAAGTGACAGTGGAAACATGCACACGGACGCATGCACATACTGGATTAGTAACGACAGCCACAACAAAGTCAATGTTCCCAAATGTCCATGCTGCCCCAGAGCATCACTAGCATCCATGGCCGCGCTCGCCCGGCTCTGTCCACCTAAATACCCGCTGACCTGCTTTCTCTAAGCTCGTCTGTCCAGCCTCCTCGCTGACCAACTTAATAAAAAAGACATTTTGTGGGACAGTTATGTGAACAAAGACAAACAAGCAAACAGCCTTTATTAGAAACACCGACCTCGCTGCCTCTCTGTGTCTGTCCGTGTGCTGGGAGTTGTGGGAATATTGGAATTGGAAATCAATACATGTGTAGTGAATGGGACGAGGCACAGCTTTTCAGCTCTCTCTCTTTCTCTCTCTCTACCTCACCCCCTCCCATCCTTCTCTCTGAGGTTATCACTGTTGTGTCTTTGTCCTGTCTTCATCTGTGTGTGTTGTGTACTGGGCACATTATTTTTTTGCCAAAAGATACATCTCATGGTCTTGATGATGATGATTTCCAAGCTTAAAGAGCAACTTAACACCCCGTTTTAGCTTGAACATTCCCC